>NW_023416313.1:174547734-175785591 GCF_014108235.1 Myotis myotis | reverse complement strand
CACACCCCTGACTCAGGTTGGGGGAGGGGTCCTGCTGGGGTGCCTGGCCAGTCTGGGTGAGGGGCTGATGTCTGTTTGCAGGCAGGCCACAGCCCTTTCAGGGTGGGTGGTCCTGCTGGGGTGCCTGGCTAGACTTGGTGAGGGGCTTATGGCTGTTTGCATGCTGGCCACAGCCCCTTCAGGGTGGGGGGTCCTGCTGGGGTGCCTGGCCAGTCTGGGTGAGGGGCTGAGGGCCGTTTTCAGGCTGGCTAAGACCCCAGCGGGGACCCTCACCCCCATGAGGGTGTGGTCAGCCTGGGTAAGGGGTTGATGGCTATTTGCAGGGTGGCCACAACCCCCAGCTACCCAAGCTCCCAGTGGAGGCTGGCTGAAAGCAGGTATTTGGGATTTATTTGTCTTCTATAATTGAAACTTTGTTGCCATAAGTGGAGGCCACAGCCAGCTCAAGGCTAGCGGGAAGCTTGGCTTCCTCCATCACCCGGGCAACCAAGCCTCCTGCTTGCTCCAGCTCCATGGCTGCTGGCCGCCATCTTGGTTGGGTTAATTTGCATATAGTCGCTCTGATTGGCAGGTGGGCGTGGCTTAGGGCATAGCAAAGGTACGGTCAATTAGCATCTTTGTCTGTTATTAGTGTAGATGGCTCCCACATCATTCTACTCTACTAGATAGAGCCCCTTAAGGAAAGAAAAAATATTTGATTCAACTTTGTATCCTTAGTACCTAGCACAGTACAGAAGCTCAATAAATTGTTTGTTGAATGAATAAACAATGAGTCAAAGAAATCTCAAGAGATATTTTAAAACATTTTTAACTAAATGAATCTGAAAACAATTATCAAAATTTGTGGACTGTAGCAAAAGCAATGATTAGAGGAAAACTTGTAACATTGAATGCATATATTAGGAAAGAAGCTAGATCAAAAATTAACCATCTAAGATTCCTCCTTAGGAAACTGGAATAAGGAGAGAAAATTAAATGCAAACATTTCCCTAAGGAGTAAGTGATTTGAGCTCCACATCAGGCACTCCTAACTTTAGCTCATTCTCAGGAGACACGAGCCCCCCAAATCACCTGGCTTTGAAAACCACTGGGGAATATGTCCAGGAAAAATATAGCAATGCAGCAAAAGGAAAACACACACAGACTCACCTGACATAGAAGCCAGTGCAAAAACACCAGAGAGAAAAATGCATAGACACAGGTGAACAAGTCCCACTTACAAATGTTGCAACACCTGCTGGAGAGGCAGGAGGCAGCTGGACTCTCCCTGGGAAAGAAAACGTTGGCAACAGCCATTTTTGATATCTAGTTCTGCTGTGCTGATGCCAGCATTGGTGGATGCCATTTTGAGACCTTCCTTCTATCCTGCTAATGCCAGTGGGTGTGCCCTGCTGAAAGCCCTGCCCACCCTTATGTTTCAGTCAGCCAGCTACACGGAGGTCAGCCCCACTCAATGCTCCTATAGCAACAGAAGGACAACACGGGACAACCCTCAAGCACCTGGCTTTGGTGGCCAGAGGCAAGTGTGTTGCTGGGCCCCAGAGGCTATCTCCTACATAAGACCTCTTCAAGGCCTGGAGGTATAGAGATCTACCTAATACAGAGAAATGAACATAGAATGTTAGGTGATACGGGAGACAGCAGAAGATGTTCCAAACAAGAGAACAAGACAAAGCCTCAGAAAAAGAACTAAATGAAATGAAAATAAGCAATCTACCTGATAAAGGGATCAAAGTAATGGTATGAAGATGTTCACCGAACTCAGGGAAAAAAATGGATGAACACAGTAAGAGCTTCTAAAAAGAAATAAAAAATATAAGAAAGTACCAATCAGAGCTGAACAATACACTAACTGAAATGAGAAATTCACTAGAGGGAATCAACTGCAGATTAGATGAGACAAAAAAATGTATCAGTGATCTGGACAACAGAGTAGTGACAATCACCAAAACAACAACAGCAAAAATTTAATGACGATAGTTAAGGGTCCCACAAGGATATGGGAGAGAGGGAGAGAGAGAGAGAGAGAGAGAGAGAGAGAGAGAGAGAGAGAGAGAGAGGAGAAAAAAATAAAACTTATTTGAAGAAATAATAGCTGAAAACTTCCCTAACCTGTGGAAGGAAATAGACATTTAGGTTTAGGAAGCACAGATTCCCAAACAAGATGAAACCAAAGATATCCACACCAAGACACAGCATAATTAAAATGTCAAAACGTAAAGATAAAGAGGGAATCTTAAAAGCAACAAGAGAAAAAAGCAAATAGTTATGTACAAGGGAACCACCACCAGACTATCAGCTGACTTTTTAGCAGAAAATGTTCAGACCAGAAGGGAGTGGCACAATATGGTCAACGTGCTGTAAGAAAAAAACCAAAGCCTACAGTCAAAACTACTCTGCCCAGAGGGTTATCGTTGAGAATTGAAGAAGAGAGAGTTTCCTAGACGAGTAAAACCCGAAGGAGTTCCTCACCACCGAACTGGCTTCACAGGAGATATTAAAGGGACTTCTTTAAGTGGAAAAGAAAAGGCCATCACTAGAAATAAGAAAATACATGAAAGAAAAAAAATCTCACTGATGAAAGCAAACATAGTAAAGATAATAGATCAATTACTTATAAAACTAGTATGAAGGTAAAAATAGTAAAATCATCTATATCTACAATAATTAGTTAAATAAATAAAAAGTAATAAAATATGATGGCAAAAACATAAAATGTGGTGGTACTGGTGTTAAAATGTAGTGTTTTTAGATTGTGTTTGAACTTAAGTGACCATCAACCAATTGCTATATACATAGGTTGTTATTGTGAAACCTGATGGTAACCACAAATCAAGTACCTGTACTAGATACACCAAAAAATGAAGAGAAAGAAATCCAAACATAACACTAAATAAAGTCATCACATGTGAAGAGAGCAGAGAAGAAGAAATGAACAGATAACTACAAAAACAACCAGAAAACAATGAACAAAATGGCAATAAGTACATATCCTATATAATAAAAGCCTAATATGCAAATCGACCAAACAGCAGAACAACTGGTTGCTATGATGCGCACTGACCACAGGGTGCAGACGCTCAACACAGGAGCTGCCCGCAGGCCCCAGGCCAGCCAAGGCGGGTGCCAGCGGGGCCCCCCAATTACCCCGCAGATCAGTCCCGATCGCCAGCCAGGCCTAGGGACCCTACCCATGCACGGATTCCTTGCTTCAGGCCTCTAGTGTATCAATAATTATTTAAAATGTAAATGGACTAAATGTGTAGGGTGGCTGAATGGATAAAAATATGAGACTCATATATATACTGCCTACAAGAGACCCACTTTGGGTCTAAAGACATACACACAGTGAAAGTGAATGGATAGAGAAAGATATTTTATGCAAATGGAAATGAAAAGAAAACTGGGGTAGCTTTTGTCTACCAGAGAAAAAAAGACCTTAAAACAAAGACTGTAACAAGACACAGAAGGCTATTACATAATGATAAAGGGATCAATCTAGCAAGAGGACATAAATAACACTTATAAATATCTTTGCACCCTATGTAGGAACAAATACATAAATAAAAAATTAACAGACACTAAAGGAGAAATTGACAGTCTTACAGTAATAGTAGGGGACTTTAGCACCCTACTTATATCAATGGATAAATCATCTAAACAGAAAATCTATAAAGAAACATTGGCCTTAACCGATACATAAGACCAGATAAACTTAGCAGATATAAATGGAGTATTCCATCCCAAAATAGCAGAAACACATTCTTTTCAAGTGTACATGGCACATTCTCCAGGATAGGTCATATGTTAGTTCACAAAACAAATTTCAATAAACTTCAGATAATTAAAATAATACTAAGCAACTTTTCCAACCACAACAGTATGAAACTAGAATTATATGGAGCACAAACATATGGAGACTACAAAACATGCTACTAAACAATCAGTGGGTCAATGAAGAAATCAAAGAAGAAATTAAAAAATACATTGAGAGCCCTGACTGGTTTGGCTCAGTGGATAGAGCGTCGGCCTGCAGACTCAAGGGTCCCGGGTTCGATTCCGGTCAAGGGCATGTAACTTGGTTGCGGGCACATCCCCAGTAGAGGGTGTGCGGGAGGCAGCTCATCGATGTTTTTCTCTCATCGATGTTTCTGACTCTCTATCCCTCTCCCTTCCTCTCTGTAAAAAAATCAATAAAATATATTTTTTAAAAAATACATTGAGAGAAATAAAAATGGAAACACAGTATTCCAAAATCTATAGGATGCAGCAAAAGCAACTGTAGAACAGAAGTTTATAGCAATGCAGGTCAACCTTAAGAAACAAACAAAAAATTCAAATAAACAATCTAATCTTACACACAAAGGAACTAGAAGAAGAACAAACAAAAAATGTTAGTAGAATAAAGGAAATAATAAACATTAGAGTGGAAATAATGAAATAGAGATTAAAAAACAACAGAAAACATTAGTGAAGCTAACAGTTAGTACTTGAAAAGATAAACAAAATTAATGGCCTTTAGCCAGACTCATCAAGAAAAAAAGAGAGATGACCCAAACGAAAAAATCAGAAATAAAAGAGGAGACGTTAAAACCAATACCACAAAAAATTTAAAAAGAATACTATGAACAATTATACACAAATCAATTGGATACCCTAGAAGAAATTGATTAATTTCAAAAACAATCTTCCAAGACTGAATCAGGAGGAGATAGAAAATCTGAACAGACTAATTACTAGTAATGAAATTAAATCAGAAAAAAAAAAAGCTCCAATAAACAAAACTCCAGGACCAGACGTCTTCACAAGTGAATTCTACCAAATATTTATTTTATTTATCTATTTATTTATTTATTTATTTATTTATTTATTTATTTATTTATTTATTTATTTATTTATTTTGTGTTGGCTGTTGTCATTTTTTTATTTGACAATCTAAGGGAAAAGAGGTTAGTGCCCCTGACGAAATAGTCTGGTATTGCGTATTTTATAAATTCTTGCGGCACATGGGCTGAAAATCGCTATTCTAGGATGAACTGCAAACTGTGTTCACTGGAGCTCCTGTCAGGGGCCCCAACTGGTAAGAGTTGTTTTTTTTAATTTCTTTATTAATTAAGGTATTACTTATGTGTCTTTATCCCCCCATTACCCTTTCCCAACCCCCCGACTCGTGCCCTCACCCCCCCTGTTGTCTGTGTCCATTGGTTAGGCTTATATGCATGCATACAAGTCCTTTGGTTGATCTCTCCCCTTTACCTCCACCCTCCCCTAACTTCCCTCTGAGGTTTGACGGTCTGATCGATGCTTCTCTGTCTCTGGATCTGTTTTTGTTCATCAGTTTATGTTGTTCAATATATTTCATAAATGAGTGAGATCATATGATATTTATCTTTCTCTGACTGGCTTATTTCACTTAGCATAATGCTCTCCAGTTCCATCCAAAATGTTGCAAATGGTAAGAATTCCTTCTTTTTTACTGCAGTGTAGTGTTCCATCGTGTAGATGTACCACAGTTTTCTAATCCACTCATCTGCTGTTGGGCACTTAGGCTGTTTCCAGATCTTAGCTATGGTGAATTGTGCTACTATGAACATAGGGGTGTATATATCCTTTCTGGTTGGTGTTTCTAGTTTCTTGGGATATATTCCTAAAAGTGGGATCACTGGGTCAAATACGAGTTCCATTTTTAGTTTTTTGAGGAAACTCCATACTGTTCTCCACAGTGGCTGCACCAGTCTGCATTCCCATCAGCAGTGCACGAGGGTTCCTTTTTCTCCACATCCTTGCCAGCACTTATCGTTTGTTGATTTGTTGATGATAGCCATTCTGACAGGTGTGAGATGGTACCACATTGTCGTTTTGATTTGCATCTCGGATAATTAGTGACTTTGAGCATGTTTTCATATGTCTCTTAGCTTCCTTCTGTCTTCTTTAGAAAAGTATCTATTTAGATCCATTGCCCGTTTTTTGATTGGGTTGTTTATCTTCCTTTTGTTAAGTTGTATGAGTTCCCTGATTAAACCCTTATCAATGATAACATTGGCATATATGTTCTCCCATGCAGTGGGCTTTCTTGTTGCTTTGTTGATGGTTTCTTTTGCTGTGAAAAAGCTTTTTCATTTGTTTATTTTCTCTTTAGTTCCCATTGCCCTAGGAGCAGTATCAGTGAAGAAATTATCTCAGCATATGTCTGAGATTTTGCTGCCTGTGGATTCCTCTAGTATTTTTATGGTTTAAGTCCTTTATCCATTTTGAGTTTGTTTTTGTGTATGGTGTAAGTTGGTGGTCTAGTTTCATTTTTTTGCATGTATCTGTCCAATTTTCCCAACACCATTTATTGAAGAGACTGTCTTGACTCCATTGTATGTCCATGCCTCCTTTGTTGAATATTAATTGAACATAGTGTTTTGGGTCGATTTCTGGGTTCTCTATTCTATTCTGTCGATGTATATGTCTGTTCTTGTGCCAGTACCAGGCTGTTTTGAGAGTAGGGCTTTGTAATACAGCTTGATATCTGGTATTGAGATACCACCTACTTTATTCTTCTTTCTCAGGATTGCTGCAGCTATTCGGGGTCTTTTTTTATTCCAGATGAATTTTTGAAATAAGTTCATCTAGGTCTGTGAAATAGGCCATTGGTATTTTAATGGGGAGTGCATTGAATCTATAGATTGCTTTGGGTAGTATGGACATTTTGATGATGTTGATTCTATCAATCCATGTACATGGTATGTTCTTCCATCTGGGAACTTTAATATACCACTGACATCACTGGATAAATCCTCTATCAAATATTTAAAGAAGAGTTAATGCCTATGCTTCTCAAACTATTACAAAAAAATTGAAGAGGGAAGAATATTTCCAAACTTATTCTGCAGAGCCAGCATTACCTTGATACTAGAACCAGACAAAAATACCACCAAAAAAGTTACAGGCCAATATCCCTGATGAAGATGGATGCAAATATCCTTAGCAAAATATTAGCAAATTGGCCCTAGTCAGTTTGGATTAGTGGTAGAGCATGGGGCCTGCGGACCAAAGAGTCCCAGGTTCACTTCCAGTCAGGGCATGCACCTTGGTTGCAGGCTTCTCCCCAGCCCAGGCCCTGGTTGGGGCTACTGCAGGAGGCAACCAATAAACGTGATTCTCTCTGTCTTTTCCTCTCTTTCACTCTCTCTAAAAATCAATGGAAATATATCCTCGGGTGATGATTTAAAAAAGGGGGGAAAAAAAGCAACCTACTGGCCATGGGGTGTGACTCAGTGGCTGCGGGTCAACCAATGAATCAGGAGGTCATGGTTATACTCCCCATCAGAGCACATGCCCAGGTTGCGGGCTCAAACCCCAGTAGGGGTCATGCAGGAGTCTGGCAGTCAATGATTCTCTTTCATCATTGATGTTTCTATCTCTCCCCCCACTCCCTTCTTTTCTGAAATCAATAAAAATATATCTTTTTTAAAAAAAAAAATAAAGATTGGATTATCTAAAAAAAAGTTAATCTATTGAATAGGAGTAGATATTTGCAAGTGATATATCTAATAAGGGATGATATCGAAAATATATAAAGAACTCATATAACTCAATATGAAAAATACCACAAGCAATTTAACTTAAAAATGGGCAGAGTACCTGAATAGACATTTTTCCCAAGAAGACATACAGATGGCCAACAAACACATGAAAAGATGCTCAACACCACTAAGCAAATCACAACCACAATGAGATATCACTTCACAACTGTCAGAATGGCTATTATCAAAGACAACAAATAATAGATGTTGGCAAGGATGTGGAGAAAAGAGAACCTTTGTGCATTGTTTGTGGGAATGTAAAATGGAAAACAATGTAGAGGTTACTAAAAAAATTAAGAACAGAACTGCCACATTACCTAGCAATTCCACTTTTGGGTATTTATCTGAAGAAAATGAAAATACTAATTTGAAAAGATATATGCACCCCATGTTCATTGAAGCATTATTTATAACTAGGGGCCCAGTGCATGAATTCATGCACTTTGAAAGGAACTGTGGGCTGCAAGGCTGCAGTGGGCACAGGGGTGGGTCCATCCTCTGCACCTCTGCCCGGCCCCTCCCACTTTGGTCCCCAGTCCCCTCTCTGCCAGCAGCCCCACTCCTGCTGCTGCCACTCCCACGTGCTGACAGCACCCGCCCCCTTGCACTGGCTGACAGTGTGGAGTGATCGGGGCTGGCTCCAGCAGTGGGTGCTAGAGGCGACTGCTGGCCCTGATTGCCCCTCAGGAGCAGGGGGAGGTGGAGAAGCCCTGAGGGGCAATTGGGGCCGGCAGCTGCCGCTCGCACCTGCTGATGGTGCTGAGTGATCAGGACTGGCACTGGGTTCCAGCAGTGGGTGCGAGCGGCAGCTCCAGCACTGACTGCGGGTGCGAGCAGGGCCAGCACTGGCAATAGGTGTGAGTGGCTGCTCCGGCACCGGCCGCAGGTGCAAGCACCGGGTGGGACTGCACATGTGGGAGCAAAGAATTTTCAGTAACCACCAGAAGCTCCCCCAATGACAGCGACTGGCACTCCACCTTGGTCTGGAGCCCCTGCTCACCTGCTCCATCATCCCGCTGTGGCCAACGCCTGCCATGTTCCACATGCGCCCCCTGGTAGTCAGCACATGTCATAGCAACCGGTTGTTCAGTTGTTCCAGTTGTTCTGCCATTTGTCTATTTGCAAATTAGCCTTTTATTATATAGAATAGCCAAGATAGAGAAGCTACCTATGTGTTCATTGATAGATTAATGGATAAAGAAGATGTGGTGCACATACATTCAGGAATATTACTCAGCTGTAAAAACCATGGAATCTTGCAATTTACAACAACATGCATGGACTTGGGATATTATGCTAAGTGAAATAAGTCAGACAGAGAAAGACAAATACCATATGATTTCACTTACATGTGAAATCTGAAAGGCAAAACAAACAAAACAGAAACAGACTCATAGATACACAAAAAAAACTTGATCAATAGAAGAGTGATTAAATTAGGGTAAATCTAGTGGCAAGAGGGGAGGGGGTTGGGGAGGTAGGAAAAATAGGTGAAAGGGATTAAGAGGCACAAACTTCCATTTATAAAATAAACTAGAGGCCCAATGCACGAAATTCATGCAGGGGGGCGGGTGTCCTCAGCCCGGCCTGCACCCTTTCCAATCTGGGACCCCTCAGGGGATGTCTGACTGCCAGACATCCCTCTCACAATCTGAACCACTGGCTCCTAACCGCTCGCCTGCCTATTTGCCTGATTGCCCCTAACCGCCTCTGCCTGCTGGCCTGATCGCTGCCTAACTGCTCTCCCCTGCCAGCCTGATTGCCCCCTAACCGCTTGCTCTCCCGTACCGGCCTGATCTTGTGCCTAACCACCTCTGCCTCGGCCCCTGTCACTGTGGCTTTGTTCAGAAGAAAGGCAGGACGACCGGAAGATGTCTGGTCAACCTGTCTAATTAGCATATTACCCTTTTATTAGTATAGGTAAGTCATGGAGATTGAATGTACAGTATAGGGAATATAGTCACTAATATAGTAACTAGAGGCCCAGTGCACAAAATTTGTGCACGAGGGAGGGTGTGGTCCCTCAGCTCAGCCTGCAACGACACCAATGTCCCTTGCAGCCTCTGGCCAGAGGCCCCTCCCATCCCTCTGCGCGGCCAAGGGGTGGACACTGGGCTGGTGTTGTTGAGGCGATGCCACCAGCAACCCGCCCTGGCTGCTATGGGTGCCACCATCTTTGTTGTGGAGTGATGATTTGTTTGCATATTACTCTTTTATTAAATAGGATAACTATGTGTGGTAACAGATGGTTACTAGACTTGGTGTGGTGATCATTTTGTATGATATTTAAATGTTGAATCACTATGTGTACACTGAAACTAATATAATATTGTATGTCAACTATGCTTCAATAAAAGAGAAATTAGAATAATTTATTACTCTAAAAAGTGTCAATTATAAGGAAAGATTAAGCATTTAGGTTGTCTTTCATGTACAAACAGTTCATTGGATAATCAAGTAGCCTTAGGTGATGAATGAGATTTCTTTACAGAAAATTTCCACATAATAGAAGTATAAAGAATAATATAATTAGAGGTCAGCATTTTAACCTCTAATTAACAGTAGATTCAGCCAATAATCATCAATGGATAAAACCATTAGATGACATTTTATTGGAAACTTTCCACTGGAAGCAGTAGACTATCATGCCCCAAACCTATTGATTAATCTTAGCATCAGACAGTGCATGCCTCCTGACAGGCCTCCAGCTATAAAGTACTGTGAAGCAGGGGGTCCCTCTGGGGTGAGGACGATGGAGCCCCAACGCTAGGGCGTCTGCATGCAGACTCCGGAGACCAGGTTCAGTGACGCAGACCCATTTTATTGTGGAACTACAGGGGTATATATAGCATGAGGGGACCAATCAGAGGGAGACACGTTGCTACAGGCGACCAATGGCTGAAAGGCTGGGGTACTGTGCACGTGGCTCTAGGAGTTCATTCAGGCGGGAGTTGCTACTTCCTGGTGTGCCGAGGAAGCATGTCATGGTGGAGTGTGCTCACACCATTGCATCAGCCGCAGCGCTGAGACATACTTCCCGAGCTCTACATACAGTACTGTTTATGATCTGAACCAGAATCTAATAAAATCTTTAAAGCTAACTTCAATTTGGAGAAGATATGAGAGATTAATGAATAACCAATTGACACTACAAAGAAGTGAACAGATAAATCCCAAATTGTGGTTCTTCTGTAGGACAATACATTTGATTTCTTCACAAGTCAATTACCTGAAAAAAGGGGGAAAAATAAAGGGGAAGGAGGAGAGACAATTCTAAATTCAAAGACTTGAGATAATTAAATATAGTATGTGGACCTTCTTTGGGTCCCATAAAACCAAACGGAAAAGCATTTTAAATACCTAGGAAAATCTGAACATGTATAAGTTTTATATGATACCAAGAAAATGTATGTTTACTTATGTGTGTAAAAATGGTAATATGGTTATGAAAGGGAATATCATATTTTCTAGATATGTACACTCAAGTATTTAGACCTGGAATGACATGATGTCTGCATTTTCTTTAAAATAATTTGCCAAGACCTGGCCAGTTTTCTCAGTGGTTAGGGTTTCAGATTCAATTCCTGGTCAAGGGCACGTACCTGGGTTGCAAGTTTGATCCCAAGTCCCAGTCAGGGCATGTATGGGAGGCAACCAATTGATGTGTCTCTCTCACATCAATGTTTCTCTCTCTTTCTCTCTCCCTTTCCCTTCTACTGTCTCTGAAAATCAATAGAAAAAAATATCCTCAGTTGAGGGTTAACAAAAAATAATAGCGTGCCAAAAGATGAGGGGATGGGGGAATAGAGAGATAGAAGAGGAGAAAGAAAGGAGGGGAAGAAGGAAGAGGAAGAAGAGGAGATAGAATAACAACAGATATGATAAAGACATGGAAAGCAAGAAAAATGGGAAATTAATCATGCCTATAAAAATAATATTTCTCTAAACTGAAGAAAGACTCAAGCGCTGATGGCATCCCTCAAGAATCAATATATCATGTAAACCCAGAAAATGTGTACTTGTTTGGGGGAAATTAACAAGCTTGAGTATGAATACGTATTATTTTTTTTAGCCAACAGAGAACATCTATTCCTTGCAAATAATTCCTAAACTTTTACTGTAATTGACAGTTACAAAGAACTATTGTGTTTTTTTTATAGTGATAGTGTTGTGGAATTTTGATTTTCAAATTTATCTTATTGGATTTTTATCTATCTCTCTCTCTCTCCCTCCCTCTTCCTCCCTCCCACCCTCTCCCTGCCTCCCTCCCTTTTCCAGCCCAAAACATAGTTTCACTGGCTGTGGGTTCCTAAGTTGTAGTGATATTAAAGATAAAACAAATTCACTCCCCAACATTGAGGGTATCTATCTTCTTTCTGTTCCCTAAGTTTATTTGGTTGTTTCTCACACTATTATTCTAGAATAACTACACTCAGTTTGTGAAGTTGTATAAACTATCCCGATACCATTTTGTTTAGAATTGCACTGATTTTTGTAAGGATAACTGAGATAATTGATATGTTAACAATATTGTATGGTCTCACCTAGGAGCAAGGTATATATGCCTCTACTATTCTGGTCTTCTTTTAAATCTGCCAATAGATTTTACAGATTTTTTTTCACATTGTTCTTGCACATTTCTTCTTTTCTATCACCGTGAATGAATTTTTTAAAAAATGGCATTTCTAATTAGTTATTAGCAGTGCATGGGAAGTTCTTGATTTTCATATGTTGCTCTTATATCTGGAATTTGGGAAAATTGTCATAATTGTTAAAAATTGATTTGAAATAATCTAAATCTTTATCAATAGAGGAATTATTAAATTAAGGCAAATCTAGTTAATAGGACATGATACAGCTTTTTAGAAAAAAAATATATGTAGATAGTGATAGAGAGAAGTAGAGAGAGAGAGAAAAAAAAATCTCCAAGATAAAGTGGGGCCCTAGCCGATGTGGCTCAGTTGGTTGAATGTCATCTCATGCACTGAAAAGTCACTGGTTCGATTCCTGGCCAGAGCACATGCCCAGGTTGTGGGCTTGACCATCGGTTGGGGTACATGCGGGAGGCAATCAATGGATATTTCTCTTTCACATTGATGTTTCGCTCTTCCTCCACCTTCCTCTCTCCCTAAAAAAACAATAAAAACATATTTTTAAAATAAAGTGGGGGCCGAAACCGGTTTGGCTCAGTGGATAGAGCGTCGGCCTGCGGACTGAAAGGTCCCAGGTTCGATTCCGGTCAAGGGCATGTACCAGGGTTGCGGGCACATCCCCAGTAGGAGATGTGCAGGAGGCAGCTGATCGATGTCTCTCTCTCATCGATGTTTCTAACTCTCTATCTCTCTCCTTTCCTCTCTGTAAAAAATCAATAAAATATATTTTAAAAAAAAATAATAAAGTGGGGAAAAAAACAAGTAAGAAAAAAAGAATAATAGCATAATGTGGCTTAAATATGTAAACGATTACAGGTGGATATATGCATAAACCCTATAAATGCATAGAAAATGCATCCCAATGTTAACTGTGATTACCCTTAGGTTGGGGAATAAAGAAGATTTTTTTATTCTTTTTCTGCATATGTTTTTGTATTTACGATTTTTCTAAAATGTGAATTTAATAATGCTTTTGTAATTTAAAAAAAATTTTAAAGGTGAAAAAATAAGATGCTGGGAATAGACAAGTTGATAAAGATTGACATGGAGGAAGTTCCGGGGAGGGTAGATATAAGTCCATAGAAAACCCTCACGGGTCATTAATTTCTACAATATCTTTAAAGTCACTTCCATTTGGCTTTGGAAATCTGTGGCTCTACACAACCTGTCAAGAAGTATTACCAGATCTATTAGAGCAGAAAATGAAGATAAAATGTAACACAACTGCCCAATGAAATCAGTGGAGACAACCCCTCCCCTCTGTTTATCTACCTCCTATGATGTCTCGCATGCTAGGGCCATGGACGAGTGAAAGACCTAAATAAATTAGCTGGCTAAATGAATTGGATAATTTTCCTACTAGCCCTCTCTCCTTGTCAGCTGGAAACAAGATGAGACCAGCCTTTATTTCTAGGTCTTTCTAGTGTCTGGTGCTTCTGCATGGGAAATTCTTTCAACCTGAAGTGAGGAAGGGGAGTCTGGTTAGTTTACCTGCATCAGGTGGCTTGAGGCACGCTTGTTTGCCCTGAAGCAAGGCTATTACTGGGCTTGGTATGTGAGGTCTTTATGAAAGGTGCCTGGCTGTCTCACATCACTGTAGATGTGTGTGCTGTATCCCTTGCAATGAATTAGAGTTATATCTTAAGTTGTGCCATAAGCAAGTTTTGGCAGATGTGTAACCTGGACTTTCATTTTATACACATTAATTGGAGATCAATGATGAACACCTAACACAGTGTCTAGCAGTTGTTTTCAGAGTTTAATGTAGGAATCGTATCAACATGCCGATAGGGTCTGGGGTAGACACTTGAATTCGCATTTCTAAGTAGCTCTAGGTCTGTGGATGTGGCTGGTTTGGGGAACCACACTTAAAGTATCAGCAGTGAATGGCATATGCTTGGGACTCAATAAATATTTGTTGAATGAGTCCTTTTCTGTCCTAACCTCCAGAAATGTGGGCCTCCTGTAGAGGCACACACTTCCTCTTTAGTGTCTGCATTAGACAGTGAGGAATTTTTACTGGAAAGCTAAGTTTATCAAGCTACTGTGTTTCACTTACTTCCACCCTCACCCCAAAGTTCTACTCACGCAGTTTCATATAGCCAACATCATTTTGTGCAGCCTGACCTGGTCACCCTCTCCCAGCCCAATGTAGCATAGTTACCTGTCTCTGCACCTGGAAGATGCCCCACTGGAGCTGCAGGTCACATCACAGGCAAAGCCAAGAGGGAAACGGAAGTCCCTTTATGTAAAACCAGCTTTCCCCCAGAGCCACAGCCCCCTTTCTACTCTGGGGTAGTGATTTGCAGGAGCACTAAGTTGGTTCACAAAACTTAACAAACCAAAAAGTAAAAATCTAGCTTCACATGGACTCTAATACAGAGGTGCCCTAAACAGAGCAAGGACTAAAAGTTAACTAGACAGGTCCTGGCTGGGTGGCTCAGTTGGTTGGAATGGTGTCCTGTACACCAAAAAAGGTTGCGGGTTTGATTCCCAACTGGGTCACATACCTAGGTTGCGGCATGTATGGGAGGCAACAGGTCGATGTTTCTCACACTCTTCCTCTCTCTCTCTCAATATATATATATATATATATATATATATATATATATATATATATATATATATAATCTTCAGGTGAGGACTTAAAAAAAAGTTAATTAGACTGGTATCTTGAGAAATGTATTGCCTACTTAGATTTTCCTTTCACTGGAGATAAAACAGTGTTTGCCTATTGAGCTATGGTGAAAATGCCTCATAAATTAGAATCTCAAGCCTGGTTCTTTTTGAAGTTATTTTCCTTAGAGTAGGATCAAAAGCTGAGCTGGAAAATGATCCAAATATGTGTGTTGAAATATTCTCTTGGAATGAACTAGGTATGTTTTGGACAGATGGAGATGTCAGTTTTATTGTGTGAAACCATGTTTAATATTTTAAGAACTGTCTTGTTCAAGATGACTGAATTGTGTAGACAGAGAAATTCTGTTGTCTTACAATCAAGTTAACAGTTATTCTCACTTATTGGCCACTCCTCTGGGAAATCTGGGGGTACAGTGTTAGCAGAATTCACTTGGGGATTCAGGCATGTGCACATTAGCAGAATAGATGGCACTGTGATTTGTAACACAAGCCTGCTTTTACAGGGAGCATTTTCTACCCACCCACAGCTTCGCAGTGATGTTGGAATCTGTCTAGTTGGTGGAGGATCAGTAGCTTAAGGAGCTAATGAATATTCATTTCTTTTCCCTGGGTGCAAAGTAAAATAACCAGTAATTAGTATAATATTTAATACTTCTATTCAAAATAAATAAATCTTTTGTGAAAAAAAACCCCTAATTATTATAATGTAGCAAATTCCGCATATGTAACTGGAATTGGATGTGGTAATTTGAAAATGCTTCTAAGCCCTCATTTACATGTTTGAGATTAGTTAATTATTCCCCTTGTATGCATAAAACAGAACTTTAAATTTTTACCTGCATTTATTATTCATTTTCCTATCTCCCAAGCTTAGCTGAGTCTAATATTTAAATTTTACATTTTCTTCAATACTGGAGATATTTGTATTTTGAAGTAATGTTTTGAGTTTGCTCTTGTCCCCCCCTTCTCTTGTTCCACAGATACAGGATGCAAATGGCTTATGGCTATTCCCACGTGGTGTTTCTTATCTGATCCTTGGTTCACGTGGCAAGGTTTAGCGGTTCCAATTTTTTTAGATATGCATTTTAATACATAATACATGGTCAGCACTGTGCAGGGTACTTTCACACATGTCGTCATGTTTTATTCTGCAACCGTACTGTGGATTTGTTTTTCTACTGCTACTTTGTAGATAAGGAAACTGAGCTCAAAAAGGTTAACTCCTTTCATGCAAAGTGTAAAATTCTAAATCATCCATGTATCTGAGTCTAAATCCAGTTTACACCACAACGACAAGATTCTGAACTTGCTCTTCCAAGTTACTGAGGAGGGAAAGGTTTGGAGGAGGTGATGGTATGCTTGTGTGCAAACAAAAGTTCTCCAGGGTGTTGTCATGGGCTTGGGTGCTTGTGAGTGCCAACCACTGCTGGGGGTGAGGGACAGTCCAGCATCATTGGTCGTGCAGGCAAATACTTTCTGGGCCTGTGACTAACAAGGACACTTCAGATCTACAGCCCAATGGTTTCTCAGTGATACTGGCTAGAGCCCGCCAGAGAGAATTCACATTCTTGCCCAAATGCAAATGTATGGATCTATGTAGGATGCAGTCAAAATCCACAAAGACCTAGGTAATTTATAGTGCTGTAATTTCTCAATTCTGTGAAAAAAATGGAAAGCTGACATACCAGGAGTTTGTATGATTCATTTGGGGTAGGGAGCAGAGACAAGAGCCTCTGATTTAGTTGAAAGAGTCCCAGGACTAGAATAAAATTCTGATTTCTGACCTTGTACTACAGGCCCCAAGAGGCCCAGCTACTGCCTGCTTCTCTCAGCTCCTCGTGTGTCCCCTTCCATTTCTTTTCCATGCTCAGCCCCCTCCAGCCACACTAGTTATCTCCTTTCTGTTCCTCCAACTTGCAAGTTTGTTCTTGCCTCAAAACCTTTGTATTTAGCCCTAGCTGGTTTGGCTCAGTGGATAGAATGTCTGCCTGTGGACTGAAGGGTCCCACGTTCAATTCAGGCCAAGGGCACATTCCCAGGTTGCGGGCTCAATCCTGGGTAACAGGGAGTCGGGGGGAGGGTAGTGGAGAGGGGAAGGGGTGGAGTGCAGGAGGCAGCTGATCAATGATTCTCTCTCCTCATTGATGTTTCTCTCTCTCTCTCTCTCCCTCTCCCTTCCTCTCTGAAATCAATAAAAATGTATTCAAAACAAAAACCTTTGCATTTATTGTTCCTCCTACTTGGGGTGATCTTCCCTGCTATCTCCAGGTGGCTGATTTTTTTAACCTCATCTTCGGGCTTCAGTTCAGATACCTCCTCCATAGGGAGCCTTCCCTGCTGTGCCCCATCTACAGGGGCCTCTCCCCATGATCACCCACAGCTAGCAGGGACTCATTGTCCTAAGACCCTGTTCACTCAACTTCAGAGCACGTTTGCTTTCTGAAATTATCTTTATTTATTTATTTATGTACTGTTTTGTTTTCACTTTGGCATCTAGAGCAGCTCTAACACATAATAGGTACTTGATAAATGTGTTGAATAAATGAATGCATAAATCCACGAATGAATAGAAATTAGACTCAAAGAATTACACATTCTAGCATTTGAAGGCACTTGCTAGCTACTAGTAATCAATCCAACTTTACACCCAGTATCTGTATTTAATTATTTCCAGTGAGAGAAAGCTCATTCTTTTACATAACCGAGTCTCCAATTTTTATATTGAGAGGCAGTGTTGGACTGTGATAAATAAGTCAAACTCACCTTAATTCAAATCTAAATCTGTTATATACTAGCTGTGAACCTTGGTTAGGTCAGTTAACTCTGCTGTGTCCCGTTTCATCTGAAAAGGGAGTAACAATACCTACCTGGGCAAACTATTGTCAGAAATAAACAAAGCCATGTTGGCAGAGAGTCATACTAGTACATGTTTATAAACACACTAGAGGCCCAGTGCATGAATTCGTGCATGGGTGGGGTCTGGCCAGCCCAGCCCCAATTGAGGTGGATCGGGGCCGGGCCTGTCGGGAGGAGGAAACAGTGGGAGTTTGGCCGGCTGGCCCTCCCTGATTGGAGCCTGATCAGAGCCAGGCCAGCTGGGGGGAGAGGCCACGAATGATTGGCCAGCGGGCCCCACCCCCGATTGAGGTGGGGGGACCAATTGGGGGTGGGGCCCGCCATGAGGAGGGGCTGTGGGCAGTGGGTTGGCCAGCCCCGCCCTTGAATGGGGTGGGGGGGCTGATCAGGGGTCAGCAGCTGGGAGAAGGGCTGTGGAAGGTTGGCTGGCCAGCCACACCCCTGATTGGTGTGTGTGTGTGGGGGGTATTTGGGGGCAAAGCTGGCTGCGGGGAAGGGCCGTGGGCCAATCAGGGTGGTGGGGGTCCATCAGGGGTGGGGCCTGCCGGGGGGAGGGGCTTCAGCAGGTTGGCTGGCTGGCCGGCCCTGCCCCTGATTGGAGTGGGGGGGGCCAATCGGGGTGGAGCTGACTGGGGAGAGGGGATGATCAGGGGCAGGACTATTGAGGTGGTGGGGGCCCATCAGGGGTGGGGCCAGCTTGGGGGGGCGGGGCCACAGTGGGGCTGGGCAGGGGGAGGGGCTGCAGGAGATTGGCTGGCTGGCCCCACCCCTCGATCGGGCCAGTTTGCTGGCCACAGTGGGTGTCACAGCGATTGGTCATTCTGGTTGTTATGGCATTCCAGTCGCTGGCTTTTTATATATAGAGATGGTATAGAAAGGTTAGCCTGTTAAGGGGGGTCAGATAAATGTTAGTTTTCTTCTTTTCTGTTCTCTCTGCTACTTTGTCCTGTACTGTGCATCACACACACATTCACATGTAATTCTTCCCATGAGGTAGGTACTGTGTGTCAGTCCTGTTTTACAGATGAGAAAACTGAGGGTAATGCTGTTAAGTGATTTGGCCAAAGTGCCCCTTCTAAAAAATGGTGCAGTCACTGTTGTCAAGTTTTCATCCCATCAAAGCTACCTCCTTTCTCTGCCCCCAACACCAAAGAGCAAGCAGGTTGGTAAAATGGAAGGATATAAATCTACTGGCCAATTTAACTCTCAGAATGGCAGAGGGCATCTGCTTCACCCCCATGAAGCACAGTTGACTAGAGCTAGAGGGCCTGTGCAAAAGAGATGAGCAAACATGTGCAAAGGAGGATGCACCAACCTCTCATGCTAGGGCCCCAGTCCCTCTGCCTTTAGAGCACCACCCCCCTTCTTTAGTTAATCCTGGCATTGACTCTGAAATGAATTAAAGCGATGGGCAAATTGTTACCACTTGTCATGATTATTGCATACCAAGGAACTCTAGCAAATTGCTACTGGGCACTGTGATGCCCCAGCCATAGTTGCTGGGTATCATGGGAGCTAATTTGGAAGTGGTCACTTAGGAGGGCAGCAGGGCGTCAGAGAGCATGTGATTCAGAGTCAGACTTGAGTTTAAACTCATTCCATCATGTATCAACGTTGTGACATTGGGCAGGTTATTTTCTAAATATTCTATTTGCTCCTTCTGTATAATAAGAACAATTCCATTTACCTCCCAAGGCTTATGTGCAGAATTAAATAGCCCCAGCACATGTCAACTTGTAACATATGATAGCTACTGCAACCACCCCCTTCTCCTGCAGATAGCGTCCTTCTCCAGGTAGAAAGTTGATGGAAATGGTTGGAAATAGCTAAGGGCTCCTGCCATGACCCCACTGTAACAGGGCCAAAGCAGGGAGGCTCTTCCTGTGTTTTGTTTTCCAAGTAATAAGTGAATTCTTGGGAAATTAGACAGTTTACTTCTGAACACGTCTTATGTAGAGTGGAAGTAATGTGAGTAATAAATTATCCTCTCTTCCCCAAGATCTTACTGGTCATTATTCTCTAATGTAATTAGAATGCCAGATGTGGACCCATCCATCTTCATCAAGAAGCAATGGTAAACTGGGGGAAATGCTTACTGCAAAGGAAGGGTGGATTTCCTGTGGATGGTGAAGTTTCAGACTTAAAAACTTGAGCTGACATTCAGGGCTTTGTTGTCCTTTCTTTTCCAATATGCATGTCTAGGCACTTATTTTCCTTTTAATAGTCAGTCAAGTGTCTTTGTTAGAAATCTCCCTATGGTGTCTCTAGAGTATATTCTTGCTTCTGTGGTTTTCCTCCCTTCACGTGAAGGAAAACATCCAAACTTTCTTGGGACCCCTCTCACCACATTCCTCAAAGTTTCATGGGCCTAGAATCTAGGCTATCGGTGTCATTTGTGGTCGTTCGTGATATCATTGGCTTACATTTGTGGCTAATACATCCAGGTATGACGGTCAAAATACCTACCAAATGAATCTCAGAGGGAAGGGGGTGGGGGAAGCAAAGGGGCGGGAAGAGATTAACCAAAGAACTTGTATAGATATATGCATAACCCATGGGCACAGACCTTAGTGTGGTGAAGGCCTAGGGGAGGGCAGGGCATGTGTGTGTGTGTGGGGGGGGGGGGGTGGTAATGTGCAGACTAGAAGGGGTCAATGGGGAAAAAGGGGACATCTGTAATATAATAAAGATAAATTAAAAATAAAAATAAATATCTACCAAATGGATCCAGGTACTGCTAGAAGACAATACATACTGATAGAGAAAGTTCTATCTCTTTTGAATCTTCAAAGAGAAATAAGTAAATCCTTATGATCTACATGCTTCTCTCCATTGGAAATATAACCAGGTGGTGTGATTTCAGCACCTGTTAGGGATTACCCAGTTCAAAATCTTTCTTTCCTAGCCCTAATATATTCGTTTAAATCCCTGTCTTTAATATACCTTTCTCCTTCCCTCCCTCTTTTCCTTCATGTGAATGACTGTAGCTGGGTGAGGGTAAGGGTTCTAGCTATCTTGCTCACCGCTCTTTCCCTAGCACTTAACACATATAGTAGAAGCTCAATCAGGTTTTGCTAAATAAACAGATGAATGGACCCTTACTGAGTATCTTTTATGTCTCTAGTTCTTCAATTTTTAGGGTTAAAATTGTGTTTTCCAAACTCAGTTATTTACGTACTTCCTTTGGGATATTTGCCAAATCTCTGAACCACTTTTTTCTATTTACTTGACATTTTTCTTTACATGGACTTTTCTTTACACTTAGCATCATGCAAAGCAATAATATTCATGAAATTATAGATTTGGTATCTATTTGCAATTTTTTCTAATGCCCATTAAAGTGAATTTGTAACTATTAAAATAAAAAAAAATTTGTGTCACCTAAAATCATCTAAACGACCTCTATTAAAATACCAATCTATCGAGAATGAGTTTAAACGCATTGATCACATCTACTAGCTATGAACCTCTGTAGAAGACGGGGCCCAGGAACAGCAGTTCTGCAGAGGAAAGACTTCTTAGTGGGGGTCGGTGCTCATGGTTGCAGATGGCCCCATATCCCAAGTGTCAGTGGGTACTGAGGGAAGTGTCTGCCATATGGTTCTAGCTCTTTGTGACTTTGGTTGGATAAATACAGGATGTCCCCAAAAATGTATATACACTTCAGCAGCTGATAGCTCACTTTTGAAAATGAAATAGACTTTAATAAACACTGGCTTTATAAGTATTCAAAGAATAGATATACATTTTCAGAGGATACTCTAAGTTTGCTGAGCCTCCCATTCCTCAAATCTAGTATGAAAGCAACAACCACATCACCCCAGGGTTTGGAAAGCACTGAAAAAGTGTGAAAGACCATTTATATCCAATAATAACTGCATGGCAGATGCACAATAAATATTTTTAAATTTACATTATCATGAGGCCAGTAAGCAATTAATATGAAGTTGAATGCCGGAAAGCAGAAAGAAGTTAAGAAAAAGGCTATAAAAATATCTCATTTACTTATTTATTCATTTACTCATTCATTTATTCCTTCATTCAGTTGTTTGATAAATATTTAACTATATCTTGCCCCAGAATGAAGTGCTAAGAATATTACAGCAAAAAGACAGACATAGTCTAGAGCAGTGGTTCTCAACCTTCTGGCCCTTTAAATACAGTTCCTCATGTTGTGACCCAACCATAAAATTATTTTCGTTGCTACTTCATAACTGTAATGTTGCTACTGTTATGAATTGTAATGTAAATATCTGATATGCAGGATGGTCTTAGGCGACCCCTATGAAAGGGTCGTTCGACCGCCAAAGGGGTCGCGACCCACAGGTTGAGAACCGCTGGTCTAGTGGGAGAGACAGTTACACCAACAATCACACTGACAGTTATGTGGATGCAGCAGTGCTAGATGCCACAGTGAAAAATAAAAGTGCAGCAATAGTGCACAGCAGGGAACCAGCGAATCTGAGGAGTCCGGAGGGCATGCTTCCCAAAGTGACATGGAAGCCAAGGCCTACAACATCTGTGCAGGTTAAGCAAACATATAAGGGAGCACTGAAAACCTACTCTGCAAATTGTTATGAGGCTGGGTGACCCCTCTCCTTACTGCTCAATCTGTTTCTCACCAACCAACTAGCCCTTGACATTCTGGCGGGTCTCTCTTCTCACTCTCTTGCCAGTTGGTGGAGCACATTGGCCGCCACTGCCTTTAAAAGGGCACACCTGGCAGTGTGGCCTGAGGAAAGATCACAGAGCCGAGAGAATGTCACACAGCAAAGCACTAACAAGCATCTGTCTCCATTCCTAATCATACAGAATTAACTGTTAAAAATTCAGTGTTTGCTCTTCTTGTGGGAATTCCCTTTACCAAAGAGAGGAGCAAATGTGGTAGGCACATTGTAAATGTAGGGAGATGAGAGTGTAAAATCTACACTATAACGTGTCTAAGTGAAATCTCTCACTCTGTCCTACATATAAATTTCACCACCAAGCATGTTAGGCCCCCGTGGGGTCCTAGTGGGGTTTTCCTTGGCAGGTGGGCTGAGAGAAGGGGCCATTCGTAGGCATCAATGAAAACAAGAGTCATTCTGCTTACAGTAGCCCAGCCTCCCCCTGCTTATGCTCCCAGAATGCTTCGATTTGTTTTTCTTTAGTTAATTTTATTCTTTTCTTTAAACAAGGAATACATAGTCATTATAAACAAAAGCAACAAATACCTATTGGTAAAAAAATAGTGAAAGAAAAAATAGCCATTATTGCACTACCCAGGAAATATTAACCATAAGCATTTCGTGGTACATCCATGTATATAATTAACTTGAGTTCATAGTGATATCACACTGTTGGTTATTAGTCTTTTACAATTTTTTTTAAACTTTCCACAACGAGCGATTTTTGAATAAACCTTAGGCTTTCTCTGGAGCCAAGTCTCCTAACAAAATCATTTGAGAAGATTACTCATCCTAATAATCCACAATTCACAATCCCTCTCAGGAGAGTTTGTTAACCTTAGGGATTAACAATAGGCTGCTCGCAGTGCCTGCCAGTTGCCGCTTCTGTGGGGGCCTGGAGCCTGCTGGGGTTGGGAAGCCTTTTTGCAAATTTGCACAGGAAAGTGTCGCTTAGGCTTCTCCCCTTCCTTTCTCTTCAGTTTTCAAAAGCAGAGCTAGCACTAGCCTCGGGCAGAAAAGTGACTTCAGCTGCAGTTGATAGGAGCTGAATGTTTTGGAGGATTGCAAGGAAAAGTCATTCTGCAAGCATTTGTAGGTTAATAAAGATGAATTCAAACTCTTCCTGGCAGGGTAACGGTATACCAGAGTTCACAGGTGGGGTTCATGCCCAGCTGCCATTGGGTTGTTTCTCCTGTTTCATGTTCTTGAGGCGGCTCACAACGTGGCCACGCTGTCAGTATGCTCAGATCAGATCACTGTGCTTTCCTGTTCCATCACCAAATGCTTCCAAACTCCCTCAAACCCCACCCCCTCGTTTGCACCCGCTTCCCCACATTCCGGGACCACTATGCTCCAAACTTCCAGACACAGACCCATCGGGGGAGAGCTGGCGATAGAAGGGGCTACGGGCAAGCTGGGGTTCACGCTGGTGAAGGCGAGTTTGTTATGAAACGATGCAGTTAATGTACCAGTTGGGGAAGGAGAGATTGCTACATTGTTCTCCCAGTGCCTGTGTGGGCTGATGACAGAGGGAAAGGCATGCAACATTGATAAGCACATCCAGTGTGGCATACCAGGGGAGAGGGGAGAAACAGCCCTGCCGCGCTGCCCGCGATAAGCTTGGCTTGAGGGCCCATAAGATTTTTAAAAAAGAATAGCCCAGCCAGCATGGCTCAGTGGTTGAGGGTCTGCCTATGAACCAGGAGGTCACAGTTCGATTCCAGTCGGGGCATATGCCCAGGTTGCGGGCTCGATCCTCCATAGGAGGCGTGCAGAAGGCAGCTGATGAATGATTCTCCCTCATCATTGATGTTTCTGTATTTTCCCCTTCCTCTCTGAAATCCATAAAAAGAATTTTAAAGAGTTAAAAAATAAATTTATGTTGGGAAATTTAATGTTTTTATTATAATCATTGTCCAAAGCTTCTGTTGGAACTTCAATTTCTAAATGACTCTTGAAAGGTAATAATGATTATTTAGTCTCTCCAAAACAAAAAACAGTAAAAAGCAGCCCAAGCACAGAATGTTTGCCTAGCTATAACGATGGTAACTGACGTCTCTTCAGTACTTACTATGTCTGCCATCATCTTATTTATTAGCTTTTTAAATTCCAAAGACAGGCGCTAGTCGGTTTGGCTTAGTGGATAGAGCGTGGGCCTGCGGACTGAGGGTCCTAGGTTCGATTCTGATCCAGGGCACGTGCCTGGGTTGTGGGCTCGATCCCCAGTAGGGGGCATGCAGGAGGTAGCCGATCAATGATTATCTCACATCATTGATGTTTCTATCCCTCTCTCCTTCTTTATTCCTCTCTGAAATCAATTTTAAAAAATAAATAAATAAAAAGGCTTTCTTCTTTCATATGTTTCTAAAAAAAATTCCAATGACAATATGCAATAAATGCTCAGTGTTTCAGAAGAGGAAACTGAGTCAAGAAAAAGTTTCCCCAGATCTAGTTTGACTCCTAAATCCATGTTCTTAACACTGATCTCTCCTGCCCACCCCAAACTCCTTTGTTTTGCACTCGTGACATTTCCGCGAGAGCGGGCACTCTCTTGCCACATGAGATGAACTTGGGGCTCTCGAGTGCTTCTTAGCAAACTAAAGAAGCTTTGCAAAGCATCCTGCTAATGGGCCTGCTCCTGCGGGCTCATTTGTCTGGGTTCCTAATGCCAGGACAGAACGAGAGATTTCATTTAGACAATCAACTTGGAGTGGAAACAGTGCGTAAAAAGTTGAGATGCTCAGAAATGACGAGAAACATGATTTAATAGAAGTTGCAGTTTCACTTGAGCTTGAGCTTGAGGCATCTTAAAGATAAGGGGGAGACACTAGTGTTCAGCCTGTTCCGGTCCCACTGCCTGGCTTGAGTCAAGCCCTTGTCTTCTCTGAGGCCTGATTTCTTCATATACTAAAGTGAAAGGACTGGGCCAGGCCATCCCCACTGGGTCTCGGTTCTGAGTGGGAGATGGGTCTGTCCCTGCTGTGGCTGGGAGTTACAGAAAGAGGGCCACCTCTGCTAGTCCTCCACTTCTGCTTTACCCCAAACCCCTGGTATTGGGGAACAGCATCCCTTTGGAGAGTCAGAGTATGGATAAGCAAACTTGTCCTTCAGTAGAGTGAGGCGTCACAAACCCAAGAGCTGTGGATGTCAGATTGCATGCGCACGCGCGTGTGTGTGTGTGTGTGTGTGTGTGTGTTAAAAACCTCCAAATCCAAAAACCAAAACAGAGGGCAGGGACCAATGTATGCTCAATACCATTTTCCCGAAAACATCTATTCCTCTGTCTTCTTTCTGATTTTTCCACTTTTTATAAAGACAGTGATATAGAGGGAAATGTCCCTATTATAAGGAAAACACCTGAGCAGGTGCACTATGCGAGCCACACGCAGCAGAGTGGCCTGGCTGTGGCTTGCTCTCTGTGCTCGGCAGGTATGCATCCTAGGTCAGCGAGTGGATGCAATGTTTTTATGCAGATCATCTCTATTCACGCACCAGTTTTCTTACGGTTTAGCAGAAATCTGGCCTTCTCAAAAGTGCCGACAGTTACCTGTGCATAAGGAGGGGAAGGAGGGAAGTGGAGCCCAGCAAAGATCACTCATGAGTAGTTTACTCAGCTTTTGGAAGTCTGTGTTTCTGGAAGCAGACACGCCTTCCTAGTGTAGTACCTGGCATATACTGGGCACTCAAGAAACATTTGTGGAATGAGAGAATAGATAGCTAAGTGGGGAGATACGTAGACACAGAGGTAGAGAGACAGGCCTGTGTTGATGACAGGTAGACAGTTAGAGGCAAAACTGGAGTTAACACCCAGGTCTGCCAATTCCAAACAGTGCTCTTTCCTCAGTCTTCTGCCTGCTTTAGTTGTCTCACATACAACTTAGTTCCTCAACCTCAAGCAACTAAACCAGTGGTCTCCTGG
The DNA here is from genome assembly GCF_014108235.1 of Myotis myotis. NCBI lineage: Eukaryota > Metazoa > Chordata > Mammalia > Chiroptera > Vespertilionidae > Myotis > Myotis myotis. The sequence goes on along the minus strand of NW_023416313.1, from coordinate 175,759,286 downwards.
CTGCTCCCTCATGCTCAAAGGTATGATCGCTTCTCACAGGTTAGGAAAGTTCCCAACACTAAACAGGTGGGATGTGACTGCTGCCCCTTCTCGGGTGAACCTGGAGGTGGACGCAGGGGAGGCTAGGTAGGAAGAAAGGAAGAGTTCTGTGTCCACCCCCAGCTAACCATGTCGTCAAATAGCTGCATTCTTCAGGGCCAGCAACGTGGAGCAGAAGCCACGTTGCTGGCCCTTTTAGAATTGCTATTCAAATGCGAGGCAGAGTGCTTTAACTGAGGGCCCGTGCTTCTCCTTGGCTTCTCCGTCAGCGGAAAGCTGAAGGCTGCTCTAGCCTGGGGTTTACGAAGCTCACTTGTCCTTGGCATCCTCCTGCCTCGGTTTTCTTAATGGGACATCACGAGGGATAACATTTCCTGCATGCTGTTTGAGAAACGCATTCTAAAGGTTTTTGGACACTTGAGTGGTTTCTAAGCTATTTATCCAACACAACACGTTGTGCAAATGCATGTACTTTAAAAATATTAAAAAATGCAGTTATTTCTACTAAGAATTAAGTCAATGTCAATGCTCTTTAAAAATACTGTTTGAGCCCTAACCGGTTTGGCTCAGTGGATAGAGGGTCGGCCTGCGGACTGAAGGGTCCTGGGTTCGATTCTGATCAAGGGCATGTACCTCAGTTGCGGGCCCAATCCCCAGTAGGGGGTGTGCAGGAGGCAGCTGATCAATGTTTCTTTCTCATCGATGTTTCTAACTCTCTGTCCCTTTCCCTTCCTCTTGTAAAAATCAATAAACTATTTTTTTTTTTAAAAAAAGACTTGCTATAGTCTGTATATCTATAAAAAAACTGTTTGAGATTTTTTTCTTTTACATCATTCATATCTTAGTTAGGTAAAATTGACCACTTCACCAGAAACATTGAGAAATGAAAGAATTCTAGGCTTTTGCTGGGTGGATTTTTACCTGTCTGTCCATCTATTGGTATGTATATCTATCTATCTAATATTAACATTTTTAAACAAAATTGTAGCCTAATAAATACCCATGTGCCTATTTTCTAGATTAATACTTATCAACATGTTACCATAAATGCTCCACCAAATTCTTTGCACTGAGTATTTTTTTAAATTACAACTTTACCCCTAAAATTTTTAGTATATATCTTTTGAAAGTAAGGACAGACTGCCTCCTGTATAACCACAATACCATATCTCACCTGACATAATTGTCAGAGATGCCTCAATGTCATCTAATAGCCAGTCCCTGCTCAGTTTCTCAGTTGTTCTCAAAATGTCTTTTACAGCTGGTTTATTCAAACGAAGATCCAACCAAGAACCACACATTACATTTGCTTGTTATGCCTCTTAACAAAAATCACAAAAATAGAGAATTATGAACAAGTACCAGGTTAGGAACTGATAGATCTATTTTTAGTCCTAGCCCTGCTCCCAACCAGCTGCCTGCCATAAAGCACAGCACTGAGCCCTCTGTGCCTCTTCAATCTCATCTATAGAATTCATCCACTTACTAGTTATTCTTTCATTTAACAAATATGTATTGAGTGCCCAGTGTGGCCTAGTTCTTGCATTGGGCACTGTTCTAGAGAGAAAGTCAGCTTCCAGAAAATGATAGAATTCCATAATTCTAGTTCTTGTGGATTATCTATGCTAGGATCCATCTCTTTCCTTCCTCTCCATTTTCATGACATTGTTTTACTGAGGTACAAGACCAGTTGTCCCATAGAATGTTGAATTGTTTGATCCCCCCCCACACACACCTTGTGATGTCATTTGTTTCTCTACCTCCTACATTTCCTGTAAGGTGGAAGTAGTACCTAACAGCTTGACTAAATTTGGGTGAAATACTTTTGATGAGAATATTTGGAGGTGGTGTTGTGTACTTTATATTGCATTTCATCAAGAGGAATATAATGCCTGGCTGTCCTACCTGTATAGTGGTGCTAGGACTGACCCCGGGTTTATGTCACATCGCTGGATGCCCCACCTTTTCCCCATCTGGTGGTGGGGAGTGAGGGGAGGTAGTACTTTGATGCCAGGTAAATCTAATTCCCTATCAACCTTTCCGTAGTTCCCATAGATGATCCTTCGTTAAATCTATTATTTCTTAGGGATTGCAAAATGGTGATTTTTCTAATTTTATCATTTCTTCTACATTTACTAACCAGTACTCATCTATAAAGAATTCCTTATCTCATCACCTGGGGCTTATTGACTACCCTAAAATATAAACAATTTACCAATTTTCAGAGTAAGGAGTTGATATAATAGACACCTCCAACGATAAGTGGGATTTATTTGCTTGCTTTCTGTTTGTAGTATCTTTATAGATTTGTAGATTTTTAGAGGTTCACTGTGCTTCAATCCATTACAATCATTTATTCATTTTGATACTTAATTTATCCCATCTTTGTGGTTATCCCTTCAAGTGGTGTCAATATTTGAAGATGATAAATGATGGAAAGATACGCTCAGCAGAAAACACATCTAAGAACTTGGGTGTGCCTGGTACTGAGCTAGATGCTGGGCTAAAAGGGCCACCTTCACGCCTTAACACTTAAGAGATAAGTCCTGAAAGTCTTAGTGAGTAAGCAAGAGCAAACTGCGGAATGAGCAGGTTTGCCTTTGAAGGTGCCCTCTTGCCACCAAGCAGATGGGCAAAGTGAGTCAGCTGTGGCCCCTGGGGATGCTGTCAGAGAGCTAGTTGCTGGCAATGACTCAAATCTACAAAAAGGTAAATCAGAACTGAGATGTGAGGTGGGTTTCAGTTTTTCTGTTTGTTCTGTTTCAGCTGTTCTCCTAACTGCAGTCACAAAAGCGAAATCAAAATGATCTCGGTGTTTAAGGCATAGTAGTGGGGTGGGGTGGGGTGGGGTGGGGTGGGGTGGGGTGGGTTGGGGTGGGTAGAGGGGAAGAGAAGGTGAGAAAAACAGGTGTTGAGGGGAAAGGATGCTGTGTTCTTCCCTCAGTACATACTAGCTGTGTGGTGGAGGCCAGGCAGCTAGCTCTCTTTATGCACCAGTTCCCCATCCACAAACTGGGCCCGAGTCTGCCCCCCCCCTACCCCCACCACCACCACGACCACCAAGGCTTCTGGTGATGACCAAAAGCTAATAGGAGACATGGGAGCATGAGACTAATTGGAAGAGTCATTGTTGGATAATGTCAAACAATAATTTTAATTTTCTTTTTTAAGGAAAGGTTTTATTGAGCCAAAAATGCTAGCCAAACCACCCACCAGCAGCCTGGCCGGGTGGAAAAGAGATACATGTACATCCTCTGGGAGTTTGCAAGCATTTTAATACATGAAGTAGGAGGAAGAAAGAAGAAAGATGTACGCTGTCTGAAAGAATTTATATTAGTTATAGAGTAAGAGGTGGGAGAAGGTGACGTGGGGCCAGCTCTGGGTTAGGCACAGAGTTGGCAAAAAGGAATATCCACTCCTGTGGAATGGCTGTGGGCAGCAGTCCACAAAGCCCATGTGCAAACAAGAAGCAGAGTCTCCTGGAGTTGGAGGGTGACTGGCCTAAATAATCTGTGCAAATAGCCATCTGGAAATTAATCTGAAATTCCCAGAGACACAGAAGGAATGTGAGCAGTCTTTTGTCAGTTGGCCCACAGCCATAAACAGACTGACTGTGCTGTGTCTCTCTCACTTTCCTGCACTGTGACTTAACTTAGGACTTCTCAGAATTTTCTCTTTGTCAATAATAATCACGGGGAGGATCCTGGCCAGTTGTCCTAGAGACTGTATCATGATTCTGGAAGTGTCTGATGTTTTATCTTGTTCTTCTACCCTGTGTATATTCTAAGCCTACAAGTAGGAGCAAAGGCTTGCTTAAATTCTGGTGAAGTATTTTGATAAGAATACTTTGAAGGCCTAATTTCCTCTCAACTTAAAATAGTAACAGGAGGTGCCATTCATTCAGTGCTTAACTTACATAACCCTTTCAACTATCTCTTTGATAGAGGTGCTGTTGTTATTCCCATTTTACAGATGAGGAAACTGAGGCTCAGAAGGGTTAAGTAACTTGCTCAAGATCACAGCTAACAAATGACAGACACAGGATTGAAACCTGAGTTTTCAGGCTTCAAGTTGGGGCTCTTAACCACTCTGCTGTTGAGTGAATACTTTCTAGAGAAATCTGTAAGAGATGTCTGCATCATTTGAGTTCCACTTCAGAGATTTGAATTTTTAATCTGGGTTTCTGGGGAGCATAAGATCATTGAAGATGGTGCGTCAGGCAATAAGATGACTAAAACACATTTTTTCATCACATCTTTTTTTTGTCCTTAGTCACCTTCTCTAGTGGGTACCTGGAGGGACTCGACTGCATGCCTAGAAAAGCAAAGCTAATGCTTTCTGTCATTTTTTGCTCTAATATGAAGACCTACATTCACACTTCAGACAGCTTGGTTTGCCCACCACAGTGAAGAGCACCTCACTTGGGGCAGTGTCTCCAGGGGTTGCATGCACAGGCTCTCCACAGAAGCTTCGGGGTTGAATGGGACTCTCTCGGATGCTTCACTTGTATTTTATGTTGGGAGAACCTGCTTAGGGTTGTGTTCAGTGTGTGAACTTGAGAGCAAGGCTGCCTTTGTTTTCAACACACACACAAAGCTTGGTGCATGGTAACCACTCAATAAAGGCCAGCTATTGTTACTGGAATGAACGGCTTTCTTAGCTCCAAAGTGGGTTATGAAGAGTATCTTTGGATTCTTCTTTGGAGATTAAGACCAAGAAACACGAGGCCAGAGATTCTGAACCGGGTTCTAATACCACTTGCTGGGTGCAACCTCCTTCAGGTCGGGATGGGGGCTATTCATAACAATAATGAGGATCCTCCCCCCCCCGGCCCCGCCCCTTGTCTGTCCCTGCACTCGCACAGGGGTACACCTGTGTCCTGGGACAAGCTGGTATTCATCCGCACTCCCCCATGCCAACCAGGCAGAGCCTTTGAAGGGCCTCTTCCCGTGGATCCTCCCGCTGTGCCTCTCAGTGACTTGAAAAGACCTTTGAGTCCCACTGACGGACTTGAAACTCAGTCTCCCTACAGCGTCGCTGTGTGACTCTGGGCAACTTACCCAGCTTTTCTGAGCTTCATCTCCCCATCTGTGAAAGAGAGACAATACCTACCTCATGGGTCATTGTGAGCACTTAGAACTAATAATAAATAAAACAGTGCCTGGGCCTCCCTTCGGGAGCTCCTCTTCCCACTGTAACCACCTGCCACGGCCACTGAGAGCGTCCGGGAGGTACCCGGGGATAAGGACATCGCACTTACTGCTAAGCATTTCCCCCATCCAACACACTGAACTGAAATTAGTAAGATAATGTAAGAATTGCTAATTGCTGAGCCAGATGATTCAAACAAAGGAATAGTTTATTCTTAAAAGGCCATATGTTTACCCTTTTAATCTTAAACCCTGAAAGGTTGATCTTTTTTTTTTAAATGCTCTATCTAGAGTAGTCAAATTCATAGAGACAGACAGTAGAAAGATGGTTGTCAGGGGGCTGGGGCAAAGAGGAATGGGAAGTTATTGTTTAAAGGCTATAGAGTTTCAGTTTTGTACATGAAAAGATGGTGATGACGGTCACACAACAATGGGAATGTACTTCATGCCGTGGAACTGGACACTTAAAAATAGTAAAAATGGTACATTTTGTTATATGTATTGGGCCATATTTTTTAAAAAAATAAAATGATGTTCAAAACACGAACGAGCACAGTCTTAGTTCCCATAAGCCTCTGCGTCCCGACAAGGAGGCTGGAAAGAAGCACCTCTGGCCCGCGTTCTAGATTCTCACCGCGGGAGTCACAGCCCCTTTTCAGCAGCAGCGTCCCCGTGTGTGGTCTGCGGCCACCGGCTGTGGCCAGCGTTGGGGCAATCCTGGGATCTGGACATTTTTGTCTCATTTCTAAACCCGAGTCCCCCGAAAGGAAGGGACCTATTTGTTGAGGACTGTGCTAAAACCAGGTTGGGGAGAATTTTCAGGGAAATGGCTCCATAAATTGTGTGTAGGTGCAAAACTAACAGGCACATGAAAGATTTGTATTTTGAAAACAAAACCCCTGTGGGATTCTCTCAGCAGAAAATGAAAAGGTCTTCTTAACATTCCGTTGAACTATTAGAGCCACTTTTTGCTGTTGCAAGCACTTAATGCAGGTACGGACACCGCCACGGCCCCAGATTGCAGCGTGGCAAATTAGCAAGGTTTTAACTTGGCTGCAAATATCAAGCTGGCTGCTTGTCATTATGCAAAAAGGGCCGGGCGGGCGGGAGGGGACCGGCACCTAGCGGCAAAGCACATTATAATTGTTTAAGCAGGCCCCACAAGTCATGCATTTCAATTATTTGTTCAAAGCAGCCTGCAATTAGGAGTTGCAAACAAGGCTTTTGAATGCAAAGTCAGACAATTAAAATGTTTCATGAGTGCATTAGAGAAAGAAGTTCTGAATTAGCACTTTGAATACACAAGACCTCTTTTTTCTAATCTCTAGTCCCTTTCACTCTTTGAGGGGGGAAGAAAAAGAAAGAGAGAGAGTGAAAGGGGAAAGAGGCATGTGGGGCTGTGGTGGAGGTGATTTGGGTGTTTACTTATTTATATCAAATGCTTGACTAATCCAGGGAAGATTGAACCATCCAAATCGGTCTCTCGTACATTTCAATGTCTCTTGTTACTAGCCAGATCCTTGTCCCAGAATAATGGCCCAGGTGCCAAAACCCTTCTCCTAGGGGGGTCGTAAATCACTTTAAGCATCTCTCCTCCCTCTGGCCTCCCCACTCCCCACTCCGTCCTTTGAAGAAGCGGGTCTATTTGAACCAGTGATTTGTGACTTTCCAGTATTTAGGGCACAACCCCGAGCTGGTAGCACTGACACACGGGATGGAGGGAGGGTCGCTGCGCCGTGCTGGGATCGGGAGGAGGGTGCCTGTGTGTTCCGGGGTGACCGGTGAGCAGAAGCCAGAGCTCTGGGGAAGCATGAAAAATGCTCTAACCTGACTTATTTCTTTGAAGGAAGATCAGCTGCTGAACCCTTCCCCTCCCCCACCTCCATCCCATTCACACACTCCCTTCCCCAACCCACAAACACCCTACTGATACTTAAATTTTATTTTATGATTTGATGTAATCTAGGACATCTTTAAAAAATTTTGTCAGAATGCTCACTGATAGGTGAGGAGGATATTTCCAGCATAAGGGAAAAAGTGAATGTTCATCCTTCGACCTTTTTTTTCCTTTAAATATTAAGACTTCCTAAAAGGCATTATTTGTGCAAGGAATCAACAATTAGTACAAAGTAAGTGATTGCAACCCAAAGTACTTTATATTAGTATTCAATATGTGAGATTAACCAGAAAAACTCAGGCAATTTAAGGTAAAAATTGCCAACATACCAGTTAAATGTGTGTGTGTGTGTGTGTGTGTGTGTGTGTGTGTGTGTACGCCTGTGCATGCCTAATTTGAGAGTCTAGTGGCTAGTAGCCTTAATTTATCATTTCCTGTCTGTAGTTGATTTATGAAACATCATTTAAATAATCCTACCTATTCTCCTTTATAATGAAAACACTTTTTAAGAATGTTACTTAGTTTGGGTAGGGAAAAACCCTTAAAAAAATATCCCCACTCTCTACATGGATACTTTGAATATTACATATGCAATTCTTTTTAAATTACTTTGCCTCCAAGCAATCATTGAGGATTCAGAGCACTTTAAAATGCCTTCATAGGATCAATAGATTTATTAGTGGGGAAATTTTTATGATTTTTCCATGGGAAATATTTCTATGATATAGGCCTACGTAAAAAAAGAAGTTTTGGGTTTTGTGTTTTTTTTTCAGTTAGGCCATGCATATCTAAGGATGCTGACATGATTAGTATTAAAATCATGTTACTTAAGTATTTTTGATCTGTAGGTGCAACAAAATAATTGCTTTCTTTTTCTTTCTTTTTTTAGTGAGCATCATTTTGAATCTCTGACTTTTTAAAAAAAACAGGCTTTGACATTTAAAGTATCTTTTGACATGCCCAGGTGATAAACTGAATTACTTTAGATTGATTGTATTTTTGGCAATCTGTTTTTGAAAGTAGTAAGTGCCAAAAGAGGGAGAGAGACTTTTATTTTTAAAAATGTTAAAAGCTGCAGATTCTTTACCATAAGCTTGTGTCAGGTCATTTACAATAGAAAGGGGTGGGGTGGGTGCAGCTGTGGGGAAGCCCTGCATAACATCACACTGAGATGCCACAAGATTCCTCTCCCACGGGGCCCTTAACAACAGCTGCCCAAGTGGGAAACTTGAATCTGAAGGTGAAACCTACTGAAATAAGCAATGGCCAGGCCACATGTTAAACTATTGCAAAGTGACAAACAATAAATTATACCAGATTTGACGATTGCTATATTGCTTCACAACTTTTTGGCCTGCTCACTCACTTACTCATTAGGTTTCTGAGTGTTAGGTCGAGAGCAGGCTCTTTTTCTCGAAAGAGGTAATTCAATCAGAGGTGTGCCTATACATTGTACCAACACAGCCATAGTTAAACTCAAAAAAGTCTGAAACCAGCTTCTCAGGCCTCCTTCTTAATTTGAGGGGGGTCGGGGGAGAAAAGAAATACCCCACAAAATATTTCTCTCTCAGGCTACTTTGCTGAGGGTGAGTAAAAGAAAAAGCAGTTGCTACTATAAATAAAAAAGGGAGAGAGAAAAGACCTTCCGACTCCTGCTTTTCTGGAACTTGTGTGAAGCTGGGAACACAGCTGCGGCTTTTCAGGAGGAAGATAGGGGACAGGATTCCACTGTCTCCTCGCCCCATATTACACCCACTGACGCTGACGTTTTATTCCAATCCGTTTCATGATCAAGAGGTAGTGGGAATCTTGCCACTAAAATGCCACCATCTCTGGAACCCAGGCTGGAAGCCAACCAGCCCTTTGGATGTCTCAGCAGGAGGCAGAGAGTAGGTTCTGCTGAAGGACCCCAGCACAAACGCCTTTTATGCAAGGGGACATGGGAATACTTCAAATTATCTACCTTCAAAAGCCGAGTGTGTGAGTCGTTCCCCCGGATTCCCGAGTCTGTGAAATGGAAAGACAAAGGTGTTCAGGGCCGGGTAACGGGACGAAGACTTTTCCCAGCTGTAGAATTCAAGGATGATGAAAGGGAGATGCAACAGAATATAAAACAAATTGTGCACTGGAGGGTGGAAAATACAGATTTGAAAGTTAAGTGTCCGGAACAAGAGAGAGATGAGTCACTGGAATTTACAAGTTACTATAGGAAACAAAGATAAAGAGATCACGAGAGGAGTAGTCACGCTCCCAGCAAAATGGCATTTGTTAACTGCAAAACTAGACAATGGCAGAAACTGTTCATCAACTCAGGAAAGGGGTGGTAATTATAAGACAACAGCAGATAATAACATTTACCGAGTGACCTACAGGGACAAGATTGGGTGTTTGGCAATTACATCAAATGGTAGCACAGGTTTTTCTTCTCCCTCAACATGGTGAATCGGAGGAAATTAGGTCTAGAGGGTGCTCCATCTCTAGGAGTTGAGACAGTGATGCGTGGTTTGCTGTGGGGCAATGCTGTTCCAGATACAAGGAAGCAGCCTTTCTCTGTACCAAACAGCATGGTCTCTTATGTTAAGGTAGAAAACACAGCTGGCTCTTTGAACCTTAGTGTGTAGTTATACAGGAAAAGTACATAAACACCTGATAGCTATGACAGTTTGTCCTTCCAGCCCTATATCCCTCCTTCCTACAAAAGTACTATCCCAGCTTTTTGTTATCATTATGATTTTTTAATCCTCATCTGAAGATATTTTTCCCATTGATTTTTTAGAGAGAGTAGAAGGGTGTGAGATGAGAGAGAGAGAGAGAGAGAGAGAGAGAGAGAGAGAGAGAGAGAGAGAGAGAGAGAGGAGAGAGAAACATCAGCGTGAGAGAGACACATCAATTGGTTGCCTCCTGCTCCCACCCCACAACTGAGGTGCATGCCCTTGACTGGGAATAGAACCCCAGACCCTTTGGTCCATAGGCCAACTCTCTAACCACTGAGCAAACCAGCCAGGGCCTATCCCAAGTTTTGTTGGAACAGTTCTCTTGCTTTTCTTTATAATTTTATTACCTATGTATACTCCCTAAACTATATAGTTTAGGGGGTTTATTTTGAACTATATATATTTTTATAAATATAGATCAGAGGCCAAGGGCCATTTGGATATTTATAACATCATTCGTGGGCTATACAAAATTATCAACTTAAAAAATTAGTCTGTAGGAGAACCAAGATGGCGGCATAGGTTAATGCTGGAGTTTGCTGCCTCGAACAACCACTTCAAAAGTGAAACTAAAAGACGGAATGGACATCACCCAGAACCACAGGAACGCTGGCTGAGTGGAAGTCCTACAACTAGGAGGAAAGAGCAACGCATACCGACACTCAGAGGAGGCGCAGTGCTGAAGTCAAATTCTGAGGTGCGGAGTGCACGGAGCGGGCTGGTGGCTGAGGGTGCGGTTGGCATTTTCAATCGGGAGGGAGTCGCAGACTCTGAGCTCCAGATCCGGGCGAGTCTTTAGGGACCCAGACTCAAATGGGAGAAGCGGGACTGTCTGGCTTCGTTCGGAGCGAGTGCAGCTTTCTCTCCCAGGTTTGCAGCAGTTGCTGGGACTCAGAGAGGCAGAACCCCTGGGGACAGGACTGAGAGCAGCCATAACTGCTCTCTCCGGCCCACCCTGTTGATCCTGTGCGACCCGCCCCGCCCAAGCCCTGCACAGAGGCATTTGCCGGATAGCCTCAGGCAAACGCCAGATTAGCACCTCCCTAGAGGACAGAAGTTCTCTCACTGCAGACACAGCTGATTCTCACAGCCACTTGGCCTGGAGGTCAAATCCCCCCTAGTATTAGCTACAACAATCAAGGCTTAACTACAAGACTGCGCACAAAGACCACTAGGGGTGCACCAAGAAAGCGTAACAAAATGCGGAGACAAAGAAACAGGACAAAATTGTCAATGGAAGATATAGAGTTCAGAACCACACTTTTAAGGTCTCTCAAGAACTGTCTAGAAGCCGCCGATAAACTTAATGAGATCCTTGAGAAATCTAATGAGACCCTCGATGTTGTGATAAAGAACCAATTAGAAATTAAGCATACACAGACTGAAATAAAGAATACTATACAGACTCCCAACAGCAGACCAGAGGAGTGCAAGAATCAAGTCAAAGATTTGAAATGCGAAGAAGCAAAAAACACCCAACCGGAAAAGCAAAATGAAAAAAGAATCCGAAAATACGAAGATAGTGTAAGGAGCATCTGGGACAGCTTCAAGCGTACCAACATCAGAATTATAGGGGTGCCAGAAGATGAGAGAGAGCAAGATATTGAAAACCTATTTGAAGAAATAATGACAGAAAACTTCCCCCACCTGGTGAAAGAAATGGACTTACAGGTCCAAGAAGCGCAGAGAACCCCAAACAAAAGGAATCCAAAGAGGACCACACCAAGACACATCATAATTAAAATGCCAAGAGCAAAAGACAAAGAGAGAATCTTAAAAGCAGCAAGAGAAAGAAACTCAGTTACCTACAAGGGAATACCCATACGACTGTTAGCTGATTTCTCAACAGAAACTTTACAGGCCAGAAGGGAGTGGCAAGAAATATTCAAAGTGATGAATACCAAGAACCTACAACCAAGATCACTTTATCCAGCAAAGCTATCATTCAGAATTGAAGGTCAGATAAAGAGCTTCACAGATAAGGAAAAGCTAAAGGAGTTCATCACCACCAAACCAGGATTATATGAAATGCTGAAAGGTATCCTTTAAGAAGAGGAAGAGGAAGAAAAAGGTAAAGATACAAATTATGAACAACAAATATGCATCTATCAACAAGTGAATCTAAGAATCAAGTGAATAAATAACCTGATGAACAGAATGAACTGGTGATTATAATAGAATCAGGGACATAGAAAGGGAATGGACTGACTATTCTTGGGGGGGAAAGGGGTGTGGGAGATGCGGGAAGAGACTGGACAAAAATCCTGCACCTATGGATGAGGACAGTGGGTGGGGAGTGAGGGCGGAGGGTGGGGCGGGAACTGGGAGGAGGGGAGTTATGGGTGGGAAAAAGAGGAACAAATGTAATAATCTGAACAATAAAGATTTAATTAAAAAAAAAAATTAGTCTCTAAGGGCCAGGGAGGCTAATCAGGGGGAAAATGAGACATGTAATACTTTAAACAATAAAAATAATAAAAATAAATAAAACGCTCCAGCAAGGTGAGGAAGAAAAGAAAATTAGTCTGCTATATTTGGTCAAACATTTAATTAACTCAACCCTAAAGCCTTGGCAGGGCCAGACCAAATAATTTTTGGGGCCTTATATGGCCCACAGGCCAGGCATTTCCATTCCTGATATAGATAGAAATGAAACCACATTCTAAGTATCCTTTGGGTCTGGATTCTTTTGTTCAACATTACTTTTGTTGGATTCATTTGCATTGTTGTGTGCAGGAATAGTTTGTTCACTTCCATTGCCAGATCACATCCTCATTGTATGGCACTGTCACAATTTATCTATTCTATTGTTTATGGAAATTTTGGTTCGTGCCAGAGATGAATAGCAAATTCCCTTCCCTGTTTTCTCCTGGGTACCTCTTCTTCCTGGGACCATCTGGACTACAGTTCCCAACCTCCCTTCCAGTAAGGTATGGACATGGGTTCTGGCTTGGCCCATAAGAACCTCCCATGTGTGGTCCTCCATGATCTTTCCTATCCACTAGACTGGAGACGACCTCTGGGTGACCTTGGAAACCATGTGTGGAAGATGGGAGAACCTCAAAGTAGAGAAATGCTGGGTTCCTAAACCACCAGCAGAATGAGAACTGCTCAATAGAGACCCCTGACCAGGAACATCCACACTGGGCTGCTATGGGAATAAGAAATAAGCCTTCATTGTGTCAAGCCTCTGAGATTTCACAGGTTATTGTAGCAGCAGCCAGCTTCACCTTCACTAACAGAGTTGTTTTCATGTTTGGCAATTATGAACAATGCTGCTATGGACAGTCTTGAATACATATCTTGCTGTACATAGTCTGCATTTCTGCAGGGAATATGCTTGGGAGGGGAGCTGCTAGGTCAAGGACTATGTAAATCTCCAACTACTTCCCAAACTACTTCCCAAATGGTTGGCCAGTTTACATTCTCATCAGCAGTGTATCCGACTTCCTGTGCTCCACATCCTTGTCAGTGCTCGGTATGGTCAGAATTTTTAACCTTCTGCCAAACAGGAGTATAGTCATTTCTCACTGTGGCATAAAATTTGCATTTCCTTAACAAATGCGATTGCTCATATTTCCATGTGTTTATTAGCTGTTTGGATTTCCTCTTATATGAGGTCCCTGACAAAGTGTTTGTTCAAATTTACCTTGGGGTGTCTTTTTTCTGTGGCGTATATGGTTTTCTTTATATATTCTGGATGCTAGATTTTTATTAATTTTATGTATTGGCAATTATCTTTACCCATTCAGTAGCAAAAACTATCTTTCCAGGTTTTTTAAAATGCTGTCTTTGGTAAATATAGTTTTAATGTAGTGGAATTTATTAACATTTCCTTTATGGTTAGTATTTAAGTGTCTTCATTAAGAAATTCTTCTCTTCTCTGAGATTCTAAATATATTCTCATATTATCTTATAAAATCTTTATAGGTTTGTCTTTTACATTTAGCTTTTTAATCCATCCATAATTATTATTTGTATATTGTATAAGATAGGAAATCAGTTCCAGTTTTCCCATATGGGTATCCAATTTTTCCAAAATCATTAACTGAAACATTTTCAATTTTTTCCACTGCTCTGCTTTGTTATGTCTGTCACCTATCGGGTGTTCATACATGTAAGGGTTTGTTTTGGTGCTCTCTAATTTGTTCCAATGGTCTATTTACCTCTGCACCAATTCTACAATATCTTGATTACTATCTTCTAGAAGCCTGGTGCATGAAAGTCCGGGAGCCCTCAGCGGTGGGAGGCGACCCTGCAATCAGGGGAAGGTGATGCCCCATCACACCTCTGCTGCTGCCACTGTCGGCAGCGCAAGCCTCGGGCAGCCATGGGCAACTGGACAGCCGCCATCCGAGGATTGCCTGTGCCTTGGGCTGGCCCTGGGTGTCTGGGCAGCCGCCATCCAAGGCTTGCCTGCCCCTTGGGCAGGCCCTGGGAGACTGGGGGGCTGAGGAGACTGGGCATCTCCGGAGGAAGGCATGGCCCAGCGGGCCTGGCCTTGTTGCACACCCGCTGCCCTGGAGGGGCTGAGGGGACTTGGAGCAGCCATCTTCTGGCTGTGGGCACTGCCATCTTTGAGGGCGGGGCAGTCAATTAGCATATTCCCTCCTTATTGGCTGTGGGTGTCGCCATCTTTGTGATGGCATGAGGGTCAATTAACATATTCCTTCTTTATTACATAGGATACTAATAAAAGCCTAGCTGGCCCTTGTGCATGATGTCACCACAAGATGGCCGCACACACAGCAGAGGCGGGGCCTGGCAGCCACTCCATACACTGAGGCCTGGGGGGTCCCGCAGCTCCACACAGCATGGAAGAGGCTGGTCCCAGCATTTCCGCTGCCTCACGCGGAAGAGGTGGGTCCTGGCAGAGGAAGCGGGTTGTGGCAGGGGAGGGCAGTTGTGGATGATCAGGTTGGCAGGGGAGGGCAGTTGGTGGTGATCGGGCTGGCAGGGGAGGGCAGTTGTGGGCGATCGGGCCAGCAAGGGAAGGCAGTTAAGGGCAATTGGGCCAGCAGGAGAGTGGTTAGGGGGCAATCAGGCTGGCAGGCAGAAGTGGTTAGGGACAATCAGGCAGGCAGGCAAGCGGTTAGGAGCCAGCAGTCCCGGATTGTGAGAGGGATATCCAACTGCGGGTTTAGGCCCTGTGGGATTGGGCCCAAACTGGCAGTTGGACATCCCCCGAGGGGTCCCAGATTGGAGAGGGTGCAGGCCAGGCTGAGGGACACCCCCCCGCCCCCGCACGAATTTCATGCACTGGGCCACTAGTAGCTTTATAATGTCTTAGTGTCTGATATAGCAAGACATCATAAGAATTCTTTTCTCAAAAATGTGTTTTATTTTTTAAGCTCTTTCCATTTCCATATGAATTTTATGATCAACTTGAGTTATTCCAAAATAATTACATATTATTAAATGTGTAAATATGTTTAGGAAGAATTGACAACATTATTGAGTCCTCCAATCCAAGAATACGGCATATTCCTCCAAATATTTAGGTCTTCATTAATGTCTCTCAACTGATTTTGTATATTGATTTTGCATCTAGAAAATTCACAGTCATGTTAATTCTAATAATTTGATTAATTTTTTCTACTTACACATATTATCCACATCTAATGAGCATTATTTCTTTCTTTGCAATTCTTACAACTTTTATTTCTTTTTCTTGTTTGTATTATCTAGGGCCTCCAGTACAAGGTTTGGTGGAAGTGGTCATAGCAAGCATCCTCATCTGTTTCTCAATATTAGAGAGAAAGCTTTTAACATTTTACCATGAAATATGATGTTTGCTCTAGGATTTTTATAGATATCCCTCATCAGACTAAGGAATTTTCCTCCGAATTCTGGTTTGCTAAGAATTACTTTATCACATGCTAAGTTTGCATACTGGTATAAACCCCACTTGATCATAATGCAGTATTATCCTCTTCAAACATTGTTGGGTTTTTGCTTACCAAAAATTTCTTAATAATTTTTGCATTGGTGTTTATAAGTGAGATTGGCTCTGATTTAACTTTGTCATCTCTGGTGTTTGTGAAGTTTTAGAATAAAAGTTACACTACTTTCATATGAATTGGGGATGTGTCCATTTAATATAAATCATCAAATATATAGGCAGAGAGTAGTTCATAATATCCCCATTCTCTCTTAACTATCTGAAGAATTTATAGTGATGTCCCCCTTTTCATTCCTCATATTGCTTATCTGTGCGTTTTATTGTTCTTGATCAGTCTCAAGTATATATCACTTTTATTAACTTTTTCAAACAACCAACTCTTCTTTGTTGATCTTCTCTATTATATATTTATTTTCTATTTTGTAAATTGTCCCTTATCTTTATTAATTCCTTCCCGTTCTTTAAATTTATTTTGCAATTCCCTTACATTTGTTTTACCTAATTTAATGCTCACTTGGTAAAATGAAATAATAGTGACATCATCTGCTATTGCATGGGGTTGAGGAGAGTTGAAATCTTGCTTAGCATGAACTCTCATTGGAAGCTGTACAAATGGAATATCATTTATCCCAACATTAGGGATGACCATTCAGATATCATTTATTTTCAAAATAAATGAGAATCCATTTAGTTATCATTTATTTTTAAGGCTTAGAAAGGAATGTAGAAGTCACTCTACAACTTAGGGGTTGGGATCCTGATAGTTGCTATTATAAGAAAATTTGAAGTTAAGTAGCTTGGGGCTTAAGGGGGGCGGAATATGATTGAGGAGCCAAAAGGTGAAGAAAATCTATAAAAGCCCACTAAATAATAATGTATTTACTAAGCTAATGCAACCGAGACCACACCTTCAATAAAGGCAATCTCAATGACGTTTTACATACTTTAACTAGTAATAATGAAATTATATCATTGGTTTCTAGTGACTATCTCTTCTTCTATAGAAACTTGTTTTGCAGTATTAGCAGACTTGTAAATTCATTGTGTGCCTGTGTGAGGGCAATTTGGGGTGGCAACTTAGGTCTGTGCCCAATCAATCCTGCATTCTAGCATGTATGCATACAAGCCTATAATTAAGCACCAATCCCCTTTCTGCTTGTGGCCTAGCCTTTAAAAACCTGTCTTAGAGGGGCCATAAACCTATGCAAAAACCCCGCAAGGGCAGCCAGCTCCTGGCGCCAAATGGAGTCTTGGTCGAAATCTCACTTCCCCACTTACAACCATCACAGGGGCTGCAAAAGCCCATGAAAAGTCCAGAAACCTAGTCCATATGTGGGGGACAAAGAAACTGGGAGGCTAAAAGGGAAAGCCCTACCATAGTCGGCACTCAGTTTTGGGAAACTGATTCCCCTGAGTCACAGCACCAGTGCCCCTGCAATAAAAGTGCATTCTGTGAATCTTCCGAGTGCCAGGCTGTTTTTCCTTCCTGCTTCCTGGTAACTTCTGTAACACCTGTATGTGTGCACGTGTATGTGTGTGTGTGTGTGTGTAGGTATGCATCCTAAGCAGTCTTTTTTTTCTAAATATATCTTGATTGATTTCAGAGAGGAAGGGAAAAGGAGAGAGAGAGAGGTAGAAACATCAATGATGAGAGTGAATCATTGACCAGCTGCCTCCTGCATGCTCCCTACTTGGGATCAACTGGAATCAAACCTGGGACCCTTCAGTCTGCAGGCTGAAGCTCTATCCACCAAGCCAAACCAGCTAGGGCCTAAGCAGTCTTTTGCTGGGGTCTTGTTCTTCTCTTAATGTCCAGTGCTCTTCTGAATTTATTTTTCAAGAATTTTTTAGTTCACCTCCAACAATTGCTCTTATATTTAGCACTCCACTAACACTAATGAAGTGTATTTATAAGTCCTTGGTTCCTCTTCCTTCTTCTTACTTTCTCCTACAAACACTTATTAAGTGCCTACTATTTCCTATCCAAGCATTGTCCAAGGGACTGAGGATAAAACAATAAACACAATAGAGAAAAATGTTAGTCCTTATGTAGTTTACAGATCTAGTGGGAGTAGGCAGACAATACCAAGACAGACAAAATATAAATGTCAGATGGTGGTGAATGCTATAGAGAAACAAATTAGGTCAAGAAGGTAAGGGGTGCCAGGAAGCGAAAAATTTGGCTGCGGGAAGTTTGCAACTTAGATATTAAGTTTAACCAGGGAAGACCTCACTGGGAAAGTAACATTCAAGTAAAGACTTAAGGGGAATGAAGGCGGAGCATGTGGTTATGGGGATTCTGGGACAGAGAAAATTCCAAGCAGAGGGAGCACATGTACATGCCAGGTCATGCTTCCCTGTAGATCATGTTAAGGCTTTTAGTGTGAGGAAAATGGGAAGCCATGGGAGGCTATGAGCAGACTAGTGACATGATATGACTTACACTCTAAAAGTATTACTCTAGTTATTGTGTAGAGAGTAGACCCCAAGAGGGCAAGAATAGAAGTAGGGAGACCAGTGAGAAAGCTGTTTAGGATAGAGTCAGAGTCTAGATAGATGTTCTGAAGACAGAGGACAGGATTTGTTGATGGGTCAGGTGAGGGATGTGAAATAAAGTGTGAGATCAAAGGTTACTCCCCAACTTTTTGACTTGAACAATTAGAAAAATAAAATTGATATTATTAGGGGTGGGAGCATAGGATTAAGGTTTGGGAGAGTAGATCAGAAGCTGGGTCTGTGGTGTGCTAAATAAGTATGTAAGGCAACCAAGTGAGGTACCTGGATATCTGAGTTCAAACCGGTATAAGGTCTTCTATCAAAATAGTCTGATTACAGGGCCTATGCTCTTTCTAATCCATCAGAGGTAGAACCTGTTTAAACAGGTTCTCTTCAAAAAAAGGGTTCAAAATTCTGCATGTGTGTATATGTGTGTGTGTGTGTGTGTCCACGCGCGTGCGTGCGCAAGCATGTCTGTGATGCCAAGGTATCCAAGCAGCCTTTTTTATAAACAGATTAAATTCAGTAACTGAGGAAAATGGATAGTGTTTTTCAAAAGGCTAAATTAAGTTAAAAATAAATCTAAGACTATAATTTCTGTGAAAAAGACATTCTTGGTTTGAAAGGGGATAAAAGGCCTAAGTTTCTCCCTCTGGTTAGTAGTAACAAAATATTGTGGTTGCCGTTTATGAACTGACATGATCCTGACATAGGAGATTAGATGTGTTCTGGTGAGAGATTTTCTAAAACCAAAGGTGGTCATCCTATTTTAGCAATTTTAGAAGATGTATCAGAAATGGCTGATATAATATGACTTTATTTGTGATATTAAGTAGTTGAATAGGTTTGGTAGTAAATAGAAAAGTCTCTATATAATATTAAGCCCTCACTTCTTATATATGATCATTTACTTCATTATTAGGTTGACCTGCTGGCCTGGGATTTTGTGGTTTTACACTAAAATTTTCCCTCAGTCTCAGGCAAATAGAAATGATTAGTCATCCTATTTATAACCCTAGCTGTAAAGTATCAATGCCTCTTAAAAAGCGGTTAGAATATTACCCAAATTTGGGGCGGGGGGCGGGGAGCTAGGATGACAAGTAATGGCTTTTTTTTTTTTTCCTTTTAGGCAGGCAAGGTTACTGATGTATTTGTCATCTGAATTTAGCAGTTTATATAAAAATAGGTGACATAATATTTTCTTCTCAAATCTAAGCATTCCTGATTTTGAGTCAGGAGCATCACTATATGGCCTACCCCTACAACTCTTTCTCCCTTGCCACCCCGATTGTTTTATGATCTCATTCTCCCATGGAGTGTAGTCCAGGATATAAACTTAACAAAGCAACTGACACGGGGAGATTCTTGAAATGATTTGTTCATGGAAGGAGAAAACCAACACCGCAGACAGTTGGAGTCTTTCATTCTTTGCGAAACTTGCTGCATGCCCCTCATCACACCGGAGGCCCCTAAAGCAACAAGCTCATTTCGGGCCCTAAAGAGACCTCCTCAGTTTGGCAGCAGAGTGGTCACACCACCTTTGCTGCTGAATTCCAGCTCCGCAGGAGAAGTCTCTTGTCCCCATCCATGTTTGCTCTGAGTCCCGGCCCCAACCCTCTCCCTGATTGCAGGTCACTCTGCTCCAGAGTGAGTCCCTTGTAGGCACTCCATTCACAGCTGCCTCCAGCTGGGCGTCACAGAGGTTTATGGTCCCGCATTGCTGGCTCGCCCTGTTCCTCCCAGCTGTTGAAGCAGCTTTAGGGGCAAAAGGTGACTAGGTCACTTCTACTCCACCTGCTTCTGTTGTTGTTTCTTTTAAATCCTCTTAAACGGACTTTTAAGTGTGAACTTTGCAACCATGTCCTGGTCAAAGAACAACCTCAGAGGCAGCTGCAGCCTGTTCAAAGAGGTGGGCTGGGTGGGAACTCCAGACTCTTCTGATTTCTGTTCATGAGCTCTCACTAATCTGGCAGCCAGGCGGTTAGTGCCAGTGTTAACTGCATGGACTCGCCAGGGTGTTCCTTTGCCCAGAGCCTGCAGGAGGTTGGCAGCTGGAACCACTGAAATCTGAATTTCTCCCATCCAGCGATGAATTGGGAAGTCAGAAATTTCTCCTTGCCTTCTTCTTAAAATGCTAAAGCTGAGATGGGCCTTTAAAAATCAGCTAGCCAGAATAACAAAGGTTACGCTAGTGCTCTATTGCTATGCCACAAATTACCCCAATACAAATTGAGATGGTATTAGTGGCTATGAGCAGGGAAAGTGGACTAGTCTTCTAGTCGAGTAGACTTTGCCCTGATATTAGCTGTGACCTTGGACTTCTCTCTGTGCCTCAGTGTTTCTCTCTGTAAAATAGGGATGATAATAGTACCTACATTAGAGGGTTGTGTTTGAAGACCAAATGACTCAATATCTGTAAAGCTCTTGAAATAGTGCCTGACAAAAGTAAAAGCTACATGAGCCTTAGCTGATACTAGTATTATTAGTTACAAACCTAGTGGCCCATCAAATAACCTGATTTGGGCCTCAGTTCTTGGCATATTTGTAAGGTTTGCCATTATTGATCATTGTTGCAATGGGCTGAATGTTTGTGGTGCCCCAAAACTGATACATTGAAATCCTAAACCCCACTGTGATGGCATTAGGAGGTGGGGCCTTTGGGATATGATTAGGTCGTGAGGGTGGAGCCCTCATGAGTGGGATTGATGACCTTATAAAAGGAACTCCAGAGAACTCAGTCCACTCCCTGTCACATGATGGTACACCGGAGAAGTCAGCCGTCTGCAACCCAGAATAGGCTTCTCACCCGAATCGCACCATGCTGGCACCTTGATCTTGAACTCCTGGCCTCTAGAACTGTGAGTGATACATTTCTGTTGTTTATAAGTCTTTGGTACTTTTCTTATAGCAGCCCAAACAGACCACGGCAGTTGCCAATATTTTTGGTCTACTTTCTATGTTCTAAAAAACATTTCACACATATTGTCTCATTTAAACTTTATGAAACCCAATGAAATTGGAGCTGTCATTATCTCCATTCTACTGAGGAGGAAACTGGTGCTCAGCCAGCTTCCTGAGCTAACTGCGATACCCCAGTTCACCAGCTCATGAACGACAGGGCTCTGGGACTCAGGCCCAGGTGTGATTTTTGGATATGAGTTGACGTCATGATGGGTTGAGACTTTAGAGGATATTAGGATGGAGTGAATTTATTTTGCACGTGGGATGAATGTGAATCTGAGGGCTGGCTGTGGTAGATTGAATAATAGTCCCCTAAGTATTAGGTTTTAATCCCTGGAACCTGTGAATGTTGCTGTGTGTACGTGTGTGTGTGTGTGTGTGTGTGTGTGTGTGTGTGTGTGTGTGTGTGTGCAGGGGAGGGAGGTAATTGCAGCTGTGATTAAATGAAGGCTCTTGAGATCAGAAGATTAGCCTGGATTATCCACTTGGGCACTAAATGCAATCGCATGTGTCCTTACATAGGGAGGTAGATTTGCACACAGAAAGAGAGGAGGAGGCAGTGTGTCCACAGATTGGGGGGATGTGGTCCCCGGAAGCCAAAAAAGTCAGCAGCCAGCAGAGGCTGGAAGGGGCAAGGAGCAGATTCTCCTCTGGAGCCTCTTGAGAGAGTGTGACCCTGCAATGACCTTGACTTCTTCCTTGTGGTACTGATTCCAGACTTCTGGCCTCTAGAAGCTCGAGAGTAAGTTTCTGTTCTTCTAAGCCACCAAGTTTGTGGTAATGTGTTACATGGCCCCAGGCAACTAATATAAATGGTAATTGACATTTGGATCTCTGCTTTTTTATATAATTCCAAGGATGTAGATATGGAATAAAGGTTCCCCCATCTGCACAGTTGTGCCTAAATGAGAGACAAATCTTTTCTTTGACACAGAGAGCAATAGTTCCCAAATTCAGCTGAACACTGGGGTTACCTGGGGAGATTAAAATTTCCCAATGCACAGACCAGTTGCATCAGAGTCCCTGGAGGTGAGACCCAGGTATCAGTGCTCTTTAAAGCTTCCAGATGATCCCAAAGCTTAACCATGTTTGGGAACCACTGACTTGGAAGGCAGAAACACCTCTGTTTGTGCTTGGATCTCTGCCTGTAATTCTGGGTGTGAATTCCCATCTGTCTTTGCCTGATTGTCATGCACCTTAAACCAAATGAAGCAGAAACAGTGCTCGAGCCCCCCTCTCTGCAAACTTGCTTCCCGTCCTGTGCATCCAGTGTGGGTACTAGCACCACCAGATTCTCTGTTACCTCGGCGCCGTGGGGCTCCTCACTCTGCTTCCCACTTTGCCCCCACCCCCAGGCACAGACACTCCTCCCGTCTAGGTCCTGAGTGTGTTTGGGGGTACTTTCAGGGGGAGTGGAGGGGGCGGTGAGTGGACTCAAAGTTGAAGCCTTCCCCACTGTCACACAAAGCTACTGCTTGTTGGAAATACCTGGTTAATAAATTAAAGTCCTATGAAAGATGTCATTTGAAAGATGAGTTCCACTGTGTAAAAAAATGGAGAAAAAGAATGAAAGCAGTATGGCTGCTTTTACACACCCAGTGCCTCAAACAGAAGACACATATTTTCATGGGAGCTGGAATATGGGGAGCTGCTTGGAATGGAAAACCTGAAAGCTTGCTGTGCCTGGCCGAGGGCAGCAGGGAAGCTATAGATAGAGGCCCAGTATATCTGTAGGAAGTCTGAAGGGGAGAGCAGGCCATATCTGCAAAGCCAGCAACTATTTCTCACTGTAAAATTAGGAGCCATTTCTTCCTTTTCACATATGAGTAAACCAAATTCCAGGGAGGTTAAGACATGTGTCCAAAGTCACACAGCTAGTAAACGGTGGCTCCTAGATTTGAATCTGGATCTTGCTCATCCCAAGGCTTACACTCCTAGTTTGACCATTCTATTCTCAGCCAGCCTGGTGTTTTTCAAACCTTGGTGTGTGTAAGAATCACTGAAGTGTTTGTTAAGGATACCAATTCTTTTCTTTGTTAATTCTCACCTGAGGATATTTTCCATTGATTTTTTAAAGAGAGATTGAAAGGGACAGGGAGAGAGACACATCAATTGATTGCTTCCCAAATGTGCCCTGACTGGGGCGGGAGATCGAGCCTGCAACCGAGGTACATGCCCTTGACTGGAATTGAGCCCAGGACCCTTCAGTCCTCTGGCCGACACTCTATCCACTGAGCCAAACCGGCTAGGGCAAGGATGCCAATTCTTAGGCCCAGCTGTTGAGAGTTGATACAGCAAGTCCAGAGTGGGGCCCAGGCATCTGTGTTTGTTTTCTATAAACAAGCATCCCAGGTAATTCTCATGCAAGCAGTATACACACTACACTGAAATACCTCTCCTGTTGAAATAGTTGGAGACAATAAAAGCTTACCCCCTACTTTCCAACGGGAGATTTGGGGGCTGAGGCTGGTTGCAGGTTTGGAGGACTGGGCTTCTGTTGGCATCCCAGCAAGGTCTTACTAGGGCAGGAGCAGCTGACTGTCCCAGGGGGAGCACCTGGTTCCTTCCCAAGCCCTAAAAAACCCATAGATCCCACATTCTGCAGAGGGTGGGAGAAATGGTTTTAACATTGTCAAGAGGATTCGATGGTCAAATTTTGCAAGAAGAGCCAAATGCTGCTGCAGTGGCTGTCGGCTCTGTCCCATTTGCAGCATGGCAGAAAGAGATCATTAACAACTCACTTATCTGTTGATCTGGCTCTGAGCTGCAGGATGCCTTCTGCGACTGAGGCCCATAACAGCGGCTTTGAAGTCCAGCACAAGTGTGAATTTATTGTTTTGTAAAGACCAGATTCCTGAGCAGGTCATAAATTACCTTGTTAGACAAAGGCTTCTGGGGAAATGTAATGTGTTGAAATCCTTCAGTGGGTGATTATCCTAACACATTGCTGGCAGAGCAAATAACTGGTACACAGACACCAAACCCCAACTGCTTCCAAACTCTAGAGACGCTGCAGCTAGGCTAGGCTTGGAAATCCTAGTTATCCCTTTTCTCAGGTGAGAAAGAGAAAGGAAAAGAGAGAGCAGCAAGTTTTTAAAAAGTGGCTTCCCGTTCCTCATCTTGTTTTAGAAGTCTGTTTGGGGAATCCAGTGAAATATAGCTAATTACCATTAAAATGGATTTGGGTGGCCCTGTTCTCCTGGGTTACGGGGAGATTTCCTTTCATTCTTGGTTCATCATCTTTCTTGTGCTCACACCTTTCCTATCTGACCTTCCCAGAGCTATACCTGGCACAATTAGCCCTTTGACACTGTCACTGATTGGTCATTATCTGATACTTGGGGCCACCTCTCTTCTCTCCAGACCTGCTATGAAATAGCCCTGTTAGAAACCTTGTCTCTTCTCTTCTCTTCTCTTCTCTTCTCTTCTCTTCTCTTCTCTTCTCTTCTCTTCTCTTCTCTTCTCTTCTCTTCTCTTCTCTTCTCTTCTCTTCTCTTCTCTCCTCTCCTCTCCTCTCCTCTTCTTTTCTCGCCTTCAATAGTTTCGCCAATTCTAGCTAGATGGAGAGCCTTGGATAGACTCAAAATGCAAACTGAAAAGAACAATCAGGCCAAAATCTGCATTAGAGTAATATTTTAAAATGTGATGAGAAGAGTAATATATGCTCATTATAGGGAATTTAGATAACACAGAATATACACAAAAGGAAAATAAAAACTACCCCAAATCCCATCAACCAGAGTCACTGTTTACATTTTTGGCTTAAAAATGGGCTTATACTGGGCATTTGCTTTGTAACTTGCTTTTCCATACAGCTAGATATCACAGACATTGGCTCATGTCATTGAAGTTCATTTACAACATCTTTTTCAATAAAAGTGCAAAGTAGACATACCCTAATTTTGTTTTAGAGGAAAGTGTTAGTACTTCTCAAGTACTTACTTGGTTAACTAAGTGATGTAGAAGATAATTGCCTTTCTCTTAGTGGGTCAAGAGCTTCATTCATTTGTTCACCGAATATTTACTGAGCACCTACTATGGGTCAGACACTGTTCATGATGCTAGGGATACAGCCTGAATAGGACAAAAATCCCTGCCCTCATAGAACTCCATGGGAGTGAACTTTTCGAAAAAATCGGTAAATTATCTTTTTAAAATTGAGAATATTGGCTATAAACAGCAATCTCCTATCAAATAAAGGTCATTGATTTTATATGAAATCCTCAGAAATTAATGTTAGATTCCATAAAATACTGATTTTTGTTTACATTCCATCTAGCACAGGATCTATTACATAGTAAGTGCTCAATAAATATTAGTTAAATGAGCAATGCATGAGTTGGTGTGTCAAACATAATTGAAGATGGTTTGCCCAGCAAAAGTCAGGACTCCTTCCTGGAATTTGGGGAGAGAAATAAAGCTAAAAGAGCTCTTCTCTCTTTCGACATTTGTCCATGTAGGAGAGGGCGGTGGAATCAGCCTTGTCAGGAGTCCCCTCCAAGCCTTGTGGGTAGAGTGCAGTGCTCAAGTTCAAGGGACATTCACATCCTGGCACTGGAAAGGTAGGGCCTGGGGCAGCTCTGCAATGTTCAGACATTCACAGGTGAGGTGAGAGAATTGGCTTATTAATCCAGGCAGCAAAGGAAACCGCTCTTTGCAGAGAATTGTGGGCTTTGGGGGAATGCATTCAAGTATGTGCTGTCTGAGAGCAAGGCATAGGCTTGGTGTACGTGGTATTCAGAGGCTCTGAGACTGGAAAAAGCAGACATTAGGTCAAGTTCTTTTCACCTATTTGACTTGTTTCTGATGCTTACATTTTGACAGATAATTAGCAGGTCAGATAGAGGGCCTGGAAATATTACAACTGATGGACAGCTGGCTCTGGATGGAGTGTATGTTAAGAGTCACCCCGAAGTTAGATTGCCAGATTTCTGGCACTTGCGAAACATGATCATAGAAAATGTTTGAATTTGCTCTAAGGCACAACCTAATAAATACATGTGCATTGTGGGAACTGAAGCAGTAAATCTGTTAATTTTGCTAAGGACTAGCAAACTCTTTGAGAGTGGAATGGGATGAGAGGGTGGGTTTGCTGAATTACAGAGGATGGTATAAAATATGTAAATGTCACTGAAAGAAATGTTAATGAAGCGAGCTGGTTTCTGGGGAGTTGGGGGGGGGGGGGGTTGGCCTTCAGAAGGGATGGGAAAGAGCTGGCCAGGGGTTTGATGGTCAAGGTTTCCTTTATAGAAGAGAGAATCCCAATGAGGGTTCGTTTCAGGTAGTTCTGTGTCAGCTCTCCCCTGACTTTTGTGCAATATTAGACAATAGTGATTGACTTTTACGTAGAAATAGGGAGGTTACTGTGAATGAATCTGAGAACTGGAGTGCAGGCCTGGGGCTTGGACTTCAAACCCTTACTCTGCACCCAGCTGCTTGGGGGCAGGCCCTGGCTGCACAGGTCAGGGTTTAACCAGGGGGCTCTGCCCCTTACTTGCAGTGTTACTTGGGCAAGTTGCTCATTTCCCCGCTTCACCAGGGAAATTTCAAGGGAAATGTTCTCTGCATAGAATCCACAGATAATGATTAGGAAAGCAGACTTTCTTCAGATCACATGAGTTTTAGAAATCTTACTTCTTATGTTTAAACTTGTGCAAATGCATGTTGACTCTGGGCCTCCTTGTAATGTTCCATGGGGCTGTTTCCGATCAAATTTTCCATGTTGAAAACATTGCCCACCGACATCATAAATTCCGCTGGACTGCCAGTGCCCTCCGCTGCCCTCCCCACATCCCGCTGGACTGCAAGCTCCAGGACAGTCATTGTGTTGACGACTGTCACCATTGTCCCATCCTTTTCTGTCTAGTTTCTCCTTATTCCAGAACCTCCACACACTGTCACCGGAACTGAAATACCAGTCTCGTGCATTATCTACTTAAATATCTTAAATGACTTCCGGTTGCAGGAAGGAAAAAGGATGAGGCCCTCCTGCAGTATGAACTGCAGCCTGCCTCTCTGAGCCATCCCCCGCCCCCCTCCCCCCCCCCCCAGGCCCTTCTCTGTGCTCCAGCTGAACAGAAGCAGCCCAGTCATGCCGGCCATGCCACACCTTCATGCCTCTGCCTCCTGCGCTCCTCCTTCAGGCTGGAGGCCAGTCTGTAAGGAACAAGCTGTTACGCCATACACAGTCCCCCAGCCCGCACCCCCCAAAAATCCCCAGTGTGTCTCAGTGCTGTTTAGCATCAAAATCGCGCTATCCTGTATATTTTCAGGGGAGCAGGTCATGCAGCTCAGCCCCGGCTTCCCCCATAAACACGTTGTTGTTGGGAAATGTCTTTGCCGGGAGAGAAGCATTCACTGACTCGGGTAGACCTGTCAAGGTCACCTTTAAAGATAAATGGCACTTTTACTATTAGGACAAAAACCCTGCCTACAACTGGCCAGCAACAACCACTGTGCTGGAATATCCTTCTCGCCTGTGGGAAGTTATTATTCTGCTGCCTTACTCGTGTCTTATCTGGGGACAGAACCCATTTTGGAAGCAGAGCCACAGTTCTGTCTCCAGAGGTGGGGTGTGTGTTGCAGTGACTTGGGGATGGGACGGGTGTGGTAAGAGGACGGCTGGGAGAGGTTCCCCAGGCAGCTTCCAGAAGAGCGGGAAACCACCAAGGAGAAGAGTGGGCGGGGCAGGAGGCCTAACCTCTGTTCCCATCTTCGTCTTTTGGCCTGTGGTCCGCTTCAAGATGCGCGATCAAGCTTGGGGATCCCGCTCTTCGGGAACCCCAGGGCGGCAGAACTTCTGTCCCCAGGCCCTGGAACACGCACCTTCCAGCCTCTGGCCAGCCCTCTGCCCACAAAAGAAAAACAGCACTCCCCTCCCCCAACCTCAACCTGCTTCTCTCCTCCCCCTTCCCTGCTCCACTGGGAACTTCTTTCTAGTTCGCTGGCCCAGCGGCTGAGCGCGCAGGCAGACAGGGCCGCATCCTCCTCCTCGGGCAGGGAATGTGCTCGTTGTGCCAACACCATGAGAACTTCATCGTGTCCCTGTCCCACCTTAGGGGCCCTTCCCCTGCACTCCAGGGCGAGTTTTGTGGGTACACAGGGGCAGCCTGAGCTCCTCAAAGAGGTGAGGTTATTAAGCGGTAGAGTCAGTGGCCAAGGTCCTGGGGAAGCAGGACTCCATCATCACAAGGAGCATATTTTTCTCAGGTTCGGAGGGAATCGGTCCCATCTGTATGTTCTTACCCTTGAAAGTGAACTTGGAATTTCCCAGGTTCATAGTGTAGCTCATCACCCCTCCTGTGACTGGTCCTTCATCTCTCTTGCTCCCCCTTGGGCCACCGGGTGTCAGTGAGGAGAGTCTAACGATGACTGCTCCTTTGACGCTATGAGTCCCTGTGGGTATCTCCCCGGTGAAGAGGAGGTGGTGGGAGCAGCCGCTTTGCCAGTTAGCCAGCGTTTCCCTTTGAAGGTGTGGAAGCCCTGGCGCACCAGCCCGCCTTTGCTTGACAGATGATGAACAAAAGGAAAGTGAAGGTGCAGAGCGGACCTGCCCGACAGCCCGGGCACATCTCTCCTCACCACCTGCTTGGCCAGCTGAGGGTTATGCCTCGCCTTGGAAGGGCAGGCAGGCTGTGTGAACCGGGCCTGGGCCTGCGGACACCCAAATCCAGGAGCAAAGCAAGGTTGGAAGACAGATGAAGGGATTGCTTTCAAACACGTTTTCTCTCTCTAATTAGTGCAGACACAGAGCCCCCTGAGGAGTTGCAGGTGACCTCAGCCTTGTGAGGCTCAGGTATTCCTCAGAAGCGATGGGGGCTGCAAACCTGTTCACTTTGCACCAAGACAGGTCTGGGAGTCTTGAAAGAATCCATTTCTTCCCGCCCACAGTGCTTCTGGGTGTGCATGGGGTGGGTGGGTGGGGGATGGCAGATTCTCTGAGACCTTCGCTCTCATTGTTCCTTTGGTTCTGATGTATTTCATGTACAGAACAATCGCAGTTTCTCAGTTCTTCTGTCTGAGACTCTACTGGGAGGCTGTGGGCTGCCCCCTGCATGACCTTTTCTATTCATACCCTGGAAGTTTATATTTCTCCACCATTCCCTTTCTATTCCATCAGGAAGAAATTGTATTCATGCTGACTGTGGGCTGGGCCTTGATTACACCCAGGGCTAGAGAAACAGGGATCATCATCACAGTACTACAGGAGAGAAAGCTGAGATTCACAGAAACTAGAAATATTCCAAGGCACAAGGCAGGGCACTCTTAGGCAGGACTTGCACTCAGGACTGCCTGGTTCTCAATGGCCTCACCATCCTGCCTCCCTTGAGACAGGGATGCTCGACGCATGGGATGTGTGGGTACAGAGCAGCCTTCTGAAATCAGCTTTGCCTTAAAAGATAGAAGCTACCAGGGCCCAACAGTGTGCACTTGGCAGTGGCTCTTGGAAACCTCAGGACCGACAGCTTAACAAGGGACAAGGACAGGAGTCACTGTGGCGGTCCCCGCGGGACTGTGCTGCTCCCCGCCCACAAAAGTTAGAGTTCTGTCCCCAGTGCCAGGCTCTCCGAGGTCCCGCCCAGTGCCGGCTCTCAGTGACTGTGGCACTCACCCAGAGTGGCGAAGGAAGCGTCGTCCTGTTGGTCAACAGTTCAGAGCTCGGGAAAATGCCCTGAACTTCCTGAGTTGATTTCTTCACATGGGAGATGGAGCTGATATAATACCTGCCCTTTCCACCTTGTGAGGTGGTTTTGGAGGAGCTTTGTGGACTGAAGAGTTCTTTAGGGACAGAGGGCCTCCTGAACGAGATGTTTTCAAAAAAAGAGCTGTGATTACGGGAGAACTATAGACATATTTTATGCTCTCATGGTAGATCACTGATGTGTTCTGAGATATGGTAAGCCTTCCCAGAGTCTCACCTTCCAAAACACAGTCCAGAAAGACCCTAGGCGTCTTCCTGTCTGAGTTATAACCAACAATTGAACACCAATGCTCTGTAGTTGTTAGGAAGTGCCGCTTCCTGGAAAGTCTTCTCTTGGTTGGTATTTTTGGCTCCAATGCTTCCCAGCCTGTTAGATTAAAAAAAAAAAAAAATTTAGTATGATCTTCGTTTGTGTTGTTTATTGGCCAATATGTTTCATGCCTCATTTGCCCTCAAATTCACATTTTTATTCATCCGAGTATTTGCTCTGCTCCTGTGTGTGTGTCACAGAAAACCTTTGTACTTTAACCACTAGTCAGATGATAGGATATTTATTTTTTATTTTGCCAAGCTATGTTATTTCTATACATTGTTTTAAAAGCAAGAGAGCAGAGGTAACACAATTAAGAATTTTGCCTCAGATGAGCAGCCTCTGGCATGCCTAAGATGGCCAGGGTCAGTGGCTGTGCCATGCAAACCTGCTAATTACATGCAGCCTGAATCAGGGCGCTGTCTCTGACCTGGAGCCTCAGACCCGCTATACTGCATGCTGATGGGTGCCGTCCACCAGCGCCCATCCTTCATGTGAGTCGGTAACTCTGTCGCCCTCCCAGCAGGCAAGGGGGCTGAAGCCAGGCTGGTTCCCTTGCAATTAATGAACAGCAAGAGCACATAATTATGAAATTTCTAAGGAGGACTCCCATTGTAGCAAGTAGAGTTCATCCTTTCTCCCTCCTCTTGCCAATTCTCATACCTGCAGAACTATCTCGTCAGGTTTGGGAATTTCATCATTTTTATTGGAAATCTTTATTTTTAAACTGCTATAAACATTTTGAAATTTTAACCTCACAAGTAGATTGTTAAGGTAATTGCACGTCTCTTGTTTTCTTTATTTCTTTATTCCACTCGGATTCCCTTGCATGCCATCACAGGTATGTGTTTATATCGTGTGTGTGTGTGTGCACGTGCGCGTGTGTGTATGAGAGATTGTGTTCTTGGAAATGGCCATGAGCTTTCATCATTGATTTTCCTTTACACCAGCTCTCAGGAGCATTCAGTTCACCTTGGAGGTGGTTTTGTTTTGTGGCAAGTGAATCACATATGTATACACACAAGTCTGCTGTTTTCATCTGGAAATGTGGCCAGAGTTTTCAGAAATTCTGCCGCAATGAGTCTTTCTGTTACTCACATCTCTTGAAAACTCACCCACCTGATAGGATCTTAAGCTTTGAACAGTACTTCCTGTGACTCTCCATTCACTGAGGAGGATGTGACGCCAGGATGTGAGGGAACTGAGACGTGGGGGGAACCCAGTGATAGTAGAGGAGGCCAATGGCCGGGGGAAGAGACACGTAGGGCTGACACTAGGTCAGTCACTAGGCATGAATCCTTGAGCAATCTCTATAAACCACTTAAAGCCTCCGTTTTTTAATCTGGACTTAGTACCTGCATTATAGCGTTGAGTTGCAGTTAAATGACGCTCCATGCCTAGTAGATACAAGGGGTCCAGTAGATGTTGGTTGAAGCAGAACATCTTTCTTTAGAGTGACTGAAATTTCCTGCTGAATTCAGGTACGAGGAAAAAACTCCTTACCTGGGAGGGCAGCAAAAGATAAGCATGAGTTGCTGCAAGGGGTTTGTCCTATTTGCCTCCAGAGGTGAGGAACCGGCCGTGGGCCTCCACAGGGCTCGTTAAGAGAGATGGGCTGCTCAGGAAAGCAGAAACAACATTAGGATAACTATATGTATGTATTTTTAAATGTATTCCTTCTCTGTTGTTCAACCATGGACAAGTGACTATCTCTAAACTGGGAGTTGGGAGCTCGAATCTAAGACCCAACTGTGGGCCTTGGTTTCCTCACCTGTCAGCAGGCGGGATGGGGACAGTCAGAGTTTCTCAGTGGGCAGCATCTCTTCACTGCGTGGGACAGGCCTGGTACTGGGGAACAACAGCACCCAGTCATTGTTATCGGCTTCTCTCCCCATTCCACATGCCCCTCGGGGGAAGTATCCAGCTCTCTGAGGTCTCTTCTTCTGCTCTCAGTGAGTCTATGGTACTCAATCCAGAGTGGCTAAGAGAGCATTGTCATTTTGATCGGAATGAATGGTCACTTGGTTTATTTAATTCCACATTACCTTCATGGGAGCGGGCAGCTTGATGGAGAGAAGACCTGGGCTTGGAAGAGCACTGATCAGGGCAGACTGCATTTTTTTCTCTCCACCCAACTTCATCCTCTGTGTTTTAGATGAAACTACCCATCGCCCACCATTCTTGAAGGACTGGACTGTGAGATGGTCACTAAAGTAAAAACACAGAGCCTGACTTTTACTATGTGCTCAATCTATGTTTGAAGGGTGATTGTTTCTGTGGGCATTGTGCCCAATATGACAGCCTCTTTAGGTCATAGCACATACAGCTGCATGCATCATAGAGAACCTTGGCTTCTCTGAACAAGACTCAGAATGGTCACAGCCTCAGTCCCTGCCTCTTACTGTGGCCTTGGACACGCAGGTGCTGAAGGTCTTTCAGGCTCAATGATATCCCGGGCTTCTCAGGGTGGGTGAGAAGCTGCTTGTGCCTCCTCTGCAGCAAGGAAAGGGTATGGAATGATGTTGGGAGAGCCCAGCGGGTAGCTGTTTGGAACGTGGTCTACCACCTCCTAGAACAGTGATAGCGAACCTTTTGAGCTCAGCGTATCAGCATTTTGGAAAACCCTAACTTAACTCTAGTGCCATGTCACATATAGAATTTTTTTGATATTTGAAACCATAGTAAAACAAAGATTTATGTTTTTGATATTTATTTTATATATTTAAATGCCATTTAACAAAGAAAAATCAACCAAAAAAATGAGTTCGCGTGTCACCTCTGACATGCATGTCATAGGTTCGCCATCACTGTCCTAGAAACCGTTCTGTATTTCTCTGCTGTACCAAATGCAAAATAAAGTTATTAAACGCAGTGGGAAAAGGTTCCATCGTTTCTGTGCTGAAACCCATGATATTTACCTTCGGGTTTGGATAAGCAGAAGGCCGTCTCCTCAGCTGCTAACAGGGCTAGACCAGGAGGGGCAGTGAGCAACAGCCTTTGATATTTAGAAAACTCTCCTGGATGCTTTCAGTGAGTTCGAATCAGGTTTTTAAATTTACATTTACATTTACATATGTACATATCCTTTCTTTTTTCTAATTTTGTTCTTTGTATTTATGTAGTTGCATTGTGCTCTGAACACAATCACTGTGATTAGCAGTATTTATGTACAATCAGGACATATTTATTTTGCTGTGATTTCATCTCCCTCCTGTGTTCAGATGCAGTGAAGTCAAAAGC
Source organism: Myotis myotis (assembly GCF_014108235.1). Classification (NCBI taxonomy): domain Eukaryota; kingdom Metazoa; phylum Chordata; class Mammalia; order Chiroptera; family Vespertilionidae; genus Myotis; species Myotis myotis. The sequence continues at coordinate 175,725,876 of NW_023416313.1, read as the reverse complement.
TCTAGCGATGAAGATGGCCCCAGCAGGGGATTTCACCCCATAGCTCATACTCATCTGAATAAGACTGTGCTTTCTACTACTTCCTCCAAAGGGTGCTTCCCATTTGCTAGGGTTTGTAGCCCCAGATCTAGAGTTCCCTTTCTCCCTGCCATCCCTCCACCCAGGGCACGAGGGCAGCCATCACTGACACCTGGAGCTCGTCAGAAACCTCACTGTGGGAAGGGTGGGTCTTCTCCTTCTAGGCCACCCCTTCTGATGCAGAAATTCAAGGAAGGTCATTCCCCTGCAGTGGGAACACCTTGATGTTCGCTGCCTTCCCAGGGTTGGATGGTGCTTGAGCATCGTGTGTTAGGTCTTTGTCATCTCCAGGGATGGCCTGTTGGGATGAAATAGTCACTGGGCAGCTTTCGGGTGGCTTTCTCATCACTTAATGCCATCCATACGCTCTTGGAAATGCGGACATTAGGTACAACAACATATAGCAAACCAGTTTTACCTTAGGCTAATTGATACAAACAAGAGTTAAGTTCCTATGGCATATTTCTGATCACAAAAACATTGCCAAAACTCTAAATATAACTCCAAATCCTTCTAATATTAAACTTTGAAATGAAAGTGAGCTCTACATACATTTAAGAAAGATTCAAAAAAAAAGAAAAAGAGGGAGGGAGGGAGGGAAGGAGGGAGGGAGGGAGGGAGGGAGGAAGGGAGAAAAGAAAGAAAGAAAGAAAGAAAGAAAGAAAGAAAGAAAGAAAGAAAGAAAGAAAGAAAGAAAGGAAGGAAGGAAGGAAGTGCCGGGGTCCAACCCCAGCAGGTCCAGGGGTCCCCAAAGGTGTGGATGGAGTCGGCAAAGAAGGAATGACACGGAGACAGCGTTCAGTTGATCAGCAGCCTAGCCAGGATCTCTAGCCAGGATCTCCAGCCAAGTTCTGGTCTGGATCTCCAGCGAAGTTCTGCTGTTTATTGTCTTGTTACATCCGTATTTATACCAGTTGATTTTAATCCTGTCAATTTCTATTACAAAGGTTAGGGCGTTTCTTATCTCCATTCCAGGGAGTAAAGATTATGTAGCTTAAGCATGATTGTTTGTAGTTAAAGTGATTAACTACCCGCCTGGCACTTAGTTAAGGAGTTTCATCCCCTCCCTAACTTCAGGGAAAAATTCCTACCTGGGGAAACAACCTTTCTCGGAGAGGTGACCTTGGTTAAAACACACAGCGCTAAGGGGAGCAAACATATTAAGAACAGTATGCTATATACGCCAGGTCCCTTAAAACATATGCTGTGCAGATGTTTCTTTCCTGCAGCGACTGTGTCAAGCAGCAAGGATGGACCGGCTTCCGGCAAGGAAGAAAGAAAAGAAAGTCATTCAAATACATAAGATTGCAACCCCCTGATTCCAGTTCAGGGTCACAGTTGGCCAGAGCTCATCCCCGAAACTCAGGGTGCAAGATTGGACCCACCCTGAGAGGACACCCTTCCATTGCAGGGCCACTCACACCCACCCACACTCAGGCTGGGACAGTGTGGACACACCCATTCACCTCACAGGCAGATCCCTGGGATGTGGGGGGGGGGGGGGGGGGGGACCGGAGTAGCCAGAGAGAAACCCACACAGACAGTGGCCCTGGCTGAGAATTTTTTTCCTTCATCAGTGTTTTCATGAAACAATGTTGAACAAAACAATGTTATTCAAGGACTTGCTATACTTTGGGAAGTTAAAAATAGCTGTTCCTTTTCAGGTTGGACATTTATATCCTTGCCAAATGATCACATTTCTCCTTCTGGCTTCCAGTCACAGCAGACCTTGATGTGAAATGTCCACAGAGCGCCTAGGGCATGAGTACGGCCTGCCTCCTGTGACCAGGCTTCCCCAAGGCCCTCTGTGGACTCTCTGAGACCTGGGCCTGGGGCTCCCTTTGCGCTTCTTTCCTTTGGGGGAATGATTAGGTCTGTCATTTAATCAATTTGGCTACTAGCCTAAGGTTGTTCAAAAGCAGGTGTTGATCGTGGGAGTAATTACGAAGTGCTGCATACCCCAAATGATTTACAATCTGAGATCTAAAGCAAAACTTTCATTCTCACATGTCAGATCTCCTCCTTCCCTCCGCCTGCCCCAAATGCGCCGCATGTAATGAATGCACCTGAAGCACCTCACCTGCCAAGAGGAGGGCTGCTGCCGGCGCCTCGAGATTTCTCCAGCGAGGGCTCCAGGTACTAAATCCACACAAAGGGCCCTCCTCGCCCTCCCCGAGATCACATTTTATAATGCTCAGTCTGAAATGACCTTTAAAAAGCCAGATAATATTTTATTTACCTTTTTTCTCCCATTTACTGTTAAATGTTAATGAAGGTAAGAGATTCAAATTCTTGCTAATAAAACACTTTAATTGACTCAAGTGTAACCATAACTGTAAATTGGCTACTTTGTATGAAAGACCTTAGAGCTTCCTGCCCCCCTGACTCTGCCGCCTGTGCAGTTTTGGAAGTTGGCAGCACGCATTTTCTTTGTTCTTCCCAGGCTTCGTGTGCAGCCTGTGGGCCCTCTACTAGGCAGGCAACCAGGACCCACTTCTGGTGGCTCCTCTCCACAGAATTAATCGCCCTTTCTCCCCGCCCACAGCCTCTCCCTATTGAAGTTCTTCCAATTCAGGGCTCCTTTTGAGCACCACCTCCTCCAGGAAGCCCTATAGGATCCCTACTTTCCTAGAATCTGCCTTCAAATGGCCACAGCACTTAAGGACTTTCCTTGCGATCCTTCTCGCCTTGCCTTTAGAGTGATTGCTGCAGTTATCTTCTTTCTCAGATTAGAAACCCTATGCTCGGTCAGTGCTCAATACGTATCTATTAAGTTGCATTAACTGATGTGAATAAGAGCAAAAAAAGATTTCACTGGCCTCTGCTATGCCATTTCTTTAGGGCGTGGTCGGCAAACCACGGCTTGCAAGCCACATGCGGCTCTTTGGCCCCTTCAGTGTGGCTCTTCCACAAAATACCACATGCGGGTGCGCACGTACAGTGCGATTGAAACTTCGTGGCCCATGCACAGAAGTCGGTATTTTGTGGAAGAGCCACACTCAAGGGGCCAAAGAGCCGCATGTGGCTCGCGAGCCGTGGTTTGCCGAGCCGAAGTTTGCCAACCACTTGCTCTAGGGCATTCTTGAAAACATGTATTAAATGACTCTTGTCTGAATTTCTTAGGCAAAGCAATTCCACTATTTAAAACTTGTAATAACTTGCTGCTTTAGAGAGTTTTTATAAAATGATGGCATAATCCTATTTTTTTCAAGGGAACGGGGGCGGGGGGGGGCGGGGCTCCGCTTGATCTTTTTCAGGGTGAGAAGGGGTGATCAGAGACAGGGCTGGGCCAGGATTCTCTTTCTCTTGGGGCAGAGGCCGCAGCTGAGCTACTCCTGTGATGGACCATTGCCTCCCAGCTTGTCATCTGGACTGCCATTGTGAATCTACCAGCCTTTTCATCTCTGAGAGCTGCTGGTTTTAGATGGTACATGAGCTACCTCCCAGTCTGCAGCATCTGTTACCAGTGACTGTGGGAGGCTGGTGGAAGAGGTGGCTTCAGCTGATGACAGTGCCTGAAAGAGGCAGAAGAGCAGAGAGGTTAAGACAATGAATCTTGCCCAGCCGTTGTAGCTTGGTGGTTGAGCATCAGGAGGTCAAGGTTCAATTCCTGGTCAGGGCACATGCCCCCCCTTGCAGGGCTTGCTCCCCAGTAGGGGGCATGCAGGAGGCAGCCGATTGATGATTCTCTCATTGATGTTTCTATCTCTCTCCCTTCCTCTCTGATATCAATAAATATATATACATATATTTTTAAAAAGACAATGACCGTCTAGTTGCTATGTGATCTAGGATGAGTTCTTTCACCAACTGTGCCTCAGTTTCCCCCTCTGTAAAATGGAGGTGATTGCAATACCTACTTCATAGAAGTATTTTGACAAGTGATTTTAGTGCAAAGGGTTTAAGTGAAAGGCTTTTAGAGTAATGTCTGGTACATAGTAAATAGTAAGTCTTCGTTTTTATTACTTTCCCTGGTCTGGAAGCAATAGAAAATGATGGGAAAAAGGAAAAAAGGTGAACTACTCTCTCTCCTTTTTATGAAAAGAGCCTTGAACTTTGGAGAAGGGGTCCCGTGTTGGACCTCACAGCCACCCTTCACCCACAGTTGCTCCCTAGGAATCCTTCCATTCCAGGTCCATTTCAAGAACCACCTCTTCCAGGAAGCCTTCCTGGTGCCCCACCTCTTGTCCCCTCCTGCACATTTCTGCAGTGTTTTGACACCCGTCATAGGCACTTCTAAATATGGCCTCCACTTGCCTTCCAGGTTGTGCAGGTCTCTTTCCAATCACTTAAGTTATGTGTCTCCACGGGGTTCCCACAGAGCATGTCCATCCTAGAGCTAAACAACATGTTCTGCAGCTGAGGGTGAAGAATGTACTTTGTTTCTCCATTCATAGAAAGAGAAAATGAATGGTTGGTATTTCCTCAATTTTAGGTTTTCCACCCACAAACTCTGCTTATTTCATCAGCACTGACCTCCGCTTAATTATCCTGGACTGTGTCGCTCACCCTGGCTCACCAGGGGGGACATTAACCATGGGACTCACCTCAGAACATTAACAACCATCATCATTGCTCGGGCTCCACCCCTGACCAATTAAAAAAGAAATTCTGGGGGTGGGGCCTGGGCATCCGTAGAGTTTTCAAAGTTCCCCAGGTGATTGTTTTGTATAGCCCAGGCTGAGAACCACAGCCAACCATGATCTTGTCTGAAAAACAGATCAATGAAGAGCAAATGTATGAGAGGCATATTAGTGGGAAATTTTAGAAATAGATCATCTGGCTTAGGTTCATCCTATCTAATCCCATCTAATAAAAGAGAAATATGGTAATTAGTGTACGACCGCTACCCTTCCCATTGGCTAATCAGGGCGATATGCAAATTAACTGCCAGCCAAGATGGCGGCCGGCAGCCAGGCAGCTGACGCAAACAGGGAGGCTTGCTTGCTTCAGTAACGGAGGAAGCCAAGCTTCCCCGCCTGCCTTGCTGGCCTCTCAGCTGCACTCTAAGCAACATTGTAACAAATATAGAAGCTAAACAAAACCCCGGGCTTCAGCCAGCAGGACCGCAACATTGTTTCAAATACAGAAGGTAAAACAAAGGCCAGAAACCTGCTTTCAGCAGCAGAGGTCTCATAGCTGGAGCCGAGCCTCAGAGCTAAAGCTGGCCCAGAATTAAAAAAAAAAAAAGGAAAAAAGGACAAGTTGGGAGCTTCAGTCACCCGCCAGCCTGAAAATAGCCCTCAGCCCCTCACCCAGGCTGGCCAGGCACCCCAGTGGGGACCCCCACCCTGATCCAGGACACCCTTCAGGGCAAACCAGCCGGCCCCCACACGTGTACCAGGCTTCAATCTATATAGTAAAAGGGTAATATGCCTCCCAGCACCGGGATCAGCGGAGCAGCGAGGCCTCCCAGCACCGGGATCAATGTGACAGGGGGCAGCGACCAAACCCCCTAATCGCCCTGTGGCTCTGTGTGTGACAGGGTGCAGCGCCCCAACCCCCTGATCGGCACTGCTCTGTGTGTGACAGGGTGCTGCGCCCCAACGCCCCCCCCCCATCGGCCCTGCCCTGAGTGTGACAGTGGCGGCACCCCAACCCCCTGATCCACCCTGCTCTGTGTGTGACAGTATGCGGTGCCCCAACTCCCCTATTGGCCCTGCTCTGTGTGTGACAGGGGGGAGCTCCCCAACCCCCTGATGGGCCCTGCTCTGTGAGTGACAGGGGGGAGCTCCCCAACCCCCTGATAGGCCCTGCTCTGTGTGTGAGAGGGTACGGAGCCCCAACCCCCCTAATGGGCCATGCTCTGTGCGTGATAGGGGGCAGTGCCCCAACCCCCTGATCAGCCCTGCTCTGTGTGTGACAGGGGGTGGCACCGCAACCTCCCTATCGACCCTGCCTTGAGTGTGACAGGGGGTGGTGCCCCAGCCCCCCAATTGGCCCTACCCTGAGCGTGACTGAGGGTGGCATCGCAACCTCCTGATCCGCCCTGCTCTGTGCATGACAGGAGGCGGCGCCCCAACTCCCCAATCGGCCCTGCTCTGAGCCCGACCAGGGGCTGCACCTAGGGATTGGGCCTGCCCTCTGCCACCCGGGAGCAGGCCTAAGCCAGCAGGTCGTTATCTCCCAAGGAGTCCCAGACTTCAAGAGTGCACAGGCCGGGCTGAGAGACCCCCCTCTCCCCACCGAGTGCACAAATTTTTGTGCACCGGGCCTCTAGTCTATATTATAAAAGGCCTGTGGCCGTAACACCTTAAGGACCAAAGACAGGCGTGGGTGGGTAGGTGGGTGGGTGCATGATTTCACGTGCTGGGCTTCTAGTAGTTTAGTAAATTAATATGTGCTCATGGCTCTACATTTCCATAGACAACATCGAACAGTCCCATTTGGGGCTTGTTTCATGGCTGTTTTCTTTTGGGTTCTGTTGTTGCAATGTGCGCTCTAGTGTTTTACCTGCTGGACTTAAACAAATGTGTTTGCTGGTCGTGCCCGCGAAGCTTTGAAACCATAGGCTCCTGTCTGCGTGGCCTGGTTACTTCTTTCTATTGCTGTGGCTGCAGATGTCTTTGCTTTTGTGGCCTGTTTATCAGTGTGGCCCGTTGGCCACAAGAGGGACAAGGAGGAAGTGTTAATGGCTTGACAAACACCTCCCCCCAAGGTGGGAGAGCAGAGCCATCCTATACAGGACCAACAAACCACAGTAACCAGGATCTTTGTCACCAACGATTGTACAGAAAATATTTTTACCTACAAAGAAATTCAGAAGTCTGGGTATGCCCGAGTTAGAGCATTAACCAAACTGTAAGATTCCTGCTAAAGTCGCCTGCAGTGGCCCTAACTGGTTTGGCTCAGTGGATAGAGGTCGGCCTGCGGACTGAAGGGTCCCAGGTTTGATTCCAGTCAAGGCCATGTACCTTGGTTGCAGGCACATCCCCACTAGGGGGTATGCAGGAGGCAGCTGATCGATGTTTCTTTCTCATGGATGTTTCTAACGCTCTATCCCTTTCCCTTCCTCTCTGTGAAAAATCAATAAAATATATTTAAATAAATAAATAAATAAATAAATAAATAAATAAATAAATAAATAAAGTCACCTGCAGTGCTCAGCAAATGGAGCTAATCAGGAAGCGTTGTCAGCGAGTCCTGTGTGAACATTTGGGTCAGTTCAGGAGAAATATGAAAAGCAATTTGCTTACTGGGATTAATTGAAAGAGTTCGTTAGGCTCTAACTAATTTTATTAGGAATTTAAGGAAAACGTTATGGCCCCTTCATACTTTTTCATATTTGTAAAGAAACGGTGGTAGTTTTCAGTGAACAACGTTAGTTGATCAATATCCAAACATTTTGTGCCTTTTGATAAATAAATACATATCTGTAGCCCCACAGCTAGTTGTTATAAGTGCAGTGTTGGGACTCACACTCAGCATTTACTTGCTCCAATGACAAGAAAGAGCCTCAGCCAGGAGTTTAGGCCTATTCATTAATCCAAAAATGTCGGTGGACTCTACGTAGCTCCTTTGAAATATGCCCATTCACTTGGCTCACCCAGGGCTCAAAACCCTATCTTTCCAGCTCTGATGACTATGGAAAAGTTTGCATGGGTTTCATTGCAGAATCCTGGTAGTGAGAGAGACTGATTGTAGGAAGATGGTGGCAGGTGGTCTCAACACAATTATGCAATTATTGTAACTTGTTTCTACGCACTGCTTCTTCATCACCTCACAATGCTTGAATGCCTCTGTGAGAGAGAACCACCCTCAGTGAGGCAAGACAACAGCCTGGGGACGCTATTGTCTGGTTTCATCTGCCTTCAATCCCCCCCTTACTACCTGGAGCTTAAACATGACAGGAGCAACCCTATAAAATTAGCTGTGTGGGATGAGACAGGAAGAAAATGTCAAGAAGTCAGCCCCCGCCCCCACCCTCTTCTCAATCTGTGTTAATATACTTCCGCTTTAGGAATTTTTAGCCCACTAGACAGAATGCTTTGTGGCTCGTAGTAGTTTAATACACAGACCAAACCCTTGAGGCCAAATCTGTCCACTAAAAATTGTGTGACTTGGACTCTTAAAAAGCTTGTGCTCAACTAGGGGAATGGAGCACCCTGAGTTGAATAAATTGATTGTGCTCCTCGCCACCCTCTTGTCTACACAACTCTCAGGGCTTGTGCAACTAGTGTTTCTTGTCGGCTGCAGCCCAGACCATGCAGGAGCCACCAGTGTCTGGTTAGGAAAACATTTTACAGGTTTGTTAGTTTTGAGCAACAATATAGCCAAGGTTAATACTTCCTGGAGTTTAGGGACATGATGTTTTTGTGTTGTTGTTTTTTTCAAAAGGTTTTTGCCTTCAACTATGAAAAATAGGCCCTTTGTGGTGAGTGTGCTTTTTCTGGTACAAAAACTGAATTTGTAAACATCTGTTTATGAAAAAGTCGCAGTTCTCAACATTATGACCTGATCTCCTAAACCAATACATAAATGGATCTTTAGTGCACATCTAAAGATCTTTTGCATTTGAATATAAAAATCCATTGAGGGAAGGAGAAGGGAGAGAAAGAAATGGGTAAATAAATACAAAAACTCTTCAGAGCCTCTGGGCTGGTTTCAAGAATGCCCCACAAAACAGGTTTTCATGGTTGTATGGGGGTGATGTGATCCTATTCAAGTTTCTTTCCTTTCTTTAGAATTTCTGAAGAAGCTGTTGCAAATGGCTTTGGTGGCTGTTCCTAAAATAGATTTTAGAGATGAAAAAATGAGAGAATGCATAGACAATCTGAGACAAATGATCAACTCTGATACTGACACTGAGATTGTAAGAGGACCGCTGGGCCTTGCAAGAAATGAATATTCAGGATGCCCCTGCTGGGTGCCTTTTCCTATTTGAACCAACTACTGTTTGGGCCATGATTCATTTGTTACCAAATTAAACACTCTGCACACAGCAGAGGAACTTTCCGAAGTCAGATTTTGAAGTGCAAACATCTTTTCTGCTCTGGCCACGGAACCTGTCACAATCTTCATCGGGAACTGAATTAAGTTTAAAATATCATCAGAGGGTGTTGCTCTCTCTCGGGCCTGGAGCTGTCCTCTGTACATCCGGCATTTTTCTGTTGACACTGCGTATCACTTAGCAACGGGCCTGAAAGGCCCTATATGCATTGATTGCACACCATTGTCTTTAAGGGGTGGAAGTGTTAACTGAATAACCCCCCCCCCCAACCCCGGGTGACCAGACGGTCATTCCTCTCATGTTGATAATCTGTTTACACCAAAATATTGTTTATTCCCGTCTCTGATCTCCTGGTTTTTTACATCTCTGGCTGAAGAAATACAGTGCACTCCCTCCATGGTGGGGAACCCAGATCCACTTGCCTGACACGGAGTGATGAGAGCAGTTTTGTCTCTAGTTCTGATAAAGCATTAAATGCATTTGACAGCTAACTGCAGATGATGGTGCCAGCTTTCTTCCATAGATCTCAGAGGATGGAGAGGTTACAAGCCTGCAATTGCCCCATAAAGAGAAAATATTCCCTTTGGTCTGTGAATAGTTTTGAAATAAATGACAGGATATGTTATAGGGCTGTGAAGATGGGAAGGCTTTAAAATGGATGGCGGGCTCTGACATCATCTGAATGAAAAAGAAATATGGCCTACCCAAGGGCTGTGTTCAGAATGAATGAAATTTCAAAGTAGAAATTCTTGTTCGAGAGGAGAGGGTCGCACACATTTCTGCATCAATAGCCATGGTCGAAGCAATGGCCTGGGCTGGTGGGTCAAACAGGCAGTACGGCAGACCTCTCCCTTTTCAATGATCTATTTTAGAGACCTTCCACTGAGGCCATTTTTTTTTCAACCGTCGCAGACAATGAGCATGTTTCAGCCAGGGGATTTTCCATGTATAGCAAAGACCAGACTGGTGCCCACCTTCATCAAACTATGTAGCAGAGACAAGGCAGAAATGTTGTGGCTACCTGCCCTGCAGCTTCTAGTTTTGAGAAATCTGTTTTGTTCCTTTGTGAGTTTGTATCACACTGCATTCAGCTTAAAAAAAGAAGAACGAAGATCAATCAATATGTCTTGAGAAATATGCCAACAAGACAAGCAATTTCAAAATCAACCCACTAGTTATATTGCTTTGGCATTACTTTCTGTCTGGTATAAAATGATAGTGCCCAAATGTTCACTGGTAAATTTTGCAGTATTTTTTTTCTCTCCCCACAACCCTCTTCATCAAATAGGAAATCTATTTAAAAGAATAAAATTGTATTCATGTCTCCCCTTTAATCAAGGCCCCAGGCCTTTACTCTATGCTTTGGTAGAAAGAAAAATGCAATTCCAAACCTTTGGACATAGATACGTATGACTGGGGAGATGGAAACTATAGCAGAAAAAGATGGGGACCTTCATGGGTATTGATGCTAACCCCGAGGAGATGTGTGAAGACCCTCAAGTGAAAATATTGTAAACTGATGGACATGTTTTTAAGTGATACTCATCTCCTCCCACACCCCTTCCCTCCCCACAGAAAACTCTCCATATTCTCCCTGCACACTAATTCTGTGGCTAGTCACCTTGGCCTGGATCAACAGCTAAGTGCATACTGCTTCTATAAACATTTCACTGCTACAAGTTGGATTTTTCACAGCATTAACTTTAACTACATGGGTGTTTGTAATGGAATAAAACTTCAAATTGATGTTTTGCCATATTGCTAGTTAAAGAAGTGGGCCTCAAATGGAGATAGATGTGCGCCTCATTTCATGGGAAAATTGTTATCTCGGAGGCCAAGTTTAAGTTGGAGGCTGCGGCAGCAAATTCACCAAGAACGTCTTAAAGAAAATATACCCACCCACAAAATCCCTACTTTTATATGAAATTCCTCAGCAAATTTCCAACTGAATATTAATTTAAAATGGATTTTAAATATGCACCGGCTTCAATCAATTGAGTAGAAAAATAACACGTTTCAACTCAAACATCTGCACAGACGTCACTTGAGCGAAATTAGTGTGGAACCCAGGAAATAAGTTGAAAGAATTTGCTCAGGGTCCCTTTCACGGTGCTCGCCACTTCCTTTACATTGAAATGCATTTAAGGACCACGTTCCTAGCTTCTGTCCAGGAATCAAAGGCTTCCTTTATAAGAGGCGGATTATTTAATTGTGGTTTAGATTGCCTCGCAAATGGCACAGCCGCTTTGAACTCAGTGGAGTGGGTGGTGGTGGCGGTTTGTAAAAAAATCACTGCGTCACCTGACTCCTAAATTTCAACAAGAGGGTGAGGAGCAAATATCCCTTGAATGGAAACGAGTCGTTTCCTAAAGAACCTATCCTCCGAAGAAAACATCTCCCTTTTTCTCAAAATTGTATCCTCTCTAAGTCTAACAATGTTGACATTAAGATGCTCGGAGGGGAGACGCTGGAACCAGGCCCCTCTCTAGAGTTAAATGTTATCTGCTTAGGCTAATATTGCAATTGCCACCCACTGACATAATTTGTTTCACAGTCACAGCTTGGCAGCATGAATCAAATGTTGACATTCTAATTTCATGCACACATGGGCGTTTGGCGGGGCAGGCCCGCAGCCTGCGGACCGCTCTCTGCACCTGCGTCAATGGAAATCAGGCCGCCGGCCTCTCCCAGCCCGCTAGCCACTTGCTCTTCTCTGTGAGAGTATTTCTGAGCCCGGCTTCCTCCCCTCAGTGTGTGTTTGTTTTTGTCTCCCACCTTGCAGAGTGTCCCAAATGCTCTTTTACTGCTTGTTGGTAATGTGGTTTTATTTTTATTTTTCCCCTTTTATTTTATTTTTTAATTTTTCCCCTATTAATTGAAATTTTGAGAATTTTCTTTAAGCTCTCAATTAGCAGGTGATTTTCCTCATTGCTTGCTAAATCAACCACAAATGTCTCTGAGAAGGCACCAAAGAGTGTAAGAAGTAGTGGGAATAAACACACTGAGGGCCAGAAAGAAGTATTATGCTGGTTTCTCTCTGTTATGGCTGGACTGTGGTCCCCCAAATTCCTATGTTGAAGCCCTAACCCCCAGTATGACTGTATGTGAAATAAGGCCTTTAAAGAGGTCATTATGGTTAAGTGAGGTCATATGGGTGGGGCCCTAATCCAATAGGACTGGCGTTTCCCTTTTGAGGGTGGAGAAAGGAGGCAACCATCTGCAGGCCAAGAAGCAAGGCCTCAGGAGAAACCAAACCTGCCAACCCCTTGATTTTGTGCCTCTAGAACAGTGAGAAAAGAAATGCCTATCATTTAAACCTCACAGTCTATGATATTTAATGCCAGCCCAAGCAAACTAATACAATCTCCCAGTTAAGGGCCAAATTTCCCGTGAGTTCTCTGCTGTTTACCAGGTGGCTTCTAGAGCCATCTGAGCCCCTGGCTTCTCCACTAGGAATTGTCAGGGTGAAGAGGGCTTTAGGGTTACATCCATCAAGGACTTGAATGAAACCAGTAGAGCATTGCAGAGCAGCTCCTGTTTGACCTTGGCTGGGGAAGGATTAATGGCCAGCCCTTCATGTTAGGAGAGGATGCTCTGACCACCTTCAGCTGGACATGGGGGAGCGTTGTTTCTCAGTTACAGTGACAGGTTGGCCTAAGCCAATTCCATGCTCACACTTGGTTCTTCTAGGTTAGGATTTAGCAGGGAGTGGGCAGGGGTCAGGGATAGAGGGGTGTTACTGTGTTGGCTGAGGCACAGAGGAGAGCAACTGATTTGTAAAGGATGCACCCCCATCTCAGTCTGTGGCCCAATTGTCTTGCCTTTATCCAGCTTTTATTTCATTGCTTTTCTCAGGATCCATTTTTTTTCCTACTAATGCAGTGGTTCTCAACCTTCTGGCCCTTTAAATACAGTTCCTCATGTTGTGACCCAACCCTAAAATTATTTTCGTTGCTACTTCATAACTGTAATGTTGCTACTGTTATGAATCGTAATGTAAATATCTGATATGCAGGATGGTCTTAGGCGACCCCTGGGATGTTTCCAAAATGAGCCAAAGCCCATCCATGCTCAGTGGGAAATTCTTTCCAGAAATTATTTGTCAATTAATCATGTGGTCATCAAAGACTTTTATCATCCTACTTGCTAGCCATGAGTTGTGTGTGGAAGCACAGAAATCCTCTGAAGATTTTTGTGCCCCTGAAAGAGCTGATGCTCTGGAATCTGAGACCCATGGAAATGTTTAAAACTATAATACTTTTCACCAAAGAGCAAATCATACAATCTAGAGAAGGTTTGGGACCCACGTTTACCTTCCTTGGGCTTCAGTGTCTTCACTTGTAGAACAAGACGTAATATCTCTCCTCGAACTTCAGAGGGCTGAGGCAGGTGGGAGAGGACATCTGTGACAACATAACTATTCTGTAGTCGCTTGTATATCAGTGTAAAGGTAAATGTTATTTACTAAACTGAACTCAGTTTATAGAGGAATAGAGCGATTGTTACCCTCCAGTGGTCGGCAAACTCATTAGTCAACAGAGCCAAATATCAACAGTACAATGATTGAAATTTCTTTTGAGAGCCAAATTTTTTAAACTAAAACTACATAGGTAGGTACATTGTTATTAACTTAATTAGGGTACTCCTAAGGTTTAGGAAGAGCCACATTCAAGGGGCCAAAGAGCCTCATGTGGCTCACGAGCCGCAGTTTGCTGACCACTGCCCTAGCCCATGGAAATAAAACTTAATGGCTACTAATTAACTGTGTGACCCTGGAGGAGCATGTAATCTTTCTGGGTCAAGGCCACCTTCTCTTTTTAATATGGGGATTGGAGTCTGCATTCTAAGATCTCTGGCATTATATAATTATAGGACAATGAACTAGATAAACAAATACTACTCCCAAGAAACCCCAAAAGTAGAATTAATTGACCGAATTGCTAAGAAAGCATTTTCCCTCATGTTTCTGACATAACAAGGTGTGATATTGCCTTCCTGTTACCAAGACATTTGTGAGTCAGTAAAAACATTCCAGATAATCTATGCATGTGGCAATAACTAAAGTGTTCTAAAGAAATTTGTCATTGATGGATTCTCCCCTCACTACCAACCCAAACTTCTTGTTCCTCAGGCTCAGCTCTTTACAACTAACTATATTCAATATTTCCTGTTGGCATGGTGCTGCCCTAGTCATCTTCGTAGAGTATGCCTGTGTGCTCTTTGGAGAACGTCCTACAAGGGCTTATTAGGCTGAACCCAGGACTCAAGCCATGATTTAAGGCAACAAGCTTTGTGTTTTCCCTTTCTGATTTAGAATTGTTGACCCCTAAACCCAACAAAGTACCTGACCTCATCAGACCAGGGCCTTCCCATCCCCCTCACACACCATCACTCAAGCCTTCCTGCAGCTTCAATGCCTCCTCTCCTCCCCTACAGTTCCCAGGAGGACCAGGTTCAAGATTCCAGCTCCTCCTTGAACACTTGTCCTACAGTGTTCAAGAAGTCGCTTTTCCATTCCGTCCAACATTCCCTTCTGTAATTTAGCTGCCTCACGAGCTTACACGTTTCCTTGATGCTGCTCTGACTTGTCTGTGAGTCATCTGGACTGTTTCTGTCAGCTGGCATGGGGGGTATCCAACATAAACCCCATGCCTTCCATGTGGTCTATGCTTCCCATGACGTGTGGCTAAGTGCACAGTGATGCTCAATGAGTGTTTATAAAGTTACTAGTATATTGATAAAATATGAAAATAGTTTTTAAAATCTGTAGCCTAGCTGAATTTCAACAGTGTTTTCTCATTACAGTAGCTGTGGAAGAGACATGGTGACCAGCAGGAACCTGGAATTTAGAATCAGATAGATCTGTGTCCAAATCCCAGCTCTGTTCATTTACTTTGTCAATCACCAAACATTTATTGAGTAACTACTATGTGGGAGAGTTGTGGTCAGATGGTGGGTAAACAGATAAATAGGATATAGTCCTTGCACATAGTAATACCGGGTTTACTGTATTACTTAATTTCTCTGAGCTTCAATTTCTTAAACTGAAAATGAGAATAGAAACTATCCCATTGGATTATTGTAGTTATTTCAATAATTAGTTTTCTCTTATTTATTAAGGGCTTAAGTTGAGAAGTTGATTCCTTCATGATTCTTTTTTTTTTCTTTTTTAAATGACTCTGTTGTAGGTCCATTTTGTTGTAAAATTAGCCATGCATTTGAATCCATTTGTAGTTTAAATTTTAGATCGCAGGTGGTCACATTAAACTAACAACAAAACAAATCCAAGCATTGATTCTGAGACTGACGCTGCTAATCTCATTTGTCAATTATTAGATTATCTTTGCACCTCATCTTTTATCTTTTTACATGAGTGCTTTGGGGGGCCAGCCTCAAATATAAATGATTCCCCCTTGATAGGGCTTAAGTTCACACTCAGGTGGGTGAGCTGCGGGAAAGCAGGTGCTTCCAGAAGAAGCTGAGAGGAAGACAGCGTCTAACCTGGGGTCGAATGTAGCCTAGCAGGTGGCATGATCAGTGAAGCCACCGTTAGCTGCCAGAAAATCCACCTTATCTCTGAATGCTTTGACCCCAACATGTATTTCTCCCTTGAGAGAGAGGTGTTGGGCTGTATTAAAAGAGAACCTGGCGAGAGAGAGAGAGAGAGAGAGAGAGAGAGAGAGAGAGAGAGAGAGAGAGATATCCTGGCTCCACTTGCCCTTGGATTACTAGTTCCCATCCATCCACAGGAGGCACAGTGGGACCAGTTGCTCTGCTATGGAGCCTTCTGCTCATGTCACTAAATGGCATAGTCAGCTTTCTCTGAGATGCTGGTTTGGTGAAGAAATGTTTACTTCCCTAAAAAGCCAACCATATTGTTGAGTTTTATCCTAAAGATTTGCTAAGGGTGATCTTTGAACTTTGATCCATGGTGTATGCAGTATGAAGTCAAACTTGGACAAATTGGGTGAAAGGCCTGACTTGTAGAGTGTTTAAAAGCAACGCAGTGATTCGGTTCTCCCTTGTGTAAGATGAAGAGGTTGGAGGATTCTTTTAGCACTAATCCTCAGTGACCCTGAGAGTATAACATGAATGAACATTGCTCCAAAGTAGCTAAGGAAGGGAGAAGTTGTTGAATGTTGGGAGATTGTTTTCCTCATATTTACGTGACATTATGTGTAGTGTTGGTTACAATGCCACTGAGACATTTATATAAATATAAAAATTCAGGTCCTTACTCATTACTAGGATTCTCTGCCAGGTACCTTACCCTTTGGTGTACCAATCTCACTCTTTCAAAGGGAGATCCAAGGGCTCGCCTTTCTCTGGCATGTCATCGAATCTCAATAAATATGTGCCAAATTAAAAGTGAAGGTTCAATACAATAATACAAGTAGACTATTTTGTGAATGCTACTTAATTTTTTCATTTTCCGCAAACTTCTCATTCTTTTTTTTTTTTTCTACATAGCTCAGCCATCACTTCCTCAGGGAAGCCTTCCTGGATTGTTCATCCTATCAAATATCTCCAGTTATGCATGCTGAAGGCACCATATATTTATTGGTTGTAGAATAGGGGTAGGGAACATCCAGCCCGCATGCCAGATAAGGCCTGTGAAATCATTTGGTCTGGCCCTGCCAAGACAGGGGTGAGTTAATTAAATGTTAGACCAAATATAGCAGGCTAATTTTTAAGTTGATAATTTAGTATGGCCCTAGAATGATGTTATAAATATCCAAATGACCCTTGGCAGAAAAAAGGTTCCCCACCCCAATTGTAGAATGTAACAGCACTGTAATTTTCCTGTTCGGTTTGTTAGATTATTTGATTAGTGTCTCTCACCTAACTAGGCTCTAAACTCCACCAGAGAAGGCCACTGTCTCATTTTGCTCACTCCTGTATCCGTAGTGGGCAGCATAGTGCCTGCCACTTTGTTGTCACATAACACATGCTATATTTATTAAAGGAAGCAGGAGAAAGATGAAAGAAAAATAAAAATATAAATATTTTCAATACCCTGAACTACAGTGGCAAGATATCACCTAGCGGAATTCAGATGGCTTGCCTGGATGAATCAATGAAAGCAATATGTGACCAACACGAAGCTTCTCTATATTCAAAGGAATCTGAGGATACAAAATTGCCTATTCTTTTTTTAAAATATATTTTATTGATTTTAGAGAGGAAGGAAGAGGGAGCGATAGAAATATCAATGATGAGAGAGGATCATTGATTGGCTGCCTCCTGCATGCCCCCTACTGGGGATCAAGCCTGCAACCCAGGCATGTGCCCTTGCCTGGAATTGAATCTGGGACCCTTCAGTCCACAGGCGGACGCTCTATCCATTGAGCCAAACCAACTAGGGCAAATTGCCTATTCTTAATTGGGTTGAATTTCTAGCCCTGGATTCTTCCAAAATAGTTTCAGGCTTTTACCAACCTTATTTGTTCTTACAAGTAAGAACAGCATCAAAGCTTAGATTATCGAAAGGAAGCACACTCAGCAGGTTTCCACCCTGGGCACCTGGGCAATGACCTTAAACAGCTGGGTACTGATTTGGGCTTCAGCGTTTCCTGGCAGCTCAGGCAAAAGGGGAAACACAGATCAGTAGACATACAGGGTATCCCAAAAAATGTATACACACTTTGAATAATTATTCATTCCAATGGGTTACATCTGAAAAGAAGAAACATTGGACTTAATAATTATTCAAAGTGTGTATACATTTTTGGGGGGACACCCTACCTAGTTTGTTGGCACCAAACTCCAGCATAAGTTTCGAGAGTAGCTCACAATTTCTTCTTTCTAAGGAAGGTCTGTCCAGCAGGTGTTAGGATGCCATTACATTCAAGCAAAACTTGTCCCCACTTTGAATTTTGTTTATAGGCAGTCACTTCTCTAGAGAACACTAAACTAATGCCATCCTGAGAGGATGGGGCGCCTTGGCTGGGGTTAAATACCTTGAGCCTTCCTTGACTTCTCTGAGCTCCCAAAGCCCTCAGAACTGCCCCCAGTCTTCTGTCTCCCTCCAGGCCTTCCTTCCACCGCGCTGTGAATACTTGCCTGCTGGTGACATTTGAATATTTCCTGTGACAACAGCATGTAAAATCAGTATTTTATTAAGCAAAAGCAAGTATGTTTTTCCTCTTTGCTCTGTTATTTATTCATCCACCATCTGGCTAGACCTGAAGAGGAGATCTAGAAGGAAGTGTTCTTCTTCTTTTCACTAATGAGAGTCTGGCAGAGGGGTAGACAACATGGGGGCTGAATGACAGATGGATCAGGTGGAAGGAAACCAGCCCTCCCTGATGGATCAGGTGGAAGGAAACCAGCCCTCCCTGATGGATCAGGTGGAAGGAAACCAGCCCTCCCTGATGCGGCCGCTGAGCCACCCAAAGGCAACCTGCAGAGCTACCAGGCAGGTACAAAGGTCTGCAGTTGGATGATGGGGCTGCCTGCCTCTCTGCCGACTGGTTTGTGGAAAGGTGGTATCGCATACACCCTGCCAGAGTGCACAAAGGGGTCTTCTCAGGCTCCCAGGCTGCCAATGGGACTCCGTGGGCATCAGGAGTGAAGAAAAGGCAAGAACAAGCCATGACATTAGGCAAGGGGATGGGAGGATTCCAAATTAAATCCAGTTCAATTCCCTTTCCTCTTTTAAAATAATTTTTATCTCAATTGGGTCAAATGCACAGTAAGTAGATTATGAAATGCTATAAATTACTAGGTCAACTGAAACCAAAAGGCTTAATGCCACGTTTAAACAACTCAGTGTTGATTTTAATTCTGTTTCTATTCCGTTAGGAATCTTCTGTGCCTGCAAGTAGGAAAGGGGGAGAGAACCATCTGAGCAGATGCTGCAAGGAGGGACATGTAATGAGCCTCTCTGTCCCTCTTCAGTTCTTTTCAGTTGTCTAGGAAGAAAACAGATCTTTGGTCCTGATAACATTCTTTTAAGTTCTCTTGCCCGAGGTCATGTCCAATGCCCGCCCTGGAAGATTCTAACTAAGTGCCATTTCTTACACCCTGGAAAAGGCTCTTTTCACTTAGGGTTATTTTGTCCCCCTTAACTTACCATGTTGAAATGTACTTTTGGAAATGAAGCCTCAGACCGTAAGAAAAGCTGGCGAAGGCCTGTAGTCACGGAGCACGTGGCCAATTCCGAGGGACGCGTCTGTAGAGTTCTGCCCGCCTGTTCTTTAAAATCAACCGCTCTCTATGGAACTTGTAGCCGCAAACTGAAAGACACATGTCGTGGGAAAATCCCACCAAGGTGTTCCAGTCTCCTCATGTAAGTCCCTGGCATGTTTTCCAATTTGGGGCTGTCCCCTGCCGTTAAGGCTGAAATTTATCTTTAAGACAGAAGATTATGCCCTGGCCAGTGTGGCTCAGTTGGTTAGACATCATTCTGTGCACCAAAAGGTCGCTGGTTAGATCCCCTGTCAGGGCACAGGCCAGGGTTGCAGGCTCATTCCCCAGTAGGGCGTGTGCAGGAGGTAGCTGATGGATTCTTTTCTCTCACATTGATGTTTCCCCCTCTCTTTAAAATCAATTAAAAAAAACATATTTTTATAGAAAGACAATATGTTATCATGGCAGAATTTCTCAACTAGAGGCAACTTTGCTGCCTCCCAGGGAACATTCAGCAATATCTGGAGGCATGTTTGGTTACCACCTCCAGGAAGAGAGTGCCATGGATACCGCTAAACATTCTACAATGCACAACAAAGAACTGTCCAGCTCAAAGAGAATCTTCCAGTTTGTGGGAACATAAGAACCTCGGTAACCGTAAAGAGGCCTTCTCACCCCTAAAAATAGTTCGGTGATGTTTTCAGTACCAATTCTCTCTCTTCCCTGAAGGTTCTAGAACTCCATGGGGACTTCAGGTAGTAAATGCAAATTTTAAATGATTGATTTAAAAAAAGAGAGAGTCTTCCAAAGCATTTGTCTTGCTTTTGTCTTTAATCTTGATATGCCCTGTAGGTTACTCTTATCATAAAGACAGTATGAATGACTGTCTCAGCGCCTTTCCTCATTAATGCTGCTAGAAATTGATGAGTAGCGATCTGAAACTGTGGATTTTTTGGCAAGAATTATAGCCCCTATTTATTTTGGAGGACCCGTGCAGCTTTCTGAGTAAATATATGTAGAAAATCCCCCCAAAATAAACACTACAAGTAATTGCCTGATGTATGAGGTTGACATTTTGGCTTTGTGATTTGCTTTGATATGTAAAAATCTAATTTTCTCCATGGAATGATGCCACTGCAAAATTGTGAGTAAATTAGAATTAGTGGTTTACTTAGAATGTGAGTAATAGCTCCTGTTATGATGTATCAATATTTATTTACAGTTTCTTAAATTGACCCAAATCCACTTGGCAAATGTTAAATACATGGGTAAATATGGCAGCAGAGAGATGGAGGCTTGAGTTCTCTTCTGAGCTCGTGTGACGAAAGCCTCTTTGAGAATGTATTTGATCATTCAAGTTTTGAGATCTTATGTACACTTTTTTTTTTGATTGATAGAAAATATGTTCATCAGGTCTATAATAAAATTCAAAGTTTATCTAATTCTAAAGTTCTTACCGCTTTGCCATCTGATCAGTGAGACTTAGCTGACAAGAGCCTTAAGGAGTACTTCTTTGAATACTGATTGCTATCTCTGGGTATGTTCAATCAGTACATAAAGAACTAGAATGTCACAGCAAACAGCGAGAACATTGAAAAAAATCTACCTCTTAGATGTACATTTGTAATAATAATAAAATAAAGAATCAAATTAGGCATAACAACATCTCCAAATAAATACTTAACAAAAAGTTGCTCATTAATTGTCACCCCAACACAGAAAACAAGGGCCTTTGCATGTTTAGGTTAGTCTGCCTTAAGCTCTTGTTAACATTCCAAAATTAATTTGAAACCTCTAACAGAAGCTGATGTTTTTTGTTTTTTTAAAAAATTCACTTTGAGCTCTTATAAAATGGTAATTACAAAGGCCAAATGTCCAGGAATTATATACAATCATTTTCATGGGCTAACTTACAAGTAGAATAAATTATCTTGGATATCAGTGTTTCCTTCCTTTAAATTTATTTTGAAGTTAGTATGTGAATAAGTGTATGAGAATGCTCATCACAGCACAGATTATATGATAAACAAAATATTAGAAATAATTAAATGTTCAAAATTATGGAATTAAATACATTCTATCATATCCATATAACAGGATAGTATGCCACCACTAAAAATAATGCTATAAAATAATACTGATATGAAACAATGATGATGAAAAAACTGGTTACCAATAGCATGCATAATATTGTATCATTTTATATATATATATATAAAATAATAAAAAGGTAATATGATAATTAGACCAAACATCATTCCGGACCTCATTCCAGATGTCCTTCTGGAAGAAACTTGGGCCAGAGAAAAGCACGGGTCCCGGGTGCCAGAGGGAAGCTGGTGCAGGCAGCTGGGGGAAGGAAGACCTACTCTTGCATGAATTTCATGCATTGGGCCTCTAGTATGTGTATATATATTTCTCCTATCTAATAAAGAGGGAATATGCTAATTGACCCTCACACCATCACAAATATGGCAGTGCCCACAGCCAATAAGGAGGGAATATGGTAATTGACTGTCACGCCCTCAAAGATGGCGGCGCCCACAGTCACAAGATGGCTGGCAGGGGAGAGCAGTTGTGGGTGATCAGGCCAGCAGGGGAGGGAAGTTAGGGGTGACCAGGCCAGCAGGGGAGGGCAGTTAGGGGCAATCAGGCCTGCAGGGGAGGGCAGCTGGGGGCAATCAGGCCAGCAGGGGAGGGCAGTTGGGGGCAATTGGGCTGGTAGGGGAAGGCAGTTGGGGGCAATTGGGCTGACAGGGGAGTGGTTAGGGGGTGATCAGGCTGGCAGGCAGAAGTAGTTAGGGGCAATCAGGCAGGCAGGCAGGTGAGCCATTGGGAGCCAGTAGTCCCAGATTGTGAGAGGGTGCAGGCTGGGCTGAGGGACAGCCCCCTCCCCCCCCAGTGTACAAATTTCATGCACTGGGCCTCTAATATATAGTCGGCAGTCTCTAAGATGGCCCCCAGTGATCCTCCCCTGCTGTGTAGTCATGATCTTATATAACTCCTCCATCCCCACATTGGATAGGGCTGATCAGAGTAACCAATAGGACATAAAGAATTGATGAAGTGTCAAAGTATGCACAACATTTCAGCTTCTGAATTGCTTCTTGGATCATTCTCTCTGGGGAAGCCAACTGCCATGGCATTGAAAACACTCTTGCAGCTATATAAGAGGTCCTTGTCACAGAGAACGGAGGCCTCCCACCAACAACCAGCACCAAGCCAGGAGTGTGAGTGCATCATCTTGGAAGCAGATCCTCTGGCCCCAGTCAAGCCTTCAGATGACTGCATCTCAACTGCCACCTCATGAGAAAACCCAAGGGCCCTCATCAAACCCCAAGAAATCACCCTGGCATCTCTGAAGGAGAAACCAATGTTTCTCTGTTAAACAAAAGAGGCAAAGGACCAACTGGAATTGCTTGGGTTGAGAAGATGGCCATGAGACATGAAGGGTCACATGAAGGCTTTCCTGATAAAAATCCTTTCCCCATTTGAGGAACAAATCTCTAATAAGCCCCAGCTAAAGGTGCAACATTCATCCTGTAGAAAGGGGACTAGTAAGCCCTTCAGCATCTGTTGCCACATTGGTGTACACCAGTGGTCGGCAAACTCATTAGTCAACAGAGCCAAATATCAATAGTACAACGATTGAAATTTCTTTTGAGAGCCAAATTTTTTAAACTTAAACTATACAGGTAGGTACATTGTTATTAACTTAATTAGGGTACTCCTAAGGTTTAGGAAGAGCCACACTCAAGGGGCCAAAGAGCTGCATGTGCCTCGCAAGCCTCGGTTTGCCAACCACGGGTGTAGATTCAGAAAATGTACAGGGAGGTTTCCTGGGAGCCATGGTTTCTGAGGTGCATTCTGAGGGGACTGAGGCAATACTTTATTGTTTGTTGCAACCAAACTTCCCACATAACTGGGACTGAGAGAGTGTACAGTGTGATTGAAGACTCCCACTGAAGTAACACCAAGATGAAGGACACATTGAAAATGCTGCACATAATAGCATGACACACAAGCCACTTCCTTTGTGGACTTGACTGATGCAGGATGTAGTCTGAGTTAAAACCATTTATTGAAGAGGAAGGGCATCATGGGTGTGCCTTAGTCTATTTTACTTTTTAAGCTGCACATGCCCAATTTCTAATTCTGAAGAAGGGTTTCCATGATCTAAGCAAAATCCTCAGTTTCTGTGTCATTTTTATGACACCCTTGACTTTTAAAGTGGAACCAAATTTCATTTGGAAAATGAACCACCCAAGCATGTCTCTGGGAACAAACATAGCTCCGGGCCCATGGTCTGTTACTCTTACTTCCAGATTTCAGTGCCCTGAGGTTAGTGGCCTGGGCATCTGGGGCTCACGGGGAGTTGGAGTGGGGAGGATGAGGATGGGATGTCTAAGGGAGGAAGAGTAGGCTGTCACACAGTTCACACTGTATCAGTGAGACAGGAGACCCTGATGTATAAATTCAGGCTGCCATATTTGGGGGACAGTGGGGATGGGGAGAAATGTGCTGATAACTAAGTGGAAGGGGCCCTGAATACTGGCCACTTTGTTATTTACTGGTCAGAAAGGAATTGTAGTTAGAGGCTGGTAAGTCCTAAATAAGTCTCCCAGTGGCATTCTCTCTAACCCGCCATGGTCTTTACCAGCCGCTGGCTCTAATACAAGGGCCAGTCAGGGTGGCCACACTTCAAGTGCTCAGTAGCCACACTTCATGTGTCAAATGGCCACCCTATTGGACAGCACAGCTATGGACAGTAAGAGAATGAGAACCAATTAGAGTGCCTAGCATTTTGTTAGGAACTTTCAAAGCCATGACCTCAATTATTTCTCAAAACAGTCCTGTGTGTTGTTATCTACATTTTAACAGTCCTTTAACAGTTATCTACATAAAGAAACAGGCTCCTTGAGATTCAGCAATTTGTCCAAAGTCAGACAGTTAATCAGTTGGTGTGGAGAGTGGCCACAGACTTTGGACAGGTTCAAGCCTCGGACCGATGAGAGGGCACGGTCCTCTTGTGGCAAAGCCACATACAAGTCCCAGCTTGGAGGGCAAAGCACTCCCAGCACAATTATAGCCCAAAGCTATGGTTGTAAGCTTGACCTTATAGTGTCTCTGCCTACAGTAATTTTGCCAAGGGTGGCCATGCAAATAGTTGCTTAGTAGGAGCTTTTGTTATTGAATGTGAAGTCGTTCCCTTCAGTTCTGGGTAAGGATGTTCATCTCTGTGCATTATGATCCTTGGAGCTAACATGGTCCAGTCTCCCAGCAGAAGTGGGCAACAGGACCAAGAGGCACACAATAAAACTAAAAGGCAATTCCTTTCAGAGCCAGAACATCAGACCAATTAGGCACATTTTTGTTCCTTCTAGGGAAGCATAATTGGATCACCCTCTAAGGTACAGATTTGATCAGTAAAATCATGGTCTTACAATGTATCCTATGTATGGCTTACTTTCAGGCTACTGCAAAAGCTACGAGAAGCACAATTTTCTTTGAATGGTATAGTCAACTGTACAACACCATTCTACCTGTGGTGTAGGATGCAGCTGAGGAGCACTGGGGCTGGGTCCTCAAGGGTAAAGATTTATGCAAATGAAAGGATTTCTCTCTTAAACACAGGCATAGGGAAAAATAACTCTTAGAGAGCAAAATCCAACCAGATCATTGTACAAATGAAACCTAAAATTCAGAGAGGTTAAGTGATTAATTCAGCGTCACACAGCATATTCATTTGGTGAGACTAGGACCTTTACATTTTCTTTCCACCTATTGAGTTGTGGGTAAGGAGAGGAAGAAGTGTGGAAGAGGGAAGAAGAATCAAAGGAATCTAAAGATTGTGTATAAAGTAAGGCTAGGACTTAAAAATCTGCTTCTGTTCTTTCTACTCTGACATTAGGCAGGTTTCTTAACTTTGCTGAGCTTCAGAAACTCGGTTGTGAAATAGGATGACACGTACTCCTAGGGTTCATGTGAAGATTTGTAAGACGATGCATGTGAAAACGCCTCAACCTCTCAAATATAAGACCTTTCCTTTACTCATATCTCAAATACCACTTCCTTTTATTGGTCTCTAAACCATCTATTTCAAACATCTGGCTCCCTAGGCTCCAGTCATAAGTGTTCTGGATTAGTGGATCAAACTCTGCTACCTTCCACCTGCTGGCCCCAGCTTCCCCTGGGACTCTTTGTCTCCCAAGACTTTCCCAATTCTC
The DNA here is from genome assembly GCF_014108235.1 of Myotis myotis. NCBI lineage: Eukaryota > Metazoa > Chordata > Mammalia > Chiroptera > Vespertilionidae > Myotis > Myotis myotis. Next base: position 175,700,490 of record NW_023416313.1, on the reverse strand, counting down.
CCCAAGAGCCCCCTGCTCTAGCCTCTTCCCTATCACCTCGCAGTATCTGGCCCATCCTAGTTGGAGTTCCATCTCACAATAGGAAGCCTTTTCAAGTATGTGGATAGTGTGACAGGCTTCAAAGTGCTTTTACTGACATTCTGGCCTTTGATCCTCACAACAGCCCTGCAGGGGACACAGGGCTGTTATCATCCAAGTTTTACCACAAAGTAACCCAATGTGCATAGAGGCGAAGTAATTTGCCCAAGGCCACAAACTGGAGAACCACTTGGTTTGTAAGAAGGAACATAGGCTTTGGGGTCAGGAAGTCCTAGGTTCCAGTCTCAGCTTTCTCACTCCTTAGGGGTGTGGCCTTGGTTAAGTTATAGTTTTTCTGAGCCTTAGTTTCCCCCTCTGTAAAATGGGGTTGGTTGCCTATTTTGTATATGCAATACTTAGTACAGACAGAAAGTATTCAGCAAGCAAGACCAGAATCCAGTGCACCTCACTCTCTGTCTACACTGTTGCTCAACACTGCTCCAACAGTAAGTAAGCTCTTCCGTCTCTCAACTGTGCGAGCATTCATTGTCTTTCTCAGAAACTAACTCTGGCTGACAAATAGCAAATAGGATCTCACTCAGGTCACAAAATAGAAGAGCTGAAAAAGAACTTCCTGGGAAGGAACACGACAGCCCCAGGGGTCTCAGTAACCCTCAGGGTGGGTCATTGGAGGATTCAGTGCCAACTCTGCTCCTTCCTCATGCATGTCTCTCCACTCAGGTCTGAATTTACAGAAGAGAAGATCTTTAACTTACCTTGGGTCATGCATGTGTCCACCATGTGGGCAGGATGGTTGGCAACCCTGATAAGATAGGGAATGGAGGAAAGGCGGTTCCACAAGGAGGCATGCTCTCCAGTAGAGGAAGTCCATTACATAGTCCTCAAGTAACTCTGAAAACCAATTGTTGTGTGTGATGATTTGTATTCACTGTGTTTCTGTTGTAACATCCAAATAGACCATTAGTCCTTGGGGGGTGGGTCGGGGGTAGAGCTGAGGAGTACCGGGGTGGGAGTGGGGAAACACCTCTGTCTTATGCTCAGACTCATTATGGAAGCCCACAGACTGGCCTGGTGCCTTACACATATTGGTGTTCAATAAATGTCAGGTGAATGATAGATTTTGTTGATTATATTACAGTCTTTCCAGTCCAAAAAAAAAATTAATAATTTAGCTCTTTCCTGACTTATCCCAGTTCCTAAACCTCAGAACCCCTACCTACATGCAGCTACCAATGCAGCAATCACTTAATAACAATTCACCTGATTAGCTTGCTCACATGAACCAATAGATTCCTCAGGCCTAGCCACTTCCCATCACAATGACTAGGTCAGGTGTCAGGTGTCTTGCCAAAGGACTTGATTAATACATCATTATAATTGAAGCTGAATACAATTAATTACATCATTTTGAACTCTTCAAGTTTAATTCCACAAAAATTACATCACAGAATTGGGACATGATGAAAGTATTTCTAACAAAAGGAATAAACAAAACTTGTATAAGTACTGGTTTATTTTTGTAACATGTTATGCACATACCAGGCATGGACGCTTGCCATTCCTGCCAATAAAAATTCACAGAGCTCAAATACATATATGAAATTCTAAACTCATGGCCCATTATTGAAAATAAAACAGACACTCTTATCCTAGTCAAGCCTAATGTTAGATAATGTTAGTGACACCTTCCTTTTTTAAAAAATATAGTTTTATTGATTTCAGAGAGGAAGGGAGAGGGAGATAGAAATGTCAGCGATGAGAGAGAATCATTGATTGGCTGCCTCCTGCAGGCCCCCCACTTGGGATCAAGCCTGCAACCCGCAACCCGGACATGTGCCCTTGACTGGAATCGATCCTGGGACCTTTCAGTCCACAGGCTGACGCCTCTATCCACTGAGCCAAACCTGCTAGGGCAGTGACATCCTCTTTAACTCTGTCCTAATTTTGTTCTTTTCTTAGACACCGATCGGCTCATACAATATTTGGGGGGTTTTGTTTTGTTTGTTTGCTTTTGGTCTTATTTTCTGACCCTCTTCAGTTCCCTTAAATTTGGTCCTTCAAATGGTTATTGACTTGCTAGAGGACATGTCAGAAAATAGCTGATGAATAAAAATAGTGCTGCCTGCCTTTGACAAAACTTTTACCCAATTGAGCAGGCAGGGTTTTCATGAAGAAAATCTGAGGAATTAATTAATTAACTGAATTTCACCCCTTTAACCTTAACTAGTGAGCAAACCTGAGCTAAATAAACATCTGACCATTCAATCTCTTCCACTTAAGGTTAACTTGAGTTTATTATTCAGGCTACTGCCCTTGTGTATTAGGCAATGCATAAATTACGCATACTAATTACCCTGGATGGGGCACCACCTTAATGAATTCTTTTAATTAAACTGCAACACAGTGGTTTTGCACAGGATGGTCTATATTTCATCCTTAAATTACGTTAACCTTCATCTTTGTCTGGGCTGCTCACATGTCCAACTGAAGAAGGTCTGAGTTTAATTCATCTAAGTATATACATTCAGAAACCCCCCAACCCTGGACTATCATAGGAAAATTTGAAAAAATGTTTCTCTTCTACTTCGAGGTTAAGAAATTAGATGTCTCAGTGAAAAGTTATGATTCTGCTGGGGATACTAAAGTGGGGAAAAAAGGCAAGACAAAGCAAAAAATTGAGAGCAGTCTTTAAAATGAAAATAATAGATATTAACAGTGTTCTTAGCAATATGTGCTGCTAAGCATGGGGCACTCTTGACTTTGTGATCTTTTTATTGCATAGTTACAGTAAATAGTCTATATCAGGACTCTAGTTTTCAGAGATACAGTCAGTTTTCTATTCTCTGGAACTATTTGTGGATGGAGCAGTAGAGAAAATTGAAACCCACGTTTATTTTCATCATGAAAATTAATCTTCTCTTGTCTTCACTGAGCTCCTGCTTGTAGGTAGTGAAATGGACAGCTCTGGGTTTTACCTCCCTAATATATGAGCAGGGAGTGTGAATGGAGAGGGGAGAAAATCAAACAGCTAAAGGACTGCCTAGATGCCAGGAACCTTGATAATCCCCAACTCAGTCAACGCATGCTGAGCACCTGCTGTATTCCTAGCACTATGCCAGGTGCCAGAATGTCATGGTGACTGAAAAATGCTCTGTTTTGTTTTTAAAGAAAAAGGAACATTTGCATATATAGAGATATATAGATAGGTAGATAGAAAGATAGATAGATGATAGCTAGCTAGATAGATGATAGATAAATGTGATATATATATATATATATATATATATATATATATATATATTATATTTATAACATTTCCTGATTTCAAAATACAGGATTGGCAAAGTAGGTTTAATTGTGGCATTATTTACTTGTATTACAACTATAGAGCTACTTTTGCGCACACACACACACACACACACACACACACACACACATCTGGGAAGATGCACAAGAAACTGTTGAGAGGTGTGTTTCTGGGAAGTATTGGAAATCTGAATTGGGAGGGAATGGTACTTATTATTCTGTATCTCATTCTCCTTCTTCTCCTCCTCCTGTCATGAGCATGTGATATTTTTTAATTAAAAAAAATAAAAAACAATAAAACTATCTAGAGAGTTCATAGTCCACTGGGAAAGACAAACATATCCCAATGCAATGTGACAAGTACTGTGTTAGGTGAGCATACAGACCATTCTGGAAACACAAAGGAGGGCTCATCCAACTCTGTCTGTGGAGTCAGGGAAGGCTCAGAGGAGGAGGTGGCAAATCAAGTTGGGTCTTGGGGCACAAGTGTGCAAGTGTGTCAGGCTTCAAACATCAGCTCTCAGCAATGGGAAAGGGATAGAAGCCTAAGGTGATCCTTCCACTGACCCTAAGATTGCTCTCTTAGGGATCTTGTTAGGAGACATGCTCTTACAGGACTTTCCTGATGACATATGGATACAGTGTTTGAGTCCTTCCCATTTCTGACAAGATGATTGAGAGTGATCGTTTTAAATGACCCCAAAGAAAAGTTACTCACTCTGGTACACAATTGGATATGCCTGAAATTCTAAAATTAGAATTACTCCAACATCTCTGTAAATTTTTCATCAAGCCCCGATTTAAATGGGAAATGTGTACAAAAGCAACTGACCTGTTGGATTCAACTGGTCTTCATGTTGATGAGAAAGATAAAGGAACCAGGCATGCCTTGCATTGCGTGTTGCTTTATTGCAATGCACAGGTGTCGCGTTCTTTACAAACTGAAGGCAAGACCCTCCACCAGCAAAGGTGACAACTCACTTTCTTATGGTCCTCTGGAACCGAACCCGCAAAATCTCCAAGTATGGTCTTCAGGAACCCTCCTGAATAGGATTGTCTTTTATTAGCAAGCCTAGCTCTTAATATCATATCATACTTTTAGAAATGGAATTCCTCCTCTTTTCTGACCTCACCTTATAGTTTAGGAAAGATTGGGAAAATGAAGACCATAATGATCTCAAATTCTGTATTTTACCATTGGTGGAGTTCCTTGGAGCATCCAGTTCCCTTATTCTGAGCCCATTAAGGATCCCTGGTATAGACTGGGCTGTTCCAAGCCTCGAAACCAGAGCAACAAATCCTAGAAAGGCACTTGGCAGAACTTGGCAGGGTGCTCAGAGCCTCTTAGGAACTCCATTTGCATGTGCAATGGCAGGGGAAGAGGCTAGCAGATTTATCGCAACACCACCCTGACGCTGGTATGATCAATACCTTTCAATTATTTACTGAGCCACAACAACGTGCCAGATGTAGGGGATACAAAGATGAATGCCACTTTTCCTGCTCTCCAATAGCTCACAGGGAATAAGAGTCACAGACAAACCACTGTAATACAGTAGCATGTGCTTCTCGAGCCGGATGAGCTAAGCACAGAGCAGGAAAGCAGGGCTCTTCCTGGCAGAGAGCCTGAAGCATCCCTAACTATCCTGTAAATACACCTTTGAAATGGGAGGTAGCCCAAAATGCTTAACTTCTATATTCCACCTTAGGTCAAAGAAGCAGAAGAAAGAGAGGATGGATGAAATGCATGGGTAGAATATAATTTGAAAGCAGAGTTCTATAATTGGGAGATGGCTAAACCCTAAAGGAGATTTTTCTCTTCCCTGACCCTCTCAGCAAATTTAGAAAGCCCCATAGCTTGTTAAACAATCTATGACAAAAACTAGGGTCCATAGTGATATTTTTTTAATTTTTAGAGAGAGAGAGAGAGAGAGAGAGAGAGAGAGGAAGAGGGAGGGAGAGAGAGAGAGCATCAACGTGAGAGCAAAACATGGATCTGTTGCCTCCTGTATGCTCCTCACTGGGTATTGAACATGCAACCCAGGCATATACCCTAACTGGGAATTGAACCAGCAACTTTTTGGTGCACAGGACAATGCCCAACCAGCTGAGCCACACCGGCCTGGGCCAGAGTGATTTTTTATGATGGCATTGGCGACTCTGGAGTCAGACAACACAGTTTCCCTTGGATGTGCTGTGTGACTTTGAACAAGTCACTTAGCCACTCTAACTCAGCTTGCTCATCTTAAAACTTGGATAATAATAGGAACTACATCACAGGGTTGTTCATGGTGACTAAATGAGATAGTACATGTAAAGTGCTTGGCAAAGTGATGGGCCTCTAGTAAGTAATCAGCAAGTGTTAGCGATATTATCATTAGTATGAGTAAGGTGAGGGCATCTTGGACCCCCTAAGCAAGAGGACATTACTGCAAAATTATCAAAATGAACCTAAGTCTCTTGCAAAGCTGGCAGAATATAAGAATGTAAGTTATCATAATGCTATAATCACATGGGCATGTGAAGCTGCAGAATACACACACATTCACATGTTTATTTTCGTTTATAAACCAAATTACTGTTACAGATGACTCATTCAAAAGGCCTGAGATGAATTCTTAGTCCCCTGAATACGACTTTTATTATCAATAAGAGATCAATGAAAGGAGAGTGTTCATCCTTTCTGACCCTGTGGATGCCTCAGAGACGACTTGTCCAACACAGAGGGTGAGTGCATGCTTGCTCTCCCACATGCCCCAGAGAAGTGGGGGTATCCCGGATAGCAAGAGCACTGGGGGAAAGGCCCTTGAACCCAGCCAGGATGGCTCAGACGTGACCAGCCACCTGGGCCACTCATCCCTCACGGGGACTTCACAGCTCAGCTTTGATCCCTTAGTGTTTCTCATGACTTCCCTGGGCAGCGTTCTTGGGCCCAGGCTTCCCACATGCAGTGTCTTCCGCTGTCCTCTAGGGAACATATGCTGGGACACACCATCTGGCCCTTCTGCATCTCCCCAGCGGCTGTGATAGAAAAACCTGCCTGTTTGGCAACTACAAGTGCCAGTCCCTTTAGTCTTTTTCTTGGTCTGAGTGTTTTCTCAGAATCAAAAGCTGTAATTAGGAAGAACTAACCCAAGCACATGGATTCAGGGCTGCCTATGACCATGAGGGGAGTGTCCCCTTGGAACAGGAGCTGCTCTGGACAGCCTGAGGCCCCTGGGCAAATGGAGCATGTGTGCCAGTGGCCCTGGCTTGCCAGTTTGTAGCGGTCACAGTGGCACGTGGGCCTAAAGCGCAACCTCTGTGAATGAAGCATGGCATGTTGGCCATGCTCCCCGACATCCAGAGCTTGGCTGAGGGGGAAGGAGGCAGCTTGCTGATGAGAACACGTGTGTCTGTGGGCTCTACGCGAGGAGAAAATATCAGAACTGCTCAAATCCTGGGGTCAGCATCATCTGTGCTGCTTCTCTTGGAACAGAGGAAGAATTACCAGTTGCTGAATGACAATTATTTCCAGAAGGTATGAAGGGAGAGGCCAAAATCAAGCTCCAGAGAGATGAAAATAGAAGATAAAATTTGAAAGTGTGAAATACTATTCGGTTACATACAATGGAATACTAAGCAGCCAAATGAAAGGATGGGGATAGTCTTTGTGTACTGATATGGAAAGAACTTCCTGATGTAGTAAGCAAAAAATGAAGGTAAACTGGAAAATATCAGTGTATAGACTTGCGCCATTTGGGGATGAGGCGGGTGCATCTCTGTTTGATTGCATATGTGTAAGAGTGTCTGGTGGGATATACGAGACACTAACAACAATGGTTATCTCTTTTGGGGGTAGCAAGAAGAACCTGAGCTGATGGGGGTGGCATGTGAAGAAATTCTATTATATACATTTATTTAATGTAATATTTAAATGTATGACTCCTTCAAAAATTTAAATAAATTTAAATGTGTTGGAAAGTTTTGAAAGTGACATTATAAAACCTATTGACAAGCCAGTGGATATGGCGTGCTTGTACATTTATAAATACATTAGAGGCCCAGTGAACGAATTCGCTCACGGGTGAGATCCCTTGGCCTGGCAGGCAATCAGGGCCGATGGTGGGAGCTGACAGCCAGGGGGAGGGTCTGACCGCAGGAGGTTGGCCGGCCACGGGAGGTTGGCTGTGGGAGTTACCACCAGGGGGCAGCTCCTGAGTTGAGCATCTGCCCCCTGGTGGTCAGTGCACATCATAGCAACCAGTCGACTGGTCATTCGGTCACTTAGGCTTTTATACATATAGATTTTTATTAGTTTGCTTTTATGCACATCTTTCCACATGAATAAAGCTATTTGATTTACAACAGTATCTTCCATGATGGGATAACTTACACAGTGCATATTTTACACTGAGCATTTTTCTATCAAGGGGAAAAAAATAAGTGTCAGTTGTACTAATTAATTAATTCAGGGTTTGAATATGGTTATGTGTTAATAACTAGGAAGAAGCATTAATCCTTTGTCCTTTTTCCTGTGGTTCTGCTAAGATTTGTTGACCAGGTATAACACATGGTTGACAATTTGCTACACAGTCTATAGTTTTCATTGCATGAAACTGGATTTGTGTGGTATAATTCATGTTATATCCAGATAGGAGTAGGTTTGGTTCAGAAACTTTTCTGGAAGATTCTTTACTTAGCTGGTTTGTCCAAAAAGAATATCAATCGGTTCCTACAGGTTCAAGTTTTTTTATTTTCTAATGGTATTTCAGAGGCTTTAGGAAGATGACCAAGATGCATGCTTAGAATAAGCTATATACTATTTACAAACTAGTAAAGCCAAGGATATGTATGTTCCTCATTGTCCTTTCTCCCAAAAATACACAGATCCGACCATAATGCTTCTTACAATAAATTTGTTTTCACTTCTCTAAATGCTTATGGAAATCCTTGTTATAGTGGCTTTACACTGTGTAAACTTAGCTACATTAAAACAAATTTTCCCAGGATTTTTTTCCTATAAGGTTCCAAGTTAGGATTCACCACAATAGAAATCTGCATGAGATGTGGAAGGCAAAAGTAAAGTAGTATCAGACTTTAGCTATAGACTGTGGATGTTGATTTAGGGTACCAGGCACTGTACACACTTGATAGGCTCTCACTGACCTGCCAGCTCACCTTGTGGGTGTGGGTTGTATCTGGGCCCACTCTCCTGTGGCTCCCACCATGTTTCCTCCCTCAGCTTTTCCAGGTCTTGGACTAGGTATGTGTGCAGCTCTGTGGCAAACCATACTAGCTTTTTCCTTCATATCATCCTCATCAGTGAGGATGGAGGCCTGGAGAGACTATTGTAGGTTCAAGTACAACTTCCTGGGTTCCTGTTTGTCCTTGTTCTCCTGCACTTCAATGTTAATTCTTCTTTCCCAGCTGAGTGTGCCAAATTCAGACCCAACACCAGAGAGAGACCACAGCCTTGCATAGATTTCTCTACCTGTCCTCACATTTGCATGAAATATCATTAATGAATTAATCAATTAAAGTTCTATAATTAATGCTGTATCCTATATCTCTTATAGTGGTTCTGCTTTTCTGATTGTACTCTGACTAATGCATTACCCCAAAATGTCCAGAGACATGTCTTTGTGTTGCCATTGCTAACAGCACAGCAAACCTAGGCATTAATGTCTGCATTTTGCAAGTAAGAAAGCTGACATTGGAAAGAAAAGTTAGCCACAGAGTTGAGAATCTGACTCCAACACTCATATCTTCCCACCATACTATATTGCCATGACTCCCAAAGTAAGAGGGGAGCATAGTGTAAAAGAACAGTGTCTTAATAACTGAAAAACCAGCCTTCCAAATAGAGTAGAGAGACCATTTCTAGCTCCTAACTCAGAACACTGGGGCTTCAAATGACACTTACATTGTGATACAAGATAAAGCATCTAGAAGAAAAATGCTTTGGGCATCCTGGGCTTGAGAAGATGGGTGACATTAGCATCATGAGTTTCTTAACTCTTCTGAATGAGTACAAGGATCAGAGTTGGCCACGTGGTGTTTGACATAATGAGCTGAGGAATTTGGATTCATTCTATATAGTGCCAAAAGTCTCCTAGAACAATATTCATAAATATCCCCAAGGACTGAGAATACTAAGAAATGTTTTTCAATGTGGATTTTTGAATGCTTTCTGCTGGTTCCAGCTCTCTTTAGAAACACTTATACAAAGGTAATACCTACACTCTCTGCTGGGTTATTCTAAAATTTTCTATCATCCAAAATTACTAGAAAATGTGATTTTCAAATCTAAATTAAGATTGGCTATGGAAAATGAAAGTCATTGCCAACTAGAAAATATAGAGCAAAAAGGAAAATTCTCTCTTTTATGTATTCATTGAAATGTATCAGGAAAAGAGTTAGAAAAGAGAGCAGGTCATCTTGGGAATGGGAGATTTCTGGAAAGCCCTGGGCTAGTTCATATCTTGGGACACGGGAGATTCTGAATCAACACAACAGAGAATTTAATAGAATTTAAAGAATTCTATTAAGTTCACTATAGTGTTGAGAAAATTGTCTTAGTCTGCTCGGGCTGCCATAGCACACACCACAGGCTTAAATAACAGACAATTATTTTCCCACTGTTCTGGAGACTAGAAGTCCATGATCAAGGTGCCAGCCAATTCCATTTCTGGTGAGAGCTCTCCTCCTGGCCTGTGGACAGCCAACTTCTGGTTGTGTGCTCACCTGACCTTTCCTTGGGACATGTGTCTACATAGAGAAAAGAGAGCAAGCTCTCTGATGTCTCTTTTTGTAAGGACACTAATTGTATGGGGTCAGGTCCCCACTCTTAAACTGCCTCATTTAACTTGACTTCCTTAGAGGCTCTACTCCTAATACATCCACAATGGGGCTAGGACTTCAACATATGTGTTTAGGGGGGACACACACTTTCAGTCCTTAACAAGAGTGAACGTCTATAGAGAGGGATCCAAACCACAGCCTAGCATTCTGTGTTTTCCTTGTAAAGCTTATCTAGGTAAAAGGTTCTATTTTTATTAAAGACCATGAGTAAACAAGAGTAAATGAGAAGACCTTGGGGTTTCAGCTTTGTGCTTGAACTTCATCCATTTTGTCTTTCACATCAGCATCTCAAATTTCGCCAACATGTTCAGGTTGTAACCCCTCTGATTAAGGAAATAAGGCTTGCCTTATCTTAACAGGCAATTAGTTTTTACAATTAAATAGAGTCATGATTAATGACCTTGCTAATTGTTCTTCCCTGGTGTGCACATTAACATAAGCAGTATGCTCGAAATTCTGGGGAACATTCATTCTTTGAGCCTACTATGCTCCATTGTTGTAGATCCAAAGCTGACAGGGACTCAAACCCTGCCTTCCAGAAGCTCAGAATCCAGTACAAGCGATGTGTGAAGAGACATATTACCACAAGGAAACACCTTGTCAGTTTTCCTGATGTCTGGCACAGCAGCAACATAATGTACACCTTGGCCAATTAATTGCCAATAACCCCAGCAGGCCAGCGACTAAGAAAACAGCACCATGGATGTGCAGTAGAGATTCTGAATCATCGGTGGTATGACAGTTTTCTAGAATGTTTTCAAAGCAGGGGAATGTGTTTAAACTTTGCTACAACTATGGAGAAGCCAGAATTTCATTCTAAAAGAAGCTGGGACAGTATTTTCAATTGTCCAGTTAATTGGTTTTGTGTAAAGCGATCCTACCCATTCTGGTTGTTTTGGGGTTTTTTAAATACGTTTTATTGATTTCAGAGAGAAAGTGAGAGTGAGATAGAAACATCAATGATGAGAGAGAATCATTGATCGGCTGCCTCCTGCACACCCCACACTGGGGATCAAGCTCACAACCCAGGCATGTGCCCTTGATTGGAATCAAACCTGGGACCCTTCAGCCTGCAGGCTGACACTCTATTCACTGAGCCAAACCAGCCAGGGCCCTACCCATTCTTTAGGAGTCAATTCCTCTGTGAAGTCTCTTTCAGTTCTGACGGCTGGAAGTGATGGTCCCCTCAGAACGCTCCAGGATTCTACTCCACTTAGCGCCATTGATCATGTACTGCTTCCTGATATAATTCCATTCTTATCTATGGAAAATTTTGCATTCTAAAGTCAAATGCCAGAACTGTAGGATGTTAGTCTAGAAAGATCTTTGGATTCGGCTTCTTCCATTTACAGATAAGAAAACTGAGGCCCAGTAAAAGAACAGTCACTGAGAAATTAAGCCTCTTTGAGATGGTGACATTTAACCACAGACTTATTGGGGGTAGAGGGAGTTGGTGCGATGCCTCAGGAGGGCACACACCTGGTGTGTAGGCAGAAGGCCTCAGAGCCAGGAGGCTATTGTAGCTGGAGCAAGAAGGAGAGTAGAAGGAGATGTGTTCCAGTGGTGGGGATGGGGTCAAATCCTGTAGGACATGTTGGCTTACAGGCGTTTACTCTGAGGGAAATGGTAGCCATTGGAAGAGTTTGTGTGTGTGTGTGTGTGGGGGGGGGGGATGTTGTGTGTTATTGCTTTTTTTTGGTCAGCTTTAATGAAGTATAATTTACTTAGAGTAAAATTCACTGATTTTAAGTGTAAATTTTAATGACTTGTCAAATGTATATAGTTGAGTAAAGAAAACCATAATCAAGGTATAGAACAGCTTCATTATCCCCAGAAGTTCCCTCACATCCCTTTGGAGTCAATCTCTGTCTCTACTCCCAGCCCTCGGCTACCACTGATACGATTTCCATTCCTGTATTTTTGCTTTTTCCAGAAACTCATATAAGTGCAATCGTACAGCATGTAACCTTCGTATCTGGCTTCTTTTAGAACAATGCTTTTGAGACTCATCCAAGTTGTTGTATATATCAGTAGTTCATTTTTTTTTATTGTGTAATATTCCATTGTATTGATGTACTCATTTGTTTAGCCATCTCACAATTGAAAAATATTTGGATTATTTCTGGGGTTATTATAAAGAAAGCTGCTACAAACACTCGTGTATAAGGCTATGCAGAGTTTTTCTTTTTCTTGGGTAAATTCCCTAGCAGTGGAATTTCTGGATCATGCGGGAAGTATAACTTTATAAACAATAACCAAACTATTTTCCAAGGTGAATGTCCATTTTGTATTCCCATCAACAATATATGAGATGGGAATCCTGCATCCTCATCAACACTTGGTATTGTTGGGTTTAAAATTTTAGTTATTCTAATAGGTGGTTTTTAATTGGCATTTTCCTAATGAGTGATGTTTTTGAGCACATATTTCACAAGAGCTTGCTGCCATATCTCTTATTTGATGTCTGTGCAAATCTTTGTTATTTTTAGTCTTTTTATTATTAGGTTGAAAAAGTTCTTTATATATGTTTAATACAAGTCCTTTATCAAATATATGTTTTGTCTTTTCATTTTCCAATTCCAGTGTATCTTTTTTTTTTCTTTTATGGTTTGTGCTCTTATGTCCCCTTTAAGAAATCCTTATCTAATCCAAGGTCACAAAGATTTTCTCCTAAAAGGTTTATACTTTTAGGCTTTACATTTAGGTCTATGATCCAATTTCAGTCAAGTTTCCTGAATGGTGTACGATAAAAGTTGAGTTTTTCCCCATGTAAGTGTTCATTTGTTCTAGCATGAGTTGTAGAAAAGACTAGTCTTTGTCCATTGACTTACCTGGGCACTTGTGTTGAAATCAATTGACCAGATATATTTGTGAATCTATTTCTGGTCTATATCTACCTTTCTGCCGATACCACAAAGTCTTAATGTTGCTTAATGGTAGGTCTTGAAATCAGGGAGTGTAAATCTTCCAACTCAGTTATCCTTTTTAAAACTGGTTTGTCCATTCTAGGTCTTTCACATTTCTATATGGGTTTTATAACTAGATTTTTGATTTCTACAAAAACCCTTTAGAGCATTGTGAATAAAAGACTTATATGATCTGCCATGATTGGTTTGGCTCTGTGGATAGAGCGTCGGCCTGCGGACTGAAAGATCCCAGGTTCGATTCCAGTCAAGGGAATGTACCTTGGTTGCGGGCACCTCCCCAGTGGGAGGCAGCTGATCAATGTTTCTCTCTCACCGATGTTTCTAACTCTCTATTCCTCTCCCTTCCTCTCTGTAAAAAATCAATAAAATATATATATTAAAAAAAAGACTTACATGATCTGATTTGCATTTGAAAAGGATTACTCTGGTTGCTATGACTTGCTCAACATCAAAGCCAAGCCTGAACTACCCATTTTACAAGGATATTTCAAATCCATTGGACAAAGTAAAAAATATACAAGCATCAACACATTAATAAGTATTAGGATGTTAAATGCATTTGGACCAGGTTCAGCAAGTAAAACTTCTTCATAATTGCCTTTGGTAAATTATTTGACCCTGAAGAGATCTAACTGAGCCCTCCAAAAATGCCTCCCAAAAGTGGAAGACGTAGAAATCAGGATATGGTCCCATGCCCTCTCTCCTTTCCTGGCAGCTGTGTGACTGCAATGGTAACAGTAGTTTTGAAATCAGACTGTTTGGATTTCTCTTGCTATTTTTATAGAATCTTGGTTTTTCCAGAGTTGTATTGGTTTTTAAATGGCAGGAAAATAAATGCTATTCTAATTCATAAATCAGCAGCAGAAGAATTTTGTAGCTTCCCAGATAACCCCGCTGCCCTTTGAGCCTTCCTTCCTGCTAACCAGGTAGCGTTTCCTATCTGTGTGTAATGAGGGTGTTCCATATGCAAATAAAACAACATCCTCTCAACACTACCATTAACATTTTTCCCTGATAATATCACTCAGTGATATTGATTCTTCCTTTTCTAAAACCTGACAGTTTCCATCTTTGTTGGTAGAGCGGATCAAACTACAAGTCATTTGGAAGAACTGCATGGTGTTGCAGGAAAGTCAAAGTTGTCATTTGATTACTAACTGGATGACTTTAGGCAAATCACATAAGCAGAGCTTCATCTTTTCCAATAAAATGCAGCTATCACCATTAACCACCCTTTACCACAAGACTTGTGTGAATCCAGTGTGACAGTGTACATAACAAAAACCTAAGGACTGTGGGGGCATAGTATAGAAATGTTGGGCACTAGAATTGCAAACAGTAGACAGTGTTGATTCTGTGGACCCGCTTGCATATTTTTTAATGTATTGAACTAAGGACAGTGTTTATTGGGTAGCTACAACAGACTTGGGATGGCACAATTACTGTGGGGTAGAAAAGAAGCGTAGGTGCCATGCTTATCTCCTCAAAGAGACTGTAACTTAAGCAGGGAGAAAAGTCTTGCACATAAAATAACAAGAGAACTATATTAATAGCTCATATTTGGAAATGCTTTTCAAGTTGCTGATTTTCTTCACATGCTTTTTCTCATCTCATTCTTACAAACAACTGTGCATAGGAATGGCATGTTTGTCTTCATTTTACAGATGAGGAAACCTAACCCCAGAAAGCTCAGGTGATTTCTCCAAAGTTATAAAGCTCATAAACAGTGGAGTTGGGACTCAAATCCAGATTATTTTCTGATTCCTAGTCTGGAAAATCTGTTCGATGGTTCTCCAACTTGATGTGATGAGATGCAAGTGACTGCATCTTAGACCTGGGTCTAAGACTCTGATCTTTAAACAAATAGCTCAGGTGACTCTCTTGCAGGCAGACTGCCCTTGGCTCCCCTGGCAGAAGCAGAGGCTACCACATGTCTGTACACCGGCATGCGCGGGGTAGTGTTTCTGAGCACAAGCAGTGGATCCAGGCTGCCTGCATTTAAATCCTGCTTTCACTGCTTCTAGCTGGACAAATTCTGTCTCCACTTTGTGCCTCAGTTCCCCACCTATGAAATGGGGGAATACCAGTACATACTCACAAGCTTGGGATGAAGATTAAATAAGTTATTAATTGTAAAGCAAGCAGAACAGTACTGGCATACAACATGCTTTGTTCCTGTGAGAAGGGGAATGTGGCCATAGGAACACTGCCATGCCAAGGACAGTGGGGGACAGCCTCTCTGGGATGCAGTGGCCTCCTCCCTCACTGACAACAACTCCCATTCCTTCATCTCATACCCTCTTTTTTTTATCTTGCTGTTGTTGGCAGCCCTAGGCACCGATTCCCTGAGAGGCAGCCTACAGTTATCTCGGCTTGCAAAGTACCTGGAAGGTTCCAAGGGGCCCTCCAGCCTTAAACTTTGTTCCTTTATCCCATTTAAATCTACTTTCTCTGCTAAAGGAAATAAACCAACACAGTAAAGCTTGCTGATAGCCACTCCATCTGTATTATGGCACACAATGATGGCTGGAAGTTAAAGGTTTGATATATAGGTCTATTTTTTTATTGCCAGTCCCTGCCCCTGAAGAAAGTATTAAAATTTCCAGATGAGTAACCAAACAATAAATAGATGAGACAGTTGCTGTGAATATCTGATTTTTTGCATAATAATGAGATATTGCTGGATAATGCACTCTGCCATCCCCAGTTTGTCTAAATTATCATTTTGATTGGTCAAATGCATAAGAAAGATATACCAATAAAGTCATGTCAAGTGCTCCATTGTAAATTGATGCAGGATGGAGATTTCTGCAGGTCTGCGGTGAGGAGGGGGCAGGGAGAACCACTTCTTCAGGAAGTAACTTTGGGTGGATGTTTCTTCAGCAAAATCCTAATCAATGCCCTAGCCAGGTGGCTCAGCTGGTTGGAGCGTCTTCCCATATACCAAAAGGCTTTGGGTTCCATTCCTGGTCAGGGCACATACCTGGGTTGCGGGTTCCATCCTGCCTCCCTGCCCCCCTCCTTGTTGGGGTGTATACCGGAGGCAACTGATCAATGTTGCTCTCTCTTCTTCTCTCTAAAATCAAAAAACATTTCCTTGGGTGAGGATTAAAAAGAAATCCTAACCAGAGGCATCTGAAATCCTCATTTCTCCAAGGCCAGATGCATAAACATGAGGTAAACATTTGTACCTTCTAAGGCCTTGTGTGTTGTTTTTGGAATTGAAAAGAACCACCAAATTTAGAAAAGAAGAGTTGTTCTAGGACATCGAGGTTTGTTTTGTGTGGAACATTTTCCCCTTGGCTTTGCATCCCTAAACTATAACTTCAGAGTGTTGATAGAGCTTTTGAAACAGAAAGACCTGTCATTGGGGAATGTGATATCAATACATCCCAATAGCTCTTTTGCCACCCTAAAAAAAAAAAGGAAGAATTCTATCAGGTCTAAATTGGGGTAGAAACTAAAATTTCCTGAACTACTCTGACTCACAACTACTCTTTCTTCTTGCTTATGTAACCCTTGGTTAATTGTTTGGTAATTTATCCTTGGATTTTTGTTGTTGTTAATTCTCACCTGAGGATATTTTCCCCACCAATTCCCAGAGAGAGAGAAACATCGATGTGAGAGAGACATATGGATTGGTTGCCTCCTACACGCACCCAGACTGGGGCCAGGGATTGAGCCTCCAATGGAGGCAGGAGCTCCTGACCAGAATCAAACCAGGGACCCCCTCAGTCCCCGGGCGGATGCTTTATCCACTGAGCCAAAATGGCCAGGGCATGAATTTTATTTTTAAACTTTCCCTATTGCTGAGTTGAACTGGTATTTTCATCCTTTATTCTGATTTAAACTTTCTGTGGCCTGGTCTATGAACTCCATGAGGTGAGGAACTACATCTTGGCATGACTTATAAGCTATGGGGGATTTGCACATAGTGGGTGCTCAAACAGAGCACAGGCCTAGCACTCCGATAGTCTAGGATTGCTAAACACATACCATGTTTTGAAATTTTTCAAAACAATAACCAAACATAGGATAATGCAGAATCTATTACAAATAAACATGGCAGTCATTTATCACGCACCAACCATGAGCCATGCACCATACAGACATTATTAGCTCATTGACTGTGTACATCCTGGTGAAGAGGAAACCCTTTCTCCTATTTTGCAGGGAAAGAAACTGAGGCTCTAAAATGCTTGTTAGTTGGGCCAACGTGACACAGTCAGCAGGTAGACTTGCATCCATCCCACTCTAAGATTCCTTCCTGTAAGCCACACATTCTTCCTGCTATCATGATTAGATTACATTATTCTGTCCTCTTTTGTCTCTCAGATTTCTGGTCAGCAACCGAGCTGATGGGCTCCCTGACAGTGAGTCACCTCAGCCATGAGGATTGGGGATGGCCATCTTCAGAAATCCCACCTATCTAAGGGGCTATTAGCAAAGCTGAGCCAGAGAACCTTCTTAGACTGATGGAGCTGAACTTTCCCAGAAGTCAGAGGCTGCACACAGTCTGGTAGAAGGATATTCTGCTTAAATGGAAAAATGCATGGGGGGAAAGCTGGGATTTTCTTTAAAACAAACAAAAAAAGATAATAAACCTGTAAAGAAATCCCTAGATGCATATAATTTGGACATGTCTCAAAAATCTGTAGATTATAGAATGTGATGAGTTTGGTATTGAAAGGAAACCATTGCAATCTCAGGGAAAGAATCTTTTGTTAGATTGATTTGCTATAATTAATTTGTTATTAATTAATGACACTTTGAGAATCCTTTGAGGAAAAAGATACAAAATATGACCTAGACCAGGAATAATGTCTTTCCTGTATTAGTCTCATTACCATTGGAGATACCCGTTATTCTGACAGAGACTATTTATAGCTCATTGCTTTAAGCTCCCTGTATTATATCTGTATGCACCTCCCCACCCCCACTCTTCTCTCCTCACCCAAAGAGTTTCTTGAAGGCACAGAGTACTATTTTCCAAGACTGAGCAAAATATGTGACCAGGGAAGGTAAATATAAATGTGGCATAATAAAAAAGAAATATGTGGTTTTTGCCCCTGCTTCCTGGCACAGAGCTCCTAAAACCCTTGGAATTCATTGTCTTTATAGTGCTAATGAGATGACTCATGGGGGGAACCCCTAGATAGCTTCTCGATGGAGGCTTGTCACCAGAAAAACCAACGGTATTAGAACTTTCAGTCCCACCTCTGGAGAGGGGAGAGGGGCTGGAGATTGAATTCAGTCACCAATGTTTAATGATTTAATTAACCAGGCCGATGTAATAAGACTTCCATTACAACCTCTGAATGGAAGGGATTTAGGGAGCTTCCAGATTGGTGCTGAGGAGGTGGCATTACCAGAGAAGGCGTGGAAACGCTGTGCCCACTCCCCACCTCCAAAGACCTTGCCCCTTGCCCTATGCATTTCTTCACTTAGCTTTTTCTGAGTTGTGTCCTTTAGATTAAACTGGAGTGTTGTTCTACCAAATTATTGAACATGAAGGGGTTGTTGTGGGAACCCCTGAATTTGCAATCAGCTGAGCAAGCAAAAGTACAGGTAGCCTGGGGACACCATTTGCAGCTGGTGCTGAAGTGGGGGCAGTCTTGTGGGACTGAACCCTCTATCTCTGCATGGGGTCTACACTAGCTCTGCGGAGCTAGTCTCAGAATTAAATTGAATTGTAGGACACTCATTTAGTATTGGAGAATAAAAGAATTTGTTGTCCTTTGGAAAGGACACACCATTTGGTATCAGGAAAACATGATGTTTTAGGAAGGAAGGAAGGAAGGAAGGAAGGAAGGAAGGAAGGAAGGAAGGAAGGAAGGAAGGAAGGAAGGAAGGAAGGAAGGGAAGGAAGGAGGGAGGAGGGAGGGAGGGAGGGAGGGAGGGAGGGAGGGAGGGAAGAATTTTTGTTACCTAGTGCATTTTAGTCACAATAAATGAAAACCTGATTCACACTGACTTCAATAGTAAAGGGAGCTAACTGGTTCATTATATTTCAGAGGTCCAGGGCAGGACTGGCATCAGGCAGTGCTCTTTAGAGTAGCTCATTAATGTCAAATAGTCTGTTCTTCCTGCCAGGCGCACTGCATCTTATGGTGGTTTCCCTGGGGTCCCCAAGACGGCAATCAGCAACTCCCAGCCACTTCTCATCAATTCTGGCAGGACAGACTGTCTTTGTGGAATCTTTTCTGTCAAAATTCTGAAAACCACTCTGATTGGACCAACTGAAGTCACATGCACATTTCTGACTAATCACTGTGCCTGGGGATGCCCTGATTGGCTTAGTATAGATTATTTGGTAGCAGCAGCTTTCTTATTACTTATGCACTCCCAAACTGAAACTAGAGGTTTTAGAAAGGGAAGAGTAGATCCTGGAAAGGCAACCAGCTAATCTCCATTCTAAGATTTGGAATGTTGCTTTACATGACATAGCAGGTAATATAGTTCATTTGTTTACTACCTAATGCAAAATATTTTAATCAGCTAATCTCTGGCAGATGTTATATTTAGGAGACGTCTGGTTAGTTTACCATAAATTAACTATGTAGTATATCACATATTAGACCAAATCAATGGTGTGTTTGGTGGTACTTTGTACTAGTGAATGATACAGTCTGAGCCTGTTGTTTACTATCACATATCTATTGATCTGTGTGAGCAAATGGAGAAATACAAGCACATATTGAGAGTGTGACAGACTTTCAATGTTTGATACAAAGCTCTGTAACTAGCTTTGAATACATTTAATAGCTCCCAAATTCACAATCAAATGGATTATTACTTGATGAAAATCTAGACTACATCTTGACCTTTTGCCAAATTTATGGTTCATTACCACCCAATAAACATAGGTATGATAGCAAAAATTTCACAGATCAATTGGCACTCCATGTTTTTAGCTCTGGAGTTGGCAAACTTTTTCTTAAAGGGCCAGATAATAAATATTTTAGGCTTTGTGAGCCATATGGTCTGTGTTGCAACTTAATTCTGCTATAGTACAAAAAGCAGTCACAGACAATATATAAATGACTGAATATGGCTGTATTCCAATAAAACTATATATTTACATATATATATGCACCAAAATTGAAATTTCATAGAATTGCCATGTGTCATGAAACATTCTTAATCTTTTTCAAGTATTTAAATGATAGAAATGGTAAAAAAAAAAAAACAAAACAAAAAAAACACACACACACAAAACTTTTTTTATAGTTCATAGGCTGTACAAAAATAAGTGGCAAGCTGGTTTTGGCTCATGGACTATAATTTGCCAACCCCATTTTAGCTCAGTGCTGCGAAACTATGAGATTTATAAAAATGGCATTACCTAAACCAATAAGTTGCATATTCACCATAAAATGTCATTCTACTTTGCATATAGGTTATGTAAGTTTAATCATTATTTTTCTGTCCCTTTCACTAAACTTTGGATACCATTGAATGATCCAAAGTTTCTAGAATTCACACTTTTACTTTTAAACTTATGAAGATTTAAGCTTTTTGAAGAAACATGGAAGTGATTTCAGGCTGTGGGACAGCTTCAAGGTTAGGCTGCATCTTTATTGGAGCTGGTGCAGGCTTAGAGCTCGTACCCAAACTCAGCATTTCCCTCTCAAAGTCACTTGCTTTCCACTAGCCCTATTTCCATCAATAAAGCCTCATTGCTAGTTGACCAGGATTGAATCTTCAGAGTCATTATATTGTGAGCATGCTATAGGAATCCTACTCAGTGTGAGAGATTCTATGTTGTGGATCTGCCTCTGGGATCCTGGGAATGGGACATGACCCTTAGCTGGCCATATCTCCTCAGCTACAGTGATTAATTTAAAAATGGGCTGGTGACCCAAAGAGAAACAATCATACTTCTTCCTAGAACTTTTGTTAGAACTATCAGGTTGAATTGGGTTTCTCTTACTTGTGACCTAAAGAATCCTGACTAACTGAATTGCCATTTAATTCTTTTGAGTCTTACTTCTCCTTCCCAGCACCTCCCACTCTCACTATCTAGTTTGTCACTATATCCTCTAAATTATTGGCTATGTCTTTTGAACCCATCCCTCTCTCTCTATTCTTAATTATTTCACCATCACCTCCTTCTATTTCTCACAGTAGTCTCATGGTATCCTGTTCAATAAATATTTTTAAAATATATTTTTATTGATTTCAGAGAGGATGGGAGAGGGAGAGAGAGATAGAAACATCAATGATGAGAGAGAATCATTGATCAGCTGCCTCCTGCACGCCCCACCCCCCAGGGATTGAACCCACAACCTAGGCATGTGCCCTGACCAGAAATCGAACTGTGACCTCCTGGTTCATAGCTCAATGCTCAACCACTGAGAAACACTGGCCTGGCCAATAAATATTTTTTGAAGCTATATGTTACAATGGCAGGAGGATAGATTGGCAAGAACACTGGATGTAGAGTCAGGTAGAACCTGGGTTTGAATCTTATTCAGCCCCTTACCAGAAAATGAAATTCCTTTAGGTAATAGTTTTTCAGTTTATATAATAAGAAATACCTCATAGGTTGATGTGAGGATTAAAGGTGAATAACGTATGTGAATCAGAGAGTAAAATACCCATCAGCACCTTAGTAACAAGGGTTCCTATTGGGTGAAAGGAACTATAAAAGACCTGTCTGGCATTCAGCTCTCCTTTCCATGGGACTTGCTCCCATTCCACCCACCTTGCTCATCACTTCCTATCAACTGTGCAGCCTCATTATTCATAAATTTCCTAAGATCTTCACTAGCCACACAGACTCTTCACTCTGGTCCCCAAAACCTTCCATCTTCTCTCTCCACCATGAGGCCTCTTTTCTACCAAGCCACCTCTTCACTGTCTGACAGATACACACCAGCTGAAGTTCTTATGCTAATAAACTTGAGTTTGAGCTGTTTGCCTTCACCCAGTCCTAAGCCCCAAATCCTCTCTAGGCCTGCTATTCCTCCTCTTCACCCTTCTCCTTCTCAGATCTCGCACAGAACCTGTTCTGCCATCTAGGTATGTTCTCCATGTGTGCCCTCCCCTCCTTTTCCTGGAGATTAGGGCTTGTTGGGTATATTTGTTTAACCATTTCCCTGCTGCTCAACTCCTAGCACATGCCTAGTGGTGTGCTCATGCCCAGTGTTCCATAAGCAAGAAATACAGACTTTCAGAGCTAATGAATTAAGTGACCCAGGATCATAAACACACTATTACTCAGGATTCAGTCTGGAAGACATAAATCAGACTAGATATTTAAAATACAATAAATTTGCTACAGGGAGTCAGTTACATGGGTGTTTGTAGGCTTAGAGCACAAAAAGGAACACTGAGAAAATACCAAAATAGTAACTCAGGAAGCAGCTACCACTCCTGGGACCACAGAACAGAAAGGGAGAAGTTGCAGATGGCAGAATCTAGCAGTGTAGAGAAAGGGCCTCATAGAGATGAGACGCAGACCTGAGGAGGGGATGCTGCCCTGCTGATACCGGTGCCCTGGAAGGCCAGAGAGGGACCTTGAGGAACTGGTGCTCAGAACTCAACTGGCACAACTCAGGCGGCCTGGTGAGGCTCGCTCTGGAGATGCTGAAAGAAGGTGAAGATTGGAGCCAAAGCCACTGTGGGAGGGAACCTGACAGAAAGAGCAAAAGCAGGAGGGAGGTTCCTTCTCTCCTCCTCTCTCCTTCCAACATTCCTTTGGGACTTCCGGTTTGCAGGAACTTACAGGAAGCCAGCTGGCAAAAGAGTTTAGGACATAAAAATTTTGGAACAAAGTATGGAGGACTGATTTTGGAGCTGAGAAAGGACAGGTCAATAACCAGCTCAACATCTCTAATACAACTAACATTTTGAGGAAGACAATAAGGCTCCGAGAGCTTCAGTGATTTGTTCTGCACCTCCTCTTTAAATCATTGAGTCCATGGTCTTAATCTACCCCTTAGGAATGGTGCTGTTATTTTTATTTTATGAGGAGATAGTACCCAAACTTGATAAGTTGTGAGAATAGGAGTCTACTTCTCCTTTCTCTTTTGGCCATTTTATGCTGATTAATGGCAAGTAGTATATGCCATGTAGGACCACATATGTTGTTTTGAGCAATTAGAAAAAGGTTTACTGCTTTGCCACGTTTATTGGTTCTAAGTCGGGATATTTTTATAAGGTTCAGGGAGGGCATGTGAATCAGCCTCCACAACAGCATACGAATTTCCAGTTACCACCAAGCTGTTGGGGGCAAGGGCACCTCAACCTCACTCTGAAAAACCATCACAGAACCCTTCTACTCCAAGCAGGTTTTCTTTTCTTTTTCTGTAAGAAAGTTGGTCAATGAAGGCAAAACAAGAATATCTCCTAACCATATTATTTGTATCTAAAAGAATCTTCTCCAAGTCTCCCCTTTCCTGTACCATCTGTCAAACCCCAAGGAACATGGACTTTCATGGACATCAATCCCAGAGGACTGGCAATTGACTGGCTTTGCCATGCATGGATGGACATTCTGAAACTTAATAGAACAGGATAAGGGAGGAAGGGGCAAAAAAGCACCCTGAGCTTTGAAGTTGGATCCATCAAGATGAGGTGGGCTGCAGTGACTCCAAAGACTGAGCATGGACATTTGATTAGTAGCCTTAGGACCTCTTGTAGGGGGCTTATGTGCAGTGCAGAGAGGCCAACACACAACCACCAAACCAGGTTGAGGTGATCAAGAACCTTGGGTGAACTACACTGGCATTCTCGGCAAGCATAGCTATGTTAGGAAAAGACTGAGACTCCAAACGCACAGCAAACCCAAGTATAAAAACATGCAATTTCCTCAGGAGTCACAACTGAGGCCTGTGGTCAAAAAGGAGGCTAGAACTGGACAGGAAATGCAAAGATACACAACCTTCTTAAAATGCACAATATGAGAGTACCAAGCATACTTGTAGAAAGTACCACTAAAGAAATTTGAGCATTAAAAGAAAACACCAAATATCGACTCCTTCAATATTTGGTTCCATCATCAACAACAAAAATTCTATTTACTGAGATAGAAAGTTACATGAATCTTATCCTTCCTCCCCCTCTCTGTTCCTTCTTTTCTTTTTTTCTTCTTTCTCAAATCACATTGAAAGTACAAAAATGGTACTTTCCCCCTTCTCAATCATTTTATTATCTGACTGTGAGGGAATAAAAAGACACATAGGTCAGAAATTTTCTTTTAACTACAGGAACACATCCCTGCTTAGATTTCATCTCTGCTACCCTCATTCCCAAAAGATTTGAGTTAATCATAAATAGATCCAGGCTGGTAGGCTGTACTTTGAGGTCCATCTTTATTTTCCGAAGGTGAGGGCGTGGGTAGTATTCCATTGTGCCTTTTTGGGTATCTGATCTGATGAGATTAAAGATAAAAAATTCCTATGATCATAGAGAGATATTTTGGGTTCTATTGAAGTGGTTTTCCCTGCTTCCCATCCATGTAAGTTAAATAGAAGATAGTTTGGGAATAAATTGCAAGTTAGTAATGTAGTGAATCATAATTCATCAAAAAGCTGGGAAGGGTAAGAGAAGTAAAAAAAGAATTCTCTGCGAAAATTATCTTGTGTCTGAGATAGTTGGCTTAAAACCCTTTCTGTCTGCAGACCTGAATGAACTTGTTATATAGCCCCTGAATCTGGAAAATCATGTGAGCTGCTGCCTTTAGCAACAAGTGTCTTTATATTAAACCAACTTGTATTAGAGTCCATTGGGCATTGATACCACTTACTAGCCAGGTTACCTGAGCAAATTAGTTAAATGCCCTGTGCCTCAATATTCCTATCTGTAAAAATGAGCATAAGCACCACTCATAGGTTGTTGTTAGGATTAAATGAGTTAATATTTGTAAAGAACTTAGAACAGTACCTGGTACCTGGTAAATCCTGTGTAGGTCTTTATTAAATATTTAAAAGTGGCAGAGAAGTAGCTTGAGCCATTGATTGGTGGGGAAAAGAAGACTAAAAGTGCCCCAATTTTGTACACTCACAACCTATATAATCTTATTAACCAATGTCACCCCAATACACTTAATTAAAATGTTTTTTAAAAGTGCCCCGATTTTTGTTAACCGCCCCTATGTGACCAGCTATCACATTGTTTGTGCGCATGACTTTTCAGCAATCTTAATAACATTTTGTCAACATCGTATCTTAAGATCTATGAAAAGACCCACTTTGGGAGAATATGCAGGAAAAGAAGCAACAATTCCCCTTGCCATAGCAACCCTTATTCAGACAGTGACCATTTGAGGGTTAGAAAATAGCATGAAAAATAGACCTTCCCTCTTCGAGTCTGCACTCTGTCCTGAAGAACTTAAAACCAAATTCGTTTCAGGCAGGACGATGTCTTACAGGTATTTTTACTTTGCTACTCCCCTGTCCTAGCCGGTAATAGTAGCTGAAGTTTGCAAGACACTTCAAGGCACTTTCACCTACTCGGCTCCACTCGATCTCCGAGACAAGCCTTTGAGGGCACCCTTGTTCTCATAAGAGAGACAGGTAACTGAGCGCTAAGGAGACTTGCTCAGAACCATTTAGGTAAAATGTGATAAAACTAGAACTCAAATTCAGGTCTTCCGATGAAAACATTTTCTTGAAAAATCTTGTTTGGGCAGGTCAAATTGAGTTGAATCAGACCGGGTTGAACTGGCTTGCACTGAATTACAAGGACATGTGGTCAGATATCATAGGGGACCCTTTTAAAGGACCACACTAACAGAAGCATCACATCTTCATCCAGCTTCTCCTCTTCCTCGCAGCCTTCCCTTTCCTCTGCTCTTAGTGTGTGTCTCTCCTCGGTTTTGTGAGCCAAGCTGAGGGTAGGAATGATCAGCTCCAGGGCAGTGGGGTAGTTTGGGGAATATGAAAAAGTAAGTGTGAATAAATTCCTTTAGACCTTTTTACATTTCCGATCCAAAGCCATTAATTCCAAATCAGAAGAATGAGTTCAGCCATAGTCAGTAGTGATGGCACTTATCCTGCTTGTTCTCATTCCTGGGTGTCCTCCGACCCATAAGCCCTCAATCAGCGCCTGTGTCCCCGTGTCGTGCCTCACACAATGTTAAGCTACTTTATTAAAAACAAGTAAGATCTCAAGAGTGGGGAAATCTGACATGGAAGTGTCACGTAAGAAAGCCAAGATGAAAAGCTACAACAAGGTGACAAAATCTGAAGCTCCAGTTCTTTGCCATCCCTCCACCCCCCACCGCCCACCCCCCACTCATCTCCCACCTTGAGACTTAGCCACCGAAGGGCAGCTGAAGAAATGACATAGTCAACACCGCCTGTGGGCCTGGACCTTCCAGGCTTATCTATCTGAAAAACTGTTTTCAGTTTCAGGGAAGGTATCAGAGACTTAAGAAATGGTTTGGGTGGAGGGTGGATCCCTTTCTCTTTAGACCTGGGTCTGAGAGTGACCATTCCCTATAGTTACACAAACTACCCAGGACCCCCACTTAAAAGGTGCAGCTGGTCATGCTGTGTAAACTGGATGAAAGTGATGTGAGCCAACATTGTCAGATAAAAGTCTTCATTTTGACAACTGGCAGATACTCAGGTGCTCAAAGTTTGCCTGTTGTATGACCACTCTTGGCTGTAATGTCTCTCCATGGAGCTGCTCTAATGACCTTTCATCAATATATTTGTGATTTTTGACATTTAGTGCCATTTGTCTGGCATTGGAGGTGGGACTGAACTTATGTTTTACTTTCAGAACCTGACTTTGGTGTTGTTAAATTATTTGGATATATCAGTAAGGCTATATATCAGTAAGATTCACCAAGTGAGTAAAATGAAGGAATTGGTTTACCTGGAATCTCTCAGGGCCTTCCCAACTCTAACATTCAGTGTCTTTATAATTCTAAGTTGAGGTACTATTGCTCTGGGACCCTAGGTAGAGGGCAGACAGCAGTGGAAATGTAAGGACCAACATTAAAATCCTAAATTAAACTACATTATTGAATGTGCAGGGAGCTGTTAGGGAATTTCACATGCCAGCGCTAATGTAGTTTACATCCTTGGAAACAGTATTGAGTTAGGTATAAAAGATGTTCACTGCAACAATCTTTGTATTAGCAAACACAAAACTAAAACAAATAGACAAACCTAAAATCATTCAAATGCCCCAAGCAGGCATTTAGATTTCCACTCAGTTGGCATACTATATACAACTGTTAAAATTGATGATAATGAAAACCATGTATTGCCATGCTATGAAAACATGGGAATTGCTTAAACAATGCTGGAGAAAAGCAAGATATACAATTGTATGTATAATGATTGTAATTATGGAAAATCTTGAAAGGAGAAATGGATTCTTTTAAAATACACAGAAAAATATAGAAAAAATTCTATAGTATAGTTGTATATTTACAGTAAAGACTGAATTTCTAAATGAAATAAAACAGAATAAAACCTATTTTAAATTTAGAAATCAATATACATCTCTCCATAAATCCCACCATATCTCACTGCAGTAAAATTCAAGTAATTATTTTATATGATTTATTCAGCATCTGTCATTTTAAGAATTGGATAATGTTTGGCTACACAGCAAAGGATAATGAGCAACATAATTAATCAAATTGCTGTTGATATTTCTATGACAAAGTTAATCATTTCATTTTCTTCTTTTATGGGAGGGGTTCTCCTCTTCTTAAAACCAGTAGCATCCACAAGTAAATTTAAATGTATTTCACGTGTTTAGTTGTACAAAACTTGGTATCACAGCTGAAAACTACAGTCAATGCCTCATTTGCTGGCGCCAGGACAAAGGCAGGCAGCTTCTACCTGAGCTAAATTAACACACTGTTTTCAGAACCGCTCTTCATTCAGTCAGTTGCTCTTCTGTGCTGAGGACAAGGATCCCGTATTTACATGATTTGTACTAATCTGACAGTCATCAGATTTCATCCCTGCCTGTTCTCCCACCCTCTCACCAATACACACTTGTTGGCATCTCCCAGGCAGTCACAGGAAGAGTCCGACGACCCCATTGAACATGGACATTTTGGATAGTCAGTCATTTGTCAGTTTTTCTGATTTGAAATCATGGCCAGAATCTTGACAAAGACCACTATTTCAGCTTTTGTTTTGGGGTTTTTGTTTGTTTGTTTATTTGTTTTTGTTTTGTTTTGTAGCAGACATTAAATATCATGGCACTCAGGGTAATGGGGAACTTTTCCCTACTCATTTTATTGTTATGAATAGACCCTCAGTCTTTCAAACATATGTAAATAAATAAAAGATGTGTTGGTATTTCCAAGTGAGCCAGACATTTGCAGCTGTTTCACTCACTGCAGCAGGTCTAGAGGGGAGTTTTCCTGTTGTGTGAAACCATCGATGGCTGTAATGTCTCTCCAAGGAGCTGCTCTAATTAATGCAAAGCACTCTGCTTACTACTTAATAAATACTTAGCTTCCTCTAAGTGGCACCACATTAAGATCCTTTATTGAACATTTTCTCTATGTGCTACTATGTGCTGGAATCATCAGACCAATACGTTGGATTTCAGGAAGGAGGGGGAGAGAAATCTACAGCAAAAGCTGTAGATAATTATTTCTGCAAACCAACACCTCTTTCTGTACTTTATATCTGAGTAAACTCAGTCAACAGGGAACACTCTGGGGAAGAAATTAATTGAGTAATTAAAAATATACAGGATGCAAAACCTGCATCAGAATCACAATGTCTCCAGACAACAGATACTTAAAGAATGGTTTTTATCTGTGAACTCACTCTGTTTTAATGAACACTCCTGAGTTTGTTCCTTCAAAATCTTGCAACCGATTTGACAATAGTTATTTGCCGACACAGGCCAAAGGAGGCTGCCTCCAAAGAAGAACCCTTTGTCCATATGTTCTTGAAAATGTTCTGGAAGGAAAATCTTCCAAAGAAGTTTTTATTTAGCCAACTACAATTTTTCTTGGATAATTTCTGATTAGCCCATTATCAGTTTGGGTGAGTTTGATAGCTTGTGGGCATTAAAATAACCAACTCTTTCTTTAATAACCTTTTTTTGTTTCCGTAGGTCTTAGTCACTAGCCCAGACACCATCCCCTGAATTAAATGAAGAATAGTGTCAAATATGAACGTATAAACCTTAAGGCTAAACTGAAAAGTGTTCAAAGTTTTGATGTACCTGGAGAAAGTACTAGGCAAAATGTTACAATAGACTAGAAAACCCATTGCGTATTTTCACCTTCTGATCAGATGTCACTTAGACTTCAAGTTTGAGAAAAACTGGTTCATCCCTCTACAATCACACCTCAAAAGCCGAGACGTCTACCTTTTTATTTCTCACCACTCTGTCCCTAGAAGTGGCTCTAATGTTCACTGTAAAATTTCTAAGATGTTGACACATAAAAGTCTATGAAGTTCACCAACACAAAAATGTCAACCATCGAAGACAAGGCTCTTAATCACCACTGACACCTGTGGCTTGTCCCTCCCCGCCCTCCCCTCCCGCCAAGAATGGGAAATTGCTTGGAAATTCTAACCATAGTATCTCCTCTCTAGATTTTTGCATAAAAAGTTCACCATAACAGTGACCTCAGGAAGTGGTGGTGGTGGTGGTGGTGGTGGTGGTGGTGGTGGTGGTGTGTGTGTGTGTGTGTGTGTGTGTGAGAGAGAGAGAGAGAGAGAGGGAGAGAGGGAGAGAGAGAGAGAGAGAGAGAGAGAGAGAGAGAGAGAGAGAGAGAGAATATCAAGCAGGTGAGGTTGAAAGCTCAGCTTTCAAGTCTGTTGTGACACCAATGACCAGATATTAGTTGAAAGAAGAAAACTGGATGACCCAGATGCAATTTCGATCTTTGAAAACAAGCCGTTTATATAATCCATGCCAAGCAAGGAGGCGAGAGACTCGGAGATGTGTATGACATAATGATGTTTATATTGATGTAGATAAAGATTTGTTTAAACCGAAGTTATTAACTCAGCCCTGAGTGTTAGTCCATCACCCAGAGCTCCTTGGGAATCCGGAGGCCCACACTGCCACCCCGGCTCACTGTCTTCCCCTCCCCCACTTTTCAGAAGCCAGAGGATGCCCGCTGCATCTTGCACTGTAGTGCAAACGGATCCCCGCAAAGGGAGAGGAAGATAAAATGAATTTAAATTCCAAAGGGGTTCCAGTGCCGGTTTCCTAGTCCCCGAGTCAGCAATGTGTTTGTGAAAATTCAGCCTTTTTGTCTCCCAGTAAAAAGGAGCTAAATCTACATCGGTGGCCCAGTCTCGGGTTGCTATTCTTTGCATTTTCTATTCGAGTGAATGAGAGTGAATGAAGTGGCCGGGACCCTCCATTTGATCTACTCAATTGCATAAAGTGACAGAATTCTAATATATTTGTTTAATGCTCTTCAATGGGCTTTCACTTTTTTTTGCTTGCAAATGAAGCATCTGTGGGCCAAGTTTCGTCCCCCTTTAACACGGAGACATATTTCATAACTCAGGCCGTGGTTTGAAGTGATCTTGAGAGGAGTTTTAGACTCAAAAAGTGGAAAATAAAGAAACAGATGTGAAGTTATTGTAGATTCCTAGAGTGGGCTCTGGGGCTATTGTGCCCCCACGGCGGGCGGTCCCAGGGCTGTGCCTTTCATGCTGTAATTGAAACATATTAATTAGATAATTTGTTGTTAGTTTAGAAGAAACAAATGCATCCCCTTTGAGGCTTCACAGCCGGTGGTGGGGTGGGTTGTTTTTGTTTTGCTTTTTGTTTTGTTTTGTTTTGTTTTGTTTGGGTGTCTCTGTGCATATGTGGCATTTAGGAAGAAAAAAAAATGACATTTATGTTAAGAATTTGAGAACAGACCCAGATCCTTTCCGTTTCTTAAATGGATACCTTGTAACGGGGAGTTGCCATTTGTATAAGTAAAGCCCTTCCCTCCCCTCCCCACCTTGCATGAGCTAATGGAAAACCTGTTTGCAGCACTTCATTAGATTCCTGGTCCTCCCCGCCCCGCCCCCTCCCCAGCTTCACCCCTCTTCAGCACCTGGCCACATTTATGCTTCCAAACACTCAATGCTCCTGTCTCTTTCAAAGGCATTGAACTCGCTGCTGTAATATTTAAGCCATTCTGAGGATCATTCACTAGCACCTCTTCTGATAGTCTTACACTTTTCCAAACCCCAACCCAGGCAACAGGACTAATGAGAACTTCTGTAGCTTCTTGCTTGAGAAAGGGGACAAAATTCATCCATTGTGCAGGCATTTCCCCAAACCACAGAGAAAGCCTTTAAAAAAACTGAGTGCAGAGTCATGTTAAAAAGCAAAAGTAACAGAATAGCCAAGTTTCCAAAATCAAACACCTACATTAAAATAAAATAAAAAAACTATCCTGCCCAAATTTACAAAATAGAAAATAGTATAACTTAACTTGATTCTCAAGATAAGACCGGAGCATACATCTCACTGTATGGGGGTGTCTCTCCCAGTTTTATTTTGAAGCTGTGTGTATTGACTTTGGACTTGAGCCAGGTGAAAAGATTTAACATGACAAAGAGAGCCATTGAAGGTATCATGGTTATAAACTTCCTTATTTGTGGGGCACTTCAGCTAAACAGGGGGTAAGTCTCAAAGCTGAGGATAGAGTTGGGGTGGAGGCACGTGTTTTGGGCTGCCTTTGGATTTCTCATCAAGGTCAAGATATCATCAATGGATTTTTTACTTTACTCATTCAACTTCATCTGAGAGGAGATGCTTGCTATTGTGAAAAGAGACCTCACAATGCCCAAGTTATTTCATTCTTTGCAATACACCATGATGAACTCACCAGCTGAAAAGGACATTTTCAAGTACTGAGTTGAAATCACTCCTTTGCTAAAACTCAGAAATATAAGATCTGCATCTTCTTTATTTCCATTTATTAAATGTATGTATGTACATACAACTTAACTCTGAACCCTATTGGCTAGTCTAGGAAGAATATTTTATCTAACTAGCTAAGCTGATAATTTGTAAAATGTTTGAGGCCCATGTCTATCTATATGGTTCCTTCATTCCCATTTTGAATTCAGTGTTAGGAAAATGGATTAAATTATAATATCCCAGAGGTGGCCTTAATTTTATTTTGTAGGAAATGATGAAACAGTATTTAATTTTTTTAAAAAAAAAATGCAGATGACTTATTGTTGAGAACAAAGTTTCAAGAATTTCCTAGCCCAGGATGGACAAGTTTTCCAGGCTTTCTTTAGCTGATCTTGTTGATATAATTGTGACTTGGGCTTGATGAATGAGTTTGGTTGTCCCCTGTCTGACGAGCTTTAGTAGCTTCATGCATTTTAATCAGTCCAATGATTCATTTATTTTCTTTTTTTTTTTTTCTTGGCTGTGTGTGGGATCCTTCCTTTAAAAAAAAAAAATGGTCACAACAGGATTAATTACCCTTTGCATTAATCCCAAATTTTTTTTCAGATAGCCCTCTAAATACCTAAGGGTTGCAGGTGCCAAGGATTTTCCTTATAGAGCATGATTTCTATGTGGGTTTCCCTGTGTTGCACAGTCTCTTGTTTAATCATTTTACATAGTAAAGTGTTAATCACCATTTAAGTTTGTCTTTGTCTTGCAACTACATTAGTTGAATACACCCCTCACTCTGGAAATATTGTGAGCCCTTCAATAAAGTTTCAACGGTCCTTGAGCCATAAATACTTGGCACATTTTAATTCTCTGCAAATATCTGAGGAAAAGCAAATACGTAGAGTGGAGCATTTTGAGTAACTCCATTTACCTCTTTAAAATAAATGCTCCAAACATTATTTTCTCACAGGAAGGAGTAAAAAGCTGTTCAATTCAAAGTGAACAGCTTTCCACATGCAAGGTGGACTTTCAGGTAACTTCTGAAAAAGAAAATTTCAACAACTGCAAGGCAATGACTACTCACTCCAAAATAAGATGTGCCAGGATATAAGCATTGTGTAGGCAAGTCTGGTTTTGTATCTCCATCTACCTGATTTCTACATCAGCCTTGCAGTTATATAAGTGCTGGTTATGTTGTGTAAAATGTATATTTTAAGAGACAAAAATATATATAAAGTACTGTTTTTTCAATGCAGTCTTTCTCTCAGCACTACACCTGTGCACCTAATCTACACTGGAAATAGACTGCTCCCTCTGCAGCCATGTCTTCAAGAGTGCATCCGAATAACTGTTCTCCCAATCTGCGAATGCCTGAGAACTTCGCCTGTTTTAAAAATAAGATCTGGACAAGACAAACTACTCAGACAATGCGCTGCAGAAAGCATGCTTAGGGAAGCACTACCTCTATCTTTTGTAAAGTGACTGCAGAAACTTCAGAACCACACAAAACTAAACTTTGAGTTTACATATTTTAATGAGAAAATATTATTTGGACTAGGTTCATAATTTAATGTAGACACCTTCTTTTAAAATTCTCTGTCTTAAAACAGGCATGCTGGGAACAAGAACATCAATATTTAAAATGTCATGCTAATTCTCTACAAGGAGGGAGAAAAATGAAAGATAAAATTGTACAGCTCTGATGACACTACAACTCTTTTTTTTAAACTTAAGCAGATCACACCAGAACAACAGTTCATTTTCTCAGCAAATTACCTAAGACTCTAAAGGAATATAGCAAACAAAAGTGCATTTTACACAGTGTATAATCATTCCTATTCACAAGCATTTACAACTCCTTGCAGCCCTTAGCTTCTTGGAAAACTTGTAGCAAACAGAAGGACTTGTCCCTGGGAGATCTATCCGGTGACATTTCCTCCAAGTTACCAGTCAGTTCATCTCAATTCTTCTAGGGTTGCCCTTGATGCTTTCTTAGTTTGGGCTTACTTCATTTTCTTTTTCCCCCCTTCCCAACAATAAAATAAATAGCTATAAAGGTATCTAAGTAACCGGAAAGTTAACATCCCAATTAACTCTCCCCTCCCCCTCTCCCCTCCCCTAAACCTGGCCAGAAATAAAGAGTAAACATTCACATTACAACAGGTACTTGTAAAATGGGCTTTGCCCCCTCGCCCGCCAAGCAGTACAGATTCAAGTTCACTGTTTACATTTTACCGGGCGCTTTGTAAACAATACAAGGTTACATTTAGTTTTGTTTTGCTTGTGTTCAAGACAAGCCTCCCCTCCCCAGCTCGGCAGCCTCTCCCCCTAACTCCCAACGCCCAGAGCCTCGGGCAGGGCGCAAAACCCAAAGCAAAAAATTCTGCGCAAGCCGAGGAGGCAGGCCCGCTACCCCGGGAAGCTGCGGTCAGCCCAGCCCCTGCCGGATGGGCGGAGGCGAGCGGGGTAGGGAGATTAGCGGTCTCTCTTCGTAGCAGATTTCCAAGACTTGAACAGAGAGATCCGGCCCTCGGATGGGAGGCGGCAGCCCTCAGGGGGTGAGGTGTTCGAGGACACCTCCGAGCCGGTTTCTCTGGTCTTGGAAAAAACTGTGCGGAGGCTCGAGCCCCGCCAGTGCGGGCCGAGGGAAGACGCGCTCCTCCCGGTGAAGGCGGGAGGCAGGATTTCCCCTGCCTCTTACACGGGAGGGTTTCCAGGGCCCCGGGGATGGGACGGCGAGGCTCAGGTGCCCCTGCCTTCCCCTCTTGTGAGGACGAGAACAACTCCCACGCGCCTCCAGGCCCCTCCGCAAGTTTGTGTTGTGTCTCCGGGTCCAAAACAAAGTTCTCGGGGGAGAGAGACGGCTGGCTGAAAGTGAATTGACACGGTAGGGCGGCGGCCCCGGGTCCGGGAGGGCAGGACGAGGAGCCAGGGACGGCGAGTGCGCTAGCGGGATGGAGAGCCCGAGGGGGCGCCGGCGCCGCGGGGTCAGTGCACCGCCACCGAGTGCAAGGCCGAGGCGGGGCTGGTGAGCGTCTCGCTGGGAGTGGCGGGGCTGCTTTGGCTGGTGGCTGTCTGCGAGGACGTGGGGCTGAGGGAGGGGGGCGAGTTCGAGAGCAAGGCGGGGATGGGCGCGGGCAGCGCGGGCAGCGCGGGCACCGCTGCCGGCGTGGGCTTGATGGGCACCGGGATGGCGGGCAGCGTCTGGCCCGCCGCGTGGCACAGCGGTTTCAGCGGCACGCCGTAGGCGCTGTACTCGCCGCTGGCCATGGAGATGGGGGTGGCTGGGTCGATCATGCCGGCAGAACCGTACACGTGCGGCCAGCCGGTGCCCAGCGAGCTGCCCATGGTAGTCAACTGGTTGGGGAGCGGGTAGGCGGCGGGGACGGGCTGCATGGCGGAGAAGGCCAGCCCCCCGGGCATCTTGTACTCGCGGGCGATGATATTCTCGATGGCGAAGGGGTGCTTGAAGCCCGAGGGCTGCGCCACGCCGCCCAGGTTGTAGGCAGCGGCGGGCATCTGCGGCAGGTGCGTGCCCGAGGCCGCCAGCGCGCTCAGGCGCAGCTTGGCCTGCTGCTGCAGGTACTGCGCCGCGTCGGCGGGCTTGCTGGGCGTCAGGTGGTCCGACTTCAGGACCTTGAAGCGCTTGCGGCGCCGCAGGAAGCTGCCGTTCTCGAACATGTCCCCGCAGCTGGGGTGCAGCGCCCAGAAGCTGCCCTTGCCCGGCTGGTCCGGCCGCCGCGGGATCTTGATGAAGCAGTCGTTGAAGGAGAGGTTGTGGCGCAGGCTGTTCTGCCAGCGCTGCGTGTTCTCCCGGTAGTAGGGGAAGCGGTCCATGATGAACTTGTAGATCTCGCTCAGCGGCAGCATCTTCTCGGGCGAGCTCTGGATGGCCATGGCGGTCAGCGAGATGTACGAGTAGGGCGGCTTCTGGTCGCTGTACGTGTTGCGGCCGGGACGAGGCATCTTCTTGTTGGCCCCCTTCTTCCTCTGGGTCCGCGCGGGCCTGTGGCTGCTCAGACCTGGGAAGGGGGAGAGAGAAGGGGAGGGGGCATGGATGCCCGGACACCCCGAGGTCAGCCAGACCGCCTCCAGGCTCCGGGTGCGGAGGGTCGGGGCTGCGGCGCTGGACCAGCCCGCGCTGCGCTCCTTAGCCAGCAACTTTGCTTGCAGAGGGGCGCGCAGCCGGGGAACAGGGAGGGGGGGGGGGGCGCGAGCGGCGCAAGAGTAGCACGGAGATTAGCCGGACCTGGAGCGGGGACCGGGCAGGGATGCAACCAAGAGCAGCTCACCTTAAAGTTGCTCCAAGTTGAGCGTGCGCATCCGGGATGGCGCTGCTGCTCGCTGCGTCCCGCCCAGCCAGAAGCCCGGGCACAGAGTCCCGTCTCGGCCGGGCTCCGCACAGCTCTGCGCTCCGCAGCTGAGCCCGGCAGCGCCTGCCGCCTGGTCCGCAGGGCTTCTGGCTGTTGGCTCCGCTGGCGACAGAGCTTGGCCGCTGAGTCTCGGCGAGGACGGTGGCAGCGGCAGCCTCGGGGCTCCGGAGGGCGCTGCTGTGGGCTCCGCGGCTCCGCTGAGCTAGGTGGCTGCCTCCATGTCCTCCCTCAAACCATCTGATAGTTTTAAGCGGTGACAGGAGCAGAAAAGACCCCTGTAGCGGCGCTTCATTAATGTGCCACTTCTTAGCTATCATATGACAATCGCCTTGGGAGGAGGAGGAGGAGGAGGGGGAGCGGGGGCTGCGGAGGGAGGGGATTGAGCTCGAGGGGGAGAGCCTGGCCAGCTCCGGTTTCTTTCACACCTATTTACATGGACACCTTGGCCAATGGTAATCACTTCCAGCTCCAGCCTGGGAAGAGCCTGGACCACCGGCGGGGAGCGGGACGCGCTGGCCAAGGTGCTCCCTGTGAAGGTATGAGGCGGCGGCGGCAGTGGAGCCGGGATTCAGGCGACCACTCACGATCACAGACCGAGCTGCCGCGCGGATGATGTTTGACATGGAAATTGCTGGGCCGGGGTGTTTTGTTTCCTCCGCATTGTATCGGGTTTGTATTGTTAGCTAACTTCAGGCGCGTCTTCCCCCTGAAGCTGACTCTTTTCCTGCGCTTGGCATTACCCGGGGCGGGTTGCATGGGTTATGATAATGAAAATATGCCCCCGTCCCCCCGCCCCCCCCCCCCACAATTCTCCAAGAGGCAGGTCAGAGTTTGATTTGACCTTCCTAGGCTGCTGCCTTAGCTCTGCACAGTGTGTGTGTAGCTTTAAGTGGTGGGTTTAAAGAACACTTAGAAAAACATAGTGGGGCAGCTCCATAAGAGCCCGTTTTGAACCTAACTGTATTGACACACACACGCAATTTTTTTTTTTTTTAGATTAAAATAGTGTATCTGGGCGAAGAGGCTAGGTCTTCACTCTAAAAGTTCTCCGGGATTTGATTAGACACGGGATGAAGGCTCCAGGGCTGTTGGGACAGACAGTGTGCAGACCTGGGAGGGCCCGCGTGTGTTTGACAACACTTTGTCACCAGATGAACTGCAGTCTCTTGCTTTTCCCCGGTGGTTTGAAATGTTGGTAGTTAGGTGTTGCCTGGAAGTTTGCATTTTACAGCTGGAACTTTCCCTCCCTCCCCCCTGATTTTTGCATAAAGAGAACTTATTTAGGGTTTGGAGAGGCCGGCAAAAGCTGCCTGGGCCCTGCTGAAACAGCAGTACCTTCTAGGCTCGAAAAGACCAGAGAGCTTAACTTCCTTTTGAGAGAGGAGAGGGTGGGGTATGCTTTGGGTCACCTGGTCTGGTGCAGGGGGACAGGCTCCCTACCGTTCAGATTCATCTTGGGAGGGTCAATGAGCTGTTATTATTATTATTATTATTATTACCACCGCCGTTGTTGTCGCCATCATTGTCAGATTGCTATGAAATAGTGAGTCGACCCACTGGCTTGCAGGAAGTCTAAGAGTAGATTCTAGGAGCTCCCACTGGTGTCTGCATATGCTTCCACCTGTATGGTTTTTAAAAGAGATTTATTTTATCATGTTGTTAAAAACTCAATACCTGCAGCCCGAATTGAATCATCTTCAGTCCGGAAATGTGAGCATGTTTCTTTTTCTTTTTTGGAGGAGGAGGAGGAGGAGGAGGAGGAGATAGGAGAGTTCTGGGTGTGAAGTTTTGATACTGTTAGTGATATTAGCATGATCAGTGGAGCTATTATATGGGGGTTATTATATATATTTTTATATATGTGTGTGTGTATATATATATATACATATATATATATTCTTCCAGCTTGCGTGTGCACACACACAAGCACATACAAACACACCCACATTAACCACAGTCTCAGAGTTGGTCAATAACTCACCAAAACGTAACTTAAACACGATGAATTTAGGAGATTAAACAATTTCATTAATATTGAAATGGCTCTCCTGTCTGGGCTGCCTCGCTTGAGATGCAAGCGCACGTTTTTCAATATTAACAGAAGTGCTTGAAGGAAAGAATAATGTCACCTTCTTAATTCGGAAGTAATAACCAGGAGGAGGAGGTGGGTGGGAGGGGTGAGGGAGGGATGCTGACCTGTCTCTGGGGGCAGATCAACCCTCTGCCGCTGAACCCACTGGACGGGGGGCAACCTCTGCCGAGCTTTGGCTGGAGGCGGCTGAGCTTGGCAGAGCTGTGCGCTTCAGCTCCTTAGGAGGTGCGGCCTTTGGGGGGCTACTTGGTTCGGCCCCATTGGGCTTGAGGGTCCGAGGATGGGAGGAGCTGGGGAGCCCAAGAGCCCGAGGGACCTCTGACAAGGAGCAGTGGTGAGGCTCGTGTTTCCCAGATGGAAAGGCATTGGCCCACAGTTTTCCTTCTTCAAAGGCAGCTGGTCTCAGAGTTACACCACAGAAGGTACTCCTGTGGGCGAGGCAGGAGCGCTCCTGGGAAGGAGTGGTGCCAGGATCAGAGTCCTCTTAGTAAATATGTGAATACCGATATATAGAATATAGAAAAATACTGAGTGATATGGATTCGGGATATGGAGCGATAGGAGTGAAAGATCTCTGTTCCCCAGTGACAGCCAGGAAGATTTTCTCTACCGGTGGGTGGGTGTGTGTCCATCTGTGAGCTCTCTCTCTCTCTCTCTCTCTCTCTCTCTCACACACACACACACACCACACTGAGGGTGGGGGATGGGGAGAGAAATGTTTTCTTGTTTTAACAATTGGCATTTTGTTGCCTTGCAAAGGGCCTTTGTATGGCTGTTGAAATCATTGCTTGGAGTAAATAGAAGATTAACTAAATTCTGAGGGGAAACCTTTGGGTTAAAAAAAAAAAAAAAGCCAAGTTGGAATAAATCTTTGTCTATCTCCCCAGGAAAGTTGTCCCCACCAAGTCTGGGACATGCAAGGTTACAAGTAGGAATCCGTGCCTGAGGGATCTTCAGAGTTTGGCCAGGGTGGGGTTGGGAGGTGAAGCCCATTGCCTATGCCCAGTGTTCATGATGGAAATCGAACCTACCAGCACAAGTTGGAGGAGTTGTGAGCCGCACATTTAAAACTGGCCCTTTGCTACAAAGTGTGTCTTGTGTCTTGGTTCCTACTGAAGATCTACAAAGCCCAGGGGGAGGGGGGGGGAGGGCTTGCATGCTATTTACGGCCTTTTAAGACTGCTATTATGAAGAAGAGGGGGGAAGGAGCACTTTAAGAAATCTTGAAAAGTGCATCGAAGTCTATTGTACAGAACCCAAAACAAACAGAAGCTTTGGGGAGGGGGCACCGACCCGGAGGCTTAGGGAGCTGTTGGGAAAACTGTATAAAATACACATAAGTCAATTATACCCATGTGCAAACCAAATGGAAATCTCTCGCGCGCAATAGCCATTCATCGCCTCCGCTGTGCCCACCGCCGACCACCTTTCTGCTTGGAGAGTTTGCAATAGCCTCTTTTCCCACAAGCTGGACCACACACGGCTACAGATTTCGTAATAATTTATGCTAATTTCCCTCCATAAATCCACAATTCGCTTCAGTGGCACCCGGGCTGCCGAGGGAGTAAAAAAGAGACAGAGAGGTGACAAATACAATATTGATTTTGATTCCTTCTGTTGTCAAGCAGGTGTGTGTGTGCGCTCTCCAACGGCGGGGCTGGCGTCTGGGGGCGGAAGCTCCAGGAGAGGAAACCTTCCCGCGCCAGGCCGGCCCCTCCATCCACACTCCAGAAAGTAACGCGCCCTGGTTTGTTAATATTTACCAAACACCGGCGGCCTGGGGCGGAGGGAAAGTACCCAGTAGCTTCCGAAGGTTTCCTAGGCGCCAAAAACAATACCCGCCTTTCCCTCTTGGAAAGCGAACTCTGCGCTGCCTGGAGCGCTCGGGCTAAGCCTTCCTCTGCCCGCTGCTCCTCCTCCCTTTCTCCCTCAAGTCCTGCCTTCCCGCTGCTGAAGTATCTCCCCACCCCGGTCTGAGTCTCTGCTCCCTCTCCTCCTTCCGTCCCTTTCCCTACTGCACCCTTGTTCCTCACTTTTCTTTGCATCACTCCCCCCGCCCCTCCACTTTTTCCATCTTCTCACCAAATGGACTGTGCAATGTGCTAGTAGGGTGAGGGAGGGAGAAGGTCGAGGCTGGCGCAGCATCGATTTCAGGTTCTAGGGTCTCCTCCAGCCCGCCCCACCTTGCCAGGCCGCCTCCCACCTTCGCCCGAGTTCTCCCCTCTGGCTGGGAACCCGCGCTTAGGCACCACGCTGCTTTGTCCCAGCCGTCATTCTTCGCCAAAACTGCATTTGGGTGGCGTGAAACGACTTAGCTTTCCTTTCAAAAGGATTTTGTTCCCCGGGTATGTGGCACTAAAACAAACTCCCTCAACCTGTCAGCGACCGGTTTTTGAAAATTGCCCTTCGGAGTATTCTGCAGGCTGTTTGTGTGCCTCCGCCACCAGCACCCGTCATGGCCCAGCTTGGCTCTAACGTCCTGGATCTGGGGGGGCGGACCCAAGGGTCTTTCGGATTCATGGGCCTCGGAGACCGGCAGCCAGTTGTGCACCGCATCAGGGAAAACCTATAGGCCAAGATCCTCCCACCACGGCCCGGCCCGCGAGTTTGAAGCCCCACTGCCTGGCCCCTTCCACTGACTCTGGCGGGAAATCAAACTGCCCCAGGAAGAGGCAGGGGAGGGGCCGCACTTTGCGCTCTGGCGGCAAGAGCCAACTATGGGTGAAAGGACGCTGCTCCCACCTCCCACCTCCCTCCCACTTCTTCGCCTGCCCGCGCCCCCAACAGCCCCCCCCCCCCACACCCCAGGAATCTTGGAAGGAGCACATTTACTTTCCCAACTAGTGGAACAGACTGCCTGCCTAGGGACTTTGGAGCCATGTTTGGGTTACATGAGGATTGGACCTTAACTCCTAACAGGAGAGTTGAAAAGAAACTTTTGAGGAGTATATTGCCTGTACTCCTCAGTTCACCCTCCCCAGTCAATCGTGCTGGGTTCTAAGAAAGGCAAGAATCTTTACCCCCTGCTTCCTCTTCACTCGCATCCGTACT
This sequence comes from Myotis myotis, assembly GCF_014108235.1. Taxonomy (NCBI): domain Eukaryota; kingdom Metazoa; phylum Chordata; class Mammalia; order Chiroptera; family Vespertilionidae; genus Myotis; species Myotis myotis. The sequence continues at coordinate 175,659,046 of NW_023416313.1, read as the reverse complement.
GGAGGTGGAGGGGGTGGGGGTGGGGGTCGGTCAGATTCAGACGTGCGCCGCTCCCCCCACCCCCCCACTTAGCCCCTGTCGCCTGGTAAGGCCTCTGGCTGTGGCACCTGAAGTTAAAAATTTGTATTTTCCTTGAGGTTGGGAGAAAGGGAGCAGCCACACCCCACACCTTTTAGAAGTATTTCCTAAGCAGCCCCTACAATTTGGAAAGGAGGGAAGACGCAGTTTTCTCTCCACATCAAGCACAAAACAAACAGCCAGTGTTAAGTGCCAGGTCCCTACAGACCTCCATCCCCACCCACAGTGAGCAGGCAGTTTCATTGCCTGTGAAAACAGTTCTTGCCCTGCTCACCATAATGCCCCCTCTTTAGAATCAGTTTGCTAAATACCATTTGGTCTTTGCTTGCTGCGGTTTGCTCTGAGATTTCAAGGCTTTAAAGCCTTAGTTTCCAAATCCTATCCCTCCTTTGCACAGACAATTGCATGGCTTTAAATGGAGCATTAGCAAACCTACAAATGCATTTGAAAAGTTATTTGCCAAAGATTGGTGGAAGGATTTTTGTTGTTGCTTAACCCTCCCCATAAGTTTTGCTCTGCACTTTGTGAAATAGAAGCAGCAATTCAAATCTATTATTATTACTGGAGGAAATATTGCTAAAGCCACCTTGGTATTGAAGGGATTAACTTGCTTTTCTCCCAGCCCCTAACTCTGGGGTTAAGACAGCAGTAGATCAACTGTATAATGTGTGCACTGTTCGCTCATTTGTACAAGCAGAACAAAGGTTGGACTAAGCCAAATTGCATTGCACTTGTGAACCGAGTCCCGATGTGAAGTATCTTTTACAGCGGGGGGAATGAGAACAATTTCGTGTATGTCTAAAAGGGAATAACAAAGCCACTTTCTTGAGCATCTCAAAGTGAAGTAGCGAGGCGTGACATTCCCAGGGTGAGGAGGGACAAAAGCAGGGTCAGGGGGATGAAAAAGAGAATCAAACAGCCACTTTCACATGTCTGCCCTCAACTGCTGCACCTCTCCATAATAGGAAACAAATGTTGTAAAAGGGGGGACTGCTCCCATTCATTCAAAATAGCAAATGATAGCTAAACAACATTGTCAAAACTGAATCAACTTCGGTGCAGTACCACCCAGAAAAAGGTATTGTGTTTTGTTTAATAGCGGGGTGGAGCAAGGGGTCTTTTTTTGGGGGGGGGGGAGGGGGAGAAAATCACCCTATGCTTTTCATATTAATTTTCTTTGTCAGGAATTACTTGTTTGCTCAGATCTTGGGGGTGAGGGAACCAGTACTTCTGTTTAGGCTCCCACTCTTAAAATGTGGTTTTGAGGGATTTGGGGAAAGCAGAAACAGGAAGGTGAATTTTAGCTTTATAAAGTGTTTGAAGGCTTCCAATAAGCGGGAAAAAATGTTTTAACCTCCTTTGAATGTCTTACCCAGAAAAAATAATAAGACAATGATTGCAATAGAATATTAAGGTAAATCCTGCACCTTAGGTCTCGATGTCCTTTGCTCATAAGCTTGAATAAAATCGATTCTGGAGGGAACTGCAGATATCTGAAATGAAGAATAGTTTGCATCCATAATATTTGTTGGTGCATTCTCCCGGCTTCATTTGTTTCGAAACCAAATAACCTGTAGGTCCCCAGCCTTGAAACCCTGAGCCTCTGCGTTGTTTGTTCAGGCTGACAAGGAGGAGAGCCTAGCCCGGTGGACGTGTACACTATGTGTTTTCTCAATGGCAGAAGCGGGAAAATCGCTGAAGACCACAGCAGCCTTTAGAGATAATAATTCGTGTGTTCCTGAGAAGGTTAAAAACTATTTGATTCATATTCTCTCTCTCTCTCTCTCTCTCTCTCTCTCTCTCTCTCTCTCTCTCTCTCTCTCTCTTTCTCTCTCTCTCTCTCTGAGCTTTTTGTTTTTTGTCTCTATGCGCCCCCCGCTGAGCTGCCACCCACAAAGCCGGTTTGAAAAAGGAGGAAAGAAAGAAAGCGGCTGATCCTCACCGGCCTCCCCCAGCTGAGAATGGCTGGGAGGCGGGGCTGGCGGCGCTGCCCGCTCCCTCCCCGGGAAGCGAGGTCTCTCCGCTCAGGCGGGTCTCACCTGTGACTAGGGCTTCGCCTCGCCGCCCGTCCCCAAGCCGGGTGCGGGCCCCACGCGGAGTGCCAACCCCCCACGCGCGCCCACCTCGGCACCACCCCTGCCTTGGGCGCACAGTGTGCTCACTGGTGGGTCACTGTCTACTGACAAGCTTTAGGGGGAAACCAGGTTGCCCCGAGGGCCTCCCAACGCCCCAGAAATAGATCCACCGCCTTCTGCGTTCCCCTGTTTCTCTCTTCTTCCCTCTTTTCTCTCCTCTCTACCCTCATCCCTTCTTTCTCAGATTCTTGCTTCCATTTCTGGTGTATGAACATCAGATTGTAGGTCCTTTTGCGAGCAAACTTAGCTGCCCTCCCAGCAGTGCAGAATGTCCTGATGGGCCCTGCCTGCCCAAATGAAGGGAGAGAGGGAGGAAAGGAGGGAAGGAGGGAAGGAGGGAAGAAGGGAAGGAAGGAAGGAAGGAAGGAAGGAAGGAAGGAAGGAAGGAAGGAAGGAAGGAAGGAAGGAAGGAAGGAAGGAAGGAAGGGGAGAAGACAGGAAACTAAAACCTCTCCACCCTCCACCCCATCACCCGCACCCCTGGGGGCGCAGTGGTGGCCCGGGCTAAGCCGGGCTCTGCGTGGGGACAGATCCTTCACGTGGCCGTTCCTGGCGCCCGTGCAGTTTGAGAGACTTCGGCACTTACTGTGGTTGACGTCACTCACCGTCCCCCTTCCCGGCCCCAACACCTGCGGCCCTAGTAAGCAACCCCTCACTCCCCCTCATTTATTTTATTCACTATCGTATTAGGTAAGACCGGGAAGTGTATCTGTACAAATTATATATTTAAGATAAATGTTAACTCTGCGTTGCCTTTTCCCCCTCAAGGTGTTTCCTCCTCTCTGTCTCTCGGGTCAATGCAGAGCCGTGGAGCCGTCAGGAATTCCAAAAGGGCTGGCCCCGCGGCGACTTCCTTGGGAGCGACGGCCTTTGCGTGGGGTGGCCGTGGCGGATTGGTCGGGGGCGTTGGTGGCCTCCCCGCTCAGATCGGCTGCCTGGTCTCCCCGAGACCGCAGGAGCGAAAACCTCTCACCTTTCCCTTCCTCCCTGCCCCACCCCCACCCCCCGCAGGTCGGGTTCCTCGTCTCTAACTGGCGCCCCGAGGCCCGGAGCTTGGGGAGACTCCTGATCCTTTGTGTTCCGTCCCTTCATCCTCTTTTCACCTGCTTTTCTTTCATTGAAAAAGAAATCTCCACACAAAGAGGGTAGAGGAGATTATGTACACAGTGAGCCCCATCTTCCCTATTTCACGCCTTGTACCCCTTTCCGATCAGACCGGGGACCCGCGGGCACCGGTAGCCGCTCCGGGTCTGCTCGACGCTCGTCCGAGACCTGTTGATGCGTCGGCGCCGCGCCGCGCCGCGTCGGAGTCGGTTATGTAAACTGCTTGTGTGTTTCACATTATCCTCGCGCTGTCTGCGGGCAATGTAGATTTTCTAAAGATCTAATGAATAAACAACCAGCAACTGCTGGCGGTGTCATTTACATTGTTAATGCCTACATGTGTATAATAAATATGCATTTGTATGTCTTCAAATAAACTCTTTTTAGTTTCTAACCTGTGGTGATTTTTTTTTCCAAAAAAAGGAAGGGTTGGGGTGGGGGGCAGGGAACCTCGTCTTCCCAGAAAACGAGTTTCTTTCACGTGCGTGGATCAGGTGAAGATTGCGCTGCCGTGGAGCCCAGGAGTAGGGTCAGCAGGCGGATGGTCCGTCCCAGCCGCCGAGGAAGCCGGGCTCCACCGGCCCCCACCCCCGCGCTGGCCTCGCCAGGGAAGGGAGAAGGCGCCCGGGCACTTACTTAGAGGCGCAGCCGGAGGGGCAGCTGCGCTTCCCGTGGGAGCGGGGAGACGCGGGAGAGCATCCCCGGGTCCGGGTGCCCCCCCATCCTCCCGGTCTCTATCGCCTTCCCCCAAACAGAAGCGCCAGCGACTTCGCTAAGATCGCAGCTTGGGTTGGGACAGTTGGGCTGCTGTAGCTCTGACAACCTCTGGGACAAGTTAGCGAGGGAATTTCTGCACCGGCGACGTTAGCCCCCGCGCATCTGTAGGCAGCATTTCGGACCCGCCTGGGGGGCCGCGGGGAGGGAAGAGAGGCGAGGATGCTGGGATCCCAGACTCTGACCCAACGGCCGCCACCTCCGAGAGGGCAGCCGCGAGGAGGGCGGCGGAGACACGGATGCTCCGGGGACAAACGGCAACCGCGCCGCGGGTTTTGCGCCCAGGGGAGCTGCTGTTTTCAGAAGCCGAGCACCCTCCCTGCAAGGCCCGCGCCGCGCGTTTCAGGCCCGGCGCCGACGCTGGCGATCTCTCCCTTCCGACCAACCAGGTGCCACTCTCCTAGCGCGCTGGAAGGCAAACGTCTCATCCGCCCCGTCCTGGGTCTGGAATACATTATTTTAATGAAGTCTATGGCGACCGACTCTCCTCTGAGATCTATTCCACGGTGCAATTAGGAACGTATCGGTGCCAGCTCATATGAATATGCAGGAGCGTGTCAATTAATTAGCAGACAGAGGAATCTCATTACGGTGCTCAAAACCCTGTTAGAGTTCAGCGGAATTAAGGGGGTGTTTGGCAATGCGCCGGATTAGTGAATATTTTACTGTGCACTCATTTAACTTCATTATCATAGCACTTACACTACTCTCTGATTTTATTAATTAAATTGCTCATTAATCTGTCCAAAAAGGATGAAAGTTTTAACGTGCCACCCAATAAGTTGGAAAGTAAACTTTCGCGCGGTTGGTACTGGCTCCGGGCCTGAATGGCGTGGAGCCGGCTTTCACCGCCACAGACGGAAGGCGCGTTCTCCGTTCCCTCCATCCCGCAGCTTCCGGAGCCAGCGTTCCAGTTTCCTGAACGCCCTCCCGGAGCACAGGGACGTCTGGGGGGCGGGGGAGGAAGAGAGGGGGCAGGGCTGCGGCCTCAGCTCAACCCTTTCGCTTTTTGCCTCCTGGGACTGGCCTGGCAATGAGTCGACTTTCAGGACTCCAAAAAATAAAAACCTCTTACTCTTTCTCACCAGCGTGGGTGCTGCGATTTACTGGGCGTGGAGCGATTTGTCCAGGGACAGGGAAAGTGTCCCTAGGGTTACCTTCTGCGCGCTTAAGGCGCTTGGCCTCCAGACCCTAAAGCTCATTCCCGCCCCGCCCCCACCCCGCCCCAGGCGTGCGCAAAATGCACTTGGTGGGGGTCAGCGTCTGCAACGCCCCCTAACGGCCTGCTGAGCGCAGCACCCACGCCCCCGGCCGCTGGAGAACTGGCCACTGGAGAACTCGGCGGGGGCACTCAGTCCTAGACCAGAGCCACCCCTCAGGCATCATCCAGGTTTGTGAACTCGCGGCTCACGACCACCTGCACCTCCCCCACCCTATCCCGAAAGGTTAGAAAGACAAATATTAAAATTACTCGCACAAAGGGAACTGCTAAAGCGATCCCAAATTAATATGCATGCAAAATTAATTAGTTGCTTTCCGTGACATCAAAATAAGTACCTGGGAAACAGAACACCTTCTGGGCATTGGGAACATATGCTGGAATTAGAGTTAATTGACTAATTACATAAATTAGGCATTACTTTTGCAACACATCAAGTATAAAAGATATCTCAATTAATTGTGCATAAATTACCAGGTGAAATGGGGCGGTGGTCCGGCCAGGATCCGAGTTCTCCGACCTCTCTGCTCTTTTTTAGAGCCCCAAAGCCAAGCGGCGTCGCGCTCCACCCACTGGCAGGCGAGGAGAGGGGGAGACCTGCCTGAGAGTCCGCGCTGGAGTAGGCTGATGACCCCGGGCAATCGTTAATGCGAAGGAAACTCCCCTTCTCATTAAAATCAATTATGTGCAGTTAGATTGATCAGCTTTTGTCAGAAAGGAGCGAAACAGTCCCCTTTACCAATGCTAACCCCCCACTCCCCTCGTCCACCTTAGCTGGTTCTGTGGTCACCTGGGGGCCCTCGCTCAGCAGGTCCTGCTGTTCCGGTCCTCAGTCTCCCTGGATAAGGAGATTGACGTCAGCTCTGGACCACTTTCCATTGACCTGGAGTCAGCCCCGCGGTTTTGGAAGTCAGGCATCTCTTGGTGGTCTACATCCTCTGAGCTTGCCACTACTCACCCAGGAATTCAACTTCCAGGGAGGGAGGCCAAGTGATTTGAGTCTTTTTGGGTTTGAAGTGGGTGTAAATCAACCTCCGGGATGTAAAATCTAGTGAATAACCCACACATTCTCGTAGAGGATGGTTTGTCAGAGCCCCCGGCACCCCCCCCCCATATATGGTTTCTCTGCTCTCTTATGAATGAAAAAACAGAATAGGTATAGCATGCGTTTGGGAGGGGTGGAGGAACTCCCTTCTCCAAGGGGAGCTCCAGAGACCACTCTATTAACCCTCCCTCAGCAAACCACCAAACGTAGCATTTGTTTTGCCTTTCAAACAGTCTGTTGTTGGCAAAATGTTAATGATCTTGGCAGTGACTTTCCCCTATGTTCTCTGCGCATTTTAAGCGAAAGAGAAAAGCAAGCGTCCCAAAGTAAAAGGGTTATTTGGGCCGTGGACAAAGTCATGCCACTTCCAAACCCTAGTGAAATCTCAAAAACTCATATGCATTCCTTACATAAATGACCACCGATTGCAATGCCGTTTGGTTCTATTGATCTAGTGTAGAGATTTTCAACTGGTGTGTCACAGCACACTGGTGTGCTGCAACAATTTTTAAAGCATGCAATACCTGATCATTTAGTCAGGGCCACTGACCTCTTTTTCCTTAGATTGTCAAATAAAAAATGACAAAAGCCAACACAACAATAGCCATCTGGTGTGAATGAATCAAAATTACACCTATTTTTGTCAGATCAGCAAAGGTATGATAGCAATTAGTTTAGAATTACTAGTATTTAGAATTTGAGTAATTAGTGTATGTGTGCTGTGAGATGAAAAGAGCTGAAAATCACGATCTAGTGGAATGTTACTAATGGAGCGACAGATTTCTCAGCAACTCCTGGAGCTGTCATCATGTGCCTGGCGGTTTGTAAAGTATCTGAAGTCACAGACCTGTGTCCGCACCCCCAGGATTCCCAAGTTGTAATCATTTTCTTCTGTTTTGCAAAAGCAAACACAGAGAACTAAAGGAAATCCTGAGGAACCCTCTATCGTCTGATTATCTACATCTTCATCAGGGTGCCTGGTGACATTTGTTAGAACATAATCCTGACTGCTGATGGACTGAAGAAACCAATGAATTCCTAAGTTACTGAGACAAACATTCATTTTGATGTAGAGGTTTCCTGCAGGAGCCAGATGCTGAAGGTACTTGAGGGAGATGTTGACAAGTGGGTAATTGTCAGCAGAACTAAAACAGACACTTTGTTTACAGTTGAGCATGATTAATTGAGAGTAAATGAAACAGCACTTTATAAAATCACCATCCAAGTTCAAAAAGGCTGTATGTCTCTAGGAATACAAGAAGTGGACTTATTGTACAAGGTCTAGTTTTGCCAGACTCTTGAAGCAGCAGCTGGCAGCAGTGTGAATGGGAAGCAGATATGCTTTATTGCTTACTGGCTAATCTGCTGTAACAGAAATTGGGGGTGGGGGGTGGGGGGGCAATTTACAGAGTTGGATTAGAAACATTTTCTCCTAATTAACTGAGTTTTAAATTTCTCTTATTAAAATGTTATCCCTCCCTCTCTTTTCATTCTACCTTTAAAATATGAAACTCACTTAATGGGAAATAATTTTCAAAATGAGCCGCATGTAATAAACCCAAACTGATGCCATTAAATGCCACTGTGATTCTTTAGTTTGCAAGAGAGCATTTCTGTTTCCTGTGGTTCTGATAAATTGCAGAGGCCACACTCTTGCAAACATCTTATGATTGTCCAACACAATAAATTTTAATGAAACAGGAAAAATGGCCTTCTTTCAAAGTACAGTGTGACTTATACACACAAGGTTTTGGGGTTTTTGTTTTGTTTTCTTTTTGGCCTCTATCCTGCTAGACCAGAGGTGACCAGGCCAACACCTTCCTAATAAACTCCAATAATCATGTCTGTGCAGAGTAGTGCTGCAGACATACCGATCAATTCCCTTGGGTGGATATCTTGGATGGATGGACTTACAGTAGTTGATAATAAATGGACAGTCTTTGCATTGTAATATAATGCCCAATGAAGATCAAAACAATGAGTTTAAGGCAGTCAGAAATAATTTTGGGTCATTAGCATTCAATCAAATTAGTACTGTTGTCCAATTGTAGGCATGGATAGAGAAACACATGCCAGGCAAATACGATGCAAACCAGAACTTGGTTTGAGCTGTTAGGAAAGCTCTCTCTTGAGACTTCTTGCAATTAAGAACTGTCTCTAGGAGCTTCTGAGACGAAAGCAAAAGCAGAATTTATGGAATAGACGGAGAGAGAGAGGGAGGGAGAGGAAGAGGGAAGGAGGGGGGGGAAGAGAAAAGGAGGAGGAGGAGGAGGAGGAGGAGGAGGAGGAGGAGGAGGAGGAGGAGGAGGAGGAGGAGGAGGAGGGGGAGATGAAGAGAGAAATGGAAACATCTTTTCTAGTGAGCCACAGACTTTATGTGAACCAAATACGCTTTCTTTTCCCTTGAACTTGTTTGAGCTAAGTTCTGAAAGGATCATATTCAAGAAACCCAGAGCCGATTTCGTGCTGAAAATTATGCCTATCCCTTCTGTTTCTCCTCATCAGGAGGAGCAACTCAAATTGACGCGGAATTCGTGAAGGGTGAATTGGGTAGCTCTTGGGCTTTGGGTCCCAAGGAATTTCCTTTCCTGGTGGGCACTATATATTGGTTTGGTGATTGCACACTTTTGGGGATACTTATCAAGGCTTCTAGAGTCTGCCAGTTTTAGGATGAGGAGCTAAAGTAATATCTCCATCATCATATCCCTAAGCCCTTAAAAATCTTAGAAGTCAAGCAGCCAGCCTCCCCTCCCTCCTTCCCTTCCTCCCTCTCCTTCCCCCTCCCTCCTTTCTTCCTCCCTCTTTTCCTTCCTCCTTTCCCTCCCTCCCTCTCTCCCTCCCTCCTTCCTTTCATTCTCTTTCTCCCTCCTTCCTTTTCTTCCTCCATAGCATTTTTGAGGACTAATTCTGGCCTGGGCCATTAAATAGCAAAGCAGGGCTCTGGTACATTTATTTCAGGAGTTGAATATCAATTGGGGAAAGAAAAAACATACTCAAGAATAGTCACCAAAATCTCGGAGTGGGGTTCTTTCTTATTGGAAGCTCTTCATGATTTTTGTCTTAAAAAAAGCAAAACTCTATTCTCTCATTTAACCCTCAAAAATAACCCATTGGGGATGGAATCTGTGAATAAAAATGGCTACCAGCCATTGAGTGCTCTGTTAGGCCAGCAGTTCTGAAAGTGTCATTCTTGGGCTCTGGAGTTATCTGAGAACCTTACATGGGTTCCATGAGGATCAAATGACCTTCATAATAATACTAAGGCATTATTTACCTTTTTCACTCTTATTCTTTCACTGGTGTACAATGGAATTTGCAGAAGCATCATGACATGTGATTTTTTAAACACATTGAATCCTTGCCCTAGCTGGTTTGGCTCCATGGATAGAGCATCGGCCTGAGGACCAAAGGGTCCTGGGTTCAATTCAGGTCAAGGACAGGTACCTTAGTTGCAGGCTCCTCCCCGGCTTGTGCAGGAGGTAACCAATTGATGTGTTCCTCTCACATCGATGTTTCTCTCTGTCATTTCCTTTCTCTTCCACTCTCTCTAAAAATCAATGGAAAAATATCCTCGGATGAGGGTTAACAACAACAAAAACACATATTGAATACAGAAACAGCAATGAGAATCCAGTTGTCTTCTATTAAGCTAGACATTAAACAGATTTGCAAAAATGTAAACAAAACACTGATACTCTTCTAATGAATGTTGTTCTAGAGAATATAGGTTTTATGTAAATGAGTTATTCATGTTGACATGCAATGGATTTATTATTTTAATAAATATTTATTTTTTTCCCAGTTTTAATTTCCAATACTATCATAAATATCTATAGCTATGACTCCAATAAACAAAGCATTTGGGGTAGGCTCTGCTATCACCCTTGTTTTAGAGATGAGGAAACAAAGATCGAGAGAGAGTTTGGGAAGCTCCAAGGTTCCACAGACAGTAGGTTGGGAGGTCAAGGCTCTCCGCTTCCAAAATTTGATATTTGGCTTCATTTTATAGTTGAAATTGAAGTGTTTCTATTCATGGTTGGAAATGCTGCAACCCAGAGAGATGATGTGATTTGCCTAAGCTAACGCAATTGGTAACTGAGCTAAGGCTTTAGCAGGTTCTTCCCACTAGAGCTCGTGCCACTCTGCCCCTATTCAGTGGTGTGCTAGGAAGCTGGCTGTTGATGGAGAAAAGCATTCATTTTTAGTAGAATTCACCAGTAAAGCCATTTGGGCCTGGAGTTTTCTTAGTGGGAAGGTTGTTATTTACTAGTAAACTTCAAATTTTAAAATAGATATCATGCTATTTAGGTTATCTACATCTTCCTGTCTAAAGTAATTCCCTCCTAGTTTCCTCAAAAAATTAAAAATGGAACTCCCATTTGACCCAGTAACCCTCTTTCTAGGAATATATTCCAAGAAATCAGAAACACCAATCAGAAAGGACACATGCACCCCTATGTTCATAGGAGCACAATTTACAATAGCTAAGATTTGGAAACAGCCTAAGTGCCCATCAGCAGATGAGTGGATTAGAAAACTGTAGTACATCTACACAATGGAATACTATGGGGCTGTAAAGAGAAAGAACTCTTAGCATTTGCAACAGCATGGATGGACATGGAGAGCATTATGCTAAGCGAAATAAGCCAGTCAGAGAAAGATAAATATCACATGATCTCACTAATTTGTGGAATATAATGAACAACATAAACTGATGAACAAAAACAGATCCAGAGACAGAGAAGCATTGAACAGACCGTGAAACTTCAGAGGGAAGGCAGTGGAGGGGGAGGGGTAAGAGATCAACCAAAGGTCTTGTATGCATGCATATAAGCATAACCAATGGACACAGACACTAGGGGGGGGGGGTGAGGGCATGTGCTGGGGGGTGGAGGTGGTCAGGGAGAGGTCAATGGGGGGAGGAAAAGGAGACATATATAATACTATATGTAATACTTTAAACAATAAAGAATTTTTTTAAATGAAGTAATTCCATCCAAATTAATTAATTTGTTGCTCAAGTTGATCATAACATTTCCTTATTAGTATTTTAGTGTTCTCTTGTTTTTTTCCCCCCTCTTAATCAGTCTGGTTAGAGGTTTACCAATTTTCTTGATTATTTTTTAAGAACCAGCTTTTTAGTTTCATTGATCTGATTTAAACTCCCTGCTCTGCTACTTACGAACAGAGTAATCTTGGGCAAGTAACTTCATATGATTTTCCTATGTCTTCAACTCTTAATTGTTGCTTCTACAGTGTAAAATCTATTGTTATTTCTATCCAGTACATTTTAATTTCTGATATTATGTTTTTCACGTCTAGAAGTTTCATTTGGGTCTTTTCTTTGGCTCATCTGTGCTAATTAATCATCGCTGTCCTTCCTGGATGTATTCTTATTGAAGGAGTTTTCTCCTGATTATGGTTCATATTTTCTTGCATGCCAGATAATTTTTGATAAATTCCAGTCATTGTGAATTTTAAGTTGTTGAGTGCTGAAGGCATTTGAAAGAGTGTTGGACAATATTGTTATTTGAATCAATCTGATCCTTCTGAGTCTTGATTTTAAGCTTTACTGTGGCAGGTTTAGAGCAGCCTTTACTCCAGGGCTAGTTCAGTCCTACTCCTCAGGTATGACCCTTTAGAGAACTCTGTGTGATGCTCTATGCTTTACAAGGTCTCTCCATTTTACTTCTACTTTTGTGTGAGCCCCAGTAATTGTTCTGCTTACTGCTTGTCAGTGGGTTCTCCCCGCCCCCGCCCCCCGGCCGCATGGATAGATCTATACTCAGCTAGACTCCAAGAACTCAGCAGATCTCTATGATCTAGTCTGCAAAGTCTAGACACCTACTCCTTCCCAAACTCCAGTGTGTGTCACCTTAGCCAGTGATTACTATTGGACTTTGGTTAGATTTTTTCTCCTTGTCCTGTGGACTAGAAACTACTTCTAGGCAGTAAGCTGGGATGACCATGAGATGTCCCTCATGTGTTTTTCATTGCTCAGAGACCACAGTCCTCCTCTGCCTGAAATGGTTTGTAAATGTATTTTGCATCCGATATCTAGGTTTTTCGGAGTGGGAAGGTAATTGTTCATGGGCAAAGCAGAAGTCTGACTATGAATAAAATTTGTTGTGAAAAATATTATTTACTAAGCAGAATATCCCCTTTTATAAGAAGTTAATGTAAAGGTTTTGTATTTTTTCATTTTAAAATGTCACATCTCTCTAAAACAAACTGCAAATCTCTCATTTTCAACATTCTTGAACTAAAAGGGAGAATATCAGTGCTTTATATTTTATAGGTTCTCACTTTTTAAATATCAGACTTTATACGTACACAGATATTATAAGGAAATACATGGTATTAGGATGCTTGAGATTATCTTTACTAGAAAATGCACTACCTTTCTGCTCATTTAAAAAAAAATCCTTACCTGAGGATATGTTTTTATTGATTTTAGAGAGAGGAGAGGGGGAGAAAGAGAGGGAGGGAGAGAGGCAGAGAGAGAGAGAGAGAGAGAGAGAGAGAGAGAGAGAGAGAGAGAGAGACAGACATTAATGTGAGACAAAAACATTGATCAGCTGTCTCCTGTATACTCCCCAACCGGGGATGGAACCCAAAACTTAGATATGTGCCCTGACAATGAATCAAAACCACAACCTTTTGGTGTAAGGGATGATGCTCCAACCAACTGAGCCACCTGAGCCATCTGACTAGGGCCTTTTCCATTCATTTAAACTCTTATTAAATTATTACTTTTCTTCCTAGTTACCAATTGGGCTTTAAGAATTGCACAAATGGCCCAGCCTGAGTGGTTCAGTGGTTGAGTGTCGACCCATGAACTAGGAGGTCACGGTTCAATTCCCAGTCAGGGCACATGCCCGGGTTTCAGGCTTGATCCCCAGTGTGGGGCGTGCAGGAGGCAACTGATCAATAATTCTCTCTCATCATTGATATTTCTCTTTCTCTCTACCTCTTCCTTCCTCTCTGAAATCAATAAAAATGTATTTTTCTTAAAATAAATTGCACAAATGATAATTTATATGGCATTCCCTGTATCTGAGAACTTAAATTTTTAAAAAAATGATAAACCATCAGTGACTTCATATAAAGTGTGGATGAGTCCATTATCAATACCAAAATTTAGTACCAAATAAGGATAAACAATATCTATATATGGCTGGTATAAGAATGTACACTTCCCACTTCAATAAAGAGCATTCAGCACCTCTTAGGAATAAAATTCTACTCTTTTGAAAGCTCTGTGAAAAGGTTGTGAACATTTGAAATTTTCTTTTCTTGAATTAGTCTAATCCTTTGTAATAGGTTGTGTTCCTGTGTTTAGCAGGGCTTTTGAAGACTAACTTAAGAGGCAGGAGTTTGAGGGATGAGAAATATATTAAATCAAATATTTCCTTCCTCTTATGTATTAAGTACTTAGCAAAGTAATTACTTTCGTTCTCATTTGCCAGAGAGAAAAACTTTTTCTTATATATTTTACTATCCCTTAATAGACATAAGGCTTCCTAAGCTATCCATCATATTGTGGTCAGATTATCTTTACCTTTAAAGACAGGTACATTTGGAGATCTCATAACTTGGTAATTCCTCTGTTATGTCATATTTTATTTCCTGATAATTAAGCATCATATCATCAGAAGTGATAATGACCATGATTATGAAATTGAAAAACATGGACAGGAATGGGTTGGTTATATTCCTTATAATACAGTATTGGGTCTTTATTCTTACATGTGAAAAAAACTGTTAGAATTTTGCTGGCTGCCACCATGTTTTGAGTTTTTAAAATACTCTTGCCTTTCTGACCCCCCACTTTTGCTTCTAAATAATCAAAATAATTAAATATCTATACAAAGGTCTGAACTTTTAAATATTTATAGATTCTCATTCATTTTTTACTTCATTTATTTTTGTTTACAATGTGTTTGTGCTGTGTGAAAATGCATTTCGGGGTTTGTATATTACTCAGGGGAATAACTGCGGAATCTTCCCCCTTTACATAATCCTATTTTTAACAATAAAAGGAAAATCATGATGTCATGATGCCTGTGGTTCCGCTGGTGTTCTTTGTTATCAATTAAACACTAAACTAGAGGTTTTAATTTCCCAGTCCCTTGGGGATTTATTTACAAAGCAACCTGCATTTTTACCTTCATGCAAAAACATTGCATTATTTACAAAATGAATATTAAAATAATACAATTAGAATGAAAAGTGGTTTCCTTTGGGGTTTTCTTGAGAGAGTGAGACAACGTTATCTGCAAAGCTGATTTGATATTAATGCATTCTGCTAATCGAGTTTATTTTCTGCATTGACTAAAGTTAATAGTAATCCTTTAATTTGCAAATATACAGTTCTAAAATTGCATTTCCAAGTTGATTGCTGGTGGTTATGCTACATGGTGTAAGCTCACTGCTGAACAGATTATTTACACTCACTCTAGAAGATGAAATGATCCCCAACCCATCTTTCTTGCAAAATTAGTAGAAATGCTGGTTGCTATTAAACCCGATCAGCTGGTATCACAGCAGGGGACTTGTGAAAAAATTACTTAATATCTCTTTGTTTACAGTCTTCACAGAGGTGAATATATTTAAGATAATTATTCAACAGCTAACCAGCTACTGATGTTACCTATTTCTGTTTAAAGAAGTTGCATTTTTTTAAAAAAAAAACCTATGCCACACCAAAGATTTTATTTTTTCCCCTAAGGATTTTATTTCCCGTGTGTGTGTGTGTGTGTGTGTGTGTGTGTGTGTGTGTTTAGTGATACTCCTCTTAATGCTTGAGCTGATTAAGCCCAAGATGTTATATTGCACGGAGGCAATTTGATCATTCCTGCATTTCCAGAAAGCATGGCATTGTGTAGAACTAAATTTTGATTTCTTAATCAGCCACTGATTTATAAGACAAGTAGGAAACAATTCACTTTAGAGTGCCTCAATTTCCCTTTTAAAGCAGCAATTAAACCTTAATGGGACCACTGTGGATTTAATTAAATAGATTGGAACAAACTTAGATTAAAAACAGCGACTAATCTGTAAACTTCTATTTTTTTATTGTTATAGGAAAAAATTACTCCAAATCAGCAGTGGGAAAAACATGTAAATGTAATGCCCTTAGAAGTACATGTAGTGCCTGTTGATTTTAAGGGAGCCATGCAAATTATGTGAGTGGAATTTGATTCTGAGTTTCTTCAGTTGGCTCAACAGTTTAGTTTTTAGCTATATTTATGTTTCACTGTATCCTTCAAACAGCTCCCATAATGAATGTATTTCATGTCTTGAGTCATTCACGTCTTAAAACTGCTTTCTCTTTCTTTCCATATGTACCTGATTGGCTAACAAGATAATTCCATTATCTAGGCAACCTCTAATCTAAGACCTATTAATTTTTCTTGCCTCTGATATATGACTTTAAACTGGAAAAGAATCTTTTAAAAAATATATTGCTCTCCAAGCATCACTCTAAGGAGCAGAAGGTAGCTGAGTTGCCTATTATTTGGGGGTTTGGAAAAGCAGCTTAATGATATTCACATTAGAAATTATTTACCCAGAGAGTTATAACTTCTCTTTCCAATATATTATTAGCTGAACCTTGGCTCAACTCTTATTTTAATGGAAGATCTTGTGCTGTCTTTTTGTGTGTATTTGAGTTACAAGAATTATTGAATTTTTTTAAAAGGCACAATTAGAGCAATTCATTATCATGTAATAATTTTACAGTTATTTTATTATTTGTTGGAGGTTAGAAATGGTATACATTTTTGTTCACTCTAAATTCCTATACTTAGCACTGTTTCCAATGCATAGTGGGTACTCAACAAATATCTGTTGGGCAGGTGGATGTCAGCTTTTGTTGCCACGCCCTTGCTACATCTGCATAACTATGTGAGCTCCGGGTGTCACAGTCCTGTACCCCACTTTCTACCCTGACAAATATCATTTAAGGTCCAATGGGGGAAAAGGAGCCACTCTATTTAAATCAGGGGGAATTTAGTACAGGAAATCAGTTGCACAGGTGCCAGAAGAGCTGAAAAGATAAAAAGAGGATGGGAGCGCTAGCTGGTTTGGCTCAGTGGAGAGAGCATTGGCTTAGGAACTGAAGGGTCCCAGGTTCAATTCTGGTCAAGGGCATAGGTCCGGGTTGTAGGCTCGATCCCCAGTAGGGGGCATGCAGTGAGCAGCCAATCAGTGATTCTCTCTCATCATTGATGTTTCTATCTTTCTCTCCCTCTCCTTTCTTTTCTGAAATCAATAAAAATATATACTTAAAAAAAAAAGAGGATGGGAAGGCAATGCAAAAGTTAGCAGCAGCAGGAGCCACACCCCTAGACTAGAGGGACAAAAGGAGGAAGGGGTGTTAACAGAGCTCAGAGCCTGGGAGCACCTGATAGAACCTGAAACCACAGAGGACCTGTCTGACGGACACTGACACCACGGAGGTGATGCGGCCATGGTCAGGGAGGTGCCAGAGGCAGAGAAGGAAGGGAAAAGTACTCTGGCGTCTCCCTTCCTCTGCCCTCCAACTTCTCATTGGAAAACCCTGCAGAATGCCACTGACATGGGAGTATAAAGAGAGTTGTCTGCACTAGCTCCCCTCCCCTTCAGCAACAGAGCAGGAAAGGGGAGGAATGAATCTGAGAACAGCAGGCCTTGGTGTGCTCCACTACCAGAGGAAGATGCTTTAGGGATCATGCCAGTTTTGTGCTTTCTATCTCCCACTTCCGGGTCCCTCTCTGCCAGTTATTCTGCCTAGTTAACTCCTACCCCAGGATGATTCACCAGCATCCTTATGTCCTAAGACAGTGATGGCGAACCTATGACACGCGAACTCATTTTTTTGGTTGACTTTTCTTTGTTAAATGGCATTTAAATATATAAAATAAATATCAAAAATATAAGTCTTTGTTTTACTGTGGTTGCAAAAATCAAAAAATTTCTATGTGTGACACGGCACCAGAGTTAAGTTAGGGTTTTTCAAAATGCTGACACGCCAAGCTCAAAAGGTTCGCCATCACTGTCCTAAGAGACCCCTTCCTGAAGCACCTGATAACTCAAGATCAAGCAGCTGGCCTACATTTGACACTCTGCTTGCCCAGCCCTAGAGAGATAAATCCAGTCCAGCAGAGCTTTAGAGCTCATCCACCAATCTCCCAGGTGATTTCATGCCAAGAACTGGGGGATGATCCACTGAATTTGGGGTGGAGAGAGCATTGTGATCTTGGTGAACAAGGCCTGTGCCCAAACTATTAGTGATATGATTAGGGCAGCCTTTGCATTACCATAATTCTAGGCTTACGCTTGTCTTTTTAAAATTTTTAATCATTTTATTTAGTGGTGTGACATTGGTTAATGACATTATGTAGGATTCAAGTCTACAATTCTATGATACATCATCTATAATTGCATTGTGTTTGCCACCCAAAGTCAAATCTCCTTTTATACCATACTAGAGGCCCAGTGCACAAAATTGGTACATGGGTAGGGTTCCTAGTGGCTGCCAGCTGCTGGCTGGGGCCTCCCTTCCCTGGCTGCCAGCTGCTGGCTGGAGCCTTCCTTCATTCCGCACTGCCCACTGGTGGTCAGCACATGTCATAGCAAGTAATCAAATTCCTAGTTGGTTGAATTCCCAAGGGGACACTTTGCATATTAGGCTTTTACATATATAGATATTTGACCCCATTTCCTAACCCCATCCCCTTTTCCTGTATCTATGAGTGTTGTTTGTTTGTCTTATTCGTTCATGTGTTGCTTTCAGCTTTATATCCCAACTAGAGGCCCAATGCACAAATTTTGTGGAAGAGGCTTGGCCCTCGCAGTCCCAGCTTCATCCAGAAGGTCATCCAGATGTTTGTTCTGCTGTTCAGCCATCTGGTTTAATTAGCATATTATGCTTTTACTAGAGGCCTGGTGCACGACATTCGTGCACTTGGGGAGGGGGTTCCCTCAGCCCGGCCTGCACCCTTTAGCAGTCAGGAGCCCTCAGGGGGTGTCCAACTGAAAGCTTAGGCAGCTTTCAGTTGGACATCCTTAGCGCTGCTGGGGAGGTGGGAGAAGCTTCTGCCACCACTGCTGCACTCGCCAGCCATCAGCCCAGCTTCTGGCTGAGTGGCACTCCCCCTGTGGGAATGCCCTGGCCACCAGGGGGCAGCTCCTGTGTTGAACATCTACCACTTGGTGGTCAGTGCACATCATAGCGACCAGTTATTCTGCTGTTAGGTCAATTTGCATATTACCCTTTTATTATATAGGATTGTATAGATATGAGTAAAATCATATGGTTCTTGATTGTTTCTGACTGACTTATTTCACTTAGCATGATATTCTCAAGATCCATCTATATTGTCATATATGGTGTATTTCATCCTTGCTTATGGCTGAGTAGTATTCCATGATATATACTATATACTAGAGGCCTGGTGCATGAATTTGTGCACCAGTGGGGTCCCTCTGCCAAGCCTGTGCCCTCTCGCAACTTGGGACCCCTCGGGGGATGTTAGACTGCTGGTTTTGCCCCGATCCCTGCAGGCCTGGCCTGCCTGCGGGGATCAGGCTGAAACCGGCAGTCCAACATCCCTAGAGAGATGTAGTAATGTGTGAAGTGGCAGGTGACTGGGGAGGAGCCCAAGCCTGAGCTGGGCCAGGCACCGCACCACTCCTGCTCATCCTGGCCCTGCTGCGCCTGCCACCTCTGCTGCTTGGTAGTGCTGCCATGGAGGTGGGAGAGGTTCACACCGCTGCAGCTGCGGTCACCAGCCATGAGCCTGGTGTCTGGCACCTGTCAGTCAGCTGAGCAGTGCTCCCACTGTGGGAGCACACTGACCACCAGGGGGCAGCTCCTGCATTGAGTGTCTGTCCCCTGGGGGTCAGTGTGTGTCATAACAACTGGTCGACTGGTCATTCAGTTGCTTAGGCTCTTACATATATAAATTAGAGGCCTGGTGCATGGATTCATACACAGTGGTGTTCCTTGGCCTGGCCTGCAGGGATTGGGCCAAAACCAGCTCTCTGACATCCCCTGAGGGGTCCTAGATTGTGAGAGGGCACAGGCCAGGTTGAGGGACCCCACCAGTGCACAATTGGGGCTGGGGAAGGACCACAGGAGGGCTCCAGGGCATGTCCAGCCCATCTCATCCAGTCCCAATTGGCTGGACTCCAGAAGCAAGCTAGCCTACTGGTCACAGCATCTGCCTTCTGGTGGTCAGTGCACATCACAGTGACCGGTCGAATGGTTGAACAAACGGTCGGACACTTAGTATATTAGGTTTTTATTATATATATATATATATATTATATACATATACCATATCTTCTTTATCTAATCATCTGTCAAAGGACACTTTGTTGTTCCCATGTCTTGGCCACCATGAATAATACTGCAATGAACATAGGAGTGCATATGGTAACTGTATTCTTAATTTTTTTGAGGAACCTCCATACTGTTCTGTAGTGGCTGTACCAGTTTACATTCCTACCAGCAGTGAATGAGGGTTCCTTTTTCTTCACAACTTCTCCAACGCTTGTTATTATCTGTCTTGTTGATAATACAGGCTCACAGTTTTCAATGAGAATTTTTTTCCATTGGCAATCATTGGTCCTTTACACTTATTTTATGATTCATCAGTGAGAGTTTAATTTGTGTTATGAAATAAAGACAAACTACAAAATAAATATGAGTATTATTCATAAAATCTTTCACTAAGCATCTGCTTTGTGATAACTCCATGATATTAAGGCAAAGTTTCTCACCCTTAGCACTATTGACATTTTGAGCTCATCAGTTATTTGCTGAGGCTGTCCTGAGCATTATGGAACTTTCAGTAGCTTCCTTTGCCTCTTTCCCACTAGGCACCATTAGCACTTCCCTCCCCACTCAAGTTGTGACAACTAAAACTTAATTTAGACATTGCCACATGTCCCCTGGGAGGTGGAAACCACCCCTGGTCGAGAACCACTGTGTGAAGGGGAATACAGTTATTATGATCCCATTTTACAGGGAAAGAAAATAAAAGTCAGCAACGTTAAGAGGGCATGCCAGGTCTTCTTATTCCTTAAATTTTTACATAAGCTCTAAGTCAAAGATTAATGGGAAATTCTTGGGATGAAAAATTTGCTGGCCTGGGGCAAAGTCAAAATTGGGACCCAAAATGCAAGAAGGAAAGATACGACTTACTAGTTTGAAATTCTTATCTAGGTCCTAGAAATTTAAATAAGAGTCTTGATTTGATAACTGAGAGGTTGTGAAACATTACTCTAAGAGCTGCACATTGTAAGAAATGTAGCCCGGGACAATGAGAGACAGCCCTGGGATGTGCTTAGCAAGGAAAATAGCACTGGTGGCTTTCCATCTGGCTTTGACTTAATGACTACATTATTTTAATTTTCCCTACATTTTAAATCTCTGATTTCTTCAAGACAAGAACACCTTAATTTCCCTCATCGCATCTGTCTGCTCATTAGTGTGCATGTTTTCCTTTGTCAGCAGTTGGCTACCAGATGAAGTTTAGATAAATGGTCGTCAGCTTACCTTATAGTTGTTTTATGATGGGGTTTGGATGGAAGAGTTGCAGCAGATACTCCCAATAAGAAGGCTGCTCTCTCTCTCTGTGGTTCACTGAACCCATATGGATCAGAACAGCTGGAAGGATAGATTTGCTACCTGAGGCCAACAATTGTGTCGCCAACCATGACTCCCACTTGCTGACCCTTGTATAATGCATTGCACTTGAAGAAATGTTGATCACTCCTTTCCATTTTGTGATGGATGGTGTTATTTAAGACTGATAGTTTTGTAAATCGTTGGTGACTTTCCACATCTCACAGATGTGAGTGAGGCAGATAGTCAATAAATAATGCCATGTTCTAGAGCGGTGGTTCTCAGCCTTCCTAATCCCGCGGCCCTTTAATACAGTTCCTCATGTTGTGGTGACCCCCAACCATAAAATTATTTTTGTTGCTACTTCATAACTGTAATTTTGCTACTGCTATGAATTGTAATGTAAATATCTGATATGCAGGATGTATTTTCATTGTTACAAGTTGAACGTAATTAAAGCATAGTGATTAATCACAAAAACAATATGTAATTACATATGTGTTTTCCGATGGTCTTAGGCGACCCCTGTGAAAGGATTGTTCGACCCCCAAAGGGGTCGCGACCCACAGATTGAGAACCGCTGTTCTAGAGGACCGTGCACTGCTCTTCACCATGTGGGCTAAATTGTCCCGCAGGTGTGAAGGTAGCTCAGACCTGGAATGGAAAATCTTCTAGAAAAAAACAGTTTCTGGCTGGTATGCATCTTTCCAGGCCTGTGTTGTAAGATTGCTTTGTACGAGATGCTTGATTCCTAGGCTCGCTCCTGAAAGCACCTGCATCACCTAGAATGCAAAGCTTGCGAGGACAATGCTCTACTGACTTCGATTCACCCACTCAGGCTGGGGTGGTGGGTGCCACATCAAAAAAGGTGATTTTCTTTGATCGTGTAACATCAAGTGAGCCATCCACAGAGAGCTGTCTGAAAGGACTGTCATGGTTGACATCATTAAACTTTTAGATCATCCACATGACTCCCCTGGCACTGAGTCCATGCTCCCCAAGCAACCCTCCAGTTACAACGTGGTCTTCCAAGCAGCCCTGTCTCCAAGGAGAGCATAGGGCAGACAAAGCAAACGCGGTGTTCCAGTCATGTCCTAGTCAATACACATGACAGGCATATTTTTCATTATATGAATGAATAAAGCGTCATCAAGTTGAAAAATGAATAATTTCAGTTCAGTAGCTTTCGCTTTATAAACAGGTTGAATATAGTCCTTACGTTCTTGATGCATTCATTTGTACAGGAAGAGGGGAATGAAGCACCAGAGTGGTTTCAGCGCTTCGTTGGATACCCTTTAGCACAGCTTTCCAGTTGTTGTGTGTGTTTTCTCTTCCCGAGCATGTGGTAAGTTGCCTCTGGTGAGACCCATTTTTACTACTATTTTTGTATATGGTCTAGTACATAGTACAATGCTGGGGACATACTGTACAGTCCCTTAAAACATTTCACTTATTTTCTGACTCCCCTAATATATTGAATGAATTAATTAAAGTAAAGAGACATTTATAAAGATGGAAAACAGTCTACTTCAAGTGCAGTGGAGTGCTGTGAAATAAGGACTTGGTTGACTTATAGCATGAAGTACAGTGGGGTCACCTGTCATAAGTCTCCATTACTGTGTAACCCATGATGCCTTTTTCTAAAGGAGCAATTATTGTGAGTTCCAATATATGTGTGTGCCTTACAGAGCAACAGTAGAGGTTCCAGCTGTGTTGGATTTATATAAGGAAAGAAACTTCTAAACATATCAGGAGGGTGGGTGGTTGAACCTACTGGCAATGCATTTGTGATCTGAACTCCTGCTGTGCTATTTGGCTACGCCACAACTTTACTAAACAGTGACGAGTTCTGTCAAGAGGATTTCTTTAAAAAATAATTTTGTCCTAGATGCTGACATGGATATCACATGACTTTAAAATATGAGAACAGAGAGGGCCGATTCAAATAGGAAATTTTTAGAGAAAGAATAAACTACTGTTGGTTAAAATCTGTATTTACCTATCCCCAATTTTGCTGGTTATTGATATATGTTCATTTATTATGGGATGCACTTCATGTTGTCTGAATCTTGAGATTTTCATGGCTGCTTGGCTTTGAAGTTCTGTTTTAGTCTTTCTGGCAACCTTGACAAGGAGCTCATGTGTGTGCACTGCACCTGGAATTTCCAGTGTACTACTTGGGTAGTAACTTCCTGGTCAGTCTCTTGTGGCTGCTCTAGCAAACTGCCACAAACTTGGTGGCTCAAAACAACAGATATTTATTTTGTCCCAGTTCCGGAGGCCAGGAGTCTGAAATCAGAATCCTGGGCTGAAATCGGTCCGCTGGGCAGTGCTCCTCCAGCAGCTCTAGAGCACAGACTTGACGTTGCCCCTTCTAGCCTCTATGGCTGCTGATTCCTTGGCTCATGGCCTCATCCCTCCACTCATCTCCTCCGTGGTCACATTGCCTTCTCCTCTTGTCCATCAACTCTCCTCTGCTTCCCTCTTCTGAGGATACATGTAATGTCATTTAGGGCCCACCAGGATCATCACATCTCAAGACCTTTAATTTAATCACATCATTAACATCCTTTTTGCCCTATAAGGAAACAAGAATAAGAACGTGGATTTTTCTTGGGGAGGGGGAGGGCGATTATTCAGTCTACTTGAATTATTTATTAATTGATATATCACTTAAGTTCAAAATCCTTTTTCCTCGGTACTTATAAGACTTTATTTACTCATTTCTAACATTTCATGTTACTTATAAGAAGTCCAATGCCAGTTTGATTACCATTCTTTAGTAAGTAATCTTGTATTCTCTGCCTCAACCACATGTAGACATACTAGAAGGTTGGAAGGTTTTCCTTTTATTCCCAAATATCACAAATTTCTTAATCTATTATGCCACCACCCTCACCCCACTCCCCAACGCTGCTGTATTTTTATAGAAGAGTTAGCATGTTCTTTCTACCTAACCACTTAAATCTTTCTTCATTTCGTGTAAATATACTCTTTGGTATTTCTTTATTTCTTTTCCTCTATCTTCTCTGTTATCTTTTTAAAACTCTTATTAGATAAATTTTTGGATCTCAATCTATCATCCACGACTCTTAATTTTCCTTTAAACTTTATTTGCAAAATCCCTCCACTCAATTTTCTAGCTTTGTATAGTGAATTTTAGTCACGTCATTTCTGATATTCAGTTTTTCTGTTTGAATAACTTTTTTTATTTTTGCTATTTTATGTTTAATTTCTGGGAACTCTGGATTCTTCCTTTAAAAATGTATTTTTATTGATTTTAGAAAGGAAGGGAGAAGGAGAGAGAGATAGAAACATCAATGATGAGAAAGAATCATTAATCACCTACCTCCTGCATGCCCCACCCTGGGGATCGAGCCCGCAACCCAGGCATGTGCCCTGACCTCTTGGTTCACAGGGCAATGCTCAGCCACCAAGCCATGCTGGCAGGGCTGGATTTTTCTTCTTTTTTTAAATATATTTTTTATTGATTTAAGAGAAGAAGGGGGAGGGAAAGAGAGATAGAAACATCAATGATGAGAGAGAATCATTGATTGGCTGCCTCCTACATGCCCCCTATTGAGGATTGAATCCGCAACCTGGGCATGAACCTGGGACCCTTCAGTCTGCAGGCTGGTGCTCTATCCACTGAGACAAACTGGCTAGGACAGATTCTTCTTTTTAATTAGTAGCCTGTTACAGTTTTATGGCTCTGTTGTCTTGAATCTCTGAAGATTTTAACTATGCTTTTAAAAGTTCTCTTCTTTTTCCTGCATTAATCTGTTTCCACTCATTGAAGAATCATACAGAAAAAATTGGGTTCCTACTGCACCATAATTATAAAGCCACATGATAAGAACCTTTCCATGACTTCCACACTTAACTACACCAACCTGAGAACTTGGGAGAAACATGTTCAAACTCAGATAACTGAAGCTGTCCAAATGCTACAAAATATAATGACTCTAAGATTGCTCACAGAAAGAGTGAATTGAAACAGTCCGTTTTCAACTTACTGACTGAGAGCTAATCATCTGCATTAGGTTGTGAGCCTTTTGAAAGTTGATGATCACATTTTACTCAATGCTATATTTGTAGCATTCAGCACAGTTCTGGCCCATGATTGTTGCTCAATCAATATTTATTAAATAAAGAAATGAACAAAAATATGGAATTCCAAGTTTGGCACAGATTATTACTTGATTTATATTGAAGGCAGAATCTAAAGAAAATTAGGACTTTTGGGAAGAACATTTTATTTCATTCTTTATTGTTTGTAGCCTTATACTAGTATATAGTTGGACTGAAGTAAAAATGTAATCAGAGAACACCTTACAGAGGGCTCCTGGACACTTGAAAATGACCACAGTTACTAAAGAGCACTTTCTCTGCCTATCCATTCTCCTAGAGATAAGAGGAGGACAGACTGCTTTAATGCCCCTCACGTTCCCATGCCTTTTGGGGAGCTATTTCTTCTTCCACAAGGACCTCTTCCTTCTGGCCCATCCATCCTGCCCTAACTACTTCAAACCACATTGATCTCTCCATACTGAGGCACTATGGGACTTTTCATGTGTATCACACCATTTAGTACTTCAGTTATATTAAACAAATATTTATTTTCTCTGTACTTGGCTC
Organism: Myotis myotis; assembly: GCF_014108235.1. Taxonomy (NCBI): domain Eukaryota; kingdom Metazoa; phylum Chordata; class Mammalia; order Chiroptera; family Vespertilionidae; genus Myotis; species Myotis myotis. The sequence continues at coordinate 175,633,436 of NW_023416313.1, read as the reverse complement.
TGAGCTAGGTTCCAAAAGTGACACAAAGATGAAAAAAACTCACAGTCCTACTTTCAAACCTGCAGCCTGGTAGGGAATTTAATATGTAAGAAATAACTGTAATAAAACTGATCAAGACAAGTAATACAGGATTAGTAAAATGATGCACATGGGAAGTTCAGGTATTATCTACATGATGTTGCTTCAGAAGGTAGTTAACTTTGGCAATGGCCTTGGAAGTTGGACAAGATTTTGTCAGAAGGCAATGAAGAGCCAGGGAGGAAAAGAGAAGGCAGAAAGAAGCAATCATGTATAAAATGCTCAATTAACACAACAGAAGGCAGAAAAAGAGCAGAAGACAAAAATAGGAACAAAGAACAAGGATGACAGATAGAAAACAGTAACAAATATGTTAGCTATTAATCCAACTATTCCAATAACCATTTTGAGAGGAGAACCAAGATGGCGACATAGGTTAACGCCGGAGTTTGCTGCTTTGAACAACTACTTCAAAAGTGAAACTAAAAGACGGAAGGGACATCACCCAGAACCACAGGAACGCTGGCTGAGTGGAAGTCCTACAACTAGGAGGAAAGAGAAACGCATACGGACACTCAGAGGAGGCGCAGTGCTGAAGTCAAGTTCTGAGGTGCGGAGCGGGCTGGCGGCGGAGGGCGCGGTTGGCGTTTTCAATCGGGAGGGAGTCGCAGACTCTGAGCTCCAGATCCGGGCGAGTCTTTAGTGACCCAGATTCAAACGGGAGAAGCGGGACTGTCTGGCTTCGGTCAGAGCGAGTGCAGCTTTCTCTCCCAGGTTTGCAGCAGTTGCTGGGACTCAGAGAGGCAGAGCCCCTGGGGACAGGACTGAGAGCAGCCATAACTGCTCTCTCCGGCCCACCCTGTTGATCCTGTGCGACCCGCCCTGCCCAAGCCCTGCACAGAGGCATTTGCCGGATAGCCTCAGGCAAAAGCTAGATTAGCACCTCCCTAGAGGACAGAAGTTCTCTCACTGCTGACACAGCTGATTCTCATAGCCACCTAGCCTGGAGGTCAAACCCTCCCTGGTATTAGCTACAACAATCAAGGTTTAACTATAAGACTGCGAACAAAGACCACTAGGGGGTGCACCAAGGAAGCATAACAAAATGCGGAGACAAAGAAACAGGACAAAATTGTCAATGGAAGATATAGAGTTCAGAACCACACTTTTAAGGTCTCTCAAGAACTGTTTAGAAGCCGCCGATAAACTTAATGAGATCTACAAGAAAACTAATGAGACCCTCGATCTTATATTGGGGAACCAACTAGAAATTAAGCATACACGGACTGAAATAACGAATATTATACAGACTCCCGACAGCAGACCAGAGGAGCGCAAGAATCAAGTCAATGATTTGAAATTCGAGGAAGCAAAAAACACCCAACCGGAAAAGCAAAATGAAAAAAGAATCCAAAAATGCGAGGATAGTGTAAGGAGCCTCTGGGACAGCCTCAAGCACACCAACATCAGAATTATAGGGGTGCCAGAAGATGAGAGAGAGCAAGATATTGAAAACCTATTTGAAGAAATAATGACAGAAAACTTCCCCCACCTGGTGAAAGAAATGGACTTACAGGTCCAAGAAGTGCGGAGAACCCCAAACAAAAGGAATCCAAAGAGGACCACACCAAGACACATCATCATTAAAATGCCAAGAGCAAAAGATAAAGAGAGAATCTTAAAAACAGCAAGAGAAAGAAACTCAGTTACCTACAAGGGAATACCCATACGACTGTCAGCTGATTTCTCAACAGAAACTTTGCAGGCCAGAAGGGAGTGGCAAGAAATATTCAAAGTGATGAATACCAAGAACCTACAACCAAGATTACTTTATCCAGCAAAGCTATCATTCAGAACTGAAGGTCAGATAAAGAGCTTCACAGATAAGGAAAAGCTAAAGGAGTTCATCACCACCAAACCAGGATTATATGAAATGCTGAAAGGTATCCTTTAAGAAGAGGAAGAGGAAGAAAAAGGTAAAGATACAAATTATGAACAACAAATATGCATCTATCAACAAGTGAATCTAAGAATCAAGTGAATAAATAATCTGATGAACAGAATGAACTGTTGATTATAATAGAATCAGGGACATAGAAAGGGAATGGACTGACTATTCTTGGGGGGGAAAGGGGTGTGGGAGATGCGGGAAGAGACTGGACAAAAATCGTGCACCTATGGATGAGGACAGTGGGTGGGGAGTGAGGGGGGAGGGTGGGGCGGGAACTGGGAGGAGGGGAGTTATGGGGGGGAAAAAGAGGAACAAATGTAATAACTGAACAATAAAGATTTAATTAAAAAAAAAGAAAGAAAAAAAAATAAAATAACCATTTTGAATGTCAGTGATCTAAATGCACCAATTAAAAGGTGATTGTCAGAATGTATCAAAAAACAAGACCCAATTATACGTTGTCTATGGAAACCCACTTAAATATGACACTTATAGATTAAAAGTAAATGGATAATGAAAAATAAACCATGCTAACACTAATGAAAATAAAGCTGAAATAGCTATATTAATTTCAGACAGAGCAGACTTCAAAGCAAGAAAAGTTATCCAAGATAAAGAAGGGCATTACATAATGATAAAGGGGAAGGTCAATTCTCCAGGGAGACATAGAGTCCTTAATATGTATGTACCTAACAACAGAGCATCAAGATATGTGAGGCAAAAAATGACAGAACTGCAAGGAGAAATAGATGAATCCACTATAATAGTTGGAGACTTCAGTATCCCTCTATCAGACATGGACAATACAGCAGGAAAAAAAATGCATAATGACATTGTTGAACTCGTTAACACCATCAACAAATTGGATATAATTGAGAAATATAGACTTCATTCAACAACATGAGAATACACATCCGTCTCAAGCTCATATGGAACATTCCTCAAGATAGACCACATTCTGGGTCTTAAAACATAACAAATTTAAAAAGAATATAAGTCACACAATGTCAGATCACAATAAAATTAAACTAGAAATCAATAACAAAGAAAATTGAGAACTCTCAAAATACATGGAAATTAACACACTTCTGAGTAACACATAGGCCAAAGAAGAAATCTCAAGAGAAATTTAAAAAATATTTAGAACTAAATGAAAATGTAAACACAATTTATCAAAATTTGTTGGATGCAATGAAAGTAATGCATAGAGGGGAATTTATAGCATTGAATGAATATGTTAGAAATAAGAAAGATCTAAAATCAATCATAAAAGCTTACACCTTAGGGGGGAAAAAGAAAAACAAATTAAATCCAAAGTAAACAGCAGAAAATAAATGATAAATACTAGATTAGAAATAAATGAAACTGAAAACTAGATGTTGATTTTAAAAAAATCTATAAAACTAAAAGCTGATTCTTTAAAAAGATAAATGAAATTTATAAGCTGCTAGCCCCAAGCTATATGAGAAAACAGAGGAACAAATTACTTATATTAGAAATGAAAGAGGTAACAGATCCCATGACTTTAAAAAGATAATAAAGGAAAACTATGAATAATTCTATGTCCACAAATTTGATAACCTAGATGAAATAGACCAATTTCTTGAAAGACAATTTGCCAAAACTCAAACGAGGAGAAAATGACAATCTGAATAGGCCTACATCTATTTTTAAAAATTGCACCAATAGCTTCCAAAACAGAGAGCACCAGGCCCAAATAGGTGCACTGGTGAATTCTAGCAAACATTTAAGGAAGAAATTTTCTCAGTTTTCTAAAATCTCTTTCAGAAGATAGAAGCAGAGGAATACTTCCTAACTCATCCTAAGAAGGCCAGCAATAGCCAGAACAAGACATTGTAAGAAGAAAAATAAAGACCAATATTTTTCATTAATATAAAGGCAAAAAGTCCTCAATAAAATTTAAGCAAATCAAATCCAACAATGTGTAAAAAGAATTGTATATCACAAACCAAGTGGGATTTGTCCCTAGTAGGCAGGGTTGGATCAATATTTGAAAACCAATTAATGTAATTCATTACATCAACTGGTTAAAGAAGAAAAATCAGAAGCATATCAATAGGTGCAGAAAAAGTATTTTGTAGCTTCCAACACCTATTCATGATGAAAACTTACAATAAAATAGGAATAGAGAGGAACTTTCTCAGTTTGATAATGAATATCTATAAAAAATTACAGCTAATATCATACTTAATGGTTAAAGGCATGGATGTCCTCTTTTACCACCTTTTTCCAACATCATACGGGAAAGCCTAACTAATGCAATAAGACCAGAAAAGGAAATAAAAGGTATACTGATAAGGAAGGGAAAGAATAAAACTATCTTTGTTCACAGATAACATAATTGTCTATATAGACAATCTGAAATAATCAACAAAAAAAACTTCTGGAACTAATAAGCAACTATAGCAGAGTTGCAGGATACAAGGTTAAAATATAGAAATCATTTCCAATCTATCAGCAATCAGTGGTAGAACTTGAAGTTATAAATACAATACCATTTACATTAGCAACCCCTTCAAAGAAATACTTACATGTATAACACAATATGCATAATATCTGTATGAAGAAGACTACAAAACTCTGGTGAATGAAATCTAAGTTGAACTAAATAGATAAAGAGATAGTTTCTGTTTATAGTTAGGAAAACTTGAGGTTGTTAAGAGGTAATTTTTCCCCAACTTGATCTATAGATTCAATGCAAATGTCCACAAACAGATTCTAAAGTTTATATGGAGAGGCAAAAGACTGAATAGTCAACATAATATTGGAGAACAAAGTTGGAAGACTGACACACCCTGCTTCAAGGCTTATTATAAAGCTACAGTAATCAAGGTAGTGTGTTGCTGGTGAAAGAATAGACAAATAGATCAACAGAAGGGAGTAGAGAGCCCAGAAACAGGTAGACATACATATAATCAACTGATCTTTGACAAAGGAGCAAAAGCAGTACAATTAAGAAAAGATAGTCTTTTCAGCAAATGGTTATGGAACAATTGGACGTCTACATGCAAAAAAAAAAAAATCTAGATATAGACCCCACTATTCACAAAAAATTAACTCAAAATGGATCAGACATAAATCTAAAATTCAAAATTATAAAACTCCTAGAAGATAACACGGGAAGAAGTACAGATGACTTAGGGTTTGACAATGACTTTTTAGGTATAACGCCAAAAGCATGAGCCACCAAAGAAAGAATTGATAAGTTGAACTTTATTAAAATTAAAATATTTTATTCTAGGAAAGGCACTATTAAGAGAATGAAAAAAAAAAAAACAAGCCATAGAGTCGGAGAAAGTCTTTGCAAACACCCATTTGACAAAGGACTATTATTCAAAATATATACAAAGAACTCTTAAAACGCATCAATAAGAGAACAAATATCGCAACTAAAAAATTGGCCAAAGACCTTAAAGACACTTTACCATAGAAGATACACATCAGCTAGAATGGCCAAAATTCAAAACACTGAGAACACTGAAGACTGGTGAGGATGTGGAGCAATGGAAACTCTCATTCATTGCTGGTGGGAATGCAAAATAGTACAGTCATTTTGGAAGGCAGTTTGACAGTTTATTTAGAAACTAAACATAATCTCACCATACAACCATGCTTTGAGGTTAGGATTGAGGTTCAGTTTTTTTTGCACGTAGCTATCCAATTATTCCAGAATTATTTGTTGATGAGCCTGTCTTTTCCATCTTGAATCATCTTGGCATCTTCGTGAAAATTAATTTACCTTATGGATATAGATCAATTTCTGAACTCTATTCAGTCTATTGAGCTACATAAGTATCGCTTATGGCAGTGCCACTTGATTAATCTGGATTAATGTATCTTTATAGTAAGTTTTGAAATCAGGTAAATACTTAACTTTGATATTTCCCAAAATTGTTTTGGCTATTCTTGGTCCTTTGAATTTCCATATAAGTTTTAGAAGAAGCTTGTCAATTTCTAAAAAAAATTGCCTGCTGATTAAAAATTATCCCCAAATTGATCTACTGAATGTGTAGATGAATTTGGGGGTAATTGATATCTTATCAACACTGAGCCTTCCCATCCATGAACATGGTATATCTCTCCTTTTATTTAGGTTTTCTTTAATTTCTGCCTGTAATGTTTTGTAGTTTTTAACAAACTGGTGTTACACATATTCGTTAAATTCATCTCTTAAGTGTTCAATGTGTTTTTTTGGAGCCAAAGTAAATAGTATTTTTAAACTTTTTTCAATTTCCAATTGTCTATAGCTAGTGTATAAAAATATAATTAATGCTTAATATTGATCTTATGTCCTGTGACCTTGATAAACTCAATTGTTAGTTTTATGAAAAAAAATTGTAGTTTTAGTATTATGTGTCTAATGTTGTATAACAAATTAGCCCCAAACTTAATAAATGCATTGATCTCATAGTTAATGTGGATCAGGAGTCTGGATGTGGTTTAGCTCTATCCTCTGGCTCAAGGTCTCTCACAAAACTGAAATCAAGGTGTTGGCCAGGGCTGCCGTCATCTCAAGGCTTGCATGGAACAGAATCTGCCAGTACAGTATTGAGTAGAACTGATGAGAATAGACATCTTTGAGTTCTATCCAGTCTTAGGGGGAAAAACTTCAGCCTGTCACTGTTAAGTATGGTAATGGCAGTAGGAAATTTTGTGGACCCCTCTAATCAGCTTGAGTTTGGCTAGACATATTGGAAAGCTAAGAATTAAGAGTAAACTTTTTAGAAGGCATCTTTTCATGCGAAACTAAAATAAAGATTCACAATCTCTTTTCTAAAATCTCTGGGGCCTTTATGTTAAGGAATTGAAAAATTTCAGAACTTAGAATGATAAATCAGTACATATAGTATTTATTACCTAAAAACTCCTCAGGAACATAATCAAAGGCACACTTATTTCTGCATCAAAATATGAATGTTTACTGTGTATGGGATAAATAGTCTTTAATAGTCTCACGTCAGTTCAGGTCAGGATTTTTTGTTTTTTATAAATCTTTATTGTTCAGATTATTACAGTTGTTCCTCTTTTTTTCCCCCATAACTCCCTTCCACCTGGTTCCCACCCCACCTCATGCCCTTATCCCCTGCCCCCACTGTCCTCATCCATAGGTGTATGATTTTTGGCCAGTCTCTTCCCTCACCTCCCCACACCCCCTCCCCCCCCAAAATTGTCAGTCCACTCCCTTTCTATGCCCCTGATTCTATTATAGTTACCAGTTTATTCTGTTCATCAGATTTTTTATTCACTTGATTTTTAGATTCACTTGTTGATAGATATATATTTGTTGTCACTTTGTTGTTCATAATTTTTATCTTTACCTTTTTATTCTTCTTCCCCTTCTTAAAGAATACCCTTCAGCATTTCATATAATACTGGTTTGGTGGTGATGAACTCCTTTAGCTTTTTCTTATCTGGGACCCTCTTTATCTGACCTTCAATTCTAAATGATAGCTTTGTTGGGTAGAGTAATCTTGGTTGTAGGTTCTTGCTATTCATCACTTTGAATATTTCTTGCCACTTCCTTCTGGCCTGCATGGTTTCTGTTGAGAAATCAGCTGACAGTTGTATGGGTACTTCCTTGTAGGTAACTAACTGTTTTTCTCTTGCTGCTTTTAAGATTCTTTCTTTGTCTTTTGCCCTTGGCATTTTAATTATGATGTGTCTTGGTGTGGTCCTCTTTGGATTCCTCTTGTTTGGGGTTCTTTGCACTTCCTGGACTTGTAAGTCTATTTCTTTCACCAGGTAGAGAAGTTTTCTGTCATTATTTCTTCAAATAGGTTTTCAATATCTTGCTCTCTCTCTCCTTCTGGCACCCCCATAAATTCGGATGTTGGTATGCTTGAAGTTGTCCCAGAGGCTCCTTACACTGTCTTCATATTTTTGGATTCTTTTTTCTTTTTTCTTTTCTGGTTGGGTGTTTTTTGCTTCTTCATATTTAAAATCTTTGACTTGATTCTTGGGATCCTCTAGTCTGCTGTTGGATCTCTGTATATTATCCTTTATTTCAGTCAGTGTATGCTTAATTTCTGAGTGGTCCTTTTTTATATCCTTGTGGTTCTCACTAAATTTCTCGGAGGTTTCTAGAAGATTCTTGAGTAACCTTATAACCATGGTTTTGAACTCTATATCCAGTAGTTTGCTTTCCTCCATTTCTTTCATTTGTGACATGTTTCTTTGTCTCCGCATTTTGGCTGCTTCCCTGTGTTGATAGAGTGGCTTTGTGTCCTAGGTGTCCTATAGGGCCCAGTGGCTCAGCGTCCCTAATTACCTGAGGTGGACACTCTTGGTGCAACCCTTTGTGGGCTGGGTGCACAGTCTTGTTAAGTCTTGATTGCTGTTGGTATCACCAGGGAGGAATTGACCACCAGGCCAATTGGCTGTGAGGACCAGATGTGTCTACAATGGGAGAACTGCTGTGCTGGAGACACTCTTATGGAGCAGGACTTGCTTCAGTGGGGCTTTGGTGCTCACTGAGTCTGCCCCTTGAGTGTGTTGCTTATGGATGTGAAGAGTTGTAATCTGGTATGGTCTCACTCTGACCACTGGGTACACTGGCTCTTGGATCTCCAAGGAGGTGCAAAGTCAGCCACTGCCTGAGGCCACCCAGCAGGAGCTTCAGAGAGGTCTGCAGATTCATCCTCTTTGTTTGGGGTTTGGAAGTGCCCAGATGAGGCCCAGCTGTGAAGCAATGCAGGCTGCTGTATAGGCCTTCTTTTGGAGGCTTTGGCACTCTTTGACCCAGCTGCAGTTTGTTAAGTTTTAGATTGTAGAAGAACAGGCCATTTATATGCAAAAGCCTCTGCTGACAGCTTGGGTGAGGTTGTAAATTGGGTGGTGCGTGGTCTCAGGGAATAATCAGGGAGGAGCAAATTGCAATGGCTGCCAGTCTGCTCTGCCTCAGAGAGGTCCCGGGGACTCTGTGTCCCACAGCCCTGTGCAGGAACAATGATCACTGCAAGCACCTCTGCGAGAAAGCCGCCCTCACGTTCTGGCCTGATGCCAGACAGTCGTTTCTCCCTGTATGAGTCTGGGTCCCCAGAGTCTCGTCCAGAACTGGAGTTTAGAGCAATTGGGAGCTTGTATCTCCCTCCCGATTAAAAAGACAACAGTGTACCCAGTTGCCAGCTCCTTTCCACACGTGCGCCTCCGTACCTCTGCACTTCCACACCTCTGCACCTCCTACCAGCTTCAATGCACTTTTCTCTTTCCTTGTATTTGTAGAATTTCTACTCAGCCAGCCTTCAAGTGGTTCTGGATGATATCCATTTCATCTTTTAGTTGTATTTTTGATGTGGTTGTGCAAGGTAGCAGGTACAAGTGTGTACCTATGCCACCATCTTGGTTCTTCTCAATCTCAGATAAGGTTTATCTGTTAAATGAGCTCCAATTAGATCAAGTTTTGCTACCAAGGGAGTATGATAAAGCTATTCAAAGCTTGTTTTGGATGATACAATTGCAGATAAGAGATTGAGGGCCTATTATGGACAGTAATAATAAACAGATGAAAGGTGAAAATTTTGAATAGAAGTCAAAACCTACTGAAAGTCTTATCTTTGGAGAAGACTTTGGTAGAAAAATAATTCTAAAACACCCAACGTGTGAGGCAGAGTGACAGAGAAGTCTCAAAGAAAGTTGATTATTTTATTTTTTTTCAAATTTGTAGAAACATGTGAATGCATTGCTAGGAACCCTCCCAAGGCCTTGGAAAAAGTTTGTACAAGCTTAGACTTCATTTTATGGTAAAACTGACTGTTTGCAAGGAAACAGAATTATTAAAGCAATTGCTCAGCGCTTGTCTATCTGCCCTTGCACTCAATAATTACCTATATCCTTTAGTAAAAACTCTTTTATGAATGTCATCTGCTCATATAAAAATAAGATGATACTATACATATGGTTGTATACCTTGCTCTCCAATTCTCATATTGAGCATGTTTCCCCCTCTATTGTTTTCTTTTTAAAAATATATTTTAAAATTTTCAGAGAGGAAGGAAGAGGGAGAGAGAGATAGATAGAAACATCAATGATGAGAGAGATTCAGTGATTGGCTGCTTCCTTCACACCCCACACTGGGGATCAAGCCTGCAACCTGGGCTACTCAAGCTGGGCTATTCTTTTAATGGTTGCATAGAATTTCATCATATAAACATACCATAATTTAACCCAGCTCCCATTGGATGGCTATTTAAGTTGTTTATTCTCATTAAAAATATTGTAATGAACATTTTTGTAACTATGTCTGCACAGATATATATTTCTACAAGAGAAAACAGTAATCATCAAAAAGAACTATGTTTAAATTTTGGATAGACTCCTCTAAATTTACCTTTCCTAAAAGTTTGTACATATATACTTCCTACTAAAAGTGTATGAATGTGTCACTTTCCTTACTCCTAGCTTACACTGGGTATGATCATTCCACACAATCTTCAAATCTGATATAGTATCAGGTTCACATATGGTATCTGTAATGATGCCTCATTGTTTTGATTGGCATTTATGATTGATATTGAGCATATCTATTGTTATTAATTTCCATTTTCTCTGCTAATATCTGTGTGTTTTGTTTTGTTTGCCAGTTCTTATATAAGGGTATCATCATTTTAGTTGATTTCTAAAAGGTTTTATTCTTGTTATTAATTTGTTTGGGGATTTTTTTGTCCTGTATTTTGCAGACATATCCTCCAGTTTTTCAGTCCCTTTTGGTTTCAGATAGAGCTGGTCACAAGTTTTGAGCAGCTATGTGATTCATGCTGGCTATGTGACTCTGTTGAAACAATTTAAGTCTTAGTTTCCTCATGTGCTAAAAGTGAACAATATCAGCATGATAGTTTTATGTGTCAACTTGACTAGGCCACAGAGCCCAGACATTTGTTCAAATATTATTCTGGGTGTGTCTGTGAGCATGTGTCTGTGAGATTAACATTTGAGCGGATAGAGTGATTAAAGCAGATTTCCCTCCCTAATGTGGGTCTGGTCTAATCAGTTCAAGATAGGACTAGAACAAAAAGGTTAATAAGAGGGAACTCCTGCCTGACTGCTGAGTGGGGAGATTGGTCTTTTCTGGCCTTCGTACTGGTACTGAAATATCAGCACTTCTTGGATCTCGAGCCTGCTGGCTTTTGCACTAGAACTTCCACCATTGGCTCTCCTGGTTCTTGGGCCTTTGGACTAGGACTGGAGCTACACATTGGCTCTCAGAGGTGTCCAGCTTGCCGACTGCAGATTTTTGGACTTTTCAGCCTCCATAATCACTTGAGCCAATTCCTTAGAATAAATCTCTTTATTACACACACACACACACACACACACACACACACACACACACGCTTGGCTTTGTTTCTCTGGAGAACCCTGTCTAATGCAATCAGCTATTGGGAAGAAAGAAGTCAATATATGTAAAGACTTAGCTTAGTCTCTGTCACATAGTAAGTATTGAGCAGAGGTTAGGTAAAGTTAACTTTATTTGAAAAATTATTTTACCACTCACAATTTCACATAGTCAGGGTTAATCCTTTCCTTTATGAGTTTATTAAAATTGTTTCCTGTTATTTGTCAAATGCCTCTATTGTTTGTGTTTTAAGAGTTAATCCGTCTGGAAATTCATTTTGTGTAACTTGGGATTTAATATTTCCCCTCGCATGGATAACCAGTACTCCTATTTATTGAATCATCTGTTCTTTCCCTGTTCTCTAAGAGCACTGCTGCCAAGAAAGTCTTTTAGGTCCCAGGGGAAACAGTTTCTACTATCAGGATTGTAAATTATGTTTCCCGTTTCTTATCCTGACAACCTAGAGGAAAAGAAAACAAAGAGATATTTGTCGTTTTCTCATTCACACACCTACCTATGTAAAACACAAGATGTTCAAGCTGATCGGTGTCTTAAAAGCCAGTTAGTCCTTAAACACAATCCAGACCAACAGAGGCAGGGAAGATATTGATTTTGTGTCACCCAAACGAAGGTGGAAATCTAAGCCTGAAATAGTGCTTCCAGGGCACTTTTTGGTGTGATCAAGCAAAGCCGGCGAACACGCAGTATTTAATGATGTGAGAACTCGTTCCTCCGAGGTCAATGGTATGTGCTTAACCTTTAGGCTCTCACGTGGCCAGCTGCCCCACTGGTTTATGGAGTGGAGGCCCACATGATTGGGGATTTAGGGCAGTGATGACTTGATTTGGCTGATACTCGCTGCTTTTACCCAGAAATGGTGAGCAAATCCATCTCAGTGCCGCAGCCTGCACGTTTCTGAGCTGCCCAGCCCCTCTCTCATTTCAGCCGTACCTCCCATGGTGAGAGGCACACAGCTGTCTTTAGAAAACAGGACGTCCCTCCTCACAGTGAGGAAAAACGGTTCTAATTCAGCTTTGAATGCCTACGGAAAGCGAACACAAAGTCTCTACAAAAGCAAACACACAGTCTAGATGACTGTGGATCAAGACTGCTTTTGTGTTTATTTGTCATTTTGCATAAGTTTTCACTGTGTAATTTAGTGTTATCCCAAGTTGTTCTGAAAAAATACGAGTCCTCTGAGACCCTGCTCGGAAGGAAGGGGGTGGGACTAAGCTAGCTAAGGTAATCGTGTTTGGGGCATAGGAAGGCTACCCCCTTTTGGAGACTCACAGTTCACATCAGCAAAGTTCAGCTCCATCAGTTGAGAAATGTGTTTTATTTATTCATATTTGACCCCCACAACCCATTAAAAAAAAAAACATGTTAATAGGTACAGTGCTTTATAAATTCTGTGTAAAGCAAAGCTTTGCCTCTTGAATGCTCTTTACCATTAATTTCCATGATAAGCCAAGAGGCAACTTCTTATGGAAGGAAAAAATTGACCGTGAGACAATGAAAATATTAGGGAAGAATTCCAACTTTCACATTAAAGTTGAACATCCCACCTTTGTCAATGTACAGTCAATGCTGCCCTGTGTATCTTTCAAAGGAGTTAGTCAAGCAGATTAGTCCTGTAACTCTGGAGCAGCCAGGAACCTAACCAAGGTGGGTACTGTAAATAGCTCCTCCCTCCCCAAAGAAGCAGACTGAGGCCCTGAAAGGCTAAAGAGGAAGGTCAAAGGCTACACAATGAGTTGTGTTGGCATCTGGATGCCAGCTCAGGTTGCCTGGTTTTATCCTTCTCTTTATGCCAGCTTAATTCCCAAACTGGAGTCTTTTGCACTTACAGGCCATACCCACTTACACAATGTTTATGGGAAATGTCATTTCCTGAAGCTATCCCTGAAAAGTGAGGGAATGAATCCCCTTCCGTGCGCTCCCCCGCCCCCCCCCCCCCCCGCCACACACACACACACACACACACACACACACACACACACACACGCCACAAACACCTCCTGAAGCCTTAAGGTCTGACAGAGGAGATGAGACTTTCGAACCTTCCCAGGTCAGCATAACCTGACAGAGTGGTTGAGACCTACAGGATGAGTTCATGGGTCAAAACCACCAACATCAGGAATGCAACTATTTCAGGGAAAAACAAGGACCATGTTAGCATCTTATAATATGATCATATTTTTTTCTCCTTTAATTTGTAGATGTTGTGAATGAAAGGGGCCACATGCTAACTGATAAGCTCTGGAAGGCTTGCATGGAAGTTTTGCAAATTCAGAGACCTAAAGTAACCACAAAGGATGGTCTATAATTAAACTTTAACTAAAAGCAGTTATGGTGGGTAGTTACCTCTAGGCCAGTGGTTGGCAAACTCATGAGTCAACAGAGCCAGATATCAACAGTACAAGGATTGAAATTTCTTTTGAGAGCCAAATTTTTTAAACTATATAGGTAGGTACATTGTTGTTAACTTAATTAGGGTACTCCTAAGCAGGCCTTTGCTAAAATCATCCTCAATCTGAGGGGTCGACCTCAGCGAACATACCCCTACTTCTTCTAATGCCACTTCAAAATAGACTTGCCCAGGCCGAAAACCAACTTCTGCACATAGGCCACGAAGTTTCAGTCTCACTGTACATGCATGCCCGTACGTGGTATTTTGTGGAAGAGCCACACTCAAGGGGCCAAAGAGCTGCATGTGGCTCACGAGCTGTGGTTTGCCGACCACTGCTCTAGGCTGATACCTTCACTGACAAGGTCAACCTTTACCTTAACTGAGCCTATCTGTCTTCTTGCATCTATAATAACACTAGAGTGGGGTCCCTCAGCCTGGCCTGCAGAATCAGGCTGAAACCAGTTCTCCGACATTCCCCGAGGGGTCTCAGATTGCGAGAGGGCGCAAGCCAGGATGAGGGACCCACTGGTGCACAATCAGGGCTGGGGAGGGACACAGATTAGCCAGCTGGGAAGGGATTGCAGGAGGGCTCCAGGAATGTCTGGCCTGTCTCGCTCAGTCCCAATTGGCCTGACCCCAGCAGCAAGCTAACCTACCAGTCGGAATATCTGCCCCCTGGTGGTCAGTGTATAACATAGAGAGTGGTTGAGCGGCCTTAGCACATCATTAGCATATTATACTTTGATTGGTTGAATGGACGACCAGACACCATATTAGGCTTTTATTATATAGGATATCCTTGAAATGTCTGGGTAACTTGTAACTTCCCTTTTTCCGGACCCCTTGGGGTACAACCTAAAGTGCCTGGGTGTCAGGACAGATACCACAAATTCCTTCATTGTTATCATGTTAATTGTTCCTGCACCCACCTAAGTATGTGTCTATCATTTTAGTTCTTATCCAATCTCAGAGGTTTCCCTGCTTTGCTTTCTCTCACCTCTCTAATCTATCACCAGTGGATTTCATGTAACCCACCTATGTCCCTTCCTTTGATTGCAATGTATAAAAATAGATGAGAAACCACCATTCTCTGGAGCACTATCCCAACCCGTTGAGATATTGCTTTCTGGCAACTGTCGACAGTTTGGCTCAAATAAACTCACAAAAATTCTTCACAGGTTTGAATGTTTTTTTCTTTATCAATATCATGAATTATTTTGAAAGATCTCCTAATCCTGAATTATCTTTGTATTTCTGGAGTAAATCCTACTCGGTCATAGAATATATATATATATATATATATATATATATATGACTTTCAATAAAGCTACAATAAATAAGACACATAGTTCATTGAAAGAGAATAGAATTCAGAAATAGACCACATAAACATGGTCAATTGATTTTTCTTTTATTTCACTTTATCTTTATTGTTGAAAGTATTACAAATGTCCCCCCTTTCCCCTCATTGATCCCCTCCATCCTGCTCCCACCTTCTCAGGCCTTCACCGCACTATTGTCTGTCAATAGGCAATGCATATATGCATATAAATTCTTTGGTTAATCTCTTCCTGGCCTCCACCTCTACCCTTTCCCTCTGAAATACGGGGGCAGTCTGTTACATGCTCCAAAATCTCTGGGTCTATATTATTTGTCAGTTTATTTTGTTCATTAGATTTCACATATAAGTGAGATCATGTGATACTTGTCTTTCTCTGACTGGCTTATTTCACTTAGCATAATACTCTCCAGGTCCCTCCATGCTGTCTTAAAGGGTAAGAGGTCCTTCTTTTCTTTTTATAGCTGCATAGCATTAGCATTGATATTTTGGTACACTGCTAGATTCTCTTTGCTAATACTTGATTTAAAATCTTGCATTTAAATTCCTAAATGAGATCAGGCTACAGTTTTCTATTTTTTGTATCATTTTGATTAGGTTGGTATTGAGGTTGAGTTGGAATCATAAAATGAATTGGGTACTTTCCAACTTTTTCTTATGTCTGTAATATTTTGAATTAAAAAGGAATTCTCTGTTCCTTAAAGGTAAGATGGAACTCAGCTATGAAACTCTTCAGTAATGGTTCTTTAAAAAAGATAGATCTTCAATCATTTTTACAATGTCATCTGTGATAACTAGTCTATTCAAGGTTTGTCCTGTTTTGTAAATCAATTTCTTTTACAAACTTTTAAAAAGCACCTCTACTGCGATATAATTTACACCTCACAAAATTCAATTACTTTTTAGTAATGTGCGATTTTTTAAGTGTACAATTCTGACTTTTTGTAATGTAGATCAATTTTAGTCCTCCCTATTTTTCTAGAAAATATCCATTCCTTTCAAGTTTTTAGCTGTTTCCATAGAATGGCTCATAATCTTTTCTTATACTTGTACACTTATGGAAGTGTTGGCTTTTTAAATGAACATGTTTTAAATGAACAGTGTGAGAGAAAAGAGAAGGAAATGGAGATAACGCCAGAGGCAGTAAATGACCTGTTGGGAGCATGTTTATTGAAACAGCTGAGAAGTATGTGAGCCAGGAGCTACAAAGTGCAATTGTATGGCCATGATTGGAGGGGCCTTCTAACTGCTAGCCTAGCTTAGGTGCTCCAAGTCCCCTGCATCAGAGCCGGACTGAGAAGTTTCCGACCAGGAAGGCAGAGCCACATCTGGCACTTTCTGTTTCTCTGTAGTTTTTAAGTTTGCCAGTTCCTTCAATGGAGAATTCTCAGAATAACACCAGTGTATTTTACCACTTTATGTGAGGACATTTCACTGTGGGTCTGACCATATGTCAAACAATTTTTCAACACCAAGAATCCACGAAGCTGAACCCTCAACATTAAAATCAAAGTTGTTTACAAAATGCTTAATACCACTAAATTATAGAATGATCATTCACGTGGATATGTTAGATAAAAGGTAAGATAAGTGAATAGAAGTATGAATTTATGACCTATTTTTAAAATGGTTTTATTAAAGTATGTCACATATAGTAAAATGAATGCTTTTGAATTATATAGTCCAGTGAGTTTTCATAAAAGTATGTAGTCCTGTTACCCACCAGCAAAATCAAGATACAAACTATTTCTGTCATCTCCAAATTTTCCCTTATACCTCTTTGCAGTCAATCCTCTCTCACAAGTCCCAGTCCCTGCCAATCACTGATCTGATTTCTGTCTCTATAATTCTGCCTTTTCAAAATTACTATATAAATAAAACCATGCAGTTTGAAATCTTTTGTGTCTGGCGTCTTTCAGTTATTAGTATTTCTGAGATTCATTCACGTTGTTGCATTCATCAGTTCATTCCTTTTCATTGCTGCATACTGTTCTATTACATGTATGTACTCCAATTAACTTATCCATTCACCCTTTACAAGATATGAGGTGTTTCTGGTTTGAGGTGTTTCTGGTTTGTGATGATTATGTCTAAGGCTGCTCTAAATATTAACATACAGGTTTTTGTGTTGACATATGCTTGAATTTCTCTTGAGTCAATACTTAGTGGTATTGCTGAGTTGTATGGTAATATATGTTTAACTTTATAAGAAACTACCAACCAGTGTTTGAAAGTGACTGTACCACTCTGCATTTCCACCAGTAATGTAAGAGAGTTGGAGATGCTCTATCTTCTCACCAATGCTTCATCTTTTCAGACTTAATGATTGGCCATTCTGGTAGGTATGTAGTGGTATCTCAGTGTTTTGTTTTGTTTTAAATAATGTTTTTATTGATTTCAGAGAGAGGAAGGGAGAGGGAGAGAGAGATGGAAACATCTATGAGAGAGAAACATCAATCAGCTGCTGCCTCCCGCACACCCCCTACTTGTGATCAAGCCCATAACCTGGGCATGTGCCCTGATAAAGAATTGGGAATAGAAGCAGTGACCTCCCAGAGAATGGGGTGGCCTCAGCCAACTGAGCCACACTGGCCGGGCTCAGTGTTTTTAATTAGTATTTTCTAATGATTTATGTGTTTATTTGCCACCATATCTCTTCTTTGGTGAAGCATCTTTTCAAATTTTTGACCAATTTAAAAATTGACTCATTTGTTTACTTATTATTGAGTTGTAAAAATTCTTTATATATTCTGGATATAAGTCCCATATTAAAAAATATTTTCAAAATATTTTCCCAGTCTATAGCTTATCATTTCATTTTCATAACTGAATCTTTAGAAGAGCAAAAGTTTTTAATTTTGAGAGACTCTAATTTACCATGGCTTTTTTTTTTCTTCTATGGTTTATGCTTTTTGTGCTCTACCTAAGAAATCTTTGCCTAACCCAAGATCATATGTTTCTTCTAGAAGTTTAATAGTTTAGGATTTACTTATATATCCATGATTCATCTCAAATTAATTTTTATAAATATTATGAAGAAAAGATTAAGGTTCCTTTCGGGGGGAGCATTCAATTACATCTAATTTTTCTAGCACCATTGTTGAAAAGACTTTCTCCATGGAATTACCTTGGCACTTTTGTTGATTGTCAATGACTATATCTCTGTGGATCTATTTCTAGATTTCCATTCTATTTCACTCATCTACATTTCTATTCTAACTAGAGGCCCGGTGCACGGATTTGTGCACTGGTGGGGTCCCTCAACCTGGCCTGTGCCCTCTCGCAATCCGGGACCCCTTGGGGGATGTTGGACTGCAGGTTTTGGCCCAATCCCCACAGGGCCTGCGGAGATTGGGCCGAGACCGGCAGTCCAATGCCACCTGCTGCTCCTGCCTGCTGCTCCCACTCATCCCAGGCCCTCTGTGCCTGCCACGGGCTCACGCCCCGTCAGTCCCTATCTGGAGAGGCTCGTGCAGCTGCAGCGGCACCCATCGGTCAGCTGAGCGGCTCTCCCACTGTGGGAGTGCACTGACCACCAGGGGGCAGCTCCTGTGTTGAGCATTATAGCAACCAGTCCACTGGTCGTTTGGTCATTCGGCTGTTCGGTAGTTCAGTTGTTCGGTCGCTTAGGCTTATATATATATATAGAGATGACAGCACTATACCATCTTAATTACAGTAGTTTTAGAGTAAGTCTTTAGATAAACCAGTGCCAGTCTTCCAATTTGTTCCTTTCAAAATTGTTTTGGCTATTTTAGATACTTTGCTTTTCCATATAAATTTTAGCATCAGCTTGTCAATTTCTACCAAAAAGCTTGCTGATGCTTTGACTGGGATTTTATTGATTATAAAGATAATTTGAAGAGAATTAAGATATTAATAACATTGTCTTCCAATCTATTAATATACTATACCTCTCTATTTATTTAGACCATTTTTCATTTCTCTCATTAATGTTTGGTAATTTCCAGCATGCAGCTCTTGCACTTAATTTGTTGGATTTATCCCTAAATGTTTCATTTCTAATGCTACTGTGAATAGTACTATTTTTTACATTTTAATTTCCAATTGTTAATTGTTAATATATAGAAATACAATTGATATTTGAATATTGTCTTGGTGCCTGTGACCTTACTAAACTTACTTATTCTTCTGTAGTAGAATCCCAATGCTTTTGAATGAATTACATGTCAAAATACAACTGTGATCTTGGTTGGGAGTGGGGGCTATTTATTTCTGGTCTGATGCCTGCAGTGCCTGGTTAAAGAGTGATAGAAATTTTTGTCATCCTTACAATAACCACAAACTATGTACTCCTCCTTGAGGCCCATTGCTCTGAGTACATTCCCTGTGCATCAAATAAATCATAATGTCCATCTCCTGTACATTATTAGAAACTATTACTTCTTCCAAGTTGACTAACAGTTATTTTCAGGATCTTCTGTGTTGGGGGCTGGGATATTGGTGATAGAAAATTGTATGTGTGTGTGTGTATGGATTTTGAAGCTGACTATAAATTTCTTGAGGTAAAGATGGGGAGTGGGCTTCTACCAATAGTTAGCAGAGAAGTATGGTGGGATCAGAATTTGAAGAAAATTCCAGGAAAGATTATAGATCCTAGTTGTCAGTGTGGGACCATATGCCTTATATTGGTGTTTCCTAAATTGAGTTTGGGGCAGAGGTGTGTGGATTTCCAGTATTTTTCCTTCTCGGTAAAAATTTCACAGTCAAATAAATTTGGGAAACACTTCATACCTTACCCTCCTTTGGGAGTTTTACAAAGCCTGCTAGTATATTAAAGGGTGTGAGAAAACCTCAAGTAAGGGTACATGTTTACACAGCTTTGTCTAATCCCGCATTCCCCAATCTCATTTGACCACGGGTCTCTTCTTTGTTATACACCCTCCTGCTACCCAAAAGCTCTTTAACCCAGCCTCTGAAAAATACACTCAGGAAAATACTGCCATGGATAATTCTACAATCTCTTACCATCGATATGAGAACAACACTCACATAACATTGTTATTAAGAACTAACTGCTGGGAAATGCTCTGAGCTGCAGAATGTGCTTAGAATTCTCAGATGGAGAGAGGTTTATGTGTTAGATGTCTTCATTTCCTTCTGCTTCAACTTAGAAATGATGAGCAAATATTCTTCCAACATGTGTAATTGAGCCAAGCCAAGGGAATGATTCTCCCACACATTTCCATGGTTTTCTGTCTTTCTTGATGTTCTTTGCTGGTACTTCCAACTCTTTCTTGCTTTGCTCTAGTTTGTTGCAACATTGAGCCACGAAACTATAAAACAGGTTTTCTACAAGAGGCATTATGCAAACTTGTTTATGTGCTTTGTGTGGTGAGCAGGGCAATGGGAGAAAAATAAAGTAGATACTCTTCCATTTCCAGAGGAAATCATTTTCTAATGATTGATTGACAGCATGCAATTAAAGGAGCAGCAAAATGAACAACATTGCAGTGTTTAGTGTGAAGCAGCTTGTGTTGTAATTGATCATCTTAGAGACAACAGATGATGACAAGATCCATTTCGATCTTTGGTGCCACGTTAAGCTTCCTAGGAAAGTGAGCTGGAAACCTGCTCCAAATTGCTTGCCTCTGTAATTAAAAGTATAAATGTTTCAAGTGGAATACATCCTATTAGTAAGATTTTAGGAAACAAAAAGTTAATTTATTCAAATTCGATATGGTCTGTAAATGCCACCATTATATGCCTTCTACTGGCCTTTGATTAGCTATGGATTAATAAAACTTTTATACCTCCTTTGTCAGCCTCATTTTGAACTCTGTTTTTGCATACTGTTACTATTAAATAAATGAATTAGTGTCCAGAAATGTGTCATGCATATTACCTAGCAGCAGGAAGCATAATACAGTGGTCAGCTTCCCAGGAGCGTTATAAATCCTAATGCGCTCCGTAACCTGCTCACGTGGACCTATTAAAAGCGTGATGATTTAGTGGAGCGGTATTTGTGCTTAACAATGGAATTTTAGTTAATTCAAAACAATGTAAATCATCTCCAATTACAGTATTTGAATATTCACAGTTGCTTCACAAGTACATGTACTGTTGCTAAGCCGGAATTTTTTTAAAAAAAATTTTTTTAAGCGTTGAGTGACTTGCCTGGAGTAACATTCAGCCAGGTTAGCTTATGTTAAAAGTAACCAACCCAGGAGAACACTGTGTGTCTGGCTCAGCTTGCTAACTCTCCGCCGAAACAATTTAGGGCATCCAAGAAAAACCCAAAACACGGAAAGTGGGGGCGGGGGGTGGGAGCCAGAGCAGAGCAGAGACTGCCGAAGTGGGGGTGAGGGAGGGGCTCAGGTGAGCGCCACTGTAGCTGTGCGTCAAGGTGTTGCTCCGTGCAGCTGGGGACGTTTTGTTGCCGCTGCTATCAAAGTCATTTCACATCCATGTCAGCAGCTTCTTGATACTGCAACTGCTGCTGCGTCCCTGTGGGTACAGCGCGGACCAGAGAGCGTCCTGCGGTTTGGAACAGCCTCTTTGATGCTCAAGGTCTCCGAGGGCCTTTCCAGGAGAGAAGGATGATGAGCTGTCCAGCTGGCAGCGACTGCCTTCAGCATTACGGGCCCTTGGCGCTCTGTCGGGATCAGCTTGGACCTCTGTATCTCAGAGGGAAGCCCGCCAGTCCCCCGTTTTTCCAGGAGCTGAAATAGGAGGGGAATGTGAGGAACCGGGGGAGCTTGGCTGAAGGAGTTTATTCTGTGTATTGTGGATCTGGCCATTTGGGGACACAGCACAACTTTCCTGGCCTTCCAAATAAGTCTGGGATGAATGGAATGCTTTTATTTGGTGGAAAGCGTAACCTGGAGAGGATGTGGTTGGACACATCGTTCCACAGTTTGCCAATGGGCCAACTCCACTTTGTGTAAAATGGCAATTGTTTGCAACATCCACATCAGTGGTAGTCAGTGACAAGCAAGGTTAGTGGCTTGGCAATTGGCAAGCCTAGGTTCAAACTTTAATGCTGTCTGTCATAAGCGGGGTGCCCTTGGGCGAGTTCCTTCCGTCTCTGAACCTCAGTTTACCCATCTGTAAGGGAGGTCTAGGTTTACGTGCAGTCATATGTTGCTCCGTGGTGACGGAGGGTGGATTAAGGGCAGTGATGTGCGTAGAACACTCACAGGGTAGTTACTGCTGTTTTTACTGCAGATTCATAAGGTGTGTGATGGTGTTCAGTAAAAGTGGTCTTGGGTAGAGTTTGTGTGTATAGTCTGAGCAAGTTGTTTCTTGCTCTGACTTCATGTAACAACTACAGTTTTCTACTGACTTTGTTTTCTCTCTCCCTTCATCCATTCCTCTGCCCATTAAGCCATCCAATCACCTGCCCTACCCCCATCCAATTAGCAATACTACATATTCATGATAAAAAAAAAAAAAAAAAACTAAAACACTACCGAACAGGAAGTCTCTCTCACACCTCTGTCCCCCAGGCGCCCTGCTCCTGTCTCCAGAGGTGACTACAGTTACTGGACTCCTCTGTGTCCTTCGAGACGTACTCCGCGCACCCACAGCACATACACAAACGGCATAGTCCCAAACCTGCCCGATACTATCACACTGTTCAGCATCTAAAGCTGGCAGTATATCTTGTGAGCTTTTCATATGAGTACCTATCGTCTCCTCATTTTTCCTAATACTCATATTGTATTATGTACCGTGGGTGTATCCTAATTTATATAACTTTCACCTATTGAGAGGGGCTTCCGTTGCTTTAACCCTTTGCAGTTACACACAGTGCTGCAGAGAATATTCTCCTATGAACTCCTCTATGCAATACGGCCGTGGGGTATGCTCAAATTTATAGGATAGATTCTGGAGGTGGATTTTTTTCAGGAGCAGGTTTTTATAGAAAGTGCCAAATTGCCCTCAAAGAGATTACACGAATCTTACCCATCCTCCAATAATTTGAGAATACTGGTTTCCCCAAACCCTTGACATTTTGTGTTGACTTTTAGTTTAGAGCTTCAGTTGTGTTTTGAATCTTCATATGATATCCTGAACAGGTTCATTTGCTTCTTTTCTGATTACTGACTCTTTTGGAACATAAATATCTACACAATAAAGTGTAGCAGCTAAACATTAAAGTTAAATACATAGAAGCAAATAGAACCATACACGCCCTTGCTGGTTTGGCTCAGAGGATAGAGCATTGGCCTGCGGACTGAAGGGTGCCAGGTTCAATTTCGGTCAAGGGCACATGCCTGGGTTGTGGGCTCGATCCCTGGTTGGGGATGTGCAGGAGGCAGCCAATCAATGATTCCCTCTCATCATTGATGTTTCTATCTTTCTCCCCCTCTTCCTTCCTCTCTGAAATCAATAACAATATATTTTAAAAATAGAACCATACACTTTTAGACATAAAGGGGCCTTTGAGATAGATTAGTCCAGCAGAAGAGAACCAAGGCTTTCAGTGCTCCAGTGACTTCTGTAAGTGACTTCTGTATGGCCACACCCTTAATGGCATTTGATGGCAGGTGGAAAGGGGGCTAGGTTTTCTGATTTGGGTCCAGTCCTTTTTTACCACATCACGTTGTTACTAGTGTGTGACTATTGCTATGCAACATAGATACAACTGTTCCCCCACATAGGTAACTCTAATCCCAATCACATTCAAAAGACAGGTGTGATAAAATGGGATGAATGTTGAATTCCAAGTCAACAGGCTTGGGTTCAAATCCCAGCTCTATCACTTATTGATTGGGTCTTTGGACAAGTTACCTAACCTCTCAGCGCATAATAAAACAGTGGCGGTGATATCTAATTCCATGATATCTACAAGTAGTGCTTTGCAAAGTGTCTGGCAGGCATTCATGGTCAATGCTTTATTTTCTAATTGTTCATTTACACAAGTAACTATCAGAATATGCGTATTTCCTTTAGTATGATGCCCATTGCTTATATTTAATTCTAAAATAATGTTCTGTCTTATCAAATATAGATGAAAAAGCAAAGGCATCCATGACAAGCCCACCCTCTTTTATTGATGGCAGTGGGGATGCAGAAGAAATTACATCTTATTTTCAGTATGGCAGCAACCTATTTCTAGGATGCTCATTTTTTTTAATGTGGCCAATAGCCAATAGCCCTCATCAGCATTTCAGGGGAAGAAAATCTAGTGAGTTCCTCATTGCCCCATCATTGAGGGATGGAGTGAGAAGAGAGGACCCTCAAGTGTTACCAGTTTTGACCATGGGGCTGGAGATACTTGGATCACTTGGAAAGTTACCACAAGCCCACCAACCATTTGTTAAGAACTCACGTGTGGGCAGGTTATGCAGCTAGGGCCCTGGGCCTGGGCCTGAACTAGAAGAGGAAGGGGCAGGTCAGAAGGAAGAAGCGAGGATTCTAGTGAGACCACTGCCACTTATTAGCCATGTGATCCCTTGATAAATCATTTAACCTTTCAGCATTTCAGTGTCTTCACTGATAAAATAGTGATAAGATTCTGCTATTTTATCAGCTTGGTATTTATATGAAGCATAGCCATACCTGTGATTTATTAGTCACTTGCTATAAGCTAGGCACAGGCCATCTCTGCTCTTTGAGGCAGGTACTATAGTTATCCGCATCCCTAGAAATACCCCTCCTTCACTGACGAAGAACTGGGATTTAGGGACCTGAACTCAGCCAGTAAGAGGTAGAGGTGGGACTCAGTCCCCAGGTCTCTCCTCCTTCAAGGACTGTGTGTTTAACTAACTACACCGTCCTGTCTCTGCGGCCACTTGGTGGGTTGGATAACATCATCCCCATTTTGAAATCAACTGAGGTTCAGAGAGATGATGGGTGGGCATTACCGAAGGTCTCACAGGGTTTGAAAAGGACTGAGTGAGAGAATGTCTGGGAAAGTGCTATGTAGCTGCAGCCCCTTTACAGAGATGAGCTTTTTAACTAGACCATTGCAGATGGGTCATGCTGATGGCTAGAAGCTCATACAGTGCAGGTAATGATACTGTGAGAGCAATTGGATAAACAGGAGGGGAGACTTGCCATTCAGTTGCTTTGCTTGAACAATACCTAGAAACAATTTTTGTTGTGTTTTAATATAAACTTACTGAATATTTTGACATGGTGTCAAAAAATAAATGGTTATTATAAGCACTGTCAAGTACTGTTTTATGCTTCAGGTTGCAACTAATTGTGTGCAGAAATTAATACAGATATTCATACATGTATATACACATATACATTCACATGCACATACATATTAAATTACATATATCTGTATGTTTGCATGTATAAACACCCACAGTCTCTTTGGCATTTTCTTCCTTAAGCCTTCTTATAATTCCTTAGTTAGAAAGGATAGGAATGTGTGGCAATGCTTAAAAATAAAGTAGTAGGGTGTGATTAAGGCAGTAATTTACTGCCACCAAAATGAAAAAATAAAAAGATCAGACTGCCCTTTATTCATGAAAACAAATTCATTCAACAAATATGCTACTAAATGTAATAGTTCCAGCTTCTAGTTAGTGTTCCTAATAATTCTGTTTTATTTTTTAAGCAGAACATAAATGAGACAGGTGCACAGTACCTCAAGGCAATATCATACAATTAATATAAGTTTTTTAATCAAACACTTGGAAATTTTTAAAAACGAACCTAAAAGTCATTCATTATCTGACCATCTATGCTGTCAATGCTGTTGATTTTGGTATATTTTTCCCAATTTCTTTCTATCAGTGTATTGTGAGTATCTCAACACTAGAAACTTGGTGAGGATCCAAGGAGAATGAATTGTGTATCAGGGGAAAATAAAAGAGTGGTGTTTAGTTATTTGTGCTTAAAGGACTCACATTATAAGTGAGAGTGCTGGAAGTAGCTGACCCAGCCTGGCTATAGTAAATGAAACAATGTGAAGCCCACCCATTTGTAAAATCTACACATGACCACCTTCTTAAGAGCATTATTTGTTGTTAGAAACCTAGAACATTTAAGAATTCCCATAAAAACAATAAATAATGAAAATAAACATGAAACTAACCAAAAGCACCCTCGTGGGCGAATTTGCTCACTTTTCTTTCTTTGGTATTTCTTCTTTGGTATTTCTTTCTTTGGTATTTCTTTGGTACTGCGGGCTCACGTAGTGAGACATCCCAACTCGTCATCTTGCAAGCCTCTCCAACTTAATATGTCCAAACTCAACTCTTGCTCCTCCACCACTCCTGCTTCCCCGAGCCTCCCCCATCTCAGTTATTCACACCTCCACCTTCTCGTTACTTGAACCAGAAACCTAGGAGTAATCCAGGCATCTTTCCCTCCTTCGTTTCCACATCAATCATTTCAGCAGCCCAAATCCCTCTCCAACACTTTCACTTTTCTTCACCTTCTTGGCCCTAGCTCTAGCCCTACCCAGTCTGTTTGAGCCACAGTGATAGCTCACTCACTAACAACCCTGCTTCCTCTCCAGATCAACTTCAAGCCAAGCAGGCGATTGAGAACACTGCCTGCTCAAAATTCTTCAGTGGCTCTTCAGTACTTTCAGGACAAAGTCTTTAGGATGGCCTCCACGGCCACTCACTCACTCTCCTGACCCCTCACCCCCTCCTTTGGCTTTATCTTTCTCACTCTTTTAGTCCTTCTCTCCTCAGGGTCTTTGCATATGCGGATCCTTAATACTTTAATCTCCTTCCCTGTGGCCTAGCTCACTCACTGTAAATGTCTCTTCCTCAGACACCTTCCCTGAACCCTCCATTCAAAAATAAGTCCCCCCTTACACTTTCTTATAGAGCCCTGTGATTCCCCTCACAGCCACCATGACAATTTATCATGACATACTTATTTGCATGATTATTTAATGTCTATCTTCCCACCAGATTATAAATTCCTTGAGGACAGGATTATGTCTGTTTTGCTCACTGCTGCACCCTCAGAAACATAATGCCCAACACATTGTAGGACTCAAATATTCATTTAATGAATGAATGAATATTTTCTTCTCTTACTGCTTCTCTCTGGTATTAAAAAGGATTTACACACCTGGCCTGTGTGGCTTAGTGGATTGAGTGTCATCCCATGCACCAAGAGGTCACTGGTTTGATTTCCTGTCAGGGCACATGGCCAGGTTGTGGGCTCAACCCCCAGTAGGAGGCATGCAGGAGGCAGCTGATGTTTGATATTTCTATTTCTTCCTTTCCCTTCCAGTATCTCTAAAAAAAAAATTCAATAAAAACATATATAAAAAAAGGATTTACCCAAAATGGAAAGCAGAGGAAAGAAGTTTCCAGCAATTTTTTCCAACATTTTCTTCTCAATGAGCTCCAATTATCTTCAAAAGGGAATTGTTACAATATGTATCTCTGATTTAAAAATTTCCTGTGAAAACTCCCACTTTCCCATCCAATTGTCTGTAATATCACTTTAATTCAAATCCCATACTAATGCCACTTTCCTGCTGCCTAGAAACTTATTTTCTCTTTTTTGAACCTGCCTCATACTTAAGATCTCTCTGACTCAAGTGGTGTACAATGTTCATAAAGCTCAGGCCTTAAGATTCAACCTAGAGTAATGATGTGGCATAAAGGACCAGCTAATCCAAAGTCTCTTAGAAATAATACATAGTCCCCAAGCAATACTCCTTTTTAAATCCATATTGTTGTTTAATCCATTCAACATGTGCTATGTGCCAGGGACTGTGTTCTACAATGAGATCCACCAATGAGCTAAACCTGACAGAGTTCCTGCCCTCACAACCTTGTGGTCCAGTGCTGTTTGAACAGCTTAAAAATGCAGCCACACGGGCTCATGTAGACGTCTTCCAAGATTTACTGTGGAACCTGAACCAGATGTTATTAGGAATATTGACCACCTTGAACCAAAAGGCAATGTGTAGCTGATGCTTGTTCTCCACGCCATGTCCCTCAGCCTGTCTGCTCTGGCCTGGCTGTGGCTGACTGTTTGATACACCATTGTGTGCCCTGCAGAGTTTCTGCTCAGTGCTCTCTGATATGCAGAGGCCAGCTGCACAGGTGCAATCCAAAATGTGTTTGCTTGTATGTTGGGGGAAAGAGCCATCAATATGGGTCTTGTGTCATTAGGCAAATGCCTTAGCCTCTCATCTCCGGCCGGTGCACTTCCCAGACGTGCTCTCTGTGGTTCCTCAGAGACTCTGCAGTGGGATTGCGCCCAGTTCCACAGCTGTAACCAGCACATGGACACACCTTTTTTTGGCTCTTCTCTCTCTCTAGTCCAGCCGTGGGCAAACTACGGCCCGCGGGCCGGATTCGAACCGTTTGAAATGAATAAAACTAAAAAAAAAAAAAGACCGTACCCTTTTATGTAATGATGTTTACTTTGAATTTATATTAGTTCACACAAACACTCCATCCATGCTTTTGTTCCGGCCCTCCAGTCCAGTTTAAGAACCCATTGTGGCCCTCGAGCCAAAAAGTTTGCCCACCCCTGCTAGTCTCTCCTCCCAAACAGACTACCTGCGCCCAAGTCCTGGTTACAGGGTTTGCAGAGGAACACAGTCTAAGACAACCCCCACCTCCCCAACTCTGGACTTCCCTCAAATAGAGAAAACCCAGAAAAATAACTAAATTTATTATAGTTAATTGCATCGTCCTTATGCCACTGGTCAGAAGTAAAACCAACTCGGCCAAATTTCTTCGTATCTACTAGGTTTTGGGGAAACTAAGACACATCAGATAAATGTGGCCCCTGCTCCGCAGGTACACACAGTCGACTGAAGAGCCACTTTTCCTAATCGCAAGTGACAGAAAAAGAAAAGTTGGTGAAGGACCTCCATTGTTCCCCACCTCCAACCTGTACGCGTCTTCAGTAAAAATATATAACGATACAAAGTGGGCCTGATACCAATCTGGTGTGCACCCCATTTCCCCTTTTCTGTAAGCCTCGATTCTCACTGTTACAAGTGACAGAAACTCACCTCAAACTTCCTTGAGCCAAAAAGCAATGTGTTGGCTGGAGTAGCTGAGAAGTCAAGGGATACACCGGCTTCAGGCCCAGTGCGCCCCTGGGCTTCTCAATGATGCTGTCGGGTTTTGTCTGTCTGCATTTCTTACGTCTGATCCATTTGGCTTGGCTTTCCTCTCAGGCCCCCCCAAATGAGAGAAGACATTATCTCATGTCCCCCAACAAAGAAGATGCCCCCCTTCCCCAGGAGCCATCTAAAAAGGTCTCATGGAAACACTGGGCTCTGCCTGGGTTGTGTATTACCCCTGAGACAATCGTGGTGGCCACGGGCAGTGGAGCTCTGACGGGGCTGAGCTGTGTGCCCATCACTGGCTTGGAGGGGTGAACCCCAACCCCCAGGAAACAGAGGCTCTGTTACTTGAAGCTAAATAGCCACAGCAGGCTGGGACTCTAACTCTAAACACAGTCTTTCTAGATCCTAGGGCCACCACAAGAAGTATTTTTCTCTTTTCTCTCGGAGTCAGAGTCGGAGAGGGAATGTCCCAGATCAAAATGCGTTTCTTGGTGGAGGAGAGATGTTTTTCACTTGGATTTACCAAATAAGGGCATAGTTTCTGGAGCTCTGGGTGTTGCTCTGGGGACTTGTACAGATGCCCAGGTTAACTGGCTTTTGCAGCCCTTCTGACTGGTGGGCACTGCAGGGTGAGTGTGACATCCAGGTTTTCCTAATAAGGCCACCCATGGCTGGAGCCACTGGAAAAGCTCCAAGCTGGGGAGGGCAGAAGAGGGAGCTGTAAGACCTTTGTTCTTGGGTACATTCCCGAGAGTGGGAAATGCCCTCCTCTGTCTGCTCCTGAGTCAGAGGCTAGGGCAGCTTCCCCAGCCCTGAAAAATATTGGAACGTAGGAAGAGGGGCCGGGTCTTGGTCCCTGCCTCAACTGCCAGAAGAGCAGCTAATGGAAGCCTGTGCGAGGCTGTCTGCACACAGCCTGGGCTCCTGCATTCTGCATGCTGCTGGTTGGGAAACTGCAGAGTGTTGATCTCCTAGCAGTGTTGCAGGAGGCTGATTTCCCCGCTCGTCCTGCTCATAGCAGTGTAAGGGCCTACTCGCCCCCAGGATGGGCAAAGCTGAAGCCTCTCTCTTTGATCCTTTCCATATCTTTATTTTTTAATATATATTTTTATTGATTTCATAGAGGAAGGGAGAGGGAGAGATAGAAGCACTAATGATGAGAGAGAATCATTGGTTGGCTGCCTCCTGCACATCCCACACTAGGGGTCAAGCCCACAACCTGGATATGTGCCCTGACCAGGAATTGAACCGTGACCTCCTGGTTCATAGGTTGACACTCAACCACTGAGCCATGCCGGCCAGGCAAGCCTTGCCATATCTTTAACTAATTAAGCCTAGTAGCCCTTTAGGCTGGTGGCACCCATAACACCTAGTCCTGGTCCATTTTCATATCGGTGGGCAACAGTGTGTATTTTCAGTCCCGAATGGGCATCCCCCCGCTCCCCCCCGCAATTCTTGCTCCCCATGCCTACTCTGCGTGTGGCTCTCCCATCTACACAAGAGTGAATGTCCTCCTGAGTCCAGATTTTAAGGAATCACCCGTCGAATCCTATAGATTCAACTTCTTTTCTTTCCCCACCTTCCTTTCCCCCTTGGCTTATAATTAGCCATTTTTCTTCTTAGTGTTGAAGTCTGCTTATTTGCGATTCATCAGTGAGTGAGTCCTATGGGAGTTACTCTCAATTACAAATTGAAGACTAATTGTGCCGTGATCACTGTTGCTCTGAGACGCCTCCACTGTAATCACTTCCTAAATTAACTCTATCCTCTTATTTCACATGAAGCTGAGGCTTTAAGATGAGCTGTGATTTGTAGTAGGAAACACAGCAGTTGGTGAACTGTGGAGTCACAATGACATTTTTTTTTTAAAACTTCCTTTTCCTTTTCATTTGAATTCTGGATTATTTTTAAAATCTAAAAGTAAAATTTGTTCAATAGAAACAGCACAGATTTTTGCTTTTACTACTGTTTATAAAATTAGTCGGGGGTGAGTAGGAAGAGGTCAATCAAAGAACTTGTTTCCATAGATGCATAACCGTGGACATAGACAATAGGGGTGGAGGGGTGGGCTAGAAGGGGTCAATGGGAGAATAAAACGGGACATATGTAATACTTTCAACAATGAAGATTTAAAAATTATTTTCCCTGTCGTCACTTTTGTTCTGAAAAATTTTCTGAAAAATTTAAATCACTGTGCCCCAACCCACACCGTTTTTTTATGGTGCCTTGATCTATTTTCTTTTTCAGTGTGCCTCTTTTTAATGGGGAGGGTGGGAGTGTTGAGAGGAAGAGAGTCAACTACTGATCTGTGGGGTGCAGGATCTGCTGTACGTTGAGCCTCTCTGACAATCAGGTGACAAGCAGGCAGCAGGAGGGAGCTAATTGGAAGGCACCTGGGAGGGGAGAGAGAGGTAGTATCCCCAAGGGGGGGCGAGGCAGTGGCTTGGATCAAGGGCCCACGACAGAACGAAGAGAAGCTGTTCCCGCAGATGCCAAGGGAAAAACCAAAAGGAAATGGACAAAAGACATGTGGGAAAGATAAAACCACCGAACCTCTCAGGCTTCAGACCTGACAAAACCCATTTCCCAGCCAAGCCCCCTCAGTAGGCTCTCTCCCCGGGCCCTGTTGGGCCCTGCCTGCCTCTTCTCCGTGGGCAACGGGCAACGTCTATGTCCTGCAATGCTATCTCTTGCGGCTGCAGAGTGACCCCTGAGGATTCTGGCCTCTTCTTTGCTGAGCTCCAAGGACCTCGCTTCAACATTTCAGCTCAGTCGATCCCAGATCTTCCTCTGAGGGACTCTTCTCATTCACAGGTCATTGGAGTTCTGTGATGAGGGACAAAGAATGGTCTATGTTCCCAGCTCAGAGGCTTACCCCTGGACAGCTCCCTGAGGATTCTGACTCAGGTCACATGCTCCCATACAGAAATTCAACTCAGAGTTAGAAATTCAAGTGTTGATATCCTTGAGCTGCCAACACACCCAGATCCAACCCACGTCCTGAAAGGGATGTGACTAATAAGGAATTGCCAAAGAAGGAACCAGAACTTCTC
The DNA here is from genome assembly GCF_014108235.1 of Myotis myotis. NCBI lineage: Eukaryota > Metazoa > Chordata > Mammalia > Chiroptera > Vespertilionidae > Myotis > Myotis myotis. The sequence continues at coordinate 175,601,326 of NW_023416313.1, read as the reverse complement.
CCATCTGTCTGCTGACCACCTCCAGCAGCAGTGACAAGTGTCCTTGTCCATTCAATTCCAAACTATAGGAAAGTAGAAGGAAGGGGGGTGGGGGAAATCACCCAAAGTTAGAGATACCTAGAGATAAATACTGTTCACATTATGGCACACTGATTTACAGTCTTTTCTCCCAAAATAGTAGAGATTGCATTTTATTTTAACATTATAGTATACACTAGTAGCCCAATGCACAAAGATTCATGCAAGAATGGGTCTTCCTTCCCCTGGCTGCCTTTCCACCTTCGCTCTGGTCCAGAGCCACCTTTTTGCTTTTGTTCCGGCCTGGAGCCACCTTTCCACCTTCCCATACTTCCCAGAGGTCCGGAGCAGCTGGGGCTGTGCAGAATGCCTGCGTCCCATCCCCTGCTGCTCAGGGCCTGCTATGCAAATTAACCCATTATCTTTGTTGGGTTAATATGCATACTCACTCCTGATTGGTTGTTGGGCATTGCGCAGGTACAGTCAATTTGCATCTTTCTCTTTTATTAGTGTAGATATTTCCTCTTGTTCATATAAATTTATAAATATATTTAATGTAACACTTGTGCATAAATGCTTTTCAGGTATTCAGGCTAGTTTTTTTACAATCAGTCCCTAGAACAGGGGTGGGCAAACTTTTTGACTCGAGGGCCACAATGGGTTCTTAAACTGGACCGGAGGGCCGGAACAAAAGCATGGATGGAGTGTTTGTGTGAACGAATATAAATTCAAAGTAAACATCATTACATAAAAGGGTACGGTCTTTTTTTTTTTTTTAGTTTTATTCATTTCAAATGGGCCGGATCCGGCCAGCAGGCCATAGTTTGCCCATGGCTGCCCTAGAAGGAGTTTAACGAGGTCAACAGTTATAAACCTTTTTAAGGCATTTTTATCTCTTGGCCAAAATTCCCTGCCCTTTTAAAGGGACACGAGGAAAATGATTTGTGACAGCCACAAAGGCTCTTACTGATTCCAGGGAAAGGTTTGTCCTCAGCTGATTTAAAACAAAATAGAATTAATACATTTTTACCTACTGAGAAACAACCTACTAGTGGGTGACCCTCATGCAGCAGTGCAGCTGGCTTCGTTCATTCCTGAGGGCAAATTAAGATCCAACTGATCGACCAAGGACAGCGGTTCTCAACCTGTGGGTCGCGACCCCTTTGGGGGTCGAACGACCCTTTCACAGGGGTTGCCTAAGACCATCCTGCATATCAGATATTTACATTACGATTCATAACAGTAGCAACACTACAGTTATGAAGTAGCAAGGAAAATAATTTTATGGTTGAATCACAACATGAGGAACTGTATTTAAAGGGCCAGAAGGTTGAGAACCAATGACCAAGGACATGCTTGTAGGATTTCAAGATCCCCCCAGAGCTATCTTCCAAATGTTAACACTGATTTTTAAAATTTAGGTCATTGTACATTAATGCCACTTTTTTTTTGTTAACTCTCCTATTGCATTTTTATAAAACAACATATATAGTGTATCTATATTATATATGATGTATCCTATATAATAAAAGCCTAAGATGCTAAGTGTCCGACCGACCAGTCGCTATGATGCACACTGAACACCAGAGGGCAGACACTCCAACTGGTAGGTTAGCTTGCTGCTGGGGTCTGGCCAATCGGGACTGGGCGAGATGGGCCCCATCGTTTATCAGTGGGGTCCCCTCAGCCTGGCCTGTGCCATCTCTCATTCTGAGACCCCTTGGGGGATGTCAGAGAGCTGTTTTTGGCCTGATCCCTGGAGGCCAGGCCTAGGGACCCCACCAGTGCATGAATCTGTGCACCAGGCCTCTAGTCTATTATATATATTACTATATTATAATGTATATGCACATAGACAGACTCAAATGAATGCAGTGAAAATGCTTATCCTATGTCTTTGATGAAGCAGATTTAATTTCTCCCCCTTTAACACACACAGCAGTTTTCAGTTACATTTCCCTCAGACAGGATAGGTGACATGGCCTGCTATTACTGCAGAAATGAAGGCTCTTCTCCCCTTTGTCATGTTACCCATGGATGATTGGCAGCATCGGAATTTGCTAACAAATTACTATACCCGCTGCTTGGTGCTATTTCTCCCTCCTTCTGCCTCTCAGACAGACATTTCTTGCCTATCCAAAGCCATTTGAATTCCCAGTTCAAAGAATCTTTGTTCGATGGCCAATTTGTTCCCAAGAGCGTTGGAAACAGCTATAAAAAGAGACACATATTTCATGGGTGGTGGCTTTATGCCAGTCTGATACCGCAAACATTGCTTTCGAGAATGCCTGCCAGCACGCCTGCCCGGGCACAGCAGGCTGCAGCGGTAAAGAGGACCGTGGTTTAATCATACTCACAAGGTGTCCTAGCTCCTGTGAGGTGTACTGAGTGCCTGCTGGGCAGTTCGTGTCCCTGTGAAGAGCAGACTGGTGGCAACTCCAAGGGAAGCAAACATACTAAAATATTGTGACCAGATTCCTAGAGCACCATTTTTCCCAGCTCAGCAATTAGAGATTTCCCCCTGGGAATGTTATTCATATGAAAGTATTCAAATAAAATATATTGTACTAGAAGAGGAAGGGGTTACATAAAGATCTATAGTCAATCTTGAAAGGTATATATATATATATATATATATATATATATATATATATATATTATATATATATATATATGCGTGTGTGTGTGTGTGTGTCCATATTTTGTGCACTCCTATACCACAAACTTACACCCCCAATATATGTATTAGATAAACAGGGATGCTCTCCCACCATCTGGCCATGCGAGCAGAGGAAACAGTCCTGTGCTGGGTTAGAGATCTCTGAAGGCCCTTTTAGCTGGGGTCCTGATCATATGCATAAATAGGCTTTTCACCAAGGGGATGACTACGTAATTCATTCATCTTGATTGATAATTAAAACCGACAATGAACAGATCAACACAAATCAGGAGGGCAAAAACATCTGGGACTCAGTGTAATGAGAATACCCCAAAACCTCCTTAGTGGTAATTGCATTGCAAGCACCAAATAGCTTTCACAGTTGTTTTTGCAAATGATACAAATTAGCACCCAAGATCTGAAAAGTACACCGACTGTAAAAACATTGGGGAATTTAGCAGGGCCCTGGGTAGCTTGGCCAAATATATGTACGAACCTAGATACACGCTAGCATATAATTTGGCGACTTCTTGCAGCAAAGGAAAAAAAGTGAAGACTCTAGAATCCTACTGCTATTTGCACTTGGAACTCCCAGGTGAGCAAGTTCATCTACTAGGCAGTTTTCTCCCTTCCCCACAGAATTCTTTCCCCATTTCCCACAAACACCCTGAGAATTTAAAAACATCTAAGAAGCTTAAAATCTGCAGTTTAAATGCTTTTCCTTGTTAGGAAATGTAGAAACCCCACAAACAATTGGAAGGTTTTACGGGTACTTAGTTATACCTAACAAGTCCAGGAAAGCTGTAATACGATGTAACCATTGAATAACTCATTAGACCTAAACACACCTAGTGAAACAGTAAGAAGAAATTTGCAAAGCAGTGGGTTCTGATTTTAGTTTATTTCTTTTTTCAGGCCCCTCTGCCTGAGTCCAGTGAGGAGTGATGAGTAGGTGCTTGTTGTACAAATCCTGCAGAGAAACATCTCACACAGACAAAATAATCGGGCTGGAGCAGGAAGGCTTCAGTTAAAAAAATAAGAGTGCCACCCAGCCAGTGTGCTCAGTGGTTGAGCATAGGCCTATGAACCAGGAGGTCACTGTTCGATTCCTGGTCATGGCACATGCCTGGATTGTGGGCTCGATCCCCAGTGGGGGGTGGGGGGTGTGTGTGCAGGAGGCAGCTGATCAATGATTCCCTCTCATTACTGATGTTTCCATCTCCCTCTCCCTCTCCCTTCCTCTCTGAAATTAATAAAAATATTTTAAAAAATAATAAAAAACAACAACAGTGTCATCAGATGTGGAGAGATAAAAGAACAATGACTTTCTCTCTGCCTGTATATATGTTCTTTCCTGCCCTTTGCTTAGCTCCGATTCCTTTTTCAAGACTTTTCTGGCAACTGCACAAGGGAAAGACTGGGTGTCCCAAATCTTGGAGCCTTTGCTTGCACTGCTCTTTAGCACCTGGCCTATTCTACTCGTTTCTGCCCCTTAAGCTCAAAGCAGATGCCCACTACACATGTGTTCATGGAACTCCACCTTTTTGAATCACTGTCCTTTTAAAAAGCATTTCTACATGCAGTTTTCCCATGTGGAAATGCCCAAGGTCGTCCACGTAACATCCTAAGGTCAGCGAGGCACAACGCTGTGAACCCACTTGACAGAAAAGACGTTGCCGCACAGAGAGACTGCACCGCCTCCCCAAAGTCACGCACCCACGACGAGGCACTTAGAACTTCCAAGCAAGCTGCCGGGGCTGCTAAAATTAAACAGGGAAAATCAGACTCATTTGAGAAAATGCTTTCTGTCGTTTGGAATTCTCAGACAATATTAATGGAACAACTTAAGATGAATACATTGCCGGCTCCTCATCTTTTACCTATGGGGAATTTGTAGAAAATTAAGCACTTATTGAAACATAGTTACCAAGCCCCGTTGGCGATGGTTCCAGCTGCCTCGCGGGGGATAGTGGGAAATGAGTGAGAATACCCTCACTGTGTATCTGCAAAACCTTTCGGGAGAGATGGGGGGCTCAGAGTCGTTCTACAGAAGAACAGGAACAGGTGACTGGTGTGGTGGCTTCTCAACCTCCCTGCAGCCACAGTATTTCGGTTTGAGTGAAATCAAGTCCAAGTGAAAATAATTTAGAACCATATTCAATAGGGAAAACGTCAACAAAGGTTTATTTTCTTCTTTTCTTTTGACACCAGCTGAGCTTCCATGTCTAATTCCTTGTTGCCTCCATGCCTTTTGGTTCTGGCTGTGAAGCAACTTCGGTAAGCCAGGGGCAATCATTTTGAAACTAATCTGAATTTGTAAGTGACAGGGAATGATATAGTCTTTGAAGTGGCATGGTTGGAAATAATGTCTCTACTAACCCTCAGTATAGCCACCTGTCCCATAGGAGCTAGAATAGGGGTGGGGAAACCATGGCCAAGTCCGGCTGCCACCTGTGTTTGTGCAATCTGTGACTTAGCAATGGTTTTTAATCTTCTTAAGGGGTTGACAAAAATCAAAAGAAGACTATTTCTTTTTTTCTTTTCTTTTTTGTTAACCCTCACTAGAGCATATTTTTTCCATTGATTTTAAGAGAGTGGAAGGGAGGTGGGATGGGGAGAGAGAGAAAGAGGGAAGAGAGATCGGTGTGAAAGAAACACATGGATTGGTTGCCTCCTGCACACACACCCCGACCCTGATGGAGATCAAACCTGCAACCCAGATACGTGCCCTTGACCGGAAATCGAACCCGAGACCCTCCCATCCTCGGGCTGACACTCTTACCACTGAGTACACCGTCCAGGGCAAGACTATTTCTTACATGTGGAAATTATATGAAATTCAAATTTTAGTAGTTATTCAAGTTTTGCTGAAATACAACCAAACTCACTCATTTCCATATTGACTCTGACTGCTTTGATAATAGAGTTGAGTGATGGGGATGGGGCAGGGACCTATGACTGCAGAGCCTAAAACATTTGCTATCTGATTCGTTGCAGAAAAAACCCCGAGCACTGCTGAGGCAACATAAAGATGTGCAGACCTGAAAAATGTATACCGTGCGCATAAATCCAACACTGTGTTTGGAACAAAAACACCACATCCGTTTTTCTAAACAGATCAACAGATTTTTAGTGTGAACGGCAATTAATAGGCATATATTCACAGGCTGCTTCAGTGCCCCTATTCCCAGCCTCTGTATCACCATTCACTGCATTGTAACAATTGTAACTAGGTGTACAATTGTAATTAGGTATACAATTGTAACTAGGTGTACAATTTGCTTATGTAGTCATATTATTGTCTTTTGCATTCTTAACAACTTTATAAATTATCTGTGGCACCGCTCTCCCCAAAATAGTTTTTGATTCAGGTTAAATATTTCAGTTAATAGCATAATTCATGGAACCCAAAAGTGTTCAAGTAATAATTAAATTTTTTTAAAATGTCAAGTAAAGGTGTAGAAAATTCTAAAGAGATGGCATTAATAGTGGCTCAGTAATGAGGAGCCATCTGGGAAAACACAGTCTATAAACAATTACCTTCTGACTTAATTCATCCCTCATTTACAATATGCCAGGCAGAGATTTTAAATGGAAAGACTGTCTTATTCTAGAGGGAATCTACTGAATTTAGTACTTAGAATGAATTCATTTGGAGGCGTTTAAAGAGAATTTTTATCTTGTCAAATTCATTGTATGAAAAACTAGTAAAAAGAGATATTTTGCATCACATGGTATGTGCTATATCTTTGAAACTCCATATTGTTTATATAAACATACATGTTTGCTTTAAAAATATAATTATTGTATTAAAATGAGTTTCAGGGAAGGTTTAAATTACCCATTCATGGGCAAGGTTTGAAATATTAAAAAATGACATGAAATTAAAATCTGGACAACTCTCCCAACATGAGAGTTATTTGATCCAGCTCCTTTAGAAAGAGAAAGAATTCCTTTTGTCATCTTCCGAACACAATCAGTGCCTGGTGTTAGAATTGGTTGAGAAGGGGTGGGTCTCTGAGCTTAGTCAATACTGTAATTACAATAGCGTGTTTCTGAAACAGTCACCGGACATCCACAGGCCTCTGTCTTCAAAACTTGCCACGGCTGTATCCCATGACAAAATCCTGCATGTGTGTGTGGGTTTTGTTATTAACTCTAGGTTTGAATTAGAATTCCCTGTCTTACAGCTTGAAGCTAAACTCTGTTTACAAAACAGTATTTACACTTGACTAATTTTGCAGATCAAACTAATTAAATCAATTAAACTGGTGATTAACCAAATGAAGGCTGATTGCAAAAATTAGTGGGTTTATTTTGGAGGACTGGAAGTAAGCTAATTACTGCAGTGATTACTTGAACCTGGAGTACTCTAAATGTGGTATAAATTGAAACCTCATAGTGAATTAGACTGGGAATTCATTACAGTTTAAAGCACTGTTAATACTATTCAGTCTGTTCCTCCTTGGGGACAATTTTCCTCTCTCTGTGTTTTGTATACTGATAAACAATCACTTGGGTTGTGTGCTTTTTGTGGTGCAACCCAGTAAAGTGGAGGACCCTGAAGAAAAATTATTTACTTTTGAGTGAGATATACCAGTGCCTGTCCAACTGGAATGTACACTCCAATCATTTGAGGATCTTCTAAAAGGAGGATTATGATTCGGTATGTTGGGGTTGGAAGTGGTGGTTAGGGTGGGAACATGGGGTCATGGATTGGAAGGTGTGTGTTCATGCACATATATGTGTGTGTGTGCTTGGGCATATGAATATGCATAAGAGGTAAGATTCTTGGCCTGGCTGGGTGGCTCAGTTGGTTGGAGCATCGTCCCATACACCAGAAGGTTTTGGGTTAGATTCCTAGTCAGGTCACATACCTAGGTTGCAAGTTCTATGCCTGGTCAGGGCTCGGGCATCGGAGACAACTCATCAATGTTTCTCATATCGATGTCGGTCTGTCTCTCTCTTTTTCTCAAAATTGATACAGACATATCCTCAGGTGAAGATTTAAAAAAAAAAAAGGCTAAGATTCTGCCAGTCTGTCAAGCGCTTGAGTGATGCTGACATTGCTGGTTCTTGAACCACACTTTCAGTAACAAGCACATGCACTGAAGTGGACACAAACTGTCGGAATTAGATTGGATGCTTCAGGCTGGGATATGGAGACTAAGCTCTCGTTACGTTCCGTGGTGATGAAGCTGACCCACTACTGCAGGAGCTGCCCGCGCACCAGCAGCAGGAACGGCTACTGCGACGGGTCCTCACTGCATGGCTTTTCCCATGGTCTTCTCGTGCAGGCTGTTAGTAACAGAGTATTTATGTCCGTCCGTAATGCACTCTACTAATTGGTTTTTAAAGCAGATCATTTTAACAAAATGTGAACACAGCTGAGCGTGTGGTCTACATTTTGCTGATTTAAATATCACTGAGCTTTCGGTTCTCTTTTTTGCCGTCGTTTCAGATTTATGAGATGGTATTTACAATAATAAAAGGAAGACTTCAGGTTCTGTTCAAAGATGCAATTAAATCTAGGAGAGGGATGTCAGTTTTATGCAAAATTTTAAAGGGAAGCCAAGAGCTTCCTTTTGCAGCCCGACAGGAGGCTAGACCTATCTTTATTTTCAGTGTTACACCCATTTTAGATATCTGGGTTGTGTGTGTGTGTGTGTGTGTGTGTGTGTGTGTGTGTGTGTGTGTGTGTGATCTTCCCCGTTAATCAAAGAACCTGTGTTGACATTGGGTTTCCTGCATGCTGCAGGTTCATAGCAAGACACACCTTATCCCTACAGGGAACCCCACAACCTTGAGCAGTGACTATTCATTGCCACTTGATAAGCAGTGGCCCCCCGGGTGCCAGGGGCTGGAGAAGGCACATTTGAATACATTAAGAGCACAGACTGTGCTTCAGTGAGGACAGCTCTCAGGAAGGAACGGCGGGGCATCGAAGAGTTCCCACCTGGTGGGAGAACAGCATTCAAATGGCTGCAAGGAGCAGCTTTGTGGTAGGAAGAGATAGATCTCTCAGGGCTTTGATAAGCTGCCCAAAAGTTCATCCGAAACGCCTTGGTTAGTCTTCCATGTTACAGTCTTGTGGATTTTCCCTTGATGCTTGAGACATTTGCAAGCTGCCTGCTCCCCGATCCCAGTGCAAACTAGCATTGGTGAGTCTTCAGTGGAGATGGAGAAGGTACAGGAGGTTGAGCTGAATCTTTATAGACCCCAGGGAAGTGGATTTAAAAGCTAAACATTTGATGTAAGCTTATCCAACTGACCTTTTTAAAACGTAAATAAAACAAAACAAAAATTATAGGCTGGAAATTTTTAGTTGAGTAAGGTTTTATGATGGCAAGGTTATAGTTGTTGTTTTTTAATTAGGTTGAATTAGTTGAAAACATTTGACATAAAAATTGAAGGGTTTTCTTGTCTTGTTAAACAAAGATTACTAGGATATTTCATTAATTACCAATTGCCAGTCTGGAGAATTTCTAATTATAGAAGATGACAAAAGCAAATGATTAAATAATCAGCTGAGGGTAGTACAGGTGATATTTGCCTAAGTGAACTTACTACCAGGACTACATGTCTGGGTTTAGTTCACTGACATGGGGTGGATGGACTATCTTTCTCTGGGAAAAGATGCAAGTAATTAAAAGTGTAATATGCTAATTAGACCAGATGTCCTTCCAGACGTCCTTCTGGGACAAGGCTGTGGCTGATACACACACACACACACACACACACACACACACACACACACATCCTGGTATCTTTACATTACTCTTATATACACACGAGAGGCCTGGTGCACGAATTCGTGCATGGGTGGGGTCTGACCGGCCCACCCCAATGGGGGCCCCTTGGGCTGGGCTGGCAGGGGGGAGAGGCCGCTGGTGGTTGGCCGGCCGGCCCCTCTCCCAATCAGGGTGTTGGGGGCCAATCAGGGACTGGGCCAGCTGGGGGGGCGCTTGGCCAATCGGGGCCTGGATCGGGCTGGTTGGCTGCTGCAGTGCGCGTCATAGCCACCAGTCGTTCCAGTCATTCCGGTCATTCTGCCATTCTGGTCACTGGGCTTTTATATATATAGATGGGAATCCTATTTGTGTGACTGTATCAGGAAGTCAGTTTATCATTTTACAATGAGAGGTGTCTTCCTCCACTTAGTTTGCTATAACAAAGTAGCAGACTGAGTAGCTTATAAACAACAAACTGATTTCTCACAATTCTGGAAGCTGAGAAGTTCAAGATCAAGGCACTGGCAGATTCTGTGTCTGGTGAGAACCAGCTCCCTCTTTGTAGTTCATCTTATCACTATAACCTCATATAGTGGGAGGGGCAAGGGAGCTTCCTTGGCCCTCTTTGATATGGGCACTCATCCCATTCATGAGGGGTCTGCCCTCATCACCTAATTACCTCCCAAAACCCCTTCCTCTTAATATCATCACCTTGTTTTGGATTTCAATATATGAATTAGGGGGAGGGGCACAAAAATTCACACCATATCAAGACGCATCCCTGCCTAGAGGTCAGATTGCTCACACAGACCTGTTCAGTGCATCCATTCCTTATTAGAAAAGCCAGCAGAGGCTCACTTAGCAGAAGCTCACTGGCATTAGGAAGAACATCTCAGTAACGATAGTATGAGGCACTCTCACCTTGCAAAGGAAGGCTTCCCTAGAGCATTCCATGGGTGGGCATTGACAATGATTGCCTCCAGGAGTCTGGCTTTAAAATATTCTATGACTCTTCTCATCTCCTCTATGCATACGTCTCTCTTAACAGGATGCAATGGTGTTGATTAGATTCTAGCTTTTTAACTACAGCCCCATTCCTGGTCCATCTTTAAGAAATGCATCCCAGAAAGAACTCTGACCATTCACAACAGCATGGATGGACCTGGACAGCATTATGCTAAACGAAATAAGCCAGTTAGAGAAAGATAAATATCACATGATCTCACTCATTTGTGTAATATAATGAACAGCATAAACTGATGAACAAAATAGATCCAGAGACATAGAACCATCGAACAGACTGTCAAACCTCAGAGGGAAGGCAGGGGAGGGGAGGGGGTAAGAGATCAACCAAAGGACTTGTATGCGTGCATATAAGCATAACCAATGGACACAAGACACTGGGGGGGGGGGCAGGGTGAGGGCATATGCTGGGGGTGGTAGTGGCTGGGAAGAGGTCAATGGGGAAAAAAGGAGACATATGTAATACTTTAAGAATTTAAATTAAAAAGAAAAGAAATGCATCCCAAACCACCTTGACTGTATTTTGATCTTCCTAAACCCAGTCTCCTTGTTTTCTCCCATAGAGAGTCACACACAGTACCTGAACTTGGTTTCCAAGCTCTCAGTGAACAGTTACCTAATTGTCCTCTCTATATACAATCCCACCAGTGAAAGAACCTTTTATAACTCACAGGTGAAGTCAGAAGTTGGAGAACTTATACTAGAATAATTTCATCTCCCCCTTTCTATCTTTAATTAGGAATATGCCCTGTAGGTTGTGGGAGTCAGAGTTCTTTGTATCTGCTTAACCAATGTTGTGGGTAAAGAAGAGTCCAATCTTGGAGATATGATTCCCATTCACTCTACAGAGTGTGTGTTCCATTGTGGGTTACCCACCAACATCCATTCCTCGCTTCTTTCTTGCAAACATAAACTTGAGTTTATTTAGGTGTCTACTCTCCAGGAAACATGACCACAGCTGAAGGGTAAGTCCTGGTAAGCTCATTTCCATTGCCAGTGATTAGCTTAGAAGAAGGCATGTGGCTGAGTTTTAGCCAATGTAACTGGAGTGGAAATCTGCTTTGGACATCTAGAGATGATGCCTTCTCTTACAGAGACACAAGGAAGAAATGGCCCGCTTCTTTTTGTGGAGGTGAACCTAAGTATCTGCTGGCCCATGAAGGGAGCCAGACTGAGGGCAAAGCTGACATGTTGACATTGGCAGAGGGGAAAGATGGAGAGGATATTTATGACAGCACCAAGCTGCTGCTGGAGCTGGCCAACTCAGGGCTTTGTCATCATGTAATACGTTTCCTTTTATTTATTACGCCGTATGAGTTAGGGTCCCTGTTAAGTGAAGCTAAAAACAAAAGAAATTTTATCTTTTATTATTTACCCTTTATTATTTCTCATGCAATCCAAACTTTTGACTCTTTCTGTTTGTACTGGATGAGCACTGGGACTTTCACCTTGCTTACTAACTCCATTCCTCTATTTTTTCAGATAAATGAATGGCTGGACTAAATGAATCCAGGACTTGGATACACAAAACTCTACCAGAACTCTCTTAGTTATTGTCAGCCAAGATGACCCTTCCCCAAAGCTTTCTCTTATTAGCTCACAGTCTCTGGGAAAACTTTTCTCTTAAAAGCTGAGTAGACTGAGCTGCTATTCCCATGTCTGCCCTCTGCTCTGTTGATTTGGGCCAGATGGAACCCCTTACCTGCACTGCCCCAACCTATTTAAGACTCAGCCAAGTCGCTTTCCCACTTTTGCCGGGTGCAGCATTCAAAATGTTAAGCCAATTTGCATTTATTACTTGATTGTTTCAAAAAGTATGCATGCAGGTATTGAATTACCAATATGGGATGTTAACACAAACAAGGTAAATAGCACAAGGTAAATTACTAAGGGGTGATAAATAAACATATCCACAGATTAAAATAGCAAACACGCTGATGAAATTTATAGTAACCTATGGTGGAAATATTTAATGTTAAGAGTTCAGTCTCCTTTCACCTGGCAGTTGGGGGAGATGCTTTTCTGAATATTCCTTTAGGATCTGACTTACACAGTGTAGTCAATCCATTAGCCCAACTTGCAATGAAGTGGATTAATTTATCTTATAATATGGCACGATTTTAGGTGTGAAAGAAGCAGAGAGAAATCCTCTTCCCTTGGGACCTTGAGGAAGCCTGACATGGGCTTTGGAAGGATTTCACAAAAGAGCTTTTACATAGATATATCCATGCAACAATCTTGAATGGCTGGGCTGCTACATGAGAAGCATGCGGCATCCTGCAGGTGCTGGGAGTTTTTGAAGATGAGTCAGACTTAGGTTCTCCTCCCAAAAGGATCCCAAGTAAGACATTAACTTAGAACCGGGACAGAAAAAGAGAAAAATGACTCTAGGATTTGGCACCGGGAGAACTGTGAGGAGAGCCATGCTGCCAGGGAACTGGAGAACTGGGAGGGGTTCCTGGCTTTAGATGAGCTTAGATTTCAGGGTGTTGAATCACAGATGTTGTAGCCAGGTCTGCAGAGATGTTTTTATGCAGCTGGACATCACCAGGCTGCTTGCATTCCCACTTCTATGAAGTGCCCTGATTGTATTTACCTCAACGAATTTTCTGTGGATTAATAACTAGACCATCCTTAACAGGCAGACCATTTGGTTTGGAAATTCATTGTTGTTACATAGTAATAAAATATTAGATGTAAGATGGGGTGCTTTTCAAATCAAACCCAGCAGATCATTTGCTTGACCCTTGTCAGGGCCACTCCTGAACACAACACTGGGAAATACCACAGCCCAGTAGAAAGGGTGCCGACTGGGGACCCAGGAGGTGTGAGTTCTGGTTCTGACCAGGACCCTTAGATGAGTCACATATTCTCTCTGTACTTCTGCTTTCTCATCTGTAAGGTTAGATTGGGCTAATTAGCTCTGAAGTCTCTTTCCATGATTTCTGCAGCATCTTAGAGTATTGTTCACACCCCAACTCTATTTTGCCATCAGAGGTGTTTAATAAAAATATGTACAACTTTTTAGCTTCCCAAAGCATAGTCAATTATTTTTACATTTGGTCCTTTCTCAGCCCTGAAATGTTGGCATTATTAATGACACCTCCAGTCAGATGAAGAAATTGGGGTACAGAGAAATTAAGGGTCTTTCCCAGGTCCCCGGCTGGTACATTAAGCCCAGGCTCCCCTTCACTTTCCCATCCCCCCACAAATTCCCCTCCACCCCACATGCTTCCGTCTCAGGTTGGTCCACTCTTGAGTGGACTTTAATAAGGGACCTCTTATATAGGTACTGCTACCCTTTAGGGTTACAGATAGATTTTTGAAAACTTTTTACTTTGAAGTAATTTTATATTTATAGAAAAGTTTGTATTTACAGAAAAGTTTAGTACAGAGTCCTGTGTACCTCTCACCTAGCTTCTTCTAATGTTGATATCTTACATAACCACAGTCATGTCAAAACTAAGAACTTACATTGGTACAGTATTATGAACTAAACTACAAACTTAACTTGGATTTCAGCAGTTTAAATTTTTAATGGAGAAATAAGTAAAATTGGAGACTTAGAAATAGGATTAGGGACATAAAGTCTCCTGGCCTCCATCAAACAATACCATGTACTGTGTGTGCTACAGGGCTAGCCACACAGCAGGCATAGACTCCTAACACCAAAGCATCACACCCCTGAGGAGAGAGTCAGATGACGTAGGGGGCCTCAGTGATGAGAAAGGCAATGGCCACAGGGACCATTGATAAGCCAAGTGCCAAATGCTTCAGTTTTTGAACAACACCCTAGGTAGCCAACCAAAGACACCTTTCCGGTCCTGTCTTTTATGGACAAGATGCTTGCTCTCACCATCCATCATTTTCTGAGTATTATCCTTTCCTGGAAGATATTGCAGTATTATTCAAAACATGCCAAGTGGGCAGGAGATCCCAAGAGTAATTGTGAGTTATGGGGTCATGGGGACCTCATTGCAAACTATTTGCAAAACTTAATTGGGGTAATAAATAAACTAAGCATGTAAATTAGATTGAAGACTTATAGTGTGAATTAGAAGGAGGCCATTAGCCTGCATAGTCAAAGGATCCCAAATAAGACATTAACTTCTTCCTGTTCTGTAATATTTGCTGAGTGAACTGTTAATCGAGGAAGCATTAAATCCAAACATCCTAAAATTTCACAACTAAAATAACTTGGAAATGAAACCATTTAATGAGAGCCTCTCTGATCCAGATGTGAACTTTATTTTTTATGATTAGGCACCCAGGCACCTTTCATAGAGAGGAGGGTCTGGCATTCGCATCTGAATCCGCTTGCCCCCCAGGGTGTGAAGGATCTTAAGCTGGGTAGTTAGAAGCAAATGCGGAAGAAGAAAAACTAAAATTCAAAAGGAATGAAACCAGGAAGCCCTTTGAAAACAAACAGATCTGTAAGCTGAAACAGAACTCTCTCTCTCTCTCTCTCTCTCTCTATCTATCTATCTATCTTTTTTAAACTAAGTGGTCAAAAAGAAATTCAGGCCTGGCATTTCTTTTTTACCTATCTGAAGAACGAGTAAAGGGCATCTTACAAGTAAATATAAATATTTTTAACAATAAGAGAAACCCAACGCCCAAACACTGCATCTAATCCTCCAGCCCAAGTCAAGTCTTACAGCGGCTTTTTTTTTTTTTTTTAAGCAGTTGATTGAATGAATACAAATGCCTCTCTGTTGTCACTTGGGATGCCACTTGATATATCCCATTTTCTAGACTCTAATTATTCCATTTGTAGACATGAATGCCATTTAGATGTGAGCTAATTCAGCATGGTAACTCAATTAGATTTGTACCGACTTGGATTTATGAAACATCAATGGGTTCTTGGTGAGACCAATGGGACTGCGGGCGATTCATCCCAAAGTCACACCGACACAGCCTCTCAGGAGCTCAATTAAACATGCCAGCCATGAGGATGTTTTTCAGCTGGAATGTTTCACAATTAAAATAAAAGAGGTTTCTGTGTTCCTCGGCATGCATGGCCCAGCGGAAAGAAAGGCCCGCAATGACACAGGCTGAAGTTTCCTTCAGGTTACATGCTCTCGCCATCAAAGACGGCTCTTTCGCTCGGCTGACTTCAGAGCACCTTCGAGGCTGCACTCTCGGGCCAGCCTCAGTCCCTCCACGTGGTGGAGAACATGGAGTTTCATGAGGCCTCACGTTCAAGGGCACACAATACCTTTTGGTTGAACTAAACTGCTAAGATCATCTTAGAGTCTGCATCTGCCTCTTGGTTCTGAGAGCTGAAAGGCAGATGCTGAATACCAAATTCAATCTGTAAAAATGTGAGAAATCGCAAAGTGATGAACATTATGCTAACTATAGTTTCAGCATAAAAATGTGGCCCTTGGCTCTTGCTGGTGTGGCTCAGTTGGTTGGAGCATCATCCCATACAGCAAAAGGGTGTGGGTTTGATTCCTGGTCAGTGCACATATCCAAGTTGTGGATTTGATCCCCATTTGAGTGGCAGGGGGTACTGGAGGCAACTGGTCTCTCTCTCTCTCTCTCTCTCTCTCTCTCTCTCTCTCTCTCTCTCTCTCTTTCTCTCCCTCCCTCCCTCCCTCCTTCCCTTCTCCCCTCCCTTCTTCCTCCCCTCTCTTCCTCTTTGAATTCAATAAAAATAACAACAAAAATATCCTCCAGTGAGGATTTTTTAAAAAGGGGTCCATGGTCAGAACGTGGGGAAAAAGACTTAAAACCAGGACTATCCCCTACTGATACCTTATAAAAAGTACTCTTTTTAAGGAAATAATGTTTCTGTGCATCTTTGTGCTGGTCTCAGGAACGCAGACAAGCACCTGCGTGTTAAATGCCTGTGCCTGGCAGAGATTTGCTGCATATTCCATCTTCCTCATGGTGGGCGTGTAAAGGCTTCACTGGTTCTCGGCGCAGGGCCTGGTTCAGGGGGCGTTCAGGGTTGCCCCGCTATCTGAAAGTAGAGCATTCCTACAAAACCGTTTGAAAGCCAAAATGACATACAGCCAAGAAGCAGTCACCGCAGGACACCTCACTAATGGATGCACAAACTACATCGAGATAAAGCACAGAAGCTCCCAGACACAGGTGAAAGCCATGGCGGTTTGACGCTGAGGTGCTGAGAGCTGTTCCTGGGAAGGAGCATGGCGGGCCGCTGTCCCGTTCCAGTGCTGCTGCCTCCATCACAGCTCCACGCAAAACAAACGCTGAATACTACTTTGCTTTTTGCCTTTTTTTCCTAAAAGCTAAATTCCTCTTCGCATTTACTTTGGTTCTCAAAAACAGGTAGCAACGTAGGTCTTTCATGAAAGCCAGTGGCACAAAGAGAACTTCGAAAAATGCGCGATTCCTGTGCTTGGTAATACTGTGCGCATTAATGAAGCAATGCGACATGCGTGCACTCATTTTGTCAATGATGAGCAAACTTGGAAATGACTGTTGTCGTTTTCCTAAATCAAGTCTTAGACTGAAACATGGACGATTATATTTGTTTTTCCAAGTCTGAATGAGGGACACAAAGGGGAAAGAGATTCCATTTTTTTAATATCTCCTTTATCTCCCTCTCTATTTAACCTAATATTTATTTCTACTGTGAGACAGTAGTAGAAGAGGCAGTAGTACTTGGTTAAATTTAATAAATAGCATTTGCCTTGCATGTCATTTTCAAAGTGCAGTTTCACATGGCTTGTACCACTTCCTCCCCATAACATGCCTACGGAACAGCCATGTGTGTTTCTATTTTGCAGCTGAGGAAACCGGTCATGGAGAGAGGATGTGTGTCTTGCCTAAGGTTGCACGGCGAAATCTCAGTGAAGAGGTATTTCTACCTTATCCTTTCCAGTTAAATCCTTCTGATATGGTATAGCAGAAAGAGCATGGGTTTTAAGTCAGAAAACACTATTTTGCTTTCTAGTTGTATCATTTTGAATCCTTTCAGCATTGATAGGAGATAGGTTTAGCCTCAGCACAGGATGCATCTGGGGGCCTTTTTGAGTTTGATTTAGATAAATGTTCCAAAACTTGATCCTGAAGAACAAATCCCTGGGATTGTTTGATTATCCTGCACGTTGTCAGCGGCCAGAAGCTCCAGGGGAGAGATTCATTATCCGGGAGCGGAGGCCCTCCAAGCCTGTGCATCTGTCTCCCAATCTCTCGGGAACCTTGACTTACACTGGAAACACAGGTTAGGCCTTCCTTTTATTGCTCTTGTAGCAACTCCCATCCTAGCTTCTAACTTCCAAGAGTAATGGTCTCCACAAAGATTTTTTCTGGAGCCACCCGAAAGAGGAAGGCCGGGAGTTGGTCTGTACTCTGTTTGCACAATTAACATATGTATGATCCACTGTAATCTTGCTATGTCCACACAGATCAACCAACTCTCCTGGGCTTGTTTTCATCCCAGGAACTGCCTGTCCCTCAAGGAGCAGAGAGCATCAGAAAGACCACAGTGCTGGGAGTCAGGAGATGACAGGCCTCTGCCGCCCTGCTCTGTCCGGCTCTTCGGGTGACTCCGTGGGACCGGGTCAGCCACGGGCTGGCTGCAGCCTTGGGCAGCTCGCCCAGTCCCTCCAGCCCGCCTCCAGCCGTATTGTCTTCACCTGCACCCATAGTGCTATCCTCCACAACTGCCGGAAGGATTACATAAAATCGCACATGTGGAAACATTTTGTAGGCTGTTAACCAGTGCTTTTTTCAAGGGACGCTGTCCCATATATGCTACATATTGTTGTTTTTTAAATCCATGGTTGTAAAACACCGCACCTCAGAAACACACAGTGTGCTTTGGCATACCAAACAATCTGAGAAGCGAACTCTTTGGAAGCTTGTTTAATGCAACGTTTCACAAGCTATTTGATCACGGAATCCCCTTTGCATTTACAGTCATGTGCCACTTAACGGTGGGATACATTCTGAGAAATGTGTCACTAGGCGATGATTCTGTCATTGTGAGAAGGGCATAAAGGGCACTTACGTAGCCCTCTCCTGTCGGTGTCGGTGTCTGTGCTGTACTTCTATAGTCTGGGCTGGTTTGCACCAGCATGACCACAAGGGAGTAATTGCAGCGCCAGCCCTGACACTTGGCTTCCTTTTGGTCATGCAGGTGCCTGACGTCAGCTTTGACTGGGGAGCCATCCACTTCCGGAAGAAACACGTTGCAGGCCAACGGGACGCCTCCCAGCCTTGAGGCTGCTTTGTCTCTGAAACCCTGGTTTCCATTACTGACCGTTTGGGCTATTTGTTCTTTTCTCTTCTTGCGCTTTAAATTCCTGCTCTTGTGTTTTAAATTCACCAGTAAAGAGTGAGCCTGTGAAACTCTAAGCCCCGCCCACCCTTGAACCCAATAAAAGCCGAACCCAAGCCCAGGTGTGTAAGCCCTTACTCCCTCCCTGGGACCTCGCTGTGTGCCCCAGGCCCGCCGTGTCAGCTCCAGAGCCTGTAAGTAACAAACCCGTTTTCCCTTCAAAGTTTCCTAAATCTTATCACTGAAGGGTGTCTTGCAGTCCTAATAAGAACCACAAGGGTTGGCCCACTTATAACTAACATTGGTTTAGAAAGGGGGATGTCTGCGGGGAGCTCACAGGCCCAGCCATTTCTAATGTTGGTAGACTGAGCTGGCACAAAGCAGGAATTCGGGACTAGGCGATAGAAAATTTTCAGCTCCATTATAACCTTATGGGACCACTGTCTTATATCCAGTCCCTCCTTGACCTAAAGGTCATTTGTGGCACATCACTGTAATGCCTAACCTCAAGCCGAGTTATAGTCGCTTTAAAGCACAGAAGCAACACAACTCCATGGGTCCCCATGGCTTTGTGCTGGGCAGGGTGCGCTACCTCCCCATGGCGCCCCACTCAGCTTTCTGGAGTGCACATGGGCACATTCCCAATAATTCTAGAAATAGTGCTGATCTCACTGACAAACTTTGAGCCCTGTGCCCAACCTCGAAGCTGCCATGGTGGGCAGAGGGAAGGAACTTTTCATTGGTCAGGCCCAGGTTACGTGCTTCCTTCTGGGAGGGCCAGTCATATCCAAGCCACGTGGATTAAAACTAGGAGAGTCCGGCCGGCATGGCTCAGTGGAAAGAGCGTTGGCCTGCAGACTGAAGGGTCCTGGGTTTAATTCGGGTCAAGCGCACATGCCTGGGTTAAGGCTCAAACCCTGGTAGTGGACATGCAGGAGGCAGCTGATAAATTATTCTCTCTCATCATTGATGTTTCTATCTCTCCCTCTCCCCTTCCTCTCCGAAATCAATTATATATATATATATATATATATATATATATATATATATATATATTTATTTTTAAAAAAAATAAAACTAGGAGAGACTGGTTCTCCAAGAGAGTGATGTGACAAAATATTGGTTTGGACTTTAGATAGGTTAAAAACAACAACAAACAAACAAAAAACACACAAAAAATCAGCAGGAGCACTTGTGTCATTCCTTCTAGATCATTCTTTTTCCTGGGACAAGTTTATAAACTTTAATATATATAAGAATCCCCTGAAAAAATGTATTGGAAATACTGATTTCAGTGGCTTATCCCTGAGAAGTGATACGTGTAGTCCAAGCACCATACTTTGAGAAGCACAGGAACTAGGATAAAGGGGCTTCTAGCAGTTCTCCCTCTTGGCTATGTGTCAAAATTACCTACCACATCAGAGTTTGGAGAGGGTGCGGCTGGCCAAGTCTATGTTGGCATTGATCCTCAGGTGTTTCTGATGTGCCCTCGAGCACTGCTTCTCATGTTTGCTGTGTGTAAGAATCTGCTGGGGATCTTTTTAAGATGCAGGTTCTGACTCCGTAGGTTTAGGGGAGGGCCTGCAATTCTGAGTTTCTAGCAAGGTCTCATGTACTGCTGCTGCATCTGGTCCATGGGCCACAGTCTGAGCAGCAAGACACCAAAGGCTGAGAGCACCTGTGTATTTGGTTCGTGTATTTTAAGATTGTGTCCTTCAGGGCCTACCAGCACGCCGGGCAAGCATGAAAAGCCCTTCTCTTCCTCACAGGATTTGTTTATGTGGATAGTTCTCACGTTGTTCTGGGTGGACAGGCCTCATCTTCAAGAAGCTCCGAGGACACAGCCCAGCCCCTACAAACTGATGTGTGCACCTGCGTATGGCCGTTTAACCATGTCTCTGATGCTCCAGATCTCAGACTCTGGAAAGACAGAAGTGATATAGATCCCTCAGGGAGCCCACACTTAGGGGGGCCAACGGCCCTGTTTTGCCCAGGACCGTCCTGTCTATAACACTGAAAGTGTGACCCTGGCAGTCACACTTCATTGAGGAAGAACAAAGACTATTATAGACTTCCCTGGCTGGTTAGCTCAGTTGGTTAGAGCATCATCCCGATACACCAAGGTTGTGGGTTCAATCCTCAGTCAGGGCACATACAAGAAATAACCAATGAGTGCATAAATAAGAGAACAACAAATCAATATCTCTCTCTCTCTCTCTCTCTCTCTCTCTCTCTCTCTCTCTCTCTCTCTCTCATCAATAACAAATGGTAACAGTAAAAAAAAAAAAAAGAATATTATACACTAACAACTATAACACAAGGTGGTGAGTACTGTTATGCAAAGAGCCGAGGTTTGAGAAAACCTCAGCATCATGCTTGCTGATTCCAAAAAAGAACCCGGAGGACTGGCTGCGAAAGACATGGGTTTGTCAGGACTTACATGCCCACTGGGGGCAGTCAGCTGGTGAAGTTTTCCTGCCCCAACTGCTCCAGCACAAGATTATAGAAAGTATAGAAAGCAAAGCAGAAGGGGCCTGCAAGGGGCAAAAGCTGTGTGAGATCAGGAAACGCTAGTTGTTTTCTTGACTGAGGAACTGGCTAGGCTCCCAAGTTCTAACCGTCCGCTTACTGATGGCCTTCATCGTCTTCCCGCTGGGTGGGAGAGGGAGTTGGAGCATGGGAAGGGACTCATGTTCTCACGCAGATTACAGATAGGAAAGCAGGTACTTCAGCCTGAGGGGTCAGGGAAAACCAAGTTAGAGACTGAATAGGAGTTCACCAGGTTGGAGACTGAGGATGCAGAGGGAGGGGCATTGAAGGCCAAGGGAACGTGTGTGCCTTTATTTCGCTCAGCAAATGAATGATTTTCATAATTTGTTCCTGGCTATTTTTCTGGCCATATATCTGTGCCCTGTTTTGGTCCATCCATTCATTCAACAAATATTTATCTTACACTTAACTGCATGTCAGACTGTAAACACTTGCAATATATCACCGAACAAATACCCCTGCCCTCAGAAGGCATATGTTCTAGTAGAGAAAATAGACAGTGAGCATAAGCATTTAAAAAGTAAATGGTATATGCTGGCAGGTCATAAGTGCTGTGGGGAGAACACCAGAAGGTAAAGGTGATCAGGACTTATACAGGTAGTCAGGAAAGATGCGTCTAATTCGGTGATGATCTGAGCAGAAGCTTGAAGGAAGTGGGGAAAAGACAGGGCAGATATCTGCAGGAAGCCATTTCAGGTCAAAGGGTCTGCAGTGCAAAGGTCCTGAGGGTGCCTGACGTGTGCAAGGACCAGTAGGAAGACTAATGGGTTTGGAGCGGAGTATCTAAGGCAGCGTGCACAGGAGGAAGGGAGATCGGACAGGGGCCGGGCCAGTGTAAGGACTGACGCTGATTGTGGATGAGAGCCCCTGGGGGGGTCTGAACAGAGGAGGAATATGATCTAACTTATGTTTTTGGAGCATCACTGTGGCTTCGGATGGATAAGCCACCGATTGTGGGGGCAAGAGTGTAAGTGAAATAGGCTATGAAGTTATTACAACACCCCAGGCAAGAGATGATGGTGGCTTTGACAAAGGCAGATGCAGGGGAGTGGTGAATGTCAGCAGACTGCTCTGGGTCTCCTGGTTTCCCATACAATCACAGCCTCCCAGTGTCCAGAGAACTTTTCCAACTATCTGGGTGATCTGGGTGGATCTCTCCATCCTCCCAGGCCTTCATTTTCTTTTTTTTTTTATATAAGTATACTAGAGGCCCAGTGCACGAAATTTGTGCATGGGTAGGGTTCCTAGGCCTGGCCAGCGATCAGGGCCAATCAGGTTCCCACCTCCCCACCTCCCCGCCTCCCGCCGCCTCCTCCTCCTCTCACTCCTCCAGTGCCTGGGAGCCCAGTGGCACCCCCCACACCCCCTCCCTGTCGCCACTGGTCACCATCTGTAGGGCGACCACCAGGGTGATTAGGCCTCCACTCCACCATCCCGCCACAGTCTCACTCTGTCGGGACCCATCAGATCTGGTAGCACCTCTACTGCTGCTCAGTGCCAGCACAGCATCACTGACGCCTACCATGTCCCGTGCTGCCCCCGGTGGTCAGCACACATCATAGAAAGAAATCAAACTCCTGCTCTCCTGGTCAAACTCCCAAGGAGACACTTTGCATATTAGTCTTTTATATAGAGAGATTTTTATTGATACTGATTTCAGAGAGGAAGGGAAAGGGAGAGAGAGATGGAAACATCTATAATGAGAGAGAATCATTGATCAGCTGCCTCCTGCACACCCCACACTGGGGATTGAGCCCACAACCTGAGCATGTGCCCTGACCAAGAATCGAACCGTGACCTCCTGGTTCATAGGTCAATGCTCAACCACTGAGCCAAGCCTGTCGGGCCAGACCTTCATTTTCATCATCTATAAAAGTATGCCAGACAGTCATATTTGCCTCATCAACTCACAAGGTTCTTATGTCCAGTCAGTGAGATCCCACCTTGGAAAGCATAGAGCAGGAAGGAAAACACCTATGAGTGTTTCCTCTCACAGGTATTAATCTGCCAGTATGGAGAAAGAAATACTGCTGTCTCGTCATTTGCTCAGACGATTCACAAAGGGATGCTGCTGATTTGAAGGTTAAACCACAAATCATAGATTGAGGGGGACGAGGTCTCTCTGATGAGGGAACCAAGATGCAGAGAGAAAGGTGGCTTTCCCAGGACAACCCAGTGAGTAGCAGAGTCATAGGAGGGTCCTAGTTCTGAGTCTTCCTCTACCAACCGGCCCATTCAAACTGGTGAGAAATGTCCCTATCTTGAAAACTAATCAAAGCACAATTACTATCAAAAGGGAAGAGAATAGTCTCATTTGAAAGACAGAGAAGAGCTTTGTAGCTTTTAGATACATCATGGCATTGATCCACCCAGTGATGCCATGAAATGTTGGATAGGCCCATTTTTTCAAATAAGGAAACAGAAGCTCAGAAAGATCAGCCAAATTGCCCCAAGTTAGATAGCTAGCAAGTGTCTAGGAGAGGTTTGCAGCTCATGTCCTCTGGCACCTGACCTGATGGTGTTTCCCTGCATTTAATAAAGACCTTTGGAGAGAGTTGCAGTTGGTTTAACTTGGGGAGGTATCGTCTCTATTGTTCTAATTATTCTCCCCATGTCCTTCAGTGAGGATCTAAGGGAGCACTGTTATCTGTGAGTGCAGTCTAGTGCTTATTACAAAGTCTGAGCTTTTGCACTGGAAGTTTCAACAGGCTAACTGATACTTTCAAAGTATGGAGTATAAATTTAAGTCTGAAAAATCATCTCCATCCCAGCCCACAGACGTATTTTTTTATAATGGTCGACAGAGTTATATAAGTGGATGCTTCATAACACTCTGAGACACGTACCCAGGTTCCCACCTGCTGAACCCTGGGAGGAGAGCGAGCCAGGAGTGAAGTCACGAAGGCCCTGGGATCAGTGCGGAGGTCACAGGCAGAGCTGCTGTTCAGGTACCCACCTAAGAGACTTATCCTTGCCACTCACCTGGGATATATGACGTGTTGCTGTTTTAACTTCATTATTTTGAATCAAGAGCTAGAAGAAAGTTTTAGGATGAAGGCAAACATTTCTGCCAGAACACAAGACAGGATTATGAAACCAAAGTTTGAGATGTCAGTCTCTTCTCTGAAGCTAATCATGGCTAAGGGTGATGTAGACTTTGAATCCACCAAATGAGCACAGGTCAACTTACCTTAACTACAGGCACGGGGGCCTGAGAACTTGTGGCTTAGCTACACCAAGTCCCTTTGCAGGCTATGGGGTTCTCAGGCTGTGAATCTGTGGGGTGAGTCCCCAGGGCACCACAGTGATTCTCTCTAACTGTGTACTCTCCGAGCCGGACATGTCTGCGTCATCACTGCTGAGCTTCACCTGTTTCTGATTTGAGCCCAAAGCGCAGAAAGACGGAAGTCCCATCATGAACACAGTCGAAGTCTTCCCAAACCCTTTTCCCCTGAAGATGAGACATCTCACTGACCCCCACCAATGGCTTGAGTCCACTTCTAGTCAGTCAAACCTCTCCAGGTACAACCACACTGCCACCTCCTGGTATCTCAGGTACGTTCACTGGCAGCGGGCTCTCACACCTGCCCTCTCCACCCTATGACTAGACTCTGGAGGGGGATGATGCCTGCCTAGGCTGTTCCAGGCCCTGGGGATGTGGGTGCTGGTTACAGCCTAAAATGGGGTTAGCCCCTTGCCCAGCTGGCAAGGCTCAGTGGTTGAGTGTTGACCTATGATACAGGAGGTCATGATTCAATTCTTGGTTCGATTCTCCATCAGGGTGCATGCCCGGGTTGTGGGCTCGATTCCCAGTGTGGGGCGTGCAGGAGGCAGCTGATCAATGATTCTTTCTCATCATTGATGTTTCTATCTCTCTATCCTTCTCCCTTCTTCTCTGAAGTCAATTAAAAAAATATTTTTAAAAACGGGGTTAGCCCCCCCCGCCCCCCCCCCATTCTTCCAATAGCACTCAAAGCTGAAGCTGTCTAAATTAAAGCCATCAACAAGATTAGTAGCACATATGATAACTGCCATTCATTGAGTGAAGGCTTTATAGTTAGACCTGTGTTCCAGTCCCTACTCTGACACTTACTAGCTGTGTGATTAGACAAATTACCTCTCTGAACCTCATTTTTCTCATCTATAAAACAAGGGCCATAATAATAACTACATTAATCTAAAGTTATTTGAATGGATAGCATATGACTCATAGTTTTAGTTTTAAGTAAAGTGCTTTCCAAAGTGTCTGCCGCATAAGCATTCAGTTAATGCTAGCTATGACTCTATGTGGTGGTAGCATGTACCATCATCAGGCTTCCAGGGTCTTTATAACATATGTGTATATATATATATATATTATGTTATTAATTCTGAAAATTGGCAAGTGAAGCTACATTATACCCATTTTACAGGTGAAGAAACTGAAACTCAGAGCTTCTAAGTCATGCCTCAAAGCCACACACTTGCTGAGTGGCTAGAATTTGAGCCCTAGTGAATTTGACTCCAAGCCTGAGCTCTTTAGTCTTGGATGGCAGTGAAAGTCTTGAGTGACAGCTCATTATAACAATAGGAGGGTTGGTGGTCATGTCCTCTGTGATTAATAGCCTCAAGAGTGGAACAAATAGTGTTGCAAGTAGTAAATACTTCAGGGCTGCAGAGGAAGAGACAATTATTTAGGTGGCTTATTAACAAAAAGCTTTAAGAGAGAATTTTTCACTTATATTTAAAAACCCTCTTTCTTGCTTATCAAAGCAATACATATGCCATATATAAATATTCAAAGACTTAATTCACTCTCCTGCTTTTAAAAAAATCTACCTCTAACTCTTCCCATTTCCCCATACATTGCCAGCATAACTGAACTGTTACAACTTCTTGGTAAAATAATCAGGTAATATCCATTAGGATTACAATTGCACGCACACCCTGACCCAGCATTGCTTCTTTTAAGATGATTTTTTCCCCAAAAATAAAAGAGTAATAAGCAAGGATATATGCACAAGTACATTTTTTGTAGTATTGCTTATAGCACCCAAAAATATTAGAAACAACACCAAATGCCTTTGTCTGTCGATAAGGTGAAACTTGATAAGTTGTGACTCATTCATTCTAGAAACCAGGACATGGCTATTACAAAGGCTGAAATAGATTTCTCTACAATGACCTGAATGAAACTGTCTTAGAATCTTAACAGCTTAGCATATGGGAGCTAAATCTTCTTCGACATAAGATAAAGCGATACAGGGAAAAGTGAAAGTCTGTGTTTGTGTTTGATCTGAAAAAGACATTTACACAAACACAGCATTGGGGGCACATGACTCATTAGCATCTTGTGTGACATGGATACAGGGGTTTTGGTAGATAGTAAACTCAATCTAATCTAACAGTATGGGAGGCGGCAAGAAAGCTAGTGGGTGGCTTGGGCAGATCTGAAGCACTTGGAGGACGGGAGGAGATAATCCTGTTCTTCTCTAGGCTGATCGTGTCGAGAGAATTACGTTCAGTGTAAAACAAGGTATATATCCAAGAGAATGGAAAACATACATTCACACAAGTACGTGTATACAAATGTTCATAGCTGCGTTACTCAAATAGCCAAGTAGTGAGGACAACACACATGCCCATGACACACAGAGATGAAGCAACGTGTCCCTGTAATAAGTGGAAAAGCTGGAAGTTGAACCAAAGAAGAGGACTGGAGTCTGCCTGAGCTCTTAACTGCTATAAACCACTAACCTGACAGAAGAGAAGGCCCAGGACAGATCCAAGGGAGCTGGTCAGTATTTAGGGGAAAGAGGGTGAGAAGGAGCATGCTAGCCCACACGGATTTTCCCCTCTTACTTCTAAACCCCAGCGGTGCTATTTACTGACTTTGCACACCCTCGCTGTGCGGCCTCTCATTCCTTCATGAAGAAGGGCAGTCACTGGCTCCACGTCTCATATGTTGGCGGTAGGTAGGTGCTCAGGAGATGGTGTTGGTGGGTCAGTTGCTTTGGGCCTAACTCGCCTGTTCATCCTTGACACGTAGCTGTGCATTTTGACTTAGAAATATTCCTAGTTGTTTGCTTTCACACCAAGCAGCCTCTGGTTCTTGGATTAAGGAGGAAGTATGTCAGTATTTCTGCCTGCAAATGCTGTTGGGTTCAGGCGGTGCTCAACATGACAATTTTTTATAACTGTGAAAGAAACTACATACATGCCAACTGACTTGGGACATGTAGTGTCTCTTTTAATTAAAATTCAAATAGAAATTTTAGATTTGTTACCGAACCATTGATAATACCTATGAACAGTTCATTCTGCATGATCATAGCATGTGGGAAATTGCCATTTATACTTCACAAATCACTTTCTTGCCTGTCCCCTTCCATCTACAAACCTGTTCACTTCTCTACTCTCATCTCATTACCATTGTTTTCTTGCCTTTTGATTAAGAAAAGAAGAAGAAAAGCTTTGTGCATTCAATTACTGCATTACTCTGAAATGTATATTGAAAGTCTGATGTCCAGGTTTATAAATATAATCATGGAATTGCTTAGTCATTTAGTTGGGTTTTGAAGGATGACTAAGAGTTTGATAGGTGGCCCAGTAGAAGAAGAAAGTCATTCAAGGCAAAGAAAACAGCATTTGCAAAGGCACAGTGGTAAGAAATTGTATGTATGTCTGCCATTTAGTGACAATGGAATGTGATGGGCAGATGAAGGTGGGGTACAAAATGGAAATTGATAGGTTTTCAGGGGTTAGATTCCTAACCATTAGCGCTTGGTTTTTAAATGTTTATGTATTTATATTTGCTATGTACCAGACACTGCTGTTTTACAAATACTAACCCATTTAATCCTCATAACACTTAGGCAGACTATTGTACCACAGAGTTGAAATGAGGGTTATCCTTAAAAATCTGGGATGATTGGTTGGGGGAGGAGAGGAGAGAAACCATGGTAAATTCCATACCATAGAACCAAACTCAGAGCTTTTAAATCCATTTGCAATCCCTTGTCTAGCAGTCAGTCCTCAGCCCCTATTTGAAGATTTAGGCTTGATTCTGAGCCTTTTCTTACATGTCACTAAACCCTCAACATCATCCTTCGAGGTGTGTGGTGAGGCTCAGAGAGGTCAGACAAGTTTGCCAAATCACACAGCTAGTAAAGTGAAGGAGATGGAATTTGTCCAACTCAAAATCTGAGATTTCACCATTGACACCTTCCTAGCACAGGACAGAGAGAGCCAGACACTGGAAACTTTCCTCCAGTGACAATAACCTAGAGTGTTGGACAAGGATCTGTGGGGTGTGAAGAGAGGCGGGAGAGAAGGTTTTATCCTTTGGCAGTTGGCCTTTAAGACAGGGATCTGATGGTGCCCATGAACCATTTCCTGAGACAGTCTGCTCTTTCTTTCTGAAGTTCATCACAAAATGAACCTGTAGGCGGGGACAACTAATGACATAGACCACCTCTTCCCCCAACCAACCAAGCCTTGATGGATATGAGACAGAACAGCTGCAATTAAGCTATTCTAGAAAAGCTGGGATGTATGGCCATCGTGACCCTAACAGTTACCATTTTAAAAGGCAAACTCATAGTAAAAATAGTTATCATTTTACAAGACTGGTGAAGAACTTTGAAATCCATGCAGTAGGGTTTTTTGTTTTGTTTTTCTTGAAATTCCTTATGTTATACCTGGGTAATTAAACAGCCTTGACTTATATAACATGTTTTCCTCACAAGTTCCATCCACATCTCCTTTCTGTCCTCTTTTTCCATTTCAACTCTCCTCCCTCTGCTCCCCACTCTTCCACTATACCTCACCTTTCCATACCTTTGTAACTGCCCCTGGTACAGAAGAGAGGGAGCTGGCCCACTAACTTACACAAAAGCTTTGGTGGACAAAGGAGACTTTATTTGCTGTCCCTTTCCAAGGTATACAATTTGCATTTTTAAGAAGAAGCCTTGAGGCAGCGGTGCTCATCTCCATGGGACTGGCTTCGGTGGAGAAATAACAATGATCGCAAGCCACTGGCATTTTGCTCTGTCCTCTCCTGAGCCCTGCACCGTGCTAAGTTCTTGCAGGTGTGACTGATTCTCACAACAACCTGCCAAGGAGCCATGATCATCCCACTGAGAAAGGACACTGGGATTCAGAGGGATGATGTTACCAAGGCTATGCACTGAGGCCAAGGGAGCGGGGAATCGAGGTGCGTTTGGCTTCCAAGCCCTACCTTTTGTGGCACTCCGACTGCTTCCCTAGAGGGAGATGGCAGGCTTCTGGCCAGCTGGGCTCGTTGGTGCTGGGTGGCTTCCTCCACCTACCGTACCTGGGACAGGTACAGCATGTGCCTGGCACTGAAAGGAGCCAGGGGCAGGACTCCACGGGTTCTTCCAGAACAAGCACTACCCCAATTTTGACAGCAAGCCTGGCCACGTCTGTGGTCTCCACTTACCCACTTTGGAGGACTGTCACCCACTCAAGTAGGGTTTCTCACATGAAAGGATTTCTTCAAATAAATGAATGGAAATGGGATCGGAGACCCAGGACTTATTGTGACATCCTTACGCTGAGCTGCGCTGATAAACTATTTCACAGTGAGTGGTCTTTTCAAATTGCCCTCAGGTGTTAGTTTAAGAAAGGGGATAAAAAAGAAAAGTTGAAAAGATTGCTAAGATTTGGTAAAAGGGAACGATTGATACGCATCAGGCCCAGTAATAATGCCCTACGAACCTGTCAGTTTGTAGTAAAGTGACGGCAGTAGCTGAGGGGAATCCTTGCACGGTTTATGGTCATAAAGTGGGTTCCCTTTGATGACTGCCCTAGGTTGAATTATTAGAAAAATGAAGTGACATGTTTGCCCTGGTTCCAGAATTTCCCAATGCCCCTGCAGGATAGAAGTCCTTTTCTGGATCTATTTAATTTTATAGTACGCGTAATGGCCCCACAAAGCATCTTGTCCTAAATGTATCAAAGCTTTAGAGAAATGTTATGATCTGTTTTAACTTAGGGATTAATATTATCCACTTAAATATTGTACGTCTTTTCCTATCCTTGCTAAAGTTGCCCACAGATGGGGGAACTTTCTCTTTATAAAGGCAGATTCCTAAATACCACTTAGAAAATAGAGGGGGGGGGGGGGCGAGGGGGAGATGTCTGCAATAAATATTGCAGCCAATTAAGCTTCATCATGGTAATTTCTCTGGCTTTGTAATGTTTGTTTACTGGATTTTGTAGGGAAATTGTTGCCATTTCTAATATCTAGCCTCTTCAAAGCCCCACCCTGACATGTCCCTGCAATGGGAAGTTCTGACAATGAGAAATATTTTCTTCCTCACCCGACCCCATCTCAGCTATGCAGGAGACGTTCAAAGACCCAGACCCCAACGTGTAAATCTGTTTGTATACATTCAAGAGAGCACGCATACATTTCCTAAAAACCCACACATTAATATTGCTTACTTTTCAGCGGGGGCGAACGGGGAGCTCAGCCCTCCTCAGAACAGGCTGGAGTTAGATAATATTGCATGTTTTTCATCTTACTGTGATAAATGCAAAGCTATTAAATAACCTTTTAAAGAGTTGGTGTAATTATCTGTAAACAGTAATGCTACAAAAAAAAAAAAAAAAAAAGGTCAAGTTGTCCTGCCATTAGATGTTTATGGGTATAAACTGGATTTATGTTTCCATAAAATAGGCCCCGACTAACTAGATTAATTCTCCACAAACTAAACCAACTGTAGTAATATTTAGACACAATAAAATGATCCCAATTAAAACAATTTTATTTTTTGTGTCATATTGATTAATGGTGCACTAAAATTAACCAGAGACCTTAAACTCCGAATGGTTGGCAAAAGGCATCCACATCTCAATATTATTGCCAACAAGAAGAGCAGTTAAGTGAGATGGCTGTGCAATAGTATGAATATTTAATTAATAATTAGTCATGTAATTTCTCCTCAGGAATTATTATCCCTCAAACTGGTTTGTGAATTTAATTATTAGCAGCCTTTTTGTTTCCATGTCCCCTCATTACTGTCAGGATTGATGTAACATAAACTTCATTAAAAATTAAAGCAAGAGTCTTAATTACAAGGCTACCCTGACTGAAGTTAGAATTAGCCAAGTCAGTGATGTGCAAATGAGTGCATTATTTAAGAAACATGCTGGAAGTAGTTATGCTAATGTAGAAGGTTCGCAGTAGCAGACCTTTTCACTTGCAGTTGCATATTCATTAAATGCACTATGCAAATTTAATGTAGCAGTCTTAGTAATGCGTTGTTAATTTATTCAGATTTATTGAGTACGACTTGTAAAAAAAAGTACAAATTTAATTACTCTATCGAGTCGGGATGATACCGGGAGCTGGCAGAGGTTTAAAGTGTGTTGATCTGGATTACAGTAGTTTGATGGAAGACGTGGTATCAAAGGACACAATTTTGATAACTGGGCTTGAAAGAATATTTGATTTACTTATGGAATGATCTAAGAAATCACTAAAATGGCACATGTGCCTTCCCAATAGGAAAGTAAAAAAGTCTCGGTTGTATTAACTTAAGAGCTAAAGCAGTGCTGAGTCCACAGCCTAATGGTCCTAATGACTCTGCGGAGACCAGTAAAGGTGATTGATGGAGGACCGTGTGAAGCAAACTGTCTTTGTGGAGAGTTCATTGGTGGCTGCCCGCGCCTCCGCGGCGTGCTGACCACCGGTGAGTGGAACCACAGGAATGCTCGAGTTGCTCTCCTGTGGCAACGCCCTGTGCCCGCGTAGGGTGTGGATGCTTGGGTGGAGAGATTGTCCTATGAAAGAGATCACAAACCACGCCCAGCCAGACACCCTGGCGTCACACTTACCAAGAGGACTAGCAGGGACTGCTCTTTTCCACACTTGTGTTCTCCCAATTCCCCCCAAAACCCTGCAGTGGAGGTCTTCTGAGCCCCATTTTACAGATGGGAAAACCGAGGCTGAGGTTAGAATAGTTATCCTTGCAGGTGGAAGAGCTGGGATTGAAATCTAGACCAGTGTTCCTGCCAAACCTGCATTCACTGCACCTCTCCCTCCCTCTTCTCCTCCCTCCTTTCATCTCTTTCCTTCTCTCCTCCTCTTCTTCCAAAAATTCCTCTCATCTTGCAACTCTCTTTCACTCTTTCAGCCTCTCCTTCCATTGTTCTGTCCTCCTCTCCCTCCTTTCATTTCCCCCCACTCTTCAGTTGCCCCTTAATTTCTTTTCCTTCACTCTCTGATTCATTCATACCATATATATAGCATGGAGCAAAAGTAGGTTTATAGTTATTCTTATGGAAATAATACAATAATAATAAATAATAACATAAGAATAAACTCTGTTTCATGTACTCAAACTGTAAACCTACGTTTGTACCACCTGTATACACCTAGGTGTGTACCTATAATTTAAAAATTAAACATGGCTGACCTTTTATTCTTAAATAAGTGCTACAAACAAATATAGGTTAAACTGGAGTAGAGCTGTTTAAAATTTAACAAAGCAACCCGTGACAACCCCATTAAGACTGTGGTGGAGAACAAAACGGGGAATCCTCTCTCTGACCCAAGGTGCAGAGACCTGAGCATGTTATTACAGCAGTTTGGTTGGCCTATATAGCTCCCCACCCATCTTTTAAAATTTTTAACAGTTTCTTGGCCTTTAGAATCACAAGAATGAGTCCAGTACATTTTTAATAACATGAATATTTTATCTTGTTTTGGGGGTCTACTGCTTCAAATTGGTAAATCTTTTGGAGAAAAATCAATACACACATTGCCGAGTTCCAGTAATGAACAGGCCACATGATCACTCACACGCTGAGTGCCTGGTGCTTGGCACCCTCTTTGGAGGCAATCCAAGCGCTGTGATACATTCAAGCCGTCTGCCCTGTGCACATTGATCCCCGTCTGGCAGAGGGAAGAGCACCTCACCTTAAGGTGAGCAAATGAATTGGTTACAGACTGAAACTTGGTGCCTATGTGCCTATGCCTATCTTCCTGAATAATTAATTAATAGGGATCCCCAAAATTAGGTGGCAAAGCAGATGTTCTGGGTCTCCTGTGTGAATATTTTATCAGCTCTTTTCAGAATCAGACCTGATGTCCACATCTGAAGGTGAATGAGTCAGATTCTAGTCACCCCACTCCTGGATGCTGTCCATTGCTCCATTTAATGGCCATTCTGCATGCCATTCTGCCTTGGATCAGGCTTGACTCTCTCCCTCTCTGTGTCTTCCACTGCATTACAAACTTCGGGGCATCAGAGACTGATCTTGTTTGTCTTTGGGTAGTGGCAGAGGTGTGCTGGTAAATGCTGTCAACCAGCTTCCTAAAAAAGAAAAAGGAAAGAAGAAAAAAAAGCCCTGGTTTGTAGTGTTACTGATTTCCTTGGTAAAGGCTCCCACCATGTTGATTTCAAGCTACCAACATAATGTCACTAAATGCAAAGGTTAAGAGAGAAACAGTGGCACACCATTATATAGGTATGTGTACCCACCACACACATAAAATAGATGTACATAACCTCAAGAAGATAGAGTAAAATGTAGTAAAATAAATAGGAAATGATGAGGTTTGCATATTAATTGCCTTGGCTTTTAATATAAATATTTACTTGTACATTTATATATTTTTGCATGAAGTCTGGGTCTAACAATCAGCTCACAAAATTCCATGATTGGCTCTAGCTTACCAGAAGTTTGCTGTTAAAAACCACCACAACCAATAAGGAAAAAACTATCTGGGCTATTTTTCCCACTAAAGTGGTGGCTTCTTATTTCTATTAGGGGGAGGAAAACCAATCCTTCCTATATAATAAAAGGCTAATATGTAAATCGACTGAACAGTGGAATGACCAGCAGCTATGATGCGCACTGACCACCAGGAGGGCAGACACTCAACGCAGGAGCTGTCCCCTGGTGGTCTGTGCACTCCCACAGGGGGAGCACTGCTCAGCCAGAGCCAGGCTCATGCCTGGCAAGCACAGTGATGGTGGTGGGAGCCTCTCCTGCCTTCCTGGCAGCACTAAGGACCCTTCAGGGGATGTCCACCTATTGGCTTAGACTCCCCAGCAGACCTAAGCCAGCAGGAGGACATCCCCCAAGGGTTCCTGGACTGCAAGAGGGTGCAGGACGGGCTGAAGGACCCCCCCTTTCCCCCCACCACTGCACTAATGTGGTGCACTGGGCCTCTGGTCAAAAGTAAGTTGGCTCATGCTAAGAAAAAATCTGCAATTTCCTAGTATCTGCTGGGATTTTCACTGCAAAAGGTTGGCATCTTGGAGCAGATAGACAAGTGATGGCAGAGATGTGGGCATGTTTACCACCTGGATACAGGGAACAAGGGAGAGGAGGGGACCAATGATGTGTTATTCAACATTCAGCCAAACACATCTGTGGTTCTGGCAGCACATACACTGGTGCAGTATTGGTGCTAGGGATACAAAGATAAATTGGACCAGGTTTCTGCTGGCCTAGGGATCAAGGGTGGACTCCCTACAGAGGGACAGTTAAGAGTCCAGATAAAAGAGGGCAGGATTTGGGATAGGGCCCAGTCCCGAGCCTGAAAAGGAGTTGGTCTGTGACTAAACAGCAAAGAAGCCTGGTTAGCTGGCACGCAGTTGGCGAGAGGGACAGGATGTGAAACGAAGGTGGTAGGTGTCAGCAAGGGCCATGTGACTCAGTCCCTTGTGGGTTGTGTTGAGAATTTGAAACAATTGAAAACGACTTTCTGAGGCACTCTCAGGTTACCCCTCATTCCACTCACCCCACATTGTGTGATCCTTGCTGTGCGCCTGTCTTGTCTGTTACGCAGTGAACTCCTGAAGGGCAGGAGCAGGCATCCAGGGGCTAGTGGAGGGTCTAGTCCAGTGGTCGGCAAACTGCGGCCCCTTGAGTGTGGCTCTTCCACAATATACCACGTGCGGGCACGCACGTACAGTGCGGTTGAAACTTCGTGGCCACACTCAAGGGGCCAAAGAGCCTCATGTGGCTCGCGAGCTGCAGTTTGCCGACCACAGGTCTAGTCCATCACAGGGACTAAATTGAAAATTTATGGAAGAGAGTGAATGGATGCATCCCTGCCCTCATCCCCTGTACCAGTTTGGCCCCAGAGTTTGGGCTTGAGCTGACTTAGAGGTGGAGCTTCTGACTGAGACAGACCTGAGACCTGCTGGAGGGGCTCAGACCCCAGGACCTCCCTGCTCTCAAGGCAAAGGGGCCAGCCCAGTCACAATAGACACCCCTTCCTGCTTTCCAGGACCTCTGGGAGCTTTCTAAGTTCTCACAGGAACTGTGGTCACTGTAACAGGCTCAGATGGGTGAGCCCTGTGTCCTAGGGAGAAGAGGGAGCCCATGCAGCTTGGAGCTCAGGTGTACGTACCTTCATTGCCTCACCTGTTCCCGACGGTGTGCACATTAAGATTTCAGGTGTAACCGAAGACCCCTGCCAACTGGCTCCTGCAGCTACTGCTGAAGGCTGGAATTGCTCCTTTGACAACTAAGGAGACTGAGCCCCCTGGAATGTAGATTCCCTAGACAAGGAGAGAGAATAATAAAAGAATGCTGTACATTTACTGATCCCTGCAATGATGCTGTTGCGCTAGATACTTTATCTCATCCACTCCTTGGAGCAGTGCTATGAGATAGACACCAGTATTATTCCCATTCCACAGAAAAGAATGTTAAGGTATCGAAGGTTAAATAACTTACCTGACAGCATGTAACATCATTTCGTTCAATGTCCTATTGTTCTAATGTTGATGAGATGCCTTAGGAACTTAGCTCTTGTTTATATCAATTAGCCTATGGTAAAATTGGTTTTATTATATGTAATTTTACTTGAAGAAGCAGAACCTATCCATGACATTAAGTGAGGACTCACTGGAGTTAGTAACAGAGCAGGCACCAAGTCCAGTATGTTTGATGTAAAGCCCACACGTTCAAAGCCAGGTCTGACATTCTGCTGGCATTTCATTTGGGGGCTGGAAGAAGTAGCAAAGGGCCGTTTTAGCCAGCATCCCAAATTTCCCTGAGAAACAGAATCAAATTGGGGTGCTGTTTAAACAGGATGCCTTCCAGGCCCATTCCATAGGGTTTAGAAATTCTTAAGTCTGGGAAGGGGTCCTGGAGTTTGTATTTAACGAGGTGATTGTTTTCAAGGAAGTTTGGGAAACACTAGTGAGCAGGAATAATCCATAGGCACTTTGCTCAGGACTGGAGCATATAAAGATATTGGCCCAGACATCCATTCTCTCCACAAAGGAAGGACTGGTTTAATCCACCCACAAACATTCATGCAAACACTAACTCAAAATCTATTTCTCAACTTGCATGTGCAATAAGAGAGAAGTAGGGAGGGTAACGGTTGATCAGAAGACAGGTTACTGGTGAGTTGTATAGCAATAGCATCTGGGGGCAGATTGCCCACAAAACAGCCAATGCCTTGACGGCAAACTGGTTCTTTAAGCTTCCTGAGCCTTGATTTTCCAATCTGAAAAGTGGCAAGAATAAAATCACCATAATAGAAGTGTAAAGATGAAGTGGGAACTGGCCTGGAAGAGCACAGTGGTGAGTGTTGATACTGGCCCTCCCAGGTTCATGTCTTAGCTAACCACTTCCTTACTCTCTGTGCGCCTTTGGGAAAGTTACTTAACTTCTCTCTGCCTCAATTTCCTTTTGTGTAAATAGGGAATAAAAAGAGGACCTACTCATAGGATAGTTGCAAAGACTTATTGTAACGTACTAAGCACAGTGCTAGGCAAACAGTAGATGTTTGGTAATATCTGCTAGATCATTATTAGACTGCTTGGCACATGGAGGTCTTAATGTATATAGTACCTTCCCTTCAGATGATGGAACTGAACCTGAAAGCCAGGTTCAGCACACAATGCTTTTATCCATTGACTCTCTGGTCAAAAGTGAAAAGTGCACTCTGGCTTTTCACTAATGATTTTAGAGAACAAAGCAGAGATCACCCAAAGAGAGCTGTGTAGACCCTTGGTTCATCATTTTCCTCTTGAGGCTGAATGGAGGGTGTACCCATCCCTTGGAAGGAAGATGGGGAAACAGCCTCCATTGGTCATTTCTTGAGCAAGTCATTTCTCTTCTCTGAGCTTAGTTCCCTTGTTTTTAAAAGGCTCCTTCCAGCTCTGAAATCCCATGGCTCAATGAAAGATACTCCTTGAACCTAACCTTCAAATGTCAGCCACTTTGCTAGAAATTCAGGGACTGGGAGAGCTCACCAGGGAGACTGGGTTGTTATGACTTTCTCCTCAGCAAGTAACCTTTTTATTTAAGACCCCCTTCCGTCATATAGATTTTCAAGCGCATATGGTTTTGCTTAGCTTGTCCTTCTGAAATAATGGTCTTAATCATAAATTCTAATTGGAACAGGATCCACGTCAATTTATTCCTAATGCCTCCGAAAAGCAGACCTGTTTCTAGGAATAAATTGAGATGGATTCTATTCCCATTAACAGTTTGACTCAGTTAAAGTGTTGTTAACCCCCTGTTGTCCTCTGATCACCATCCAAGTCATAGATGGCAAGTTGCTGGCATCCCCAAACAAGCAAGGGGATGAGAGCCATCTAAACAGGGTCACCACGTTAAGTGGTATGCACTCCCTTCCTTCCTGGCCACCTCACTCCGATTCTCACTTAGCTATTTAAGGGGCACTAACAGTGTGCTTCTACCTGTGATTGGATTGGGCTATTCTTTCAAAATTAAAAGTAGAATGTTCTCATCTTATTCAGAAAGATTCTTTGCTAATCAGGGTTTCTAAAAAACTAGAACCAAATAGGATGTATATGCAGAGAGAGGGATTTATTTCAAGGAATTGGCTCATGTGATTGTATCATCTGGCCAGTGTGGGTCAGCAGGCTAGAGACTCAGACAGGACTTCCGTGTTACAGTCTGGAGGCAGAATTCCTTCTTCTCCAGGAAACTGAATGGAGGGTGTACCCATCCCTCTGAAAGAACGTCTTCTGCTTGTGAAGTCTTCATGTGATTAAATTAGATGCACCTGTATTATGAAGGACATTCTCCTTTATTTAAAGCCAACTGATTGTAAATGTTAATGACAACTATCAAATCTCTTCATCACAACATTGAGACTAGTGTTTGAGCAACTGGGTGCTATTGTCTGGCCAAGTTGACACATAAAATTAACCATCACAGGTTCCATGAGTTATATTCCCAGTCCCCAGAAGGAATCTGCCTAAACTCAAAACTGGGTGTAAAGAAAGGCAGCAGGCATGAAGCATTGTAATTCTGAGGGTCACCCAGTGCCACTCAACACCGAGGACTCAGTTTTTATGTTAGATACCTTTCCTATCTCATACCTCTCATCTCATGTCTCCAGGTATGTTTTTTTTTCCCAAGGCAGGGGTCAAGATGCTTTGCTGACCAAAGGGCAGGACCATGCTCTCTCTCTCTCTCTCTCTCTCTCTCTCTCTCTCTCTCTCTCTCTCTCTCTCTCCCCCCCCCCGTCAGGCTGATAGTAATCTGTAAGACCACAGATGCCAAAGGAAGGGAGAGCAGACATGAGCTCCAGAACTCTATAAACCAATAGGTAAATATTCATGATTGAACACCCAGCCTGGCAGGCACACTTGGGAGGTTTTGACCAAAATAGAACCTCAGAATTTTCATGTCTGCTGGGCAAACAGGAAAATGAGATGATGCAAAATTGATGTGTGTGAGAAAAGCACAGCGATTTGGTATTTACATCTATTTAATTAAGGAACACATTGTAACCTTTATTTACTTCTGTTTAATTAAGGGATTGCTCATTTTGAAGAAGACATCATGCTGGGTCTTCTACTATTTTTGTGATTCAGAGTTCAACTAAAGGATGGATGGGAAATAGTTTGGTGATTTTAGCTTAGTCCCTAATGGTGAGAGCTTCATATTATAGAGCCAGTAAACTACCCTGCCAGACTTGCAAAAACAGTCAAGAGGCAGATTGAGAAAATGATGTCTCCAAGACACATGAGGTCATTCACGAGAATGTATGCTATTCTAGAATAATTCTGATCAAAAGTTAGAACCACAGTGGATTCCTTGTGGGATAATCAAGTGTATTCGAGTAGGAAAGGAAAGAGCTAAGGAAAATTATTAAAGCTTTATAGGTTCCTGACTTCTATGAAATTTACTTATTGTATTGGCCAAACTAAAAATGCCCTCTCAGGCAAACAATTGGCCCCACCTGGGCAGAGGCAGAAGGTAAGCGGGAAGATAGACAGCCAGTGGATATGCTTTTCTATATACACGATAGTTTCCGTCTTACTGAGGGGTGGTTTACATTTTTCTCCTCAAAGGAGGCTTTTTAGGACTGAGGTGACTCATTACTTCACCTCACATTTTATTATCCTTTTTGACGTTGCTCTAAGAAATGCCCCACAGAGCACCACTATTCTTTTTAAGTCCCAGTTAAGCAGAAAAGGAGAGAGGAAGAAAAGCTATTTGAGAAAGAAGGAGGGGAGGAGATGGTGGGTAATTCTAGGGAGCGAGGAGTGAAAAGGGGAAAGCTTGAGATCTTCAACCTGCTAGAGCCCCTATCTCTATGGAACATCACCATTGAATATCTACCAAGGTAATAAATAGCGAGCGAAGGGGACGAAGTAATCCGCGGGTACCACCAGCCTCCTTCTTCTATCACCAGGAAGTAAAAATGCTTCTTAACAGTGGCCTCCTGGAGATGACACGCTCTCCCCTTGTTTAAGTCAAAGTGGAGAATGGGATGCCACCAGGAGATGAAACCCTGCTGCCTTGGTTTCGGTCCTTTTTGCACATGTCTGGAGTGTAACTCCTCGGGAGCAGGGGCACACCCTGTACCTATGGGACACCTTCCCAGCACCACATTGTGAAAGCTGCATTAATGCAAAAAGGATGGATGGATGCTTTGCTCCTGTAAAGTTGATTTGTTTTTCTTAAACTACCGTACATTTTTCTCTTTCTTCCTGGAATGTCCTCTGACTCCCTCTTCTCCATGTATCCAAGCCCCAGCCATTTGCCAAGGCCCAGAACAAGTCCCTCCATTTCAATGAGGTCTTTCAGACTTACCTGTCCTTGGCAAGCAGCCCTGCCTCCAAAGATTCACATTCCCCCCATTAATTTCCAGATTGGCAAGGAGCATATGGTACTTGTTGTTTGTTTGTTTATTTTTTAATATATGTCCTGTCTCCTTAACCAATACTGACTCTGTGCATGACCCATCTCTGCATGCTCCCCCTTCACACCCAGCAAATGCATAGTCCCTGTGGCATGAGGACCTGTGGCATGTGGATCTCGGAGGTGACTGCTGGGTCAGACAGACAAACAGCCACGGACAAGAACTTCCCAGGAATCCAACTGCACCCTGGAAAGACTTCCATGTTCCCCGATAAAATAATATAAGGAGCAGACTGTTTTGTATGACTTCCACTTTACTCATCTGTCTTGGCCTCAGTTTCCTCATGTTCACAAGAGAAGGAATGACATCCTCTAACGTATAGGGATCCTCTGAGGAATAATCCAGATGCTCTCTGCATGGACATGTGTTGCTATGTATTAACTGTTCGAGGCAGTAGCAGGCAATGGTCAAACAGGCACAGCCTCCAGACTCAGATTTATCCTGGGACCGTCAGCAAATTCCTTACTTAACCAAGATGTAGAACTGACCTCAACAGTTGGAGTTTTAAGCAGACTTGCCACCTCATATATGTGCTCGTGGCTGCAAATTGAGATAGGAACAGAAAGATTAAAAAAACAATGTATATTTTGCACTAACATGATATGGGTGTATACTTGTAGCTGCTTCAGAGCCTATATTTATGGTGATTTTTAGACACTAGCAAATCTTGATTTAATTTGATAGTGTGTGGGGTTTTTTGAAGGATGACCATGGGGAAATTGTAGTAAAGATTGTTTATACTCTTTATGAAATAACTCTAAAACTGGCATTAGTTTTATTAATCTACTGTCAAATATTACATGGGTATGTGTATGGTCAACTTTTTATTGTCATCCCATATAAAATGTAAAATTGAAATACAATTATTTGTGTTGTAAAATATTTTTCAAGCCTTGATATTCTTTTTCACAATAGTTTTTTTGTTTGTTTTATAGTCAGCAATACAAAATAATCAAGTTCTTATGAATAATTTCATTTTTATTTCCTACCTGTTTAGGGATTACTATAAACATTTAATTATCATTTAACTGTTCATGGTTATGTTCTTAATAGTTTAACTGACTATATAGATTTTTCTATACCATCTATGTACCACTTTATTGCTATATTTTAAAAGCAGTTGTATTAGTAAGAACTTTGTAAATAAATACTTAAGACCCGAAAAGTACATAACAGGCTCTCAGCTAGTGTCTGTGGTTAGTGATAGTTTTGATGGCTCCCTGACAGACCACACTGTAAACTCCTCAAGGAAAAAAGCCCAGCCTATCTGTTCAATATTGGATTCCTAATGCCTAATATGGGAGCTGGTCACAGAACATTGGTTAAATGAATAGTTGAATACATTTATGTTCGGGATACAGTGCCTTGCTGCTAAGTCTGAAGTTATGCCATGAATGTACATCAGATTACTGACCACATAGGCATTTAAGGAAATACTTTCTCTTCCCAAAAGGGGGATTTAATTTGAACTAATAGATTGTGTCTCAGGACTTCTGAGCAGAGAGTTAATTCAAGACCCTTTTTTAAACACCCACTACCTCAGGACGCTAGGCTAGACATGGCAGGAATGAAGAGTTGACCAAGATGCAGTTCCTACACCAGCAGAACTTACAGTCTAGTAGTGCCGTTCACCAAGGAAGCAAACAAAGTAACAAGGCAGAATGTAAAAGAAGGAGCTGTGGAGAAATAAAGCACACGAGGCTGGAAGGGTCAGGAAAGATGTGATGGACACAGTTACCATTAGGAAGGGAAGAGTTGAAATGGGCAGAAAATGAAGGAAAAAAGCATTTAAGATGCAAAGGCAAAAATAGCACCTGCACAGGTGTAAGGGTATAAAAGGTTAGGTGTGCTCAAAAAATAGCTCGTGGTTCAGGGAGCATGCCCCCAGGGAAGGGGAGGAGTTGAGATGAAAAGTTCGGCTGGGGCCCTTTGTAAAGAGCCTTTCCTGCCATGTTAGGGCAGTTAGAGAACATCTTATAGGCCAAGTGGGGCGGGGGCGGTGTACAGGCAGTCCTCGGAATGCGTCGGACTCGACGTACATCATTTTGTGGTTACATCACCATCTCTCATTTATTTTTAAAAAAAGTTCCATCATTTCGACGTATGTACATATGTGCTTTATGTTTTTTATTATTTATTTACCACAGGTAAAGGTCAGGAATTACCTTTTAATTTTTTTTTTACTGTTTCACTTCATTACTGCTGTGTGTGTGCTCCATGTGAGTGATGTACGTACTTATGTAGGTGGGTCCGGACTTACAGCAAAAACCATGTTACGTCGCGCAGGAGGAACAGATCTCCAATGTAACCCGAGGACCTACTGTACTTGCCTGTAAATACCAAAATATTCTACTCCCATCAAAATGTTTATTTCTCCTAATTCACAACCAAAAAGATGGTAGTTCTATTCTATTTGTAGAAGTGGAAATTTGCTCATGAATCCAAACCACAGGGTGGATTCTTTTTTAAAAAAATCTTTATTGTTCAGGTTATTACAGTTGTTCCTCTTTTTTCCACCCATAACTCCCCTCCATCCGGTTCCCACCCCACCCCATGCCCTTACCCCCAACCACTGTCCTCGTCCATAGGTGTAAGATTTATGTCCAATCTCTTCCTGCACCCCCACACCCTCTTTTCCCTGAGAATTGTCAGTCCACTCCCCTTCTATACCCCTGATTCTATTATATTCACCAGTTTATTCTGTTCATCAGATTTTTTATTCACTTGATTTTTAAATTCACTTATTGATAGATAAGTATTTGTTGTCACTTTGTTGTTCATAATTTTTATCTTTACCTTTTTCCTCTTCTTAAAGAATACCCTTCAGCATTTCTTATAACCCTGGTTAGTTAGTGATGAACTCCTTTAGCTTTTTCTTATCTGTGAAGCTCTTTATCTTACCCTCAATTCTAAATGATATCTTTGCTGGGTAAAGTAATCTTGGTTGTAGGTTCTTGCTATTCATCACTTTGAATATTTCTTGCCACTCTCTTCTGGCCTGCATGGTTTCTGTTGAGAAATCAGCTGACAGTCATATGGGTACTCCCTTGTAAGTAACTAACTGTTTTTCTCTTGCTGCTTTTAAGATTCTCTCTTTGTCTTTTGCTCTTGGCATTTTAATTATGATGTGTCTTGGTGTGGTCCTCTTTGGATTCCTCTTGTTTGGGGTTCTCTACACTTCCTGGACTTGTAAGTCTATTTCTTTCACCGGGTAGGGGAAGTTTTCTGTCATTATTTTTTCAAATAGGTTTTCAATATCTTGCTCTCTCTCTTCTTCTGGCACCCCCATAAATTCGGATGTTGGTACACTTGAAGTTGTCCCAGAGACTCCTTACACTATCTTCATATTTTTGGATTCCTTTTTCTTTTCCGGTTGGGTGTTTTTTGGTTCTTCATATTTAAAATCTTTGACTTGATTCTTGGGATCCTCTAGTCTGCTGTTGGATCTCTGTGTATTATTCTTTATTTCAGTCAGTGTATGCTTAATTTCTGATTGGTCCTTTTACATATCCTTGAGGGTCTCACTAAATTTCTCAGAGGTTTCTAGAAGATTCTTGAGTAACCTTATAACCATGGTTTGGAACTCTATATCCAGTAGTTTGCTTTTCTCCATTTCTTTCATTTGTGACATGTTTCTTTGTCTCCACATTTTGGCTGCTTCCCTGTGTTGATAGAGCGGCTTTGTGTGCTAGGTGTCCTATAGGGCCCAGTGGCTCAGCCTCCCCAATTACCTGAGGTGGACACTCTTGGTGCACCCCTTTGTGGGCTTTGTGCACAGTCTTGTTGTAGTTAAGCCTTGATTGCTGTTGGTATCACTAGGAGGAATTGACCTGCAGGCCAATTGTCTGTGAGGACCAGCTGTATCTACAATGGGAGAACTGCTGTGCTGGGGACACCCTTATGGGGCAGGACTTGCTTCAGTGGAGCTTTGGTGCTCACTGAGTCTGCCCCTTGAGTTGTTGCTTATGGATGTGAAGAGTTGTAATCTGGTATGATCTCACACTGACCACTGGGTACACTGGCTCTTGGATCTCCAAGGAGGTGCAAAGTCAGCCATTGCCTGAGGCCACCCAGCAGAAGCTACAGAGAGATCTGCAGATTCCTCCTCTTAGTTTGGGTTTTGGAAGTGCCCAGATGAGGCCCAGCTGTGAAGCAATGCAGACTGCTTCTGCCAGGGCTTAGGACTTCTTTTGGAAGCTTTGGAGCTCTCTGACCCAGCTGCAGTTTGTTAGGTTTTAGATTGCAAAAGCAGGCCATTTATATGAAAAAGCCGCTATGCACAGCTTGGGTGGGGTTGTAAATTGGGTGGGGCAGGGTCTCAGGGAATCACCAGGGTGGAGCAAACAGCAATGGCTGCCAGTCAGTCCTGCCCCAGAGAGGTCTCCAGGTC
Organism: Myotis myotis; assembly: GCF_014108235.1. Lineage (NCBI taxonomy): Eukaryota > Metazoa > Chordata > Mammalia > Chiroptera > Vespertilionidae > Myotis > Myotis myotis. The sequence goes on along the minus strand of NW_023416313.1, from coordinate 175,556,530 downwards.
TCTGTGCCCCATGGCCCATGCAGGAACAATGATCACTAGGAGCACCTCTGAGAGAAAGCCGCCCTCGTATTCCGGCCCAATGCCAGACAGTACACTTTCTCCCTGTATGAGTCTAGGTCCCCAGAGTCTCACCTGGAACTGGAGTAAAGAGCAATTGGGAGCTTGTATCTCCCTCCCAATTGAGAAAAACAATAGCACACCCAGTTGCCTGACCATTTCACGTGTGCCTCCGCACCTCTGCACCTCTGCACCTCCTTCCAGTCTCAATGCGCTTTTTTCTTTCCTTCTAGTTGTAGAACTTCCACTCAGCCAGCTTTCCCATGGTTCTGGATGATATTTGTTTTGTCTTTTAGTTGTAGTTTTTATGTGGTGTGAGAGGCAGCAAGTACAGGTGTTTACCTATGCCACCATCTTGGTTCTCAGGGTGGATTCTTGATAAGCCTTCAACCCTGCTCTGTCAATAGTTTGGAGGGTTTCAAATTGCATCAGTGGAACCTTGAAATTCTACAGAGGTTGACCTAGATTCCATGGGAGCATTTTTTTCTGATGGAGTAAACCTCTATTTTTGTGAAAGCACACATTTATTTTTTTGTTATAGTTTAATTAAAACTCCTTTCTAATCAGTTTCCATTTGTTCAATGGTATTGCAGGCTGTTGAATTAAGATTACAGTGGTGAGTAAAACAAGGAGGTTTAAAGTCCATTATGGATCTCCTAGAGCTGAATAAGAAATTACAATACGAAATAGTTCACACAAGTTACACCTTTAATGTTAGGCCTGTAAAAGCATGTGAAAATTCCAGCCTCAAGCAAGCCTTAGGCTCCCAAATCTGAACCAGCAGGGAGTAGCTGTGAAAGGTGTTCAGCCATGAGTATGGCCATATTGCAACACCACTTCCAATGTGGCTATGGCAGATAAAGGACGAGGATGAAGTTAGAGGTCACATCAGAAGATAAATAAATTTCTCTTGGTGAATATGTCCAGGATTTTACCAGAGAATTGCCTCCATGTCAGGAAAGGGGGATTTTTCATTCTTTCCCAGTAGGAGTTAATCATTGCTATTAGCCAATGACTGCTCTATGTATTACATGCTGTTGCAGTTGTCCTGATTCTGCTCCAACACTGTATATGGGAGGTGGGTCAGACAACATGCCTTTTAGTTTATAGGTTGCCAGATGTTGAGAAACCAAATCTGATCCTGAGAGGACTGTGTATCTCACAGAAATCCCGGACTTAGAGATTTTGGAATAATTTTCCTTGGAGAGAGGACAGTACGTGGAAGGAAGAGGGTGCGCACAGATATTAGAGATCAGAAGTATGGACGATGGCGGGCACTGTTACCTGTCCTCCAAACCCCACCACCTCCTCCTTCCATACTAACAGAGTTGGCTGCGAGCTACTCATGGCTACCCAGCCTCCTTTAGTGTTAAGTGTGCTCATGTGGCTACGTGTTTGCTAGGGAAGTGTGAGCTTTTGTGATGTTTGTCACTTTTGCTCTAGGGTATTACATTGTTCTCCACATTTCCTTTCCCATTATCCTGGAAACTAGACCTAGTAGCATCCCAGCTTCAATTGTGCAGATGGTGACAATGCCCTGGACATGGGTAAGTGACAACTTGGAAGGAATCTGAGTTCTTAAATGGTCAACTTGAACAGGGGTACCGCCTTGGTACAGTTACATGAGAAAGATAAAACTTCTATATGTGAATGGTTCCTGGGCCACTATAGCAGCTTAGCTTCCCCTGAACTAACTCACCAGATGAAAATGCATTTATTTCCAAGTGCAACCAAGGACCACATCATAAAATGAACAATCCAGCTCTACAGTTAGACCAGGATCGTGCAAAATGTCTTGTTTTTGTTTTTTGGTTGCAAAACTCTAGTAAAGTCCAATTTAAAGTTAATCTTTGCTCTTATATAATGTCAGAACATCTCATAAAAGTCTTCAAAATAAAGCTTTTGTTAATATATATTTTTAAAGGAATGAAGTAAATGACGGAGAATTTGGAAAATGTGAGTAGAAAAGCTCTCATGAAATCCACCCAACAACAAAATTCCAACACCAAAAAAAAAAAAAAAAAAAATCTGAGAAGGATATAATTTGGATTACTTGAGGAGAATTAATAATTTTGTTTTTAAACCCAAATGAATGGTCTTGGATGGCTTACCGTCTATGGAGCTGGGTAATAAACAGCTGTTTGTTCAAACTAGCTGGATGTTATCATCCCACCCTACCTTTACTCGAGCTCATCCCTCCACCCAGTGTGTCCTTCCAGGTCCCTTATTCCTTCCATAATGAGGTTATGCTGAACTTTAAAGCTTAGCTCAAGGGTGACCACATATGAGAAGACTTCCTGGTTCCCTCCCCTCTCCCACCCCACTCCAGCCCCACAGCACTTGGTTCAAAGTGCTAAAATGCTAGGGTCCAACCCCAGCAGGTCCAGCGGTCCCCAAAGGTGTGGACAGAGTCGGCGAAGAAGGAATGACACGGAGACAGCATTCAGTTGATCAGCAGCCAAGCCAGGATCTCTAGCCAAGTTCTGGTCAGGATCTCTAGCCAAGTTCTGGTTAGGATCTCCAGCCAGGTTCTGTGTTCATGTTCTCTTGCTAGGTTCTCCAGCCAGGTTCTCCAGGTTCTCCAGCCAGGTTCTGTAGCCATGTTCCCTCACTAGGTTCTCCAGCCAGGTTCTATCCAGGTTCTCCAGCCAGGTTCAGTCACCAGGTTCTAGTCAGGTTCTCTTGCCATGTTCTATCCAGGTTCTGTAGCCAGGTTCTGTCTCTAGGTTCTTCAGCCATGTTCTCTGGCTAGGTTCTGTCTCTAGGTTCTGTGGCCATTTTCTGTCCAGGATCTTTTGCCATGTTCTCTCCAGCGAAGTTCTTCTGTCTCTAGGTTCTGTGTAGGTTCTGTGTCTGGGTTCTGTGTCCTGTTGTCTTGTTACATCTGTATTTATACCAGTTGATTCCAATCCTATCAATCTCTATTCTCTATTAGGGCGTTTCTTATCTCCATTCCAGGGAGTAAAGATTATGTAGCTTAAGCATGATTGTTCGTAGTTAAAGTGATTAATTACCCGCCTGGCACTTAGTTAAGGGGTTTTATTCCCTCCCTAACTTCAGGGGAAAATCCCTACCTGGGGAAACAACCTTTCTCAGAGAGGTGACCTTGGTTAAAACACGTAGTGCCAAGAAGGTGAGCAAACATATTAAGAACAGTATGCCATATATGCCAGGTCCCTTGAAACAGCAAGGATGGACCGGCTCCCGGCACTAAAGAACATCTTTCATAGCAATTTCAGTTAGTTGTTATTCCATACTAGGTCAACTATGGACTACTTAAAAGCAAAGACAATATCTTATCTGTCTCCATCCTTTATTCTTGACCCACACCTAACATAGAGCAGGCTGCCCACAAATAGTTGTTGAATTAAATGAGTGCCTGTTCCTAGGTCCAACATATTCTCTGTACCCAAGGGAGCAGAGAGAGTTGGGTAAGGGGAGGGTGGCCCTGATGGCAGGCCCTCTGTGTAATTATCCCCTTCCCGTGAATAATGGGGCTTCAGCGCTGTGTCTGATTCTTTGATGAAGATGAAACTATTTAATCAGGTTTGGTTGCTCATCTCATCATCTTCCCATATCACACCCTTCCTGACGAGTTCATTAGCTGGAAGAAAAATTGATGACCTCGTTAGTTCTGCACATTGGTTCACTTAGGACAAATGGGAGCTTCAGAATGCTGCTCAACTCAGGCCCATGGTAGGACAAGGTCTCAAGCCCAGGGCTGTTTGGTTATACCATGTCCTTGGTACCTGTGTGTGACAGGTTGCCCAGGAAATTTCTGTTTGAAGTAGTGTCTTTTCTATTGTAAACATCCCTCTTAGGTTTCTCCTTGTTTTGTTTTGTTTTGTTTTTTTTCAGTGAGGAATACACCACTCCCTCACAGTGCCAGGGGTAGGCACACCATCTCTCCACCTCTCCCTCAAAATTTTTCCTTCTGCTCCTCATTAAAATATTATCCTCCAGGGCCTTGTTTACCTCCTAACTCCACCTCCATGCACAAAACATTCACTGCATGCTCAGGACCATAACACAGATGAATTTGGAAATAGTAAAAGTTGGGATCTCAACAGAGGACCAGGAAAAGAGGAATAAATCAGGACCATGGGCAAGGACTGGAGAAAGGTATGTGATAGCAGAGACTGATGACCTCTGTACACTTAGCCAAGGATCTGAAGCACTGAATCTGCAGAAGCAGAGCTGTGGCCATGTCTGGTGCTGTCCAGCAAAGCGTGGCTGCCACAGGAGCCTGGGTGGTAGGTGACCCTTAGGGTCAGGGGTGGAGATTGAAGGATCGTGGTCCTGGGTGATACTCTGTTCCCTCTTCCTCAAGTGTTCTGTCTCCTTCTCTAACATCACCCTATTTGCTTGATAAACTCCTGCTGAGGTTTCAAAAGTCAGCTTTTTCTAGAAGGTCTATTTTGTCATCCTCCCAGATGTGTAGGTCATACCCATGTGTGTGTGTTAGCTCTCCATCTTGAACACATTTTTAAAGCTGCATTTGTCACACAGTATTGTGATTATTCATTGCAAGATAGGTTTCAAAAAGCACATATGCATATATACATGGTCCATGGACATGGACAATAGTGAAGGCCTGGGGGGGGGGGCTGGGTGGAGGGGGACTGGAGGTAGAAAGGGGACATCTATAATACTGTCAATAATAAAAATGAAATAAACATTAAAAAGATAGATTTCTTCTGTTTTTCAGAGAGCTCTTGAGAAAACAGATTTTGTTTTTTTTCTCCCCTGTATCCTCAGTGCCTAGCTGCCATCTAGATGTTAAATATCTGTTAAATAAAAGAATGACTGAATGGTGTAGATCATCTTGCAGCTGGGGAGTTAGCTCACATAAGAGGTGGGTGAATATGGGCCCAATGGAGCCTCAAAGCTCCTGCTGAAGTCAGTGCCCAACTTTGTTACTACTGGCAGAATTGTAATGTAGGGAAACTGAGGCAAAAGACAAGTCTTGTGGTGTGGACCAGCACGATATCTTCTAAAACGGTTAATGTGGATTTTGATGGAGGTTGTTATTAAGTGTTTTTCATAAATGGTAACATTGTTGACACTGGTTGACTGTATATATGCTGGGTTAGCTCTTCAATAACTTCTTTTTTGCTGTTGTTAATTCTCACCCAAGGATATTTTTCCAATAATTTTTAGATAGAGTGGAAGATAGGGGGAGAGACAGAGAGAGAAATATCAAAGTGAGAGGGACACATCAATTGGTTGCCTCCCACATGTGCCTCAGCCAGGGCCGGGGATTAAGCCTCCAACTGAGGTACGTGCCCTTGATGGGAATTGAATCCAGGACCCTTCAGTTTACAGGCCGATGCTCTATCCAATGAGCCAAACCTGCTAGGGCTTCAATAACTTCTTTTAAAATTTATTTTATTTTTTAAATTTAGATATAACGGACAAACGTTATATTTGTTTCAGTTATTACAACATAATGATTCAATACTTGTTTATATTGTGAAAGGAACATGATAACTCTAATTAACATCTATCACCAAATATAGTTATACAATTTTTTTTCTTGTGATGAGAACTTTTAAAATTTGCGATCTTAGCAACTTTCAAATATATGATATATTAACTATAGTCACCACCATGCTGTGCATTGCTTCCTCATGATTTATTTATTTTGTAATTGGAAGTTTGTACTTTTTAACCCACTTCACCCATTTGGCCTCTCACCTCTCCACCCAAGTGGCCTCCTGCAACCATCAGTTTGTTCTCCGTATCCATGAGCTTGGTTTGTTTTAGATTCCACATATGAGATCATACAGTATTTGTCTTATTTGTCTGTCTGACTTAGTTCACTTAGCATAATTCCCTCAAGATTGGTCCACCCATGTTGTCACAAGATTTTCTTCTTTTTATGGCTGAATAGTATTCCATTGTATTCCACATCTTCTTTATACATTCATCCATCAATGGACACTTAGGTTGCATCCATATCTTGGCTATTATAAATAATACTGCAATGAACATGGGGATGCAGGAAATTAGTGTTTTTGTTTCTTTGGCTAAATACCTCAAAGTGGAATTGCTGGATTGTATGGTGGTTCTATTTTTAACTTTTTGAAGAACCTCCATACTGTTTTCCACAGTGGCTACACCCAATGTACATTCCCACCAACAATGAACAAGGGTGCCCTTTTTCTCTACATCCTCTCCAATGTATGTTATTTCTTGCCTTTTTGATAATAGCTATTCTAACAGGTGTGAGATAGCTCATTGTGGTTTGATTTGCACTTCCCTGCTGATTAGTGATGTAGAGCTCCTTTCATGTACCTGCTGGCCATCTGTATGGCTTCTTTGAGAAAATGTCTATTCAGGTCCTCTGTCCATTTTTCAATAAAATTGTTTGTTGGGGATTTTGTGGAATTTTTTTTGCTAGTGAGTTATGTGAGTTCTTTATCTACATTGAATATTAACTCCTTATCAGATATATGATTTGCAAATATTTTCTTCCCTTTGGTTGGCTGCCTTTTAATTTTGTTGATGGTTTCCTTTGCCGTGCAGAAGCTTTTTAGTTTGATGTAGTCCCACTGTTTGGTTTTTATTTTGCTGCCTTAACAGCTGCTTATTTTTTGTATGTTTTCCATGACTACAGCTTCATAAGCTGCATCACACAGACACATGGCTCATCTCTGGGCTAAACCCAGACATCTGGGACATTGCAGGCCATCCTGGGGGCGTGCTTATCTGGGAGAACATGGCAGACAGAGATCATTTGTTCACAAGAATCAAAACCTCACTCAAACCACCATAAATATAGCAGTGCGGGAGGTTTCCCAGGCAGTCCCTGGGGCGGCTTTGGGGGCATACCTGTTCCAGCGGTGGGTGCCACCCCTGCAAGAGGCTGCTTCTTTCAGTGTCCCAAATCTGAATTCCTGGATAGAGCCTCCATCTGCAAATCGGCTCATCTTAGTGTGAGAATCTCTCCTGGACCCAAGCAGAGAGTCTCAAAGTAGAAAGGCTGCCCCTCTCAGGGTTATGCTCAGTACAGATTGACCTGGAGGAGAAACTGGGAACTTCTCTTCTTGCAAGGGAAGCACAAGTAGAAGCCATAACTTTGAAGTGCATGAGGGAAGGTGAGGGGTGGGGAGTTGGGGGGTGGGGGACGGGAGGTGATCAACTGAAGAACTTGTCTGCATATATGCATATCCCATGGACCCAGACAATAGGGTGGTGAAGGCCTGGGAGGGTGGGCTAGAAGGAGTCAATGAAGGGAAAAGGGTGATATATGTAATACTTTCAACAATAAAGATTTTTTTAAAAAAGATGTTCATACAGGGTCGGGGGAGAGAAAGAAAGAAATGAGGACCAAGAGGGAATAGACGGAAACAGCCTGGGAGAACACAGGCAAGGCAACATCAAGGATAAATCTAGAGGACAGTAGCAGCTTGTGCAGCAGGAAATGGAAAGGGCTTCCCTTGGTGAAGTGCTCTTCACTTCACAGAGCACATTCCTGCACACCGGTCGCCCAGTGCATTCCCTAAGGTTAGAACTGCGTCAAGTTCAAGTCTGTATTCCTTCCATCCCCCTCACCAGGATGTGCACTCTGGTACAAAGCAGGTATCTGGCACATGTCCAGCAAATGAAAACACTCCCTCTTAGGGTAAGCCTACAAGGCAGACATGACATAAAGTTGTTCCACTTGATGGTGAAAAAAAAAAAAAAGGAGGCTCAGAGTGGATCAATGACACGCCCAGGATCATACAGATTGTAAATGATGGAAACTTTCATCTCCTGGCAAATTGGTCTTTCATTAAGGAACCATGAACCATCCGCAAAGAGCAGAGTGTGAGAGAGGACAGGGGCGGGAATCATGTTGATGGTCTTACTGTTTTAACTGAATTTCAACCCGTATGTGGTACACGGTAAGGATCTTGTTGTCTTTTTTCTGGGGTGGGGTGTCTACAAAGTGAGGGTGGGCACTTGGTTTCATTAAAAGGAATCTGCTATCCACCTTCCACTGGGCTTGTTACAAAGACACCTCTTTAACACTCAGCGCCAGACAGTGACATCTGGTTGCGTAGCTTTCTAGGGAATTTCAAGGACTTTGTTCAGAGCCAATTAAGCCCACCGGTTCTATATCCCCGTAGGAGCTGGGACAGAAAAAAAAGGGTTAATGTGCTTTTCTAAAGCAGTGCTCCCCCTGCACTTCTCAGATGCCACTCTCACCTCGTCCCTGCCTGCACCTGAACCTGGTAACTAGGCAGGAAGGGTTTGACGTTGACAGAGAGGAATCAGGATCCCATCTTTGACAAGCTGACAAGGGGAGAAAACTCATGCATTATACGGCCGGGAGCAACGGCTTTCTCTCTAATTTATTGTGCTGGTTCTTATCCATAGTTGTTTTTCTTTCTGAAGCTTCCCTACGTTCCTGGCAAAGGCAGGTGGCCTGAAGCGCCTCTCCCGTCTTGCTTTGGCTGCAGTGTTTTTAACGAGCCACTATCTCGGAGCCTTTCTCAGTAAGGGCCGTGTGCTGCTAGATGTCCCGACCTTCTCCCCCTGCCACCTTCTTGGGTTTCCCGGGACATCTGCCGCGCACTCGGGGAGAGTGTGCTGTATGGACAGGTGCCTTTGATAGAGCACACAACCCCTGCTGTGTGTGTACCACAGTGTCTGCCTCCCCGAGCATTCATGTTCTCTGGAGACACCCTTGAGAATTTGGCTGTAGCTGTGTCCCTTCTGGGCTGTCCTGTGACTTTGTCTGTCCCCAGAGAGGATTTGGGACAAACAAAGCCTGTGGACCAAAACTGGTACCTGAAGCAGACAGCCACCAAGAACAGAGGCTGCCCCAGGAACTAGGCACCTTCCCAGTTCCCCAGTTTGGTTTATTACTATTGTCTCCAAGGCACCACCTGGAGGCACCTGCTGACCCACAGATGGACCACTCTTGGGTCACGTGCCCATCTTTCCTCCAGTGAGTGGCTGCCCCTGGGCAAGGAAGAGTCTGGCACTGACTCTATTAAGAGAGCTAAGGACCAGGCAATCCTAGTTAGAAGGTGACAATGGGCATGGCAGACATCTCCTGCCATGATAGAACAGACAGCCCATGACGCATGCAGAAAGCCTTCGGGGAAAAGGATCAGTTGACAAAGAAGGTGGTGGTTTTGTTTGCCAGTGGAAGCCACACAAGACCTGGGACTTGAGTGAACACAGCTGGCCTACAATATAGCTCTTTTTGTTGCCATAAAATAGTGGTGGAATACTTCTCTCTCTTTTACACGTCCATTGTGGCTATTTCTGATAACTACTGTCCCCTCCAAGCCTACCCTTTCTGGTCATTTAAATTAGATCTTGTATGCATAATAATAATTATGGTACATATCTGGGGTTTTTTTTACACTGAAATTAATTTACACAAACATTTGATTTTAAACTGAATTGTAGAAAAATAGGATTCGCTAATTCCTGTTAAAGGAATCCCAGGCACCAGGTAGATTTCAGCAAGCAGGTACCTAGATGTTGTGGGAAGGAATGAGTGCCCTGAATTAGCTCAAAGACTACTTAACTGGCTTCACATTTTTGCAGGTAAAAAAGTGTAGACCTTTGCCAGTCACTGGGTGGAACCAGGAGGGCTGGTTCAAAGCCGTTTCCACTGAACTTTGTCCCTTGTCTAGTGGAGGGAATCCCTACCCAGGACCAGCTTTTGTGGACATGATGCTTATACAATCTGAGAGGTGGGAGAGAGCCTTGCCAAAAAATACAAAATTACAGATACAAAATTAGGTAGGAATGGGTATATTTATTTAGAATGATAATAGAAACCAAAATAAATGATAAATTTTAACACTTATGACAAAATCTGGAAAAATAACATCAATTAGATCCATCATTAATGATTTGCTTGGCCTATTTCTAAAATATTTTACCCCAATATTTTCTAGCTGAAAACACTTTGATTGCCTCCCCAAATGCAATATTTTCTATAGAGAAACCTTAAAGGTAATTTCCTTTATGGTTGACAAAAAAATTTTCACTTATTGACCATTTAGAAAATCAGGTTTTCCCCCCCAGCCTTATAATTTGTTATCAGTAATGTCACATACATTTTTAGGATTGTAGGGTTGTTTTTAAATTTGGAGAGAAACTCTGTTTCTTTCATTTAAGAATTCACAACATTTGAAGTTTTCTTGTTCAAGGACTAATCTTAAATATTCTTCAAAATGATATCATGCATTAACCATTTTGTTGTCAAAGTCCTCATTATGGACACATAGTATATGAATTTTGTGTTATCTCCATTCATGTTGAATTTTATAGAGGTACATAGGATGTCTGACTTGATTCAGTATTTTTGTGGAAAAACATAAAGCATTCAACTTGTCACATAGCTGTTTGCAATACTGCTAATGGTCTAAGCCTATGAATGCTACCAAAATTCCATAACATATACAGTAATTGTGTACCTTGTATTATTAAGTTTATATTGACAGGAAATCCAACTTCTGTTCTGAGTAGGTGGTGATGGGAACTGAATCCTCTTGATAATTTTCCACATATGATGATTGGAAGACTTTTTCATTTAACCACTTTCCACATTTCTCTTCCCTTGCACACATATGTCTGATGTCACATTCATGTGGCTCTAACACCTCTTGCCCTTTTCTGTTATAAGCCAGCCAGGTGGGTAATAGGAGTATTCCTGGACGACGTCAATATACTAGGATGGTCAGTGATACCAGCATAGCTCTACATGGAAGAGATGCTGAACCGTGTAAATATAACCCACTGAACCTGATCCCAAGCTCAGATTCATCTGGATCCCCTAGATACTCAGGACCATTTACACAATACAACACAAGGGTCAGTTGGGAAGAGGAGAAATCAGGGGAGAAAGAGACTTAAACCACCTGTTAACCAATTACGGCTAAAATATCTTACTTTTCCAAATTTTACAAACACATATGGCCATGTGAACAAATTGCAAGAGCCTGGGTGGGCTTTTGCAAGTGAGGAATACTGAAGTTTAATTCCTATTAGCATCACAGCTAACCTGCCTCTGCTTATGAACTGCAGGATGCGGCTAAACTAGTGAGCCTCTCTCTCTTCACCTGCCTTTTCCTTGACCTAGAAGGCCCCTGCATTCACAGGATCTGACAGCCCTTTCTTCCAGACTGCCTGCCTGGGCCTGAACTCCCTCCACTGCCACCAGCCTTCTCAGCCTGAGCCCCATTTTCCTTCTGTCTATATTCTATTCTATGTTCTGCCGGTATTAACTCTAGGTTTGAGCTTTTAGACAAAGAGCATCTTCTCTATTTCATGGCTACATTACCCTGCTGGGACCTGGGAGAGCTCTTGGCCTCTGATCCTAGGGACCTCTACTTTGCTGCTATCCCTCAGGGTTGTTACTTGTCTTTGTTTTCACCTGTCTTTCCATTATTGATGCGATGAATTAGTCAGGACTCTTTCAGTTGCAAGTGATGGACTTCCCAAGTCAACACAGCTTGAGCAACATGAAGGGGAATATTGTATATACCTGGAATGTCCAAGGTTAGCTCTGATGTCAAGTATGGTTGGATCCAAGAACATAGACAGTACTGTCCTTTTTTTTTTTAATCACTTCATCTTTTGGCTCTGCTTCTCTTTATGTGTTGGATTTATTCTCTTCTGTAGATGGGTAGTGAGGTACTTGGCTGGGAGCAGCTCCAGGCTTACATTATCATAGGTTATGATGTAAGAGAAAAGAGATACCCTATCTTTCTTGACTTGTTCTATTAAATCCTATTGAATGACTCTGGTTGGGTCAGCCTTGGTCACATGCCTTTCTCCTGGGCTAATCCCTACCGACAGGGCATGGTGAACCAGGACTAGTCAGACTAGGGTCACTTGCCTACTCCTGCTTCCAGGGACTTGGACACTACAATTGGCACCTACTCCTCAAATCTTATGATTGGAGTGAGAAGAAGTCTCTCAAATGAACAGAGAGGCACCCTAGATAAGTTGCAACAACATATATCCCCTATACCTAGATAAAGCTAAATATTAACATATGAAGTGTTTTTCATTAAAATTGAATAATATCTTGCTTGCTTTCCTAAATTTGCAATTCTGTTCCTTCAAAGTGAAAGTCATTTAAAATTAGCCTGGCCCACAGCATCTCTGATAGTCTATTCTTCTATACAGTTGACCCTTGAACAATGTGTAGGGAGGGGCACCAACCCCCACAGAGTTGAAAATTTGAGTGTAACTTTTGACTCCCCCCCAAATTTTACTAATTAATGCCCGGCAACCTTACAAATAACATAAACAGTCAATTAACACACATTTTGTATGTTATATGTATCATATACTTTATCCTTATAATAAAGTAAGCTAGATAAAATAAAATGTTATTTAAAAAATCATAAGAAAGAGAAAATACATATACAGCATGTTATCCAAGGGTCCACTGTATTTCATCAAAGTCCTATTGTATGTCTGTTTCCCAGGAAACATTCTGAGACTGAGATTTACGTGCACAAGGAGAGTGAAGGGAGTAAGATTGGGCAAAGGAGGAAATGAACTGGGATGTAGTTGCAACAGAGGCTTCAGGTGGTCTTATAGGAGCTTTGGAACTAGGAAGGCCCTTCAGAGTTGACCTAATGGAGGCAAGGGAGGGCAGGACTTTGTATCCGCCTTTGATCAGCCATTGAAGGGAGGCTGCCACCAGGAGCAGCTCCGTGGCTGAGGGCAGTTCCTGGAGAGGACTCAGCTGTGAGCCAGCAGTAGCCAACACTCCCAGCAGCTGGAAAAGTGAATTGCCAGGTCCTGAAGGGGAATGTGAGGAGTGCACTACTGTGTCCACTTCAGTGAATTTCCAAAGATTGGAAAACAGTCACGTAATTCTAATATTTAGATATTAAGGGTCAAGTGCGACTTGATATTTTCCTTTATAATCACAGATATTGAGTCATACACTTTAGAATCTATATTTTAAACTGAGAGAGAGAGAGAGAGAGAGAGCACACTGGTCTCTTTATCCTTTCATAAGGGAACCAATCCCATCATAGGGCTCTATCCTTCCCTCCCCCCCTTGACCTCACGACCTCCTCTAAATCCAATTACCTCCCAAAGGCCCCCACCTTCAAATAACCATCCCACCAAGGATTTAGGCTTCACTATATGAATTTGGGGGGGAGGAGGTAGGGGGAACACAAACATCCGGTCCATAGCAGCATCCCTGGTTTAGACCTTGGGCTATCTTCACTCACAAGTCATCTTTCTTAGACTCTTAGCTGCCTCTCTTAGTCACTCATTATGCCCATATTCCTACTTTTAGAATAAGAGGTTGTTGAACCCATTCCCGTATGTAAAATCCTGGGATTTGCTCAACCTGCAGGCCTGTGTGGACATGCAGGTTGGATTTACCCCCAACTAGTCCTCAGCTACTATTCCTTTTTTTCCCCAAATATTTTTATTGATTTCAGAGAGAGGAAGGGAGAAGAGAGTGAAAAACATCTATGATGAGAGAGAATCATTGATCGGCTGCCTCCTGCACGCCCCCTACTGGGGATCAAGCCTGCAACCCGGGCATGTGCCCTTGACTGGAATCAAACCTGGGACCCTTCAGTTCACAGGCCACACCGCTCTGTCCACTGAGCCAAACCAGCTAGGACAGCTACTAGTCTTGATCTCCCCACCAGCACGTCTCATTAGTCAGATGACTTCCCATTTGAGCTGAGTTTAAAGCAGAAATCACAAATGGCATGGCAAAGGCTCGAGCTGGTAGGCAGCTGAATTTTGTTTGGCCTACACAACGTTTTTTAAAAATTTTGAGACAATATTCACCAATCTGGAAATTTTACCCACAGTGACATTTGGATTTATCTTCTCTCTAAAAGGTAAAAATAAAAATCGGATGACTCAGCAATGCAAGTAAGTGTTTCTACATGGCAACTCTTTGTTTCTTTGGCAACTCTTCAAATAGCTGCTGCCTCCAGATCACCACAGTCCCCACCACACACTTGATTTACACCTGCTGCCTTCCCCCATTTAGATGTTACCCACCTGGGTTCTGTAGTTTACAACCCAGGTTTAGGTTAACATTCCTCCAGGTGGTACTCAGCATCCAATGCAAGTTATCAGCTGCAAAGAAGAGCCAAGGCCACGGTGCAATCAGGACAGAGGTGAAGAAGGAAATCAAGCCCCAGTGTTTTCAGTAACATCATGTTTTCTGGCGCAGAGGAATGAGGCGTGCCTCCGCAGTCAGTTCCACAGAAAGAACAGCATATCAGTGGGACGCCCTGTGGTTTTCCACAGATGGCCCACAGGGAATGGGTGGTAACCTCTGCCACTTATTACCCATCGGTTACTAAGGAGGAGACTCAGAAAGGGTTGGAAAAGTATTCGGCATGTTCCCTCCTCCTGGGCCATGGATGCTGCGAAGTGAAAACGTGAGATGCACTGCCAAAGGGAAGAGTCTCTGGTTTGACACAAGGAATAGCACTCAGATTTCCCTGCCCTGAGAAGTATTTCCTCTGTGGACCGCAAGGCATGCCCATGGGAACTCATGCCAGCCTGCCTAGTAGACGTTTGCTTATTCTGAGGCTATCCCGCGGATGAAGAGAACAGAGAAGGAAAGGGGGAAGCAATAACTCTATATTAACCGATGTTCTCAATAAAGTTGATTTAAAAAAAAAAAAATCGATGACTCCACAGTAACAGAGTTCCTAATGGTTGCAGATGAACGGGTTTTCTTAGTAAAATATGGAAACTACTTGGTTTACACTCAACCACCAATTTTAAAAGCAAAATGCTTTCATCTGAGTCTTACCAATTTAAAACGCCGAAGAAGTGCATTGTGTCTGGGAGAGGAGGAGTCTTCTTTGCAGGGCTGCGAGTGGAGGGGCTGGTGCATTTGCCGACTTCATTATGCTGAGTACTCTGCTCTGAGGTTGCTGCACGCCTCCCTCCCCCCCAGCCCGTGCCTTCTCTTGGCACATTATTTCCTGTAACATGTACATTTCTTAATTTAATGGGTTCATTAGTCTATTATGGCTTTCCCATAGCCGGAATGGACCAGGGCGGTGATGAATGGTTTATCAGGAAAGCAGCTCAGGGTAGGCTTCATGGATATTACAGCAGCACCTTAATCAGGAAATCCAAAGGACTGGTGGTGCCGGGAAGGGAGAGGGAAGGACGTTAGGATCACCAGAGAATTTCTTCCCCGGGGTCTCCTGACTCAGAAACATTAAAAAATCTAATGCAGCTTTATTCTCCATCCTCCTTTAAGCCTTAAATGCCTGCCTTTGGGGCATGGACTGTAATAGACTAGGGCTTTAGGACCAGTTTCTCTGAGAAGCCGCTGGTGTTCAAGAAGGGCTCTTGACACCATTCTGACTTAATGCTAGACACATCTGCGGCTACTTGGACAAAATTGACATTGTCTGGAGTGCAAAGCAATCGCCTAGCACCGCATTAGGGAGCATTTACTCTTGAGCCGTGCTACCAGACAGCAAATCTTGACCTTTAGGAGTTCAGAGATTAGATTTCGTTGCTGCAGGCATTGAAGATATTGTTAGGAATTTGTTGCTATTCAAAGCAGATTTCAGGGGTTACCTATGGGTTTAATTCATCGCATCAATCATTTTTTGGAAGGTTCTTTTAAAGCCAAGATAGCTTCAAATAAAAACTAGGATTACTTTTACATTGATTGTCAGTAGTTGGTGAGGAGCAAAGGGGGAACACTCTTGAGATGCTGTTAAAGTTTCTGTATTGGCTCCTTCCCCGGCAGCAGTTCTGCAGTCTTGGAGAGAAAAGGCATGTTTCTTCAATAGACAAGTGAGGCAGCTGCTGCGGGAACAGGCAGGAAATGAGAATAAGGGTTTGACTAACCTCTGATGTAGATTTCTCCAGCCCTTTTAACACATTCATTACACAGATCTCCTGCAGATGATCTCAAAATGCATTGTGTAAAATGAGACATGTTTAAACGAATAGTGGTTAAATGGGGCTTATTTCATTGACCTAGCCCGTATAGGTACCCAGTCGCCTCGGTTTGTGTATAGGTGTGTGTCTGTGTGTGCATGTATGGAGTTTGTGTGTGCATGCACACCTACATGGCCTCTCTTAACTGGAGGTCAGTTTCCCAGCTCCTTCAGCCCTCCTGATCCCAGAGGGTGGGTCGGGGGGTGTAGAAAAGACTTCTGAGGGTCTCTGGAAAGGAAATGCTACACAGTGGCTGGACCCAAGCCATTTGCCTTCCTTCTCTCAGCAGACTGTCATCTGATCCTTATTGACTTTTATTTACCATGCAGTTCCTACTGAGCTCTTTTCCTCAGCTCCCCAACCCATAGTCGATTAAACATCTCAGGGAGACCTTACCTCCAGGTTTCTCTTCACCTCCCCAAATTGGCTGCTTATTTCTCAAAAGAGGGAGCTTGTACTAGATAATCCGATAGCATTGATTTTATTGCAACTAGAAGGTGATAGGATTGCTTTGCAAGGCAGGTACAATAGCAGCAAACAACAGCATTTAAATACACACACACACACACACAAAGAAAAGAAAAATAAAACAACAAGAACTAGAGCCTCGAAGGGCGGGGGTACAAACGTTAGCACAGGGAGAGAGCTGTCACCCCACAGTGTAACATGGGGACCTGAGACATCAGTGAAAGGTTACCTGCAGGTCAGGATGTTTAGTTTAGAACTTTTAAATAGACAAAGCTGAGTTTGAAGCCCAGGGGTATGCTTTTGGAGCAGCTGAGATAACATGTGATAATGTGTACAGAACCTCTGAAATGTGCCCTGGGCAGTGGCCAGCATGCTAACTCCCATTCCACTCGCTCATGCAGTAAACAGCCCTAGTGAAGTACAGCACCTGGTGGAGTACAGCACCTGTGGCTCCCAGTGCTTCCTCCTCTAGGTTACTGTCACCACCGGGGAGTGAGGCGACTGAGGCTCAAGACGCTGCAGTGACTTATCAAAGATCACCCAACAGAGGATCCCAACACTCGATTCTGAACCCAGGCTTTTAGGTTCTAAGTTTTCTAGAATTTCTATGGTAATATGATGCTATGAGGGGAGAAAAATGAAAGGAAGGAAAGAAAGGAAGGGAGGGAAGAACAAAACAGAAAAGTTGGTATATATATATATATATATATATATATATATATATATATATATATATATATATTTAAAGATCTGTAGCCCGGGTGCTCTGTGGGCAGGCAGGGAGGGCAGGGGACCTCCCCAGTCCATCCTGTGTGCCCCTGATTGCTTATCTCCCACCAAGGAACAGAGGAACAGAGAAAAACCCCTTTCTCAGGCATGAGCTTCAGACTCTGGAGTCTCAAAAGACAAAGTCATTTCTCTCCAGGCTTTTGCAGCCTCAGAATAATCAACTGCAGGTAGAGAAGCGCCCACTAAGAGGAGACTCCTAGCCCTGGGAGCTGGACCTGAGGCAGAGGGCAAGGCTGAGGGGGAGGAGGAGGGGCTTAGGGGAGGAGGGCGGGGCTAAGGCAGGGGGCGGGGCTGAGATCTGTCCTCATAGGACAGAGGGGATTGAACAAGAGCAGTTGGACCAGGGCTCTGAGGCCTCCTGGGTCCAGATCCAGATAAGGGACCATTGCTGAGAAGGGCCAAGGACAGAGTTATCTGCGCTTTCTCGGGAGGAATGTTCTCACAGCCACTCAGCGTCGGCCCCTTGGCAGGTAGCGACCACAGACTTGGTGTTAGAGCGCGGAATTTGGCGTTTCTCTGGGTTTGGATCTCATTCTGACTCATGAGCTGTGGGCCACGTGAAAGTCCGAATCTCCCGTTCCCGCTGGGAAAATTGAGGTCAGTACTTACGGATATGAAATAATGTAAATACTGTAAGTGTCTGTATATGCCTAAATTGCCAGGAACTTCATAAATGTTGGCTTCCGTGTTCCCTGCACCTGGAGGTTACATTAGAGCGGGTATTGAAACCACATGGGGTCTGTTCGTCTTAAAGGCTTCGTCTGACTCTGAGGATCTGTGATTTGGGCGTTGATGAAATTGTTTGTGGGCGTGGAGTGGGAGGAGACATGGTGATAAGGTGAACAAAGCTCCAGGGGAAAAGCCATGCAGGCTTACCTCGTTTTACATATTAAGGGTAAGACCCTCCACCTGCAAAAAGATACCTCGTTTTATTGTGATGCTTGTTTTATTACCATGGTCTGCAGCCGAACCGCACTCTGCCTGCACTTTCTTTTCCTTTTTTATTGAATTTATTGGGGTGACATTGGTTAATAAAATTACATAGGTCTCAGGTGTACATCACCATTTCTCCCCCCTAAGCTTTCTTCTACCTCTCCCCACCACCTTTTCCCGCTGGCAATCACTGTACTGCTGTCTGTATCTATGGCTTCTGCACTTTGAATAATGACTTATCTAAATCTCTTTGACATGTGAGTGGAGTAGGCTGTGTTTCTTTAAATCAGTGGCAACAGTTTGGCCTATGAGGCCTTACCTGCCCTTCCTTAGTCTCTTCAGTATCTCCAAGACAATCCAGATAAATACATAATCTAAGCAAAAATGTTTGCTTGCTATGGAGATTCAGCATCAAGACAAGTCCCCTACCTGTCCCCCACCTCCCCACACCGTGGTCCCTGAGGCCCTCTCATGTAGAAAATTGGGAGCTGCCTTGCTCTGTAACTTGATAAACTTGGTCAATACGATGGGGAAGATTCAAATGAATCTCTTTTTAATGAGTCCTTGGATGACAGTCAGGTGTTAACACATTGCGGGCGGATCATGAGCGTTCTCGTGTTTTCATATTACATAGTGTTTTACATAAATGTTAAAAGCTCGCCTTAAAATGAAATACCCATTGCATTTGAAGTTATTACACGATCTTACAAGCTCATCCTATCTAATAAAGAAGGAATATGCTAATCAACCCTCATGCTGTCAAAAAGATGGTGGCACCCACAGCCAATAAGGAGGGAATATGCTAATTGACTGCCCTGCCCTCAGGGTGGCAGGCACACGGCCGCTCTGCATGCCTGCCTCCGGAGACCTCCAGTCCCCTCAACCCCCCAGCTGCCCAAGGCCAGTCCGAGGCTTGCGCTGCTGGCAGTGGCAGCAGCAGAGGTGTGATGCGGGGTCACCTCCTGCCCCTGAGGGCTCCCAGACTGTGAGAGAGGGCAGGCCGGGCTGAGAGACCCCCACTCCAGTGCATGAATTTTCATGCACCGGGCCTCTAGTATCTTTTTAAAGTATGATACTTGGTAAAACGTTTTTTGTACTCATTCAATAGAAACTTACCTGGCCACTGGGTAAAGCTAGCAATAAAACTACTGCTGCACAATGTGTTAAGAAGCTACATTGATTATTTTTAGGATGCCAGTGTGCCATTCCCTTCACCCCATAGTCGGCTCACCTCCCTCAGCTCCTAATGCTGGATATCCACAAGGAGAGGAGAAACAGGTGCTCAGAAGACCAGATCAGGGGCAGCAGGAGGAGAGCCCAAGGAAAAGCATCCTCCCTGTGAAATATCTGATCCCAGAGCAAGGGGCACAGTCTTTGCAAAACAGTAAACTGTCAAACTGCTTTTATTTGACATTCAATTTATTGGGTCTCTCATCCATTCAATTAATCAACATGTGCTTATTGAGCAAATCGCTAGGCCCTGGAAATACCACATTGATTCCCAAAGTCCCCGCCCTTATGAAGTTTGGAGTCTAGTGGAAAGGAGTTGCTGTGAAACTGAGGAGCATAGGTTGTGGTCTGCCCAGCCACGGCGGGCTGTCACATCACTTCACCAGCCGGAGGGGAAAGTTGGGCTCTCTTGGGTCTGGTGCCCTAGCATCCTGGGCCCCTGCTGGGCCAGGGTCTCATTATGGAGGCAGCAGAATGAAGCCACCTAGTGTATGGAGGACAGAGAGGAGCAGGTGGTAAATCCTTTGCAAGGCTTTATACTGTCGCAAGGTAATTCTGACATAAATGAATGAGCCAAGTCAAGGATACAGCGCTTACTAATGAATCGGGCCCGAAATGTTCATTTTCCTGCTTCCTGTGCTTTTGTGCTAGTTTTGAAGGGTATGCTTTCTATTCATTATCCTGAGTTAAAACAAGTTGGTCGGTCCTTCTTTCCTACCCCATCCTGGACAGTATTTCCCATTTTAAATTCTATTTTATCCTATTTTCTTTCAGTAGCACACTCTCATCTAAGCTCAAGAGTGGCAGAGCACACAATTCCAATCTATCTCCAAGTTTGGTTCCCAAAGGTCTTTCTTGGGAGAGACTGTCACAGCCTGGGGATAAGCCCAGGAGAAAGAAGGGGATAGGAAGTAACAGTCACTGAAGCATCTCCCACGTGAAAGGCAAGGTCCTGTTGAGTGTGGTAATAATAACTGCACCCCAGATCCCTACTCCTGAAATCCACCAATCTGACAAACCAACACTTTTCTGAAGTTTGTAATAAATTCCCTGGCTGGCAAAACTGGGCCTGAATTGACATGAGTCTATTTATGTCTTAAATTTATCCTACTTAGTATGAATATTCATATGTTGCATTAAAGAAATACTTATGTGTTTAATTATGAGATGTTGCCACATACCCTTTCAGGGGTGTTATGTAATTTATGGAAAATGCCCCATATTACCTTTCTAAAATTCAAAAAATTCTGAATTCTTAAACACATTGGTCTCACGGATTTCTTTTATATTTCACATGTTTTTTCAGTCTGTGTTATGATCTCATCTTTATCCTTCATAGAGACAATTTTTCTTTAATATTCTTGAGAGTACAAAGCAGAAGTTTTTTTTTTAAAACTCTTTTTTGCTTTTTCACTACATATGCTTTCTCCCACAACACCCAAATTAGCTTTTATTTCACGTATACTGTGCTTAGCACCGTGGGTTTTTGTCATTAAAATTAAGTCCTTATGTATTTTTTAATATCTTGTTTTCTTTTAACAGCTTCATTGAGGCATAATGTACATATCATAAAATTCACTTGTTTTGAGTTTACATTGCAATGACTTTTAGTGGATTTACAAAGTTGTATGACCATCATCCCAATCTAATTGTAGAACATTTATATCACCCCAAAAAGAACCCTCATGTCTGTTTGTAGTCACTCCCCATTCCCATCCCTGAACCCACTGCCATAGAGACTTTGTCTATCTTTTGAGACAACATATATGCCAGCCACAGTGTACACAATCCTCCTCAGGAAAACTGAGGTTCAAGTTACTAGTAAGGGATAAAGCTTGGATTTTTTAATATATATTTTTATTGATTTCATAGAGGAAGGGAAAGGGAGTGAGAGATAGAAACATCAATGATGAGAGAGAATCATTGATTGGCTGCCTCCTGCACACCCCACACTGGGGGTTGAGCCCACAACCCTGGCATGTGCCCTGATTAGGAATTAGACACTGACCTCCTGGTTCATAGGTCGATGCTCAACCACTGAGGCACGCCGGCTGGGCTGAAGCCAGGGTTTGATGCAGGTCCTCCTGCCTCCAGAGGTCCTGGTCTTTCCAAGGGCTGCCAGAGAAGGTCAAGAGTGGCCTCCCATTGGACAGGATCAGAGATGACAGCAGGCCAGGCATGGATGTTGGAGCCACCACCAGCAGGAGAGTGAACCGGCTGACCTTTAGGCTCCAGCCAGTTCCGAGCTTCACCGCGTCTATAAATCCATAAAATGCTTCCAACTAAGCCAGGGACTTACTTTAATGAATAGATAAGAATGATGTGTCATGAACAGACTAATTGCATATAAAAGAAATGCTTCTGAAGTGTGCACTGTGTTCCCTTAAGCACTTTAAACGCCCCCCAGAGATGCTGTTTGCAGTCACAATTTGCATTATCAGTGAAGAGGCAGTTTGCCCAGCAAAGGGAAGCACCAGCCTTGCCCTGTTTCATCACCACACATTCCAACATATTGATGTTCAAATTAATGAAACTGTTGATAGATTTATTCTCTCAGCTTTTTAAATTTGAAGTCGGTACTTCTGGTGTAATTATGCTAGTATATTGGCATTGCAGTTACATAAGACTAGTTGATGGAATGAAATACCTGTACTATACTTGAGGAAACATCTATTATGTTGTTATTACTGTTGAGAATTTCCTCTCTGCCCATTAAGAGAAGTCCATTATCAAGGCCAGCCAAGTTTGCCTCCGTCCTTTTAGGCTGTCCTTTCTGCATCATACCCCTCCCCCAGATTTCAGGGACCCTGTGTTCTTCCTATATACCCTCGGCCCAATCAAAACCCATGCCTAGGAAAAGACTTAGTATGCATCATTTATACCTTGGTATGATATTTAGATCACTAAATCCCCAAATAGAGATCCCGGTCTATGGGTTTTAAATCCTGTGGCAGTTTTGGAATAAAAGATAATTTGATACCTGATAAAGATATTTCAGGGCACATTTTAATCTATGAACTTTTCTGGGTGCTTATAAAATTGTATTGCATACTGTTAAAAGATAAACTGAGGTATATTAAATTTAAGAGTTTATTTGCGCAAAAATTGATTCAAATCAGGCAGCACCCAATCTAGCCTATGGAAAGGTGCTCTGAGGAGCTGTACAAAATGGAAGATTTTTATAAGCAGAAGGGAGTGGAATGTGGAAGGTATACTGGGCAAAACCAGCGGGTTGGTTATTGCAAAGTTACTTTCCTTTAGGGCAGTGGTTCTCAACCTTGGCTGCACATTAGAATCACCTGGGAATCTTTTTAAAATCCCGATTTCTGGGCCTCATCCTCCAGAAATTCTGTTTCTTTGTTATGGGGTGGAGCTACAACATTAGTAACAAAGAAACAGAATTTCTGGAGGATGAGGCCCAGAAATCAGGATTTTAAAAAGATTCCCAGGTGATTCTAATGTGCAGCCAAGGTTGAGAACCACTGCTTTAGGAGGTGGCAGGGGTCTATCAGTAGATTACCTGACAGATGCTTGTCAGGAGATTCCTAATGACTGGTGTAAGATCCCATTTCTGGAAGAGCCCAAACTGTAATTAAGTCTTAGTAAATTAGTGACGTTGGGCTTAGCATAAGCAAATCCATTTAGGGCCTGTTGTCTTGATTTAACAATATGTTATAATTAACATCTATATATATTTTTGGTTGACAAGGCACTTTAACCTATTTTCTTTTTTAAAAACATATATTTTATTGATTTTTTATAGAGAGGAAGGGAGAGGGATATAGAGTTAGAAATATCGATCAGCTGCCTCCTGCACACCCCCCACTGGAGATGCACCCACAACCAAGGTACATGCCCTTGACCGGAATCGAAACCCGGGACCCCCTAGTCTGCAGGCCGATGCTCTATCCACTGAGCCAAACTGGTCAGGGCTAACCTATTTTCTATCACTTAATCATCATGATGATCCTGTGAAGATGATACTATTGTGAATTGGTACTAATTAACTTTAAAAAATTAATGATGTTATCATTACTAGTGAGTGAATAAGGAAGGTAAGTTATGTAATGCACTTAGTACAGAGCTTTATAACTTACAGAATACATGCAATAAGTTAGCTATTGATGTGCTTTTTTAAAATCTTCACCCTTACTTTTAAAGATAAGGACAGTGAGGCTCAGATATATTAGGGAACTTGCCCACGGTTCACACAGCCAGTAACGGGGTGGGGATTCAAATTTCATGTCAGTTTTTTCTGGGACGCACCCTACCCAACAGTTTAAATGGCATGGCCTTGCCCGAGGTCGGAACACCCATTCTGCTACTTACTGGTTTTGTGACCCAGGGAAAGGCCATGCTATTTGAGCTTTCTATCAAATTATGCCAATGCCAATAAAATCACAGACCACAAAATCAAGGACCTAGACTTAATGCTCGAGATAACGAATTTCCCAGATGTAGAATTCTCCACCTCTGCTTGGTGAACTAGAGAGTGGACACAGCTTTCCTTCCACAAATGGCAGCAGAGTGGTTTTATGTAGACTTAGAAATGTATACACTTGAGCTATTTTACTAGGAGTATTATTTCTGCTAGAAATAATTTGTTATAAGTCAGTGCCCAGTTGGAGACATTTACAAACATTAGCAACAAACTAGTAATAGAGGATTTTCCTAAATGGTCTCTCACATCTGTGATCTCATTACAATTCATCCCCTCTACTTCTCAACACAGCACCGTGAGACGCCCCTGCACCTGGATGGTTATGTGAGCAAAAAGTGTAT
Organism: Myotis myotis; assembly: GCF_014108235.1. NCBI lineage: Eukaryota > Metazoa > Chordata > Mammalia > Chiroptera > Vespertilionidae > Myotis > Myotis myotis. The sequence continues at coordinate 175,532,344 of NW_023416313.1, read as the reverse complement.
TCAGATGCTTCCATCTGAGCAGATTTTCATACAAGAGCACTCATCTCGTTGGATAGTGTGCTTTGGGGTGCCTGAGCCAGCATGGCTAGGAACACCAGGTTATTTTTCACTTTTGATTTCTTCCTTGGCAAGAGGAGGATTTCAGTAATAAAATGCAGCTGGAATCAGCATCCTGAGAAACAAGTTGGTAATGAGGGAAGAGTTTGGGCAAAGGATGGATGGTGGGAAATGAGCTCCCTCTGAAAAAAAAGATATTGTAGCTCTGCCAGGAAATCCTGTGATGGTCTCTCCCCGCAGTTGGAATGGGGCTCCTGTTAAACATTTGCTTAATTCCAACCAGTACTATATATATATATATATATATATATATATATATATATATATATATATATATATATATATTGCTGTTTTTCTATTGTGCTAAACTGTAAAATCCCTCTCACCTCTTGCCCTGATCATTGGTTTTGAAAGGTATACATATTTTAACGGAGAATTTGTGATAATTGTTTCCTTTTAACAAATAATACTGTTAAAACGACAAACCTCCTAAAATGGACAAGGTGTTTCCTCACTGACTGTGTGGGGAGTAATTAAGCTGTGTCTGTTACTCCTCCTGGGGCTGAGCTGAGCTGAGCTGAGCTGAGCTGAGCTGAGGGCCTTCTCACACATCATCTCTGGCACAGGTGACCAGAACTTGCAAAGCAGCAAAGGGTCACGACCAAATCAGGCTCATGGACATGTTTTATTTGACTTACACAATTGAAAAAAACATTTTTTTTAATAGCTGCCAACCTTAAAACAAATCTGGAATGTTCACATAAAAATAAGAAATATGTTTCTGGCATCGTTTGAAACATCCAAAGCTCTGCACACTGGTCCCACAGTTGCCCAGAGTGACATGAGGTACTGGTTAGAGTACTCTGTCCTTTTATAAGGGGCGTATTCTCTGCAGATTACCTTGGTCCCCACCTCTTCCCAAGTCTTGAGAAAAGCTTGGCCCCTGGAAGCATTTGGGATGACAACCCTAAAAGATTAGTCAATGGCTGCCACCCTCAAAAATCTAACCAACACCCCACCACCCCCCCAAAAAAAACACAACCACAAACCACCAAGCATGACCACTTCTCAATATGTATTATAAGAATATGCAACAATGCATTAACATTTGGGAGTAGGTGTACATGGTCCTCCCACACTTGGGCATGTGCATAATAATTTGTTTCTGCACTGGAGGTGTCCACAGTGTGCTATGTGGCCATGCACTCCCCCCCACCGCCATGCCAGCCAGTCCTAGAGAGGGCAGAGCACAAGCTTTGCGTAAGGCTGACCTAGCTCAGAGTCTCGCTGTGCCGTTCACGAATCATGTGATGTCGGGCACATCATTTAACTTCTCCCAGCCCTCTCTAAAACGGGGAAGCCATCCAAGGGAAAATGAGCAAATGCCTGCCCGCATAGACCTGACCCACCGTAACACCAAACACATGTGCCCGGCTTCTGTTCTCTCCCTTCAAGCCAGTAACTAGATCAGGTTGGCAGACTCCCTCCCCGAAGTGACAGCCAGATTGGTCACAATGATTTTCAGAAAACACTCAGAACCTCCCTGTGGGGAAGTGGTGTGCTGTGGGACTCCAGTGAATCCAGAAAGCCCCTCTGGAGCAGGGTGGGCACGCTGGAGCCTCGGGTACCCCCAAGTTGGCAGGATCCCTGGAGGTTGTATTTTCCCTTTGCCACAGTTGTTGCTGAACTGCAACTACTTTAAAAGTGTGGAGGCTGTGGATTGGAGACCCCATTTCAGAGTGGAGCCCAAAGGCTTTCCGTTAAGTGTGAGCACTGTGAGAAGTAACAATAGGGGGTGAGATAGCTAAAAGTGTTATACATGAATTTACATTCAATAAAAACCCTTCCAGCTATAATTATCACATTTTTGCTAATATTGAGATTCTAGATGTCAGACTTAATACTTGAGTAAACTAATTAAAGAATGTTTTTTTCCTAGCCTTGACAAACAATCTTTTTTCGTAGAAAGTTTTCAAATGTGGGTTTTTAGGGGGTTTGGTGAGGGGGGTGAAACTGACTGATGTCCATGGCCTGCGCTTGGCGGGAAACCAACCCCCAGAGCATCTCACCCCTGCTTTTCCTTTCCTCATCCCTTCCCGCCTCCCCCATTCCAGCTCTGTTTTGTGTTCTTTTGTTAAGGGCACTATTTTCAGACACAGTGTTAATGTGTCTTTTTTATGCATTTGCCAAATAGTTCTAGGTGGAATTGCCTCTTAAAATTTCCTCTTTGGCTGCGGCACATTCCGACTCAAATTGGTGTGCTCAGTAGGGCCATTGTCACATTAGAACAGGGGAAATGCTTCATCATGTGTTATAGAACAAGATGGCATCTTCACTAAGGAGCTCAGGGATCAACGCGGAGGGAAAAGATTAATTTTTATGCATCGAGTCATTATCGAGGGAGAAGGAGACGATAAGATTGCCAGAGAGGAGACTTTCTCATCTAATATCGACAGAGAATGTGTGGGGAGGTCTTTGGCTCTGTTCTCAGATTTGTTTTTTACCTTTAAAGTGCTCAGATTTAGGTCCTAAGCTTGTTTACACATATTACAGGTTTTATAAAGGGCCTCCCTTAAAAAAAAATTCATTTTCCTCGGATTTAGGTACATCTAGAAATATTTTGATTGTTTTCACTCCATCAAAATGATAGCTACATTTCAGACAGTTTTTAAAAGAAAAAGCAGAAAAAAAGAAAAGGCTAAGAATTCACTCTTTACTATCCTAACCCAGCAACTCTAGTGCTGTATCTCCTTTTTATCTTGTAAAGGATGCTGCTTTTTCACATGCTTGCAACACATGTACCAGTATGTGATTTGATATCCTGTTTCTTTTGTTCACCTACTATCATACTATATGTGGTTTTCTACACCCTTAACATAGATTCTCTCAAGCACATGCACACAGTTTAATAAGCACTCCCATTATTAGACATTTGGGTAATTTTTTTCCCCTAAAAAATGTATTTGCACACCAAGATTTTTCTATATGTTGGTTTATATTCTTAGAATAAGTTCTCCAAAGTGGAATTTCTGGATCAAAGGTTATAAATATTAAGATTTTGCTGCAAACTGAAAGAACTACACCAATGGCATTCCCTCTCACCATATTGTTTTCTGAAAGAACTACACCAATGGAATTCCCTCTCACCATATGGTATGCCATCTTAGTTCATTTGTACCTGGGGAACTTTTAAAAAAAAGATTATCAATTTTATATTTTACTTAACATTTTTGATAAGTCACAGAGCATCATATATGGCAGCAATTATTATTCTTTCTAATAATTAATAAGCAATAAATAAGCATTTTATCATTTAATGACAAAGTGTGAGTATGGCATGTGTCTGGAGCAGTATATACAGTGAAGAGTGTGGGTTTGGGAGTCAGGCTGCCAGGACTCAAGGCTGGGCTCTACCGTTTATGAGTTAAGTGATCTTAGGTCAGGATCTCTCAACCTCAGCACTATGGACACTTGGGGCTGATACTTTTTTTGTTATGGGGAGCTGTCCTTTGCGTCAAAGAATGTTTGTTTAACAATGTCCCTGGTCCCCAGTGTGACAACCAAAAAATATCTCCCAACACTGCCAAGTGTTCCTTGGGGACAACACTTTCCCACCTTAAGAATCACCACCTCAGGCAAGTTACCAAACCTCTCATTGCGCAGTTTCTGTGTGTACAATGGATAAAAAAGTAATACCTCAAAGAGTTGTTGGGAGGGCTCAGCAGAGCTGTCCCTGTAGAGCGTTGGTTCTCAACCTTCTGGCCCTTTAAATACAGTTCCTCATGTTGTGACCCAACCATAAAATTATTTTCGTTGCTACTTCATAATGTTGCTACTGTTATGAATCGTAATGTAAATATCTGATATGCAGGATGGTCTTAGGCGACCCCTGTGAAAGGGTCCTTCGGTCGCCAAAGGGGTCGCGACCCACAGGTTGAGAACCGCTGCTGTAGCGCCTAAGGAAGAGAGGCTGCCACTTGCCAGGCACTCGGTCAATCTCAGCGATTGTTAATACTGCATTCCTGATGGCTGCTCTTAACCACAATGCTTGCTTGTTATTTTTGCTATAAAAATGATTGCATAATCTGAAAAAGTTAGGAAAGTATCAGAAGCTAATAAGGATCTCCTACAACCCTCACAGCCAGGGACAACCCTATTAATATGAAGGTGTATTTTCTTAGGTACCTTGAAAAGTTCCTAGCATATTATATTACTCGATAAAAGTGTTGGGTGAATATGAAACGGTGAGATCAAGTTTTATACATATATGTAAAGTTTTGCCTCCTGTTTTTCTCCTTTCCCACTGTACTGTGGCTATTTGCCCACACGTTGGAAAATTCTTTGAAAAGATGTTTAATAAGTGCATAATATCAACTATCTGAGTGCTCTCTCATTAATCATCATGTAATTTTTGCTATGTGCATGATGTTAGTTTTTTATAAATAATGTTTTTTTCTAACTTTTTATGTGAAATTTTCAAACATAAAAGTGAAAGAAAAGCAGTACAGTGTAACCCATATTTTAAATGTTTTTAAAAGAGCGTACCATATTTTCTCCCTTTATTTGTGTGTGTCTGTGAGTGTGTGTACGCATGGGTATGTGCATAGATATAGCCCTGTGTACTGAGTATTTTTTATTATTTTGTGGGACCACCTGAAAGTAAATTGCAAATATCATAACATTTCACTCAAAGACTAAAGCATGCCTCTCCTGAAAACACACACACACACACACAAAAAAAAAAAAAAAAAAAAAAAAAAATTCTCCTACGTAGCCATTTTCTGAATTTGTCTGATTGGTCCCTTATAGTTCATTTAACTTGTTCCTCCAGCCTCTGGATATTCTGTAAACTGGAAGTTAGATCTAAAGTCTTAATCACCAACAAAACAACAAGAAAGCCCACTGCATGGGAGAACATATTTTCCAATGTCATCTCCAATAAGGGTTTAATCTCCAAAATTTACAGGGAACTCATACAACTTAACAAAAGGAAGATAAACAATCCAATCAAAAAATGAGCAAAGGACCTAAAAAGACACTTTTTGAAAGAGGACATACAGAAGGTCAAAAGACATATAAAAACATGCTCAAAGTCACTAATCATCTGAGAGATGCAAATCTAACAATGAGGTACCATCTCACACCTGACAGAATGGCTATCACCAACAAATCAACAAACGGCAGGTGCTGGAGAGGATGCAGAGAAAAAGGAACCCTCGTGCACTGCTGGTGGGAATGCAGACTGGTGCAGCCACTGTGGAAAACAGTATGGAGTTTCCTCAAAAGGTTAAAAATGGAACTCCCCTTTGACCCAGTAATACCACTACTAGGAATATATCCCAAGAAAACAGAAACACCAGTCAGAAAGGATATATGCACCTCTATGTTCATAGCAGCATAATTTACAATAGCTAAGATTTGGAAACAGCCTAAATGCCCATCAGTAGATGAGTGGATTAGAAAACTGTGGTACATCTACACAATGGAATACTATGCTGCTATTAAAAAGAAGGAATTCTTACCATTTGTAACTGCATGGATGGAACTGGAGAGCACTATGCTAAGTGAAATAAGCCAGTCAGTGAAAGATAAATACCACATTATTTTACTCAATTGTGGAATATAAAGAACATTATAAACTGATGAACAAAAATAGATACAGAGGCAAAGAAGCATCGAACAGACTGTCAAACTACAGTGGGAAGGCAGGGGAAGGTTGGGGGGACGGGTAAGAGATCAACTGAAGGACTTGTATGCATGCATATAAGCATAACCAATGGACACAAGACACTGGGGCGGGGGGAGTGAGGGCATGTGCCGGGGAGGGGGGGGAGAGTAAGGGAGTCCTGGGGGAGGTCAATGGGGAAAAAAGGAGCCATATGTACTACTATTTGTAACATTTTAAACAATAAAATAAATAAAGTCTTAATCATATTTATGTGATTAATTTTGACAAGGACACTTCATAGGTAACTGCATCATCAGGAGGTTAAACATCAGGTTGTCCCATGATCAGTGATGTGAAGTTTGATTACTCGATTAAGGTGGTGATCTCTAGATTTGTTGACTTAGAGTTATGTTTTTTCCCTTGCAGTTAGTACACATTCTATGGGGTGCTACTTTGGTACCATATGACTATCTTATTTCCCAACAACTTTTCACTTGATGGTTGTTAGCATCATTAGTGATTCTGGCCTAAAGCAATTATTTTATTGGGAGCTTCAAATGGTGATTTTTCTCATTCTGATATTTCATCTCCATTGAATAACTACTGTTCCTCTGGAAAGAAGAGTTTTCCCTCTGCCAATGCAGGGTTAATGCTTGCTTATGTTCTAAGTACTAATTTAAAGAGCGAAATAAATGAGTTTTGTTTTTCTCTCTTTTATTTACTGGTGTGTTTTTTTAGTGCTACCATAGACCAGTGGGATTTTCTTTAGTGCTTTACCATTGGTTATAATTTTCTGATGCTCACGTTGTCTAGTGGGCACTCCTCCAGGCTGACTCTGTGTCTTCTGACATCTGCCTGGAGTCTTTGGGCTTCCTTACTTTTTGGCTCAATGTGTTCCAGACTTACTTTTACATTTCCCACCTCAGCTCTGGAATCAACCATTTCCCCAAAGAGCCTTTTTTCCTTTTAGTCCTGAGTGATATAAATAATTGCTTGATAAATACCTTTGAATATAAGATTTTTGCCAAAATTGCTAGATTTGAAATTATTTTAACACAGATTATGAACTTTGTAATGCCTATAATATACTTGCCAAAATTATTGTAGGGCAGGTAGTAATAATATAAAGTCCCTCCCGTGTTTAAGAATGCCTATTTCACTGCATTCACACTGATGCTAATTTTTTATATGATAAATAACCCTCTTTATACAAGTAAGACTGAAAACTCAGTTTTATGGCTGTTTATGTATTTATTTTCATATATTTTTCTTTTCTATGTGGTTTAAAAGTTTAAAAAATGTTTAAAAAGTTTAAAAAATGTATCAAAGGCTTTTTTTATTCTATGCTTGTTGAAAGTAATTTTTCTAGAGTGTTTTTGGTGTATTTTTGACTGTCAGACTTCATTTTTAAGTGGTCAAATTTATATATCATTTCCTTGGTGATTTCATTCATTTCTCTGGTGCTTAGGCATTCCTTGACCAATATTTTAAAAAGTTAAATATTTCTATATAATTTCTTTCTATTTAAAAATATTAAATAAAACTAAGTTTTTAATATTTATACTTAGTTTTCAAACCATGAGGTGAGGCTCTAGCTTAATTCTTTTTCTAAAAGCCAATTTCCTTCATACCACATGAGTGGTAATCCATCATTTTCTCACCAGTATGTGACTATTTCTTTATCATATATGTAATTCAATATAGATATAGATATATTGATATATATTTCAACTCATATTTATCTGTCAATTTTATACTGTACCATAATGTTTTAATTATGTAAGCTTTTAAATGTATTTTAAAATTCAGGACCCTTTTCTTAACTCTTCTTTTACATTTTTTTTCCAAGATGAACTTTAGAATGATTTTGTCATATTCAGAAAGGAGTTTTTTGCACTTGAAACAATGTCTCATTTTCTGGGTGGGAATTTGAGATATTATAATACTAAACACTGCTTTGGGATGAGGTAACATACAATAATATGAAAGCATTTGAAGTTGTGACAGGTATCTGAGATGGAGCATGAACAGTGATGGTTGGGCTCAGTAGCATTTATCTACTAAAAGACTCTTGAGGTAAAGACAAATATCCCCTTTTCATGGCATAAAAGTATCAGTGTGGGTACTGCGACCATAATTTCTAATTCAAAAAATGAGACACATGGTAGAATGATATTTATGTGAGTAGAGGAACATGATATTTTAAATCTGAGTCTTCCTAGAAACTTTGAGATCTTTATAACTTTTGGTCATGTAACCACTAGATTTAGACATTCCATTTGGGTCATGCATCCCATCCAAGCAATGTTTGCATTCCTTTATATAGAGGTTAAGCTCTCCAAGATATAATTTACATGAAGGGAGCTATTATAGGCTGTCTGAATATCAAGCTGTGTAGAAGCTCAGATCCTTACAGTGTAATACAACGGGGAAACGCATGTTCTTTGGCAGCAGACATTGGTCTGGATTTTCACTCTGCCTCTTACAGGACTGTGATCTTGGATAAGAACAGAGTCAAGAAGATTAAATGAGATTCAGTATGTAATGTACTCAGCAGTGTCAGGCACACAATCAACACTTCATCATATCAGCTCTATTATGCCTATTGCCAATACAATGACTCCTACTGTTATTATTATTATTGTTGTCATTTTGGTTATCATTCAGGATTGAGAGGACTGAAAGCTAGCTCCTCAAGGACCCCAGGTCTGTTATGGAATCTCAATTATGGTCAGCTCAGCGATTCTACTGACTGCTCTATAGCCCTGATAGGTGGTGTGTAATAATGAGGGGGGTCAATGCCAACTATCAATGCTATGCTGCATATTCCTATATGTCATTTGGGGCACACATATGCATTTTTGTTGAGTATATACCTAGGCGTGGAATTACTGCATCAGAGACTGTAGCATCACTAGCATTAACCGTATACCCTTGTTACCTCAACACACTGAAAGTTGCTTACTGAAAACACATGCATCTCTCCTCTGGGGGACTTTTGTGAGGCCAAGGTTGCATATTTGGCTCACATGAGCCAGAAATGTCAGAACATTAATGCTCCCTGCTATAGACTGAATGTTCTTGTTCCCCAAAACTCATATGTTGAAACCCTATAGTCCAATGGGATGGTATTTGAAGGTGAAGCCTTTGGGAGGTAATTAGGTCATGACAGTGGAGCCCTCTTGAATGACATTGATATGAAGAGACACAAGAGAGATGATTTCTCTCTCACCCATGTGAGAATATAGTGAGAAGGTGGCTGCTACAAGCCAGGAAAGGTGTCCTCTCCAGAACAAAAATAAATGTTTACCACTGAAGCCACCCAGTCTGTGCTATCTTGTTATAGAAGTCTGAGCTAAGACACTCCCAGAAGGAGCTCTTAATAGACAGGTGGTGGGTGAAAATCCAGATTCCTTGCTCCTTATTTGGGATATCTCTAGGCTTGTTCTACACACTCAGAGTTCCCCAGTAGGACTGAGCTCCAACGGCCCACTGTGGTAACTGGCATGATGAGGCACCTTTATTAGCTTTATTATCTTCCGTGTATCACTTGCAAATTCTCTACTGGTGTTTCTGTGTCGCTTCTAGTCTCAGCTGCCTTGGTTGCTCTTGATACCTTAAAATAACAGGTTTTGTTTGTTTGTGTCTAATTTTGCCCAGCTTTTGTAAGGTGTAAGGGTTGATCCAGTACACACTATTTGGTGGTAGTTGGAAGAGTGGGACCTCTGAACATTTCATCCTAGCTATTTCTATTAAATAAATCAGCTGCCTTAGTAATCCAAAGTCAGTAACTTGGATTGGTTGTTCCATCTAGAATTATCAACAGTGAAGATTGAAAACAAGCTAGAAATAGAAGACAAGAATTTGTCATGGTGTACCTCCAAAAAATATTAAGTTCAACTCACTCAATAGTCTGTTAACCCTCAAATGTATGGAAATAGAGGCTATATGGCAAGCTATTAGATAATTTTTGCCATCAGAATGAGTACTTCCTTCTCTATATTTTCTATAGAGCATCGATATGTTTTTTATACCTAATGCCTTGCATAAGAAAAAACAATATATATGCTAAAAGTAATTTGTTTACACAGGTTTCTAACCTGACTATACCATCTTTTAAAGAATCTGTTACAAATCCAAGTTTTTTCACCCATAGTTTATTTTCTTTTTATTGATCTTTTTATTTATATTAAAGACTACATCTAACACACAGGTATGCTTTGTTTACCACGTCTTATTTTCTCTCCTACCTCCCTCTTCTCTCTCCTGAAATGTTGGGGGGAGGGGAGGGAACATGGGTAATTTATTACATTTGAGCTAAGAATTTCTCCCAAGATAGACTGTACTATGAAAAAAGGGACCTAAAGAACATGAAAACGTTTCTTCACCTACTGGTCTTTTAAAAATAATGTTTTAAAAAGATATTTGTCAGGCATGTACTACGTTTATATGTTGACGACTGAAGATATAGTACAGACAAAGCAGATTTTTAAAAATCCTTCCCTCATGGGATTTATATTTTGGTAAAAGACAGAAAAGACAAGTAAATAAATAAAGTATATAGAAAGCCAAATAAAAATCAGTGCTGTGAAGGACAGGGTAAGAGTATATCCTTTTATTATCAGGTCTGATTCCACCATAAGGGGTGGATAAGCCCAGTAGGTCAATTCTAGGGTAAAGAGTCCCAATGTCCAAACCAGATAAGGTGTTTCTCCAAGAAACCTTGAGTTATAGAGCTGAGCAGAAGCTCTAGAACAGTGGTTCTCAACCTTCCTAATGCCGCGACCCTTTAATACAGTTCCTCATGTTGTGGTGACCCCCAATTTCATTGTTACAAATTGAACATAATTAAAGCATAGTGATTAATCACAAAAACAATATGTAATTATATATGTGTTTTCTTTTTTTTTTTTTTTATTGCTTAAAGTATTACAAAGGGTATTACATATGTGTCCATTTTATCCCCCCGCCCTAGACAGTCCCCTAGCCTCCCCTATCCCCCAATGTCTTATGTCCACTGGTTATGCTTATATGCATGCATACAAGTCCTTTAGTTGATCTCTTACCCCCCTACCTCCTGCTCCGCAACCCTCCCCGGCCTTCCTGCTGCAGTTTGACAATCTGTTTGAGGCAGCTCTGCCTCTGTATCTATTATTGTTCAAAAGTTTATAATGGTCTCTATTATCCATGAATGAGTGAGATCATGTGGTATTTTTCCTTCATTGACTGGCTTATTTCACTTAGCATAATGCTCTCCAGTTCCATCCATGACGTTGCAAATGGTAAGAGTTCCTTCCTTTTTAGAGCAGCATAGTATTCCATCGTGTAGATGTACCACAGTTTTCTGATCCATTCATCTACTGATGGGCACTTAGGCTGTTTCCAGATCTTAGCTATGGTGAATTGTGCTGCTATGAACATAGGGGTGCATATATCCTTTCTGATTGGTGTTTCTGGTTTCTTGGGATATATTCCTAGAAGTGGGATCACAGGGTCAAATGGGAGTTCCATTTTCAGTTTTTTAAGGAAACTCCATACAGTCTTCCATAGTGGCTGCACCAGTCTGCATTCCCACCAGCAGTGCACAAGTGTTCCTTTTTCTCCACATCCTCTCCAGCACTTGTCGTTTGTTGATTTGTTGATGATAGCCAGTCTGACAGGTGTGAGATGGTACCTCATTGTGGTTTTGATTTGCATCTCTCGGATGATTAGTCACTTTGAGCATGTTTTCATATGTCTCTTGGCTTTCTGAATGTCCTCTTTTGAAAGGTGTCTATTTAGGTCCTTTGCCCATTTTTTGATTGGATTGTTTATCTTCCTTTTGTTAAGTTGTATGAGTTCCCTATAAATTTTGGAGATTAGGCCCTTATCAGATATGACATTGGCAAATATGTTTTCCCACACAGTGGGTTTTCTCGTTGTTTTGTTGATGGTTTCTTTTGCTGTGCAGAAGCTTTTTATTTTGATGTAGTCCCATTTGTTCATTTTCTCTTTCGTTTCAAGTGCCCTAGGAGCTGTATCAATGAAGAAATTGCTTCGGCATATGTCTGAGATTTTGTTGCCTTTGGATTCTTCTAGAATTTTTATGGTTTCCTGTCGTACATTTAAGTCCTTTATCCATTTTGAGTTTATTTTTGTGTATGGTGTAAGTTGGTGGTCTAGTTTCATTTTCTTGCATATATCTGTCCAATTTTCCCAGCACCATTTATTGAAGAGACTATCTTGGCTCCATTGTATGTTCTTGCCTCCTTTGTCAAATATTAATTGAGCATATTGGTTCGGGCCGATTTCTGGGTTCTCTATTCTATTCCATTGATCTATATGCCTATTCTTGTGCCAGTACCAGGCAGTTTTGAGAACAGTGGCTTTGTAATACATCTTGATATCTGGTATTGAGATCCCACCTACTTTGGTCTTTTTCAGGATTGCTGCTGCTATTCGGGGTCTTTTTTTATTCCAGATGAATTTTTGGAGAGTTCGTTCTAGATCTCTGAAGTATGCCGTTGGTATTTTAATGGGAAGTGCGTTGAATTTATAGATTGCTTTGGGTAGTATGGACATTTTAATGATGTTGATTCTACCAATCCATGAACACGGTATGTTCTTCCATCTGTTTATGTCTTCCTCTATATCTTTTTTCAACGTCCTGTAGTTTTCTGAGTAGAGGTCTTTTACCTCTTTAGTTAAGTTTATTCCTAGGTAGCTTAATTTTTTTGGTGCGATGGTAAACGGGATTGTTTTTATAATCTCTCTTTCTGAAAGTTCACTATTGGTGTATAGAAATGCCTCGGATTTCTTGGGGTTAATTTTGTATCCTGCTACATTGCCAAATTCATGTATTAAGTCCAGTAGCTTTTGGATGGAGTCTCTAGGGTTTTGTATGTATAATATCATGTCGTCTGCAAATAAGGACAGTTTTACTTCCTCTTTTCCAATTTGGATGCCTTTTATTTCTTCTTCTTGCCGAATTGCAATGGCTAGCACTTCCAGTACTATGTTGAACAGGAGTGGTGAGAGGGGGCATCCCTGTCTTGTTCCTGTTCTTAGGGGAAATGGTGTTAGTTTTTGTCCATTGAGTATGATGTTGGCTGTGGGCCTGTCATATATGGCTTTTATTATGTTGAGGTATGATCCTTCTACTCCCACCTTGCTGAGAGCTTTTATCAAAAATGGGTGTTGAATTTTGTCAAATGCTTTTTCTGCATCAATTGATATGACCATGTGGTTTTTTTCTTTCAATTTGTTTATGTGATGTATCACGTTTATTGATTTGCGGATATTGTACCATGTTTGCATCCCTAGGATAAATCCTACTTGGTCATGGTGTATGATCTTTCTGATGTACTGCTGGATCCGATTTGCTAAGATATTGTTGAGGATTTTGGCATCTATGTTCATGAGGGATATTGGCCTGTAATTCTCTTTCATTGTGTTGTCTTTACCTGGTTTTGGTATTAGGGTGATGCTGGCTTCATAGAATGAGCTTGGAAGTGTTCCTTCCTCTTGAATTTTTTGTAGTAGTCTGAGGAGGATAGGTTTTAGTTCTTCCTTGAATGTTTGGTAAAACTCCCCTGTGAAGCCGTCTGGTCCTGGGCTTTTGTTTGCTGGAAGCTTTTTGATGACTGCTTCAATTTCTTCCATAGTTATTGGCCTGTTGAGATTTTTAGATTCTTCCTGATTGAGTTTTGGAATGTTGTATTTTTCTAGGAATTTGTCCATTTCCTCCAGGTTGTCTAGTTTGTTGGAGTAGAGCTGTCCATAGTATTTTTTAACAATCATTTGTATTTCTGTGGGGTCTGTTGTTATTTCGCCTCTATCGTTTCTGATTTTGTTTATTTGGGTCCTCTCTCTTTGCTTCTTGGTGAGTCTGGCTAGAGGTTTGTCAATCTTGTTTATCCTTTCAAAGAACCAGCTCTTGGTTTCATTGATTTTCTGTATTGTTTTTTTGGTCTCTATGTCATTTATTTCTGCTCTAATCTTTATTATCTCCTTCCTTCTGCTCACTCTGGGGTTTTCTTGTTGCTCTCTTTCTAATTCTTTGAGTTGTAGAGTTAGATGATTTACTACCATTTTTTCTTGTTTTTTGAGATAGGCCTGTAGAGCTGTATAATAGGTACCCCTATTATATAAACTTCCCTCTCAGGACTGCTTTCATTGTGTCCCATAGGTTTTGGATTGTTGTGTTTTCATTGTCATTAGTTTCCAGGATATTTCGAATTTCTTCTTTGATTTCATTGGTAACCCAATCAATATTTAATAGCATGCTATTCAGCTTCCAGGTGTTTGAGTATTTTGGGTTGTTTTTATTGTAGTTTATTTCTAATATTATGCCATCGTGGTCTGCGAAGACGCTTTTTATGATTTCAATTTTCTTGAATTTGGGGATACTTTGCTTGTGACCCAATATATGGTCTATTTTTGAATATGTCCTATGAGCATTTGAGTAGAATGTATATTCCCTGGCTTTCGGGTGAAGTGTTCTGAAGATGTCTATTAAGTCCATCTGATCTAGTGAGTCATTTAGGATTGCTGTATCTTTGCTGATTATTTGTCTAGAGGACTTATCCAGTGCAGTCAGTGGTGTATTAAAGTCCCCTACTATGATTGTATTGTTGTCGATCTCTCCTTTGATATCTTCCAGGAGTTTTTTTATGAATTTGGGTGCTCCTGCATTGGGTGCGTATATGTTTACCAGGGTTATATCTTCTTGTTGTATTGATCCCTTTAGTATTATGAAGTGGCCTTCCTTATCTCTTGTTATGGCCTTCACTTTGAGGTCTATTTTGTCCGATATAAGTATTGCTACCCCAGCTTTCTTTTCCTTTCCATTTGCCTGAAAGATATTTTTCCAACCTTTCACTTTCAGTCTGTGTGAGTCCCTTCTAATGAGGTGGGTTTCTTGTAGACAGCAGATGTATGGGTCATGTTTTTTTATCCATTCAGCCACTCGATGTCTTTTGTTTGGAGCATTTAGTCCGTTTACGTTTAAAGTTATTATTGAAAGGTACTTGTTTGTAGGCATTTCTGTTTTTGTGTGGCTGTTTTCTTTCTGAGCTTTTTATTTCTTATTTTTATACCAGTCCCTTTAGCATTCCTTGCATTGCTGGCTTGGTGGTGATAAACTCCCTTAGCCTTTTTTTGTCTGTGAAGCTTCTTATTTCCCCTTCAAGTTTGAATGATAGCCTTGCTGGATAGAGTATTCTTGGATTCAGTCCTTTGCTTTGCATCACTTTGTAAATTTCCGTCCATTCTTTTCTGGCCTGATGTGTTTCTGTTGAGAAATCATTTGACAATCTAATGGGAGATCCCTTGTATGTAACTTTCCGTCTCTCTCTTGCAGCCTGTAAGATTCTCTCTTTGTCCTGAACATTTGCCATGGTAATTATGATGTGTCTTGGTGTGGGTCTTTTTGGGTTCACCTTGTTTGGGACTCTCTGGGCTTGTGTGACTTTTTTCTTCCCCACCTCAGGGAAGTTTTCTGATATTATTTCTTCTAATAGGTTTTCTAATCCTTGTTCATCCTTCTGTTGTTCTGGTACCCCTATTATTCGTATGTTGTTTCGCTTCATGTTGTCCCAAAGCTCCCTTAGGCTCTCCTCCTGTCTTTTCATTTTTTTCTCCAATTGCAGTACGTTTTGGGTGTGTTTTGCTTCCTTGTCTTCTAAATCACTAATTCGGTCCTCCGCTTCTCCTAGTCTACTGTTGATATTTTCAATGGAGTTTTTCATTGCAGCTATATCACTCTTCATTTCTTCTTGGGTCTTACTTAAGTTGTTGATTTTTTCATCTGTTTCTTCTAGCTTCTTGGAGAGGTTGTCGATTTTTTCCTCCATCCGGTTTATGCACTCTAGGACCCTTATTCTGAATTCTTTTTCTGTCATGTTGCATGCCTCTGTATTACTTAGCTGCTTTTCTGGAGAGTCCTCCTTCTCTTTCCTTTGGGGGTTTCTTTGTCTACCCATGTTTGATCTCGCTGACATATCTAGACGTTGAGTCGTTCAGTGGCTGCTCCCTTGGTGGCAGTGACTCCTTGGTCTGTGGTTGCTCTTCGGGCGGTTGCGGTAGCAGCTGCTCTTCAGTTGGCAGCAGCTCCTCTGGTGGGTGCTGTTCACAGCTGTGGTGGCTCTTCTGGCTGGTGGGGCAAGGTTTCACGTACAGCTGCTGTTCCTCAGCAGAGGGTGTGGTGCTCAGGAGGTTGCTGTTGCTTGGGTCTGCTGCGTTGTTTTAAAGGCACAAAATACAACACAACAAGGCACCACGTACCAGGCACTATACACAAATATATTCACGATATTAATAACCCCAAATAAAGGTGACCACCTGAAATAAGAGAATTAGGGGATAAGGAAGAAGGAAGAGAAAAAGAGAAAAAAGAAAAGAAAATTAGGGACCAAAAAAAGGAGTGCAAAAATGAAATTGGGAAAAAGGAGGGGGGAAAATAAAAGTGAGAAAAGAAAAAAAAAGAAAAAAAAAAGAGCGAAAAGAGAGAATGAAGTGGAAGAGGGGAAGAGACTTTTTTATATGAGGAGAATACTCCTATAGAACAGCCATTAATCCCAACAAATTCCAGCAACAGCTCCCTGGAGATGAATGCAAACTAGAAACAACCAATAATATAACGATGAAAATAGAATGGAGAACACTAATCCCAAAATAAAATAAAGAGAAAATAAAATGGCACTTTAAAAAAAAATGATAAAATGGTAGCAGTAATAATGCTGGTTAAAAATAAGAAGGTAGTAATTAAAAGGGTAAAATCAGGTGATGGAAAAAAGAAGAGGAAAAAAAAAAAAGAAGAAGAAGAGAAAACAAAAAAGAAAAGAAAAAAAAAGAAAAAAAATTGGTTTCTTAGTTAAAAGGTGAAAAAAGAAAAAAAAAAAATATTGCAGTAGTGAAGGTCCTTTGGTTCTTCTATTCTTCAGTGTGGCTCGCCTTAGACCTGCCAGGTATTCAGGAGAGTGTTGAGTTTCCCTGCGATACCCTGTTCCTCTGTGTTGTAAACCACAGTCCTTATTTTAAAGCAAGCCGCATTTGTTTCCCAGACTGCCTTATTTTGTGTTTAGCAAAGAGTCAGTTTGTGGGTCAGCCTCTGGGTGGCAGTGTTCTGGGGTTGGCCTCTGAGGCTATAGGGCCTCTCTGTCCAGTAGAAGTTCACTGCCCAGATCTGGCTGCGTAAGAGTTACCAGTGCTGTGTTGTTGCTGGGATTGAAAATCCCTCTATAGGCCAGACCCTGTTAACTCCCAGGGACTGATCAGGTTATTTTAATCCTTGATCTCCTACAGGGTGGAATCTGGGTGTGGCTGTGCTCCTTGCCTGGGGGCTGGGGGGAGGAGTCTCACTCTCCGGAGAGAATGGCTGCCTCAGTCCTGGGCTCAGGGGTGACTCAGCACTCAATTCGCTGCCACCTCTCCCGGCCCCCCTTCTCTCCTCAGTCTCTCCCCAGATTCCACTCCTCCGCACACTCTCCCTCTCTTCAGCACAGGTGAGTGTCTGTATCTGAAATGTCCCACGAACAGGATTCAGTGAGAACAAACAAACAAACGCCGGCCACGGAAACGGGGAAGGCTTGGTTTCTGTAAGCTTCTTCTCTTACCGGGACTGCATGGTCTGGTCAGCTCTTCAGGCTGCTCCCTTTAGGCTCAGTCCTCCGTGATCACAGAACCCAGCTCTCAATTCCCCCGGCAGCGCCAGGAATCCCGAGGTTCTCCTTTCCCCTGTTAGGGGCTGTGCCTGTCCCAAGGGACGCGGCTGTCTGCCACGCGGTCTCCCTCCGACTCTCTGGGCTCAGAGGTCTGGCAAACTTTCCTGCCCAAATCCCTGGTTTTTTTACCTTTCCAGGGGAGTTCTGCTCTTCCCGGCTGCAAACCGTCTCGCCAGCTGAGGAATTTCGCCAATTCGGGGTGGATGTTACTAGTTTCAGCTGCTCACTCCATTTGCTCAGGGACACGACCTGGGACGCATCTGCCTATACCGCCGCCATCTTTCTTCCCTATATATGTGTTTTCCAATGGTCTTAGGCAACCCCTGTGAAAGGGTCGTTCGACCCCCAAAGGCGTCACGACCCACAGGTTGAGAACCGCTGCTCTAGAATCACTGGGAGGAGTTACTGTGCTATGTGCTAGGTTCAAAGAGTAACGAGAGAATAAGACCAGGGAAGGAAGAGCCAAGCTGGGAGTTGGGGGGCTAAAAGGTGGCTCTGAGTCAGGTGTAAGGAATCAGTTTGTGAGACTGGATCAGAACCAGGGTCAGGGAGGATGAGCATGGGAACAGTGAGCTCCATGATACAAACTACAGGGCATGCCTGGTGGGCTAAAGAAGTCACACACTCCCTGGCAAAACCTATGACCAGCACTTGCTTCTAGGTCTTTGACTAACACTCACTTTCCAGGAGTCCTTTTCATGACATATATTATATTGTAACCTCTTTTGCTACTTTTTCTTCACATGGGAGAATGCCATCAAAATTATTTTAAATATCTTTTTGATTTACATTTGAATGTAGACTAATTCTACTGACCTGGACACATAGGACTACGGCAGGATGAAGATGCCATAGTTTGAAGTCTTGACTCCAGGACTGTTGAGTCTCCTGAGTCCTTCTGCCCCTGTTTAGCTCCCCCTTGTTCCCACGCCCTGCTGGGAACAGACAACTTCCACTAACTTATAGAAGCCCTCCCCTCTTTCAGGCAATCAGAGGATGCCAAACAGGAGCCACAGATTCAGAGTCCCACAGAGAGGAGCTGCTGCCTGGTTCTCTGGAGCATTAATGACGCCTCAGAATTGCCCCAGTCTGTGGCTGGGGAGCATCTCCTCTATCGTACCTCTCTTTGTCAGTTGTGGTTAAGAGCTGCCAGGCAGGGCAAAGCAGACTGGGGGCCATCTCTGCAGGATAGCTGCTGGTGCTGCTGTGGGAACCCGAGGCATTCTGGTCACAGCAACAGTATTTTCTACCGTGAGCTTCTGCTCAATATTTTGATTCAAGCTGTTCTACTGTTAAAACAAACATAGGTTAAAAACCACTGTGGCAGGCAGAGGAATAGACTGTGTTTTGGTTTAAATACTTCCTTTCGTCTTCCGCAAGGAACATGCCATGTTTTCGAGCAGAGGTTGTAATCCTGTTAATGGACAACTTGGATAAACAGGTTGGTCCTGGATGAGGAAAAGTCACTGTGGATATTATCTACTGGCACAATTAAGAGTTGACTATATAAATTAATAAGTGATCCTATGTAAATTAAAATAACTCCCGTTGTTTTTTTTTTTAAAGTGGAGAGATCCCAATATGATTATTTCTTTTCACATGTGCTTCTTTCCTTATCTCTCTCTGTTGAGTTGAAGGAACAGAAGGTACTGGCAAAAATTAAGCCTGTAAAGTAGTTCTTCATAGAACAGGCAGATCCTACCTTGGTGATCAACTCCCTAATTACGAGGATACCTGAATATCCCTATTTCATTCTTGTCTCCATTATCCACTTCATGAGATAGTTTCCACTCGCCATGGGTGTCCAGGCAATAAAAACCCATCGCTGAGAACGCTCTCTCACTTAACAAAGGCACATAGGGCCCAGCATGTATGCAAGCCAGGACTTTGCCGGGAGCCATTGACTAACAAATCCTGCCCGGGAACATGTCTGCTTAAATCAGCATCTGCTCTAGTTGGTTTGGTATTTGGATTTCATTCTAAAAGGCGCCCATGAGTACAGCTGCATTAGGTACCGTGTGATGGATGAAGCAAACACTCAAAGAGGACAGCATCCATTGGCCAGTCGTGAAAACAGTCCTCACACTTACAGCATCAATGAACTCTCACAGACACTGCCCTTGTTTTCATTTCAACCAAGCGGCCTTCCTGCATCTATGGAGCAGTGGTCCTGTTATACAGACTTGCTGTAAGCAAAATGCACTATGAAATATGAATATCCATTTTATTTACAGATTTCCTGCTGAAAGGTCTCTGTGGGGGCCAGGTGATTTACGGAGCTGACATATCACCCAGATCCTTTGCTAGAAGTGATTAGCAAATCGGATCATGCCTTCTGCTGAGATTTCTCTCTCACTAATAATTTGATATCAGAGTTCATTTTTATTTCAGATACCTGAGCAAACCAAACCTAATTTTGTAAAGGTGCCTGGATACATCTGGGTGTGATTGCAAAATGAGTTTAACCGGGAAGGTAAAATAATTTTAACATAGGCATCAAAGTTTCTGAAAACAAGGAGAGAGGGAGATTAATTGGGACTCACATGGCTTGGAATGACAAAATGCAGCTGTTGTTGACATCTGCAGAGCCAGCTGTTGGTACTCAACTTGACAACATCTCTTGCTATGCATGGAGACCGATGTCTGTTCACTTGCAATGAATATGGGCATAGTCAGCATATGTGTTCGATAAGCACTCAAGCATTGACTTGAGAGCAAAAGAAAAGTGATTTAACTAAGATGCAAGTCTTCCTTTGATCTCAAAATACGGTACAACTTAATACTGTGGCTGAAATACATCCAATATATTTGGGTGTCTTGCTTCATCTGCTCCTACTATTCCCCCATACTTGAAACCACCTCTCCTTCCTTCCCACCTCCCCACCACGCTGTACTTTGGACAGATTTGTGCCCACAGCTGAAAACTCAGAGAGCATGTCATGTTTAAACCCGCATAAATTTGATCATATCACCATCTATTGTGTCT
Source organism: Myotis myotis (assembly GCF_014108235.1). Taxonomy (NCBI): domain Eukaryota; kingdom Metazoa; phylum Chordata; class Mammalia; order Chiroptera; family Vespertilionidae; genus Myotis; species Myotis myotis. Next base: position 175,511,931 of record NW_023416313.1, on the reverse strand, counting down.
AGAGTGCTTTTTCATTTTCAAGACACTTTCAGATAGATTTTCACATAATGCCTTTATGAGGCTGCTTGTGTTGTCATCCCATTGTGCACATGAGGAAACAGACTCAGGGTGGGTTTGACAAGTTAGGTGACTTGCCCTTGGTCCATGAGGAAGTGGCAGAGCTGGAGTGAAGACCCCGGGCTCCAACAACCCAGGCTGCCCTTCCCCCTCACATGTAGGTACTGCATTTTGCTTTTACTACCTGGCATATCAATATGTTGCTTTGTAATTTGCCCATAGACCTGTAAAATAAAAGACCAGTGAAATAAAAATAGCATATTTTGATATTTTCTTTACTCAACACCACCTTATCTTGTAGAGGATTGGTCTTCTTTCAGTTCCTGCCGGGAAATGACTTCCCTTAACATGGCAAAAGAGACAATTGCCTACATGGAAACATTTTACACAGACATCAGAAGGACCCTTCTGTTCAAAACCATCCCCGATCCAAAGGCCATTGCTTGGAAGTCCACCATTCTTTTGGGTACCTCGCTCTCTTTGGATCTCTTCAAAATGTCCCTGGGTATGGTGACACATTGATTTAACTGATGCTAAGGTGCTATTGATTCACTCAATCCAACTGCATATAGACATAGAGAGTAGGACATCTGTGGGGGAGATGCCCTGTGGAAGCTCACAGCAGAGACTGAAGGAAGCCAGAACTGTATGGGCCACCCCTTTGACTATTCAAGTCCTGGCAATTTAGGTCAACTGAACTCACCTAGACAAACTTAGCTGCGAGTGATATAAAGAGCCAGAAACACCCAAGCACTACAAAGGGAGGAGCGGGCAGTGAAGAAGAGTGAATACAAGTGTTTCTAAAATGATTCCAGTTGGCAGTTCTTGGGACTGAGAACCCAGGTGTGTCCACTCCAACACATCTTCCTGCTGGATGTAAGAGAACACAGCCCCACCTCTGAGGCCACTGGCAGGAGGAGGCCTGGGCTCCCTTGGTTTTGAGCTCAGCCACCTGATGCTGGCTTCCCTTGTACTGCCATGCATTTCACCTGGACTGCATCTAGGAGTGCCAGAACAGGGCACTGCACATGTGGAGGGTGACGCCAGCATGTGGAGAGTGACTTCCAGAGTTTTGTGGCTGTGGAAGCCAGAGGTGGCAACCTCCCTTTTGTGTCTGACAAATTCCTGGGCTGCTCTTAGCACAGTGACTGATCTGATCATTATTGTAACTGAATGTAAAACTGGAACTTTCAGGGAAGTTCTTTTTCTTGTGCTGGGAGAGGGAAGATCCTGGTAGTAAGGAAGTGTGGGGATTAAGTCCTAACCCTGTTCTTTTGGATTGCTGCCCTGAGACAGAAGAATCTAGAATTTCTTTTTTGAATTCACTGGCCAATCTAGTAATGTTATCTTGTGACATTTTTAGTTTCAAACAGGAACTTGAGTCCAGGGCAGTATGTGTTAGGGGTTAGCGGTTCAAAAGAAGACGAGACCCTCTGGGAAATTGCCTTCCACACCTCACATCCCACAGTTGAGAGTGTGTCTGGCTCTTCATATCACTCACAGCTAAGTTTGTCTAGGTGAGTTCAGTTGACCTAAATTGCCAGGACTTGACTACTCAAGGGGGTGGCCCATACAGTTCTGGCTTCCTTTAGTCTCTGCTGTGAGCTTGCACAGGGCCCTGGCTATGCCTCATTGGTGTGGATTTAGAAATGATCACCTCCAGAGTTTATGTCCATCAGGGACAGAGGGGAGGAGGGAGGGAAAAACAAGGAGTGAGGAAGAAAGGAAGGAAGGAATGTGGAAAGGAAGGATGGAAATGAGGAAGAAAACTGCCTTGCATAAGCAATTACAGACACTCTAGAAACATGTAGCAGCATTATAGCGATACCAGACCTTCCTACCCCAACCTGTAATTGCTCCTGACCCTGACCCACTTACCTATGATTTCCAAGTTGGAGGATGGTATGGATTACAAAGCAGTCACTTCAGTTTTCCAGACCCTCGGAACTACCATGCTTTAGAGAAAGATAAAGGCAAAATGGTATTGGGCAGAGAGAAACTCATTGTCATGAGACAAGATATTGGAAATTGTGTGTTCTGTGAAAATCCAGAAGCATGGCCCGTACTTGTGGAATGTGACTCAGTATATGAAAAACAAACAAAAAAAGTTCAATGTGTTGACCTGATTTCTAAATACACCATACAGGTATAATTCCATTTGTGGTGATAGGACTTAATATAGAAAGAAATCCACTTTAGTCTGGTTTTGAAATTTTGAACACACTCATCCAAGCCATCAGGTCCATTTCAGTAGAAGTGAAATGCTGGATGATAATGAAAATATTAATAGTGAACAGCTATGATTTGTGTGTGTGTGTGGTTGTGTATGTGTGTGTGTGTGTGCGCGCGCGCGCGCGCGCGCACGCGCGCACGCGCACGCTGGGCTCTGTGCTCAGAGGTTTTCCTGCATAGCTCATTTAATCCTCAGAACAACCCTATATGGTGTTTTCTCATCTTGATCCTTTTTGTAATTGTGAAAGATACTCAAGTGGGTTTATAGGTGAGGAAAAAGGAGTTTGGAGACATTAAAGAACTTGCCCATAATGTCACAGCTAGGACATGGTAGTACCAGGATTCATCTGGGTCTGTCTGGATTGAGTCTCAGAGCCTAACCATGAAACTCAGCTCTCTCAAATATAGCTTCTGGATCAGTAAATAGGGGAGAATAAATGTATGCATTTCTTATGAATGGGATGAGGCCCAAGAAGAGTGATAGTCTCTCGCTAGAATTTGGCCAAGGATTTCATGGCAAATATTGAAACAATGAGTGTGAAATTTGTTCAGTATTTCAACAGCTTGTCTCCCAGTGAAGTCACTGTTCAAATATCTTCTTCCAAATTAATTTAGAGCCCTGTGAAAGAGAGCCTTTGGCTCCCATTGTTTCTCCTGGCAGCCCCAAGTGCATTGGCCAAGTAGATAGCCCATTGAGGAAACTGCATGGGGCTGAGAAGAAACAGAATGTTTCTGGGATTCTCAAGGGTGCCAACTCCTCTCAAATTAGGCAAAAAATTATTCTTGGTTCACAGCTCAGCTTCAGCACTGCCAAGTCCGAGGGAAGATGGCCTTGTCTGGACTTTCTTGCATGGCTGAATGCAGCCCAACACTGGACTCCCTAGGGCAGCTGGGTAATGGAATCTTCATTAAACTTTGTCCCTCCAGCCACTTCCCATACCTGTTATCCTGGAGGGCAAAAGAGTGGGTAAATTAATTCATCTTAAGGCCTCCAATTTTCCTGGATAATTATGCATTATCATGGGAGGTCAAATGGAGTTTCCTTCAGATGAACTCCTGGATTTCTGCCTCCCTTTGTTATAGCAGAATGAAACAGAGGCCAACAATAGCTGCCTCTCTCCTTTCCAATTTCCCCCTATTGCTCTCCCTGCACACTTCTACTGCTCATAGCTTTTACTGGATGGGACAATATTTAAACTAAATTTGAAATCTGCAAAGAGAAGGATTTTGCAGTTGACTAACATTATGCTTATGGTTCTATTCCCAAAAGTGACATGGGTGAAACCAATGCATGTTTCAGCCAGAGAGAGTTGGCTTTCCTAGAAACTTCTTTGCAGACTTCTTGAGCATCTGTTTGGTGCTTTTTCCAGAGCTGTGCAAGAGGTAACTTGAAAAAGAGAATCCCATATAAATGAGCAAATGTAGGCAACGGATGAGAGCACTGCCTACCACATGAGAAGCGATCAGTCAATGTTAGCTATTGTTAACGTCAACTACCCTAAAGTGACTTTCTCAAGATCACATGGAAAGCCAGTGGAAGGGTTGAACTGGCCCTTTGTCCTATACATTGTATGGATGAACCTTGCTCATCCATACAGTGTTTTGGTGATGAACAAAGAGCTAACATACATGGAAAGTGTTTTGTAACTTGGGAAGAGAGGCCTATGTATACAGAGAAGCATGTTCATTGTGTGAGTGATGGTGTCTCCAGTGTGGGAAATGGAGGGTATGATAATGATAACCCAAGGCATATGAACTCATTTCAGTTTCACCTGTTTATATATTTTAGGTGAAAGTGATAGATGGATAATGATTTGCCTGTGTGGGCAGAGTTCGTAAAAGTGCAAGGAAAGGGAGGTTTGGACTCAGCTATGAAAATAATACTCGCTCACTCTGCCAGCCCCTCAATCATGCAGGCTGAACCTGTAAAATTTAGTACTTGGGAGAAGTTACATTTGCTTCTTTCTATTCTTCTTGTATTTTTCACATAAAAATCTGTGTTTTTAGTTTATATGTCAATTTATACAGACCTGTGTGTCACTTATTGAGAAAAGCTTGATGAGGCAGTAACACCAGAACATGGTCTGTCCTCCCCCGGGTCCTCTGGCCCAGGGCTCTCCTCTGACAGTGGCACTTCATGCCAGGGCATGCATGGCAAGAAGCGACTAGCAAGTCAGGGCTTGGAGACATTGTAGTTCTACCAGCAGGTATTAAGGGCCCACTCTGTACCAGCAATTGTGCTTAATGCTGAGAATGCCAAGAGGAAGCTCTGAGAACAGACCTGGGGGAACAAGACCCCTAAACTGGCAATTTCAAAAGAACACAGATTACACTAGACAAAAATATGTATGCAGGATTCTCTGTTGGTGGTGGTTTCCTAGAAAGGTGATGCCTGGACTGAGTTAAATACATGGTGATGGAAAGAGACTAACTAGGCTGTGGTGGTGAGCGCACAATGCAATATACAGAGGCTGTACTATAGAACTGTAGACCTGAAACTTACATAATATTAGGCTCTGGGTGGTGAGCGCACAATGGAATATACAGATGATATATTATTTCAGAATTGTATACCTGAAACTTACATAATGCTATTAAACAATGTTATTCCAATAAATTTAATTAAATTTAAAAAGGACATGGGGGTAGCTAGTTGAAAGGAAGGGAAGGTCAATGTGGGTGGAGAACTGGCCTAAACAAAGACTCTAAGGAAATGTGGGGGAGGGGCAGGGCAGAGAAAACTCTACCTGTAGTTGCTATTTCTATTATTAAATTCAAAGCCTGGGAAGTTGGTCAGAGGTAAAGTAAGCCACCTCGGAACAGTAGGGAAGATGCAAGACCCAAGGCCTTTAGTCAAATGAGGATAAGCAAACAGGTTGTGAAGATCCAAATCAGCAGGTCACAGTGTCCAAGACAGCAGAAAGTTATTGAGGGTGTTAACACTGGTAAATGCTGGTTTTGGAGCAGGACTGGCGCCCTGTGCCCTCTTTATGTTATGTGTCTAGTGTGGGATATAGACAAGAAGCCTACATTGGAATGCTGTCCCAGGTTAAGGCAGGGCCAGAGAACTGGGCTAATCAAACTGAGGACTGCTCAGGAAGTCCTCAGAAACACTGGTCTTTAGGGACCCATGAATGTCTCTAACCCCCTTCGACATTACCTGTACATTTGTTTAATAATAAGTTTCCTGTTTACTAAAGGAATTCAGTGAAACATTAGAATGAGAATCTTTTAAGATAACCTTTTTCTCCAGATAAAAATAGACCTATGATTACTTTTTAAAATTTTGGATAAGGTAGATAAGTCTGAGGGATAAAATTTAATTATGAAAAGATAGTCATTGGTAATGTTTTATGTAGAGCATATATTTTTAGTTTCCATTTTTATACACACACACAGACACACTGAGAATCAGTAGGCTTATACATTCTCTTTGTTGTAGTCCAGGTTTTCCATAAACCAGAGCTGAACAAGGCTTATGTGCTGTATTTTATTAGTGAGTGCAAACACAGGGAGCAAGAGTAAAGAACTACATGGTTAGAGCAGGGAAGGAGAGAAACCCAACGTAAAGACGCCTAGCAAGCTGGCTGCCTCTAAGTATGACCAATTGCCCAAACTTGTAAACATCAGAGAAGTGGCATAAACCATGTTATGCTCTCCACTGGTTCTGGCTGCCTATGAGGGACTTGATATGCATTTAAGTTTTCAACGTGCATATATGTCTTCATTATGACACAAAATATTGCAATCTCTGCACACCTTTGATTATTTTTCTTAGAGCAAATTATTTAAAATATGCTTATTGTTATGAAGTTTCAGGAGAGAATCGTTAAGCAGGATTTTACTGGAAATTACAGATAACCAGAATTTCATATTTCCTGTGCATTCTGGTTAACAGAAATTTTGTGTTTACTATTTTCTGCAGTTGAATATCTCATTTATAAGATAGATGGGCCATTCATTTAATAGTATGGTTTTGTACGTGTGTTTAATAGTATGGTTATATATATGGGGGTGGGAAGGGGTGAGAGGAGGTGGAATTACCAAAGGAGATACATTTAAATGGATTTTTTTTTTACAAATTCATATACATTTATCCATAGAATTCCAGGCCATTTTATTTTTCAATATCAAAAAGTTAGAGTCTATTTACTTTCAAATTCTAAAGGTTCTTCTGAATCACTCTAGACCAGTGGTCGGCAAACTCATTAGTCAACAGAGCCAAATATCAACAGTACAACGATTGAAATTTCTTTTGAGGGCCAAATTTTTTAAACTTAAACTATATAGGTAGGTACATTGTTATTAACTTAATTAGGGTACTCCTAAGCTGGCCTTTGCTAAAAACGTCCTCAGTCTGATTGAGGTACGTTCGCTGGGATTGATCCCTTCCAACTCTCCCATCCACACTCCTCTTGTATACTTGTTTCGTCTATCTCCTTTCCGAAAACCGATTTCTGCGCATGGGCCATGAAGTTTCTATCGCACTGTGCGTGCGCGCCGCACGTGGTATTTTGTGGAAGAGCCACACGCAAGTGGCCAAAGAGCCTCATGTGCCTCGCGAGCCGCGGTTTGCTGACCACTGCCTAGAGACCAATGCAAATCATGGGGCCCCCACTGAGCACCCCGACTCACTGGAAGGAGTAGTGGGAACAGGACAATACCATTGTCCTTAAGAAAGTTCACGCACAGCCTGGCCTGTGTGGCTCAGTGGTTGAGCATCGACCAGGAGGCCAAGGTTCGATTCCCAGTTGGGGCATATGCCCAGGTTGCGGGCTCGATCCCTAGCATGGGGCATGCAGGAGGCAGCTGATCATTGATTCTCTCTCATCATTGATGTTTCTATCTCTCCCTCTCCCTGTCCCTTCCTCTCTGAAATCAATAAAAATATATTCTTTTAAAAAGTGCACACACATAAAGCTGGTTAAACATTGGACCAGCCAAATTTATCGTCCTTCCAAAGAGGCAAGAGCAGAACTAGGAATGGGAAATGAAGCTGAAAGGTCAGAGCCAGGTAGACCCTAGAAGTGAGGGGTAAGGAGAGAAGCAATCAGGAGGAATAGGAACCAGTAATGCCAAGAATGAAGCCAGAACACTCCACACTACTTCTTACCAGTTTTTACAACCACTGTGGGTAAAGGCCTATGTCCACTGGACTGTTGACCTTCAACATGCCCATATCTTCTGCCTGCCAGCTCTTCCCCCACCTTGGGGTCCAACTTTCACTCAAAGGGCTCTTCTAGTCCTTAAGACTGCCATTTGTGAAGGGTATCAGTGTCTGCAACTTTTCCTCAAAAAATAGCCTTGAATTTCTTTCCTGGATGCATAATTTATGCTACAAAAGAGAAAAGAGTATGCTATTATTTGCATAATTCTGTTAACTCTGGGCGCTGTGACAGGGCAGCACAGCACAAGATGCAGGGACCTTAGAGGCCTTGTGTGCACACGCTTGTCGGTCAAGAATGATGACCACCCTGGACAGATTGTATTGGCCATCACTCTCTATCACAGACACACTCACCTCTGCTTCCCTTGCCCAGTATTGGACCCAAATTGTTGGAGCCAGTATTTAGCTCAAGGTCAGCTGTCTACTTGGCTAACCCAGGCCTTTAATCCAGAGTCCCGCACCCACATGAGTCGTAAACCTGGTAAGAAAGAATTCTGAGCATTCAGTCCTCCCTTTTCCTCAGTATTAGAATGAATCTGAGAAATTGGCATTTACTTCTGTTCTTTACTTTTCAGTTCATTTGATGAATTTGGATCTTTGTGCAATCAACCTGACTGCTCTGTTGAAGTGAAAGGGGACTCATAGGACTTTCCTCTCCAATAAAGATGTTTTCTCAAAATCAAGCAACCCCTCCCAGCAAGCAGGGGCTGGGAGCACATTTTTGGGCACTGGGGAGAGGGAGGCAATAGAAAGCATGATCCTGGCTCTTAATGTTTGGGGATCACAATCTCTTTGGAAATCTACTGGAAGCTATGAACCCTCTCTCACAAAAATGCCCACATACCTAACAGTTTGCTCATACTTCTCAGCACTCATACCCCCACCCCTTGGAAACCTATCTCTAGACCAGCCATGGGCAAACTACGGCCCACGGGCCGGATCCGGCCCATTTGAAATGAATAAAACTATTGAAAAAAAAAGACTGTACCCTTTTATGTAATGATGTTTACTTTGAATTTATATTAGTTCACACAAACACTCCATCCATGCTTTTGTTCCAGCCCTCCGGTCCAGTTTAAGAACCCATTGTGGCCCTTGAGTCAAAAAGTTTGCCCACCCCTAGTCTAGACCCTGGTTTTAAAAGTCTCCAACTTAGATAAGACAAATGAAAAACAGCACAAGACAATGTTATGATCAGGAGCTAAATTGAATGGTATCTGTGTGACTATGTGTATGTGTATGTGTATGTGTATGTATATGTATATGTATATGTATATGTATATGTATGTGTGTATATGTTTATGTATGTGTGTGTATGTGTATATGTATATGTATATGTATATGTATATGTATATGTGTGACTATGTGAATGAGAAAAGGACTTCCAGAAAGTGGTGAACACTGCAACTGTCTCTAAAAATATGATCCAGGAGTGTGTGATCTAGGTAGATATTCCCTAGATCCTGACTTTCAAAGGCTCCAAGAAATGGCTATCCTGGAATTTGCCTCCTCCCCAAACCACCATTACACATTAGATTTCTCTATAGGTATCCAATAAATGCTGGTTTTGAAAAAAAAGGTAACTTGAATTCCTCACATGGGCACCATGTCTTGCTGCCCTGCCACCTGTGTGTTAATCATCAGCTTGGTGAGAAACACTCCAGGAAGCCAGGGAGTCGGCTTAGAGGTAGGTGTGGAGTTTCCTTTGTGAAAGGACTCAAAAGCTTCCAGAAATTGTGCAGACAAGCATCTGAGTCCTGGGTAGAAGAAAATCAGAAAAACTTGAAACAACTGAGAACAGTTTTGTTTTTAACAGTAAGTACAAGTTTAAAGTATAATTTAACAATGGCATCCATTTAAAACCTATAATTACAGCATTCCTAATTTTTCCCTTCAGCAAATATTCACTGAGACCCTGCTGTGTTCTAGATCCTGCAAATCTAGATCTTTGCAAAAGTGAGTGTGACAGAGCTGAACCCTGTTTTCACAAAACATAATGTGGAAGGACTGCAGAGACCAGCCACCCTGGTCATTCTATAGATGAAGAAAGCAAGGCCAGGAAGAGGGAAAGGACTGACCACACAGCTAATGGGGACTGAATTATGACCAGAGCCCAGGGCTTCTGGCTCTACAAAAGCACAATCGTGTTAGTAAGAATTTGATGGTGGAATCGAGGGGATTGTAATAGTTCACAATCAAGCATTTAAGCTTCTACTGTATTCCTCATCAGCTCTTGGCTAACGACCAGAGATACTGAAATGAATGTTAAATAGTTTGATCTTCTAAGATATGGTGACTCCAACCAATTTTGGTTATAGAAGCCAATGATTTTAATGAGGTAGCTTTTTATATGGGCAAACACCAAACAAACAAACAATTAGGGGACCACAGCCAACTCTTGGGAGGAACAGTAGGAAAAAGGAAAACAAAAGAGAGAGGAGACAAATGGCAACAATAAGACTGTCAAGTAGAAGTTGAGCCATGTTTTGGTGGTGAAGTATTTACTCAGAGGAGGTTGTGTAACCTTATAAACCATCCCTGGCAAAGAGTACCAACTCCCTTGGAAATCTACACATTTGCAGAGCCTAGTCAGTGTTGGAAAGGGGTGAGAGGATAGCGTCAGAAAGTTCAGATATTTAGCAGGGGGGCTAACCATAAACACTTGGGGAGGTAGAATTTCCAACATGCTGTGTGCCTGGGGCTTCAGGTGGGCCTTTGAAATCTTTCCTCGAGAGGGTTTTGGCAACAGCATGGTGCCTCTCAGTTCGCCTTTATTGATGTATCCATTAGAACGTGACATGATTTGCTTGCTAACTTTCTCTTTAATTTGCATCTTAATGTCCTATCATTAGGATATAAGTACAGGCACAGGGAATTGAGTCATTTAGAAATTCCCTCTGGGGATTTGCTAACTGGGGAATGCAAATTCAGAAGGCTGCACCATGGAAAAGTGGGTATCTGATCCACACCTTGAGAAGTGTTTTGAAATGAACCCACTTGCCTCAGTGGCTAAGGTGCAAGAGTTTGGATGTGTGCATTTCGTGTGAGGTTGGTGCTTACCAAGGTCAGCTTTCATCGTCTCCAAGAAGCGGCTGGTTGTTTTGGTTTGGGTTTTTTCCTGCTTGTGTTTTGTGCCTATGGGGGTTTGTAGGCAATGCCACAGCTATTGCCTCCTACCCTATGCACTTTTGCTTCCGAACTATCTATCTTTGGTTGGGGCACCATAGGATTGGAATTCTACAAGGAAAACCATGGGAGCCAAACAGCCCTGAGTTTAATCCTTCAGGGAGTTGTATAACAGCTCAGAATCTCAGTGAGCTCTTATCTGGGAAATGAGTATAATAGTTTGAAAAATTGTTTTGAGGACTAAATGAGATCGTATACTTAGAGTGCCTACCACAGTACCTGAGTCAGCAGGTGCCTGAAAATATAACTGTTCCTTACTTTCCTGTGAGTGCCTTGTTTGGTTTCTGAACTTCTCCAGCTCCCACATGAAGCTCTATGAGGACCACATACAAGGTTCCAAATGCATTTGCCCACTTTCTAGAATGGAATTTGATTTTCTAGAATTGTTATTTCTTATAAATGGGCAAAGAGAATCAAATGTCTAAGTCGGTTCAGGAAAGGGTTTGATCCAGCCCTCCCCTTTCCTCTTGCCAGAGCTGAGGACCCCAGCTGTGTGTATATAACACGAGGGCTGAAAGCGCACTAGAGAGCATCCAATCCAACCCTCTCATTTTGAGATGAAGACATTGAGGTGAGAAGGATGAAGGCTGTGTAGCCATTTAGTTACAGAACTGGGAGAACTAATGTCTCCTATTTTTATGGAGAGTCCATCATTTTCAAAGTACTTTTGTATATATACTTTTAAAATAATTTTTTATTTTTCAATTACAGTTGACACACAATAGTATATTAATTGCAGGTGTACACCCAGTGATTAGACATTACATAATTTACTAAGTGATCATCCTGATAAATCTCATACCCATCTGACACCATACATAGTTGTTAGAATATTAGTGACTATATTCTCTATGATGTACTTTACACCCCCATGACTATTCTGTAACAACCAATTTGTAGTTCTTAATCCCTTCACCTTTTAACCCATCCTCACAACCCCCTCCCATCTGCCAACTGACAAAATGTTCTCTATATCTATGAGATGAGTCTGTTTCTGTTCTGCTTGTTTGTTTATTCTGTTTAAAACTTTAGATTCAATTGTTGATATGCATTTATTGTGATTTTATTGTTCATATGATATGTGTGTGTGTGTGTGTGTGTGTGTGTGTGTGTGTGTGTGTATTAATTGGAGGCTTAGTGCATGGAATTCGTACACTGGTGGGGGGCGTGACCTGCAGGGATTGGCCCGCTGTGGGAGTGCCAGTCAACTGAGCAGTTGTGGACCTGCCCTCTGAGGGAGTGCACTGACCACCTGTGTTGAGTGTCTGCCCCCTGGTAGTCAGTGCATTGTCATAGTGACCAGTAGTTCCACTGTTTGGTTGATTTGCATATTAGGCTTTTATTATATAGGATAGGATATGTGTGTGTGTGTGTGTGTGTGTGTGTGTGTGTGTGTGTGTGTGTTATTTTTTAGTTCTTCCATATTAGGCTTTTATTATATAGGATATATATACACACACACACACACACACACACACATATATATTAGTTCTTCTGCTTCTTCTTATTATTATTCTCCTTCTTCAACGACCCTTTAAAATTTCATGTAATATTGGTTTGGTGGTGATGGACTCCTTTAGTTTTTTTCTTGTTTGGGAATTTTTTATCTGTCCTTCAATTCTAAATGAGAGCTTTGCTGGGTAGAGTAATCATTATTGTAGATCCTCGATTTCCATCACTTTGTATATTTCTTGCCAATCCTTTCTGGCCTGCAAAGTTTCTGTTGAGAAATTAGCTGACAATCTTATGAGAGCTTCCTTGTAGGTGACTAATTGCTTTTCTCTTGCTGCTTTTAAGATTCTCTCTTTGTCTTTAATCATTTGCATTTAAATTATGATGTGTCTTGGTGTAGGCCTCTTTGTGTTCATCTTGTTTGGGACTCTCTGAACTTCCTAGATTTATATTTCTATGTTCTTCACAGGCCAAGGAAGTCTTGTGTCATTATATTTTCAAATAGGTTTTAAATTCCTTGCTCTCTCTCTTCTCCCTCCCACAACTCCAAGATGTGAGTGTTGGTATGCTTGAAGTTGTCCCAGAGGCTCCTCACACTATCCTCAGTTTTTTGGATTCTTCTTTCTTTTTGCTGTTCTGATTAGGTGTTTTTTGCTTCCTTATATTCCAATTCATTGATGTGATTGTCAGCTTCCTCTACTCTACTGTTGATTCCCCATAAAATTTTCTTCATTTCAGTGAGTGTGTCTTCATTTCTGAATAGTTCATTTTTATGGTTTTCATGTCCTTTTTTATGCTGCTGAGGTTCTCACTATGTTCATCTACTCTTTCCGGGAGACTTAGCAGCTCTACCTAATACATAAAAATAAACACAGGGAGGATGCCAAATTGAGGAGACAAAGAAACATGCCCCAAATGAAAGACCAGAACAAAACTTCAGAAAAAGAACTAAACACAATGGAAACAAGCAATCTACTTGATACAGAGTTCAAAACACTGGTTGTATATTTTATTTCATTTGATCTTCACTACAACTTTGAGAAGACAAAATTTTATGATTCCCACTTTGTGGATGAGCAAACTGAGATTCAAAGAGGGAGTAATTCCTAAATCTCAAATTCAGGTCTCTGAACTCTGAGGCTACTGCCCTTCCAAGCCCAAACTCTGCTGCCAATGCTTTCCTGACTAGCTCTGTAAAGGGTTTCCATGCCCAAACCTGGGATACTTTACATATCACTGGTCTTTCCTTTGTCAGGATGGAAAATTCTTAGAAAAATTCTTAAAGTAAAAGGGACTCTGGGATCTAAGCCTTTGCAGACTGGTGGGAAAGATGCTACTAGCTGTGTCCTCCAGTTCAAGACCCAGGGATTTGCTTCTCTAGTGTTTCTGGAGATAAAACTTGGGCCTCAGGTAGAAACTGCAGCAAGGTAGACTTGGGCAACAGTATAAGAACTCTAATAACCATACAATACATGGGAAAAGCTGATTCCAAGAAGATATAATACATGGGGAAAGCTGATTCCAAGAAGAATTTTTTCATTCATTCATTCATTCATTAATTATATGTCAAATATTTAGTAAGCAGCCCATTATTCAAAGAACTGTGGTTGGTAATGCAGGAGCTGACAATCTGTCATCTGTAAGCATTTATCTAAGAAAAGGTCCCTCTCTTTTAAATAATAAAACAAAACTAAATAAAATGTTACTGCTTGGGTCCACCTTGTAGACTTAATAACAACAGTCTGGTGATCTTAAAAAGTAATAACTGAGGGTCCTTCCAAGCCCCGAGGCTGAAATTCTGAGCATCACTTATTGATGTATAAGAACTAAAACTATAGACAAGAAAGTCTGGACAATTGCACTCAATCTAGACTGAAGCCCTGAAGGGGTGTGTGTGTGTGTGTGTATGTGTGTGTGTGTGTGTGTGTGTATTTGTACATATATCATTGTTCTTTTTTTCTGGTCAGATTCTGGGGACGGGAAATTTAGTATTTTGAGATTGTAATTAATTGGATTTGGGCTAATTAAGCCTTTCTTGTATATATTTTATAAAGCAAAATGGTACTTGGCAAAAATCATATTCATTCCCTCAATAATACAAAGTTCTACTTGCCAAGTGACATACAGTGTAAGAATCAGATCTTTAACTTCAGGGGGGTTTCTAATCCTGATAAAAAAAAAAGAGCAAATATACAACATGAATGCTGTTACATCAGCTTCTTGCACTTATGATAGGCAATACCTATAGATTACAGGACTCTTGATGCATGTAGCTAGATCTGGCCTCAGAATCTGGCCTCAGAATTGTCCTCACCACAAGCTTTAGGTCACTAACAATCATTAAAAGTTTCTTACTTGTTTAAAATTGCTTGTCATCTCTATGCCAAATGAACACTTTCTGATTCAGCAGAGATGGAGAAAACTTAGTGATATATCCAATAATGCCAAAACAAAAAAAAACAAAAACAAAAACAACAGACCAAGATGAGTATAAATTCACTTCATTTAACTCTTTTGGCTCTTCTATATATTTATATTACATAGTAGAGAAACTTTCTTTGTTAAGTACTTGAAATTTAGTTTTATTTGGTTCTGAGAACAATTCAATAATAGGACAAATAAAACATTTTAAATCACATTAACAGGTATTCACTGTATAAAAACAACTACTGATTAACCACATTACCAAAAATTAAAAGAGTACATACTTAGGGCTGCTTACAGTCTATTTGAATCTTAGTTTTACAAGTCAGTCTCTATAAATGTCTGACCAAAACACCTTTATTTATAAACACTTTGACAAAAAGTGCTGTGGATGGCAGACAGAATGGGTTCAAGTAAGATTTCATTTTCTCTTTTCATCTAAAAGTTGCATTCTGGAGGAGAACCAAGATGGCGGCATAGGTAAACACCAGAGTTTGCTGCCTCGAACAACCACTTCAAAAATACAACTAAAAGAGGGAACGGACTTCACCCAGAACCACAGGAAAGCTGGCTGAGGGAATATTCTTCAACTAGAAGGAAAGAGAACAGCATACTGAAGCTCAGAGGAGGCGCAGTGAGGAAAATACAAAGGTGCGGAGGTGCGCACGGAGCCGGCTGGTGGCTGAGGGCATGGTTGTCGTTTTCAATCGGGAGGGAGGCTCAGGCTCTGAGCTCCAGTTCTGGGCGAGTCTCTAGGGACCCAGACTCAAACAGGAGAAGCGGGACTGTCTGACTTCAGTCGGAACTCGAGGGCAGCTTTCTCTCCGAGGTTTGCAGCGGTTGCTGGGACTCTGAGAGGCAGAGCCTCTGGGAACGGGACTGAGAGCAGCCATAACTGCTCCCTCTGCCCGCCCTGTTGATCCCGTGCGACCCACCCCGCCCAAGCCCTGCACAGAGCCATTTGCCAGATAGCCTCAGGCAAAGGCTAGATTAGCACCTCCCCAGAGGACAGAAGTTTTCCCACTGCAGACACAGCTGATTCTCACAGCCAGTTGGCCTGGAGGTCAAATCCCCCTAGTATCAACTACAACAATCAAGGCTTAACTACAACAAGACTGCGCACAAAGACCACTAGGGGGTGCACCAAGAAAGCATAAAAAATGCGGAGACAAAGAAACAGGACAAAATTGTCCATGGAGGATATAGAGTTTAGAACCACACTTTTAAGGGCTCTCAAGAACTGTCTAGAAGCCGCCGATAAACTTAATGAGATCTACAAGAAATCTAATGAGACCCTTGATGCTATGATAAAGAACCAACTAGAAACTAAGCATACACGGACTGAAATAAAGAATATTATACAGACTCCCAACAGCAGACCAGAGAAGCACAAGAATCAAGTCAAAGATTTGAAATGCGAAGAAGCTAAAAACACCCAACCGGAAAAGCAAAATGAAAAAAGAATCCGAAAATACGAAGATAGTGTAAGGAGCCTCTGGGACAGCTTCAAGCGTACCAACATCAGAATTATAGGGGTGCCAGAAGATGAGAGAGAGCAAGATATTGAAAACCTATTTGAAGAAATAATGACAGAAAACTTCCCCCACCTGGTGAAAGAAATAGACTTACAACTCCAGGAAGCGCAGAGAACCCCAAACAAAAGGAATCCAAAGAGGACCACACCAAGACACATCATAATTAAAATGCCAAGAGCAAAAGACAAAGAGAGAATCCTAAAAGCAGCAAGAGAAAGAAAGGCAGTTACCTACAAGGGAGTACCCATACGACTGTCAGCTGATTTCCCAACAGAAACTTTGCAGGCCAGAAGGGAGTGGCAAGAAATATTCAAAGTGATGAATACCAAGAACCTACAACCAAGACTACTTTATCCAGCAAAGCTATCATTCAGAATTGAAGGTCAGATAAAGAGCTTCACAGATAAGGAAAAGCTAAAGGAGTTCATCACAACCAAACCAGTATTATATGAAATGCTGAAAGGTATCCTTTAAGAAGAGGAAGATACAAATTATGAACAACAAATATGCATCTATCAACAAGTGAATCTAAGAATCAAGTGAATAAATAATCTGATGAACAGAATGAACTGTTGATTATAATAGAATCAGGGACATAGTAAGGGAATGGACTGACTATTCTTGGGGGGGAAAGGGGTGTGGGAGATGCGGGAAGAGACTGGACAAAAATCGTGCACCTATGGATGAGGACAGTGGGTGGGGAGTGAGGGCGGAGGGTGGGGTGGGAACTGGAAGGAGGGGAGTTATGGGGGGAAAAAAGAGGAACAAATGTAATAATCTGAACAATAAAGATTTAATTATAAAAAATAAAAATAAAAATAAATAAAAGTTGCATTTTGGACATCTTTTTTGTTGCATTTGAATTTTCCCCCTCAATGTGGTCATATCCAAAGAACTAATTCAGACCAACCTTAACAGTTAATATTATTAACCCACTTACTATACATCCAGCTACTTAAGACAGCAGAGGGTGAGAAAGAGCTGTAGTTTTGCACCGACCACAGGTGAAGTGCTATGAGTAAGCCCATCACCATCCTGGTCTGCATTCATGGAACCATGGGCACCACAATAAGGGAATAAGATTTTACTGGACTCTACATGCCAGATCACAGCAGTGCATTTTGTCCAGCTCTAGGTAACCAAGTTTTAAAAACTGGAGGCTGCTCCGGATGGTAAAATACCTGGAAACTATGTAATAAGGAATCCATGTGGTAGCAGATCCAGTTTTTATGGGTCTAAAGCTTATACAGTTTGGGGGGTTGGGAGTGGAGGGAGGTCTTCTTTAAGAAAAAATATACAAATTTACAAGTACAAAATTAGGTATAAATTTGAACATTTATTTTAAATTAAGAAATAGATTACAACAAATCACGGTAGCCTTGGAGATTTAGGTCACCTTTTTTGTTGTTGTTGAAAGCTCTAGACAGCTTACCAGAAATTTTTAAGAATAAATGCTTCCTATTGGAAACCTGGCTTCTCCTCTCCTCTTAGGATGCTCTGTAACTCTTAGCATTCATGGGGCTGGTGCTGGTGAGGGACCCTAAAGCCTGAACTTTGATAGCTTCATGGGTAATCCACCTCTGCTTGTGTAGTGTATGCAGGTGGCAGGAAGCCTTTGCAGACTGGTGGGAAAGGTGCTACTAGCTGTGTCCTCCAGTTCAAGACCCAGGGATTTGCTTCTCTAGTGTTTCTGGAGATAAAACTTGGGCCTCAGGTAGAAACTGCAGCAAGGTAGACTTGGGCAACAGTGTAAGAACTCTAACAACCAGAACTGCTCATTAGCAGAATTAGCTCCCTGGCCATGAGAGGAGGAGGAACAGAAATGGAATCAATCACCTTATAGAGTCCTGTGGCCTAGATCCCTTCATTTCAGGTAGAATTTGCTCTGGAATTTGATCTTTAAAGTCCTTAAACTGCCCACATTCCGTGTCATTCCATTATGATCATCTTTTTGCCAGCCCTGTTTTCATTTATCCTTCTTTAGGGGACCCCAAATTTCTTTTCAGGGAAACCACTCCTCACTTTCAACCAATGGGCTCATGACACCCTCTTTTCCAGACCCAGGATAGACATACATTTTAGTTCTGGCCACTGTAACTAATCCAAGGAGGGAACAGGGCTCAGGTCAGTATGATCAGAGTAGTCTTTGAATGTTGGTGGTTCTCTTAGGAAAAGAAGAGCTCTCTTTTGGTGGGAGTTGCTGAGCCTGAAGATGCTGAGTTCTAGTGGTCATCTTGCCCTCTTGAGAGAGAAGCCACAGAAAAGGAAGAGCTGAGAAATGGAGAGGTGCACGTTGTGGCAGTGCTGGGGAACCTGAATTGAGCCATGCCTGAATTGGACATGATTGACTTACTAAGACCTGAAACCTATTCCAGAGACTGAGCCCCCCTAACTTGTTTGGATAAAAACCTCCTAGTGCTCTTTTTCCAAGGTTGGTCTCATTTATACTACTTTAGATGTTTAAAAACATTGTTTGATTTGGTTGGTTTTTTTAGTGTTTTGAATTTTTAGCCTATTTTTGGCATCGCAATGCTTTCATAAATTAAGGTTCTGGCGTGCAGTTTTCCCTCACATGACATCTATAATAGAGTTTCATATTTTTGGATGGAGGCCATCAAACTTTTCCACTTAGAAGATGAAGTTGATATATGTGTTTACCTTTGGAAAGTATGCAGAGAATTTTGCTATGGCAGGTATTCCAAGTCTTTTTCATCTTGATCACTAATACAAGATTTATGTTCCCACTCACAGAATATGACAAGCTAATAAATTAGACTTGCTGACAACCCTTCAATAAAGAAACTATTTTTCTACTGTTAATAGTCCTTTTTAGATATTAATAAGCTAACTTAGTGTTAATCATCTTGTCACAAGCAAAACTGTCTCCTAAAGAATATCATCTCCTACAAAGACTAACATATTAAAAGTGCTTTATTTCTTATGTATAATTCTTTAAATGAAACATGTATATGAACTCAATGTACTATTCATGCAGTCCTTGCTTTGCATGGTCATGCAGAAGTTTAAAAATGACCGAGCAAACTTGAACCCTATAAGTCATTCTTAATAATCATGAGGAAAAATTGCAATTATTTTGTGACCTTTAAAATTTTGTCAAAACATTAAAATCTATTTTACCATTGGTTATAAATGTATAAGGAATTTTTTAAAGTAGTAAAACTAATATTTAGTTAGCACATTGTAATTTAAAACATTAGGAATATTGAGAATTAAAGTATTTGTTAAAAATACACAATCAAAAGCAGTTCAAATAATGGCTGTTTTTTTTTTCTTTCATCCTGTAACTTATGACTTGGCATAGGCACCTTTTCTAAGCCTTTGGTGAGTTGTTATACCTCTTTCTAAGTCTGGATCAGCTTCCAACATTTTATCCTTTGCACTTTTAACGTGCAAAATGCCTCCAAGAGTTTCCTTAACGTGAAGTTTTTGCTGGCATCACTTCTTCCGGGTCCCCTGTATCCCTTTTGTCGTAAACAAAATGGGTGAGGTGTCTGTGGAATCCTATCTATAAGTCAAGCCCAACACTAGGGCTTTGAGTAGACCTTAGGCTTCATAGAGAGTAATGTTGAATCCCAGACCCCGATGCTGGTTCAGTGTTAGGAATTGTAGTGCATGATGTATTTTTCACGTGTCTTCTTTAATTCATGCCTCATTTGGTTCTCATTATTATTCTCTGAGTTAGGCTTGGCAGAAACAATCATCCCCATTTTAGAAATAAGGTAACTGAGACCCAAAAGAATGAAATTGTGGCAGCAATTAGGAAGATGATCATCAGCCCCATTTCTTCTTCTTGGGCACAGAGCTAAACTATATTCCCCAGCCCCTTGCAAGTAGGTAGAGACACGTGACTAGTCCTCATCTATTGAATTGAGAGAAGAGTTATGTCATTTGTGACAGTTGGGAGAGGATGAGAGTTCTCTATGCAGTCCTTCCTTCCCCTTCTGCAGTGACCTTAGAGACACCTGTGTGGATGTAGGAACCACAGTGAAAAGAGCCTGGGCCCCTGAGTCACCTCTTGGAGGAAACCTATCCAACCTACGTTAGCTATGAGATAAGAGGCAAATACTTGGTTGTCCTATTAAGCCACTGATATTGTAGGGCCTTTATATTATAGCAGTTAGCCTACCCTGATTAATGCAGAAGTGACCGAGTGATCTGCTCAGAATCACATAGCTAGTTATAACAAAGCAGGTCATGAAGACAAGTCTGTCAAATCATGTGGTATGTAATCAAGGCTTGACTATACTAGTGGTTTTAGGAGTTGAATAAATCTGAGGAAGATGTGGTTGTAAATTAAAGAGCGACATAAATATAGGCCCTCCTTTTCTAAATCCACCCATCCCAAGCTCCTCATCCTGATCATTCTCAGTGGGTGATGGATGCATCCTTTGGTCCACATCAAATAATATCAAGAGATTTCAATAACTTTATTGTAAATTTACAAAGGTACTTGGTTCTGTTGGACTTTCTCCATCCATAAGAACAAAGTGAGGTGTGTGTGTGTGTTTTTTTAACCTGAAAATGTGATACAAAAGGATTGAAGCCAACATATGATAGCAAACTTTGTTATTAAGCCCAGCCTGGCGTAATCATCAAGGTCACATCTCAAGGCTGCTTTTAGGAAGCCTTCCATGTGGCTAATGCATGTTTCATCAGGATGAGGCATCGGCTCCATGTGCTTTGGTGCAGCAGAGGAAGGGTTAGAGAAGACCGCCCTTCGCCGTTTTTATTCTTCCAAGTCAACCCTTTGTTTTATACTGGGCCTTATAAAAATAGGGAGATAAGAGAACTGATTCAACCAGGATATTAACTTCTCACTGAAAACAGATTAGAAATTTGGAGAAGCGAAATGATTTATCATGACACAAATAGCATTAAATAAATGGTAGCTTCAGTGCAATCAGAAGTAGCTTAGGAAAAATACTTACTTCCAAGGACTATGGCAGATTACCTGACAGGAAAGTTGGTCTTTGAGAACACTGCATTTGTTGCTCCTGCACCTGACTTGCTCATGATCAGTATGATTGAACATAAAGACAGGGCACAAGTAATGTCACATGGTTCACCCTCTCCAGGAACTCTCCTTCCTTGTCTGAAATGATGACAGGTTAATGAAGATTGTTTGAAAAGTTTAGTGATCATCTTAAATGCCATTTGTCAAAATGTTGCAAAGCTCTTTTTCTTCCCCTCTTCTGCTAGCTCTCCTTTCCCACAATTTCTGCCCTGGAGGCAAAACTGGTGGTCATTAATATTAAAAATGTTTTTAAAGAGTTGTCAAAAGCATTTCAGAGGCATTAATAACTAAGTTTACTCAATTTTATTTTTCAATGATAGTTTACATTCATTATTATTTTGTACTAGGGGCCCAGTGCATGAATTTGTGCACCTTGAAAGCAACTGTGGGCTGTAAGGCTGTGGTGGGCACCAGGGCGGGTCTCGGCCCATCCTCCATGCCCCCACCTGGCCCCTCCTGCTGCAACCCCCAGTCACCTGTCTGCCAGCAGCCCTGCTCCTGCTGCTGCTGTTCCTATGCGCTGATGGCACCAGCCCTGCTCGCACCTGCTGACAGTGTGGAGCAAATGGGCTGGTGCCAGCAGTGGGTGCGAGCGGGGCCAGCGCTGTAAGCGGGTGCAAGCAGAAGCTGCTGCCCCAATCACCCATCAGGAGCAGGAGTAGGTGGAGAAGACCTCAGGAGAGATCAGTGCCAGCAGCTGCTGCTCACACCCGCTGATGGTGCCAAGCAATCGAGACTGGCACTGGGCACTGGCAGCGGGTGTGAGAGGTGACTCTGGCGCCAGCTGTGGGTGCAAGTAGGGCAGTAAGTGGGTGCAAGTGGCAGCTCCAGTGCCAGCAGCAGGTGAGAGCAGGGCTGTCACCAACAGCGGGTGCAAGAGGTGGCTTCCAGCCCTGATTGCCTCTCAGGAGCAGGGGGAGGTGGAGAAGCTCTGAGGGGTGATCGGGGCCAGCAGCCACCACTCACACCCACTGATGGCACCAACAATCGGGGCCAGCGCTAGGTGCCGGCAGTGGGTGTGAGCGGAGGCTCTGGGTGCGAGTGGGGCCAGTGTTGGCAGCAGGTGCGAGTGCCAGGCGGGATCGTGGCATGCAGGAGCAAAGAATTTTCAGTAACTACCAGAGGCTCTCCCCGATGACAGCAACCGGCGCCCTGCCTTACTCTAGTGCCATCGCTCACCTGCTCCACCATCCTGCCAAGGCCGATGTCTGCCATGTTTGCACTCTGCAGCTGCTGCCAATGCCTGCCATGTTCCGCATGTGCCCCCTGGTGGTCAGCACACATCATAGCAAAATGCAGTGGGTTTGATTCCTGGTCAGGGCACATACCCAGGTTGCAGATTCCATCCCTGGTGGGGGAGTGTGCAGGAGATAACCAATGTTTCTCTTTCACATTAATGTCTCCCCTCACCCCCCCCCCTTCTGTCTCTCCCTTCCTCTCTAAAATCAATAAAAAAAAATGTTGTGCTACATATTGAATATACTAGAGGCCCAGTACACAAAATTCATGCATTTGGGTGAGTCCCTCAGCCTGGCCTGTGCTCGCTCTCAGTCCAGGAGCCTTCCAGGGATGTCTGACTGACTGCTTAGACCCACAGGGAGTGGGCCTAAGCTGGCAGTTGGACATCCTTAGCACTGCTGTGGAGGCAGGAGAGGCTCCCGCAACCACCACTGCACTTGCCAGCCATGAGCCTGGCTTCTGGCTGAGCAGCACTCCCCCTGTGGGAGCGCACTGACCACCAGCAAGCAGCTCCTGCATTAAGCATCTGCCCCCTGGTGGTCAGTGCATGTCATAGCAACTGGTCGACCAGTCAACTGCCCACCCCCTGGTGGTCAGTGCATATCATAGCAAGCGATTGAGTGGCCTTAGCATATCATTAGCATATTATGCTTTGATTGGTGAATGGCTGACCAGACAACTGGACACTTAGCATATTGGGCTTTTATTATATAGGATACAAAATTATCTTTATATCATCTGTGTAAGGTATAAAGAATAACAGTGAAATAAGCACCTATTTCTGGAACATTACCAGTATCCCCCAAATCCCCGTGTGCCCATTCTTATTACCATCTATCTCATTCTCCACAGGTGAAACCTTCATTCTAAATTTTGATTCCCTATATGTCCCTATATTCATATGTACTATCTCTAAGTCATATAATTATACATTGTTTGATTTTGCACATTTTTGAACTTTGTATAGATGTAATTATACTGTATGTATTCTTTTGCTTTTCCCTCACTATTGTGTTATTTTATGTTCCTGAGATTCGACCTGTGGATGCAGGTAGCTACTACATAGTTTTATATCTTTTGAATTTATCATAATTTATCCCTTATCCTGTTAATGTATATTTGGGTACTTTGGTGGGTGTTGTTTTTTTTTTTTTAATTTAAGCATTCCAACTATAAACTCTCCTATATGTGTCTCATGTTGCATACATACAAGAGATGCCCTAGAGCAGTGGATCTCAAACTTCAGTGTGCCTTTGAATTGCTTGGAGCACCTACAAAATCCCCCAGACTCTGTCCCCCAGGATTGTGATTAAGGATTCTTCTGAGATGGAGTCCAGAAATCTGCATATTTAGAACCTCCTTATTGATTCTGAGGTACATGGTCCACCAAGTTTCCCTTTGAGAACCCTGCTTAGTCTGCATAATAGGAGTAAAATATCGGTAATAGGGTACGCATATCTTTAACTTTACTTCGAAGT
This sequence comes from Myotis myotis, assembly GCF_014108235.1. NCBI lineage: Eukaryota > Metazoa > Chordata > Mammalia > Chiroptera > Vespertilionidae > Myotis > Myotis myotis. The sequence continues at coordinate 175,488,126 of NW_023416313.1, read as the reverse complement.
TCCAAATTGTCTTCTAAAATGGCTAAGCCACTGATACTCCCACTGAAAGAGTGTTAAGAGTTTCCATTGTTTCAGATCTTTGCCAACATCTCAAATTTTTTATATTTGTTAATCCTGTGGGTATAATGTGGGATTTCATTGTGCTTTTCATTTGAATTTGTAATTAGTTGAGATTCAGCATCTATTCATATTTTGTACTAGTCATTCTATTTTTTTGTCATTCTTGTGTCCTTTTTTTTGAAACACTGTTAAACAATGTTTTTCTAAATTCTTACTGAGTTATCATTTTCTTATTGATTTGTAAGAGTATGTATTACTAAATAATCTGGATGCTAATCTTCTGTGAATCTTATGTGTTGCAAAAATCTTCTCCAAATTTGAGTCTTGTCTTTCTACATTATTTATAGTGGTGTTTGATGAGACATGCTTACTTTTAAAAGATTCAAATATATACATATTTTCCTCTATGGAATGCATTTTTTAGAGTTTGAAGAAATTTTTCCTTTCATGGATATTAGAAAGATATTCTCCTGTGTTGTTTTCTAGAGTAATCATAGTATTGTGTTTTATATTTAAGTCTTTAATCTGCCTGGGAGTCATTTTGTCTACAGTATGAAAAAAGGATACAAATTAATTTTTCTCCATATGGATAATGACTCATCCCCAAACCTTTTATGAGTATCTTCCTTTCCCTCTTGTTCTCATAAACAAGGCTTCTCTGTATGGGTAGGTCTGTTTCTCAGCATTCTGTTCCGTTTCATTGGTCTATGTGTCTACTTTAGTGCCAATTCCATCAGGCCTTAAGTATTAAAGCTTACAAAATACCTAACTATCTGGTAAGCCCCCTGCCATTTTCTTCTTCAAGAGTGCCTTGGTTGTTGGGAGCATGAGTGTGCGGGGCGGGGGGGGGGGGGGGGGGGGGGAGATTAGGGGTTAATGGGGGGGGATGAGGACACATTTGTAATACCTTAACTAATAAAAAAAAAAAAGAGTGCCTTGGTTAATCTCAGCCCTTTGCTCTTCTATATAAATTTTAGAATAAGTTTGTGAAGTTCCACACACATATGTTGGTATTTTGATTGGAATTACATTAAATCTACAAAGATCAATTTGGAAGAATTAATTAATATAGTATATTGAATTTTTAAATCCATAAACATGGGATACCATCATATTTATTTGGATATTAAAATGTCTTTCAATGGCCCTGGATCAATGGACAGAGCATTGGCCTGTGGACCAAAGGATCCTGGGTGTGATTCCAGTCAAGGGCACATACCTGGGTTGCGGGGTCCTCCCTGACCCAGACCCTGGTTGGGCTTGTGCAGGAGGCAACCAATTGATGTGTTTCCCTCACATCCATGTATTTCTCTCACATTGATGTTTCTCTCTGTCTTTCCCTCTCTCTTACACTCTTCCTAAAACTCAATGGAAAAATATCCTCAGGTGAGGATTAACAACAACAAAAATATCTTTCAATGAAGTTTTATAATTTTCTACATAAAGAGTTTGCACATCTTTTGTGGGATTCATTTTTAAAACCTTTATATCTTTGTTATTTTAGCAATTTATAGCTTTTTAATATTTTCTAAATTTGTTGCTTGCATAAATTCCATTGACTAAACCTTACTACAATTTTTATTCTAATAATTTTTCATACAATTCTTTTTGTGCATATAAACTATCATTTATAGATATTTTCTTTCTCAAACTTGTAGGTATATCTTTCTCTTGTCCTGCTAGGGAGGAGGAAATGTGCTTTATAGAAATGGTGCTTAGGAGGATGGCAGTATTTTTCTCTTGATCTTTCACAAACAAATATGATATTTATCATAGTTTTTATATAAATACTAGAGGCCCAGTGCATGAAATCCGTGCACTGGTAGGGTCCCTAGTGGCTGCCAGCTGCCGGCCAGGTATTCCTTCCCTTCCCTCAGCCGGCCCCACCCCCTGGTCGAACTCCCAGACAAATTCCCGATTGAGGGGATGATTTGCATACTACACTTTTATTATATAGGATTCCTTATAAAATAAAGGCATTTCCTGTGTATTTTTAGTTTGCTCTATGTCCTAATTGTGTATAAAAATATTTAACCTTAAATATTTGTTAGAACTTCTCTGAAAAACCATCTAGTTTTTCCTTTATACATAGATTTCGGCTATCAGTTGATTTTTCTTTTATGTTTTTAAGACTATTCAAGATTCTTTTAATCCTATTTTTGGTAAGCTTATTTTTCTAGAAGTTTGTCCATCTGATTCAAATATGCAAATTTATGGGCATTTATTAGATAATCATGCTTGTTAATTATCTTTTAAAGTTTTGCTGCTTCTTTAGTTGTCTCAATTTTTATTCCTAATAAAGCATGTTTATGCCATCTACCGTTTTTTTTTTATTAATAATGCTAAAGTTTTACCAGTGTTTTGAGGTTTTTTCCAAATAAACAATCTTTGACTTTATTGATCCTCTCTATTCTATGTTATTTTCTATTTTATTAATTTTTGCTAGCATCTTCATTATTTTTTCATTTAGTGTTTGTTCTGCTCTTCATTTTCTAGCCTCTTGACAGAAATGGCAATTTCAGATCATTTTTAGTGTACCTCTAGCCCTGTAAAGCTATAAATCTTCCTTTAAGTAGTATTTTGGCTGTCCTGCAAGAGCTTTAGTGTGGAGCATTTTTGTTATTCCACTTTAAATATTTTAAGTGATTTCTTATTTGACCCATGACTATTCAAATGTATATTTCTTAATTTCCAAGCATTTGAGCCTTTCTGTTTATCCCTTTATTATTTTTTAATCTAATTGCATTTTGGTCCCAGAATGTGAATGTTGTAGACACTGGCCTTATGACCATGTGTGAGTACAGTTTTGTATGTTCGGTGTAAGTTTGGAAAGTGTGGTAGGCAGAATAATGGCCTCTCAGAGATGCCTTTGCCGTAAGTTTTGAATATACAGAGAGAACTTTGTAATTGTGCTTGAAGTTATAGACCTTGACATGGAGAGATTATCCCAGATTATGCAGTGGGCCCAATCTAATTACATGAACACTTTAAAATGGAGGCATTTCTTCTATTAATTAGTCGGAGATGTGACAGAAAAGATGAGGTGTGAGAAGATTCAACCCCATGCCTGCTGGCTTTGAAGACAAAGGGGTCCCTTAGCCAAAGAATGTGGGGTGGACTCTAGAAACTAAGAACAGCCGTAGGCCAATAGCCAGCAAGGAAATAGGACCTCGGTCCTACAGCTGCCTGGGACTGAATTCTGCCCAACAACCTGCATGAGCCAGAGAACGTACCCCGCCCCCCCCCCAACTCCCCACCCCCGCCCCCCCGCAAGCCTTCAGGAAGGAAGGCAGCCCTGGCACCTTGGTTTGAGCCTGGTCAGACCCATATGGACTTCTGACCCATAAAACTGTGAGATAATAAATTTGTGCTGTTTTAATCTGCTACGCTTGTGGTAATTTGTTACAGCGGCAATAGAAAACTAGCACAAAAGTATGTGTGCTTTACAGATAGTGCAGTGTTTTACATTTATCCACAAAGTTTGTTAACTATGTTCAGATCGACTGTACCCTTACTGATTACTAGTACCTGTCTTATGAATAATTGAGAAAGGTAAAGGTAAATATCTTTTTAGTTTCTCTTTGTGGTTCTGTCAATGTTGCTTTACATGTTTTGAAGGCAGTATTCTCTCAAAAGAGAGTCTAATTGCTATATAATATGAATGAATAAATGGTTGTTGAGTGAATACATATATGAAATAATAGATGATTACTAAACAAGTTGGTGAGAGTTATTTTACACTGAGTCTTTTTTCCCTGAGCCTAATGTGCTACAAGAAATACAGAGGAGAAGCTTTTACCCAAGAAACCAGAGGGAAGCCATGCTCACCACCCCTGCAGCACTTTTTGTTTGTTGTTATTCCCTAGATTTTATTAGATGTTTTCATAAGGACTCAGTGCATAATATATAGGTTTACGTTGTTTTATGAAAAATACTAAATAAGTAGTAATACAAGAATAAGCTGTGCTCTGTGTACTCACAGCTGTAAACCTACTGTTGCCCGCCCTGCATGTAGAGCTGTTCCAGTTGTATCTAACACGTCCCGGTCAGTGCCAACTCCTTCAGGCTCCTCCTAACCACTTCACGGTTCCATTTTGCACTTCTCTGCCCTGTGACTAAAGTCTAGTGACAGGCTGACACACTGGCAGGATGGGGACTGGTGGACAAATAAACACTAGCATTCCTAACCCATGCTTAGAAATACAGGTACTAGTTCCTTTCCCTAGAATTCCTTAACACGTGGAAACCTTTAAAATGTAGTCTTGATGATTCTGATAGACAGCAGTTGCTGGAAAGGCCTGATGAATAATGACTGTAATACAATGTTAACCAGCAATATTAATATTTAAAATCACTGTTGAGCCATGTAAAACCACCCTGTAGCTGATGGGGAACTCAGGTTGGGCACAAGTTGAAATACTTCTTCACTGAAACAAGAAATTCTTCCTTTATCTCAAATATAATTATCCATTTAAATGTCATGGGTCAATTTATTAACACTTTATTCATCGGGGTGTAACCTTTATTAGGCTTTATAGCTACCAGAAATTATATCCTACACAAATACAATAGAGATTTAAATGTTCTGGAGAATGAGCTGACGGCTCCTGCCTTTATGGTGTCATTCAGTAATGGACCTTGACCAGCAGAAGATTTGATAAGTGTAAAATATAACTGCTTGATGCTAATTTGGAGCCTTTTTAATGACTGATAATCCTTGTCGATTTAGTGTGATCGTCACAATCTAGTACTATTTCCCACCACGATGTGATTGTAATAGGAGCCATTAAGTGTGTCTGCATAATAAAATTAGTCAGGGAAGCTATGTACATTGTTTCCAGGCCTTTGAATTTCCATTATAGTAGTGAGGCTTGTTGAAGTGAGAAGCCCGCCGTCAGCTCAGCCGAGTCCCTGGCTCCTCGGATGCTATGCAGAGGACTGATGATGACCGTGTTAAGACGTTTGTTCTTAGAGTCCTAGAAAATGCATCATATGTAAATAGGAGCTGTGGATTCTGGGCTAGGAGAGCTGGTTTGGTCACCAATTTACCTAACAAAGCTTTACACATCTCCAAAGCTTAAATACATAATCAGTCTTGCGCAGCTAACATTTGAAAGGGGGAATCCTCTCTTGGTTTGAAGATTTATCACCCCTTTGGGATGGCGCTGTATTAAAGAAGTTAGAATTGCTTGGCGTCTCTGAAAATAATTTAAATGTATGATCTGATGCCCTTACCCCCTTGTAGGGACTTATGGGGCTTGCGGGGAAGGCAAGGATAAGGACCTCATCACTATGTAAAGGCAGTGAAATAAATAACTTCATCTGCCTCCTTGCCCTTCCTGTTCCCCCCAGCTTATCTGGGATCAAGTTCAGATTCCTTTCTCCTACCATTGCTCTGACTTTGGTCCTCTAGGAACTACTTCCCTGGCATCTGCCCGAAAAATAGTGAAGACTTTGAACCAAAGAATGACCTATTTTGGTTCTGAACTAAGTAGCCCTTATTTTAACAGTTCAGCAATTTATATTCTAACTGTTCAGAAAGTCTGGACTGAGAGCAAGAAGGTACGCAAATGTGAAGGTAACATCAGGACCTTCCCAGCAGAGGACTTACTGATAATATTATGTGACATCAGCTTAAGTTTTTGTTGTGTTCTAAGCCCTCTGGAGTCATTAAAACTTGGTTATTAGAAATAAGAGTGCTTGTTTAGCATTAGAGTATAGAGCAAACAGCCATTTTTTTCCCCTTAGAGATAGTAGAAGAGAGGGAGGGAGGGGGAGAGAGAAACATTGATGTGAGGGACACATCAATCTGTTGCCTCCTGCACATGCCCCTACCCGGGCCAGGGATTGAACCTGCAACCCAGATATATGCCCTTGACTGGGAATCAAACCAGTGACCCTCTGGTGCATGGGCAGATGCTCTAACCACTGACACACACTGGCCATGGCTAGCCATTCATTTTTTAATACCAAGTATTATAGTAAACCACAGAGCATGGTTTGAAACAGAATAAAATGAATTAAAAGCAAACAAACAGAAAACATAATGTCTGTGTGGTGTCTAGTATAATCTCTCCTCTGCAGGGTTGCTGTTTGATCAGAGAATATCAAGCAAATCAGGAAATGTGGTTTGTTCATGAAAGAAAGTAGCACAGTGGACTTGGTATCTTTTGTCCATCTGTATGCTCCATTCTTCCCCTGAAGATTTCAGCCTCTTTCTCCCTCCTTCGTCTGACCAGTGTTGTCTCCCTAGGTAGAGCTAAGAGCTTCTGCCCCAGCCAGCTGCCCTAGAAAGTAGCAGGGTGACGTTGTCTTCTGAAGAGTACTGTAGGAGGTAACCCAAGAGCAGCCTGCCCTTTCTCTCTCCCACTAAGAGATGGGCAGTGGCAGGCCCATGGGGATAATGGCCACATCTGAAGGGCTTGAAGCAGACACATTTTTCCCAATGCCAGCGCGGCCATAATTCCCAAACAGCTGATGTCTTAGAATTCTTGTGGTGATGGTAACAAAGGCTATATTTTTCTGGATACACTAGAGGCCCAGTGCACGACATTCGTGCACTAGGGGATGAGGGTGTCCCTCAGCCTGGCCTGTGCCCTCTCACAGTTTGGGACCCCCGCAAGGGGTCCTTAGTGTTGCCATGGAGGCAGAAGGCTCCCGCCACTGCTGCTGCACTCGCCAGCTGTGAGCCCAGCTTCTGGCTGAGCAGCGCTCCCCCTGTGGGAGCACTTTGACCACCAGGGGGCAGCTCCTGCATTGTGTCTTCCCCCTGGTGGTCAGTGCACGTCATAGCAACCCGTCGTTCTGCTGTTTGTTCAATTTGCATATCAGGGTTTTATTATATAGGATAGCTTGTCATCCCCCCATCCCCCTGAGGCCTATAACTATTCTGTATTTGCTCGTCTAGCCCTCTTTAGGTTATAACCTCTTTCAAAGGACTGTCTTGTTCTCTCCTTTGTCTTTAGCTCCTACTACAGTGACTGACCACACTTAAGTGTGCAATGAATATTTATTGGATAATCAATTACTTTCTCTGGTTTCCCTTGTTAACAGAAACTTGTCCATCATTAAAATTCAAGATCAAGTTCCCTGTAAAGACTTCTCAGATATTTTCTGCTGTCTTTATTGCTCTTTGAGAAGTTGGCCAGGAAATTACTTAGAGCATTTTTACATTATTGGTGTTTTGTGCAACTTAAAGTTTTGTGGGTGTAGGTGTCTCATCTCTAACCAGATTGCAAAATTCTTGAGAATGCCATTATCATTTTGTGATGCCCCACAGTATAATGATGTCTTAAACCAGTGCTTAGCACATAAGTGTTTAATAAATGTTAGCTATTAACTAGCAATGCCTAGCTAGTCCAGCACCCCTTATATGGTCAATATGTACTGATTAATGAATGAATTGATAATGGGAAATCTAATGAAGACACCTTCAGAATATGCCAACCATTGCCCATTAGACACAATGCACACACCTACCCCCCAAGTGCCCTTAATGCCTCATGAGTCATTTCTCAGAGTGATTCCACCCTTCTGACCATGGCTGACCATACCAGAACTGGTCATCCAACCTAGGTTAGCCCATTATTAGGCAAGTCTATGATCAAAATGATGAATCAGAGTCCTCTGTCATTGATTCAGTATGGGAAAACTAAGATCCCTAGGTGGGTTTCAGTAGATGTTAAAGTGGGAAAGATGTTCAAGAGTCACAGCATGTAGACTGGACTGGAGTAGCCATGACAGACCATATGCAAACCCAAGTGATAAGGGGGCAGAAACCCCAAGTAAGCAGAAAAAGCGGGTCAGTACAATGAGAAAAACTAGATAAGGCTGCAGAAGGAAGCAGAGCTGCCAAGGCAGCCAGAAACATATCCCTGAGGATCTTTTCCATTCTGGTTCCAGTTCCAATTCAGTTCATGCCTCTCTTTATCAGAACTCCCTTTGAAATTTCACATTATGTGTATTTTACCACAATTCAAACACACACACACACACACACACACACACACACACACACACACACAAACCTCCCTTCAACTGGAGTTGAGTTGCCGGGAGCCGGTCCATCCTTGCTGTTTCAAAGGACCTGGCATATATGGCATACTGTTCTTAAAATGTTTTCTCACCTTCTTGGCACTATGTGTTTTAACCAAGGTCTCCTCTCTGAAAAAGGTTGTTTCCCCAGGTAGGGATTTTCCCCTGAAGTTAGGGAGGGAATAAAACCCCTTAACTAAGTGCCAGGCGGGTAATTAATCACTTTAACTATGAACAATCATGCTTAAGCTACATAATCTTTACTCCCTGGAATGGAGATAAGAAACGCCCTAACCTTTGGAATAGAGATTGATAGGATTGAATCAACTGGTATAAATACAGATGTAACAAGACAGAAAGAGACAGAACTTAGAAGACAGAACTTAGAAGACAGAACCAAGAGAGACAGAACCTAGGCACAGAACCTACACAGAACGTTCTCTAGAGACAGAAGAACTTCGCTGGACAGAAACTGGCCTCAGAACCTAGAGACAGAACCTAGCGAGAGAACATGGCAAAAGATCCTGGACTGAACCTGACTACAGAAATTGGCAAGAGAACCTGACTAGAACCTGGTGACTGAACCTGGCTGGAGAACCTGGACAGAACCTGGCTGGAGAACCTAGCGAGGGAACATGGGTACAGAACCTGGCTGGAGAACCTGGAGAACCTAGCAAGAGAATATGGACACAGAACCTGGCTGGAGATCCTGAGCAGAACCTCTCTGGAGATCCAGACCAGAACTTGGCTGGAGATCCTGGCTAGGCTGCTGATCAACTGAACACTGTCTCCCTGTCATTCCTTCTTCACCGACTCCGTCCACACCTTTGGGGACCCCTGGACCTGCTGGGGTTGGACCCCGGCATTGAGTTAGAGCCAACTAAAAGGTTACCGATTTATAAATGTGAAACATCTAATTTTCCCCAAAACAAGAACAGAGACTCACTCAGCAAGTAATGTCAATGGGATAAGGGAGTGGTAGGAGAGGGAGGTTGTGAGTAAATGAGAAGAGGAATCCAGGAACAGGGTTGGTGGTTCAAGTAGACCTTGGTAGAGACAGGAAATGAACCCTTAGTGGCCTCAGCAGCAGGAGGGGCCAGGATCTGCCCTCTGGCTACTTTATGTTACCGTCCCTCCTGTCTCCACTGTGGTGTGTCTGCTTGCCTCTTTTTCACTAGCTTTTATTCTATGTCAAAGCTTCTACTCTTTCATGCCTGGCCCTTCATGGCCCTTCATGAGTCAGAATGACACTCTAGCCTTTCTCACCCCCACTCTGGAAATGGAGCATTATAAGTCCCAAATTCTTTCATTCCACCTTGGTTAAAATACAAATGGAATCCATTTGCCATCGCTTTCAGTGATCTTAACTAAGAAGGCCAAATGACTTTTCTTGTAATATTCAGAGGTTTGTTTTAATGGTTCTGAGGAACACTGACTCAAGACTATAAATATTTGTTAGTGAAAAACACATTTATTAGAATGTTTGTTGCACAGAATTGGCTTTATTCACTTAAAGTTACAAACTATGTTTGCTCACCAAATCTGTGTAATTAACCACTGAACAACACTTCATTCATCGACCTAAAATTAATTCAACATATACAAATGGCTGTGCAGATTTATTTATTTATTTTTAGATAGGAATATTTTTAAAGGCATTTTCCCTTGCAAAATTATTTTGTAAGTAAAACTTAAAAGTGGTCCAGCTGGCGTGGCTCAGTGGTTGAACCGATGAACCAGGAGGTCACAGTTCAATTCCTGATCAGAGCACATGCCCAGGTTGCAGGCTGAATCCCCAGCAGGAGGCATGCAGGAAGCAGCCAAATAACGACTCTCTCATTGATGTTTCTCCCTCCCCCCCCCCTCTCCCCCTCCCTCCCTCTCTCTCCCTTCCTCTCTGAAATCCATAAAAATATATTTTTTAAAAAATTAAAAGAAAAGTGACTCTGGCAGGTAGCCTTGTAAAACGGTTCCCGTTGATCCTGCCTCCTGGTATTCACACTCTCTGTAATACCCTCCCTTTGAGGGTGGGCTGGATCTAGTGACTTGCTTCTAATGACTGGAATGTGGAGAAGTGAAAGAATGTTATGATGGAATTCTTTGATATGTTAACTTGACTCAGCTACAGTTCTCAGTTATTCAATTACACATGAATCTAGGTATTACTGTGAAGGTATTAAATGTGATTAGAGTCCATAATCAGTTGACTTTAAGTAAGAGAGATCATCCTACATAATCTGGGTGGATGAGATTCAGTCAGTGGAAAGGCCTTCAGCAGTGCTGAGCTTCCCTGAAGAACAATTTTGGCCTGTGGCCTGCCACTCAGCCCACACCTACGCGCTCCAGCCATTCCTTCCTGATGTCCTGCCTGCAGGTCTCTGACGTGCCTAGCCAGCCCTCAGTCACAGAAGCCACTTCCTTTTGCTGAATCTCTTAGTGTCTATCTCCTATTGATCCTGTTCTCCGGTTGAACCCTGACTGACAGAGATGTCACTTGGAGATTAAGTTACAATGACTGACTTTCATCTTGCTTGCACTCTCTCCTTGGCTCTTCTAACATGTTTGCTCTGCAGAGAGGGCCACCTGCAAGGAAACGAGAGAGGCCTCCAGCCAAGAGCTAGCCAGGATCTGACAGTCCAACAGTCCATGAAGGACTGAATCCTGTCAACAACCACTAAGTGAGATTAGAAGTGGGTCCTGCCCCAACTGAGCCTTGAGCTGACTACAGCCTCATGAGGGACCCTAAAGCAGAGGACCCAGATGAGCCAGGCCCGGAAACCATGAAATAAAGTAATGTTTACGGTATTGTTGTATGAAGCCACATATATTAGGGGGTAATTTGTTATGCTATAATAAATAACTAATACAGATTGACTCTAACAAATTTATTTTATTTTTTTCAAATAGATTTTTATTGATTTCAGAGAGAGGAAGGGAGAGGTAGAGAAAGATAGGAACACCAATGATGAAACAGAATCATTGATCAAACCTGCAACCCAGGTATGTGCCTTGACCAGGAATTGAACTGTGACCTCCTGGTTCAGAGGTTGATGCTCAACCACTGAGCAATACTGGCTCCAACAAATTGATTTTAAAATCCAGTGCAAAATATCATTCTTCCATATAAACTTTTAGCCCCAAGTAACATCTGATTTGCTCCACATTTTCCAATTCATTTTTTCTAAAATAGAAGTTGAATTGACCCTGTACATCTAAAGAGAGACCTAATAGCAGGCGATCAAATATGCCTGAACCTAGTCATTGGCTGTCTTTGGGTCAGGTGCTGTGGCCAGGTTCAGTCAGCTGTGGCCAGGTTGGGGAGGGCGGTTGGGATATGGAGTTTTGTGATTCAACCAAAAGCTGATGTTCTGCAAAAGCTGTGAGCGAGACAGTTTCTCTGAGAAGAGTGATGAGCCAATCCAGAATCATAATTTACATGCCTAACAGAGAGCCAGAATCATAGAACTATAAATATATCCAGCCAGTGGTGATATTCAAATAATTAACTAACCGCCCTAACCAGTTTGGCTCGGTGGATAGAGTGTCGGCCTGTGGACTCAAGGGTCCCAGGTTTGATTCCGATTAAGGGCATGTACCTTGGTTGCAGGCACATACCCAGTAGGGCGTGTGCAGGATGCAGCTGATTGATGTTTCTCTCTCATCGATGTTTCTAACTCTCTATCCCTCTCCCCTCCTCTCTGTAAAAAAAAAATCAATAAAATATATTTAAAATATATATATATTTAACTAACCATATTGTAAAGGCGTCACCCTTTCCAAATGGTGCTTGGCCAATTAGAAAGGATGCCCAATTGTATGTCTTTATGGTGGGTGCCAATGATTATCAGTCCTGCTATAAGCCCCAAACACCTTCACACACATTGATTTTCTTCAAGTGTTTAGAGACCAAAATGCTTAAAGAGCAGAAAAGGGCCTTTTCAACTCCAAAAGAGATAAATATTAAAGACCTTAGTTTCTCAGCCAGGGCCTTCCTTCCTCTTTCCTTGTGGTGTCCTCGGCAGCTGTCAGCAATGCAACCCACATAGAGGGACTTGATAATATGCAAAATTTCACTACATAGCAAATATCCGTGCTTTCTTCCTTTTGTAGACAGGTATACTGTTGTAGATTAGATTATATGGTCAGCAAATATTCATTTCCTCCCCCACTCTTATTTTCTTGGGAAGAATGTATTTCCCTACCTCTTTGATGCTGAGCTTGGCCCTGTGACTTGCTTTGGCCTCATGATAAGCAGAGTATATGGCTCTGTCCCTTGACTTAGCCATCCATGTGATTTGCTTTGGCCAATGGAAAGTTAGCCTAAAATAGAAGACTTGAAACAAGGTTGTGTTTCACCATAGGAAGAATATGCCTTGTGTAACTAACATCTTGTTTAAGGATGATAAGATGCCCAGATAACTGGTTAAGCATTATTTCAGAGTGTGTCTGTGAGGATGTTTCTGGAAGAGATTCCGTTTTGAATCAGTAAACAGTAGAGGATCCACCCTCACCAGTGTGGGCGGCATCATCCCATCTGTTGAGGACCCAATAGAACAAAAAGGTGGAAGAGGGTGAATTGGCTCTCACTTCTTGAGCTGGGACATCCATCTTCTCCTGCCCTCGGTCATCTGAGTTCCTAGTTCTCAGACCTTTGGACTGAGACCGAATTATACCATGGGCTTTCCTGATCCTCTTGCAGGCGGCATATTATGGGACTTGTCAGCCTCCATAATCACGTGAGCCAATTCCTATATTAATTCTTCTCTTTTGTGCCTCTATCTATCCTATTGATTCTGTTTCGGTGGAGAACCCTAATACAAGTTTGGAATCAGTTCAGCTGAAGCCCAAATGACCACAGACACGTGAGCAACAAATGTTTATTAAAAAATTTGTTACTTGCCGAAACCGGTTTGGCTCAGTGGATAGAGCGTCGGCCTGCGGACTGAAAGATCCCAGGTTCGATTCCGGTCAAGGGCATGTACCTGGGTTGCGGGCACATCCCCAGTGGGAGATGTGCAGGAGGCAGCTGATCGATGTTTCTCTGCCATCGATGTTTCTAACTCTCTATCTCTCTCCCTTCCTCTCTGTAAAAAATCAATAAAATATATTTTTTTAAAAAAAATTTGTTACTTTATTTCTTTTTAGTCCAGACAAGATTTTTGTCCAGCCTTGGCTAAGTATATCCCTCCCAGCGGTCACAAGGTTATCATCATCTTTTTTTGACCAAGATGATGTATTTAACTGTGGCCTCGCAGTGTGACAGAGATAAACAGGAGGCTGTCACAAAGAAACCCCCCACCAGGCCCACAACGCATGCCGAGCTTCAAGTAGCGGCTCCACAGATGTGCCCACAGAAGTTTAAGAGGCAGCCTAACAGATGTACAAAGCTGCAGATCAGAGAGGACATAAAACAGTTAAACTTGCTCAAAGGCACAATGTGTCACCATCTAACGGTTCCATGCCTCCTAAGCCCCACCACGGAGGATCATGTGCGGGCGGTGCTCCTGGCTGTCGTCGTGCCAGGAAGATTATAAAAACGCCATGCTGTGATATGTTGCCCTCCTGCCTGAGAAGCTACTATTAAGCGGAGTATTTACTGCACCTACTCAGACAGGAGCGGCAGTGCGGAGTGCTACCTGTCTTCTGGTTGGATAAATTAGTTGTGGGTGTCACAAGATTATAGCTGCCTATTGTTCTGTCTGCTGAAGGTGGGAAGAGATGAATTCCCCCGGTCTGCCCTTGTAATGTTTCGTGTGAAATGCAGGAGGCAGCTTCTTTTCTTCCCAAGTTAATGGCAAAACAAGATCTGGGCTGACTATATTAGAGGTTGGGGTATAATTCAAAAGACAACACATGGCAAAGGGGGTGGGGGAAGCGTTTATTTTCAGCGTGAGGGCATGTATGAAAGGAAAGGGAAGGCAAAGTGAGGAACCTGGGAAAATCAAATGTGCGTGCCAGGAAAGGTGAGCTCCCTGCACTGCTGGATAAACTGGTGCGTAATCAGCACAGAAATGCTCGGTAGGCGGTGCAGAAATGATGCTCCATTTGTTCAACTCCTCTCAAAATATTTTGTATATAAATTGTTTTGCCCTCACATTTCCATGATATATGGAGCTATGAACTCTAGATTAGTGTTAACAGAAATTGACAAGCTCTGCATTAAAAAATATCAGCCAGCCAGCCCTACAGGCTTAATTATGGAAGGAGAGCATGATGGGCACAAAAATCCCAGTTTGAAATTGTACCACATGCAATATAAATAAAAGATTATCACATCCACCAGTAACCTTACAGATCAAAGGGAAAAGGGGAAAGCGCCCTCGCTGGCATTTATAATTTTTTATCCTGCCAGAACGGTTTTGTTGTATTTTGACAAATCCAAAATTTGTGATTTTTTTTTTTGTTTTTTCCGCAGAAGGGGTAGTAATAGCCCTACTTTGTACATCTTTTACGGAGCTTTAGGAAATCATGCAAATTAAAATAACACACACTTAAAATGGAGACAGGTTTCCACATGTCAGATAAGACCACCTAGATTTATTCTTTTGCAGACATTTGTTGAGTAACTACTATGAGTAAGCATTATACCAGTGATTTTTAAATATGTATACACTAGTGGCCCGGTGCATGAAATTCGTGCACGGGTGGGGGGTGTCCCTCAGCCCAGCCTGCACCCTCTCCAATCTTGGACCCTTTGGGGGGATGTCGACTGCTGGTTTAGGCCTGATCCCAGGATGTCCAACAGGCCTGATCCCAGGATGTCTGACAGGCCTGATCCCAGGATGTCTGGCAGGCCTGATCCCAGGATGTCTGGCAGGCCTGATCCCAGGATGTCCAACTGCCGGGATCGGGCCTAAACCGGCAGTTGGACATCCCTCTCACAATTGTGGACTGCTGTCTCCTAACCACTCACCTGCGTGCCTGCCTGATTGCCCCTAACTGCTTCAGCCTGCCAGCCTGATCTCCCCCTAACAGCTCCCTTGCCGGCCTGATTGACGCCTAACTACTCTCCTGCCAGCCTGATCATCCCCAACTGCCCTCCCCTGCTGGCCAGATCACCCCCAAGGCTTTTATTAGTATAGATATGTTTTTATTGATTTTAGTGAGAGAAGAAGGGAGAGGGAGAAACATCCATCTGCTTCCTCCTGCACGTTCCCTACTGGGGATATGGCCTGCAACCTGGGCAGGTGCCCTGGCCAGAATCGAACCAGTGGCCTCTGGGTGCATGAGATGACACTCAATCAACTGAGCTACATCAGTCTGGGTATACGGATGCCTAAAAAAGAGTGTCCATTACAATGGTTCTAACAGGGTTTATATTCTTTGTGTGTCCTGGGTTTTATGCTTTTTTTTCCTTTCCAAAACTGTGTTGTAGTGGTTATGGTTTCACACTAAATTTTTTATGTTATGATGTCATCAGCACAAAAAAACAGAAATGATCTTAGACCTCAGCCTTGATGCTCAGTCCCATTGCCCGAACAAACATTCTCCCAACTGGCTGTCATTAGAAATTCCTCTGTGTCTTATTTATTATTTTAATTATTACTTGCTATCATATAATTAAGGTGACCAGATGATCTGACATTCTTGATTTACTTCTATTATCCAGCAAAATTATTAACAGTGCTCAATAGTGTCCAAGTTTGGACAATAAATTATACTCCACCCTACATATGATGTGATTTTATGCCTATTAAAGTTAGGAAGTATTGAATGAGTGTGTGATTGAATGAATATATGTAGCTGGAGAGTATTCGAGAGGTAAGGCCAGCTCTTTGAAACTTGTAGGCTCAGTTCACCTCCTGAAGGGTGCTACTACTGAAGGGAAAATTGACTTGACCAAAAATGACATCTCTTTCAGATTAAAGCCAAATTTCTTAATCTCAAACTTATTGACATTCTGGGTCAGATAATCCTTTGTTGTGAGAGGCTGTCCTGTGCATCCCAGCATGTTTAGAAGTATCCCTGGCCTCCACCTACTACAGGCCAAGAGCACTCCCCACCCATTCTCCGACAACCAAAAACGTCTTCAGACATTGCCAAGTGACCTCTGGAAGAGGGCACATCCACCCCCAGCTGAGAATCACCAGGTTAGAGAATGGGTATAAAAGATTTTCTAAAATTACTGAAGACAAGAAAGGAAAGACAGAGACATTGAAGCATATGAAGCAACAGGGCATTCAACATACACTCAATATCATATCCTGTTAAAGCCTAAGATACAGAAGTTTACTTGAAATTTTAAATTGCATGTAGTAAATGATACCCAGTGAGAACTCAAAGATAATTCAAGTTCTGGGTTTAGCCTCTACTCATTTATGTTGCATTGAGGGTTCGTATGCTTACATGTTCAACCAAATCGTGTTGTTTTGTTGCTTTATATTTGTCGTGCCAGCCTTATAAAATGGCATGATCTGTGTCTCTCCTAGATGGGGCTTGAATGAGAACCGATGAGGGTTTGAAAATTATTCTCTTTCCCTCTCTGCTCCTCCCAAATTACTTGTGTGTGTGTGTGTATTTTTATCATTTGTTTCCTAAAATCACTTGTATTTTTCATAACACAAATGATTTTACAAAGATGGTAAAGCATATTTCCTTCTAAATAAGGAAAATTTTAAATTGTGGTATCAAATGGATGTCACTAATTTAAGTCTATTGATATAAAATGCTAAAATTAGATGTTATATGTCAATTATATCTTTATAATAAATAAGTAAATAAGTAAAATTTTCCCCACCCCCAAAAACACTCTAAAATTAGAAATAGATTTTATCTTTAAACGAATTTTATCTCTTTTAAAAACCAAAAATGTCTATTGTTTTAAATAATACTGCAAATACGGCATTATCTTTTGCTTTTTCAGGTTTGCATTAACCCAAGATAGATGTATATGAAAGTTTAACTGGATTTCTCCTTTTAAATATTGAAAATACAGAGGTGGGCAAAGAAGGCTTACAGTTGGAATACAAATAGTACAATAATAAATAAATAATAATACAATAATAAACTCTGTTTCACGTACTCTTAACTGGAAACCTATTTTGCCCAGCACTGTATTTTCAAATTTACATGAGACTTTAGAGTTTTAGCTGTCAAAATGATCTTTAATAATTCACATATGATAACAATGATTCACATTGAGGATGCTTGGCCAAACGCTCCGTTCTAATTTCTAAATGCTAACCCCTAAAGCAGTTTTGGAAACATGTTCAGCTACGGTGCATAGATTCAGTCTAATCTTTGAATACAGTGTTGAATAAACCGCCTCACAGTGAATGTTTTCACTTCGTTTCCTCTTCTGACTTTCTAGAAAAAAAACACACACGGATTAAGCAATATCTTTACTCACACATTGTGTCCACTCAGTCCCTGTTAGTAGCTTACTTCTTAGCAAACATGTATTTAGCATCTGCAAAATTTTATTAGTTCTGTGATAGTGGAATGTCATGTACACAGGTGTAAATAGAGCCTGACGTGTGCTCTCCCAAAGTTTACCTGTCCAAAACAATGCCACGCGTGCCACATATGCCATTTAAAATTTTCTAGTAGCCACATTAAAAAAGTTAAAATGCATCTCAAATACCTACTAAGTCCTCCAATTCCCCTTACATTTTCTCAAATTGAAAAAAAATACAGCCCTGACTGGGTGGCTCATTTGGTTGGAGCATCGTCCCATACACCAAAAGGTTGCAGGTTCAATTGCCCATCAGGGCCATATGGGAGGCAACCGATCAATGTTCCTCTCTCACTTTGATGTTTCCCTCTTCCTCTCTCCATTCCTGTTTCTCTCTATAAATAAATAAATAAATAAATAAATAAATAAATAAATAAATAAATAAATAAATAAAAACATACTCTCAGGTGAGAATTTTTTAAAAATACATAAGTGAAATTAATTTTAATAATCTATTTTATTAAGGCAATATGTACAAGATATTTAATTGTTATCAAAATTATTAATGAGATGTTTTTACATTCTTTTTTTCTTGTTCTTAGTCATAAACATCCAGTGAATATGTTACATCTCAATTTGGATGAGTGCATTTCAAGTGCTCAATAAACTACATGTGGCTACTATATTCAACATTGCAGACCTGGAGCAGTGGTCTCCAAAGTTTGATACCCTTGAGAGTTCATTAGGGTTTGAGAAGAAAATCTTAAAATATCTGTATGTATTTATGTTTATTCCATTATTATAGAGGCCTGGTGCACAAAATTTGTGCGGGGGGCGGGGAGGTCCTCACCCTGGCCTGCACCCTCTCCAATCCGGGACCCTTTGGGGGATGTCTGACTGCCTCTCGCAATCCAGAACCACTGGCTCCTCAACGCTCGCCTGCCTGCCTGCCTGATCACCCCTAACCTCTCTGCCTGCCTGCCTGATCACCCCTAACTGCTCCCCTACTGGCCTGATCACCCCTAAACACCTCTGCCTCGCCCAGCACCTGGGACCCAGGTTTCCCTCTGGCTGGTCGCAGGCACCCAGGACCCGGGCCAGCTTCACCCAGGCTGGCCGCAGCTGCAGGCACCCGGGACCACAGGGCAGGAGGCTTGTCCCTCCCGGGCTGCAGCCCCAGCTGCTGGCACCTGGGACCGCGGGGCGTGCGGCTTGTTCCTCTCCCAGGTCGGGCGCCCGGGACTGTGCAGCATGCGGCTTGTCCCTCTCCCAGGCTGCAGCCTGGCTGGTCCTCATTTCTCTCTCGTGAGCTCATTTGTGCCTGGCTGGTCCCCATTTCTCTCTCGTGAGCTCATTTGTGCCTGGCTGGTCCCCATTTCTCTCTCGTGAGCTCATTTGTGCCTGGCTGGTCCCCATTTCTCTCTCACGAGCTCATTTGTGCCTGGCTGGTCCCCATTTCTCTCTCGCGAGCTCATTTGTGCCTGGCTGGTCCCCATTTCTCTCTCGCAAGCTCATTTGTGCCTTGCTGGCCCCCTTTCCTCTCTCCCCAGTGTTGAATGTCTGAGCCATTATGGCGTGATGGTGTGAGGGTGGGATGACAATTTGCATATTAACTCTTTATTATGTAGGATATTGTCTAACAAATTCTGTTAAAGAAAATATATACAGTTCCACTTAGGAATCTCTATGAGGGAGTAAAGGAGAGAGGAAGAGAGGGAGGGGGAGAGAAGAGGAAGAGGAGAGAGGGGTAATTAATTTCCTGGTTGCTTTCAACATTTACCACAAAATGGCAATCTCTTTTCTATAACTTATAAATTTAAGTCTAAAAGCTAAACTTCAAAAGGAGTGACTACCATAAATCAACTAATATTTTTAAAAGCAGTAAAGAAAAGATTATACTTACCTAGTTCTTTCTAAAAGACTCAGAAATGAAAAATTCTTCTGTACAAAAAACAGATATCCTATATAATAAAAGGCTAATATGCAAATTGTCCCCTCGGGAGTTCGACCTACCATGCGTTCAACCAACCGGGAGTTAGACCACTCACTGTGATGTGCGCTGACCACCAGGGGGCAGTGCGGAATGAGGTAAGGCCCCGGCCGGCAGCCAGCAGCCAGCAGCCGAGGGAAGAAAGGCCCCGATTGGCCCTGATGGCCTGCCAGGCCTAGGGACTCTACCCATGCACGAATTTCGTGCACTGGGCCTCTAGTTTGTTATATAAAACTTGACCATATAGAAAATGTTCAAATATAGAAGCCAGACACAAACAGTTTCATTCACTTTCACAACTTATATTACTTATATCATGTCTTCATTTTTAGAGCACATGATTTTTACTTTCTGCCCCGTAATCCAAACCACAGCTTTATTTCAGCCTTAGTGCTAATAAATTCAGTATTTATGTTGGTCCCTATCCTCTCATGTATCTTGATTGGCTAAAGTTAGTGCTCTAGTACATTCCTGAAGAAGGACGTACAGGAGAAGTGTTCTCTGAATTCTGGCATGTTCAAGGGCACTTGCCTGTTGTCCTTATATCCACATAAGATCTTTAGGTTACACAGTCCTTCTTGAGGCTGTCATCGGTGTACTCCTCTGACACAGAAGTCGGTGTGCCATTGATTATTGCTGTAGAGAATCTGAGGCCAGTACATCCTTTTTCCTTTTGTAAATGACTCCTTGCCTAGCTGCCCAAAGAATGTTGTTGTGCTGTTGTCGTCAAGTCCAATAACTTTCCTTGTATGTGTCTCAGTATTGGCTCTTCTGAGCTGGTTTTTCTTGGAATAAAAGGTATGTCCTTTCTTACATAAATAGAAATTTCTTTTATTTCAGGTAAGTTTTCTTAAATTGTATCTTAGGTATTTTGTTAGGACTCGGTATTTTCTTTTTCGGCAACTCCCAGTATTCCTATATTGAATCTCTTTTGCCTAGCCTCTACATCTCTTCCTTTTATTCTTTCTTCATTTTTATTTCATTTGTCTTCCCTCCAGCTCTACCTCCTGTTTCTCTCCTCTGTTCCCCACTGTGTTTTTGCAGCCTGTAGTCTCCCTGGTGCTTCATCCAGTTTCACTGTAATTTCTGTGATGGTGCTGTTGTTACCTTAACCTTTTTCCTAAGGTCTGCCAGATCACAGTTCATCTGCTCCTCTGTGCCCCATGATCTCTTCCCTGAGCTCTTGCATCTCTAATTTGTGTCTTCTCTAATAAGTCATTCACTTCACCAAGCTTTTAAAATTTTTGTCAGAAAGCTGGGTCATAATTTTCATTTCCCTTGTGGTGAAATTGTTGGTGCTGGTCTGCAGCTTGTTGTATTCTTTTCCTCTGCTTCTCGTGACCCCCTGGTGGTTTCTCTTTGAATTTCCATCTTTGCAATATGAATGTTTCCTAAACCAGAGCTTTGCAACAATGTTACCTGGAGAAGGGCCAAGACCAAATAGAACTTTTCTTATGTTGCAGAGTTTTGCGTGTAAGTTTGTTCTTCTTGAGTCAATGGGTTTAGCAGTTACTCTTCCGTGCCTCTGGCAGAGATAGGCTGCTTCCTACAAACACGCCTTGTCTCTATGATGTCCCCTTCAGCCTCACTTTTTCTTCAGAATAAAACCAGGGACAAGGGTGCTCCTCCTGCCAGCATGGGCCCCTGTTTCTGCTGTCGCATACAAGGTATTAGGCTTTGCCCTCCATCTTCGAAAAGTGTATCTTTTCTGAGTTCTGTGCTACAGTGTCCTCTCTCCTCACCCATTCCTAAATCATCGCCACTACTTTTGGCAACCCTTCCACTTATATTATAGTTTGGGGTTCTAGCTATGTCTTAGTTTTGGCAGATATGGAGGTTGTCTTTTCCTTTCTCATTTTCCTTGTTGCTTTTGAGTTGTTTCTAGGAAGAGAAGAAAAAAGTGCTTTCTGGCACCAAATACAAACCCAGAGTCGCTTCCATTCTTTTAAAACTATTATCATTTGGATATGTTTTTTAATGCTCACAGTATTTTAAAACATGTGTAAATTTTATATGTAAATGTATAATATATAAATATATTAGGTTGCATGTTCTCTCCAAATTTTTATGTATGCATTAACTGATCAAAAAAGCTTAGAGAATACCAAAGTTAAGAAAATCATGTAAACTAAATGCTATTATAAAGGTAGATACCTCAGGCTATTGGGCCAGAGAGAAGTAATTTCTCTTTTAATTCGCCTGGGTAGACATCACATATCATGTGAGCAGTATGCATTGAGGAAAAAATGGTTTGAGGCATACCATCTGATAGAAATATAATAACACTTTTGATAGTTTTGCAGTTTGATTTTGCAAAGCACTTTCACACACATTATTTCATTTGATCCTCCAAATGACCCATTGAAGGTGATATTATTATTTCATTTTTACAAATATGGAAAATGAGGACCACAGAGGTTGACTTAATTAAGGCCACACAGCTGAATGTCAAGCCCTGATCCCTGCAGTCCTCAACTGCTGCCTGGGATTTAGGAAGCAAACATGTCCCTTGGTGGGACACGGGCCCATACAAAAGAAGGTCTTACAGTTTTAAGAAATGCCAAGTCACAGAACTTTCCTAATCAAAACACTTTAATCCTGATTTTTTTAATGAGGCAAAAACAGAGAGAGATGTTAGTTTCTTCAAATACCTGAATTAACCTTTTCAAAGTCTCTTAAAATGGTTCTACAGCACAAAAAGAAGGTAATATATAGTAATTCTTCATTTTATTTTATTCATATGTTCTCAAGGCAGATAATTGAATCCAAAAAGTATTTTGGAAAATAGACCAATTCTCTTTGTTGTCTTACACATTTTATTTTCAACATATGCAGTGTTCAGATGACCAGTGGGTTGGTATCAAGTCAGTTACTATTTGAGAGTACATCAAATAACCGTAAGTTAAAATGTCAGAATAGCTTCATTCTTTTGAAATAAACTGCCTCTCCCATAATTTATTCTGATGCTTCATGGCCAGATGCTATGCAATCAAATAACTGAACCTTCTATCAGTTCTAAATGTAAATTTAGCTTAGGCATAGCCAAATGTGTAGTGTTTTATGGATTTATTGGTACAGTCAAAATGTGTGTATGTGAGTTTGTGCATGTGTATGCTGAACAAAGCACAAGATAACCGTGACTAGATCGGCTGTGCTCAAAGATTTCAAAAGATATATAAACAACATTTTGAGTTAGGCATCATTGAACAGCCACAACTAATTGCTTTCATAAAGTTGTGCGCACAAGACTATTTGAATAAGATTGTTCTTAATTGAAAGAACACATATCACAGATAGCTGACAGATTTTTCCAGTAAATATTTTTAAACTATTATTGAAAGTTTGGGAAGGGTTGCTTTTCTAAATAAATTCTAGGCTTTGCAATAGTTAGCAATCTCTCCTTGATAAATATTATCATCTGAAAAAAAAATATTATCATCTGTTAAAAGCAGAACTACAAAAGAAAGGAGGAAAAGAAGGGAGGGAGAGATGGAGGGAAGGAAAGAGAGAGGAAGGGAGGAAGATTTCATTGGCAAGCATGTTTATTTATTTAGAATTTCATGTGAAACTAAAAGTTGAGAAGAGGCTTTTATATATAAAGTTATCACCTTGCTTTCTCCATCTAATTCTACAGGCTCTAAAATGGCTAATTAAAACCTAACTGTACTGCTTGGTTAATTCACTTGACAGTTAACCCTAGGGAATATTTTGACAGTTAATTATGTACATTGACAATTTTTATATGGTGGGTATAAATTTATAGTGATGCAGCTATAAAATCCCACCCCGGCAACCAAATTTTTGTTCATACAAAGGCTCAGATTAATCTTAATCAGTAGTAAGAAATGTAATTGAGCTAGTTTGATAAGTGATTATTCCCATAGTGCTTCAAAGAACTTGTCATTCTTATGAATTATTTTTCTGCTGCAGTGCAACCTGCAAAAGGATGTGTCTAGTATTTCTAAGGAGCACACATTGGTGAATAAATAGGAACCTCTCTCTCTCTCTCTCTCTCTCTCTCTCTCTCTCTCTCTCTCTCACACACACACACACACACACACACACACACACACTCACACACATTTTAAAGTCAAATTTATACTGACCTTCAGGATTAATAAATGACTGTTCTGAGCCTAGGAACTTGCCCTGTTAAAAATATGGTAGAAACTCAAACCTAAGGAAATTATGGTCTAAGTGGGAGTCAGGACTTTGAAGATGTAAACCAATCAGAGAAATAAGGCAGAACTGTTTTGGGTACCACAACACATGGAACTTTGGGCAAAGCATCGCGAGTTCTTGGGTTTCAGGGAGGAATCAGGCTGTAGGGTTGGAGGAAGCAGGCACAGGAGTAGTTGCCATGTTGTGAGGTGAGAGCTGCACTAACATTAGCTACCCAGGGACGGAGATGGGGACACAAAGCAAGCAATGTCTGCTCATGCCAGGGAGGCAAGGATGGCTTCGCTACAGATATGATGTCTGAGATGAGCTTTAAAGGACAGAGTTTGTCAACAGGAAAAAGGAGGGCAGAGTGAACAAGTCAAAGGCTGAAAGCATTTTGAAATGCCGAGAAGTGTAGGCTTCCCCTGTAAATTATCGGAGCCTTGAGACTTTTTAAATAGGAGGAGGACATGGTCAGAGCTGGGTTTCAGCAGGCCCCTCCGGCTGTGAATCCAGACGACTATATTACAGAGACTGTATTACAGACAGGAGACAACTTCAGAGGCATCACACACGGGGACCTGGCCTGAAGGAGTTGCGGTGAAGGTGGAGGTGAAGGTTAGGGGATCACCTGCCACTACACAAACATAGACTGAAGAATTCTTTTTTACTGGTATTAAACAATCATTTTTGGAAGGTATAAGCAAGGGGAAATTAAACGTGGTTACTCTTTTCAGAATGATAGAAGGTTATTCACAGCCACCATTTACTTTGTGTGGTCTGAGGTCTCCAAGCGAAATTGACAAATATTTATGGAGCGAGAGTCAGCGCTCTGTCCTGGGAAGATGCCATTTGCCACTGCACATGCTCTACTCCAGCCGTCCAAACGGGGACCAGAGCTGCCTGCACCTGTAGCACCCTGTAGTATGCAAAGCAGCCATTTATGTGGGCAGTGTGGGAGAGAAGGAAAACAGTGCTGTGTTTCCCATTGCCCGTGAGTTCCATCCGTCCGCCCCTTCCCAGTGAATTAAGTGTGAATAAATAAATACAACCAAGTTCACTGGTAACCTTTAGTGCCTCCCATTAATCAGAGTAATAAGGGGTCTTTTCTGGGGTCTTCCTTGTTGCTCTAGGAAGAAAAATGGTGACATGAGGTCAGTTTAGCTACAGCCCTATGACACTTTGTCAATATGATATTGGCAATGCAGTTATGTTGAAAAATAAGGGCATTATTTAGTTGTTAGGAGTTAGTAAATAGATTATTTATTATGTTGTCTGTCATCAATCAGAACCCCAAGCCAGGGAGACACCAGCTGCCTGAATAATTTTTCTGCAAGTGCCTAAAACAGTTTGCTCAGGCTCCCTTCCTCCTTCCTTCTCTTCCCTTCCTCCCTCCCTCCCTCTCTGCCTTTCTCCCTCTGTGTGTGTATGTTAGAAAATGTTATAATATTTAAGGTTGATGAGTATGGGAATTTATTAGCAGGAAATGAAAACTGATAGGTATTTAATATTTAATGTGAAATAATCTACTGTAACAAAAAACTCAAAATAATACTAACTCTTTTAATTGTCCATGGTAATTAAACTGTCACCATGATAATTAAAAAGATAGGTGAATAGTAAGTTATTGACATAAGCTCTTCAAATGAAGTGGGCCAATTTCAAAACTAAATTTAACTTAAATGATTGCTTCTCTCATACTTTTTTTTTTTTTCTTGGCAGCATCAAAATCTGTTTTTCTTGGTTTTTACCTGGGATGATAAACCCAAAGTAACTGAATCAGCATGGGTTAATAAAAATACCTAGTAATAAAAATGTAATAAAATCTTCACTTTTGCTAAAAGGAAAAGATTATTTGCTACATAGTGAGAGATTTATAGGTTAGCTAGTTAGGAAATTGTGTGTGTGTGTGTGTGTGTGTGTGTGTGTTCATTCACTTCACATCACATATCCATAAATTCTAGATGAATTTAAGTTAAAAAATTTAAGTCAACACAGAGAATTATTCAATATTTAATTGAATCTATATGAAATCTCTTGAAGAAAAAGAAAATGTCTGGACTTGAAATTTCATAAAAATCTTATAACCTTCAATTCTCAATCTATCCTTGTCGGGTTTTGGTATAAAGTTATATAAGCCTTATAAAATTAGTTAGGAAAGTGTTTGCTCTTTCTGCATTTTTCTAGAGAATTTCATTTAATATCAGATTGATCTATTAGAATTCAACTAATGTTTTCTTTAAAATACTATTCTGATTTATACTTAATGGACATTATTTAAAATAAAGTGACATAAAATTGTTCATGGTATTTCTTAATTATATTTTAAAATTTCAGCTAAATGTATATTTGTTTCCCTTTTCTTTTATTTTATTGATCAATGTTACAAAAATTTCTCTATTAGCTATTTTTATTGATTTTGGAGAGAGGATGGGAGAGGGAGCGAAAGATAGAAACATTGATCCACTGCCTCCTGCACGTCCCTACTGGGGATCAAGTCCACAAGCCAGGCATGTGCCCTGACCAGGAATCGAACTCCTAGTATATGGGTAGAGGCTCAACCACTGAGAAACACTAGCTGGGCTGATTAGTCTTTTAAAATAAGCAACTTTTGCCTCTTTTATTTTATCATCTCTTTTTCAATTGCTTGCTGTTTTGATCTTTATCATCTTTCTTTATGCATTTGTTAGTTTATTCTGTTCTACTTCTTAAAACTTTAATTGGACACCATTCATTAATTTTCATCTTTTATTATTCTCTAATATAAGCACTTGAGTGTATAAAATACCACTTTCACTACTCCTAGTGAAACTTTAGACTATATAATTTTTACAATTCATATGATAGACATTTTAAAACAGTGGTTGCCAACCTGTTAGACCTCACAGACCACAAGTGGTCCGGTAACCACCAGTTGGCCGGTTGGCAACTGCTGTTTTAAAATATATATATACTAGAGGCCCAGTGCACAAAAATTTGTGCACTCGGGGGGGCGGGGGGGTGCCTCAGCCTGGCCTGTGTCCTCTCGCAGTCTAGGACCCCTCGGGAGATAACGACCTGCTGGCTTAGGCCTGCTCCCGGGTGGCAGAGGGCAGGCCCAATCCCTAGGTGCAGCCTCTGGTCGGGCTCAGACAGGGCCGATTAGGGAGTTGGGGCGCCGCCCCCTGTCATGCACAGAGCAGGGCGGATCAGGAGGTTGCGATGCCACCCTCAGTCACACTCAGGCTGATTGGGGGGTTGGGGCACCGCCTCCTGTCACACTCAAGGCAGGGTCAATGGGGAGGTTGTGGCGCCACCCCCATCACGCACAGAGCAGGGCCAATCAGGGGGTTGGGGCACTGCCCCCTGTGATGCACAGAGCAGGGCCCACTAGGGGGGTTGGGGCTCCGTACCCTGTCACGCACAGAGCAGGGCCAATCAGGGGGTTGGGGAGCTCTCCCCTGTCACGCACAGAGCAGGGTCGATCAGGGGGTTGGGGAGCTCCCCCCTGTCACTCACAGAGTAGGGTCGATAGGGGAGTTGGGGCACCGCCCCCTGTCACACACAGAGCAGGGCGGATCAGGGGGTTGGGGCACCGCACCCTGTCACACTCAGGGCAGGGCCGATGGGGAGGTTATGGCTCTACCCTGTCACACACAGAGCAGGGCCGACCAATCAGGGGGTTGTGGCACCGCAGCCTGTCACACACAGAGCCGCAGGGCGATCAGGGGGTTTGGGCACTGCCCCCTGTCATGCTGATCCCGGTGCTGGGAGGCATATTATCCTTTTACTATATAGGATAGAGGCCTGGTGCACAGGTGGGGGCCGGCTGGTTTGCCCTGAAGGATGTCCTGAATCAGGGTGGGGGTCCCCACTGGGCTGCATGGCCAGCCTGGATGAGGGGATGATGGCTGTTTGCAGCTGGTCATACCCCCTTCAGGGTGGGGGTCCCCACTGGGGTGCCTGGCCAGTATGGGTGAGGAGCTGAGTGCTGTTTTCAGGCTGGCAGGTGACTGAAGCTCCCAACCGCTCCTTTTTTTCTTGTTTTTTTTATTCTGGGCCAGCTTTAGCTCTGAGGCTTGGCTCCAGCTCTTAGGCCTCTGCTGCTGAAAGCAGGTATCTGGTTTGTTTGGGTTCTGTAATCGAAACACTGTTTCAACTCCAGCTCTGAGATCCCGGCTCGCTGAAAGCAGGTTTCTGGGGTTTTGTTTAGCTTCTATATTTGTAACAATGTTTCAAACTGCAAGCTCAGAGGCGGCAGCAACAGGCAGGGAACATTGGCTTCTTCCGCCACTGAAGCAAGCAAGCCTCATGTTCTCTTCAAGCTGCTTAGCTGCCGGCCGCCATCTTGGCTGGCAGTTAATTTGTATATCGCCCTGATTAGCGAATGGGAAGGGTAGCGGATGTACGGCTAATTAGCATGTTTCTCTTTTATTAGATAGGATACTAGAGGCCTAGTGCATGAAATTCGTGCACAGGTAGGGTCCCTAGCAGCTGCTGGCTGCTGGCCAGGGCTTCCCTTTCCAGGCTGCCAGCCACTGGCCCAGGCCTCCCTTTCCCAGCTGCTGGCTGCCAGCCAAGGCCTTCCTTTGTTCCGCACCACCCCCTGGTGGTCAGCACACGTCATAGCAAGCCCAATAGGTCAAACTCCCACCCAAGGGGACACTTAGCATATTAGGCTTTTATTATATAGGCTTTTATTATATAAATAATATATAATATGGGTTGAAGGCCGTTCAACCAATCAAAGTATAATATGCTAATGATATGCTAAGGCCGCTCAACTGCTTGCTATGATGTGTACTGAGCACCAGGGTGCAGACAGTCAACAAGTTGACCAGTCACTATGACATGCATTGGTCATCAGAGGGCAGTTGCTCTTACCGGTAGATTAGCTTGCTGCTGAGGTCTGACTGATCGAGACTGAGTAGGAAGGGCTGGACATGCCCTGGAGCCCTGGAGTCCTCCCATGGTTTTTCCCTGGCTGGCCAACCTTCCACATCCCTCCCCAGCTCCGATAGTGCACCAGTGGGGTCCCTCAGCCTGGCCTGCGCCCTCTCACAATCTGGGTCCCCTCAGGAGATGTTGGAGAGTTGATTTCAACCTGATCCTGCAGGCCAGGCTGGGGGACCCCACTGGTGCATGCATTTGTGCACCAGGCCTCTAGTAGATATATAATTTCATCTTTGACCCAGGAGATGTCACCAACCTGGTCCCTCTGACCCCGTTGAAAATTTAGGCAAGCCTGCCCCTAACCTGTGGCTAAAGCAAAAGTAAAAATAAGATGTCTACATATTCATGTCTAAGTGCTTAAAAATTATAAATCAAGCCTATAAACTGAAACATAAACTATATTCCATCCCTATTTTGAAAAATATACCTTTACACAACAAAGTAGAGAATTACATGTAAAACTACAGTTTTTACATGACTGAAACTTGGCAAAATTTTAAAAACAACTGACATTGATTATTATTGCGCCTGTCTTGGTATTCTTTTGATAACTTTGTGAGGTTTGGCTAACAAATCAAATAAGGGCTGACATAATTTACAAATTATTATATACTATTTCATAAAATTTATTTTTCTTGCCTTCATTTCAGAAAATCACTTGCTATCCTATAATCAAAATATTTACATAATTTGTTTTCTATAATATTAATATTTAAAAGATCAAAAATAAATTGTAACTGCATTCAGTGGGGTCTTAATTTAAGTATTTGCTCTTCAAAACTGTACACTTAATTCAGTATATTTCAAGACACTGAAACTTTGTAACTTAATTTTTAAATTTTTAATGATTATATATTTGTATAACATAAAATCATTTATAATTCTAGTGCTCAATACCTCTCTAGTTTCTAATGTATAGAATCAGTAGGTATCACACTTCACATGGCATATTAAACCTGCAGATCTGTGAGTGTAAGAGCAATATGGATTGTTTAATGTTGGAAAATTCTCTCTGCAGCCATGTGCATAAGTTGCAAAGATTGTGCAAATATGTGAGTCCCTCCAGGACACAAAGAGAAGCAAACAAAAAGGAAAAATGGACTCTTGAGACTACTGAGCAATACTTCATTGAGTGACATGTCACATAGTATTTACTCCAAAGGAAAGGATTTAACAAGTTGATTGATTTATCTTTTCTTTTATATAAAAATTTCTGCCACTCAAATCCTCCCTACCTTTTGAAGCAGTATCCATCTTCAAAAACTCAAACTTCCCCACATCTAGACTTTGTCACTCTTTGTTTATTAGGGGTGGGGAACATGTTTTATGCCAAGGACCATTTGAATATTTATAACATCATTCACGGGCCATATAAATTCACCAACTTAA
The DNA here is from genome assembly GCF_014108235.1 of Myotis myotis. NCBI lineage: Eukaryota > Metazoa > Chordata > Mammalia > Chiroptera > Vespertilionidae > Myotis > Myotis myotis. Next base: position 175,458,166 of record NW_023416313.1, on the reverse strand, counting down.
AAATTAGCCTGCTCTATTTGGTCAGACATTTAATTAACTCACCCCTAATGCCTTGGCAGGGCCTGACCCAGTGATTTCACGGGCCTCATACAGCCCTTGGGTTGGACGTTGCCCATCCCTGGTTTAGGTGCAGCCCAGTGGCCCAAGTGCTTGTTTCAGTGGGATCTTAATGGAGTCAGTCATGAGAGCAACTGTGGATACTATCATGCTGTGCCAATGTTGAGCACGTGTCCTTAATATAAGTGTGTATGTATATTGTGTGTGTGTGTGTGTGTGTGTGTGTGTGTGTGTGTGTGTGTTTATGACATGAGGGACTTCTCTAAAGCATGGGCCCCAGTCAGGGTCCTCTCTTGCCCTGGTCTAACAGAGGTACAGGTCAGCTTTCCCATCCCTGCTGGCCCCAGGCTAGACAGCCATGTACAACAGGCAGAGTTGCTGTCAAGTAGCCCCCCTCCTCCTTGCTCCCGTGGCTTTATCCAACCTCGCTTCACAGTTTTGCTGCTTTTTCTATAAGAAAGACAGGGATCTTTAGCACCCTCTTGTAAAACTAGCAATATCTCCAAGAGTGTGTCCTTTCTAGGGTTTAATTCTAGAACCCATGCATTGTTCTACAGTCCATGGGTTCCTTTGAGGACCTAGTTGGCCATAATTCCAGAAGCAGAAGTCCCTCCCTAGTCAATGTATTCAAATGTCTTATGTCATCATATCCTCACATAGATTCCAAGCTCTTGGAGGGGTTGTGCGTTATTTATGTTCAAACCCACCACTAGTGCCTGGCACCTCACACACACTTAATAAATTTAGGAAAATATCTGCAGAAAATGTTGCAGAGAGCTGTCATCTTTAGTGGGTAAAGAGTTCACACAAGTAGATGAGAAAAAAAACAAAAAAAACCTACAACCAAATTAGGTAAATGGGCAAAGTACCTGATAGTCAGTTCCACAAAACGAACACAATACTTTGAAACCAATTTGGCAGTCAGAGGCCTCAAAATATTCACTTTATTTGACCTAATAATTCCACTGCTAAAGATCTATCAGAATGATGCATTTTGGAGGAGAAAGTTTTATTGATCTGACTCAAGCATGGTAAGGTCTTTCCTTTTCTACTCGCAGGATGTTGTTTGGCATCCTTGCTGGGGGCTAGAGTGGGAGAAGTGAGGACCCAGAAATCAGGCCGTCAGAGTCAGCAGGGTGACTCCTAGAGCATCAGGAACACTGGACATTCGCCGCCTGTTGCGTTCCATGCTGCCCACCGGGTGTGAGTAACCCTGCCTCCCTATGGCAACATCAACATCTGGGCCTGATGGGAACACAGAAAGAGAGTCTCAGAGGATCACACGAGTTAGAATGCAAAATGGTGTGCAAATTAAAAGTTCTGCCCGACAACATTTAACGGTAGCATGACAACTCAGAAGTGATTACTCCTGTAGAATGTTGGCTCCGGGTGGCCTCGAGCCTCCTGGAAATGTGGGGCTTCAGTTCCAGTGGAGTGGCCACGAGTGCTTATTCACAGAAGGGTCAGAACAACTCAGTTCACCCAGCTAGCTGCCCAGCACCCAGGCCACTTTATGAAACAAAAGCTCTCTGCCCCAGTAGCCCCTCCTTGGTGATAATGAACACAGATGAGTTTCCTTGGAGCCATGGTGACACAGAACCTAGAAACTGACAGCGTGTCCCTAGCTGCTTCTATCAAGAAGCGCTAATGCGCCGTGCTGCCACCTGCCATTAGGAGAGCTTTTTACCACGACTACGCCACTTGTCATTTCTCAGCTGGATCAGCCTGTAATGCACTAACGTGATTTCAACTAAACAACGGAGCTAAATACCAGAGGAGTAGGGCACTTGGGGCAGAAAGGAAAGGGAATGAAATAACTGTCATTACCTCCCTAAACTTCAACAACGATGGAAGAGCCCTCTTTCTGAGCGGACCAGATCCCCAATTTCACACTGTGTAATGGCAGCCAGCTTCGCAGAGCAGAGGCAGAAGCACTTGTCTGCTGATGAAATCTCTTGCCTCGCCCATCGAGCAGTGGAGATGATCCTCCGGCATCAGGCCCAGCCTGAGGTTGGGGTCCCTGACCCAAGAGTCCATTCGGCCCTAAAGCAGTGCTTGGTGGACTCCATTTAGAATCTTACTGAAAATTAATAATGACGATGGGCTTCCGGTAAGAGAAATGTGCACAGGCAGCTGCTGGTCTGTACACAGTATCGTGGAGCCCCTTAAACAATCAGCTAGTTCTCTCGACCCTCAGGCCACCACTCCCCGCTCCTGTGTGCCACAGGCCTCCTGCACGGAGCAGGGGGCTCTGTTCTGCGGGACTAGGCAGCAGCATGACAAGCTTCCCCAGCACAGAGCTCGAGGCCACACGGGAGACCATCTCAGGAGACCCGTGGGTAAAACATTCCTCCTCACCCTGTCCGTAAATGTCCATGGTAAAGGATCTTCACTCCAAAGAGACCCTTCCCAGTCTGACTTCTCTTCCAAAGGATTTACATGTCGATCTCTAACAATGTCGAAAAGTAGTTTGGTGCTAAGGAAAAACAAAACCACTTATGGCAAGAAATTAAAAGTGAAATTACATAAGGCTTTAAAAAAATTTGGTATTCAAATTGCATTTTTCAACTAAGAGTCATCTAATCATTTCCTTAGCCAGAAGCATCATTATCCTCATTTCACAGGTGGAAACGCGGGAATTACAGAGAGGTTAATGGCTGTGTCTAAAAGCACACAGCACGCCCTCATCAGAAGGAGCCGGAAATGCAGGTAGAGTCAAGGGCTCATACTGTTCTGTGATAACCCAAACTTTATGAACAAGTTTGGCTTGGCCCTAATAGGCATTCAATTTTAAAAAATGTCTTTCATTAAAAAATATAATTTGAAGAACTGGGTAATTGACTCACATTTGATTAAGGCAGAGTCTATTGGATTAACATGATTAATAGATAAAATTATAATCAAACAGGAAGCGGTACAAAAGGTGACAAAGTCATGGATCACATTAAGACACTAAATTTTTAAAAGAGGGATATGCTGAAGGTTTTTTTTTTTTTTACATTAGTGATATTCATTTCACAGTGGATCTCACACTGTTTAGCTCTCTCTGGTGCTGTAATTAGAATGAAGTTTGTGTTCAGGATTAAAAGAAGTACTTGTGAAGTCTTTTGATTTCATAGTAAGGAAAACCCTTACTGTCCTCTTTCTGATTCTCCCCAAATCATTTGGCTCAGTAATAATTTCTCAAACTGATAATGAAGTTGGCCACTCCAGTGGTTATCCTGCTCAGAACTAAACATAGTTAATGACATCAAACTCCAAAGTCCTTTCAGGAGCGGAAATGTTCACCAGCCTGGACTGGGATAACATATTCCACAGTTTTTTGTATGCATGCAAAATGATCACCCCGATAGAAACTTAGTTAATTGATCTGAAACTACTCCAGCTTCAGTTACTTGCAGACTGCCAGGCCAGGAAGTAAGATGGAAAATAGAATGCTTGGGGTTTTTATTTGTCAACTCAGTCTTAAATCCTTTTTTTGCACAAGAAATGGAAGCTGCTGTGGCAGAAATGAAGGAAGATATGTTAATAGTCTTCTCACTGCCAAGATGTTCTCTGTTTCACTCTGACTGAGTGATCTCAGCCTTCTTCCCAAACCTTCCATGTCTGCATAAACTGGGAGGAGGGAAGGAATCAGGGAAGGTTTGAACCATTCCTTAATCTTCATCAGTGTCTGGAAGCCAACTCACAAGCATACAATATAAAGGGAAAAAAACTGGCTTCCTAAGCAAACACATCTCCATGTCATCTCCTAGCCACCACTCCACCCCAACTAGCTTCAGGATTTTCCTATTCAGAAATTCCGTAACCACCACTGCAGTCCCTGTTCTTTTCATGTCGTTACTCCCAGAAGCATGCTCTGGTCAGGCAAATGTCTAAGACCCTGGGGTTGAAAGATGGCAGTAGAACAATGAGTTAGCGTTCTTTGCCCATAATAATGACAGTGTTGAAGGATTGATATTTCCTGCTGCAAGTGTTTGTGGAACAAAGGCCCTCATATACAATTTGTTAGAGTATGTGTTAGAAGGGTTGTGGTAGTATCTATCAAATATTAATAAAATGTGCATCCTCTCTGACATGCCATTCCATGTACACCTATGCACAATGATATGGATTCAAGGCTGTTCATTATAGCGCTTTGTGTATATCAAAACATTGGAAGCTTTGTAATACTTTAAGCAATAAAAAAAATAAAAATTAAAAAATATATATTGGAAGCAACCTCATCATTTATAAGCTGGAAAATGATTAAAGGAATCATGGGATAGCTATACTGGGGAATACTTATGGATCACTTTTTTATTGTTGTTGTTGATGCTATTACAGAGGTCCCCCATTTTCTCGCTCTTTGCCCACCTCCAGGCCCTAGACTCCCCTCTCCTGGCCTTCAACACACTGTTGTCGGAGCTATGCATATATGTTCTTTGGCTAATATCTTCACCTTCTTTTATCTAGACCATCCAACCCCCCTCCCCTCTGACATCATCAGTCTGTTCCTTGTATTCAGGCCTCTGGTTCAGTTTTGTTCATCAGTTTATTTTGCTTGGTAGATTCCATATATAAGTGAGATTACATGATATGTTTCTTTCTCTGACTGGCTTATTTCACTTAGCATAATAATCTCCAGGTCCTTCCATGCTGTTGCAAAGGGTGAGAGATCCTTCTATTAATAGCCGAGTAGCATTCCATTGTGTGAATGTACCACAGCTTTTTTATCCACTCATCCACTGATGGGCACTTGGGCTGTTTCCAGAACTTGGCTATTGTAAATAATGCTGTGATGAACATAGGAATGCACATATTCTTTCTGATTGGTGTTTCGGGATTCTTATGATATATTCCCCAAAGTGGGATGGCTGGGTCAAAGGCAGTTCCATTTTTAGTGTTTTGCGGAAACTCCATGCTGTTCTCCACGGTGGCTGTGCCAGTCTGCATTCCCACCAACAGTGCAATAGGGTTCTCTTGTCTCCACATCTTCGCCAGCACTCGTTTGTTGATTTATTGATGGTAGCCATTCTGGAAGGTGGGAAGTGATGAATCCAACCAAAATGTCAAGGAAAAATTTCCATATTACATTTTAAGTGAAAAAAATAAGTGGTATAAATAAATATATTTATATACTATGATCCCATTTACACATTTTTAAACATTATATGTGTAGTCTGTGTTTTTATATGGATAGAAAAAGGTAAGAACAGATGGATTCCCAACTGTTAGCAGGATTAACCTCTAAAGAGAAGAAATGAGCTGGGAGGAAAGGAGAGAAGATGAAAGAGCAATTTCACTTTCTACTCAATATGCCTCAATAATTTATTCTAATAAGTATAAATAGTACTTATTAGATAGTACTACCATCATGACAAAAATAAAGCCTCAGTTTTCTTATCCATAAAATGAGGACAGCAGCACGTGCCTCACAGGATTGTTGGAGAGGATCACTCGGTGGAATGCTTATACAAGCTCTGTTCACTGTTCAACATAAGTGATTATGAAACATTTAACAAGAATTATGTCAAGGTCAAGAAGAAAGAGTTGAGTAAGATAACCATGGATAGGATTAAATTACCCCAACTTTGAGAAATGACCAGCTTAGTTGTGATGGTTATAGAAAATAACACTGGTTATAGAAAACTAGAGGCCCAGTGCATGAATTCATGCACTGGTGGGGTCCAGCTGGCATGCACCAATGGAGGCCATTGGGGGCAGGTTGGCTGGGGCGAGGGGCTGTGGGCGTTCCGGTCATTCCACCCTTTGGTCTATTTGCATATTACCCTTTTATTATATAGGATAACACTGGCTATGGTAATGAACGAAATCAAAGCTGTGTAGTTGGTCATGGAGTCTTCTCTGAAAGGGATGGGTGCTTCAAGTTGTAATAATCCTTGGAAGAGGTTTACCCTGGGGCAGAAAAGAACAATGAGCGGGGGGACCCTCCTCTTTCTGGGCTGGGGAGCAGTTTGGAATAGATCCAAGATCTTGAAAGAAGGCCCATTACAGGGTAAGCTCCCACCAGCCACATGCAGGCTGGTAGTGAGGCTGGGAGTGAGGCCCTCATGATATCCTCATGGACACATGTTTGAGAGGACTACAGGCACCTGAATCTCCCCCGGGTTCATGGTTTGGGGCCCTTTCCTCGTGGCTGCATGGGAGAATAGACTTGTCATGTTAAGTGTAGGCTGACTGTCTCATCTTCTTCCATCTCAGGGGACCTCTAGGACGTTCTCTGGTTCAGATGCTCTCTATTCCTGACTTGGTTCTCTCTCAAGCTGCGTGCATTGTCTCGATCCTTACATTCCATATGTCAAGGCACATGCTGTCTGATTGGGCACAGGTATCCTTTTGGTGATTTTTTAAAATATATTTTATTAATTTTTTATAGAGAGGAGCAGAGAGGGATAGAGTTGGAAACATCGATGAGAGAGAAACATTGATCAGCTGCCTCCTGCACACCCCCTAACTGGGGATGTGCCTGCAATCAAGGTACATGTCCTTTACTGGAATCGAACCTGGGACCCTTCAGTCCGCAGGCCAACACTCTATCCCAGGGGTGGGCAAACTTTTTGACTCGAGGGCCACAATGGGTTCTTAAACTGGACCAGAGGGCCGGAACAAAAGCATGGATGGAGTGTTTGTGTGAACTAATATAAATTCTAAGTAAACATCATTACATAAAAGGGTACGGTCTTTTTTTTTTTAGTTTTATTCATTTCAAACGGGCCGGATCCGGCCCGCGGGCTGTAGTTTGCCCACGGCTGCTCTATCCACTGAGCCAAACCGATCAGGGCATTTTGATGATCTTTTAACGTTTATTGCTTCTGCATACTCCATGGTGGTGGTAATTGCCTCTAAGGACCTGACCCGCAGGAAGAGTGACAGACTTGGGGGAGCAGTTATGCAGTGGGCAGACTGCTCCTCTGAGGACCATACTTTCAGAGACAGATGCATCGACTTAAGTTGAAAATGCCTGGCAAGACATATTTATGGGCAGAACCTGGTGATGCTAAATGTTAAGATGTAGGGAATAGTCTCCATATTTTTTATTCTAGAGCCCAGAATCATAGATTGTATCGTGTTCAGCTTCTTTGTGATTATTTTCATAAGCTGCCTTAAATCCTCTCTGGAACCATGGTAAACAACAACAACACCCAAACAAGCAAATAAATAAATACATTTATACATAAACAAACAGGATTTATTGGGTATTTACTGTGCACCAAATAATGCACTATCTTTCACATACCTGTTTCCTTTAAACCTCACACCTAGTCATCATAAGTTCTATCCCCAGACATTGGCCAGATATTTGCCATAAGAGGTAGGGTCATGTGGGCCTGTTTTTGTCCAGCCTCTGCAGCAGGCAGGCCAAGGGATGCAGCAGGAGAGAGGGAACACGCTGCCACCAGGAGAACCTCTAAAACGGGGGGAGGAGGTGTTTGCAAGAGCGCAAGCCTGAGAGTTAAGGCTTGACTTTCTTGATTGCCAGAAATGCTAAAGAAATAGCTTTTTTCCCTACTTTCTTTCAGTGGCTTTTTCTGCATGAATGGGAGCTGTCACTGAAGGGATAACTGGTCCAACCAGGCAAATAGGGAGCAAAACTCTCCCTTCCCTTCCCCCTGCAGCCCAAGTGTTTGTATTCAGTGTAGGTCTGCACTGGGACACCCACCTGTCTGTCTTCCACAATTCACCTACACACCCCAAAGAATAAAAGTTGTGTTTCTAGGATGCAATCGATCTTTCATTTGCATGACTAGGTCTCTCTGATGTAGGAAGCCCATCTTCACATTTGTGGGTGTGTGACACAGTCAAGTCTAAAATGTGTTCAGATGTCTGGTCCTCCCCGCCCAGCAAGTGGGAAGCATGGGGCTCTGATTTGTCAGGGGTTCTGACGCCCTGAGCTGGTGTGGGCGAGGAGTGTCCTTCTGAGAAACAACACCCAAACACAAGTGTCATAAATGTGGGTCATGAACCAAATAGACAGTGCAAACAAAGTGTGGGTACAAAGGAGGTGGATGGAAAGGCAGCAGTGAGTGGGCCTGAGAACCAGCACAAAGAGTGATTCAGCTGCCCCACCCACCCCCAGAGGATCTCATGGTGCTGGAAGGTGCCTTGAGGGTGTTTTACAGATCCTGTTGGGTGGGGCACAAGCACTTACAACTGTTTCAGGGAACTGGGTTTCACTCTGAAGAAGAAGGAACTCCATCAATATCAGGCAACTGGTTTAACTTTTATTCAAGGAAAACTGCAATACACAATCAGAATTCTGTTATTTAGGTAAGTTGCAGCTGACTGTTTCGGATATAAACTGTCAGAAAAAGTAGATTCTGACGTCACTGAGGTTGCCTGGGAGTTACCTGTGTGTGCATGTGCAGGCACGCCATGTGCGTGGGCACACACACACACAAGCACATTGCTGTAATAGGAAACATACTAGCAAACAAGGGAAGAATCTGCATTATCTCAGAACAACCAGTTTTCTCTTGTTTTCACTGAGTTCACTGGGCAAAAATCATAATATTATATACTAGAGGCCCAGTGCATGAAATCGCATGAGACCCAGACCCGCTGCTCTGTGGGACCCACCAATGCACCTCCTGGTTACTGGTCATTTGGTCATTACGGCGTTATGGCGTTACGGTCACTGGCTTTTTAAAATATAAATTTTACCAATCCAGACAGAAAATTCTTTTCAGCCTAATAATTTACATGGGCATTTATGTTGTGTCCCATAGTGTGTGTGTGTGTGTGTGTGTATGCATGAAACCATCTTTAATGCTGAGGAATTCAAATCTCTTTTGTAAGTGGTAATATTTAGACCAGCAGTTCTCAACCTGTGGGGTCGTGACCCCTTTGGTGGTTGAACGACCCTTTCACAGGGATCGCCTAAGACCATCCTGCATATCAGATATTTACATTATGATTCATAACAGTAGCAACATTACAGTTATGAAGTAGCAACGAAAATAATTTTATGGTTGGGTCACAACATGAGGAACTGTATTTAAAGGGCCAGAGGTTGAGAACCACTGATTTAGACAAATCAAACAGGTAACTTCTCAAGACAGGAATAACGGTTCCTAAATGCCAAATTTAGGAACATTACATTTTGCCAGAACATGATGTTTCCATTGTTCCCCCAAGCAGTCAGTTCCAGGGCCTACTAGACATCAGGGGTTCCAATTGCTTCTCTTTGGGCAGGATTTGCATCCATTGTTGAGCCCCTCACTATCTTCAAGCTCTCCTCAACTCAACGGATAAGATTCTGGGGAACCAGGGCCTGTGATGGGCTGAGGTGGGGGAAGAAGTAGGACAGGTAAAGAGGAAGATTGCACGTAAAGGCAAGGACCCTGATGTGAGAAGAAGCTGGTTATAAAAAGATGTATTTCACAAAGGGCTTATTCTCGTTTTATGTGACTACCCAGGAGGGACGGTCGCCCTCATGCCTGCTCTGGAGTAGAGAAGGAAAGACATTTCTATTTATTAGACTTAGGTAGAGTTTAGGGGACTGGGCAGGTTGGTGGTTGCTTTAAAGGCATGAAGTCAAGTGCAGACAACTTTGAAGCATTGCTGCTCCATCTGTGCATCTAATTGAGTCGCTTGTGGGTCAGCAGGCTCCAGAGTATAACAATTTGTCTGCACTGGACACAGAGTGGACCAATTTAATGCTTGCTGCAGGGTGAGAATTTCCACAGCCTTTGATCAGACTGTTTTTTTAGGTCACTAACATTTAGAGGTAGTTGAAAATATCAAGTAATTGGTAAGAAATTAGATGGTTTGTGGCTAATTGGCAAAAGCCTAGATTACATCATTATTTGGATTTTATCCACTTAATGAAAAAGTCTTGAGATCTTTAGGAAGAACGTGTTAATGTTAATACCACGTGTGCAGCCCACTCTATGGTGTGCAAATATCTGCCGTCTTCCCTCCCCTGCCCGCCCTTGTGCTTGTCTGCTCCCTTGGACCTCTGAATCCACAATGGCTTTCTGTGGCATCATTGCTCCTTTACTACTTCACTTTACAGAAAGGAAAGGGAAGGGAAGGGAAGGGGAGGGGAGGGGAGGGGAGGGGAGGGGAGGAGCCCTAGCAGGTTTGGCTCAGTAGATAGAGTGTAGGACTGAAGGGTTCTGGGTTCAATCCTAGTCAAGGGTGTGAACCTGGTTACAGACTTGAACCCCAGCCCTGGTCAGGTGCATGGGGGAGGCAACTAATTGATGTGTCTCTCTCACATCCACGTTTCTCTCTCTCTGTCTCTCCTCCCTTCCATTCTCTCTCAAAATCAATGGAAAAATATCTTCAGATGAGGATTAACAACAACAACAAAGGAAATGAAACCCTCTATTTGTTCTTCAGCTTAGAATGGAGCAGGCTGAAGAAAATTGCAATCTGACACATAATCACTAAAATGCCTGTTATGTGAAGAGAGTTTCCAAGAAAATTTCTAAGAGAATCTTAGAAGTGGAAGAGAATGCCACAGGTGTTTGGTGTTATTTCTTGAAGACATTGTCCCCACCAGCCTAGCCATCATTTCTGGAAGAGCCTTCACAACACATCCTCTAAATATGTTTTTGATCAATGTCCTCCTTTTAAAATCAGTCACCAGCCCTGAGCACAACACTCCAGGAGCGGGCCCACCACACCCTGGTGCCCACCTTCAGCTCATGCTCCACCAGAAGCAGTGGGACCTGTTCCCTTGAACCCCAGGTCATCACCTGTTAACCCTGTCGTGTTTAGAAACAAGAGAGGGAGGTATTCCGCAGCTAGTACTCTTTGGAGTGTTTCCTTCCATTTTAAAAAGACTGATTTTTATTTATTTATTTTTTGCCTGGTGTGTTAGTCAGCTCAGGCTGCCATAGCAGGGGGGCTAAGCAACATTTTTCACTCACCGTTTCGGAGGCTGGAGTCCAAGATCAAGATTCTGGTTGAATCAGCTCTGGTGAAGTGCCTCTTTCTGGTTGCCTTCTTGTTACGTCCTTTCCTCAGTCCATGCTTGAGGCTAGAGAAAGAGAGCAGGATCACTTACAACCTAATTTAAACTTCATTACATCCCCCTCTCCATACTGCCTCACCGGGTGCTTCCCTAATGTTCAGTCCACGGCATGGAATGTGCCTCTAATTTCGTCTTTTGCTTTTTCAGTTCATCATGCATGAACTTCATGTTGCTCCACAATCTTTATGACCTTTTTTTACTTTTCCTGATTATATGATTTTCATATATTCTTATTATTAAGACATTTGGTGAAAGATAGTGAAAAAACTAAACCTTAAAGTCACCTAGGCATAATCACTATTAAATTTAAATGCATTCTGCCCTAGCTGGTTTAGCTCAGTGGATAGAGCATCGGCCCATGGATTAAAGGGTCCCAGGTTTGATTCCAGTCAAGTGCATGTACCTTGGTTACAGGCTCAATCCCCAGTGCAGAGGTGTGCAGGAGGCAGCTGATTGATTTTCCTCTCTCATCAATGTTTTTAACTCTCTATCCATCTCCTTCTCTGTAAAAAATCAATAAAAAAAATATATTTTTTAAATTTAATTGTATTCTCTTTCTCTAGTTTTTTAATACATTTCTATATATTGTGTATACAATATACATTTACAGAATGGATTATATAAATTTAATAGCCAGTTATTGTATATTAGAAGTGCATCATAAGTATTCCTCCAATGTTAAAAATTAGTGGACCACATATTTTAACAACCACGTAATCCTATGTAATAAAACCCTAATATGCAAATAGACCCAATTGTGGAATGGCCTGTGGCTATGACATGCACTGACCACCAGGGGGCAGTTGTTCAATGCAGGAGCTGCCCCCTGGTGGTCAGTGTACTCCCACAGGGGGAGAGCCACTCAGCCAGAAGCCGGGCTCACAGCGCTAAGGAGCAGCAAGCAGGTGGGCAGTAAGGAGCAAGGGGTCCCAGACTGTGAGAGGTCGCAGGCCAGGCTAAGGGACCCCTCCACCCCAGTGCATGAATTTCGTGCACCAGGCTTCTAGTATTTTATAATATGCCAGCACCACAGTTTATTTTACCAAACTCATATTGTTGACCTTTTGAGTTGTTTCCAGTTTTTGATAAATAATATTTTAAGTAATATTATGGCTTATAAGCATTTGCCCACATTTCACATTTGTTTTAGGCCATGTGGCTGCTAAATCAAATAATAACTTGTATGGTACTGGAAATATCAGGAGGAACACTTTGTAAAGTATATAATTATTAACTCCTATTCTGTACACCTACAACTAATACAAAATAATATTGAATGTAAACTGTAATTGAAAAATAAAATTAAAAAATAATAATAGAAATATTTTAATACTCTTATACATATTGCCACTTGTTTACAGAATCTCAACAATGATTACTCATGGTTTTAAAAATACTATTTGAAAAATAGAAATAAGCATAACACAAAGAAATAATTTTATTCAGTCACCTAACATAGTCATTGTTAAAATTGCAAAAATTAGATGGGATCATATTGTTTTAAATCTTACTTTTTAATTACAATATTTGTGAAAATATTTATGATGTACTTTTATAATATTTCAAAGGCTACATTGTGTTCTATTGTATGGACACATTTAATTTAATTAAACAATTTCCTATTTTTGAATTTTTATTTCTGTCTTTATTATAAAGAAGACAGAACTAAACATTCTAAAAGATAAATCTTCAATTACATCCTACATACAGAGTTCGTGTACCAAATGTTTACAAATGTTTAATGACTTTAACATAAGCTATTAAATTGTACTCCAAAAGTTTGTGCTCATTTATATTTTCATCAGCTGTATAAGAGCAGTACCTTTGCTGGTAGGGAGAGTAACACATAATCATTGTACATTTAATAAGTGAAAACAAATTTCAATTTAATGTCCATATTTATCTAGAAGTAAGGTTGAATATTTTCCACATATTTATTGGCCGGTTTTATTTTTTCATTAACTACTTGTTAGTGTTCTTTGGCCATTTATTATTAAACGTATCCATTTTTCTTTTGTGAATTTGTAAGATTTTCCTATATATTTAAGTAGCATTTCTTAAACTATGTTCCACAGAAAATTAATGTCTCATGAAAGGATAATAAATTTTTGCTAAAATGGAAAAAAATGATACTGGTGATATTGTTTAATTGTTCATTAAAACTTACTTTTAAATGTATATGTAAGAAAAATATTTTTGAAATATAAACAATTTTTATTATTTGATATCTATTTTTGAGATAGAAATGGTTATACCTGAAAATGCCAGGAAGTGGCATGATATCACAATGTTTATGCAACCAGTGTTGCTACTGCTCATTCACTGAGCACCTGCTGTGTGCCATCTAGTCTGTGGTCCTGAGACTGCCATGTGTCTTATCTTATAATGTCCACATATATTTGTGATATATTTAATGGTATATGTAAATCATGAATCAAATTTTAACTCTTTTGTATCAGTTAATTTGCCTTTGAGACTACCTATTCTTATCTACTTATTTTTGTCATTTATTAAGGTATTCTTTGCTGGTCTCAATTATTCATACAGATAAATTTTAGAATAAGTCTGTCCAGATCTTCTCCCAAAATTCTTTTAGGATTTTTACTGTAATTGCAATAATTTCATTGATTTATCTGGAAAGAACTTATCTTGGTACAAGGTGAAATCTTCCAATTTAGCAACTAATTTTTCAAGTCTTATTTTAACTCACTCTCAGAGACTCAGAGTTTTTTTGGTGGTTGTTAATCCTCTCCTCACCCGAGGATATTTTTTCCATTGAGTTTTAGAGAGAGTGAAAGGGAGGATGGAGGGGGAGAGAGAGAAAGAAACATCAATGTGAGAGAGACACATCGATTGGTTGCCTCCTGCACTCATCCCAACCAGGGCCAGGGATCGAACCTTCAACCCAGGTACATGCCTTTGACTGAGAATCAAACCCGCAACCCTTTGTTACGTGGCCCAACACTCTAACCGCTGAGCAACACTGTCCAGGGTGAGACTCAGTTTTTTTAAAGAAAAGTTATAACTTTTATAATTTTTTAGAACTATGCTTATAACTTTTATCATTAAGAGATATTTAACTAATATGGTTGAGCTTCCTTCTACCATCTTATCTTTTTCTTTTGTTTATTCATTTTCCTTGATGTTTCTTTTTATAATAGTGGTTTCTTCTGTATGTTTGTTTCTGTAACTACATTGTTAAATTTTCTAAAATTGTTATCAATATTAATCATTAAAGTATCTATTGACTTTTCTTTATAAAACTTGTGAATTTTACCATAATTTTATTCCCTTTCTCTCCCTCCATCTTGCTGCTTTTCTTGGTATGACCAGAGATTTTAGACCTCGATTTTTGTTATTACTATTTTGCATCTTGATGCCTCTAAAGAATGTTTTTTAACATTTGCATCATCTCTGTCCATTCTACTATTTCTTCTACATTGCATCCCTATCTATTCTTGAGGTCATTTTGATTCACTTTTTTAATCAAGATATTTTTAATTTTTATTGAATTTATTAGGGTGACATTGGTTAATAAAAGTTTCAAGTGTACAACTCAGTAAAACATCATCTGCACACTGCATCATGCACCCATTACCCAAAGCAATGTTTCCTTCCATTCCCATTTCCCCCCTTTGCCGACTTCCACTTCCCCCCACCCCTTTCCCTCCTCTGGCTATCAGTATACTATTGTCCATGTCTATGAGATATGTATATAATATTTGCTTAACCCTTCACTTTTTTCACCCACCCCAACCCCTCTCCACTCTGACAGCTGTCAGTCTGTTCCATGTATCTATGCTTCTGTTTCTGTTTTGTTTATTAAATTATGTTGTTGATTAGGTTCCACATAAAAGTGAGATCATATTGTATTTGTCTTTCTCTGACTGGCTGATTTCACTTAGCAGAATAATTTCTAGGCCCATTCATGCTCTCCCAAAAGGCAAGATTTCCTTTTTCATGGCTGAGTAGTATTCCATTGTGTAAATGTACCACAGCTTTTTTATCCACTCATCTACTGATGAGTTCTTGGGCTATTTCCAGATCTTGGCTATTGTAAATAACACTGCAATGAACATAGGGATGTATATAGTCTTTCGAATTAGTGCTTCGGGTTTCTTGGATATATTCCCAGAAGTGGGATCGCTGGGTCAAAAGATAGTTCCATTTTAAATTTTTCTGAGGAAGCTCCATACTGATTTCCATCGTGGCTGCACCAGTCTGCATTCCCACCAACGGTACATGAGGGTTTCCTTTTCTCCACATCAGCGGTTCTCAACCTGTGGGTCGCGACCCCTTTGAGGGGTCGAACAACCCTTTCACAAGGGTTGCCTAAGACCATCAGAAAACACATATATAATTACATATTGTTTTTGTGATTAATCACTCTGCTTTAATTATGTTCAATTTGTAACAATGAAATTGGGTGTCACCACAACATGAGGAACTGTATTAAAGGGTCGCAGCATTAGGAAGGTTGGGAACCACTGCTCCACATCCTCACCAACACTTGTTTGTTGATTTATTGATGATAGCCATTCTGACAGGTGTGAGGTGATATCTCCTTGTGGTTTTAATTTGCATCTCTCTGATGATTAGTGTGAGCTTATACAGCTTAACACCAAGAAAATAAAAAACCCAATTTAAAAATGGGCAGAGGATCTGAATAGACATTTCTTCAAAGAGAACATCCAGATGGCCAATAGGCATACGAAAATACTTTACATTTTAAAGAGAGATATGTTATTGGTAGGTTTGAAATACTTGCATTTCTGATCATTTCTGAGGTTTTTACAGTGGAAATAAGATTCTCGGGTCAGAATCCTTTTCTTTCAACCCTCTGGTAGCCATCGCTCCATTATTGTATCAAATTCAGTATTATAGTAAAGAAAGATTACCTTTTGCTTTACTTAGTAAATGCTTATAGGAATTTTTTTTTTTTTCAAAAATACAACAAAACCTGTCTAGGTATGAGTTTCCTCACTGATTTGTCAGCCACTCAATTAGCCTTTTTGCTCTGAATACTCAAGTTTTTATCAGCTGAGGGAAATTGTCTTCTATAATATTTTTGATTATTACTTCTCCTCTGTGTGCTGTGTCTTCTCATTGTAGAAGTCCTATTACACATATTTTGGATTTTGGGGATCTCTCCTATTCTCATAAATCTCTAAGTCAGAGGAGAACACCTATAGCTATGAATTTCCTGTAATAGTCTGCAGTTTGCGGCCTTCATTTTAGTTTTTAATTTAGCACTCATATTTTTTATCTTTGTAACATCTTTCTTGGGCTCTATTTCTGCACAGTGCTTTATTCATGTCTTACCTAGCTTTATGATTCAAACTCCTTCTGAATTTTTATAAGAAAATTTATTTGAATTCTTGTACAGTTCTATCCTGTTGCTTCAGTAACAAGAGATAATTGTATTGCTAAGATTTATACCTTCTTTTGAATTGCTTTGTCTTTTCAGTGATTTTTCACAAGATATGTGCTGGTCTGCTTTTATGACTTCAGATGAATCTGAAATTGTTAAGATCTCTGTGCAAACATTTTAGCCCAAGTAAATGGAGAAAGAAAATGTTTACATTTGCTATAGTTTTCCTATGTCTGGAAGTCAATGCAAAATAATGAACAAGCTGCAGCAGGTGTAGTATAGCAGGGAGCTTCACCTCTGGGCCCATGGGTTTTGTCTACATCTTAGTGATGGCAGCCCAGGCAGCACCCCAAGTCCAAGGTTGCCCTCATAAAGAGTCAGTCACAGCATTGCTATGTATTTGCTCACCTTGGCTAGTCATTTCAAACATAAAAATAACAACAATAATAGCTGGCATCTTTGAGTGTTTATAATGTGCCAGCCACTCTTCTGGCCTTGGATATAAATGGCACAGAAAGATCCTGTTATTTGTGATTTACTCTTCTAGGCTGTTTTCCATAGAAATTACTAAGATTGAGACTTGATCCCTTCACCTCCAAGCCAACCAATGATAGCCAGAGTGACCATATAACTTATCATCCAAACTGAGGCACTTTGGGAAGCTGCCCCCCCCCGACATCCTGGTAGTCCCCAACTGTCCCCCTCTGCCAGCCTGGTTGCCCCTAACTGCACACCCCCCCCCCACCAGCCCGGTCGCCCCTAACTTCCCTCCCTACTGGTCACACCTAACTGCCCCCCTGCTGGCCTGGTTGCCCCTCACAGCCCCCCTGCCAGCTTGGTTGCCCCACACAGCCTGCTGTTCAGTCATTTGGTTGTCCCTCACTAACACCCCTACCAGCCTGGTCGCCCCATGCAGCCTGCTTGCTCAGTCATTTGGTCGTCCCTCACTAACCCCCCTGCTGGCCTGGTTGTAGGCAGCCATCTTGTGATGGTATGAGGGTTAATTTGCATATTACCTCTTTATTATATAAGATAAATACATCTACACATCTCTCTAGATAGAGCTAGAGATAGACATAGATATATAGATATAGATGTAGATATTCATTTTCTAACTCTGTCTACTGAGAAGGCCTGGGAATCATGACTCCCAGTGTCACAGTGCAATGAGCACATCTAGTTCCCAGATTTTGGTTTCTAAAGGTCATTATCCACTAAAAGGAACTAAACCTCCTTGGAGAAATAGAAGACTTCAGTGCTGGTGCAGTCAAAGTGCAAGATGAGCCAGAAACATCCTGTGCCAGAACGTGCTCAACAAATGATGGAGACACGTCAAAACAACGCAAAACCATCTTGAAGACATTCCCCTGGAGAAATCTTGGATGATTTTAGCAGCAAAATAATTTATGAGGTAACATTTAAACCCATTGAATAAAATAGAAATACCCAATTTCATGCTAATTTAAATAAACTAGATAAATAAGTAAGTGGGAAATTTGGTGATATACAGTATATTTATATCATCACAAAGTAACTCTTTACCTAAGAGTTACAAATGACAAAGGGAAAAAGTTAACTTTACAGTGAGTGGAGAAACCTGTCAGATACCACCTCAATGACGTGATTAAACTTTATCTTACCAGTAACGAGACTAATCAAAATTGTGCCACTTGCTTTTCCTTTCACCGCTGTGGCGGCAGCCATGAGTACGCTCAAGCTTCTGATTGGCTTATAGAAAGTCTGGTTGGACCCCAGTGAGACTAATGAAATCGCTATGCCAACTCCCGTCAGCAGATTCGGAAGCGGATCAAAGATGGGCGGATCATCGGAAGCCTGTGACTGTCCATTCCTGGCTCGATCCAGAAAAACACCTGGGCCCGCAGGAAAGGCAGGCATATGGACATAGGTAAGCGAAAGGGTACTGCCAATGCTCGTATGCTTGAGAAAGTAACCCGGGTGAGGAGGGTGAGAATTCTTCGCTGGCTACTCAGAAGATAGTGTGAATCTAAGAAGATTGACCACCACATGTTCCACAGCCTGGGCCTGAAAGTGAAGGGTAACGTGTTCAAAAACAAGCGGATTCTCATGGAACATATCCACAAGCTGGAAGGCAGACTAGGCTCACAAGAAGCTTCTGGCTGACCAGGCCAAGGCCCGCAGGTCTAAGACCAAGGAAGCCTGAAAGCATCATGAAGAGTGGTTCTAGGCCAAGAAGGAGGAAATCATCAAGACTCTCCAAAAGGAAGAGACCAAGAAATAAAGCTTCACCTCTCTGTCATGTACATGTGGCCTTGGCAATTACATGGTTCAATCATTTAATAAAAGTAGCCTTCATCTAGCCCTACCTGGTTTGGCTCAGTAGATAGAGCATCAGCCTGCAGACTGAAGGGTCCCAGATTTGATTTGTCAAGGACACATGCCTAGGTTTCAAGCTCCATCCCCAGTAGGGGGTGTGCAGGAGGAAGCCATTCGATGATTCTCCTTTATCATTGATGTTTCTCTCTCTCCCTCTCCCTTCCTCTTCGAAATCAATAAAAATATTTTTTTTAAATTAGCCTTCATCTAAAAAAAAAAAAAAAATTGTGCCACTTGATAGGATTCAATAAGAAGAACACATCTTCACTTCTGTGATATTCTTACCAAAGTCAGATAACCTGAATCAAATCTTAAGGGAATATCAGACAAATCCAAACTGAGGTACCATCTACAAAACAATTTCTCTAGCTATTTACATATATACAATGGAATATTAGTTGGTCATAACAAAGAGTGAAATCTTACCATTTGTGACAGCATGTATTGACCTAGAGCAAGCATGTCAAACTCAAAGTCTAACACAAGCCAAATAAACAAGGTTTAAGTTTATGTAGGCCACAAAAAAAGCAAAAGCTTCAATTTTCATAGAAACTTATGTTTATTTTGATAGAGACATGCTGACTACAAAGGGCTGAAATAAATGAGTAATTGTTAACATAAAATAATAGGACATTTTAATAAAAATTAATATTTTTTCTTGAACATTAACTTACCAGACACTGAATAACTACACAAATTAATAAGCATAATACAAATAAACCTATTTTTCTTGTTCTCCGAAAGCGAAATATTTCATGTTGCACACACCAAACAAGCAGTCCAAGACTAATGATGTGGCAATCAGCTGCTAAAATATTCGCTGCTAGTATTAGTGGAAAGAAATGGTGCGCCTGTGCATAAGGCGCATAAGGGAAATGACTGCAACACGATTATAGTAATCAGTCCTTAGTGAACGTTGTAGTTCATTATTAATAATTATGTATAACAGGATATTGTAAAAATTAAGTTATGAAATTTTTATTAAAATGTTTCTTACATACCATTATATTGGCTGAACTGCAAACATATTCGTTGTGGGCTTCGAGTTTGACATGCTTGACCTAGAGCAGTGGTTCTCAACCTTCTGGCCCTTTAAATACCGTTCCTCATGTTGTGACCCAACCATAAAATTATTTTTGTTGCTACTTCATAACTGTACTGTTGCTACTGTTATGAATCATAATGTAAATATCTGATATGCAGGATGGTCTTAGGCGACCCCTGTGAAAGGGTCGTTAGACTACCAAAGGGGTCGTGACCCACCGGTTGAGAACCGCTGACCTAGAGGGTATTATGCTCAGTTAAATAAGTCAGTGAGAGAAAGACAAACACCATGTGGTTTCACTGATCTGTGGAATCTAAAGAACAAAATAAACAAAATAGAAACAGACTCATAACACAGAGAGAAAACTGGTGGTTGCCACAGGGATGGGGGTTAGGAGACTAGGTGAAAAAGGTGAAGGGATTAAGAACTACAAATAGGTAATTACAGAATAGTCACACTGATGTAAAGCATAGAGAATATCTATACTAATAAAAGGGTAACATGCAAATTGGTCACGACACCCTCACAGTCATGACCAGATATGCTAATTAGTCACAACCAGATATGCTAGTCATGACCAGTATGCAAATTGACCTCACTCCAACACAATAATAAGAGAGGAATATGCTAATTAGCCCTGATATGCTAATCAGTCACAACTAGTATGCAAATTGACCATCACTCCAAAACACAAGAGGGCTGCCCCCATGTGGCCACAAGCTGGCCTGCAGGGGAAGGCATTGGGGGTGACCAGGCCAGCAGGGGAGGGCAGTTGGGGGTGATTGTGCCAGCAGAGGAACAGTTAGGCGTCGATCAGGCTGGCAGACAGAAACAGTTAGGGGCAATCCTTTGGGATTGGGCCTAAACAACCAGTCAGACATCCCTTGAGGGGTTCCAGATTGGAGAGGGTGCAGGCTGGGCTGAGGGACACCCCCCAGTGCACGAATTTCATGCACTGGGCCTCTAGTAGTCTATAATATTCTAATAACTATGTATGGTATCAGATGGGTACTAGATTTATTGGGGTGATCACTTAGTAAGTTATATGATGTCCCATCACTGAGTTATACACTTGAAACTAATATACTGTTGTATGTCAACTGTAATCAAAAAATTGAAAATTTTTTAAATTGGTCTGTAATCTTCAAAAGTGACATGACCATGAAAAGCAAGGGAAGGAGGAGGAACTGTCCCATATTGAAGGAGACTAAAGGGCCATAGCAAATAAAAGCAACATGTAATTCTGAACTGGGTCCTTTTACTATAAAGACATTATTGAGACCATTGAGGAAACTTGAACAGAGTGTGAAGACTAAATGATAGTAATGTATCAATGGTAATTTCTTAATTTTGATTATTGTATTTTGGTTATATAGGGAGAATGTAGGAAATTCTCCCTAAAATATTCTAGGGTGGTAAGTAGATCATGTCAGTAACTTATCCTCAAATGATATAGGAAAAGTTCTTTGTACTTCAGTTGCAATTATTAAAAGTTTGATATTGTTTCAAACTAAAAAAAAAAAAATTTACATGGAGCAAAGTTGTGAATATTTTAAATGATCCTTGATACAAAGGGCTAAATTGTTTCCCCAAAGGGTTGGACCTTGTCTTATGACTGTTCAGTTCCTCTTTTTTCCTATTAAATTTTTGCCAGGTAAGCCAGGCACTAGCTGCATTCCAAGGCCTTATTTCAGTCCTACCTGTCACAGTTTATAATAGAAGTGCTGATTTTCATGAACTCACTTATCTCAGTGTGGGGGCAATCACTCATTGTATCATTAGCTGATAATGACTAGATGAGTTGATTGAGCTGTAAATGACTATGGTTAGAGATTGCAGCTCTAGCTGATTAGATAAATATGCCACATATTTCATTTTGATCATATCAATTTCACTATCATTTGAAATGTCTTTCTTCATCCTAAAGTTCTCATTAAGACATGGTAATTTCTCTGAAATATGACTGTATGCATGACTTCTATCAACGAAAACCAATAGTTACAGAAAAGGAAGGTTATTTTACATTTTAGCAATGGCATAGCTCTATGATTTCACGCACCTCTCAAAATCTAAAGACCCTTTGTTAGAAAGTGAGTGGTAGCTTGATTGCGCTTGGAATAGTACACACGTGTGGCAGGGCAGAGACCAGTGCCTCTTTAATGGGAAACCTTGTCTAGCTTTAGAATGTTGGTGAAGAGGCTGGAGGGTTTTTCCCCCAGTGAGTCCTAAAGAATGGCTCTTTGGCACCTGGTGTCTGGCATTATTTAGACTTTCTAGCGCTCTGCTGTGCAAACTTTCAACAGCACATGAACCTCATTAAAATGCAAGTCTGGTTCAGTCGGTCTGGGATGGGACCCAAGAGTCTGAATTTGTAACAAGATCCTGGGCGATGGCAGAGCTACCAGTGCACAAACTGCACTCACAGTGAAGGAAAGGGCTCGCATATAGCTTGCCCTGCAATGTTCTCAAGAGCAGGCCCCAGAGGCTGTGTGCAAGGAGAGGCTTGGCACACCAGAAAGTCTGCTCTCAGAGCAGAGTCAATCCAGCAGCCAGCTGGGTGGACCATGACAATGCCCACAGTGAGCAATTATATTGGACCAAGATTGTGTACTTAAGGGAACAGCCAAAAATGTAATGGTCTTGTTTATATAGTGCTGTGGTCTTTATAGGAATTTGACCCATATCTCTTATCCTATACTAGAGGCCCGTTGCATGAAGATTCGTGCAATAGGCCTTCTTTCCCCTGGCTGCCAACACCAGTTTTCCTCTGGCACCCGGGACCCAGACCTTCACTCTGGCCACCGCCTTCCATCTTCACTCTGGACACAGTCTTCGCTGTGACTGGAGCCTTAAGTCTTTGCTCCTCGCTCCAGCTGGAGTCTTCAGTCTCTGGCCAGAGCTGCTCCTGTAGCTCCTTCCACCCCCCACCCTCCCCTTCATAGCTTGATCGCTGCTTCGCCTGCAGACCTCGCCGATGGGCTCCTGGGTCCCAGGGGGCCACCTTGCCTGTGGCCTGGCTTTCCGATCACAATCACGATCATGGGCTGTAGGCAAGGTGGCTCCTGGGTCCCAGGGGGCTGCCTTGCCCTGGCTTTCCAGCGGCTCCTGGGGTTGCACACGGGGGCCTGGATGGCGGCTCCCAGTGTCCCACCCTGCCTGCAGTATGCAAATTAGCCGCCATTTTTGTTGGTGGTTAATTTGCATATCACGCTGATCAGCCAATGGCAATGGTAGCGAAGGTACGGTTAATTACCATGTTTGTCTATTATTAGATAGGATAATAAAAGCCTAATATGCTAAGTGTTCAGTCGTCCAGTTGGCCATTCAACCAATCAAAGCATAATATGCTAATGATATGCTAAGGCCACCATGACATGCACTGGCCACGAGGGGGCCGACGCTCCAACTGGTAGGTTAGCTTGCTGCTGGGATCTGGCCAATCGGGACTGAGCGAGATGGGCCGGACATGCCCTGGAGCCCTCCTGTGGTCCCTCCCTGGCTGGCCAACCTCCCATGTCCTCCCTGACCCCAATCGTGCACCAGTGGGGTCCCTTGGCCTGGCCTGCGCCCTCTCACAATTCAGGACTGCTTGAGGGATGTTGGAGAGCCAGTTCCGCAGGCCATGCCGAGGGATCCCAGGTACATGAATTCGTGCACTGGGCCTCTAGTTTTCTCATAAAACTCCTAACCCTGGGGAAGACAAGTCATTGTCATTCCATGCAAAGGAAAGAAACAAAAGATGGAGGAGTGTGGGGGTCTCATGAGCTCCCTTGAGTGCCCCCAGGTAAATAGAAATCTTGTCTGTTCTGGTGAGTCACAAATTGGCCCGAGGTTTAGGTTTAAGTTTATTCAGATATTTTCCCAATGTTGAGATAAGGGAAGGGTTCCTGGGCTGCGTGTTACTGAGCCTTTTCCATGAATATCTTGGATTCAGAATCTTTGGGGGTGAAGTTTGCCCTGTGTTAAAAAGGTACATTAATATTTCAAAGGTGCAATAAATTGGCACTTTCTACTTCAAGTGGTCTCTTAAACTTGAAAAACCGGATAATACTCTCCCTATTATATTGGGGCTCTAGGAGGTAAATTAATTTACCCAAGGTCACATACCTAGTAAGTGGTGGAGGTGGGGTTTGAATTCTACCTGTATGATTTCGAAGCTCAAAGACCTCCTATGCCAGGCTTCTTGTCTAAGAATGTTGGTATGACAAGTATTATCATTTAAATCAGTGAGAAATTGGTGATATGCTGGGATGTTGTCACTTGACCAAGATTACACAACTACTCAATGATAGAGAAAGAATCCAAACCCAGGTCTAACCTGCACGGGTTTTGCATTGAACCCACTTCCTCCAATGATCCAAAAATCATGCTGCCAGCAGCAGTGACATGAATATCACAGGATATGTGTACAACAGTTACAGTTCTCAGCGTTGTTTGGGTTTCACCATATTTGTGAGAGGTCAGTAGGGCGGCGTTCCATGCAGTTCACAAGTTAGGAAACCAAGACCGTGAAAGTTAAACCCAAGGACTCACAACTAGGAAGAGGTAGGTGGTCCTAAAGTCTAGGTCTTGGGAAGCAAATTTTGAGTCTACAGGCATTGCTGTCATCAAAATACCTCAGCATGTTTTTGGAGTATTTTTAAATGGGTCTATCCCCACTGTGCATAGAGATGTATCTCCTCTTTAAAGCATTTTATTTAGAAGCTAGCCACGGCTGTGGTCTGCTTTTCAATTCCCCAAATAATGGCATCTATCTCAATAAGAATTGGAGTACCGTCAGCACATAAAAATGAAAATGACCCAGACCCTGCCTTCAAGGAGCTTACAGCTGAGGAGCCATGAAAAGTCATAGACATAACTGATGTGCTTATGAAATGAAAAATTCCGTTGAGTCTCTATGTGAAGCAGTACAAACTAAGGCAAAGATAAAAGTGAGGAAGGACTATAAATACCCATTCTGGAAAGAGGAGAGCTACTTTGCAGGTGAACTTTCCATACCGAAGAGTTACCATATTTTGATTCACAGCAATGCGTTTCTTCATTTCTCCTTTCTGTGTCCAGGATCCCCAATAAACCTGCCAGAAACATTTTGGAATTTTATTCTTGGTAAACAATTATTATTAGCTCTTCGTGGAATAATCACCAATTGCTCTGTTGGACTGCTTGCTGCATTCCAGTTGTATAAAAACAAAACACAACCCTTCTCCCCAGTCAGCATGTTTGGGGGAACATACTGAACTCTCATTCTGCTCCAAGCTTTTGCATGTACTCTTACCTGTGGAACACTGTTTCCTTCTGTACTTTACCTGGACAACTCCTCTTATTCAGCCTCCAGGGCTCAGCTTAGCCTTGTGTACCCTGAGAAACTTCTAATTCTCCAAGTCTGGAGTAAGCATGTAGTGGTCTGTATAGGTCAGGGATGGCGAACCTATGACACGCGTGTCAGAGGTGACACACGAACTCATTTTTTTGGTTGATTTTTCTTTGTTAAATGCCATTTAAATATATAAAATAAATATCAAAAATAGAAGTCTTTGTTTTACTATGGTTGCAAATATTAAAAAAAAAAATTCTATATGTGACACGGCACCAGAGTTAAGTTAGGGTTTTTCAAAATGCTGACGCGCTGAGCTCAAAAGGTTCGCCATCACTGGTATAGGTTAAGCTGTGCTGTAATAACAAACATCCTCCACGTCTCAGTGGCTTAAAGAAGGATAAAGGTTTACTTCTGATGTACACTGTATGTCACAGAGGTTACCTGGGGGCTCTGCTCCATATTATCCTCCTTCGGTGTCTGAGCCCAGTGAAGCCTCCATCAGATGGCGTACTCACTGCCGATCACCACCAAGGAAAAGGGCTTTCCACATAGATGTGTTACTTACACCATATCCCATTAGCCAAAATGAGCCATGACTAGCTTTAACGAGGGGAAGAAGTGAATCCCACCTTGTGTAAGACCCAGAATCTCGCAAATACCCAGCACAGAGCTTCTCCTGCTTGCTCCCAGAACCCCAGTACATACCACAGTACAGTACTTACACTGCATGGCAATTGCCTGGTTATAGTCAGTATTCCCTCTGTAGACGCCAAACTTCTTAAGGACAGGCACTCAGCCTTACCTTTATATCCAATACCTACCACAGTGTGTGGCACATATACACGTTCTGTGAAAGAGCTCGAATGAAGAATACAGCACTCTCTGTTTAAAAAATGCAGGTCTGTGTCTTTAAATTCATGATTTCAAAACAATGATAATTAAAAATGCTATTTGTGTGTTATGTTCCTTAGGAAATATATACATATAGCCTTGAGCTATATTTCTGAATTTGCTTTTGAATGCAAATATTTTAACAAGTATAACACAGAGAAGCTTGAACTATCAATTATTCCTAGCAGCGTATGTAAAATACCTTGTTTATCTCAGAAATCTGAAATTAGGCTACAGAAAATAGCTCTGCCTTTAAAAATACATCTCTGAGGCTTTCTATTTGTCCTCAACTCATCTTGAAGATGAATAAAAAGTTAGAGCTGTTTAATATTTATGAAAGAAGAGTAATATTTATTTATTTTCTAAATAAATCTTGGAAACTTATTTCTAAATCTCTAGATTAATGATTGCTAATCAATGATAAGATTCCAAAAGATAAATATTCTATGTTAGAATGACAAGGAAATGAAAAGGATGAATTATCCATCATTGGTTTTCATGTTTATTAATTTTTCTATGTATTTCAGGGCTTTAAAAGAGATCAGTTGGATTTCTACCAAAACAAATGTTTTTAGGAAATAACCCTCCTATTTGTTGTTGAATTCAACCAAAACAGTAAATTCTTTAAAACATCCAGTTACTAACAAGTAGCTTGAATAAATTAAATGGCATGTTCCCAGCAAGCCAGTATGTGCATACATAGCCATAACGTCCTTTAAGAGAAAACAATGTATACGTTTGTAATAAAAAGTAAAGTCCACTGAAATGTTGCATTTCATTAACTGCAAATTTGTTTTTAGAACAACCATGTCATTTTTAAGTGAAAATATTAGACTTAGCAATTACTTGATTTAATATGAAGAATATGCTTATGGCCCTAACTGGTTTGGCTCAGTGGATAGAGCACCGGCCTGCAGATTGAAAGGTCCCAGGTTTGATTCCAGTCAAAGGACATGTACTTTGGTTGTGGGCACATCCCCAGTAGGGGGGGTGTGCAGGAGGCAGCTGATCGATGTTTCTCTCTCATCAATGTTTCTAACTCTCTATCCCTCTCCCTTCCTCTCTGTAAAAAATCAATAAAATATATTTTTTTAAAAAGAATATGCTTATGAATTTTAGCTTCTTTTATTTTATATATTTTATTGATTTCAGAGAGGAAGGAAGAGGGAGAGAGAGATAGAAACATCAATGATGAGAGAGAATCATTGATCAGCTGCCTCCTGCATGCTCCCTACTGGAGGTTGAGCCCACAACCTAGGCATGTGCCCTTGACAGGAATCAAACCCAGGACCCTTCAGCCTACAGGCTGACACTCAATTCAGTGAACCAAATGGGCTAGGGCCAGCTTCTTTATTTTAAAAGCTTTTTGTCAGATTGGCCCTAAGGAAATTCTATAGAATGTTTTATGTGATTAAAACATTGTAATTTGACTGTCATAATACTTTTCTGAGGTAGAGTCTCAGTTACTTTTGCCCCATCTAACTTAAATATGTTTTTTTAATTGAGTTGAGAGAGAGAGGAAGGAAAAGAGAAAGAGAGATAGAATCATCCATGAGAAAGAGACATTGATTGACTACCCCCTGCACAGCTCCCACCAGGGATTGAGCCTGCAACCTGGGCATGTGCCCTGACCGGGAATCTAACGAGGGACCTCTTGGTGCATGG
The DNA here is from genome assembly GCF_014108235.1 of Myotis myotis. Lineage (NCBI taxonomy): Eukaryota > Metazoa > Chordata > Mammalia > Chiroptera > Vespertilionidae > Myotis > Myotis myotis. The sequence continues at coordinate 175,430,481 of NW_023416313.1, read as the reverse complement.
GTGGATGCCCAACCACTGAGCCACCCATTGAACTGGACTGTTTTCCTGCTGTCATTCAGTTTCCTTCTTCTCAGTCCACTCTCCAACAGTTACATTCTGTTACATTTGTAATAATATTACCTTATATTTGTATAGCTGTGTAGAATTTACCCAGTTTATAGTTTTAAAACATGTTTGAATACCTAGAAGAGTAGTGATTATATTTTCAATTTCTAGATGACTAGGATAATTTTTTAAAATACCCTCAGCCAAGCAAACCATTTAAAGGAAGCAATCCGTGCATGCATCTTCCCTGTTTCCTCATGGCTGGAGCAGTATGGACAATGCTATTATTGTAAAATAGCTAGCAGTGCATCCATAGGTGAAATCACCTGTAGTTTCATGTCAACTTGAGTGGGGTCAAATTTTAACAGGAAATTTTCATGAATCCTCTCAGCAGCTGCCAGCTCCCCTCTGCTTTGAGCAAGGAAATTCATCTCCTTCCAAAGGGATTCTTTCTATGGAATTTTCTCCTTTTCCTGGTAACAAAAGACCAACTTGTTAGCTTATGGGCTATATCTGGAAGTCTACTTAAGAGAAATATGAGTTCCAATGGACAGATATTTATTTTTAAGGTTATATCACCTCATTTGTTTGTGGGGGTTTTTTACATTTAAAAACTATTTTTTTAAGAAAAAAACAAACACAAGTATGGGACTTGTTTGATGATATTAAAAAGTAACCAAATTGAAAATTATTCTTTAAAACCCCTGAAGTATGAAATAGATAATATTAGCTCTCCCTGAAAATCTATAGGATGGTTTAAACTAGGTAAAATAGTGAAATAGATGAAGTTTAACTTGCTATTTCTTTCTCATTTTTCAGTCTTTCAACAAATATTTGCTGAGCACCTACTATATGCCAGGCCCTATGTTTGTAGTTACTATTAAAATGGTGTGCAGAAACCAAGCCTAGAGTATTATGGGAGAATATACCCATTAATCAAATAATCGTGTCAAGGAATGCATAGTGACAAATTCAGATAAGCGCTCTGAAGGGTGGTGACCATTCTTTGAAAGTGGATAATAGCAAAGGAACTTGATTTAGAGTGGGAAAGAGGAGAGTCTCAAAGAAGTCTTGCCTTGGCTGGCCCATTGACCTGAGATCTGATAGATGAAAAGATACCAGTGCCGGCCGGGAAGCCAGAGGGGATGAATAGAACAAGTTGTGGTTGGGGGACAGGGGCAAACCTGGTATAAGAAGAAGCTAGGGGCCAGACCTCTGAGCCCAGAGGGTCAAAGGGAGACCATGTGGCAGACAGCTGAGTCCCTAGGGACAGGCACAGCCCCTGACGGGGGAAAGGAGAACTGCGGGATTCCTGGAACCAGGGGATTTGAGATCTGGGTTCTGTGATCACGAAGGACTGAGCCTAAAGGGGGAAGCCTGAAGAGCTGAACAGACCATGCAGTGCAGTGCCTGGTACGTGGTGCCTTGTTGTGTTGTATTTTGTGCCTTTAAATCAACGCAGCAGATCCAAGCAACAGCAGCCTCCTGAGCACCACACCCTCTGTCTGAGGAACAGCAGCTGTACGTGAAGCCTCCCCCCACCAGCCAGAAGAGCCACCACAGCTGTAAACAGCACCCACCAGAGGAGCTGCTGCCAACTGAGGAGCAGCTGCTACCACAACCACCCGAAGAGCAACCACAGCCCAAGGAGCCACTGCCACCCAGGGAGCAGCCACTGAACAACTCAACGTCTAGATATGTCAGTGAGATCAAACTTGGGTAGACAAAGAAACCCCCAAAGGAAAGAAAAGGAGAACTCGCGAGAAAAGCAGCTAAGTGACACAGAGGCATGCAACATGACAGAAAAAGAATTCAGAGTAAGGGTCCTGAACCGGATGGAGGAAAAAATCAATAACATATGCAAGAAGCTAGACGAAACAGATGAAAAAGTCAACAACTTCAGTAAGACCCAAGAAAAAATGAAGAGCGATATAGCTGCAATAAAAAACACCATGGAAAGTATCAACAGTGGACTAGGAGAAGCGGAGGACCGAATTAGTGAATTAGAAGACAAGGAAGCAAAACACACCCAAACTGTACTGCAATTGGAGAAAAAAATTAAAAGACAGGAGGAGAGCCTAAGGGAGCTTTGGGACAACATAAAACGAAACAACATACGGATAATAGGGGTGCCAGAACAACAGAAAGATGAACAAGGATTAGAAAACCTATTCGAAGAAATAATATCAGAAAACTTCCCTGAGGTGGGGAAGAAAAAAGTCACACAAGCCCAGAGAGTCCCAAACAAGGTGAACCCAAAAAGACCCACACCAAGACACATCATAATTACCATGGCAAATGTTCAGGACAAAGAGAGAATCTTACAGGCTGCAAGAGAGGGATTGAAAGTTACATACAAGGGATCTCCCATTAGATTATCAAATGATTTCTCAACAGAAACACATCAGGCCAGAAAAGAATGGACGGAAATTTACAAAGTGATGCAAAGCAAAGGGCTGAATCCAAGAATACTCTATCCAGCAAGGCTATCATTCAAACTTGAAGGGGAAATAAGAAGCTTCACAGACAAAAAAAGGCTAAGGGAGTTTATCACCACCAAGCCAGCCATGCAAGAAATGCTAAAGGGACTGGTGTATAAAGAATAAATAAAAAGTTCAGAAAGAAAACAGCCACACAAAAAAAGAAATGGCTACAAACAAGTACCTTTCAATAATAACTTTAAACGTAAACGGACTAAATGCTCCAAACAAAAGACATCGAGTGGCTGAATGGATAAAAAAACATGACCCATACATCTGCTGTCTACAAGAGACCCACCTCATTAGAAGGGACTCACACAGACTGAAAGTGAAAGGATGGAAAAATATCTTTCAGGCAAATGGAAAGGAAAAGAAAGGTGGGGTAGCAATACTTATATCGGACAAAATAGACCTCAAAGTGAAGGCCATAACAAGAGATAAGGAAGGCCACTTCATAATACTAAAGGGATCAATACAACAAGAAGATATAACCCTGGTAAACATATATGCACCCAATGCAGGAGCACCCAAATTCATAAAAAAAACTCCTGGAAGATATCAAAGGAGAGATTGACAACAATACAATCATAGTAGGGGACTTTAATACACCACTGACATCACTGGATAAATCCTCTAGACAAACAATCAGCAAAGAAACAGCAATCCTAAATGACTCACTAGATCAGCTGGACTTAATTGATATCTTCAGAACACTTCACCCCAATGCTACGGAATATACATTCTACTCAAAGGCTCATGGGACATATTCAAAAATAGATCACATATTGGATCACAAACAAAGTCTCCCCAAATTCAAGAAGATTGAAATCATACCAAGCATCTTCTCAGACCACGATGGGATAATATTAGAATTAAACTACAATAAAACAACCCAAAATACTCAAACACTTGGAAGCTGAATAGCATGTTATTAAATATTGAATGGGTTACCAATGAGATCAAAGAAGAAATTAAAAACATCCTGGAAACTAATGACAATGAAAACACAACAATCCAAAACCTATGGGACACAATGAAAGCAGTCCTGAGAGGGAAGTTTATAGCTCTACAGGCCTATCTCAAAAAACAAGAAAAAATGGTAGTAAATCATCTAACTCTACAACTCAACGAATTAGAAAGACAGCAACAAGAAAACTCCAGAGTGAGCAGAAGGAAGGAGATAATAAAGATTAGAGCAGAAATAAATGACATAGAGACCAAAAAAACAATACAGAAAATCAATGAAACCAAGAGCTGGTTCTTTGAAAGGATAAACAAGATTGACAAACCTCTAGCCAGACTCACCAAGAAGCAAAGAGAGAAGACCCAAATAAACAAAATCAGAAACGATAGAGGCGAAATAACAACAGACGCCACAGAAATACAAATGATTGTTAAAAAATACTATGGACAGCTCTACTCCAACAAACTAGACAACCTGGAGGAAATGGACAAATTCCTAGAAAAATACAACATTCCAAAACTCAATCAGGAAGAATCTAAAAATCTCAATAGGCCATAACTATGGAAGAAATTGAAGCAGTCATCAAAAAGCTTCCAGCAAACAAAAGCCCAGGACCAGATGGCTTCACAGGGGAGTTTTACCAAACATTCAAGGAAGAACTAAAAACTATCCTCCTCAGACTACTACAAAAAATTCAAGAGGAAGGAACACTTCCAAACTCATTCTATGAAGCCAGCATCACCCTAATACCAAAAACCAGGTAAAGACAACACAATGAAAGAGAATTACAGGCCAATATCCCTCATGAACATAGATGCCAAAATCCTCAACAAAATTCTAGCAAACCAGATCCATCAGGACATCAGAAAGATCATACACCATGACCAAGTAGGATTTATCCCAGGGATGCAAGGATGGTACAATATCCGCAAATCAATAAACGTGATACATCACATAAACAAATTGAAAGAAAAAAACCACATGGTCATATCAATTGATGCAGAAAAAGCATTTGACAAAATCCAACACCCATTTTTGATAAAAACTCTCAGCAAGGCGGGAGTAGAAGGATCATACCTCAACATAGTAAAAGCCATATATGACAGGCCCACAGCCAACATCATACTCAATGGACAAAAACTAACACCATTTCCCCTAAGAACAGGAACAAGACAGGGATGCCCACTCTCACCACTCCTGTTCAACATAGTACTGGAAGTATTAGCCATTGCAATTAGGCAAGAAGAAGAAATAAAAGGCATCCAAATTGGAAAAGAGGAAGTAAAACTATCCTTATTTGCAGACGACATGATATTATACATACAAAACCCTAGAGACTCCATCAAAAAGCTACTAGACTTAATACATGAATTTGGCAATGTAGCAGGATACAAAATTAACCCCAAGAAATCTGAGGCATTTCTATACACCAATAGTGAACTTTCAGAAAGAGAGATTATAAAAACAATCCCATTTACCATCGCACCAAAAAAAATTAAGCTACCTAGGAATAAACTTAATTAAAGAGGTAAAAGACCTCTACTCAGAAAACTACAGGACATTGAAAAAAGAGATAGAGGAAGACATAAACAGATGTAAGAACATACCGTGTTCATGGATTGGTAGAATCAACATCATTAAAATGTCCATACTACCCAAAGCAATCTATAAATTCAATGCACTTCCTATTAAAATACCAATGGCATACTTCACAGATCTAGAACGAACTCTCCAAAAATTCATCTGAAATCAAAATAGACCCCGAATAGCTGCAGCAATCCTGAGAAAGAACAAAGTAGGTGGGATCTCAATACCAGATATCAAGATGTATTACAAAGCCACTGTTCTCAAAACTGCCTGGTACTGGCACAAGAACAGGCATATAGATCAATGGAATAGAATAGAGAGCCCAGAAATCGGCCCGAACCAATATGCTCAATTAATATTTGACAAAGGAGGCAAGAACATACAATGGAGCCAAGATAGTCTCTTCAATAAATGGTGTTGGGAAAATTGGACAGATATATGCAAGAAAATGAAACTAGATCACCAACTTACACCATACACAAAAATAAACTCAAAATGGATAAAGGACTTAAATGTAGGACAGGAAACCATAAAAATTCTAGAAGAATCCAAAGGCAACAAAATCTCAGACATATGCCAAAGCAATTTCTTCACTGATACAGCTCCTAGGGCACTTAAAACTAAAAAGAAAATGAACAAATGGGACTACATCAAAATAAAAAGCTTCTGCACAGCAAAAGAAACCATCAACAAAACAACGAGACAACCCACTGCGTGGGAAAACATATTTGCCAATGTCATATCTGATAAGGGCCTAATCTCCAAAATTTATAGGGAACTCATACAACTTAACAAAAGGAAGATAAACAATCCAATCAAAAAATGGGCAAAGGACCTAAATAGACACCTTTCAAAAGAAGACATTCAGAAAGCCAAGAGACATATGAAAACATGCTCAAAGTGACTAATCATCCGAGAGATGCAAATCAAAACAACAATGAGGTACCATCTCACACCTGTCAGACTGGCTATCATCAACAAATCAACAAACGTCAAGTGCTGGAGAGGATGTGGAGAAAAAGGAACACTCGTGCACTGCTGGTGGGAATGCAGACTGGTGCAGCCACTATGGATGACAGTGTGGAATTTCCTCAAAAAACTAAAAATGGACCTCCCATTTGACCCTGTGATCCCATTTCGAGGAATATATCCCAAGAAACCAGAAACACCAATCAGAAAGGATATATGCACCCCTATGTTCATAGCAGCACAATTCACCATAGCTAAGATCTGGAAACAGCCTAAGTGCCCATCAGTAGATGAATGGATTAGAAAACTGTGGTACATCTACACGATGGAATACTATGCTGCTGTAAAAAGGAAGGAACTCTTACCATTTGCAATGGCATGGATGGAGCTGGAGAGCATTATGCTAAGTGAAATAAGCCAGTCAATGAAGGAAAAATACCACATGATCTCACTCATTCATGGATAATAGAGACCATTATAAACTTTTGAACAATAGATACAGAGGCAGAGCTGCCTCAAACAGATTGTCAAACTGCAGCAGGAAGGCCGGGGAGGGTTGGGGGCCAGGAGGGATGGGTGTAAGAGATCAACGGAAGGACTTGTATGCATGCATATAAGCATAACCAGAGGACATAAGACACTGGAGGGTAGGGGCGGCCAGGGGATTCTTAAGGGCGGGGGGGAGGGGGGGAATAAAGATGGGGACCAGAAAAAAAAAAAAGTGGTGCTGGGTCCTCTGACTGGACACATTATGGGAAATGAGGTAAACTAGATGGCTGTTTCCTTTATATCTTTTTTTACAGCAAAAGAAAAAAGGATTTCTAAAAAGTGATACACAGTGCTTTAAAAACCAAAAACCAAAAAAAAAAAAAAAAGAAGAAGAAGCTAGGAAGACTAGCAGTGCCCAAACCACCCAGGACCGTGTGAAGCGTGCTAAGGATTCTGGTCCTCATCACAAGTGTATGTATCTCAGAATGAAGGGGGAAATTGTTTTTAAAAAAGATGGAATCGTCAATAGTGCCCATTTCTGCTGAGAGATCAAGAGGATTGAGACCTGAACATGTACATTGGATTTAACAACACAGCAAGTGATGGCAGAGATTTGAGCATGTTTAAATATCGTGGGAAGCAGCTGCCTAGGAGGGAGGGGCCACACACAAGACCAAGAGAGGTGGCTGTCATTCTGACTCTTTCCAGTATCATCCCAACGGCCTGATTACTTTGTGTGATTGTACCCAATGTTGGAAAATTCTGGGCATCTCCCTAAACTGCATTTTATCTTGTATAAAGTGGGGGTAGGAATACTGCTACATCACACATGATGGTTAGGGAAATTAAAATAAGATAGATGAACAGAGACTCTAATCTATAAAATGGAATTAAAAAGTTAGCAATGATTATTGCCTCTCAATCTCTGGTTCAGCAAAAGTTTACTTTTTCTATGTCCCCTTCCTTCAGGTCCCTGCTAAGCAGATAATGCCCAGTTTTCTTATCTGTGGCTGTTAGTGACTTACTGAGCCCCTGCTCCCAGATGCCTAGGAGGGGACTTCCTGTAACCTCAGTTATAGGATAATGCATAGAAAGAGGTTCTCAAAATCCCTTTGCATGCAGCATGGCTGACCAGCAGGCAGAGATCATCGTGAGCAAGTATTTTCTCTATAGCATACTAAAATCATATCCAGTAGCCAGGCTGGTGTGGCTCAGTGGTTGAGCATCAACCTATGAACCAGGAGATTGGGATTCAATTCCTGATCAGGGCATGTGCCAGGGTTGCAGGCTCAACCCTAGTGTGGGCGTGCAGGAGGCAACCAATCAATGATTCGCTCTAGTCATTGATGTTTCTGTCTCTCTCTCCCTCTCTCTTCCTCTCCGAAATCAATAAAAATCTATTTTTTAAAATAAATAATAAAATCATATCCAGTAGGCACTGCCTCTGCCACCCACCTGGAAAGCACTGATCACAAGGTAATACAAAAAAATGTCACTTTCTCCCTCTCTCCCACCCCCAAATCAAGTCACCCAACCTTGTGAGGTTTTCAGAGGGTTCTGTTTTATTTTTGAAGCAAAGGAGTCATTTAGAAAACTAAGGCAAGAATGCCATCTTGGGGTTTCTGCTGACTGCACAGGCAACCTGAGCTGCAGATGGAAAAGGATTATGCTCCCAGAGGTTGCTCCATGTCCCTACAGCAGTGTACTCAGATCCCTGGGGCCTTTTTCTGGTTAACTAAATGATAACCGTTGGATTCTATAACTAAACAATTTAAAATTTTAAAGTCAAACTGATTCATGACAGTTAGGTTTGGGCCTGTCCTTACTGAGCTTCTAGCTAGATCTTCCTCAGGGTTTGCGTACTCACCAGTGGTCTTATCTACTCATGATCTGCTTAACCAGATGACTCAGTGTTTGGGGGCAGCATTTGGTAACTTCCTTTCTCACTCATCTTTTCTGCTTATCTAAGGATATATTAAAAGAAAAGGGTAACAGAATTGTTCAGGTTTTTGTTTATTTTGGGAGGCATGAAATTTAAAGCTTAAAAAAAACAACAGCTCCCAAGGTTCAACATGTGTGACTATCTATACTAATAAAAGGGTAATATGCTAATTAGAATGGGAGACCGTCCAGGAGACCGGCTGGGGAGGCCAGTTGGGGGCCTTGAGGCCGGCAGGGAAGGGCAGTTGGGGGCAATCAGGCTGGTGGGGGGGCAGTTGGGGGCAAGCAGGCCGGCGGGGGGTGGGGGGCAATTGGGGGCAAGAAGACCAGTGGGGAGGGAAGTTGGGGGCGAGCAGGCTGGCAGGCAGAGTGGTTGGGGTGATCGGACAGGCAGGCAGGTGAGCAGTTAGGAGCCAGCAGTCCCGGATTGTGAGAGGGATGTCCTAAAGTGGCAGTCGGACATCCTCCAAGGGGTCCCAGACTGGAGAGGGTGTAGGCCGGGCTGAAGGACACCCCCCCACCCCATGCACGAATTTCATGCACCATGCCACTAGTCCTATATAATAAAAGGCTAATATGAAAATTGACCAAAAGGTGGAACGACCAGTTGCTATGACGTGCACTGACCACCAGGGGGCAGATGCTCGGTGCAGGAGCTGCCCCCTGGTAGTCAGTGCACTCCCACAGGGGGAGTGCCACTCAGCCTGAAGCTGGGCTCACAGCAGGCTAGCGCTCCAACTGCCGGCTTAGCCGTCAGACGGATATCCCCTGAGGGATCCCAGACTGCGAGAGGGTGCAGGCTGGGGCTGAGGAAGCCCACTTACTGAAGGCATGAATTTTCAAGCACTGGGTCTCTAGTCCTATCTAATAATAGACAAACATGGTAATTAACTGTACCTCCGACATGCTTCCCATTGGCTAATCAGGGTGATATGCAAATTAACTGCCAACCAAGATGGTGGCTGCAGCCAGGCAGCTGAAGCGAACAGGAGGCTTGCTTGCTCCAGTGAAGGAGGAAGCCAAGATTCCCCGCCTGCCGCTGCTGGGCTCTCAGCTTGCACTCTAAGAAACAATGTTGCAATTATAGAAGCTAAACAATCTCCAGAAACCTGCTTTAAGCCAGCCGGGCTTCAGCCAGCAGGACCACAACAGTGTTTCAATTATAGAACAAACCCAGATACCTGCTTTCAGCAGCCGAGGTCTCAGAGCTGCAGCCGGGCCTCAGAGCTAAGGCCGGCTCTCAGCTCCAGTGACAGCCATAGAAGGTAAATAAATCCCAGAATAAAAAAAAAAAGAAAAAAAGGAGAGGTTGGGAGCTTCAGTCACCCACCAGCCTGAAAATGGCCCTCAGCCCCTCACCCAGACTGGCCAGGCACCCCAGTGGGGACCCCCACCCTGAAGGGGGTGTGACCAGCTGCAAACAGCCATCATCCCCTCATCCAGGCTGGCCAGGCACCCCAGTGTGGACCCCCACCATGAAGCAACATATGGTGGCTAATTTGCATACTGAAGGCAGGCGGCAGCGGGCAAGGCTGTCCGTGGTCTGGGACCAGATCTGTGACCGTGCCGGGCGGGGGACAACACGGGAGGCTGTCCGCTGTCCTGGGACCCAGATCCGTGACCTGGCAGGCGGGGGGCAGCGCTTGAGGCTGTCCGTGGTCTGGGACCCGGATCCGTGATCTGGCGGGCGGGGGGCAGCACTTGAGACTGTCGGCGGTCTGCGACCCAGATCCATGTCCTGGTGGGCGGGGCAGCAGTGCTTGAGGTCGTCCATGGTCCCAGGACCCGGATCTGTGACCCTGCCGGGCGGGGGGCAGTGCTTGAGGCTGTCTGTGGTCCCGGGACCCGGATCCGGGACCCTTCCCGGCGGGCGGCAGCTCGCACAGGGACAGATCGGCTGGGGTTGGGCAGGGCAGGATGCCTGGCTTCCACCCAGCCCCAGTCACTCTGGGCAGGTGAGCAGCGCAGAGAGCCTCTGGACAGGGGAGGCAGGCCAGCGGAGGACGGTCTGTACTCCCCAGATGGCAGTGGTGACAGCTGTGAGTGCACCAAGCGAAGCCTGCCGGCTGAGCTGAAGTAGCGCCTGCAGGCCATCAGCGCCGAGGAGTGGCTGCGCAAGATCCGCCTCCTGGCCCAGAAGGTGCAGGATCGCAGGGACAGCCACCATGGCGGGCCAGACTGACGTCCTCCTGGCCGCACCATGGGGGTTTGTGGATCTGCAAAGCCAAAGGCCTCCGGTGTGCACATCCCCCCCTGGTGTGCGAACATCCCCCAGCACACTGTCACCCTCCCACGCCTGCAACAGTTGCAAACCAAGGCATGCACAAGTTCCCCCCGCCTCTCCACCGCACTTGCATCAACCCAGCATGCCTAACACCCCCACAGGATGTGCACACATCCCCTCTGATGCGCTCACGTCCTTTGGAGAGTGTCTGGGTGTTCTGGGTGCTGAGGGTGGGCGCCTGTGAGATGACAGTGAGAGGGTGGAGTGGTGATGCCCTGTTCCCACAGAGGCCAGTGCAGCTACGAGATCACCTCTAGGGGGTTAATGCAGATGCTGAGGCAGGAGCAGGTGCAGACAGACACACCTGGTGGGCGCAGGTGGCCCTCGCTGAGGTGCCTTCTGTCAGCGTTCAAGAACAAGAACCCAGAAGTGGAGAGGAATTCCGTCCTCTCAGTGAAACAGTGGGATAGTTGGGGCGACTGTAGAGGAGGAATGTGCACTTTGGGTGCCAGCACCCATGAGCGACGGCTGCCCTGACTGAGCCTCGCTTGCTTGGGGCCTAGCACACTCCTGCCAGGCAGCGAGTGACAGGACGTGCTTTTCCGAATTAATGAGAGAAAACATTGATTCTCCTGCTGCCCACGAAGGTGGAAAGTGAAGTGGGGAGAAATGTGGGGAGTGAGCAAGGTTCCCTGTCTGGGGGTTCCAAATCTGCTGTTGGTTTCTTTCACTGCTGACTAGAGATATACAGGGTATCCCCCCCAAAATGTATACACACTTTGAATACCTACTAATTCCGATGGTTTTAAGCATAAGAAAGAAACAACAATGGAGCTATTATCTGTTAAAAGTGTGGGCACAAACAGGCAGTTGTATATTCCCTGAGGGATCTCAGATTGGAGAGGATGAAGGCCAGACTGAGGGGCCCCTTTCCCCCCAACCCCAGTGCACGAATTTCATGCACTGGGCTACTATTCCTATATAATAAAAAGCTAATATGCAAATAAACCAAATGGCAGAACAACCAAACAACCGGTTGCTATGACGTGCACTGACCACCAGGGGACATGGGCGGAACAGGGTGGGCGACAGCCATGGTGGGATGGTGGAGCAGGTGAGCAGGGGTGCCAGACCAAGGTGGGGCATTGGTTGCTGTCATCGGGGCGAGCCTCTGGTGGTTACCAAAAAATCTTTGCTCCCATGTGCCATGGTCCCACCCGCCATTCGTACCCACTGCCGTTAGCGAGTATGAGCATGGCTGCAGGCCCTAATTGCCCCTCAGGGCTTCTCTACCTCCCCCTCCTCCTGAGGGGAGATCAAGGCCAGCAGCTGCCTCTCACACCTGCTGCCAGCAACAGCCCCACTCGCACCCACTGCCAGTGCTGAAGTTACCACTCGCACCTACTGCCAGTACTGGCCCTGCTCACATCCACAGCCAGCACCAGAGCTGCTGCTCAGACCCACTGCCGGTGCCTGGCGCCAGTCCCAATTGCTTGGTGCCATCAGCGGGTGTGAGTGGCAGCTGCCAGCCCTGATCACCCCTGAGGGCTTCTCCACCTCCCCCTGCTCCTGAGGGGCAATTGGGGCAGCAGCTGCCACTCACAGCCACTAACAGTGCCAGCCCTGCTTGCACCTGCTGCTCGTGCTGGCCCCAATTGCTTTGCGCCATCAGCAGATGCGAGTGGGGAAGGCACCATCAGCACGTGGGAGCAGTGGTGGCAGGAGTGGGGCTGCTGGCAGACAGGTGACTGGGGGCCATGGTGGGAGGGGCCAGGCAGGGGCACAGAGGATGGGCCAAAACCCACCCCTGTGCCTACTGCAGCCTTGTAGCCCACAGTTCCTATCAAGGTGCACGAATTCGTGCACTGGGCTCCTAGTAAAGTTATAAGATTCCTTTAGATTTAGAAGGCATTTTATTCCTTGATAGGACATCTTTATAATCTTTTATTTGCATAAGTTTACCCTCATTGTTTTATTTTTTTTTTTAAAGGTAAAGAAGGCAGTGTCCTGTGGTTGGCATCCTTCATTAATCTTTCTCTATCTCACCCTTATTTACTAAAAAGAAGTAAATACAGTCAACGGTGCAAAGAATCTACTAGCAAATCATTTAGAACCCAATTTTCTGTTTCCTTCTTTACAAATTATTCCTGTTTACAGAGAAATCTTGCTTTGAATGAGCTTACCTATGGAATTGTATGCATGAGAGACACAATATAGGGTAATGAGAAATGTGCAAGATGCAAGCACTGGTTTTTGTTGTGTCATAGTCGAGATATATGACCATCTCCATTCAACCCCAATAGGTTTTCTTTAAATTCCTTATCTATCTGGCATGGACCAGAGATGAATAAACAGCTGTTGAATCTAACTGTGTGTCTCAAAGGTAAGATTTACATTCTGTTCTTCCTTTCCCTTCAAGCTTCAGAGCGTACTCTTATTATCTCCCACAGGTTTGGAAATAGTTTTGGAGACTGCACCTGTGAGAATGGCAAAGCGAATGCAAAAGAGAAAGTTGAGCATCAATCAAGGTAAGTACTGATTGCTTGTTTGTCTTTTTTACTACAAAGAACAGGATGAGAGTTATTTTAAAACAGAAGATGAAGGAAGCAAATTGTGAGAGTTTTTTAAAACCAAACGTGGAAGGGAGAAAGTATGTCAAGAAATGAGGGAGTGGGGAGCTTCATAACTATCTTGATACACGTTCAAAGTCTCCCCTTCCACCCCCGGGAAGGGGGCGGGGGGTGAGACTGCGTTTTGAGTTGGGCCCTGTGTAAGCTGTGACCTTGCGTAAGTAACTTGAACTTTCAATGCCTCAAATTCCTCATCTGTAAAATAGGATTAATAACAGTACCTCCTTCATGAGTTTATTAACAGGGCTAAATGAGCTAATGAACGAGTAAAATGCCTGGCAAATGGCACCTGCTCAATGAAAGTAGCAGCCACTGCTAGTAAATTGCAAAGGCCAACCACCCCAGTTAGTTCCGTGGTGCTCCTTTCCTTGGGCACCAGCCATGCACAAGGCCATACTGCCCTGGAGGGAGCTGGCCCGTCTCAACATGTTACTCCTGGTTGGGAAAAGAATGACTACACATAAATATGGTTTGTTGAACAAGAACTGCTAGGTCAACTTGCAAAAATCAGCATCATATAAATGAACTAAGCACGGGCTAGAACTCTTTGGAGAAATAGGGAATGCAGTTTAAAGCAACTTGAAAAGTGTACTATGAGATTCAGAGAACAAACATGATTTCCAGAGGGCAGAGGGGTTGGGGGGCTTGGTGAAAAAAGGTAAAGGGATTGGGAAGTACAGATTGGCTGTTACAAAATACTTACGGATATAAAGTACAGCCAGCATAGGGAATATAGTCAGTAATACCGTAATAACTGTGTATGGTGGCAGGTGGGTACTGGAAATATTGGAGGGAACACTTAAGTATACGATTGTCTAGCCACTAAGCTGTACACCTGAAACTAGTAGAAAATAATATTGAGTGTAAACTGTAATTGAAAAATAAAATATAATTTTTTTCCAAAGGGTCTACTAACTATGAGAGGGAAATCAATGAGAAAAAATTGAAAAAGGGAGTAGTCACTTGTATGCATGCATATTAGCATAACCAATGGACACAGGGTTAGGGTCAGGGTCAGGGTCAGGGTCAGGGCCTGAGGAGGGGCCAATCAGGGGAAAAGGAGACATATGTAATACCTGAGTTTAAACAATTAAAAGAAAAAGAAAAAGAAAAGGGAGTAGTCACTAATGGGAATGTTCCCACGCAGAGACAAAGTTCCAGGAGAAACAAATTAGTTCAAGGAGAGTTCTTCAAACTTACAAGACCTTCTTGTGCCCACTCTTGGCTGATGACATTGCTTCCTATTTCAGTAAAAACAGAGACTACTCAGAGATAAACGCCCACCGATTCCCATCACATCCACCAGCCTGCCAGCACCTGTGCCCACATCCGCTGACTTCCTTCCCATTACTATATGTGGTGGTTTAAAAATATATCCACAAACTCTTTGACATTCAGAGAATTTTCAAAAAGTGGAACCCAAAATTGCCCCCAAATTCAGTTGCTTAAAACAACAAGAAAACCTACATTTTTAAAAAATATATTTTATTGATTTTTTTACAGAAAGGAAGGGAGAGGGAGAGTTAGAAACATCAATGAGAGAGAAATATCAATCAGCTGCCTCCTGCACACCCCCTACTGGGGATGTGCCTGCAACCAAGGTACATGCCCTTTGTCCGGAATCGAACCTGGGACCCTTCAGTCCGCAGGCCGATGCTCTACCCACTGAGCCAAACTGGTTAGGGCAGAAAACCTACATTTTTTTTTTTTTTTTTTTTTTTTTTTAGAACAAGGACTTGACTGATTTCTAACAATGTGGAGACACTGAATGTGTGTGACTTATGAGACTAGATTATAAAATCTTTGAGGTGTCTACCTTGATCTTTCTTGCATCCCTTGTTCTGGAGGAAACTGCCAGGTTGTGCATATACTGAAGCAGCCCTATCTATGGAGAGGTCCATCTGGTAAGGAACTGAGGCTTCCTGCCACCAGCTAACATGAATTTGTCAATCATGTGAATGCGCCATCTTAGAAGCAAATCTTCAGCCCCCATTCAAACCTTCAGATGCCTGCAGTCTTGATTAACAGCTTGACTACACTCTCATGAGAGACCTTGAATGGGAACCACCCACCTTAGATGCTGCTGAATTCCTGACCAATGGAAACTGTGTGAGATTTTTTTAAAAATGTAGTTTTCTTGTTGTTTTAAGCTACTGAATTTTGGGGCAATTTGTTATAAAGCCACAGATAGCTAATACATTCTGGATGAATTGCCCATGCTTCCATCTTACGCCTTTGTGTTCTAGACCCCATTCCGTCTCACCAACTCAGATATAATTGTTCAAGCTCTGGCCTAGTGACTCAGTTGGTTGGAGTGTCATCCAAAAAAGGTTGCATTTTGATTCTCGGTCAGGGCACATACCTAGATTGCAGGTTCTATCCCTGGTCAGGGTGCATAATGGGGACAACTAATCTATGCTTTTCTCTCACCTCAATGTTTCTCTTTCTCTCAGTTTCCCTTCCTGTCTCTCTAAAAATCAATAAAAACATATTCTTGGGTGAGGATTAAAAATACAAATATATATATATATATTTCAAAGTATCCCCTTTCACTATTGCATTCCTAGTATTTTCCTTTTTTTTTTTTTTTTAATCTTCACTCAAGGATATTTTTCCATTGATATTTTTTTAAGTGGAAGGAAGAGAGAGAGACAGAGAGAGAGAGAAACATCAATGGGAGAGACACATCAATTTGTTGCCTCCCTCACATGCTCAAACCGGGGCTGGTGATCAAGCCTGGCTGAGGTACGTGCCCTTGACTGGAATGGGACCTGCGACCCTTCAGTCTGAGGGCCAACACTCTAACCACTGAGAAAAAATGGCTTGGGCAGTACTTCCCTCTTTAGTGGATCATTCCCATTAGCATGCCAGCATGTTACAGTATCTCCCACCTAAAAGCAAACAAACACATACCATTTGGTCTCACAACCTCTAGTTACAATTAATTTCTATATTCCCCTTTATAGCAAAATTCCTCAAAAGTGAGTCTATACTCTGTTTTCTTTCTTTTCATTCTCTACCGAACCCCCTCAAGTCACTTCTTCCCTCTCTACTCCACTGGAAAAGCTTTTGTCAAAGTCTTCAATGATCTCAACACTAAAATCCAAGGATCACATTGTGTTTGACCTCTCAGCAGCTTTGGGCAGCATTGAAACACTTGCTTCCTGAGGCCCTCCTCTCTCAGGTCTCCATCTGATCTTCTGATCACTCCTTAGGTGTTTCTCTTATCTTCCTGACCTCCCTGTGTCAGGGCCCTTCAGTCCTGGGGTCAATTTTTCTTCCCCAAGACATCTGTCATCATTATCCCCATTCCCTCTAGTGACAGCTTGAGTCTGTATTGCCCATGACCCCTGCTTAGTGTGAGGCGCAGGGTTCCGGGACACTCGACTCCTGCTCTAACCAACTGACAGCACTTTGTGCCACGCCTCCACCAATCCACGCCAAAGTAATTCACTAACTTTTTTTTAAATCAGTGAAACCAGTAATTTTTATATAGTAAGACCAGAGTCACAGCAGATGTGGGGTTGTTTTTGTTACTCTTCAAATGGTTGTGTTGATGTTAGATCAACTACCTTAGGCCAGGATTTCTGTAAAGGGGGAGGGAGGACTGGCCTGTGCATTGTGCAATGTTTAGCAACATCCCTGGCCTCTCCCCACTAGATGCCACCAGTTACCCGCATCCTAGTTGTGATCATCAAAATGTCTCCAGACATTGCCAAGCATGTTTAAATGTGCCGCTTAATAAACTGCTACATTTGTCCTCTTGGGTACAAATCCACACCACCCCCCACTGTACCCACTGCCTCAGACATAGCAGTGTGTGTGCAAGCAGGTGGGTAGGTTGAGGGATTCACTCAGTATTGATTTAAGGAGGAGAAAGCTAACATAAACCCTTCTTAGGCTGTGGCAGAACAGGGCCTGGGGTGTCCGTGTTTATGTTGGGGAGAGGACACTGCTACAAAGACCAGTAAACTGACTGGTATTCAAAAGGCTGCAGATAAGCTAAGGAGGCCCTGCCCAGATCAGCCATGCCTTATACACATCTGTATTGTCATTCTATGACACTGTCCTGAAATCATTTCTTTGCATTTCCCTAAATGCTCTGAGCACATGGAAGACAAGGACCAGCCTCTAGCATGGCTCCTAGTGTGCAGCTGGTGCTCAGTAGCTTTTCATTAAGACGGCTCTACCCAGGCCCAAAGCACAGGGTTCAAACCACCTGCCTTTCCTTCCATCACAGTTCTGACTGCATGGGACCCCACTCCTGAAACCTGCCCTTTGCTTTCATTTTAGCCAGATCCTTTACAAAGACATTCCACTTGACAAGGAACTAAGTATGCCTTAGGTTAGCTGGACAAGGAGGGTGTCCATAGCCCTCTGAGGAACCTGGCTATCATGACAGTGACATTCTACAAAGAGAGAAACTAGCATAACCCATTCTCCCCCATAACCACCCATAACCCCCAGCAGTTGACATGAAACTTAACCGCTTACCATACAGTTTCTAAAGGATAGCTGGGGGGAACGGGGATGGGGGGAGCGGGGAAGGCTGTTGCTGGGAGGGAAAGGGGCAGCTAACATGGCTCTCTCATGAGCTTTAAAAATTAAAGCTAGGGCTAGAAAGAACAGTGGATAGCATGTTGTCCAGCCTATCTTTCTACAGAGAGCAGCCTCCAATGCCAAGGGAGCAGTGACTCGTCGGAGGTCAAACAGAATGTTCCCAGCACAGCTCCGCCCAGAACTGTAGCCTCCTGGCTCCCAATTCAGGGTGTTTCCACCTCTCTATGTTGTCCTGGTTGCCAAACTCAGGAAATTCAGGGGACAGCCCTGCCCCAGAAGGATGAGCTTGGCACTGTGGCCGAGCTCTGCCCCACCTCGGCACCCCAGCCCCACCCCACCCCCACCCCCAACCTTGACTCGAAGCTCGAAGCTCTTTGCATCCTTGGACAGTTTCTACTTGCATCCACATCAATTAAACCTTGATCTCATTTATTATCTCAGGAAATGGTCTCAAGGTCACAGGGCTGGAAATTTAATTATGGTAGCAGTATATTAAGTGGCACATTTAAAGATGCTGAATTGGAGTAATTAATTTTTTGGATGGTGGTCTCGGAGGAACGGGTTTCTCCGCACTGGGTGTTCGGCATCCATCATGGCCATTGAGCTTGGCAGCTGTCTTTTAGCTTTAAACTGCCTCGTTATTCATCTTTTATGAGTAGCCTTTAAAAACACTAGGCGCCGATATCCCCTTTTATTGTAATATATGTGTGGGGTGGGAACGGAGCCATACTTCACCTTTGCTATAAAACATGAACCAAGGGTGCCAGCAGCTACCTGAGCTGGCCTCTAAATTGAGACAACAATTACCCTTCGCTGACATCTAGTGTCAAGGCATGAGATATGGCCAGAGAGCAGCACCCATTGGACTGGAAAACTTATGCTTCCCCGGCCATAAAGCCTGCCTTGCCCATGGGGGTCCAGCCCCAGCTGTGAGACAAGAAGCACAGGATGAACTTGGCACTGACTGTTGACTTTGCCGGGGTGCCAGGTTATCCCATGGGGCACCCGCCTGCCAAGGCCTTAAAGAGCTTGTAATGTTTAATGAAGGGACAGTCATTAAATGTGTTTGGTTCAAATATCAGGCTCGATAAGCCTGGATGGTACTTAATAGAGAGGTGGGGAAATATGAATTAAATTAGAGAGATTCATTAAAGAAATTGGCCTGGAGCCCGAGAATGACTACTTGTCAGAAAAAAACTGCCAGGAGCTAGGAGCTCATCCAGGAAGAAAAACTCGAACTAGTTTTATGTTTTACATTCCAGAATGCCGCTGTAAAATATGTTTAAATGCTGGTTGGCCTGTGCTTGTGGAGAAAGGGATATGCATAAAATCAAATATTTTATTGGATAGAATTTGGCAGGAATCTTTCTCCCCCTCCGGAAACACCGGAGCGTTTGCCTCCTACAGTGGGAGAGCTCCGTGTGTGCGCATTTCCAGAGCAGGGATCCCAACCTCTCCCCACTGCAGAGCCTGTCCTCTAGTTCAGCGTTCTCATTCTGGGTGCCATTGATATTTTGGATGATTCTTTGATGGGCAGGAGCAGAGGGGGCTTGCCCTGTGCAGTGTGGGATGTCTAATAGCATCTCTGGCCTCTATGCACCAGAGGCACCCTTAACTGTCCAACTAAAACGTCTCCTGGCATCACCAGATATCCCCTGGAAAGCCAAATTGCCCTGGTTGAGAGCCACCAGTCTTCTAACCTCACGAAGCAGGTTCAAGCCCCTAAACCAGCGGTTTTCAACCTGTGGGTCACGACCCCTGTGGCAGTCGAATGACCCTTTCACAGGGGTCGCCTAAGACCATCCTGCGTATCAGATATTTACATTATGATTCATAACCATAGCAACATTACAGTTATGAAGTAGCAACGAAAATAATTTTATGGTTGGGTCACAACATGAGGAACTGTATTTAAAGGGCCAGAAGGTTGAGAACCACTGCCCTAAACCAACATGCCTAAATGACCATTTGTTGGCTGGAGTGTGCATTGCTGGCCCAGAACATCTGAGTTGGCCATGTAGCTGGTCCGATGACCACGCCTGCCCAATTTTGACCACAACTCTGTTTTCTGGCATGTATGTTGGACCTTGGCTTGGTGAACTGGAACACAGCTTTGGCCACAATCCTGCGTTATTTAATCTCCTGACCTTATTTTGATAGCACTCACCCTGTCACAGAGTCCTAATATCCACTTAAGTATCTCCATCTCAGTCAGTCAGATAATCAGCGTGTGCTTCCTGTGGGGGGTTCCACAGGAAACCAGGCAATCAAAGCCACTGCCACCTCGGGATTTACATTCTAGTGGTAAGAGATAGCCTGCAAGTACATTAATGAGTGAGCTCTATTCAGACGATAAGTTCAGTGAAGAAAATTAACCAGGTAATTGGATAGAGTGTGGAGGAGACGGCCGGCCATGTGGCCACTGAAGGCCTCGCAGAAGTGGAGACAGCCAGTGTGTGAACAATGAGAAGAAAGTGGCCTTGAATGCAATGTTCTTCTCATTACAACAAGCTATATGTTAAGAAGAAATTAAATAATGATAGCATATGCAGAGTAAAGTTCATAAATCTTAACTGTACATCTCAATGAGTTGTCACACACACACACACACGTATATATACTCATGTAACCACCACCCAGACCAAGATGTAAAACCCTTCCATCATCGCAGGTTTATTCCTGCCCCTTCCCTGCCAATACACACTCCAGAGAAACTATTCCTTGATCACCGTCGATTCGTTTTGCCATCAGGTTACATTATATTTCATTTTGTTTTGTTTTGTCCGAAGTGCCAGTCAGTAACTTTTCATACATTCTTCAGTCTGCAGGCCGACGCTCTGTCCACTGAGCCAAACCAGCCAGGGCTCATACATTCTTGTAAGCCTCCAGTTACCTACAAAACTGAAGGAGGCCACTGCAGGTCCTCTAGGGAATGGTAGGAACCAGTCGTCGTGGGACCCACATCATCAAGCCCCTCCAGGTGAATCCAGCCATAGCTGATTCCTTGGTGCCCAGAGGGGAGGAAAGGCACACCCTGAGTCAGTGTCTGTGCTTTCATCCCTACCCCCTTCCTTCTTGTTTGCTGAACAAACATTCCTGCCAGAGAGAACAGCAGAAAAACACTGGGCTCTGTCAGCCCCCCGTTAATCAATGAGGCCATAACAAATCACAGGATGAAGCCTATGACACATCAATTACACTAAAAACTGAGGGCATCTCCGGGAATTGGCAATAGACGCAGGACCTCCAGGGTCACCTCCACCCAGCCCAGTGAGGCCTGGAGGCTCTGCCAGTTATTGGTCCGGCTATGGGGCGATGGCTCAGGGTGAGAGGCGGCTGCAGTGTAAGAAAGGCTTCGTGTGGGCAGTGTGTGCTTCTTCTCAGAAGCTCTGCATGATGGTTTTTCACAGAACTTAGTTATGATGAACAGAATAATCAAGTCATTGGAAACTTGCTGTTGACTAACTAGAAATTTGGCAACTGAGTTGACCTCATGGTGTCTCAATTTCTTCTGCTATATGTGTTGTACCACCTCTTGAAAGCATTGCTTTTTGGGGTCAAGAAAGGTGTAAATGTAGGGGTGATTATATCTGTACATGAGTTGGTATTTACGCATCATTCACTCAGTAACACTGAATGTGTCCACTATGTATCAGAGCTTCATTTTCCTCAAGGAGCTCGCATAAAGAAGAGAGCACAGGTTGAGCTGAAAGTGAGAAATCCACATGGAGGCATCCAACAAAAGCTGCCAGCTGCACTGCAGTCCACCCAGCTATTAGTTCCCCAAAGAGGAGGCTGCATTGCGTAGTTCTGTGAATCCATGAGGCAGCTGATGCCTGAGAACTAGAGCAATCAGAGTCCTTAGGCTCGTCTGGCCAGACTGTGGGGGGCATAGTGGAACTCCTCAGCCCTTGTCCCATTTGTTCCTTCCCCTTTCCCACTGCCCCACCGCTCCCTGAAGGTGAAAATGAGGCCGAGCAAAAGAAGGGCATAAATGGGAAGAGTCATGGACCTCAATGGGGAGAAGTAAAGTTCAGCTAAGTTCAGGACAGTGCCCTGGGACTGGCTGTCAGAGCCACAGAGCATAGGACCAAGCACTTGCTCTAAGTGACAGCCGGTGAATGAGCCAATACTAGCTCTCAGGTCTTCTGATTCCATGCTGTTTCTTACTAATAGGGGGTGGCTTACCAAGTCAGAGTCCTTGGTTGTGAGCAACAGAGACTAACTTTGGCTGATAAAGGAGAAAAGGAGTTTGCTATTGTTGTTTTAAATATGTTTTTTTATAGATTTGAGAGAGAGAGAGAAACATCAATGAGAGAGAAACATCAGTCGGTTGCCTCCTGCACTCTCCCTACCAGGGATCAAGCCCACAATGCGGGCATGTGCCCCTGATGGGGAATTGAACTATGACCTCTTGGTTCATGGTCGACTCCCCACCATTGAGCCATACCAGCCAGGCTGGTTTTTTAAAAAGATATTGCCAGGCAAAAATTACCAGTGGATACTAAAATCAGAAGGCAAAATGTTGTTGAAGAACAGGGTATTCACAGTTGATTTCTAAAGCACGGATAACTTACTACAAGATTACTTGCACAAGGAGAAAAAGCACATATTTATCGTGGCCAGATCTGGTGATGACCATGCTAACCAAGTGATCAAATATAGTGTCACCAATAGTGGAACACTATCAGTGTGTAATACACACAGCCATAAAATGTAAACTTCAGTCTAACCAGGACTCTAGCCCTAACTTCAGATGTACAGGGAATACAAGAAGAGAGAGGAATAAATTAAATGCCACAATGAAGAAACTATGAGACTAATCAGGAATGTAAGAAAGCCTATGAGACAACTGTTTTACCCTTCAAAAGGTCAATGTCATGATAAATTTTTAAAAGTTAGAGGTACTCTAGACTAAGACTAAAGAGAGATGACCACCAGTTACAATATTGGTCCTAGATTGAATCCTGGTTTTTTTTTTTTTGGGGGGGGGGGAGGGCGGAGGGAATAGCTATAATAGATATTTTCAGACTGGTGGTATTGAAATAAAAACTGTATTCTTGACAGTATTATGAAATTAACATCAATTTCCATAGGTTTGATAACAGTATTGTGGTTTTGTGGGAGTTTACACTTATGCTTAGGAGATGCACTCAAGTATTTAGGAGTAAAAGGTCAACTTCAAGTGGACAGCTTTCAAATGGTATAGCAAAAAATAAGGGTAAAGTAAAAATACACACATATATGGAGATAGGGATAAAGCAAATTTAGTAAAAGGTGACAAGTTGTTGAAGCGAGGTGTTCCTCAGAGAGGGCGGTGTAGGACACCCAGAGGTAATTTAGAGAGCTGGTATGAAAGGACTGGAGGGCCAGCAGAAGGCCTCAATCCCTTAACATACCTGGCCAGGTGAGAGCTTGCCATTGCTGCTGCCGCCTTGACCACATAGGCTACTGCTCCTCTCTGCCCCCACTGCCAGGTCTGCACCAGAAGTTTACCCTTGAAATCACTTGGCTAAGTCCCCCGTTGCCTTTCCTGCACCAAAAGCTGGCACCTGTGCCACCAACCACAACAGCAAAAATGGAAAGGCTGCACACAGGTGTTTTCTTAGGTGGCGCAGGTGAATTGAAGGCTCCCGCTGGTGGATCTGATTGCTGGAACCTAGCTCTCAGGCCTGTGTCTTGCTGCAGGGTAAGCTGGGAATTGGCATATCTGTGCTCCTTCTCTTGGTGAGGCTAGCAAATGATGATAGGCAGGCTTCAATTAGAGAAGTTCCTGTGACATCAAATAATAATGTGTGTAGTTCACCCACGGTCCAGCCTTTATCCTAAATAATTAGCTCAGGGTACTTCCAGGTGCGAAGAATAATTCTGACTCTTCTTTTTCATCTTTGCCAGTTTCTTATATAGCATTTCTTTCATGTTGAGTCCTGAGTACCAGCGTTTGTTTATGGGCTGACTCTGGGATTTATTTACTTGGGCATATTGCCTTGTTTGATTATAAGTTACTCTCTTCATTGTTTTCTGTTTAAATGCTGAGAGGCCTTCAGGCATGGATTGTCCATAAATGAAAATGTATTATGATTATTATTGTTCACGATGGTTCAAAAATAGACTCTCTCTCATCAGAATGCATAATCAAGACATTGCAAAGAGGAAATTTTTTAAGCCTTTATGTTTTATCCATTGAAAATCTAAGAGGATGCTAGGGAGGCTCTCTTGGCAGTTGGTGATAGATTCACATACAACTGAATTCATATTTACCATGACCTAATATTAATATCCATTAACACACTTTATATTGATAAATTTAGAAAGGGGATTCATGGTGCTCTCTCAGAGACTGTTGGGAAGTAGATCCAGCCCCTTCATTTGTCATCATTATGGGGAAGAGCTATGGTCCACAACTTACCATTTGTTTATGGCAGTAAGTATAGCAAAGGAGGGATATGCAGTGGCGTGGTAAGGCTGCTGGTCCTCTTTCCTGCTCCCTGTCTCAAGGGGTAACAATGCCCTATATCCACATACTCAAGGCACACACCCAGGAGGCATCTCGGATTCCTCCCTCTCTCTCACTGCTCCCCAGCACCCAGTCCATCCCGTCCTGTTTATTTTAACTCTTAAATACCTTGCAAATCCAGAATCTTCTCTCCATTTCCTTCTGTATCAGTCTTTTCCTGGGCTACCACTATTCCTCCTACATCGCAATAGCCTCCAAACTGATGTCCCTACTCTGCTCATCATCTGTAACCTGAGGAATCTTCTAAAATGCAAATCAGGTGTGTATTCCTTCTATCTCATCTCTCCATCCCCTACAATCTAAAATTTTTTCAGTGGCTTCCAGTTGCATTTACAATTCAGCCCCAAATCCTTAACTCAACCTATATGGCTTTGCAGGCTGTCGCCCCTCCCCATGTCATCAGCATCCCAGCCTTGTCTGGCAATCTCTCACCCTAATTCCCTGATTCCACCTGCACCAACCTCATCTCAGTGTTTCTTGTGCTTTGTTAAAAAACAAAATTTAGGCCCGAACCGGTTTGGCTCAATGGATAGAGTGTCGGCCTGCAGACTGAAAGGTCCCAGGTTCGATTCCAGTCAAGGGCATGTACCTTGGTTGCGGGCACATCCCCAGTAGGAGGTGTGCAGGAGGCAGCTGATCGATGTTTCTAACTGTCTATCCCTCTCTCTTCCTCTCTATAAAAAAATCAATAAAATATATTTTTAAAAAATTTAGCAAAGTAAATTTGAGATCTAATTGGCTTCATTAGTGATTCATGAATCAGACAGCATCCCATCTAGCAACTAGAAAGGCTAAAGGGGTGGAGTGTTTACAAAAATAAAGGTTTCTTTAGGAAGAAGGGTGGGGAGCTATTCACAAAAGAAAATTAATTTTGAGCCCAACATATTTTTGGGGGGAAAGGCAAGAGAGAAAACAGGAAGGGCTTTTATTATGCAGATTGCCTCTTCTTGGGGGTCTGCGGGGAGGACATGATGGTGAGTCCCCCGACCCCCGGGACAAATTACCTCACTGGTGCTTGACCAGAAAATTCCAGACCGGTTAAGATTACATTTCTAGGAAAAATTGAAACTGTACTTAGATCAGGTATTAAATCTAGGTTTGGTATCACAGGCTTTTAGTACATACGAGTGGTGCCATTTTGGGCCTGCAGTTTTCTCTTTAACAGCTCTACCTCCTTCTCCCCTCCAAGCCTTTACATGTAGCATCCCCTATGCCTGATATTTGTTCCTTCCCCACCCATTATCACTCCTAGGTAATGCTCCCCACAAACTAGACCTGTTCTATCTATCCTATCTAATAAAAGAGAAACATGGTAATTGGCGTATGACCGCTACCCTTCCCATTGGCTAATCAGCGAGATATGCAAATTAACTGCCAGCCAAGATGGCGGCTGGCAGCCAGGCAGCTTGAAGTGAACATGAATGAGGCTTGCTTGCTTCAGTGACGGAGGACTGCAATGTTCCCCGCCTGCCTTGCCGGCCTCTGAGCTTGCAGTTTAAGAAACATTGTAAGAAATATAGAAGCTAAACAAAACCCCAGAAACCAGCTTTCAGCCGGCTGGGATCTCAGAGCTGGAGTTGATACAGAGTTTCGATTATAGAACCGAAACAAACCAGATACCTGCTTTCAGCAGCTGAGGCCTCAGAGCTGGAGTCAAAGCTAAAGCTGGCCAAGAATAAAAAAAAAAAAAAGAAAAAGAAAAAAAGGAGCAGTTGGGAGCTTCAGTCCCAGCCTGAAAACAGCCCTCAGCCCCTCACCCAGACTGGCCAGGCACCCCAGTGGGGACCCCCACCCTGAAGGGGGTGTGACCAGATGCAAACAGCCATCATCCCCTCACCCAGGCTGGCCAGGCACCCCAGTGGGGACCCCCACCCTGAACCAGGACACCCTTCAGGGCAAACCAGCCGGCCCCCAGTCGTGCACCAGGCCTCTACCCTATATAGTAAAAGGGTAATATGCCTCCCGGCACTGGGATCAGCGTGACAGGGGGCAGCGCCCAAACCCCCTGATCACCCTGCGGGTCTTTGTGTGACAGGGGGTGGGGCCACAATCTCCCTATCGGCCCTGCTCTGTTCGTGACAGGGGAAGGCGCCCCAACCCCCTGATCGGCCCTGCTCTGTGCCTGATAGGGGGGAGCTCCCCAACCCCCTGATCACCCTGCGGCTCTGTGTGTGACAGGGTGCAGCGCCGCAATCCCCCCTCACCCCTCGGGCCCTGTTCTGTGTGTGATGGGGTAGAGCCATAACCTCCCCATCGGCCCTGCCCTGAGTGTGACAGTGGCGGCACCCCAACCCCCTGATCGGCCCTGCTCTGTGGGCGATAGAGGGTGGAGCCCCAACCCCCTGATTCGCCCTGCTCTGTGCGTGACAGGGGGGAGCTCCCCAACCCCTTGATGGGTCCTGCTCTGTGCGTGACAGGGGGGAGCTCCCCAACCCCTTGATGGGTCCTGCTCTGTGCGTGACAGGGGGGAGCTCCCCAACCCCCTGATCGACCCTGCTCTGTGCGTGACGGGGTGGTGCCACAACCTCCCCATCGACCCTGCCTTGAGTGTGACAGGGGGCGGTGCCTCAACCCCCCAATCGGCCCTACCCTGAGCGTGACTGAGGGTGGCATCACAACCTCCCAATCGGCCCTGCTCTGAGCCCGACCAGGGGCTGCACCTAGGGATTGGGCCTGCCCTCTGCCACCTGGGAGCAGGCCTAAACCAACAGGTCGTTATCTCCTGAGGGGTCCCAGACTGCGAGAGGGCACAGGCCGGGCTGAGGGACCCCCCCCCCCCGAGTGCACAAATTTTTGTGCACTGGGCCTCTAGTATATATATAAAAGCCCAGCAACTGAATGGCAGAATGACCAGTCGACCAGTCACTATGATGCGCACTGACCACCAGGGGGCAGGTGCTCAATGCAGGAGCTGCCCCCCAGTGGTCAGTGTGCTCCCACAGTGGAAGCACCACTCAGCTTACCAGGATGAGCAGCACTCCCACATGTGGCCGATCCCCGCAGGCCACGTCCCCCACCAGTGCACAAATCCCATGCACCAGGCCTCTAGTGTTCTCATAACAACTTTGATCTTTCCTTTTCAAATTGCATCCATCGCAATTTGAAATTACATATATGTTGATGTGATTGTTTGATGACTTCTATTAATACCACTAGACTGACAGCACCTTGAAGGCAGGGAGAATGTTTCAACCCTGTTGCATCAGCTCATAGCACAAAGCCTAGGCATGTAAGGTGCTAAGTATGTATTTTTTTAATAAAAAATATTTTAACAAATGAATGAGTACAAGGGACCACAGAGAGGGGTAATCACAGAGAGCTAAGAGAGGGATGAGAAAGCCCAGAAAACATTTAGATGGCATCCCAGGAGGCATATTGTCTTCAAACCAGGAGTTAAAAACAAGGTCATGAATGCTAGCTGATCTCATGTCTCCTCCCCAGTTGAGAGACTAGTCCATTCAGATAAAGATAATCCCAGAGAATTTTTTTTTTTTTTTTTTTTGCCTGAGGAGCAACAAAAATGGGCTCACAGACCTTGCTGAGCTCTCAGTCCAAACAGATGTCCATGATTGAAACTCCCTGAGCCACCTCCCCTGAATTGCATTCAACTTTCCTAAATGAGATTTTATGGGAATGATTGTGAGAGATAAATGAGCAACTCCACTAATGTATAATACAATTTTCAATTACAGCCTATGTACAATAATTTACATTTCTTGTTTGATGGTGTGATATTTATGTGACATATTCTGGATGAGGCCCGGCTGCTGTTTACATAATGATCTTGATTTTCTCTTAGAGAAGATCTGGTTTTCAATTTTCTTTTTGTGCTGCTAGGTATTATCATTCCAAGATAAACATCATATATTATAGAACGTGCAGGTGAAAAACATCAATGAAGTAATAATCTAGATGGGTTTTAATAATTCTCATTTATGCCACAGGATTAGGTAATAGAATGCTTCACCTTTCATAAAATGTTGAAATAAAAATGTCCCTAAATTACAGTAAATTTTTTGTGATCACTCCTGTGGCAAAGTGCCACTGAATAGCAAAAATGAATATTTCATCAAATATATTTGACCATTAATAACATAATATTCAGCACCAAGACATTGCTCTGAAGTTGGAACAAAATCAAAGGGAAGTGTCTTTTTTCTGACTTTTAAGACTCAGTCTGCATGAATCAAATGCTTTTATGCACTTAACTCCCCATGTTATTCCTCCGCTCCTAACTGGAGATGTTTGACTACAAGGGAGAAGATCACTCCCAATCAAAGGACTTCCAGAGAGAAAATTCTTTTAGCCTAGCTGCAAAGGGGAGGTTAGGAGAGCACAAAGGAGTCACGTGAAATGAATCAAATTTGCGGGTCAAGACCCAGCAAGTATCAAGATTAGTGCAGGCGGTATTGAGCACAGGGTACACATCTGGGGACAAGAGAAGGCCAGGTAGGTACCTCCATCCTCTTCAGCCAGAGCACCTCTCCTTTTACCCATGTTATAGATTGGCAGTCCCAGTAAAAGTTCATTCAAAAATAAGAACTGGCTGTTTCTAAACCTTCACAAAAACACTTAATAGTGAAAAGTGTACTGTTCTAGGCATTGTCTCTCTGAGCTCCATTTTCTCATTTATAAAATGAAGAGTTTGTATTTAAGTCTCTAGCATCCCCCTATTTACAATACCAAGTACTGTTTTATATTCCAGGCCAAAACACTAGGTAGATGTGGCTATTATTTGGTATAACAATCTAATTATGCCGTGTAATCAAACAGCATGCCTGCCTCCCTTTTAACATAACAAGGGAAGTAAAACATTCAGGCGTAGAACTAGCAATATATCACCAGTGCTGGTCTCACATATAAAACGCTCACTTGGACATGGGTCCCTGGAAAGTAGTCAACTAGCCCTCGCAGATGCTAGAGTCTGGGGTGAAATACCAGACACTTCTCAAAATCTTTCTGCATTCAAATGAGCCCAACACTAGATTAAGTTACAAATAAACCTACAATATCACGATAATTAAGAAATCTTAATAAATTTGGAAAGTGTTCTTTTAGTCCTAACTTCTTCAAGCAGTAAGCATCTTGTTGAGTTTCTCTTCCTTTCTGCAAATAAGCAAAAACTCACCAGCTTTAAAAAAAAAAAAAAAAAAAAAAAGGAAAGAAAGAAAAACTCACCAGCTACATAATTATGGTAAAATCCTAAGATCAATACTATGCAGCCATTAAAATAATGATGTGAAAATATATTTGTTGGCATAGGAAAATGTTCAAAATATATTCAGTGAAAAATCAAATAACAGCATTATAATATTTCTTTTTTGAAAAAAATTACATGTACACAGAAACCATTTCAAAGGATAGCCATAGTTATCTATAGAGAGCAGGATTATAAAAGATCATTATTTTCTTCTTTGTTACCTTCCAGTGTTCTGAAATTTTTATGGAGAGTTTTCATCGATATTAAAATTTTGAAAAGAAACTATATATATATATATATATATATATATATATATATATATATATATATATATATATATATAAAGGCAGCGACTGGAATGCCAGAACAACCAGAATGACCGGTCGCTATGATGCCCACTGCAGCCAGCAAACTGGCCCAATCTGGGCATGGGGCCAGCTAGCCAATCTCCTGCAGCCCCTCCCCCACCAGCCCCGCCCCTGATTGCACCCCCTACCCCAATCGTGGACGGGGCCCGCTGGCCAATAACCACAGCCTCCCCCCCCCCCCCCAAGCCAGCCCAGCCCTGATCAGGCCCCAATAGGGGCAGGCCAGCCGGCCAACCTCCCACCATCTCCTCCTCCCAATAGGCCCGGCCCCAATCTGCCCCAATTGGGGCCGGACCTGCAGGACCTTACCCATGCACAAATTCGTGCACTGGACCTCTAGTCTATATTAATAAAAGGGTAATATGCTAATTAAACCGGATAGACCAGATGTCTTCCAGATGTCATTTCGGACATCCTTCCTGAAAAGGCGGGGCCTAGGCGAAGCCAGCCCGGGTCCCAGGTGTCTGTGGCCAGCCAGAGGGAGGGAAGCCCAGGTCCTGGGTGTCTGTGGCCAGCCAGAGGGAGGGAAGCCCAGGTCCTGGGTGTCTGTGGCCAGCCAGAGGGAGGGAAGCCCAGGTCCTGGGTGTCTGTGGCCAGCCAGAGGGAGGGAAGCCCAGGTCCTGGGTGTCTGTGGCCAGCCAGAGGGAGGGAAGCCTAAGTCCCAGTTGCCTGTAGCCAGTGGAGGAGGGAAGCCTGGGTCCTGGGTGTGGGGGGCTGAGGCAGAGGTGGTTAGGGACAATCAGGCAGGCAGGCAGAGTGGTTAGAGGCAATCAGGCAGGCAGGCAGGCAAGCAGTTAGGAGCCAGCGGTCCCGGATTGTGAGAGGGATGTCCAACTGCTGGTTTAGACCCAATCCCAGGATCGAGGCTAAACTGGCAGTTGGACATCCCCCGAGGGGTTCCAGATTGGGAGAGGGTGCAGGCTGGGCTGAGGGACCCCCTCTTTAGCAGTGCATGAATTTTGTGCACTGGGCCTTTAGTATATATATAAAAGGCTAATATGCTGTGTCCAACTGGTTGCTATGATGCACACTGACCACCAGGGGGCAGACACTCAACGCAGGAGCTTTGAGCTACAGTGACTTGGCAGAGGCAGTTCTCGGGTGACGCACCCTGAAACCAGAGATGAAGGAGCCCAATTCCTTGCAGAGCCACAGGATTCCACCTTTGGCCATGGGTTATGTTGTTGCTGGGGCACTGTCGGCCCCGAATCTGGTTTACTGCACACTTGTGTTTGCGCTCCACACCCTGTATGACAGCAACTTTGCAGAGTGCCCTCTTGCACTCCAGGACCCCTCAGGGGATGTCAGAGAGCCAGTTTCAGCCCAATCCCTGCAGGCCAGGCTGAGAGACCCCACCTACTGGAGGGAACCCTGCTCACTCCACCAACGCCATGGAGGGACTATGAGAGGTTGGCTCCAGGGTGTGTCCAGCCCATCTCGCTCAGTCCTGACCCGCTGGCCACCTTCTAATTTCTTTTCAATGTGCATGAATCCATGCACTGGGCCACTAGTGTTGGACAAAAGAAAACACTACTTTCTTGTTTCCATATATTATTTAGGAATGTACAAATGACAGCTCCTGAGAAATAGTGGAGTATTTAGAATCAGCAAACTTTCTCTGTAAAGGGTTAGATGGCAAATATTTTAGGGTTGTGGGCCATGTGTTGATTTCACAACCATTCAGTTTTGCCATTATAGCACAAAAGCATCCATAAATAGTAGGTAAATGGATGCATGTGACTGTGTCCCAATAAAACTTTATCAACCAAGAGGCATAGTTTGCCAGCCCCTGGTGTAGAAGGAGTCTGGACTTCAGGGGACAGACAAGGGTTTGAATCCTCACTCTACTTCCCAGAGCTATATAATCACTTCAAGATATGCTTTCCTTGTATATGAAATGGAAAAAATAATAATCCCTTAGAGACTTGTGTGAGAAAGTGTGCCTCACAAAACTGGACCCACAACCAGGGTTGTATGCCTTCTTTCTTTTTTAAAAAAAATATTTATTTATTAAATTGATTGGCATGACATTGGTCAACATGAACATATAGGTTCAGATTTTTTAAAATATATTTTTATTGATTTCAGAGAGGAAGGGAGAGGGAGAGAGAGAGATAGAAACATCAATGATGAGAGAATCATTGATTGCTGCTCCTGCACACCCACTACTGGAGATGGAGACCGCAACCCAGGCATGTGCCCTTGGCTGGAATCAAACCTGGGACCTTTCAGTCTGCAGGCCAATGCTCTATCCACTGAGCCAAACCAGCTAGGGCATGGTGTGGGTTTCTGTGTTACAAGATCTGTAACACCACCCAAAGTCAAATCTTCTCCTGTCACTTTATATTAGGTCCCCTTCTCCTTCCACCCCTTTCCCTCTAGCATCCACCCACACTGCCATTTGTGTTTCAGTTTTATATCCCACATACGAGTGAAATCATATAGGTCTTAGCTTTTTCTGACTTATTTCACTTAGCATAATGTTCTTAAGGGCTATCCATGTTGTTGCAAATGGTACTTTTTTTTCTCATTTTATTTTATTTTTATTTTTTACAAATGGTGTTATTTCATTTTTTCTTATGGCTAAGCAGTATTCTATTGTGTATATGTACATATCTTTTTTATCCAGTCCTCTATCATGGGACATTTTGTTTGTTACCATGTTTTGGCCCCCATGAATAATGCTGCAATGAACAAAGATATTTGCATACCTCTTTGCAAATGCATAATTTCTTGCTGGGGTCCAACCCCAGCAGGTCCAGGGGTCCCCAAACGTGTGGACGGAGTTGGTGAAGAAGGAAGGACACGGAGGCAGCGTTCAGTTGATCATCATAGCTAGGTTCTTTTGCCAGGTTCTGTGTTTTATTGTCTTGTTACATCTGTATTTATACCAGTTTATTTTAATCCTATCAATTTCTATTCCAAAGGTTAGGGCGTTTCTTATCTCCAATCCAGGGAGTAAAGATTATGTAGCTTAAGCATGATTGTTTGTAGTTAAAGGGATTAACTACCCGCCTGGCACTTAGTTAAGGGGTTTTATTCCCTCCCTAACTTCAGGGAAAAATCCCTACCTGGGGAAACAACCTTTCTCGGAGAGATGACCTTGGTTAAAACACATAGCGCTAAGGGGAGCAAACATATTAAGAACAGTATGCCTTATACACCAGGTCCCTTGAAACATATGCTGTGCAGATGTTTCTTCCCTGCAGCGACTGTGTCAAGCAGCAAGGATGAACCAGCTCCCGGCAATTTCTAGTTTTTCGGGTACATACCCAGGAGAGGGATTGCTGGGTCATATGGTAGTTCTATTCCTAATTTTTTGAGGCATCATCAGACTGCCTTCATAGTGGTGTGCCAGTCTACATTCCCACCAGCAGTGAATGAGGGTTCCCTTTTTTCTACAACCTCTCCAACACTTGTTATTGCTTGTCTTATGGCCAATCCAACAGGTATGAGGTGGTATCTCATTGTAGTTTTGATTCCCATTTCCCTAATTGCCAGTGGGCTTGAACATATTTTCATATATCTGTTGGCTATTCATATGTCATCTTGAGAGAGGTATATTTTCAGGTTCTCTGCCCGCTTTGTGATTGGGTTGTTTGTTTGTTTGGTGTTGAGTTTTATGAGTTCTTTATATATTTTGGAAATTAAACCTTTGTCAGAGCTACTATTTGCAAATATCATCCCTCATCTGATTGGCTGCCTCTTTGTTTTGTTATCAGTCATCACCCCTCTTCTTTTTATAGCACAGCTGGAAAAATAATTAAGTGTGTTAAATAAAATAAGATTTAAAAGAAGCAAATTAATTATACCACCAACATTTATCCACAACAAAACTGGCTTATAGCTTAAAGTAGCATTTGTAGGGCAGGCTATGAAATAGTGTAAAGAGAGGCAAAATGACCCAGTTGGAGGACTTTAATTTCCATCTCACTGCTCCAGGAATGGCAAGGACTACAGGATGCTTTAAAAGCACACATCTATCTTTAATTTAAAACAAATACAATATATCTAATAAAGTTCATCTAGGGTGTATCCTAAGACAAAAAGCCATTCAGAACCTGAGGCATTAAACACTGGCCCCAATGCTTTTATTTTGGACAACATGTTAACCCATTTTTTGGGAATGGACTACATGGGTTGACTCGCACACCCCCTCTTCTGAAAATATGTACTGGACATCATCATGCTTCATGTTGACAATCATTGAAACACCTCATATTTCTCTTTTCTTGCTGTTCATAATGATGTCTGTTGAACTGATTACATGTCAGTAGTAATCATAGAAAATAGGAGAGACATTTTAATAAATGATCAAAAATATATTAGCCCCTCATTTATTTACCTTCCAAAGAAATAATTCTTACTTGTGAGTTTAAAACTACCCACAATACTTCATTAGTTTGTCTCAATGTCTAAAAAAATCTTCAATAAATTTTCTTTTTTTGCTACTCAGTCAGGTCTCTGCTGATTGTGATAGTTGATTAGATTAAAATATTAGACCCCCTTTGGGGGTCAAAAGACCCTTTCACCAGGGTCACCTAAATACATCCTGCATATCAGATATTTACATTACGATTCATAACAGTAGCAAAATTACAGTTATGCAGTAGCAACGAAAATAATTTTATGGTTGGGGGTCACCACAACATGAGGAACTGTATTCAAGGGTCGAGGCAGCCCTGACCCGTTTGGCTCAGTGGATAGAGCGACGGCCTACAGACTAAAGGGTTCCAGGTTCCATTCCGGTCAAGGGCATGTACCTTGATTGCAGGCACATCCCCAGTGGGGGGCGTGCAGGAGGCAGCTGATCGATGTTTCTGACTCTCTATCCTTCTCCCTTACTCTCTATAAAAAATCAATAAAATATATTTTTTAAATAAATAAATAAGGGGTTGCAGCATTAGGAAGGTTGAGAACCACTGCTCTAGAGCGACATCTAATGTAGTGACATATAATAGTTTCAATTGGGGGGACGGATGTAAGAGTGAATAATTCATTGTTGGGAGTGATGCTAGGGAAGGGGGGGGCAGGCAAAGAGGAGGGTCAGGGAAGGCTGTTTTAGAGGAGGAAGCATTTGAGGAAGCAGAATTCCCCAAATAGACAAAGAGGAATGGGTATCTCATGCAGAAGGACCAGCATAAGACAAGTTTGACAGCATGAAACTTGCCAGATTTGGGAAGAGTGAATAGTTTTGTGTGTCTGGAATGGAGGGGCTGACTGGAGGGAAGGTTCAGGAAATGGAGGAGTAGAGGGAAGAGGTTGTAAAAGGTCTGTGTACTTGGCCAAGGACTGTGAATGCAGTCCAGTAGGCAGTGAGGTTGACTAAAGCTTGTTTGTAGTTTTAAAAGAGCTTTACACGTGTAGAGTCAGGAGGTGGACTTCATTTCAAGGAATTGGAGGACACTGAGGTAAACCTATTTTCTTTCACAAATAAATTGTGCCAATTATGTTCTAAGCATTTTTACACCAATCAACTCAATCCTCACAACAGCCATCTTAGGAGAATCTAATGCTGTACCTATTTTACAGATTAGGGAACTGAGACACAGAGAAGTTAACCTATTGTAGGTCACACAGCAAATAAGTGGTAAAAGTAGGGTAAAACCCCAAGCAGTCTGGCTCCAGCATTTGTGCTCAAAACCAGTCTGCTAAGTTTTTTGTATTGGGAACTGGGCCCAGTGTAGGCTTAAGTCCTAAGTTAATGTTAACGCTAACTTACCCTCCCACTGCTCTCTCATCCCTCAACAACTGGCTGCCTTTTTAGTACCATCCCCTCCTCCATCTACCTTGAAGCATCTGCTGGAATCCAGGGAGGAGGACAAGTAGCACCCACTTTTCATTTATTCTCTTTTGTGGATATTCATCTCCCACTTACAGCGTGGGAAATGCTGTCAACAAGGCAGGTCATGAGGCTTCGGCGAAGAAATTTAAGTATACATATTTTTATGTCTATATAAACTTTGGAGTAAATGAATTCTTTTTTTAATTTTGTGAGCTATTCTTTGAAAGAAACCTTTCTAACTACTATAAGACACTCTGAGTCTGTAAAATTGATTAAGACAGTTTGCCAGAGCTGTCAGTCTTAATTAATGACCTGCTATAACCTCCAGTTTTATTAGGTCTATATTTCCAGTATATTGGCACATATATTAATGACTGGCCCATGAATAAACTGACAGTTTTAAAATGATACAAGATAACTTATTTTCTTATGGGATTTCACTTTTGCTTTAAACTTATAGTAAATGATTATTGGTTCAGTAAATAATGACTTCAATGTTCTTATGATCACCTTAGCAATAGAAAGATTATTTGGATTTCATTTCTTTTCTTTTTTTTTAATATATTTTATTGATTTTTTACAGAGAGGAAGGGAGAGGGATAGAGAGTCAGAAACATCGATGAGCGAGAAACATCGACCAGCTGCCTCCTGCACACTCCCTACTGGGGATGTGCCTGCAGCCAAGGTACATGCCCTTGACCGGAATCGAACCTGGGACCCTTGAGTCCACAGGCCGATGCTCTATCCACTGAGCCAAACCGGTTAGGGCTGGATTTCATTTCTTGATGAAACTCCACTTTGGACAAGTCTCTTTGGTTAATCTCATGTTTCAGCAAGTAGGGCTAGTCATAAAATTTCTAAGCAGGAAAACATTCACTAGGGATCTGCTGGTTTCCTGTATTAGTAATATCCAAGCATGGTTTAACAACTCTCCAAAGTATTTTCCAGTATCTTAAAGGATGTGTTAAATGTATGTATGTGTGTCAAAGCAAAATTAATTTGAATTCTCTTTAACTTTTAATAAAACGCATAGAGAACATTTAAGAATGAGATAAGATGTTAATAAAAATAAATAACGTGAATCTCACAACAACCATAACAAAAAGTAGATGGATAGTCTACTGTCCAGTATGAACCCATTTGCATCATTCCCCTAAAAGGGAGCACAGATGTGCCATGTTTCTTATTTGTGTATTGCAAAGTCAAAGTCTGTTTGAGATGCGGTAGTAGAAGCCAAAAACCCTGGGTTACTACTGAATTACTCTATGTTCAAGACCTTTCTTCCCAAATTCACTGCTTTTTTGAAAGGTAAGCTTTGAGATTAATGTGACAACTCAACATGACAGTGAGGATAATATAGGAAACTGAAAATTTTCATTTGAAATCAACTCACACAGTCTAAACCAGGCCTACAGTAAGAGCGTCAATTAGTGGGGGGTTACCTTTTTTTTTTTTTTTTTTTTTTTTTTGAGGGTTATTCTCAAAGGCTAGCATAATTCAAGACTGATTTTCACTCAAAGCTGGCAAAAGATAACTGGTTACTTCCTTCCTAGTTGGTGTGGTGCCACCATGTGGCGATAGCTTAAACACTACAACAACCAGATGGCTTCAAAATTAGGAGATCCTTGACACTTTTTTTTTTCCATTTGGGAATATTTTGCATTCTTTAAATTTTTGTACATAAGGAAAGAGTCAACCTATATTTTTATTACATGATTTCAAATTAGTATATTTCAAATTCATGTAAAATGTGAACGTGTTGTGTTTGTATATAGCAGTGTGCAGAGTGATTAAGAGAATGCACTTTGGAGCTAGTTAGCCTGAATTCGTATCCCAACTCTGCTACTTAATCTCTGTATAATCTTGAGTAAATTACTCATCCCTTCCAAATACAATACTGGTATCTATCCTAAAGGATTGGTATGAGAATCAAGTGAGTTACCTCAGATAAAACATTGAGAACAGTGCCTACCAGAGAGTAAATCATCTAGAAGCTCTTTGTCATTGCTTCTCTATTAGTAACTTTAAGCTTGAAGAGACTTTTATAAGTCATCTGATTCACCTTTGTAAGTCCATTCTCACCCTATTCATGAGAGATCAATGTCAATGACCAAGCTAAGGGAATAGACTGCAGCTACTTTTTGCAGTTTAAAAAACTAGTACAATACTTTGAGAAGTGGTTTTTTTTTAAGAAATCATAATAATTTCAATGTCTTTGTGTTGTTACAGCACTTAAATGCTCAATGATAAATGACCAACTTCAACATTTTAACTATACCCATGAAATCCTTCATCCAACCTCAAACTTTAATAGAAATGCAAATAACTAGGGACTCTTATTAAAATGCAAGTTCAGATTCAGTAGGTCTGGGTGGTTCTAGAGATTTCTGTGTGACTCATAAGCTCCCATATGATGCCAGTGCTGTTGGCCTGCAGAGTAACAATGCTTTAAACCACTGGGATTCATTTCCATTTCTACTTTATCATTATCTTCCCCTGTCACTCAGCCAAACATGATGAGTTAATTGCAATTCAGGGAAAAGCCATAGAAACCAAGATAATACCTTCTGTAGCCTTCACTTTCTCAGGACAACTTAACCTTCATTTTTTGGATGGCAATGACTGCAAATGTAAGGGCAGGGTAAGAACCTAAACAGAGGTGGGAAAGTATGTAAG
Organism: Myotis myotis; assembly: GCF_014108235.1. Taxonomy (NCBI): domain Eukaryota; kingdom Metazoa; phylum Chordata; class Mammalia; order Chiroptera; family Vespertilionidae; genus Myotis; species Myotis myotis. The sequence continues at coordinate 175,392,046 of NW_023416313.1, read as the reverse complement.
GATCAAGTGTTATCACAGTTGTTGAGTTCTACTGTGCCAGTTTCCAGAATATTGGAACTACTGAAGCTCACGTGTATATAGAAATGCCTCCTATGTGAAAAGCAGAAGGGGCAGGGCAAAGCCCACTGGAGTGTAAAACAGGGAGTGAGAATCACATGAGACATACATAAAGTGCTCTCTAAACTTCTAAAGCAGTGGTTTTCAACCTTCCTAATGCCACGACCCTTTAATACAGTTCCTCATGTTGTGGTGACCCCCAACCATAAAATTATTTTTGTTGCTACTTCATAACTGTAATTTTACTACTGATATGAATAGTAATGTAAATATCTGATATGCAGGATGTATTTTCATTGTTACAAATTGAACATAATTAAAGCATAGTGATTAATCACAAAAGCAATATGTAATTATATATGTGTTTTCTGATGGTCTTAGGCGACCCCTGTGAAAGGGTCGTTTGACCCCCAAAGCGGTCATGACCCACAGGTTGAGAACCGCTGTTCTAAAGGAAGTTAAGGGCTTTTTTATTGGTAAAGTAATGTCAAAATATTGTAACTTTAAAAGTTCTTTGGAAATTTGCATAAGCTTATCTAAAATCTGTTAGTTATGACCCAGGCAAACTACTAGTAGGTGCACTTTTATTGTCAGAGTCAGAGATTAGAAAATTACAGATGAAGAAACGTGGTGTCATCAAAAAGACCCACTTTGAGAGCTTCGTGGAGAACCTGTTATGAGGCTCAGACAGCATCAACTCACCAAATAAACAGTTTAAATCATTTACAAAAGCTAGAGCATGTCCTTCAAACATTTATGTGCTTCTTTTTTACCATCTTTAAAAAACAGCTGTAGCATTTTATATTCAGTAAGACCACACCTTAGTAAAAGAAAGTACAAATATATATACATTAAAAACCTAGAAAGGCATAGAGTCAAATGTTGAGAACAGTTAGCTCTGATGTCTGATTTCTGCAATGGGGGGGGGGGGGGTGGCGGAGAGGGGAACAATTTTTACTTTGAGAAAAGAGAATCATCTCCTGAATGTGAATGAAGTCTTATCTCGCAACTAAAAGCTCGTGGCTACAGCTCATGATACACCTTCCTATTCTTATTGCTATTGGCTGAATCTCTGAAAATGTACTTTGGTTCATTTTTTTACAAACAAATACCAACATCCAAGATAGTGCTTTAGGGGGTTTAGAATTTTCTGTGCTAATAATTAATCCCCCGTGTTCTGTGGGTTCCACACTACTCAGAGGGAAACCTGAAAGAGAGGAAAACCCATTTTTGTAAGGTCAGGGTTCCTGTGGCTCCTGACGGTGCTTCCCTTTCAAGCGCACTTGGGCCTTCGAAACTGAACTTCTTAACTTTCTGACTCTAGAAACATTTCCAAGGAGCACTTGTGAGAAAACTGCTTCAAATTGGAATCCTTCCGCTCGGGTACAATCATGCAAACAGCCGGCAGAATTTATTTAACCTTCAGCCAACTGCTCATCCAACTTGAAATTATTGATAGCCCATCAGCAATGATCAAGATGGAGAGGCTAAATGAAGAGGTGCTTTTTTTACAAGAGAACCATTGAGCTGGTAACAGGACTTGAAATGCCGTGTCAGCTCGGCTCGCATGGTCAGGGAGCTCAGCTGCGGGAGTGAAATAAAACTGTTCGGTTATGGCCGCCCTCCAATCAGTCACAGGGGTAATGGTGTTTGGCTTCAGTCAGGTTGTATGTCAGCAAATATACATCTCTTAGACAGCCCCTAAGAGTGCCTTAAGATCATGCTTATTGTTTTATACAGATAGGGGTCGGATGCTGATAGATGGTGGTCAGAGGCCGCCGAAATAAATTTTACCACCTTCAGCAGGTAAAGTTAATCTCAATACTGGAGAATGAGAGAGCCATTGTGATAGAATATTCATTCCATTGACAGTGATGGGACATTTTTCCTCTGTTAATGTCTGGTGCAGATCATCTGAAGGTAGATATCCTCTCCTCCCCACTCCCCAGGCCCCACTGCATGAAAAGAGATCTCAGGTGCAATCTGAGAGAGTCACTAAGACTGAACTTGAAAGACCAAGTTTGGTTGAAGGAGCTTCCCCGGGAACCAGACATATCACAGCACTACCTGGGGTGGTCACAGTGACACAAGAATCAGATACAGAATTAAAGAGCCACTGGCTGTTACATTGAATGATTTATGCCCTATCTTTACTCCAAAAAAGTTTGGGAAGCACCATTAAGGATCACTAAGTCATGGATGGGAAGTTGGTGGTACAGGGCAGCCAACCTCTCCCCAGCCTGTCAGCCACAGCCTCCTTCCACACAGATCCCACAGGAAGCTCGGAAATCCACACAGTTTCACACACTCAGCATAAAAGAAGTCTGCCACCATCCCACCAAGTCTTTAAAATCTAGAAGTCTGCCTTTAAACATTCAAAAGCAATATCCTGAGTCCTCTGAGTTTCCCCGAAGGGCGATGAGAGGGCGATGCCGCCAGTCCTAGAGTCGGGGGGGGGGGGGGGGGGGGGGGCGGGCGGGCATTGGTGAATCTCAGAGTCTGATTGTCTGCAAGGTGTTTTCTTGGGAATGACAAATGCGGCCCAGCAGAAACCGGATGCCCTGCTATTCATTGGAGAAATGAGAAGACTTTTTTCAAAGGGCTGGATCCTCTTATCCCTAGACCGAGAATCAGCAAAACTCATGGGTCAGAGTCAGTGTGGCAATCAGAGCCCATTTTCTTTAGAAACTCGTAGAACATTTGAAGGAGAGAAAGGAAAGAGGAAGTGTTAGAAGAACATTAACATCAGAGTGACTTCATCCTCACATTATGGCAGAGATACTTGAAGAAACCAACCCATGTGCCAATGACTTCAGCCCTTACAGACCTGCTGGAGAGCATGGGACTTGCTTCATCTCCCTGGCCTATTGCTTTATTAGACTGGTGTTCTCAGATTTTATAATGTAGAGCTCAATGGTTGGGCATTTTTTAAAAATAAGCTAAATTCTCATTTTCTTAATATAGTAAGAGCAGGTCTTTGTTTTCTATTTTCTTGCGGGCAGGGTGTTGCTCACATTCTCGGTGTCTCAGGAGTTGGGAGTATCCAATCCAGTAAAACCAGTGACTACATTATTCAACACCTCCATTGCAAAAGAAGCCCTAGATTAGGCTACTGTCTGGATTTTTTTTTTTTTACTTCTAATTTTTTTATTGATTAAGGTATTACATATGTGTCCTTATCCTCCCATTATGCGCCCCCCCCCCCCACACACACACACACACACACTCATGCCCTCACCCCCTGTTGTCTGTGTCCATTGGTTAGGCTTATATGCATGCATACAAGTCCTTTGGTTGATCTCTCCCCCTCAACCCCCTTACCCCCACCCTCCCCTACCTTCCCTCTGAGGTTGGATGGTCTGTTAGATGCTTCTCTGTCTCTGGATCTGTTTTTGTTCATCAATTTATGTTGTTCATTATATTCCACAAAAGAGTGAGATCATGTGATATTTATCTTTCTCTGTCTGGCTTTTTAGCTTAGCGTAATGCTCTCCAGTTCCATCCATGCTGTTGCAAATGGTAAGAACTCCTTTTTTATCACCGCCTAGTATGCCATTGTGTAGATGTACCACCGTTTTTTAATCCACTCATCTGCTGATGGGCACTTAGGCTGTTTCCAAATCTTAGCTATGATGAATTGTGCTGCTATGAACATAGGGGTGCATATATCCTTTCTGGTTGGTGTTTCTGGTTTCTTGGGATATATTCCTAGAAGTGGGATTACTGGATCAAATGGCAGTTCCATTTTTAGTTTTTAGGGGAAACTCCATACTGTTCTCCACAGTGGCATTCCCACCAGCAGTGCACGGGGGTTCCTTTTCCTCCACATCCTGGCCAGCACTTGTCATTTGCTGATTTGTTGATGATAGCCATTCTGACAGGTGTGAGATGGTACCTCATTGTTGTTTTGATTTGCATCTCTGGTATGATTATTGATGTTGAGCATGTTTTCATGTCTCTTAGCCTTCCTTATGTCTTCTTTCAAAAAGTATCTATTTAGGTCTGTTGCCCATTTTTTGATTGGGTTGTTTATCTTCCTTTTGTTAAGTTGTATGAGTTCCCTGTAAATGTTGGAGATTAAACCCTTATCAGTGATAACATTGGCAAATATGTTCTCCCATGCGGTGGGTTTTCTTGTTTTTTTGTTGATGGTTACTTTTGTTGTGCAAAAGCTTTTTATTTTGATGTAGTCCCATTTGTTTATTTTCTCTTTAGTTTCCATTGCCCTTGGAGCAGTATCAGTGAAGAAATTGCTTCAGCATATGTCTGAGATTTTGCTGCCTGTGGATTCCTCTACTATTTTTATGGTTTCTCATCTTATGTTTAAGTCCTTTATCCATTTTGAGTTTATTTTCGTGTATGGTGTAAGTTGGTGGTCTAGTTTCATTTTTTTTCATGTATCTGTCCAATTTTCCCAACATCATTTACTGAAGAGACTGTCTTGACTCCATTTTATGTTCATGCCTCCTTTGTTGAATATTAATTGAGCATAGTGGTTTGGGTCAATTTCTGGGTTCTCTATTCTATTCCATTGATCTGTTCTTGTGCCAGTACCAGGCAATTTTGAGAACAGTGGCTTTGTAATACAGCTTGATATCTGGTATTGAGATCCCACCTACTTTATTCTTCTTTCTCAAAATTTCTGCAGCTTTTCAGGTTTTTTTTTTATTCCAGATGAATTTTTGGAAAGTTTTTTCTAGGTCTGTGAAATATGCCGTTGGTATTTTAATGGGGAGTGCATTGAATCAATCGATTGCTTTGGGTAGTATGGACATTTTGATGATGTTGATTCTACCAATCCATGAACACAGTATTCCTTCCATCTGTTTATGTCTTCCTCTATCTCTTTTTTCAGTGTCCTGTAGTTTTCTGCGTACAGGTCTTTTACCTCCTTAGTTAAGTTTATTCCTAGGTATCTTAATTTTTTTTACTGTCTGGATTTTTAAGCATAGTCTACCTTAAGTAGGCCAAGTTCTTCATGTAGACCAAAAATATATATATATTTATACTAAGTTCATATTTTTCAGAAATTATTTTTTTAACCCAAGTGACTAGACTGTCTTAGAACTTGAAAAATCTTTTTCTGATATTTTGATTCACAATCACTCTGTAAGCACAGTATTTTTAATAATAACACATGCTATATGATATTTCAATAAGAAAAATGTAGACAGGATATAAAGGAAAAGATATTCTGAATTAGTCTCAATTATACACTTTTTAAACTGTCCTTTAATTTTTGTTTTAAATAGTGAAAATTGGTCCTTAATGAAGTCCTACCAAAGAGAGGTCCTAGAGGGCCTTCCTTTGATAAATAAATTAAGAATTTTTAATTCACTGATTTAATGGTTTCCGTGCTATCCCTTGAGGAAGGAATTGGCACCTAGTGCCACCTTATGTCACCTACAGTGCTCAGCAAACTATCTTGATCAAGGCTGACGTTCAAGAACTAGCTACTGAATAGATGAATGTGTTGTAAGGGGGTTGAAAACCATCTTCTCTCTTGAGTAAATGTTTCTTCCATATTTTTTATTTTACAATGTAACTGCCACTTTTTTTAGCCAGTGCAAAGTTCAGTTTTAGTTTAGTCCATGAAAGTGATTATAAATTCCATGAAAGTGGAATTCAAATTTATATCGTCTTACTTTAATTTCAGGTGTGGCACTATAAATTGAAGGCCTTAAAAATAACCTTGCCTTTCACCCAGTAATTTCACTCTTAGGAACAGTAAATAACAATGAATTATGTAAAGATTCAGGTGAAAAAGCATTCATTACTTGGAAGCAACATAAGTGTCCGTGTATATATTCAGTAGAATAATATCCACCCTTTAAAAAATAGTCTTGTAGATTATTATTTGATGACTTGGAAAGGTAATATATTATTAAAATGTCTTTTAAAAATCAGGTTAGCCCTGGCTGGTGTGGCTCAGTTGGTTAGGCGTCATCCTATGAACCAAAAGGTTGCTAGTTCTGATGCTATGGTCAATGGAATCATCTTCTATTCCTAATTAAACAATAAGCCACTTAAGGACCAACAGCATGCATTATATTTCTTCTGTATCCCCCATAGATGCTAACTATGTGATATAAATGCTCAATATGCATGTTGACTGAATATCTCCCATTTTAAATTAGTCAGGTCACTGAACTTGACCACTTAGTAAGATCTTAGCGAGTCAGCTGCTGAAGAAGTTAAGAATATTCACCAGCTTAAAGCTAATTGATTACTCATCTTTAAGGAGCTAGGGATTGTAGGGAAAACAGAAGTCAGCAAAACACAGGGTAAGAATGGGATGAAATCGATTCAAGAGACATTTTAGAGAGAAACTGTAGCAAGGTCATAAAAGTGTCAGATGATAAATTACTACAAGGATAGCAAGAAAAACACGTATGGGTACATTACCGCTTTCAGAACCTAAAGACCCAGGTCCTAATGCCCCTCTGCTGCCCATTTTTGTCATCCCTAGAATGGTGTTTCCCACGACTCCCCTGTCCACCACATGACCTCAGAAATGATAGGAAGGTGAGTAGATGCTCCCTTCTCTCCAGTGGGCAATCTGCCACTGCAAGGCTGATCCCTTTCTAGGAACACTTATTTACATGTTGTCTCCTGAGTATTTGTCTAGAGGGCAACCTGTAAAGCCCTTCTCACTGCTTCAATAGCTCATGTTATACTATCAGGATAACTGGTTATAAAACACAATGGCAGGGCACTGTGGAAACTAAGAAATTGGTTATTAATTTTTTTTCAGTTTGCAATCCACAGTATGGGTTTGGCGAGTAAGCATGAGTCAAGTTGTTTTAATTGAGGAACTATAGATGGCTGTCACTTTGTTTTCATTTTTATGGCCTCGATACTAACCATGTATGAATGGAAGGAAGGGATAGAGGAGGGAGGGAGAGAAGAAGAAAGGGAGGGAAGGCAGAATAGGCTTTTTGTAATTAATGGATTCTAAGCTGAATTTTTATAAATGGATTCACCTTGAATACACTCAGAGTTTGCTGTAAGCTAGCATTTGATGTAAGCACATTGGTGTAAAACAGTGAACAAGCTCTAAAAGAAATAAAATGAACAGAGTCCGGCCAGTATAATAGCTTAGTGGTTGAGCGTCGACCCATGAACCAGGAGGTCATGGTTTCATTCCTGGTCAAGGCACATGCCCTGGTTGTTGGCTCGATCCCCATGTGGGGCATGCAGGAGGCAGCTGATCAATGATTCTCTCTCATCATTGATGTTTCTGTCTCTCTCACTCTCCCTTCCTCTCTGAAATCAATAAAAATATATTTAAAACATTAAAAAAAAAACAGAAATTCTCATGTACTGCAATTATAAAATAAATGTTATCAACATTTTACAGATTATAACATACTTTCACATGTATTCATGTGTCCTAAAGTTTATATTCCAAGCAGCAACCTTTTGATGTAAGGATTGTAATTACCCCAATTTTATATATCAAGAAGCAATTCCATGAGGTCAAGTGACTTACCCAAGGTGACACTGCTAGGATTTGATGGGCACAAACTCTAGGTTTTTTTTATGTCACTATTGTAAAGAATACCTCACTCAACCAGTGTGGCTCAGTTGGTTGAGCATCGTTGTCCCATGCACCAGGAGGTCACCAGTTCAGTTCCCAGTCTCTCCCTCTCCCTTCCTCTCTGAAAAACAATAAAAACATATTTTTTTAAAAAGAGCCCTAACCAGTTTGGCTCAGTGAATAGAGCGTTGGCCTGCGGACTCAAGGATCTCAGGTTCGATTCCGGTCAAGGGCATGTACTTTGGTTGCGGGCACATACCCAGTAGGGGGTGTGCAGGAGGCAGCTGATTGATGTTTCTCTCTCATCAATGTTTCTAACTCTCTATCCCTCTCCATTCCTCTCTGTAATAAATCAATAAAATATATTTAAAACAAAAAAAGAGTCCTGCCCAGCCAGTGTGGTTCAGTGGTTGAGTGCCGACCCGTGAGCCAGGAGGTCACAGTTCAATTCCCAGACAGGGCACATGCCTGGGCTTCAGGCTTGATTCTCAGTAGGAGGCATGCAGGAGGCAGCCGATTGATGATTCTCATCCTTGATGTTTCTCTTTCTCTCCTTCTCCCTTCCTCTCTGAAATCAGTAAAAATATTTTAAAAGAAAAAAGAGTCCCTCTTCCTCCCTATCCCTCCCAAGATTTGAATTTGTACATATTGAGTTTGCTTAAAACTAGACACACAACTCATTTTATATAATTTCCTCTTGTCAGCTTCTGTTCTACCTTCCTTCCTTCCTTCCTTCCTTCCTTCCTTCCTTCCTTTCTTTCTTTTCCTCACCTGAGGATATGTTTTCACTGATTTGAGATAGAGAGAGAGAGAAACATCAATGTGAGAGAGAGAAACATTTATCAATTGCCTTTCATTTGCACCCCAACCGAGGATCGAACCTGCAACCTGGGTTATGTACCCTGACTAGGAATCAAACCTTTTGCTGTATGAGATGACTCTCCAACCAACTGAGCAACCTAGCCAGGACCCAGAGGGCTTTCTTGACAAACATACAGCTTGCTAAGTCATCAACAGGTTATTGACAAGATAGTCAATAAACAATTTTAAAATTACTCAAATGTATATCACTTTATTTGTTAATTTGCTTTTATTGATTTGAGAAAGAAAGGGAGAGGAGAGAGATAGAAACATTGATGAGAGAGAAACATTGACCAGCTGCCTCCTGCATACCCCCTACTGGGAATGGAGCCCTAAACCCACGCATGTACCCTGGCCAGGAATCAAACCTTTGACCTCTTGGTGCAGGGATGATACTGAACCTCTAAGCCACACCAGGTGGGATGTACCTCACTCTATATATGATGCAATTATACAAAATGCCTGAGAAGATTTTGTTACTTAATGAAATCCTCTTTTCCTTCTTTTCAGAAATAAATTCTTTACCTAAGTCATAGATCATTTATATCATTATCATTGCATCGGTGAGGGTTTTCAGTTGTAAGCAAACAAGGCCAATGCTGGCTCTCTTAAGCAAAGGGGGAGTATATTGGAAACATCTTGGGGATCTCACCGAATCAACAGGAGGCTAGAGAATCATGCTTGAAACTGGGGACAAGGGCCAGAGGAACCAAGATTACCCCACGGGGACTTTCTGGCCCTTCACCAGCGCTGCGGGGAGAACGATCTGAACTCCAGCATTCCCTTTGTCTGTGCCTCCACTTTGTTAGGGTCCAAACTCCCGGGAGCCAGTTTCTGATTGGCTGAGCATACTGTGGTTGTGCCAAAGGAGTGAGTTCAGGACGAATCAGGTCCCCTTGATTTCTGTTCATGCTCAGAGATGTGGAGGGAGGGAGCACTGAGAATTGCCTTCTCACTAAGACTAGCTACAGTGTTGGATTCCCCCCAAAGGGAGGTCCAGATGCCAAAGGGGGAGGGGGAGTGCTAGATAATGAATGGCAAAAAAAAATAAACGTCCAGTTCAAAATTGTTCATTCCCCCTTTTATGCATATATGCATAACCCATGGACACAGACAGTGGGGTGGTGAAGGCGGGGGGTGAGGGTGGGCTGGAAGGGGTCAATAGGGGGAAAAGAGGGACATATGTAATACCTTCAACAATAAAGATTTAAAAATAAATAAATAAAAATAAAAATGTTCACCCCAGTATTGTTTATCATAGTTACAAGGGGAGGGGCCTAGGAACAACCTTACCTGACAATAGTTAAATAGATTATGGTTCAGTTCATATCATAGAAAATCCTGAAGCTATGAAAATGATGTTAAGGGAGAATATGTAATGATCTGAGAAGATAGTTATTAAATATTATTAAGAGAAAATAAATTATAAAGCAATATTTAAAATAGGAGCTTACTTTGTAAGTAAGAATAATGGAAGGGTATGTAGCCCAAAGTTAATAGTAGTATCTCTGGGTAATAAAAGTAAGAGTGATGTTTATTTTCTTCTCAATGTTTATCTATGCAATAGCATTGTATTACTTTGTATTCTTTCATTAATTACAAATCCTTAATTTCTTTTCAAATATATCAATTATTTGTATTTACTTTATATTTTATATACAGAGTATGTGTATATGTGTGTAAATATACTTATATATGTACTATATATATTTGTATATGTTTTCATATATATACATATTCATATATACATACATACATATTCACAGAGAGAGAGAGAATGAGAATGGGGGTATATATATATATATATATATATATATATATATATATATATATATATATATTCCATAGCTTCACTCACTTCCTTTCTTTTATATTTTACTAAAACTATTCAATTGTAAATTCCCTGAGGAGAGTGACTATGTCTTTACTCCTTTGTATCTTACAAAGAACTTAGCACACACTATATGTATTAAATATTCAATTATTAATTATTATTGAAGGAAAACCTTATTAGACAGTAAAAGAGCAATGTGGATGTTTTATTTAAACCCAAGTTATGTTTGAATCCTGGCTTCAGTGTTTAATGACTGTGAGTGCCTGAGTGAGTCACTTCACTTCTCTGAACCTTCTTGCTTGTGAAATGGCACTGTGGTTGGAAATAACCGATGGGTGTGTATACTCTTTGACCCAGGTTCTCCAATTCTCAGAATTTATCCTGCAGGTTAACTTGTGTTCTTAAGAAGTAGTGTATTTATAGGTTTCTTCACTGTAGCATTGTTTATGATCACAAAAGATTTAAAATAACTTATATGTCCATCAATAAAGAACTGATTGAAATGACATCATAGAAATTGGGGAAGATCATTCTGTATTGCTTTGGAAAGAAACCTCTAAGATATATCGTTAAATGCAGAACTGTGTGTAGAGTATACTATCATCTATCTATAAGGAAAGACTGCGCTCATTGGCATATATGTCCATAAATGAGCTCTAAAGAAACTGATCACATTAAGTCTTGTGAAATGAAAAACCACAAGAAACCTATAATATTAGGTGCCTGTGGGAAGAGTCTCTGAGAGGCTGGGGGACAAAGGTAGCAGGGAGTTTTAATATTGCTAAAATTTTGAAACTTGTCAATTTTTTTATTCAAAAATAAATAATATAACTTAAACTTAAGAGATTAAAAATAAAAATAAAAAAGTGTTGTAAAATACCTAACAGGTAGTTGGCACGTAGACGTCAGCCTGTGATAGATAAGGTATCTATCACTGCTGTGAGTAGTGATGTAAGGCTACTTACTACTGGCTTTTTTCCTCAAACATGAACCTTGTTCCCTCTGGTGGAGTTGCCGGGGAATTGCACTAAGCAAAAGAATAAAAATTGAAAAAACTTATGAGTAGATGAAGCGTGAATTGGATACCTGTCTGCATCTTCCCCAGCCAGTCCAGTCCATGCCTTTTCAAGGTAGCCCTCAGCGCAGGGAGATTGGCATCTGAGTGCCTCCACAGAGCATGCAGAGTTAAGTATATGTGATCACAACGGCCAGGAGATATGGTTCGGTTCATAAGATACAGACCGATAGCTGCATCTTATAAAGCTTTAAAACAGTACATTTTTGAATAGATAGCCTAGAAATAAATGTCCAGATATTGTCCAACGATTGAGGCAATAATTTAAATAAATTAAAAATCACAGTCATGATTTTTAATGAGGGTGACTTATTCTAGTAACTTCCGCGATTAAGGTGTCCAAGGCAGTTGCGCTAGTCTGCATTAGCTGATATTTGTGTTGCTGAAGGAGTGAGATTTCATCAGCATCAAATTTTTCCTGCTCAGGAATGTTTAAAGTTCATTAACACTATTCCTACTGGAGGGGAGACTGATTTAATTGGGAATCAACACACACTTTATACCTTTGGGGGAGAAAAATCTCAGAATTTGAGTCTGAATAACAGAAAATGCTTTGAAGGAAGAATAATTAAGCTATAAATTTCATCTTTGTTCGCTAAATGAGAAACATTCTTCCCCCCTCCCCAACTTTATCTGTCTAAGTAAATATAATTAGGTAATGGATGATGATTTGTTAGCATTTTATTTTCTGTGTTTGCAAGGGCATTAACAGTGATCATAAAGCTCACAACAAATACGGTCAGTTTCTGATTTTTCAGATGCAAGAACGTGACTTTTGAGAATCAGACGGGCCAGACGCAGGCATTCTTGCAAATTAACTCTCCCTGTATTCTGAACAGGATCAGAGAGACTTGTCTTAGCTGATTTGCATGCACTAATTGCTAGTTCTGAGTAAATATGGAGTGATCACCTACACAATTACATTCATAAATTAATATTTTTACTTCACAGTTATTTACACACAGGAAGAAACAGTACAAATAATTTTAAGGCTGTGTCTACACTTACATAATGAAGTGGTTAATTAAAGCAATGAGCTAGTTAATGACAAGCCTAAAAATTTTTCATGAAATATCCATATATGGAAGGAAGAAATGTCTTTGCCTGAGTAATTCTCATAATTGCCTCAACATTTGATTTCACTTTCTATGCACAGAGATATGCCCTACATGACACTTTGATTAGGAATCTGGATTATCTTTTGATTTCTCGTGGGTGGGGTGGATGCCAAAGCTAACTGCCAAGGTGACAGGTATCTCACAGAAACATGGTAGCCCCACTCCAGGACTGTCCACAACCCAACTCAGGCAAGAAGGTGGCAATGAATGAATACAGAGAAACGGAGGCTTCAGTTGGATCTAGAGCAATGGTTCTCAACCTTCCTAATGCCACGGCCCTTTTATACAGTTCCTCACGTTGCGGTGACCCTCAACCATAAAATTATTTTCATTGCTACTTCATAACTGTAATTTTACTACTGTTATGAATCGTAATGTAAATATCTGATATGCAAGATGTATTTTCATTGTTACAAATTGAACATAATTAAAGCATAGTGATTAATCACAAAAGCAATATGTAATTATATATGTGTTTTCTGATGGTCTTAGGCGACCCCTGTGAAAGGGTCGTTCGACCCCCAAAGGGGTTGCGACCCACAGGTTGAGAACCTCTGATCTAGAGTGAGTCAGTCATCGACTACTAATACCAAGGGCCCCCTTATCACCCCAGCCCAGAGTGACCCATTTTGATTTTAGAGGAGCCAGCCTATCCTTTTAGGGAGCTCTGACCCTTTGGTCCACTAGACCTCTGAACTTAATGTTAGAGACTCAATTCTTTCTAACCCCTTGCTTTACATCTGGAGTCAGGCCTGCAACAAACCATAGTCACTTGGGTTTGGACAACCACCGCACTCATTTAGGAAGATCTAGTTTCTTCCCTATCTGTTTTAAGCCAGTAACTTTGTGGTAATTTGTTATGCAGCAGTAGAAAACTGTTTTAGGTAGATTGTTCTGAAGGCTGTTAATTAGGACTGATTGAAGTAGAAAGAATCGAGAGGACACAAAACTAGTTAGAAATTACTCTAGTAATCTAGGATGAGATGACAAAGGCCTGAACTAAGGTGTTAGCAGTAAAAAGAGAGGAAGGAAAACTAGTAACTGATGGTGAAGGGAGTCCATTAGACTTGGTGTCCACAAAGCATGCAGGTTTGGGAAACTACTCTAGCAATGACTAACTGAACAGTTCATTGGAAATCAATCATGAACTTTATTCTGATATCTTTCCTGCTACCATATTGAACTATTATTGAAATATTCCACTTGGGTTTTGTGTATTAGCTTCTCAGCTGAAAGACAAGCTCCTAGCAGACGGAATTATTTAAACTTCACTGAATTCCTTCATGGAATCAAATGTTATAGATGTGAAATGATTTAGTTAAGTTACAACATACTCCACCACACACCTATTACACTGGCTCAAATCAGAACAAGCTGACAATATCAAATGCTGACAAGGATGCAGCACAAGTGGAGCAGTCATGAATTAGAGGGGGCAATGAAAAATGGTATAGCCAGTTTAGAAAACAGTTCGGCAGTTTCTTATAAAGTTAGACATATGCTTATTCTACAATCCAGAAGTTCCACTCTTAAGTATTTACTCAAGAAAATTAAAGACATATACAAACACACAAACTCCCTATACCTAAATGTTTATAGCAGCTTTATTCAAAATCGTCAACAAATGGAAACAACCCAAACATCCATCAACTGCTAGATAAACTATAATGTTTCAGGTTCTATACACCTGAAACTAACACAAAATAATATTAAATGTAAACTGTAGTTGAAAAATAAAATTTAAATTTTAAAAATGGCTACATGCTGTATGGTTCCATTTATATGACATTCTCAAAACTATAGGGACAAAGAGTAGATCAATGGTTGCCAGGGACTACAGTTGGGGATGGGTAAAAGGGAATATCTCAGGATAATAGAAATATTCTATATCTTGTTTGTGGTAATGGTAGCAAGTCTGTATACACTTATCAAAATTCATGAAACTATATATCTAGACATGGTGAATTTTAATGTATGTAAATTATACTCTGATAAGCCTGAGTTAAGAAAACGAATTACAATACAACAAGCACTCTGTAGGCCAAGCATGTCAAACTCACAGCCCGCAGGCCACATGCAGCTTACAACGACTGTTTTTGTGGCCCAGCCAATATAACGGTATGTAAGAAATGTTTTAATAAAAATTTTGTAACTTAATTTTTACAATATCCTGTTATACTTAATTATTAATAATGAACTACAATGTTCACTAATGACTTATTACTATAATCGTGTTGCATTCATTTCCCTTACATGCCTTATGCGCAGGCACACCATTTCTCCCCACCATACTAGCAGCAAATACTTTAGCAGCCGATGGCCATGTTATTAGTCTTGGACTAACTTGTTTGGTGTGCACAACAGGAACTATTTCGCTTTCAAGAAAAATAGTTTTACTAGTATTTGCGTTATGCTTATTGATTTGTACAGTTATTCAGTGTCCGGTAAGTTAATGTTCAAGAAAAATATTAATTTTTATTAAAATGTTCTATTATTTTATGTTTATGATGACTCATTTATTTCAGCCCTTTGTAATCAGCATGTCTCTATCAAAATAAACCTACATTTCTATGAAAATTGAAGCTTTTGTTTTTTTGCGGCCACATAAACTTAGACCTTGTTTACTTGGCCCATGTTAGCCTTTGAGTTCTATATGCTTGCTGTAGTAGACTTGTTATCTGTCTAGTGATAGGACTTTGCCCAGATCTCCAGAGCTTTTCAAGGCTAGAGGCAAAGCATAGCATATAATATCCTCCCCTCTCGCATCTCTCACCTCCCATCCTTTGTAAAAAATATATATGTATTAAATTAAGTAAAATAATTTATTTTTACACTGAGAAATCCAACAAAAACAACAGTTATTATATGAAAGGAGGAAAGAAAATATGTCAAATGGGCATGTTCAGGGCGAGGAAAAGGACTGGAAATAAGGAGGGGCTGCCAAGCCAAGACAGCATATTCATGCGACTGTGTTCCAGGGCCTCTAATCTCTTTTTAGCAACAACAGGTAGTATCCACCCATCTCCACTCTCTTCGGCGCCATGTAGTAGCAGCTGCTTAAATCCTGAAAGAGTTTAGACCCACTCCAAACATGGGACTGTAGGCCGTTTTATCCCTACGTCCCTATCTTAAAGAGGCCTCTGCCTATAGCTAAAATAGACAAGTACCTATGGCAGGCCACTCCTTAGGAAGTTCTGTGGCAGCATTCCCATGTTCATACTTCTATTGATATAAAATGCAGATATAACTGGTAATTTCCTATTTATACTTAACTTGAATGTAATTTCTGTTTAATTGAGGGAGTAGTCTGTTATAAGACCCATCTCTAATCTTAAGGAAAAGGACAAGGGTTTACCTTATTCTCTTCTTGCAATCTCATAAACAGCACACAAACCTCCCGGGCACTCGGATGTCACAGTTTAGGAAAACACATCAAATGAGAAGTTGGTGTCTTGGTGGAAAAGGAAGGAATAATAACAGTAGCACTAGTTTTAGTGAAAACATTCATACTAAGAGGACATTAGAAATGAAAGGTGAAAGTTCTATTTTAGCATGATAGAATCTTATATTCAGAGATGTACTCATTTCTGTTTTACTATATTGGTTGTCTTCCTTGAGTTTTATCTTTAAATTCAAGATGGGGGTATACATTTTTAAAAGTGATTAAACACCACTCCTTTTGAGAATAGAGGGATTTGAATTTAAAATTAATAATATTTCCAATATGTTAAAAGTTAACTACATCCCATGTTCAATATTTTCTTAAATAACGATTGTATATAATAGACCATTCTGAAGTATAATAAATGATGTCTTCTAAATTCTAATAATGGCTGGCATTACTTATGACCCTCTCTGTAGCCATAGCCAATAAAAAAGATCATATTTTCAGTATATACATATCATTTGGAAGACCTTAACGTTCAGAAGTAAGTCAATTTATTTAATTTATAGGAATATAAAAACCATTCTAGGAATAATATTTTATGATTCTACTCTCATCAATATTTGATACTCTAAATTTTCTTTTTAAGCATCTCCATTTTCTGTTGTCATGTCTGAATTACCTTTATTATTGTATTTTACCTATTTCAATGTCTACTTCTTTTATTTTATAAATGAATTCAGCAGTTGAAGTCAAAATGAGCTTAGATTTAAAACACACTTTAATTATCATATATCATGCAATTAAGAAAAAATCAGATATAGCTCCCTCTCTGATAAGAATCATGTTCATATTTATCTCGTGATTAAATTTGACTTATTAAAAACAATCCTTTAAAGCAATTAAAATTGAAGTATACTAAAAAGTGACTGTACTTTATTTCATTATTTCAAAATGTTTAAATCATTTGAATACTTGTAAAACTATATGTCTGTCATTCCTTCTGCTTGTTCTACTTAAGAAAAAAAAGCTACCAATTGAAAGATGTACATGCAATAGAATCTATACATAAAAACAGGGTGGGACAAAAACAGGTTTACAGTTGTGAGTATGCGAATCACAGAGTTTATTCTTGTAACATTATTTATTATTGTGTTATTTTCCATATGAACACCTGTAAGCCTACTTTTGCCCCATCCTATAAATAGAAAATAAATATATATACACATATATGTCATCAGACAATACTATAAAATGACTCTGTAAAATGTATACTGCTAAAGATTCTTCCAGTACCAAAGATCAGAAAATTATCAGATATTTCTTTCGTTTAGGAAACAGCATAATTAATTGCAGATAAGCCCCTGTCTGATCAATTAAGTCCATGAAAACTTTCTTCTGGTTTTTCACTCATCATTTATGTTTCCCCATTACAAATTTTATAACAAATCAGAAGAATAAATCCAATTTGTTAGGATCCAAGCATTATGAGCTTTTACAGTCTCTTATTTAGCCTCCAGACTACAAAAAGCCCACATTTACTTTCCATTGGAATGGGTATTGAGAGAAATTAGAGAGAAAAAGAAATATGTCTTTGTTTCATAAAGACTAATTATCATCTAAAAAAAATAGTTTATTGTGCATGGTTAAGTATTTGACCCTTATAAAGAAATTGCATGATATGTTTTAGAATCACTTTAATTACTAATTGCATTTAACTGCTATAATTATTTGCAATTCTCACCCATTGCTTAAATTAATTTTCCCTTTGACTAGTTTATTTTAATTATCATGTTTATTTTTCCAAAACTAAATTTTCTATTTTCCATTATAGGATTAATAAATTTTTCTTGCTCTAATAACCTAAATATGGTGCATGCATATCTATTATTAAATGTGTTGCAAAAGTTTCAGGATGAGATACCAGAAATAGAAATTGATGCCAATTTTTAGGAATTTTACTGAAAAGTTTTATGACACTCCTCTGGTCCCAATTTATAGGTGAGAAACTAAGAGCATAATAATCCAACCTATAGATCAACAAATAAATAACTAGGCCTGACATAAATGTTTATTTCTCATGAACATGTCTCATCTACCCTGCTAACTGATTAGCCTTTCTGGGACAGAGCCAAAGTCATGCCCCCTTGCATCTAGCATATTCCCAGTAAATATTAGGAAATAAATGTTTGAATTGGTTTTGTAAAACAAATGAATCTTTGCCATGTATATTTATTTATTCCAAAATATGTTATGCCACTTAAGGTGTTCAGCGACTACATTATTTGCACACCTGGTGAGTTCTGCCAGTCTAGCAAGTCAGTTAACTTTAATTTCTATGGCAAGTACCTGAGTTACATTTCTTCAATATACCCATCACTCGGGATGGGGTTGCTTTTGTTGCCCTAAGAGTGCAGGCCAATCTTCACAATATTCTACAAAGCAGACCATTTCTTTTAGAAAATAACTTTTGTTCCCAGCTTACCCTTTTTGCTTTTGACATTGACATTTTATTCTGGTAGAAAAAATAAAATTATTCTAAATGTGCAAATGAAATAAAAGCCAACAAAAAAATGTTCCCTGCATTGGAGAATAGAGTTTTAATGTATTTCTGCTGTCGGGTTGGTGTATTTGTGTGATAATTTTATGTGACAACATAATTAAATTGCAAAACAATTCCCATTTCCTATGTATTTTATCTATTTATCATCATTTATTTCTTTACCTTCTTTTTCTGCAATAAATATTATTGTAAGGAGAGTTAAATAAGTTAAACCAATGCAATTACTTTTACAGATTGAAATTAACTTCATATATCAATTTGTACACATTTATACAAAATACCTACAACTTGCCTGGTATAAATAAATGTGTTTATTGCAGTATATTTATGATGTCACTATGGTTTCTATGTTTGCCTTCCTTTTGAGTAATGATCTATATGTTTAAACTTGACATTTTAACAGT
The DNA here is from genome assembly GCF_014108235.1 of Myotis myotis. Lineage (NCBI taxonomy): Eukaryota > Metazoa > Chordata > Mammalia > Chiroptera > Vespertilionidae > Myotis > Myotis myotis. The sequence continues at coordinate 175,373,209 of NW_023416313.1, read as the reverse complement.
ATTTTCAAACAATTTCATTCATTATCAAATAACCATTTATTACACTATGGCAATTTCATACCATTTACTGGACCTTTTAGACACTCTTAAACAATGATTTATCAACCAATATAGAGTTTTTAATGCTTATCACAGCAAATATAGAAAGTAACATTAAACAGTGACTTGACGAGAGATAACTAAATTATCTTTTTCTTAAATCTTGATGAGTCATGTTTAGTAATAGCCAGTATGCACTTATAGCTACACTAGAAATTAAGAAAAGTATATTAGATTGTTATATTCTTCAAGTATTAAGATGGTTCATTATAAATTCTATATGCACATCAACCATATAACCCTAAATGTTGATTTTTTTTTTAAAAGGAAAGAAGGAAGAAAGGATATTGTAAATGATTTGGATGTTGACCAGCTAGGTAGCTTTTTGTGTCTGGACTTTCCCATAGTAGGGACAACATTTCCTGCTCAGGAAAGTCATCTCCTGGTGACAAATCCAGGTGATACAGATGGATTGTGTTGTGTGAAACCAATGGCTAGTTACAATAATCCTATCTGCTTGCTGCACACAAGACATAGCCAGATCATCCTCATGAGGTCTGACCATATTATCCTTGCCAGAGCATCCCACACAAGTTATGTGGTTGCGAGCTTTATTAAGGAGAAAATTAATTTCTCCACCCAAAGAAGGCAAGTCACACAGCTGATCCAGTGAAGACTCCCGTCCTTATAAAATACGGAGAGAAAATTTAGGTTTAAAAACAAACAAGGATGGAAGGGAGGAGAGAAAAACAAGACAACCTTCCTTTCAGGTAGGATCATTTACATAAAATATTAAACCTGATAAAGGTTTCTGTCCGTGTGTTGGGGGGTCTGTATTTCTTTAGTTACTCACATCCAGAATGAATTAATTTGACACTAATGGCAGAAGGATTAAATTTATTCAATCTTTATAGACTATTCCTTGACTATTAAAATTAAATGAAGAGAAAAATAAATTATTCTTTCCTAGATCAAAAATTAAACACCAAGCCAATTTATGAGGTTGTGGGGGTGAAACAGGCAGTGACGTTCACAACCTGTGACTTTTTTCCCCCAGAGTAGATTAAAATAAGAAGCTAATTTTAGGATAGATTTATTAATTTAACAAAAAGATCTCTTATTTAGGAGGCACTAAGACATGTTTAGAAAATATACCCTAGCTATAAGAACCTAAAATTATAGTATGCATTTTTATTAATACTTTAATAATATATAGCTATGCCAAGAAATTGATTTCCTGGGGAACAGCGTTTTAATACCCAAAACACAAAAAGAATTATTAAAAGGAAAAAAGAAGGATAAGTTTCAAGTGATTTCATTTCAGCATGTGTCTTCCATAGATACCTCCAGGTCTGATAAGGAACTAAAGCAAGGACTATTATAAGAAGAGGCAATCATAAACTAAACTTTGAAGGAACACCTCATTTTCAGAATGGAACTTAAAAATGATCAGCTTAGACGCAGCCATGGGCAAACTACTGCCCTCGGGCCGGATCCGGCCCATTTGAAATGAATAAAACTAAAAAAAAAAAAAAAAAAAGACCGTACCCTTTTATGTAATGATGTTTACTTTGAATTTATATTAGTTCACACAAACACTCCATCCATGCTTTTGTTCCGGCCCTCCGGTCCAGTTTAAGAACCCATTGTGGCCCTCGAGTCAAAAAGTTTGCCCACCCCTGGTAGAGCAATGCTTGAGACTCCCTGATACTGCCATCTGTTTTCCCTTTGCCATGGCCAGTTTCCTAGTCTTAGAGAATGCATATTGCATATTGCATACTGGCATAGATATATGTATGTATATGGATTGTCTTCTTTTTTATGTCATGATGACATGTAAGATGTGTAATTTTCAGGTGTTTAACATCCACATAACATTTTATTGAATTCCTGAAATTTAAGGAAAGGAAATGATAAGCCCCGCTTTAGGCAAAATGCTAAATTAGGTAAAAGGAGTCTTTGGCACCTCATAAATTATTGGCAAGGAAACTGCTGAAGTTCTGGTGAAGATATGCAACTTATTCAAGGTCACAGAGACTGTTGCTGAATAAGGACTAGAATGACTCTTAATCCCAATCCAGTCTCAGCCTTCCATTTTAGCAAAAGGTTTATGTGTTAAACCCTTCTGTGAAAAAATAATTGCATTTAAGCATGAATCGGTGTCATTAGCTAATTAAGGAAATACTAATAATGTAATTTCAGGCATTAGTCATCTTATTGATTCAAATTCACCCTCACACTCCCAAATCCCAAACTAAACACATAAGACATATGATATACAATTTTTATAAATTGTGTAAATAGTGCCTGGGTAAAATTGTTAAATGAAATAGTATCTCAATTTTATATAAATTACATATATATGTAGGTAAAGCCCCTCATATTAATAGGTGGTCTACTGAAGAGTTAGTACTACTTTTAAAAAATCTATGAAGTACAGCATAGGGAATATAGTTAATATTGTAGCCTGGCTAGTGTGGCTCAGTGGTTGAGCATTAACCTATGAACCAGAACGTCACGGTTTGATTCTGGTCAGGGCACATTCCTGGATTGTGGGCTTAATCCCCAGTAGGGGGTGTGCAGGAGGCAGCCAATCAATGATTCTCTCTCATTGTTGATGTTTCTATCTCCTTCACCCTTCCTCACTGAAATCAATAAAAATATATTTTTAAATAAAATATTAATATTGTAATAACTATGTATGGTATCAGATGGGTACTAGACTTGTCAGGGTAATTAGTTCATAAATTATATGAATGTCTAATCACCATGTTGTATAGCTGAAACTAATATTGTATGTCAACTTTTAAAAAATTTTAATTCTTAAAAATAACATTTTTCTTTAAATCTAGAATTTTAGAGATTAAAGATCTTTTAAAGATGACAACTCATGTTAAACTTTTGTCATTTTGTCTCTCCTCATTACATTAAAACCCTGAAACTGGAAATGTTTTCTTAGTAAAGCATATTTTTGTGCTTTAGCAATTATATTAGAAATAAGTGTTTGTCTTTTTTAAGTATCATAGGGGAAACATGTAAATGAAAAATAATGCTATAATATTAATATTTTCTCCCCATTTGTACTGAAATTTATTAAAAATAATTGAATTAGTACATTTTACCTACAGAGTTCCAATGTTTTAAAATATAATCACCTAGATTCTCTCAGTTGAGGTAGTTACTTTAACTAAGTTAAGTATCTTTGGAAACACATTTGCAGAACATTTAGCCCATTTCAATAGTAAATTTTAATTTTTATATTTGATTAAGTAAAAATGCATTTGCCTTATATAGATCAATGTTAGCATTTTGTTTTATTAAATAGAATGAAACTCCCAATTAGTCCAACAATGATTGGTGTATTTTGAAATGCACATGTTTTCTTGAAACAAGATTGTATTTTGACTCTAAAGATGCAGAATAAATGGTTGATGCTTTGATGAATGACAGTGTTCTAATTAATGTTGGGTTAATCTAATTGCAGGGACTATAATTGATTGCAGAATAGTTTACCTTAGTTTATCAATTCTCGCTTTTATTTACCCAGCCCAGAAAGAATTTAAAAAACATTATCACTGGTAAAAATGATCAATAAAGCAATCAATTGATCAATCAAATTCTGCTTTTTTTCCTAATTGGGGGCTATTACTAATTTGTTTGTTTCTAAATATTTATGATTGTACTGCTACTAACATTTCAAATCTTAAAGAAGAGTGAAATTTACTTCCCTCTTTGAAATTAATATTTATTTTAGTCATAAGCCAAGCATGTGATATTATGTTCAGTACTTTTATAAAAGCATTAATTAATAAATGGAATGATTTTTTAATGACCCTTATTCAAGTTAGATGGATCTCTGTCCATTGTCTTTTTTCCAAATGATAAGCATGATCTCCAATGTATTTGTTACGATTTTGCCAAATCTTATGCTTTTATATTATAAAATGCATACCCCCAGTTTTAAACTCATTTGACATTTCCTTTATGACATTGCAGAAATGTATTCACAGAGGACTTGAATATGGACTCTACAATTGGTCCACACTAATAGTTTTGATGAGTGATCTAAAGTAGTACTAGCCTTTCCTATCTTGTGTTGGATGAAGAGCACATCTCTCATCAACATGACTAGTCTAAATCTGAACTCTTGCTCTCACATGACTTCAATCCATAACTTAGGTAATTCCCTGAACGAGTTGAATCCTTAAAGTCCTGTGAACTAAAATTATCCAGCAAATAAGCTTAGTTTTCCCCTTGAATGGCCATAATCAAACTGTACATATGGAAGTACATGGTTTGGCAAAAGTAGGTTTACAGTTGTTTGTATGGAAAATAATACAATAATTAGTAAATAATATAAGAATAAAGTCACAGCTGTAAGCCTACTTTTGCCCCACCCTATATTTCTTAGAAATGTTTGCTGCTGCTTCCCTCTATGTGCTCTGTGGAATGTGGAAGCATCACACAAGGTGATGTGTAATATATGTGTAGGTTCAATTTGATTTTCTGAAGTATGGAAGTACAAATTCTGTCTGGAATAATTTCTTTTATACTGGTTCATTATAGAAAAGAAACTTATCACCATGCCAAAGACAAAACTGCTTCTAGGTTAATTTTGAATTTTATAAAGTGAATAAGTGAAAAAATATATGTACATTCATTTCAGACTCAAGTTATAAATAATTAAATGACTATATAATTATATCTAGTTTTACCCTCGAGCTCAACCAGCAAAGACATATTCAGCCCATGTAAAAAGAATACTTTTTTTCAAAAATTATGAGTGAGCTGCCACACATCACTAAACATGTACGCTCATAGGCAAGAATAAAAATCTGTCTGTAAAATTATACATTGAAGAGTGTAGTGGCATTCAAGAGTTTTGTTTAATGTACATTATGCCTTCTGAAACTTAAACTTACACAAGCATTTTCTTCAGGGTGTCTTAAATGTCTTTTTCATTATCTCTTGTCTTCTTTATCATCTCTTATCTTACCTCTAGTCTAAGGTTGGGGTGGATCTTGGGAGCAGGTACAGACTCAGCAGTCGGACATCCCTCTCATAATCTGGGACTGCTGGCTCCTAACCACTTGCCTGCCTCCCTCATCGCCCCTAACCACTCACCTGCCTGCCTGATCACCCCTAACCACTCACCTGCCTGCCTGATCGCCCCTAACTGCTCACCTGCCCACCTGTCTGATAGCCCCTAACCCCTCACCTGCCTGCTTGATCACCCCTAACCCCTATGCCTGCCTGCCTGATCGCCCCTACTAGTAACCACTCGCTTGCCTGCCTGATAGCCCCTAACTGCTCGCCTGCCTGCCTGGTCACCCCTAACCACCTCTGCCTGCCTGCAGAACGACGTCTGGAAGGTCATCCTGTCTAATTAGCATATTATGCTTTTATTATTATAGATAGAATAAACTTGCTTATTAGACCTGCTTTCTGATTTAGCTAAAATTTTTCCAGCCCAGTAAAGAACCCCCAACTTCTCTTTCAGGTGATAGTCAGCAATACAGCAATAAATATCAACACAAAGCAGATTATTATTGTAGATCACCAGGGAGAACAAAGGATAAAATATTCATCTGCAACAGTGTTTGACGATATTCTGCGCAGTGAGAAAACCTGAAGTCATTTTCAAGGTCCACCATTTCTTTCTTCTTTTCAGTCAGGTCAAGTTTCTAAATTTTCTAAATAACCCATTTTCCAGCTAATGAAAAGAAAATAGGATTCCAGTGAGTCTCCTATCTACCTACTCCAGGACTTCTGCGAGGATCAAATGAGATGAGGCATGGGAAAATGCTTCACAGACATTTGGTTAGAGTGTGAAATGTTTCCACCTGGCTATAAAGCAAGTCGTGTTCCTGGGCTGAAGAAATTCCAAGGAGGCTAGTCACTAGGAAGAGGAAGCCAGGCGTTGCTATATGACTTCATTACCCAGCACCCACAGCTACAGTTTCCAGGCTGGCCATGGGGTCTCAGCAGCGTCGGCTGTGATTTGGTGGGCTGTCACTCTGGGGTGGTGGCAGGGCCTGTGTCCCACTTGTGGGAAGCCGAGTGTTGGTTTGTTGGCACCAGGTCCGTGCTGCTGTTTCTCTGTAAATGGCCAGTGCGCATCACGGCAACTCTTGCGTTGAGCGTCTGCCCCCTGGTGGTCAGTGCATGTCATAGCAAGCGGTCAGACAGGCAGAGGGATACTTAGCATATTAGCCTTTTACTTATATAGATAGATTACTGGCCTTTCACACCCACTCATCCTCTCACTGTTTGTGCTCCAATCATGATAAAAATGTGCAGTTCCCAGCAGACTCTTTGCATTTGTGTATGCCATTCCTTTTGCTTGAAAGCTCCTCCTCTTATTACTGAAGATCACTTCCTTTAGAAAATCTTCTTTTCTGACCACACCTCCCATCCCCCCAATCTTGGTTTAACTACCTTCTACTTAACTGCACCTTGGAAGTACCAAAGTCACCGCAATCCACCAAGGTGTTGAGTGTCTTCACTTGCCACTCTCCCTAACTAGTCAGTGAGCTCCCTGAAGGTAGGCATTGTGTATTTTTTATCTGTACCCTCAGGGTCCAACAGTATTGACTCACAAGTGTTGTTCAATAGAGGTTTGTCCAGTGATGGCTTGTGAATGGATATAAAGGTTTGTCATACGATTTATGAATAGGAATTTGAATGAAGTGGGTAACTTAAGATAAAACTCTGAAGGCAAACATTCATTTGATTGAGACCTAGTACAGTTCAAGAATTACTGGAATCTTTAATAAATGGTATTAGGCAAACTATTTCATCAGTTTAGTAAAATCAGATTCCCTCATTCTAATAAGTATATATACACAATTCCAATTGGGTTTAATGTTCATATTTTGTAAAGGTGAAACAAGAAACAACTATGACTAATTCTATAATTTTAGGGTGAGGAAGGCCTATTATAAACATAATACCTAAGTCAGAAACCACAAAGCATAAGTTTAACGGTGGCTCTGAACTAATCTATCACTTTCCAAATGATACCTTCTACTTAGGGAATGGAAGCTATACTTTTTCCCTCTGAATTATTTTCCAAAATTTTAAAAGTCTAAATATCTGACTATTCAAGGAGATACATGGAAAAAACAAGTGATTATAAAAAATACACTAAAGATTATCCAAAAATCTGGAAACACAGGGAAATAATCTTTTTTACACTTTCATCAGATTATAGCTGGACCAATTATTTAGAGGCATTTCACCTAAGTGTTGAAGGAAAATATATTGAGCATGTTATTTGAAAATGTTAACTAGTATATTGTTTGAAAATGTTAGTCCTATGTTTCTGACTTTTTAAGCATTCTATTAAGTGTCATTTAACTGTAAAAAAAAAAATGGAGCAACCTAAATGTTCAATAAGGAATTATTAGTACATAAATTATCCATACTAAAAATTTTATTGAATTTTATATGACCTGAAAACAAGTTCATGATATACTAGTATTTTGAAATGAAAAGAAAAAATTAAATTAATAACTATTTGTTACAAATTATTTCATTTTTATAAAAACACATATGTACTATTTATGTAGAAATGTATATAAAAATCTGAAAGGATATACATAAATATATTAATACAGATTATCTTGTTTGCTTTACTAGGTGTACCAATTAAAAATGCAGATTTTTTTCAATAGATGGAGTTACACATATGTTGATATATATGCGATTTGATATGTATGCTATTTTGTTGTATTGACAGCAAGCTTCAAAACTTCATATGTCAAATTTTCTGAAGGTGTTAACATCACAGATATTTTTACTCTTAGAAATGTTGAATTTCGTGCCAAAAAAAAAGCATCTATGGGAAGTTTTAATTCATTACTTTATTTTGAAGAAAAATGCTGCTGAAAGTTATCATATACTTGGGGACGCTTATAGTGAACATGCTCCATCTCAAGATACTTGTGAATGCTGATTTAAATGCTTTAAACGTGATTTCGATGTGAAAGACAAAGAACGTCCAGTTCAACCGAAAAAGTTTGAAGACCAGCAATAACAAGCATTATTGGATGAAGATGCGTGTCAAACTCAAAAACAACTTGCAGAAAGATGAAACGTTGCTCAGCAAACAATTTCCAATTGTTTACATGCAATGGGAAAGATTTTAAAGGAAGAAAAATGGGTGCCACATCAACTGAACAAAAGACAAATGGAAAACCGAAAAGTCATCAGTAAAATGTTGCTTCAACAGCACGAAAGTCTTTTTGTGTCGAATTGTGACTGACGATGAAAAGTGGGTTTATTTTGAGAATCCCAAATGCACAAAATCATGGGTTGATCCAGGTCAACCATCAACATCAACTGTGAGGCCAAATTGCTTCCGAAAGAAGACAATGCTCTGCGTTTGGTGGGATCAGGAAGGTGTGGTATAGTATGAGCTTCTAAAACCAGAATTAATACTGATCGCTACCGACAAAAAATAATCAATTTGAAACACGCTTTGATCGTAAAACAAGCAGAATGGGCCAGAAGACATCGCAAAATAATTTTGCTTCATGATGACGCACCATCACACCCTTCAAAACCAGTTAAAGACATGTTAAAAGATCTTGCCTGGGAGTATTAACCCACCCGCTGTATTCACCAGACCTTCCTCCTTCAGATTAGCACTTGTTCAGATCGATGGCACACACACTTTCTGAGCAGCACTTCAAAACATATGAAGAAGTGGAAAATTGGATCTCTGAATGGTTTGCCTCAAACCAAGAAAAGTTCTATTGGGACAGTATCCACAAATTACCTGAAAGATGGGAAAATGTGTATCTAGCGATGGACATTATTTTGAATAAAGCGCTTTTGATGTTTCTCTTGAAATGTTCGTGTTTTCTTTGGATTACAAAATCTGTATTATTAACCAGTTAATAATTAATCTGCATTATTAACCGATTAATGGTTAATTCATCTGCATTATTAACTGGTTAATAGTTAATCCACACTATTAACCAGTTAATAATTAATCCGCATTTTTAACTGGTCAATAGTTAATACACATTTTAACTGGTTAATAGTTAATCCGCATTATTAACTGGTCAAAAATTAATCCCCATTAATTGGTTAATAATTAATCTGCATTATTAACCAGTTAACAGTTAATCTGCATTATTTTTTTCATATATTTTTATTGATTTTAGAGAGGAAGGAAAGAGAGAGATTGAAACATCAATGATGAAAATCATTGATCGCTGCCTCCTGCACGCCCCCTACTGGGGATCAGCCTGCAACCCAGGCATGTGCCCTTGACCAGAATCGAACCTGGGACCCTTCAGTCTGCAGGCCGACACTCTATCCACTGAGCCACACCAGCCACAGCTAATCCAAATCATTAACTAGTCAATAATTAATCCGCATTACTAACCGGTTAATAATTAATACACATTATTAACTTTGTAATCAAAGAAAACACGATATTTTCAAGAGAAACATCAAAAGTGCTTTATTCAAAGTAATGTCCATCACTAGCTACACATCCCCCCCATCTTTCAGGTAATTTGTGGATACTGTCCCACTAGAATTTTTCTTGTTTTGAGGCAAACCATTCAGAGACCCAATTTTCCACTTCTTAGTATGTTTTGAAGTGCTTCTCAGAAAGTACGTGTGTCATCGATCAGAACAAGTGGTGATCTGAAGGAGCAATACAACAAAATAGCATACATATCAAATCGCATATATATCAACATATATGTAACTCCATCTATTGAAAAAAATCCACATTATTAACCGGTACACCTAGTATCTGTAAGTTTCTAACGTTTCAACTATAAGTGTAGATAATTCATGAGATGGGGATAAGAAGACAAAGATTAGAAGGCCTTATTCAAAACTAAAGCAAACACTGATTAAGCTTATTAAACAATAAAGTTACTGAAATGAAAAATAAACTACAGATTATGAAATCATTGTATATGATTTCAAATTATTTCCTGCCACCCTGTGGAGAACACTACTCATTGCAGGATTGAAATAAGCAAAATCTGGAACCATGAAAAGTCTGTAAATGCAGATGAAGTTACAGGAGCATGGCCCAAGAAGTTTAGTTAAAACTGTTCATCATTTGATCAGTTTTGTTTTCTCTGCCAGCTATTTAACAAAATCTCTAGAATAGAAGGACAATAATAATACCTAGCACATATATGATTACCATATACCACGTACTGTTCTCATATACAGGGTCGCTAAAGTAAGTTTACAGTTGTGAGTATGCAAGACAGTTTATTCTTGCATTATTAATTATTGTATTATTTGCCATACGAACTGTAAACCTACTTTTGTTCACCCCTGTGTATGTGTGTGTGTGTGTGTGTGTATATATGACTTTATCTCACAAAAACCCTACTAAGTAGTTATTATCCCCTCCCTGCCCCTATTTTATCCATGAGACACAGAGAGTTTAACCACCTACCAACAGTGAGTAAATGTTAAAGCAATGCAAACCCAATTGCTGCATTTTGGTTCAATGATTTAGATTTTTGAACTTTTCAGTTACTCTATGCCCCACCATTCCCTAATGCTTTGCCCAAATAATAGACTGCTGGGCCTTTGTAGGGATTTAGTGAGATTTCTGTGCGGGATTATGATGTTCTCCAAACTAATCCCTATTTCCTTGAAGTTGTAGGGCAGGGCTGCTACTCAAAGTGTGATCCACAGATCTGGTCCCTTTAGAGAACTGTTTGTTACTTGGTCTGCAGCAAGAATAGCACAGAAATTGAGAGTAAGCGTTTAGAAACCTTTATGGAAATTAAGCAGGTAATTGATGGGAACCGGCTCTAATGATAAAATGGTTATCATATTCTTATCTTACCAAAGCATGGTTCACAACTAATTGGAAATTTTAAAAAATAATAATAAACTGATCACTTCCCACATTACAGTTTGAGAATTCACTGTTTTAAGGCTGTTCACCCTCGAGTTTTACCAAACTCTGGATGCTTCTGAGGGCTCGTTCCCCAAAATGAGGCCTCGGATACCTTTCCTCCCTTCATTTTGTCCATCTTATAATATACAGTTACTGTAGCGATCCATAATGCCAACATAAAGAATATAAAAACGGCTATTTGGGACGCTAGGCTGCGTCCCAGCGCAGGTCAGGATTGCGCCTACAGCCTTGGAAGGGCCCCAAACAAGGCGCCCCGCCAGCCCGGCAGTAAGGGAGGACGGCCGCGCGGCGCATGCGCAAGGTGACTCTCCGCGGGCTGAGCGGGTAGGGGAGGGACTCAGGGGTTTCAAGATGACGCCGCGCCTGCGCCTGCGCCTGCGCCCCCGCCCGCGCCTGCGCCTCCGTCTCCACCGGGTGCGGCGCCTGCAAGAAGGTCCGCAGGTAGTCACTTCCGCCGGGGCTGCCCTCTGCATCCGGGTCAGCGACGCCGCTACCGCTACAGCTGCATCTGTGGCCGGGGTCCTGGGCTCGAGTCTCCACGGCGGTCCGAGGGGAGCGGGCTCCGCTCGGCGCTACCTTCTGCGACCTGGCCGTCAGCCCCACGTCGCCGGCCTGGAGGGGCGAAGAAGACGAGGGGGCCAAGGCTTCCTCCGGGGTGAGTGCGGCCCGGGAGGGCTGGGCATGCCGGGTCCGGGCTGGGAACGAGCGTAGGGGCGAGCGTCCGAGGGTCGCGTGCCCCGGAGGGCCAGAGAGAGGCAGCGCGGAGGGTTACCCTTGGTGGGGGGCGCCCTAGAACCTGCCCGGTGGCGCTTCCCGGATCCCGCCCAGCGTCGGCCCCCGCCCTTGGCTCGGCCCCTGTTTGCTTTGCCATCCTTGCACCTCCACCCCCTTTTCCGTTTCTGGGGTTGTACACCGGCTGCAACCTACCCCCTTCCTGACCCTCCACCCCCACACACACCCCGGTCTGGGTGCGGTGACTGGGCCACGTCGGTCCCCTGTTTGTGACCAGCCTCCGTCCCGGTGCAGAACAAAGAAACCTGGGCTTCTCATGTGCCTCCTACCTTCGCAGAGTCAACACGGAAGCGGCATCTGCCATCAGGGCGTCAATAGACCTTCCCGCTTGAAAAGCCGGGTTTCTGCGTGCATTCGGACGCTATCTTTTGCCTAAGTATCTGGCGGAAAATGGTTTCGGTGTCCTGGGTGCATTTGCTGCCACTGGGGATCGAGGGCCACTCACGTGAAATGAAAACTTTATTTGGTTCTGCTGCTTTGCTTTGAAACTTCCCTTGTCTATTTCGGGAGCTTTTTTTCTGCCAAGAGCCGTTTGGATATTTCTAACATCATTCGAGGGCCACTCAAAATTATCAGCTTAAAAACTAGCCCGCTGTCTTGGGTCGTCCATTTAATTAAGGCACCCCGAATGCCTTGGCAGGGCCAGGCCACATGATTTACCCGGCCAGACGCTCCCCGCCCCTGGAGGTGGTTCGCAGCGCCTTCCACCTAGTGGAAGTGTGTGATTGCATTTTTCATCCTCACCTTTTTTTTTTTTTTTTTTTTTTAATGAAGAGCTCTATTTCTCCTAATGCTTAACTTCTTAACTTTTTAAATTAAATGTATTCTTTCTCTGATCGTTTGTAATTCGCAATTTGTAAATGATAAGATTCCTCAAAATTGTACCTGAAGTTAGTTATTACCCTGCAGGCTATTTTCTTGATGATCTTACACTCCTTCTCCTGTTTCTTGTCATTTTACATTTTCTCTGAGCTCTGTTAGTCTTCATAATCTTCTCTGTTGCAGCCTGCTATTGTTGGGCTTAGACAGGAAGTATTACAGGTCCGCGTCTGCAAACGTGTCAGTATTGTTGGCGTCCTTAGGCATTACAAGACCTTTGAAGCTAAGTGTCACCAAATCTGGCATTACAGGCTTATTCTGTGTAAAGTTGCCAGTGAACTGGAGACACTGCTGTGTTAGAAACAGTCTAGGCCTGGGAACCAGGGTGTAGTGTCACTTGCCTCATCTATGTGATAAATCGAGGATAATAACACTAGTGTTTTTTATACCTTACAGACTTGTTGGTTGGCACATATGAAATGATGAATGTGCAGGTGGTTAGTAAATGTGAAAAGCCCTCTTTGGGAAAGCAGTTCTGTTCATTCCGTCAGGAGTAATGCTGGTAGAAGGAGCAGGGAGGAAGGAAGGCATGGAAGAAAGGAAGTAGTATATTTAGCCAGATCTGAGAAATTAACCCTGGCTGGCGGTGGATTGAAAGACATCTTATTAAGCTTACCTTCTGTAAAGCAGAATACTAGCATAATATGATGATAGTAGTATCCCAAAATTATAATATTTGTAACTACAAGAAAGTGTTAGAGATCAGTTATTAGACTTTAATCCTTTAAAAGGTCTCAGCATGTGTCTTTTATAGGTGGGATAATTATTCTTTGCTTTATTTTCACAATTTTAAGAAAAGTCATCACCATTATAATTTTTCTTAAATTTTGTGTTAACATTTCTGATAGAATATCTCATTTCATTCTTTGTTTTAATGGACCTATAATTGACAGAACATGTTAGTTTCAGGTGTACATGATTTGATATTTGTATATATTGTGACATGTTCACCACAATTAAGTCTAGTTAATATCCATCACCACACAGTTACAAAAATTTTTTTCTTGTGCTGAGAACTTTTAAGATCTACTCTTGTAGCAACTTTCAAATATATAATACAGTATTATTAATTGTAGTCGCCATGCTGTACATTACATCCCCAGAATTTACTTTATAACTAGAAATTTGTGCTTTTTGGCCCCTTTCACTCATTTTGCCCATCAATCTGTTCTGTGTATCTATGAGCTCAGTTTTAATTTTTTGTTTTTGTGTTGCTGTTTAGATTTCCACATGTAGGTGAAGTCATACAGTATTTGTCCTTCACTTAGCATAGTACCCTCGAGGTCAATCCATTTTGTTGCAAATGGCAATATCTTCCTTTATGTGCTCAATAATATTCGTGTGTGTGTGTGTGTGTGTGTGTGTGTGTACACGTGTACGTACACATATACACATACCACATTTTATCCATTCACCCATTGATGAGCACTTAAGTGGTATCCATATTTGGGTATTGTATAATGCTGCAGTAAATATGGAAGTGCATATGTCTTTTTGAAATAGATTTTATTTCCTTTGAATAAATACCCAGAGTGGAATTGCCGACTCATATGGTGGTTCTACTTTTATTTTTTTAAGGAGCCTTTATACTGTTATCCAGGTAGCTGCACCAATTTACATTCTCACCAACAGTGTACAAGGATTCTTTTTCCTCTACATCCTCCCAGTGCTTATTTCTTGTCTTTTTTGTACTAGTCGCTCTTACAGGTATGAGGTGACATTGGGTCATTTCATTCTAAAAAACCTACATGACCTTGCTTTCAAGGAAGCAATGACAAGAAAGCATATAGGATTTTTCCAGGAGTGCTTGGTGATCTTCATAAACACATAGGATGGCCTAAATTATTTTCCTGTAATGCTAACAGTGTTGCCAAACTCATAGGAAAAATGAACATAAATATTTAGAATGAATCCCTTTCACTTAAATGAGGAAGTGAAAAGCTTGCCTGGGCATTTCCTTCTTCCAACTATAATTGATTTCACTATAGATGTGGTTACTAGTACCTATTCCAGCAGCAGTGTTAAGCTACATAATAGTAAAGTTACCATGTAAAATTATAATTCAGACAGTTCTAAATATGATCTTAATATTTAACTTTTGCTTATACTGCTAAGCTGCACTGGGGAAATCCCCTTCTTGGTGATAAAGGAGGAAATTCATTATCTCCTTGATTTTTAATCTCACTAAAGTGAACGACTGTTTTTAATTTATCTCTATGACCTTCACTCATAGCTGGCAAAAGTAATGAAATGCCACAACTATCGTAAGTCGGTTGAGAAATCAGGTTATTCCTGTTGCATTGGGTTATTTTACTTTTATTTTTTAAATATATTTTTATTGATTTCAAAGAGGAAGGGAGAGGGAGAGAGAGAGAGATAGAAACATCAATTATGACAGAGAATCAGTGATCAGCTGTCTCCTGCATGCCCCCTACTGGGGATGAGCCTGCAACCTGGGCATGTGCCCTTGACTAGAATTGAACGCAGGACCCTTCAGTCTGCAGTCCAGCGCTCTATCCACTGAGCCAAACCAGCTAGGGCTACATTGGGTTATTTTAACAAATAGTCTCTTAAATTATTATTTCCTCATTCCTTTTCCCTCGTTCTAATTTACAAAAATGGGAAGCAGCCAGTTAACTTCTAAGTCAGCAATATCCTTCAGTGATTGTGCTTGTATTGCTCCTTTCTTGTTTGTTTCCTGTTATTAGAGCTGCTGATAAAGTTCTTCCAAGAACAGTACTCTCTCAATTGTTTCAACTGTTTTTATCTACCTAGTGTACTTTTCTGCCTAAAGTTTGTGACGAAATGTTTAAGAGTGAATATATCTTTCACTCATTATTTTCTACTCAAATTTCTTTTTAAATGGTAGTTGCAACCCAGTAAATTGATTTTATGACCAGACCATTGAGCTAAAGCTAGGGGTGTGAGCTAAAATATAAGATTATTGTACCTTTTCAGCCAATAAAAAGTAAAATGACAAATAAGTTGTTAAAATTTTTCTCTTTTCACAGGACATTGGCTCTTTGGATTATCAGGAGTTTGTAGTTGACATTGAGTCCAAGCTGAGGATGGAAGGTGTAGAACTTAAGGAAGAATGGCAAGATGAAGATTTTCCAATGTAAGCAGTGCTTATAAATGAAAACAAATTTAGAACAAAACTTCAAACTTTTTATTCTGATGTCACCTATTAAATGACTATTGGGTTTAGTGTTCTGCTTTTAATCTTTAAAAAATGTATTAAATAAGCCGGCTTTCCCAGATCTTGTGGCCGGCTACCTTGACAGATTTGCATTTGTATTTACAATTGTATTGGCACCAATAGAGTTGATTAGAATTGATAGAAAAAGAACAAAGGCAAACCTTTTTATTTCCAATTTTATTGAGAAATAATTGACATACATCACTCTAAATTTTAAAGACATACAGCATGATGGTTTGCAGATCTTATATTTAAATGATGTTTCCATACCATCATGGTTAGAAAACCATCCAGTGCGTAGTAAGGTTCTGTAGCAGTTGCAAGGGATTGGTGAGAGTACTGAGTCATTGCATAGGTAGTACCTGATGATAATAGTAATATGGAAATGCTAATACTCAAAGCAATTACCATAGTCCCATTGTGAGCAATGATTTAGCTTCATCATACATTGTATCATGTATCACATTAAATTTATGCATTTGAATTACATTTGTTTTGTAGGTTTATAATTTTTATATTTGTTTTATAGTTGTGTTTAAGGGCAGTTACATAAGGAATTTGTGTTTACTTTTGTGTTACTGATATAAATATGTCAGTCAACTCTGACAATCTGAAAATATTTTCTTTTTTTTTTTTTTTAATTAAATCTTTATTGTTCAGATTATTACATTTGTTCCTCTTTTTTTTTCCCCCATAACTCCCCTCCTCCCAGTTCCCGCCCCACCCTCCGCCCTCACTCCCCACCCACTGTCCTCATCCATAGGTGCACGATTTTTGTCCAGTCTCTTCCCCCACCCCCAACTCCCCTTTCCCCCCCAGGAATAGTCAGTCCATTCCCTTTCTATGTCCCTGATTCTATTATAATCACCAGTTCATTCTGTTCATCAGATTATTTATTCACTTGATTCTTAGATTCACTTGTTGATAGATGCATATTTGTTGTTCATAATTTGTATCTTTACCTTTTTCTTCCTCTTCCTCTTCTTAAAGGATACCTTTCAGCATTTCACATAGTCCTGGTTTGGTGGTGATGAACTCCTTTAGCTTTTCCTTATCTGTGAAGCTCTTTATCTGACCTTCAATTCTGAATGATAGCTTTGCTGGATAAAGTAATCTTGGTTGTAGGTTCTTGGTATTCATCACTTTGAATATTTCTTGCCACTCCCTTCTGGCCTGCAAAGTTTCTGTTGAGAAATCAGCTGACAGTCGTATGGGTATTCCCTTGTAGGTAACTGAGTTTCTTTCTCTTGCTGTTTTTAAGATTCTCTCTTTATCTTTTGCTCTTGGCATTTTAATTATGATGTGTCTTGGTGTGGTCCTCTTTGGATTCCTTTTGTTTGGGGTTCTCCGCGCTTCTTGGACCTGTAAGTCCATTTCTTTCACCAGGTGGGGGAAGTTTTCTGTCATTATTTCTTCAAATAGGTTTTCAATATCTTGCTCTCTCTCATCTTCTGGCACCCCTATAATTCTGATGTTGGTACGCTTGAAGCTGTCCCAGAGGCTCCTTACACTATCCTCACATTTTTGGATTCTTTTTTCATTTTGCTTTTCCGGTTGGGTGTTTTTTGCTTCCTCGCATTTCAAATCATTGACTTGATTCTTGCGCTCCTCTGGTCTGCTGTCGGGAGTCTGTATAATATTTGTTATTTCAGTCCGTGTATGCTTAATTTCTAGTTGGTTCCCCAATATAAGATCGAGGGTCTCATTAGTTTTCTTGTAGATCTCATTAAGTTTATCGGCGGTTTCTAAACAGTTCTTGAGAGACCTTAAAAGTGTGGTTCTGAACTCTATATCTTCCATTGACAATTTTGTCCTGTTTCTTTGTCTCCGCATTTTGTTATGCTTCCTTGGTGCACCCCCTAGTGGTCTTTGTTCGCAGTCTTATAGTTAAATCTTGATTGTTGTAGCTAATTCCAGGGAGGGTTTGACCTCCAGGCCAAGTGGCTATGAGAATCAGCTGTGTCTGCAGTGAGAGAACTTCTGTCCTCTAGGGAGGTGCTAATCTAGCCTTTGCCTGAGGCTATCCGGCAAATGCCTGTGTGCAGGGCTTGGGCGGGGCGGGTCGCACAGGATCCACAGGGTGGGCCGGAGAGAGCAGTTATGGCGGCTCTCAGTCCTGTCCCCAGGGGCTCTGCCTCTCTGAGTCCCAGCACCCGCTGCAAAGCTCGGAGAGAAAGCTGCACTCGCTCTGACCGAAGCCAGACCAGTCCCGCTTCTCCCGTTTGAGTCTGGGTCCCTAAAGACTTGCCCGGATCTGGAGCTCAGAGTCTGCGACTCCCTCCCGATTGAAAACGCCAACTGCGCCCTCCGCCGCCAGCCCGCTCCGCGCACTCCGCACCTCAGAATTTGACTTCAGCACTGCGCCTCCTCTGAGTGTCCGTATGCGTTTCTCTTTCCTCCTAGTTGTAGGACTTCCACTCAGCCAGCGTTCCTGTGGTTCTGGGTGATGTCCCTTCCGTTTTTTGGTTTCACTTTTGAAGTAGTTGTTCAAGGCAGCAAACTCCGGCGTTAACCTATGCCGCCATCTTGGTTCTTGTGATCTGAAAATATTTTCTTTAAAAGTGTTTTGTAAAGTCAATTTTCTACATAATTGTTTTTATAAGCTTTTTTTTTTTTATCTTCACCTAAAGATATTTTTCCATTGATTTTTAGAGAGAGGGGAAGAGACAGTGAGAGAGAAACATCAAGTGAGAGAGGCACATCAATTAGTTGCCTTCCACACGAGCCCCCACCAGGGCTGGGGATGGAACCTGCAACCCAGGTATGCCCTTGACCGGAATCAAACCCAGGAACCTTCAGTCCGAGGGCCAATGCTCTATCCAATGAGCCACACCAACTAGGGCTATAAGCTATTTTTAATAGAACTTGGGACTTGAAAAAAAATTTTTTTTTAATTTCTTAAAAGTATGTCTTTGTCTTCTAGACCATTACCAGAAGATGATAGTATTGAAGCAGATATATTAGCTGTAACTGAACCAGAGAACCAGCCTGGTAAGAACTTGACACTTTTGGTTTCAGTAAAGTGATAGACTGTGCTATTTTTGAACACATTTCTTTGTCAAGGAAAAAGTATACTTGGTGTTTGTTTCATCATAGAGAGCAAAAGATAAGTTGAATGTTGAGGAAAGAATTTTTGGAATACTTTAGAGGTTTCTGGAAATTTCTATACTAAAGGGATGAGAGTAGATCATTTTTAGTAGTAGAGGTGACTGTGAGATCTGCCTCTATTTAAAAAGATGTATCTTTGCTGGGATACACCATCTTACCATGATGTAGAAGCAGTCGTGATCAAAATCCAAAGTTGTAAATTAGTGCTTTGAGATTGTGTTTAATTTTATTTTTCCTAAGGATGAAGTGGTGGGCATTTAAACATTCCTTCTGATACATCTTTCACTTCGTTTACCCATTCCAGGCTCACTAGAAGTTAATGGAAATAAAGTAAGAAAGAAACTAATGGCTCCAGACATTAGCCTGACCCTGGATCCTAGTGATGGCTCGGTGTTGTCAGATGATTTGGATGAAAGTGGGGAGATTGACTTAGATGGCTTAGATACACCATCAGAGAACAGTAATGAATTTGAGTGGGAAGGTAAATGTTTCATTGTTTTTATCTAACTTTTATTAATGAATGTTTGTCATACATGCGTGTTTTTTGTAATGGCATTCTCATAGGATAATTGGAAAAAACTTAAAACTTGACGTTAAAATTAATGATTTTTTTTTCTCAATTGCTGTGAAGTTACATTTTTTTCATGGTCGCTCCCAAAATATTGCTTGATGATTATGGCATAGTCTTACGTTCAGTTGATCCACTAAAAAAAAGCTTTAAAGAGACATATAATTTAGGAGATGTGCTAAAAGTAGTTAAGGGTTTGCAGAGAGAGAGTCCTAAAGGGAGTTTTTTGAGGATGATTTTTTAAAAAAAAAAAATAGGTTTGCTGATATTGCTGCACTTTGTAAACACCCAGCTTGAATTAATGTATACTCTAGCCTCAGTTTTATATTCGTTATCATTTGTTATTTGAAATCCAAAGGAATTTGCATGTGTTTTGCTTCGCGTGCTTTCTTTAATTAGATACTTGTTGGCTACAGTGTCTTTGTATTGTTGATAATTTATATGTATATACCATCTTTAAAATTATTTTTACTTCAAAGCAGTATTTAGCACTAAGTATATTATCTACAGTGAAGTGTAAGATCCTGGATGTGCTGTACCTTTTGTTCCTTTTTTCTTCCCTGTTTATTGGTTCAATAAACAGTCCAGTAAGAAGCAATATTTTATAAAGATACTGAAATAGTTTTCTGCCTGTGTGTTTTGTTTCTTCTTTCTTTAATGCATCTCTAGTCATTTCCTGGAAGGATATTTTCCGTTAACTGCTTTATCTTGGAAACAAACAACTAACATACAGTAGGTTTCCCCTCCCCCCATCTTTTGGTAAGGACTATGATACTAAAATTTTGAAAATCATTACAGCATTAAAAATCATCTAAAATACGATTTTGAAATATAAATTACACCTAATCATTGGTGCTTATGCTTTGGCTAATGTCAATTTAAAATATACTTTTGCATGTATACTTAAGAATATTATCAATAAATTTCTGCTTTAAAAAACTGATCAAATGAACAGTAATCATTGACTGGTTAACCACTTTCTACTGATATCATAATGTTTGGGGAATAATTTATGTGCTCAATAACAACAAAAAATGATTGGCTCCCAGATAATTAAGTAACCTATAGTGTTGATAACTGTCAAGGACAGTCTTGTTCTAAACAGAATCTGGAAAGGCATTGTAGGACCAGTGTACTAAGATTTTGATGGCTGTATGAATTATCTTCTCTGAACTTACAGATATACCTTGTACTGTAATTTGGTGCTTTCTGAATTAGGCAATACAAAAAAAGTTAAAGAACCATGATTTCCAAAAGCATAAAATGACTTCATCTGAAGAGCAAGCCTTTCCTTCTATTATGAAAGAAATATTTAATATTCCACAAAAAGTATAATGAAAAAGTCTCCAAACATTCTAATTAGATAGCAAAGTGGTTAACATGTAATTTTATTTTGTGGTATAAGTAACAATTTGGGATTCAAAAACCTTTTATTTTGACAGATGATCTTCCAAAACCCAAAACTACTGAAGTTATTAGGAAAGGCTCAATTACCGAATACACAGCAGAGGAAGAAAAAGAAGATGGACGACGCTGGCGTATGTTCAGAATTGGAGAACAGGACCACAGAGTTGATATGAAGGCCATTGAACCCTATAAAAAAGTTATCAGTCATGGAGGTAAGAGTTACCTAAGATTGTTTAGATTTTTTACTGCAACATCAGAAACCTAATTGCTTAAAGAAACTCTCCCTTGAGATATTATGTAATTTTGAAAAAATAATAAATATTTATCATGCCATTTTAGTAACATAACAGGTTTGAACTAAAAGAATAAAACCAGCATTTAAAAATCATTAATACATGCACTATAGTAAGTTCAAAAGTTCTAAGAATGTGCAATGAAAATTCTCCCTCCCACCCTATCCCTTGACACCATCCCCAAAACTGAGACTTTCTCCCCTTTTGTATCCATTTATAATTTATATATGCAGTGAAATGTTCTAAACCGTTTTTGTAGCATTTGCAAATTTCTTTTTTTTCCAGCTTCATTGAGATATAATGGACATATAACATTGTATTATAAGTTTAAGATGTATAGCATGTTGATATGATACACTTGTATATTGTTAAGTGATTGCCACCATACCCTTAGCTAACACCTCATCAGATTACATAATTACTATTTCTTTTTTGTGGTAAGAACATTTTGAAATCTTAGCAACTTTCAAATACATAACACAGAATTACTAACTATTGTCACCATGCTGTACATTAGATCCTCAGAACTTACTCATCTTCTAACTGGAAGTTGGTACTCTTTGACACATCTCCCCTTTTCCTGCATCCCATAGTCACCACCATTCTAGTCTTTTTTTCTGAGTTTGGGTTTTTTTTAGATTCCACATATAAGTAATATCATATTTGTTTTTATTCTGTCTGACTTATTCCACTTAAAAATGTTCTAATCTTAAGTGTACAGTTCATTTAGTTTTGACAAATACCCATATAACCATATATACCCCTATAGCCTACACCCCTAGACATACAGAACATTTTCATACTCCCTCCCAAGGATTACCTCTCCAGTAACCACTATTCTAATGTCTACCCCCTAGTTAGTTGTACCTGTTATAGAATTTCATGTAACTGGAGTCATATGGTGTACACTCTTTGATCTACTTCTTTTGCTCAGCATAATGTTTTTGAGATTCATCCATGTAGTTGCCTGCATCTGTAGTTTATTTCTTACTACTTAGTGGCTTTCCCTTGCATGGGTAAGCCACAGTTTGCTTATCTAGTCTTCTTTTGATGGACATGTTAGTTGTTTCAAATTTGAGCTATCATTATTAAAACTGCCATGAACATTCTTATACCATCTTTTATGATTTAAGTAAAACCTGGCTTTTTAAACTATGATTCTTAATTTACCTTAAAACCCTGAACAAATCATTCATCTTTACTACAAAGTAGAAAACCAGTTCATTCCACATTTTTATGTAGGTTCTACCTTGCATATTTGTGGGATATATAAAAATGTAAGGCTTTTTGTCCCTTCCCCTAAGAAATTTATAAGTCAAATAGGTAAAGCTATGAAGACAATTATAACTTCTGTCAGTCTGTCTTTGCTGTATATAGAAGTTTACCTTGGCATTGTGCAAACGGTGCTAGAATGTTAGTGCTAGCCAAAATGCAACTCACTCTGTAGAGTGTGTCATGTTACCTGAAATCCTTCTAATGCAGGCAGGGAGCCACGTAGGTCAAGCTGATAGGTTTTATCATATAGAATTATTTCCACTTAATTTACTCTCTGCCAAAGGCCCCCCCTTGCTTATTTCTATAGTCTTCATTCATCTGAGAACAATTTACTTGAATATTTGCAGTTACATTATTCTGCCTAATTTAATCTTACCCGGATGAAAAACAAAACACCACCACAGGATAATATAGATCAGGAAATCCATAGACATATTAATTCAGATAGTTCATACAAAGCAGGTTGTGAGACCTAGCTCATGGCTTAAACACAATGTTTTTCAGAAATAATACTTTGTTTTTCTTAAAATAATTAGGGCAAGTGTATCTTACTGAATTTTTCACTATATTTTGTGACTAAGGGATTAAGAAAGATAAAGATTTTAATGTATTTGAAATGTTCAAATCTTTTTAGTGCATGTTTGCAAACAATAGAAAAGAAAGTTACAGCAAAAATATTTGTTATTGCTTACACTTAATATCTAAATATTACAATTCAAAAATACATATTTTAGCTCTGTTTTTCTAGAATTATATCAGAGAGATGATGTTTGTTTTCTTAGGTATTAATGCCCTAAAATCTACAAAACAGGCAATGTTGAACGTAACTCTTTTTTATTTATTTATTTATTTATTTATTTTGTTTTTGTTTTTGAAATCCCCACCAAAGAATATTTTTCCATTGATTTTTAGACGTGGAAGAGAGAGGAAAAGACAGAGAGAAATATCAATATGAAAGAAACACATCAATTAGTTGCCTCCTGCAGGAGCCCAGGCCGGGGAGGAGCCTGCACCCCAGCTACGTGCCCTTGACTGGAATCATACCCAGGACCCTTCAGTTCACAGGCTGACGCTCAAACCAGCTAGGGTGAACATAACTTTTTTAAAAAGCATCCGTTTAGCTCAGTTGCTGTGGCTCTGTTGGATGAGCGTCATCCCATGCACCAGGAGGTTGCTGGTTCAGTTCCCAATCAGGGAACACGCCCAGGTTGCAGGTTCAATCCCCAGTACGGGGCCTGTAGGAGGCAACTGATCGATGTTTATCTCTTCACTCTTTCTGTCTCCCTCTCCCTTCCCCTCTCTGAAATCAATAAAAACATATATATTTTTTAAAGACTTAAAAAAAAAAATAAAGCACCCACTCTAACCTGAGTTGCATTAGAATGTTTTATTGCAGGTATTGTTGTATCGTGTCTGCTGGGTTATATCGTTATATTTGTTTACTTGTTAAAACAAGTCTGACTTTCTGATTATGCTGGTTTAAATGGGTTTCTGCTTTTTATGTCCACCCTTTCCTCTTCATCAAATGTTGTTGTTGTCTTTTTGACAAGAGGGTATTTAAAGATCTAAAAAAAAAACACACATACAACTTTTTGATCCAAAATTTTGTGGAAGGTAAACCACTTATACTCTAGCAACCATACAGATGTCCTCTGAAAAATCTTCAGAGTAAAATCATGCTGGTGATTTTATCTTTGGTTTCTTTTCAGGATATTATGGGGATGGATTAAATGCCATTGTTGTGTTTGCTGTCTGTTTTATGCCTGAAAGTGGTCAACCTAACTATAGATACCTGATGGACAATCTCTTTAAGTATGTATATCTTCACAAAAATGTTTGGACAGAATTCCAAGTTAATTAGATGTCCAATTTAAGGAAGTGAAGTTTAGCTGGGTAAAAATTAAAAATATCCCAAGTCTGGTTGTCTTTAAGTACTTATTCTTTAGCATTATGAAACTATTTGTTTTTCAGCTTGACTGAAAAAAATTGTTATTTTAAAACTGGAAGGGATATTTCAGATGATCTGTTCCAGCCTCTCTATTTTATAGTTGAGGACACATTGAGGATAAAGAAGTGACTTTTTTTAATTTCAAAATTACATGACTAAATTACATTTAGCCCTGAAAAGCCAAATGTAACTAAGCTGACTCAGTTCTATTGTATTTCCACAGAGTCATTCTGTTTCTCAAATTCGTGAAGTTTTTTAAAAACTTCATTGTGGAAAGTTTTAAACATATACAAAAGTAAAGAGCAGTGTATTGAATCTTTGTGTACCAGTCACCCAATTCCACAATCATCAATTTAGACTTCATTCCCACAATTCAAACTTCCCCCACTGTATAATTTTGAAGCAAATCCAGACATCATATTTCATTTATAAACATTTCAATGTGTATTTCTAAAAGGTAACTCAACCAATGTTATCCCAATAAATGTAATTAATTTTACAAATAAACAGAAGATAACTTTAAAAAAAAATAACCATTATACCAACTAACGCTGTTAAAATTTTAATTGGTTTTTCTATCATTGAGGGGAGGGAAGGGAACTGTATAATTTGGATAACCTAGTTTGGTTCACAGAACTGTTATTTGAAGTTTTAATTTGCTTTTCAGGTATGTTATTGGCACTTTGGAACTATTAGTAGCAGAAAACTACATGATAGTTTATTTAAATGGTGCAACGACACGAAGGAAAATGCCTAGTCTGGGATGGCTCAGGAAATGCTATCAGCAAATTGATAGAAGGTACTATAAATACAAGTTGACAGCTAGTCTGAATAATTTTTATAATGGCCTTATTATATTATTTTCTGTTGACACTTAAAGGTACCATGTATATACTTCCTAAATTACATTTATTAATTTCATAGAAAGTTTCTATTTTCTCAGTACAGTATTTTTAAATGTTATGAAGGAAATTAGTTTTGATCTGTTTTATAAAGAATAACTTTAATTCCTTAAAACAGATTTATATAATAGCTCTTTATTCCTCCTTATTTATACCACACTGAACATTTTCCAGTAATTTACGTTATTGGGAAAGGATGGAGAACTTGGTACATTTTCTATTTTATTACATTCTGAGTTTTGCCTAACTTATAGTGTTAGCATATTTTATGTTACGGTGCTTATTTAGCTGTAATCTTTCTTTGGAATGAGCTCTAGAAGTGTATTCTATTGGAAGTTAGTTAGTCATCCATGCTAATGGAAGGAACTTTGTTCCTCTGATTGGTTTGATTTGACCATAACTAATTCAAGCTAGTTTAATCAACTCAGACCCATTAATAGGTTTCTCTTCATACCTAACCATGACATGGACTCGTTCTTGTCATTTCAAAAAGATTCACAACAATCACTTTATTTAACTGCAAAATATGTGTGATAAAAGTTATCTGGTCATTTTAAATTGTCTAGAATAATGCCTTTCATTTTTAATAAAAATTTTAGACTTTGTAAGAACTCATGAGATCCAATTTATGCTGCCGGTTACTGTGGTGATCTCCACCCCCAACTTTTTGCTTGCACAGTGCCTTTCATGGTGTTGAGGAAATTAGTACCAGTTTCTCCCCAGTCCTGAAAAATGTGAACAGTTTACTTCTGTGTTCAGTATTAGCCTCTACCCTTGGGTGGCAGTCCTGAAGACAAGTGCTATACATAAATGTAGCCAAAAGAAGTAAAGTTTATTTCATACCAGTAGGAGGGAACATCACAATTCAAGAGTGCATTATCTTGTATTTGACGGAATATCACATCTAAATGAGAACACTTAGGTGAGGGATTTTCAATTAATTTTTGTTTCAACTTCCATATACTTGTTGGTTGCTTAACTTTTAGCATTAGAATTTGTAGAGCTTGTTAAATTTTTCTTTCTTTCTTTTTAACTCCAGGTTACGGAAAAACCTAAAATCTCTAATCATCGTACATCCCTCTTGGTTTATCAGAACACTTCTGGCTGTTACAAGACCGTTTATTAGGTAATTTTTTGAATGCCATTGACATTTTTAAAAAGCAGGAACACAAACTCCTTGTATGAATTTCTTGTCAGTGCTGCTGGTCAGAAATATTGAGGTAATTATTTTTATTTTCTTCCATAGCTCAAAATTCAGCCAAAAAATTAGATACGTCTTTAATTTGGCAGAACTAGCGGAACTTGTCCCCATGGAGTATGTTGGCATACCAGAATGCATAAAACAGTATGTTTTGTTTTATTTCTTTAATTGTATTGGATCTTTATATTTTGATATGCAAGAGATAAATATTTTTAATACTCATTTTTTCTCATTTCATAGCTTATAAGTATTTTGTAACTTCTCTTGTTTTTTGTAACAAAATAAAAAAAGAACAAGCTAGCCCTAGCCAGTGTTGCTTAGCAGTTAAGAGTGTTGGCCCAAGCACTGGAGGGTCTTCAGTTCGATTCCCAGTCAAGGGCACGTACCTGGGTTGCAGGTTTGATCCCCATCCTTGGTCAGGGTAGGTGCAAAAGGCAACCAATTGATGGGTCTTTGTTCGTGTTCTCTCTCTCTCTCTCTCTCTCTCTCTCTCTCTCTCTCTCTCTCTCTCTCCCCCCCCCCCCTTCCCTCTTCCTCCCTTCCACTCTCTAAAAATCAGTAGAAAAAAATACCCTTGGGTGAGTATTAACAAAACAAAAGAAGAAGCCATTTTCCAGCACCTTCCCCATAATTCACCATTTTCTTCAGTCTGTCAGTTGAAGAAATAGGAAGTATTATTTCTGGTTGTGATTCATTTATATTTGTAAAGACTGGCTTACAGTCTGAGAGATGAGTTCCTGATTGGTCAGTGCTAAAGAACATTATCCAAACTTGGGCACGCTCATGCTGCTCTCCTAATTTGAGTAAAAGCTTGTCATGACATTGAACAATATTACTAGAGAAATAAAATGTTATTTAGATCAGCATAGCCTTAATACTTTCCAGTGACTAGAATTTATTCTGTTTACCAAATTAACTTCTATCTAACTTTTTTAAAAGAGCTTGGTAGAGGCTTTTAATGTAAAATACTTGAGTATCACGGTGCTATAATGTAGAAAAAGTGTCTTTGTTCTGTTAATCTGAGGTTTTAGTCTGTTGAATGTGTCAAAGCCAGATTTCTTAAGTCAGTTGTGATTTTCTGTAGTACTGTATTAAATATTTTTTATTTTGCCTGCAAACCTAAATGATTTTAAGTGCCTTTTTTGAGTTTTTGTTTATCTTTATAACATGTGTATTTACTCAAATAACTCTTCCCTACCAAGGTATGAAGAAGAAAAGTTAAAAAAGAAACAAAAAAGGTATATGCACACCTTGACTGGGTTGCATCTAGACTAGTCCATTTGCATTGCACAGACTAACTTCCTTACTGGTTGGTTAGCTTGTAGACAAAGATAATAGCATTTGTAAATATAAGTACACCCCAGAATCCAAATGCAGAGTGAATCCAATGTTCCTGATGCTGCCTATGGCTTGGATTTACTCTGTTTTACACCATATATATTGCCAATTAGTAATTAAAGGCCACAGCCTGTGCTCCCTTCTTTTGGGTATAAGTACTTACGGTAAACCAGAAGAATTACTAAGAATACAATTTGAAAAATCAATTATTTTTAATATTTTATCATTTTTACCATATTTTTAAATCTATAATTTGTGCTTTCGAATTATTTGTGCACTTTTTAAAGACGTTATTTTACTTTTCTGGGGTTAATGATTATATTTAAAATGCACATATTCTTTGGCTAACCAACATTGATTTCTTTGTATGCTTAAATGGCCTGCTAACCAGTCAGATTCTACATGTGATAAAATACCTAAAAGATCAATGTACCATTTAATAGTTAAACACCCCGCTTTCCATCTTAATTTTAATTTTGAATACTTCTGCTTTGAGCATAACAAACTATTATCTATTAATACCTTGGCATAGAAGATGAAAGGCAAGGGTATAAAACAGCTACATTTTATATAGTAATTTTAAAAAGTGTAGGATTTGGATCTAACTTGTTAATGGACTTAAAATATTGACAATTAAATTAGCAATACAGTTTAATGCAATCTTTCTTAAGAGTTAAGGTGAGAGAGATTTATGTAATTATCATTTTGACCATTCTAAAGAACCAATTGTAAGTAACTGGAACATTCTTAACTTTGGACATATTTTGTCTCTGATGATGAGCAGAAATTCAGTTGACCACGTGATAGAATAATAGCTTTACATTTCTATATGACACTTTGCAGTTTATCAAATAGTTTAACAGAGATATGGGCAGTGATATTTAGATCTTGCTAATTTCTCGTTCCTTTCTAGGCATTGGTGTACATTTGTTAGATAAATGGCTGAAATTAAAATTATAACCTGTAATTGTAGAATATTTTGAAACCAGCTGCTTCATGGATTTCAAAATGAATTGCCTTTATTGATGAAATCTGCTATATTGTGCCTTTTTACCAAGTTCTTAGTATTTAGTTATCTATTAAGTGATTTAGGCATCAGAAAAAAGTGGAACTGTACTTTTTATTTAAATGTATTGTTTGGAACCAAACACTACTATTTTATCGTGTTGGTTTTTTGTGTTTTTTTCTTTATGTTCTCTTTTTTTTACTTTTGTTTAACCTTAATAGAATCATTATGTATATCTTTTAGGCACTTCTTAGTTTTTATATAAAGTTTAACCTTAAAAAATTCATAAATTCGTGTTAGCTTGAAAATGATAACATTCAAATTTTAAAAATAGAGGGGCATGTTTTTAAAACCAAAAGTTATCAGGCTAAATATGGGGTAGCTTACTTAAAGTGAAATCTCTATGATGAGTGAGTACTGATGAAAAGGACAGTTCAAAACTGAGCATTGAAGTGCAGTCATGCGTCACTTAACGATGGGGAGGGATGTGTTCTGAGGAATGTGTCATTAGGCTATTTTGTCATTGTGTGAACATCCACAAACCTAGATGGTACAGCCTACTGCACATCTAGATTATATGATACAGCCTATTGCTTCTAGGCTATGTACAGCATATAGCTGTACTAATACTGAACATGCTATAGACAGTTGTAACACAGTGGTAAATGTTTGTTTGTCTAAATAATTCCAAACATAGAAAAGGTACAGTAAAAATATAGTGTAAAAGATAAAAAATGGTACACCTGTACAGGACACCTATCATGAATGGAGCTTGCAGGACTGGAAATGAGTGAGCGGTGAGTGAATGTGAAGGACTAGGACATTACTGTCTTGTGTGTGCTATGGCCTTACAATATCACTAGGTGATAGGGATTTTTAGCTCCACTACAATCTTGTGGGACAGTTGTCATATATGTGGTCCATCGTTTACTGAAACATCGTTACCTGGCGCATGACTGTAGTGGCATTTTAATATACCCCTTAACAAAATCATTTTTGAAAGAATTGTTTTTCCTACCACTCGCTTTTCACTTAGATCCCTACCCCAGCTATGCTACAGTCCAACATTTCAGTATGTCCTGTTGTTCAGGATGTAATGTTCAGTAAAGTTCAGTAATTTGAACTTTTAATAAAGGTTATGTACATTTATTTGTACATAAGTATTTTATAATTTTTAAAAAACAACAGGTTTCTTGTCAGTGTTCTCTTGACTTTAAAAATTATCTTTCCTTGTTGGGGAAATGTTTGGTAACCTTTTTACTGTGTCTGCTTCTTGGCAAAGCTTTGTTTTTAACAGAATAATATTCTATGCTAAAAGTAATTATTTTTAAGAAGAAAATTATTCAGTTGCTAGTGTTTTATTATCTATATTGTTTTTCATTAAACAGAGTTGATCAAGAGCTTAATGGAAAACAAGATGAACCAAAAAGTGAACAGTAAGTTTGGCATCTAGTCCAAACAAGACTGAAGAATGTGCTGATGAAGCAGTGCTCTTTTTGCATTTATAATGAATGCATTTATTGGCCCTGATTTTTATGTAACCTGTTACAAAATCGACTTGACTTTTTATCAGTGGACTTTTGTATAAGGGACTGTTCACTACTGTTTTGGTTTGTAAATCTCTTGAATTTAGCTCTTTACTAGCTAATGATAATGTAATCATTTTATATTTTATATTGCTTAAAGCAGAGATCCACACTTTATATAAAGTGGTTTTTGCATTTGTTTATTGAATGATGCGTCTTCTTCAGTAAAATATTTATATGCCTAATTGGTCAAGGAAAGAGATAATATATATTTTTATGTTTTGAGCAATATTTTTTAATGTATACCTGTCTTTTGGAAGAATATGCAGATAAATAAGACCATGATTTTGTAAAGTGCATGTTAGAATTTTTGTGTTTTATAAAAGACTAACTACATTTCTTGGGTAACTTAAAAAAACGAAGTGGCTCATAAGGTTAGGGACAATTAAACTGGTTCTCATGAATACCCAAAGATCATGCATATAATCTAAGTAGATTAGTACCATCCTAAGCTTTTTTAATCACTTAACATATATTGTTCCTTAATTCAGAAGCACAATTACAAGTGTAATGCATACTTTTTCCTTTTTAAACTTAAAGACAACTTAAAAAGCCAGTTTTAGAACTGGAGAATTTAAGAGGGTAAGAATTGATGTTTGTACATATATGTATATATATGGGACATTTTATTTTCTGGCCAAAAGACAGACCTTTATAAAAATCTTAGATTTGTTCACTAATGTGAAATAAGCTGTGTCCAGGGTATCACTGTTGTGAATTTGTGTGGGTGCAGAGAACATGATGAGTTATTCACTGTCACTACTTTTTTGTAGAAAACAGGAGCTGCTTTTTTAATTGCTCCCAATCTGGGCACTTTACCATAATACTTCCCTATCAGTTATTTGGACTTGGTAGGTAGCCAGTACAGTATGTTTTCACATTTCCTATAAGTTAAGCTATTTTCTAAATCATAGAGCATCATTGTATTATACTGTTTTGGATGACACATTTGATATAGCATATAAACTCCTTGTTTAATTTGGTAAATACCTTGACTCTACATTGAAATCAATTGTACTTATGCCTCGAAAAAGAACTAAATTTACCCACAAAGTCATCCTAAAAGCCGATTGATCTAATGTTGTGTCATATACTTGTGTGACTCATACATTTGGTAAATTCCAGATTTGAGGGTCACATCACATTCCAGTCCTTCCTATAAGGTAATTTACAAGAGCGTCCTGGAGTAGCATAACTGAAGTGGATGAGAGCTAAACTTTTAAGATTCATCCTATCCTGGACTGAAGACACATGTGGCTTTTACCACTTCCGCTTTTAGTATAAAGTTCCTGTTACAAAAGGGAATTTTTCTTTACCTTTTGTGTTCTTCAGTCATAAACTTGCATGCTAACTTAAGTCCAATTAAGGGGGATGCTGGAGGATTCCCAGGATGAGATGCCCTCAGTTGCCTCCTGACTTGATTTGGATCCAGCAGCTATAGGCAGATCCCAAACTAATGTCACTATAGTGAATAAAATCAAACCCTTATTGCTTGCTTAAATGTTAGAAACACTTTGTACTGAAACACCAAATTAACATTAATTTAGGTATTCCTTCTGACTTCACTATATAAGGATTATGAATAAAGGATAATATTGAATTTAATTGTGATTAGAATCTATATTTGTAGAGTGCTTTAGCCTTTTATCTACAAGTCTTCATCTGGCTCAAAATGGGCTGAGCTTTATTAAAATGGGTGGTTTTCCTCTACATCAAGTACCCAGTTCAGTTTCAACTTTATTGTGTTTATTGGCTTTTCCTTTTGTAAGCATTGTTTCTAACTACAGATCCAACGTGTTACAAAAATGATGTGTTCTTTAAATAATTTTTAAAAGTAGAATTAGCCTGTATTCTATTAGAACATTAAGATTCAGAAGGTACAGTGATAACACTGGAATATAACAAAAGGGATGTGCTGTGAGTCACTAGATTCAAAGGATACCTGCTCTCACCTACACCTTAATGGAATCTGGTATAGGGACATGCCCCATAATAAATGTTTCATAATTGTAAGACTTAAGACTTAAGTAGGTTAGAAGAAAAGCATTTATTAAATTTGTAATTTGTAGCTATGTTAACATTTCCCCCAAAGCATTCAATTTTAATTTTACACTGCTGATCGAGGTCAAAGTACAGATATTTATATTATTTTATCTTTCTGCTGGGGTCATGGATCTAACTTAACTGGTTTAATTTGATGATTCTTTCACTCTTTGTGTTATACTTGGGCTATGAGTGCCTTTTTTTAGTCAGTAGTTTCTCATATAAAGTAATTTGTGTTCTACTTGGTTATATTCCTAAGTACCACCAAGGAAAGATGCTATATTGACCCCATAGTTTAAGCTTAATAGTCTAACTCTGGAAATCAGGGGATGGGTAATAAAGAAATATGATTCTAAGTAGAGCCCAGCAGGTAGTTGGAAAAGGTAACAAAACAAGGAAGTAAAAGAAAGAAAACTATGAAGGGGTAAAGAGTTAGCTGTTATCTAAGATGCCACTGAATGTGTCCCTGTTACATTCATACTGGCAGCTGTTGGTACCATTTTGTGTATCCAGCAGGAAAACCTACATGCTACACACGGAATATGTGACGGGGGAAAGGCTGATACTTATAATGATAATTCATATTTTCTCCTGCTATGTCCCTTCATACAGAAGCAAGTTTGAACAAAGAGGGTCAGCAATTTATAGTGCACAAGTTAAAGTTTAGGACTAGGTTATTTTTCATATGTCATGGTTGGTAAATATTAATGTAGTCTTCCAAAATAGACATCACTATTTAGTAACTGCACTGAATATTGAAATCTGCTGATTGACAAGTATATTTTGTTAGATAGGAATTCTTCAACTGTAATTCCAGAATTTAAAAAAGTAAGAAGTCTGGTTTTTGATCGAGACTTTGTAAATGGCTCTATAGTGTTGCTATTTGGCTGTTTTTATGTGAGTGCTCAGGGAATTTGAAAGTGATTTAATGCAAGCAGTGGCTTTTTAGATTTCTCAATTGATAGATAAATTAGCATTAGGATATGTCAGATAGAACAGGCTAGTTTCCTAATGAGATTGGTAAGGTTGTATATAATGTGACAGCAGCTTCATTTTCCCTTTTCCTGTGTCATACGGAAAATTGCTAATATGGTTCAACCAGAAGGGAGGAGGGGATAGGCTAAAAATAAGAGATTGCTATCCCATTTTATTTTGTTTTCATGCATATATTTTCCCCATCATATTTAGATTTTTGAGAAATGGATTACAATTCTCAGAAGGATGGGATGGGTAGAGGAATTACTGTACTTACAGTAATAGACCAATTATTCTATTAGATTTTATCTTGTCATAGGGAATAGGAATTATATAATTTGAGCTGCCGAGAGAGTCAAGAATTTAGACTTGCATAGGAAAGTCAGCAGGATAGGGAAGTAGGAGACTATCTACTCGATGCTCTAAGCACAGAAGAATTGCCTACTACCTTTAACTCCCCTCTTCCTGTCCCAGGATTCTGAATGAATTCGAGTTAGACCAATGGTGAGCCCCTGTAATGCAATTTTCCTTTAAA
This sequence comes from Myotis myotis, assembly GCF_014108235.1. NCBI lineage: Eukaryota > Metazoa > Chordata > Mammalia > Chiroptera > Vespertilionidae > Myotis > Myotis myotis. The sequence continues at coordinate 175,339,200 of NW_023416313.1, read as the reverse complement.
GTTATAAATAGTAATTGAAAATAAGGTAATGTGTTGAGCAGTAAGGAGTGACACTAAAATTTGAACAGAACTGTAACTTTGTTGTATATGACAGAGCTACTTAATATTTTATGTTTTGAGAACTACTTTAAAAAATGCTACAAAAAGTTCACATGAAGCACTTAATAAATCAAACAATAGATGAAAATCAAGGTATAATGCTTTCAAATTAAAGAATTACAGTAAGCTGTCCGTTTCAGATAGCTGTCTGATTCTGTCTTATAAGACATTCTACAAGAAGCTAAGACATTTGCATTTAAAAATTTTGTTTTCATATTCTTTGTGGATAAGGAGGAACTTGGAAAACATAAATTAGCTCTCTACTGCCCTTTTTGTATATGGACTTTCTAAAGTTTGCTCCTTAAACAGTTTCTTTACATACACCTAGCTAGTAAATATTGGTGCTGTTCAAGGCCACTAACTTGCATAGCCCTTGGGGCATTATTCAAATAGAAAAAAATTCAGGGTTTGTTCGATACTAACACACTTTGATATGTATTTCAAAAATTCAAATATTTTTCTTATCATTGGTTCACATGTTGCCATTTAAACTAAATTAATGTACTGTGATAATTTTACTACTAGTCAGATGATTTTGCCTAGCTTAGTGCTTTCATTTTACAGTGTTTGAGAAATTCAGTTCTGATTGGTGGCTGTGTGTGCAAGATGTTTATGTGGTCCCTGAAAGAAATACTAGGGTTGGTATTGATTTACTAAGGAGATGTAATATTTTATTTAGGAATACAGTAACTTGTGTCCTGATCTGTTGCACATCGTATTTTTGCAACGTTAATGAATTTAAATAAATTAATTGGAAAGTTTGTTTTTGTCTCATTTTATCACATTTTTTCCGTCTTCTATTATGATACTGAATTTTTACACTGAGTTGTCTTTCAAATCGTAGACCGTTACTCTTGATTCTCTTCCTATAATCTGGTGCTGCTTCATATTGTCCAGGGGCCGTGAAGAGTCCACCCTGCTTTTAATTTTAATACTATCTTGTTTGTGTTTGTTTTTTAAATAAATTCCCAGACTTTATTAAAATTCTTTAAGATCTTTTATAAATATTGACAAGATCTGATTAAATTGAATTCCAAGTGGGTATTATAATTCTGTAATGAAGATTTTTTTTAAATTTTATTTTTCAGTTACAGTTTGCATCTAACATTATTTTGTATTAGTTTCAGGTGCACAGTATAGTGGTTAGACATCTATTTTACAAATTGTTCCCCGGTTAAATGTTATCTTAACTATAACCAAACTTTGTGTTTCATAGTTTAGAATTCTTTTGGTTAGTGGGCAATCCAATGATGAAATCAGTTCAATAAGTGGCTGAACACATGGTACAAATGACAACCTGTATAGCTTATAGACCTGTTTAGAGGATCCATCTAGCACTTATTTTGCATTTACTCCTTAATCATTAGTCAGACACTTAATGGCAAACAGCTGTGCACATTACTGCTGCTTTTATTCCATAGGACAGCATTTGGGATTATATAAACTCAAAATACAGGGTGTCCCCAAAAATGTATACACACCTTTAATAATTATTAATTCCAATGGGTTAAGTCTAAAAAGAAACATCAATTGAGCTATCAGTTAAGTGTATACATTTTGGGGGAACGCCCTATATAAGAGTATTTGTCTTGCATTGGGAACAAATAGCAAATACAAATTCTCCCAAATTGAAGTTGTTCATGAATCATAAACTGAAAGCTTTCTGGGGTAAATTAATTGCAGCCCTAATTTGAACGGTAAATTCCTGGCATAATTTTAAGAATTTGTCTTAAATCTAGCATTGCAAGTTTTAAACATATTAACCCTGAACACATCTCAGGCATAAAATATGAATGCCTTGCATTTTCTAACTGTGCACCTTACAGTGGAGAAGATTATTCTTAAAAATTATAATTCCCTTATGAACGATTTAGTAAACCTGGTGAATTACTCGAAACAGTTAACTGCCCTGGGCCCCATGCCCCTCCTCTCTTCACAACTCCGCCCTCCCCTCGCCTAACTTGAGAGGCGTACCGGAGGAGTTGGTGGGCGGGGCCTCCCTGGCCCCGCCGTGACGCCACTTCCAGGTTCTGCGAGCACTTCCGGGTCGTTGGCCTAGCTGTGCGGTTTCTGCGGCTGCCAAAGAGGTGCTGAGGGAGAGGTGGTAGGAACCTCCTGGGCTCCTGGCGGTGCTGGTTCTGTCCGCTCCGCGGCGGGAAGCGCCTTCCGCACAGGTACGAGTGATCCTTTCCCGCTCCCAGTGCCGGGGCTGCGGTCGGTCGGGTCTTTCCGAGGGCTGCATGGAGGCCCTTCGCTCCCGAGCCCCGGGTCGACCTGTTACCGACTTCAGTGCCGGGATGGCCCCGCGGCCGGGGCCCGGGAGGAAGGCGGCGGAGGCTTGGTCTCCCCCGGCGCCCGCCGAAAGGCGCTAGGGGAGGCCTGCGCCCGGCCCCGCGCCCAGCTGTGCCAGGTGTGGCCAGGTGACTGTCCAGCACCCAGGCTTTGGGGTGGGGGCCGAAGCTGGGAGCGCGCTCCCTCATTCTTGTGCTGCTGCGCTCGTGTGAAGTCCGCCTCCCGACTTCATGCGAACTTCGGCAAAGGAGTGAATTTAACTGGATAGTTTGATCGAGGACGAGGACTTTTAGTTACTTCCAAATGAGGGACCTTCTAATTTAATTTTCCTTAAACTGCAAATGAAAGAGTAGTAGATTTGTATGGCTGATAACATATCTAAAATATCTCAACATTGCGGAGGAGTTTTTAAGATCTAAAATCATTAAAGCAAGTAATGGTATATATTGTAGAAATGATCACCACCACCGTAGTTTAAATTTGTTTTTCTTTCTTTGTGATGACTTTTAAGATCTCTCTTAGCAACTTTCAAATATGCAATGCAGTATCCTTAACTAGTCGGCATGCTATATGTCAGTGATTTTCAACCGGTGTGCCGCAAAATTTTAGTAATTAGTTTATGTGTGCCCTGAGATGAAAAGGGTTGAAAATCGCTGCTATATATTATATCCCCAGGACTTTATAAATGGAAGTTTGTAACCCTAGGACAGTTCCCCGCCCCCCGACCATCACTTTGTTGTATCTGAACTTAGTTTGCTTGTTTTGGGGTTTTAGATTCTATATATAAGTAAGACCATATGTCTCTCTCTCACTTATTTCACTTAGCATAACGCCCTCAGGGTCCATCATGTTGTCGCAGATGGCAAGGTTTTAGTCTTATGTTATGGCTGAATAGTAAGTATTTTATTGTATACTGCAGGACCTCAAATAAAATTGTTTGATTATAATGTTGGTGAAAAAAAATGATTCCAGGGCAGCACCACTATTCGTGTGGAATTTGCATGTTCTCCCCATGTCTGCATGCGTTTCTCCAGGTGCTCAGGTTTCCTCCCTCATCCCACAGATGTGCACATTAGGTGAATTGGCCTGTCTACATTGTCCCAATCCGAGTGTCTGTGTGAGATTGCACCCTACATGGAAGGGTGTCCTGTCCAGGGTGGGTTCCCACTTTGCACCCCAAGCTGCTGGGATAGGCTCTTGCCACCTGTGAACTGGTGATGTTTTGTGACTAGAAATAGCCGTTGCATCTTTTCTAATGCCAATACTGGACAGTTAGATTACGATTGATTTGTAATATAGATCAAGAAGCTTGATACCTTCAGCTCTTTTTCAAGATTGTTTTTATAATTTTCTTCTAATTACAGTTGACATACAGTAATATATTAGTTTCAGGTCTATAACATAGTGATTAGACACATAACTTAGAAAGTTATCACCTCAGTGAGTCTAGTGCTCATATGACGCCATACATAGCTGTTACAATATTATTGACTATATTTCACATATTGTACTTTACATCCATCCCCATGACTATTTTTATAACTGGTAATCTGTACGTTTTAATCCCTTCACATTTTTTACTCAGCCCTCTAACCCCTCTCCCATCTGGCAACTTTCAGTACTCTGTATGAGTCTGTTTCTGTTTTGTTTGTTCATTTGTTTTTTAGAATCCACATATAACTGAAATTAAATGGTATTGGTCTTTCTCTGTCGGACTTACTTCACTTAGCACAATACCCTATAGGTCCATTCATGATGTTGCAAATGGCAAGATTTCATTTTTTATGGCTGAGTAATATTCCATTGTACATATATATGTATACATCTTCTTTACCCATTTGTCTACTGATGGACACTTAGGTTGCTTCCATATCTTGGCTGTTGTAAATAATGCTGCAGTGAACATAGGGATGCATACATTTTTTTGAATTGGTGTTTTGTGTGTGTATGTGTGTGTGTATATATATATATATGTGTGTATATATATATATATATATATATATATATATATACACACACATACAAAGAAGTGGGATTGCTGGGTCATATGGTTTTTCTATTTAATTTTTTTAGCAACTTCCATACTGTTTTTCATAGTGGCTGTACCAGTTTACTATCTACCAACAGTAAGAGAGGATTTCCTTTTCTCCACATCCTCACCAACACTTGTTATTTGTTGATTTATTGGTGATAGCCGTTCTGACAGGTGAGAGGTAATACCTCATTGTGGTTTTAGTTTGTATTTCCCTGATAATCAGTAATGCTGGGCATCTTTGCATATGTCTATTGGTCATATGTACATCCTCTTTGGAGAAATGTCTATTCAGGTTCTCTGCTCATTTTTAATTGGATTATTGGGGTTTGGGGTATGAAGTTGCATGAGCTCCTTATGGGTTTTTTTAATATTAACCCCTTATAGCAGTGGTTCTCAACCTGTGGGTCGCGACCCCTTTCGCGGCCGAACAACCCTTTCACAGGGGTCGCCTAAGACCATCCTCGATATCAGATATTTACATTACGATTCATAACAGTAGCAACATTACAGTTATGAAGTAGCAACGAAAATAATTTTATGGTTGGGTCACAACATGAGGAACTGTATTTAAAGGGCCAGAAGGTTGAGAACCACTGCCTTATAGGATGTATAATTGGCAAATATTTTCTCCTTTTCATGTTGCCTTTTCATTTTGTTGATGGTATCCTTTTCTATACAAAAACTCTTTAGGCTGATGTAGTCCCATTTCTTTTCTTTTTTTTTCTCTTTTGTTTCCCTTGCACAAGGACACATATCCAAAAAAAAAAAAAAAAAAAATTACTAAGAGTGATGCCAAAGAGTTTACTGCCTGTGTTTTTTTCTAGGAGTTTTTAATTCATTTTAAGTTTATTCTTATATATGGTGTCAGAAAGTGATCCAATTTCATTCTTTTGCATGTATCTGTCCAGTTTTACCAACATTTATTGACAAGACTGTCTTTATACCATTGTATATTCTTGCCTCTCTGTCATAGAGTAATTGACCATATAGGTTTGGGTTTATTCCTGAGGTCTTGATTTCCGTTTCATCTGTGGCAGCAATTTCAACCTTTTTCATCTCATGGCACACATAAACGAATTAGTAAAATTCAGTAGCACACCAAAAATATATATATTTTTTTACTGATCTAACCAAAAAAACATAGGTGTAATTTTTATTCATTCATACCAGACAGCTATTGTGTTGTCGGTTGTCGTTCTTTTGTTTTTGCTTTTTTTTTTACTTGACAATCTAAGAGAAGAGAGGTCAGTGCCCCTAACTAAATAGTCAGGTATTGCATGTTTTAATAATTCTTGTGACACACCAGTTGAAAATCGCAGTTCTAGATGCCTGGTTAATTTCTGTGAACAAAGCAGACTAAAGTCCCTGCCCCGGAGAAACTTACATTCTATAGAAGGATACAAAGTAAACATAAAATAAGTAAATCATATAATATGTTAGAAGGTGATGGTGCCATCAAAAATTATAGCAGGAATAGGGGATTGGGAAGTTGCCAAGTAGAGGTGGAAGTTGATTTTTATTTATTTATTTATTTTTTTTAAATATATTTTATTTATTTTTTACAGAGAGGAAGGGAGAGAGATAGAGAGTCAGAAACATCGATGAGAGAGAGACATCGATCAGCTGCCTCCTGCACATCTCCCACTGGGGACGTGCCCGCAACCCAGGTACATGCCCCTGACCGGAATCGAACCCGGGACCCTTCAGTCCGCAGGCCGACGCTCTATCCACTGAGCCAAACCGGTTTCGGTGGAAGTTGATTTTTAAATATGACAGTTTAGGCCTCCTTAAGTAAGTGCTATATTTGAAGGAATTAAGAGAACTAAGTGTATACTGGGGAACAGTGTTCCAGGTAGAAAGAACAGCCTTTACAAAGACTTACAGGCTGGAACATGTCTGTTGTGGTCCAAGAACAGGGAATCCCATGTGTCTGAGAAGGGTTTGAGAACAAGGGAGAGATGGTAGATAAAACTTAGAGAGATAATACGTAGCCAGGTTATTGTAAGGACTAGTGAAATGGAAGCCATTGGAGGTTTTGAGGAGAGAAGAGTTTTTTTTTCTAACCTATATTTTCTTTTTTTTTCTTTTTTTTAATTAAATCTTTATTGTTCAGACTATTACATTTGTTCCTCTTTTTTCCCCCCAGAACTCCCCTCCTCCCAGTTCCCGCCCCACCCTCCGCCCTCACTCCCCACCCACTGTCCTCATCCATAGGTGCACGATTTTTGTCCAGTCTCTTCCCACATCTCCCACACCCCTTTCCCCCCCCCAAGAATAGTCAGATTTTCCCTTTCTATGTCCCTGATTCTATTATGATCACCAGATTATTTATTCACTTGATTCTTAGATTCACTTGTTGATAGATGCATGTTTGTTGTTCATAATTTGTATCTTTACCTTTTTCTTCTTCTTCCTCTTCTTAAAGGATACCTTTCAGCATTTCATATAATACTGGTTTGGTGGTGATGAACTCCTTTAGCTTTTCCTTATCTGTGAAGCTCTTTATCTGACCTTCAGTTCTGAATGATAGCTTTGCTGGATAAAGTAATCTTGGTTGTAGGTTCTTGGTATTCATCACTTTGAATATTTCTTGCCATTCCCTTCTGGCCTGCAAGTTTCTGTTGAGAAATCAGCTGACAGTCGTATGGGTATTCCCTTGTAGGTAACTGAGTTTCTTTCTCTTGCTGCTTTTAAGATTCTCTCTTTGTCTTTTGCTCTTGGCATTTTAATTATGATGTGTCTTGGTGTGGTCCTCTTTGGATTCCTTTTGTTTGGGGTTCTCTGCGCTTCGTGGACCTGTAAGTCCATTTCTCTCACCAGGTGAGTGAAGTTTTCTGTCATTTTTTCTTCAAATAGGTTTTCAATATCTTGCTCTCTCTCATCTTCTGGTACCCCTATAATTCTGATGTTGGTACGCTTGAAGCTATCCCAGAGGCTCCTTACACTATCTTCGTATTTTCGGATTCTTTTTTCATTTTGCTTTTCTGGTTGGGTGTTTTTTGCTTCTTCGCATTTCAAATCTTTGCCTTGATTCTTGCGCTCCTCTGGTCTGCTGTTGGGAGTCTGTATAGTATTCATTATTTCAGTCCGTGTATGCTTAATTTCTAGTTGGTTCTTTATCATAACATCGAGGGTCTCATTACATTTCTTGAGGATCTCACTACATTTATCGGCGGCTTCTAGACAGTTCTTAAAAGTCTAGAAGTGTGGTTCTTAAAAGTGTGGTTCTGAACTCAATATCCTCCATTGACAGTTCTGTCCTGTTTCTTTGTCTCCGCATTTTTTATGCTTTCTTGGTGCACCCCCTAGTGGTCTTTGTGCGCAATCTTGTTGTAGTTAAGCCTTGATTGTTGTCGGCAATACCAGGGGGTGATTTGACCTCCAGGCTAACTGGATATGAGAGTCTGCTCTAACATATATTTTCAAAGATCACCTGGCTGCTGAGTTGGAATTAGAGTGTAGGGGACAAGCACGGAAGCAGGGATACCAGTTAGGGACCTATGTCAGTAATCCAAATGACAGATGATAATGGCACACACCAGGATGATAACAATGGAAATGGTTGGATTCTGAATGCATTTTGAAAGCGTTTACAGGATTTACTAGGGATTGAACTTGGAGATGAACTTGGGGGAAGGAAGAGGTAACTTCAAAGGTTTTTGCCTAAATATGGAGTTATATAACCTGAGATGGGAAAGACAATAAGGAGAGATGTTGAGTAGGCAGTTGGATTCAGCAGTTAGTTCAAGGGGGAAGGTCTGTGCTAATAAGTGAATTTGGGAATTATCAGCAACTCACTAGTTGCATGAAATTAAGGCACGGGGATGAGGGGGTGTCCCTCAGCCCGGCCTGCACCCTCTCCAATCTGGGACCACTCAGGGAATGTCTGACTGCCGGTTTAGGGGATCAGGCCTAAACCGGCAGTCGGACATCCCTCTTGCAATCTGGGACCGCTAGCTCCTAACCGCTCACCTGCCTGCCTATCTGATCTCCCCTAACCATTCTGCCTGCTGGCCTGCTCGCCCCCAACTGCCAGCCCAATTGCCAACTGCCCCCCCCTTGCCAGCCTGCTCGCCCCCCAACTACTCCCTTATGCTGGCCCGATCGCCCCCAACTGCCCCCCCTTGCCAGCCTGCTTGCCCCCCAACTACCCCCTTATGCCGGCCTGATCGCCCCCAACTGCCCCTCCTTGCTGGCCTGCTCACCCCCCAACTACCCCTTTATGCCAGCCTGATCACCCCCAACTGCTCCCCCTTGCCGGCCTGCTCATCCCCAACTCCCCCCCCCCATGCTGGCCCAATCGCCCCCAACTGCCACCCCCTGCCAGCCTGCTTGCCCCCAACTTCCCCCCCACCCGCCAGACTGCTCACCCCTAACTACCCATCCTGCTGGCCTGCTCACCCCCAACTGCCCCCCTGCCGGCCTGCTTGCTCCCAACTGCCCCCTGCTGGCCTGCTCGCTCACAACTGCCCACCTCTGCCAGCCTTCTTGCCCCCAACTGCCCTCCCCTGCCAGCCTGATCGCCCCTAACCACCTCTGCCTCAGCCCTGCCACCATGGCTTTGTCTGGAAGGACATCCAGAAGGTCTCCCAGTCTAATTAGCATATTACTCTTTTATTAGTATGGATAGTGTTTAAAACCATGAGACTGAATGTTATCACTAAGGAATGAACATAGAAAGCAGCAGAGAACCAAGGATGGTATCTTGTGAAATTAAGTGTTCAGGGAGAAAGAGGATCAACCAACAATATTGAGAAGGATGAACCAGTGAACTTAAGGGAACAAACAACCCAAAAAGGAGGGTGTCCCAGAAGATAAGCCAAGATCCATTATCAAAGAAGAGGGAGTAATCACTGTGTCAGACACTAAAGTCCAGTGAAGACTGAGATGAGGGTTAGCTTTAGCAATGCCATTGATGGCTATCACCATCTGTTTCATTTGAGTGCTGGAGGCAAAAACCCATGAGGGGAGTTTAAGAGCAAATGGGAGAAAAGGAGTGAGAGACAGTGATACAGACAATTCTCATGTTTTGCTGCAAAGAACAGAGAAATAAGAGGATGGCTGATGAGGGCAGTGGGCTGAGGAAGTACCCACCTGTTTGTTGATGGGAATGGTTCATAAAGATGGGAGATTTGATGGTGAGGGAGAGAAGGAATGATTGTATTGTTGGAACAATATCTTTGAGTGTTGGGTAGGTCCTAGAAGGGATAGGACCTGATGCATAGGTAGAAGAACTGTATTTAGACAACAGTATGGATCAGTGGTCACCAACCTTTTGGACCTCATGGACCACCAATGTTCCACAGACCACCAGTTGGCAGCCCCTGGTATGGATAGTTCGACTATTAGTGAAAGGCAGGTAGGCAAAGTATATGGATATAGGTATTGGTAGGGGATTAGATGTAGTTTTGAGAGTCCAAAAGTTTTCATTGCTTCAGTTTCCTCAGTAAAGTAGAAGTCTTTGAATCCCGCTTAAATACATTTATATTTGATATTAGCATTTTGACATATGACCAAGTTTATTCAGACTAACAAATACAGAGGTTAGCAAAAGTAGGTTTATACACTACAGGTAAACAATACAATAATCTTACCTAATAATAGACAAACATGTAAATTGATCATCCCTCTGCTACGCTCACCAGCCAATCAGGAGAGTATACAAATTAACCCAACAAAGATGGTGGTTAATTTGCATACATAGGTTTGAAGCGGCGGAGCGAAGACTGAAGGCTCCGGCTGGAGTGAAGGCCTGGGTCCCGGGTGCCGGGGGAAAACCGGTGCCGGCAGCCAGGGGAAGAGAAGGCCTATTGCACGAATCTCTTCGTGAAGCGGGCCCCTAGTTAATAAATAATGATACAAGAATAAATGGTGTTTCACATACAACGGTAAACCTACTTTTGCTGCCCCTGTATATTGAATACATACTGCATTTTTCTAGATGGTAAATATATAACTTCATGGAAAATCTATATTAGTGGATGGAAACAGAATAAGCATATAAAATGTCAGCCTCAATTGATATGAGTAAGAATAAAATAGCATAAGCGGGCAGGGAGACAATCCTTCAGTTGGTCACAGAAGTCCTTTCTGATGAAGTGACATTTGGGGCAGCAATCTGAATCAAAATGAGGGAGTGAACTATGCAAGAACCTGAGAATACCATTCAAAGCAAAGAGAACAGCCAGTGCAAAGGTCCTAAAGCAGGAACATCTTCTATTGAAGAACAATAGAAGGGACAGCCTGGAGCCAGGGAATGAGGAAGTGGAGGAGGACCCAGATCATGTAGGTTTTGCTGTCCATTAAAATAACTTTTTTACTGTGAGATAAGATGCTGGCATTGGGATTTTTGAGTAAATGAGTGATGTGGTTTGATTTATGACTTAAAAGGCTCAGTGTGGCTGCTCTGGCGGTGGGAGGTGGAGTAAGCAAGGGTAGGAAGAGGGAGACTCCTTCCTGGGCTATGACAGTAATCATAGTGACAGATGATGGTGACTTAGTGCTAGGGGTGGAGATGGTAAAAGTAGTCAGGTTCTGGCTATATTTAGAAGGAAGTACTGAAAGGATTTGCTGACATGGAATGCAGAGAAAGAGGGAAGTTAATGTGGATTATATATAGCAACAAGGGGAAACTAAGGCAGTAAAGCATAGAGAAGACATAAGAAGCCTTCAGGTACTTAGAAGTTGGGTTGCTGGGGAGAAACCAGCAAAAGAAAACTAGAAATACACAGTATCCAGTGAAGTGGGGGGAGAGAAGTGTCTGTGGGAACCCCCCCCCCCCCAAAAAAAAAACAACACACAAAGCAAAGGCTTTAAGAACGCAGAAATGACCTAGTACAGGGGTCCTCAAACTACGGCCCGCGGGCCACATGCAAATACAAATATTGTATTTGTTCCCGTTTTTTTTACTTCAAAATAAGATATGTGCAGTGTGCATAGGAATTTGTTCATAGTTTTTTTTAAAAAACTATGGCCCTCCAACTGTATGAGGGACAGTGAACTGGCCCCCTGTTTAAAAAGTTTGAAGACCCCTGACCTAGTATATCAAATGCTCACATGGTGTGTGATGTGAAGATTGATAATGGGCCATTTTTGCTGAGTTCTGCCTGATGATTAGGCCTTGATTATATCTCCTCCTGTCCATCTCTAAACTGAAAGCTCCATGAGGTCAGGGATATTATACCAGACATGCAGCAGAAGCTCAGTAAATATTTGTTGAATCCATACTACTGCCACCTTCTTGGAATCCTCATCCCTCATTCCTTTCTTTTTTTTAATTCTCACCTGGGGATATTTTGTTCATTGATTTATTTATTTATTTATTTATTTATTTATTTATTTATTTATTTTTTAGAGAGAGGGGAGGGGAGGAAGGAGAGGAAAGAGTGGGGAGGGGAATAGAGAGAAGGGAGAGAGAAAGAGAAATATTGCTGTGAGAGAGAAACATTGATGTGAGAGAGACACATTGATTGGTTGCCTCTCGTTCGTACCCTAACTGGGACCAGAGATAGAGCCTGCAACCGAAATGCATGCCCTTGACGTACCCTCAGGTCTATGGGCTGATGCTCTACCAGGGGTGGGCAAACTTTTTGACTCGAGGGCCAGAATGGGTTCTTAAACTGGACCAGAGGGCCGGAACAAAAGCATGGATGGAGTGTTTGTGTGAACTAATATAAATTCAAAGTAAACATCATTACATAAAAGGGACGGTCTTTTTTTTTTTTTTTTTTTTTTTTTTTTTTTAGTTTTATTCATTTCAAACGGGCTGGATCCGGCCCGCGGGCCGTAGTTTGCCCACAGCTGAGACTGAGCAACTGGCCAGGGCCCCTCATCTCTTTCTAATCTTGTACTTAGGAACATTCTTCATATGGCTGCCAAATTGCATGCCCTTTCCTGCCTAAATGCTTTAGTAGCTCCCCATTACCTTCACTAAGAAGCCCTGCACTTCTCCAGATAGAACAAATCCATCCATGCCATCTTTTTCAAACTCATCTTTTACCACTTCATACCTGTACCCTAATAATACAGAACAATTTATAGTTCTCTTTACAAGATACTATTTTATCCCTCTCTGGCTTTAACCATTCTATTCTTTTAGCCTAGTGGTCGGCAAACTCATTAGTCTACAGAACCAAATATCAACAGTACAACGATTGAAATTTATTTTGAGAGCCAAATTTTTTAAACTTAAACTATATAGGTAAGTACATTGCTATTAACTTAATTAGGGTACTCCTAAGGCTTAGGAAGAGCCACACTCAAGGGGCCAAAGAGCCGCATTTGGCTTGTGAGCCGCAGTTTGCCGACCACGGGCCTAGGATGACTTTCCTCCTTTGCTTGGCTAAACACTAGCTTAAGAATCAGGAAGCTTTTGTGAACCAACTCATTCAGTCCACAGTCAGCCTCCATAATACACTGTATAACTGTATCACAGTTCTTACTCGCTTTTGAATTTAACTTTTTTATATGTCTGTTCAAGTATAATTTTTAGGGTCAGGAATGTATATTTATCTCCCTCTCTCTAGTACCTATTACAGACTATCTCTTCTTCGTACATGCTCTATAAATATCAAATTTTAAGAGAACAGGAAAATGAAGGGGAAGGCATGCAAATGTGATCTGAATATTGTCTGAATCAGTGACTTGACAGTAAGGAGAAAGAATGGTGTATGGTAAATTCTAGGCTAAGTCAAAAGGTAAACTTTTGAAAGAAATGATAAAAATGTACATTTTAATAATTATAATATGTATACTTTGTATAAAGGAATATAAATGCCTATGTCAAAATAACATATAATTAGAAAAATCATTTTTAACTATTCCTTGTCATTCTAAAATTATTATATAGTAATTTGCAATTACTAAGAGTTCTGATCGTATATGTTAGAATGTATAGACTTTACATACATAATTTGTAGTGTTTTCTCTTTTTAATACTTTTATATTAAATTTTTAGGACATCAATGCAAGACTGAATAAGAAAAAGTTCCTTCCTCCTAAAGCCATGGCATATCAGTTATACAGAAATACCACTTTGGGAAACAGTCTTCAGGAAAGCCTCGATGAGCTCATACAGGTAAGAGACTAAAAATCAGCATTTTTATTTAAAGGGGTCTATAATAATTCTTGTTATAGTCCTTATTCCAGGCAAAGAGGTTAAATATATTAGATAATTTGGCCCAGAAAATCAGTATTCAGATTAATAATCTCAAATTCCTCTGCATTTACACCATCCTACTATGGATCATAAATGTAATGATGATTGAATGATATAGTTGCATATATCTGAATTTTCAAATATTTTTGTTAAACTTAAAGATTAGTGTGTTGGTTTTCTTCTCATATGTATAAGAAAGACATTTTGTGTAGCTTTAAGGTAAATTTGAACAATTTTTTAAAGTTTTTTGAGATTTGAATTTTAATTTTAACAGAATTTTTTATACTAATCTAAGAACATTAAGTATTTCCATTTGCTTTTATATATTTAATGAGCTTTAATGAGATTTATTAGATTTTTTAAAATGTATTATTGGTCCTATGTTTTTTATTTAAATGAAGCATGATTTCTTCAGTTTATCAAATGCCTCTTTCCAGATACTATAAAGAATGATAGTCAAAGTTTTGTTCAGGCATTGTAACATCTCTGCATGTTTTCTTTTCAAAATTATATTGTGTCAAGATAATGCAAGAAAATATTGTCAGGCTAATTGCCTAATTGTCAGGTATGGCAAAGGAAGATAAGAGGTGTGAGCTTAGAGGCTCTGGTTAGCCTCAGTGAAATTTTTTCATGATAATTCGTGTTTTTGTTTATTTTGCCTTTAATGCTCTTCTGATGTATGACCTTTACTTTTCCTCAGTCTCAACAGATCACTCCCCAACTTGCCCTTCAAGTTCTACTTCAGTTTGATAAGGCTATAAATTCAGCATTGGCTCAAAGGGTCAGGAACAGAGTCAATTTCAGGGTAAGGATATTTTTTCCAAAACCTATTAGCCTGAACCAGTGGTTGTTACAACAGTGTTTTTTAGGACCTCTACATATTTATCAGTCATGAAAGGAAGAAATGGCTCAATCAAATTTTGGAGCATGTTTTATAATAACAAAATTATACTTTTACTTAGTACCTTGATACTAAAGTTCATCCACTTAATGTGAGATACAAAGTTTATTTTAGATTTTTCTTATTTCATTGTTTCACAAATTAACCTATGTATGTTTGGCTACCTTCCTTGAAGAATTAGTGAGATTTCAAATGCCTAAAATATCTGCAGGTTTGAAGGTAAGTGACAGAGTAATCCATTAAGGTTATGTTTTTCAAACTCCTGCTCCTAAAAAAAAAAAAAAAAAAAAAACCTCATTAGAAGAATGTCAGTTACACAGGACAATAATATTGTAGTCTTAGTGGCTAATACAGTAATTCCCTGAGCTAAGTCACAGGATTAAAATTAATGTTTTGTACAGTTGTGGAGAATTAACATACATGTTCTTTTAAACCATGTTCACATAAAAATTCAAATGAACTTTCATAATTTAGCCACATGAGGGCAGTAGAAATACAGATTCAAATTTTCTAAGTGTTCAAGTAGGCGATACAGCTTTCTTCAGATTTCAGGTGAGCAATTTACAGACTTACAATGCTGAAAATAGTCTGCCAACAGAAAATTTAAACTCTTCCCTTAGCAAATTTATCTAGGGATTTTTTTTTTTTAATTGTTAGGATGAAAATTAAGGAAAATATTAAGCAAGGTAAATATTAAAGAATTATACTATTTTAAGAATTTTGTCCTTGTTGGCTGAGTCTCAAACTGCTTTGGAGGAAAATGTGAGGAAAAATGACTTCATATTATGTCTAAATGTTTTGTTTTAAAGGGCTCTCTAAATACATACAGATTCTGCGATAATGTGTGGACTTTTGTATTGAATGATGTTGAATTCAGAGAGGTGACAGAACTTATTAAAGTGGATAAAGTGAAAATTGTAGCCTGTGATGGTAAAAGTAAGTGTTCACCTAATTACTGTGAAAGCAAAGCTACTTGAAATCTTGTTTTATGAGTCTTTAGAAAGTCTTCATCTGAAACTTAGATGGAAAACTGTCAGTGATCCACTCCTAGAAAGAGACCTGGCTTCTCAGCTAGATTCTGAATTCCAGATCTCAAACTGACTTTAGTATAGATATTTCATGTGACACGTTGATGACTTCAAGATTGAGTTAGGGGTGTGGGCAGATTTCAGCTACAGATTTGAAGTATTTATCAGGCTTTTTCACCACCACCTATTTTTTTAAGGAAGCATTTAATTTTGACAATTTATCCTTTGGTTTCTGTGTTGCTAGCTAACTGTACATTTTATATTTAAAAAATGGTTATTTAAGATTTTAATTAACCATAAGAACCTTATCAATTATAATAGTAAGTATCCATTTTTCTAATCTGTGCTGGTGTATTTTCCACAGCCAACCAAAGGACTTGTTCAGGTCCTTCAGTGTTTCAAAAAGTATACATCTTTGCTTTCTGTTTCATGATTAGTTTTCCTTTTGGCTAATTGTATTTTAAATATATACTTAATTTTACTTTATCATCTGAACCATTTGTTTAAAGCAGCTATTCCTGAAATTAAATAGAGAAGACTGTCCAAGAAGGGGAGTTTTAAAAAGCAAGAGACCTCAGAGGGAAGGTAGGGGAGGGTGGGGGTAAGGGGAGAGATCAACCAAAGAATTTGTATGCATGCATATAAGCAATGGACACAGACACCAGAGCGGGGTGGGGGAGGAGCAATTAGGGGATAAGGACACATGTAATACCTTAATCAATAAAGAAAGGGGGAAAAGGGGCAAGAGAAAGATAAATATATAGAAAGTAACACCCTACATTTCTCAGGTTATGGGTTGGGGTTTTTTGTTCTGTATATTTGGGGTTTTTAAAGAAATAACCACTAAAAAAAAATGTCAAGGCAACAAAAGCATACAGAAGAAAAACATTTGTAACAACATTTGATGTTATCTGAAAATAACATTTTTAATGCTTTCTTGTATAACCTAGTCTTGTATTTTTACAGTAATATACATATGCATGTATACACATGTGCAAATCATTTTCAAACATAGTTGGTAACTCTTCTCTTAAACCTGTTTTTTAATGGCTGCATGAAATTACACCTTTAGCCCTTTTGAAAGAAATGGTCTCTTCCAGATGTCAGAAAGCCTCTGAAACTAGCAATGTTACAATGACTTGTACCTTTCTAGCCAATTATGAACTTTAAAAGCATATGACTTTTTAATATAGTCATCAGATACATCTTTTTAGTCATTTCAGCAAAAAAACAATGTTATTTTATATTTACCGGATCACAAAATAACATTTCTATACTTCAGATAATGTATATTTTTGTTCACATATTCTTATAATTTAGGCTAATAGTATAGCATTCTCATAACCTTTAAGTTTTTAAGTTTTTACTAGAATTTAGGCAATAATTTATAACTCCTAGACCTATCTAAATGAGGTAGCCCAGTACTGTTCTGTAAAACTTCTGTACTGATGGAAACGATCGTTGTCTGGAATTTTGTTAGGGCAATTGAGAAATCTAATGCTTTAATTTTTATTTAACTTCATTAGTTAACTTTAAGTAATTTGAATAGCTGTATGTGGCTAGCCAGTGGCTATCGTATTGGACAGCACAGATGTAGACTAGTAAAGTGTCATTGTAAATCATTGGAAACATAGGGAAGAACCACAAAGTCAGTAAAGAAGGCCTCTGAGTAAACGTACATAGTTTACTCACAGGGGCTCCCAGTTTCTGGTGGTCTTCAAGTATATTACTCTTGTTTAAAGATACAAGTTACCTGTTTTTTTCAAACTTAACTGGATGAAAAGAAGCAGATCAGCCTCATCTATTGCAGTGGCTCCTGAGGAGCTTGCCCTTCTGCAACACATTGTAGTAATCTTCCAAGGAAACCTTGTTGAGTATTAAGAGAAGCTTAGGTTGTGTGCCATTAGTCTGTGTCATCAGAAAAGAATACAATTTTAGAAATTTTCTTTCCAAAATTAAAGCAAATGGTTTGGCATTCAGAAGTTGAAGTTGAAGTAATTAAGAAAATTTATTTTCTCAGGTATCAAATATATATAGTGCTACTATGAAATAAGCTCATTTTTACTGAAAGTCAGCTTTCTGAAATAAAGTTACGTTCCTGACAGAACAGCAGAAAAAAGTGATGGTGGCTAGAATTTTGGTCTGTTTCTCATCAGGAATTAAGTTATATAATTCTCTTCTGATTATATGTGATAGCCCTTGTGGTTTAAAATTTTGGGATAGTAGAGAACCTGGAAAAAAAAATATGGTTGTTAGCAGTTAAATCAAATGTAGTATGTGGTTTTTCTCTAGCATAATATGGAGAGCTAAGCATTGTGTTTTACCTCTGTCTTAAAGGGAAAGTTATTTTAAGTCCTCTAGGTATTTTCATGGTCAGCTTCCCCTCTTCTTCCCCACCCCTCAAACCATCATCACCATTAGTTCCTGTTTTATTTTTAAGATATTATTTTAAAAATTAAATTGCTCCTTGAACTTACTCTTTCTCTCCTCTATTTCCTAGATACTGGCTCCAATACTACAGAATGAATAGAAAAGTGGCTTTTTTATGCCATCTTCTGTTATTATTATTCATCACTTTTTAAAGAGAAGCATAGAAGAGACTTTATTTATTCTAGCATTGCAGAAATGACTACACTGTGCTATACTATCAGAGAATCCAGTAGCAAGATGCTTGTAACTCTGTAGCCTCTTACATTACCTTTATTCTACAGCATGAAGAAACAGACTTTTTTTTAATGACAAATCAAACATTGTTGCCTTCCTAATAATATTCTTTAATAAATTCATTTTAAAACTCAATGTGGGTAATAACTGGTAGAGCTATCAAGCTAGAAATATGAAGATATTAGATAAGCATTTTGAAAGAGCACAATGTTCCTTGCAAAGGAGATTAGGAAATACATTCATTTCAATAAAGTCAGGTTAGTTTTATAATTGTAACAGCTGATAAAAGCATCAGCAGGAGCAAAACCAAATTCTGGATTGGAATTTTACTTAGAAAATCCCTTTTCTTAAAGTACAAAACCAAGAGTAATCACTATAAAAAAAAATACTAAGTACAACTGAATTAGGAAAAGTTAGATAATCGTTAGCTTCCATAGCCAAAACAAAACCAAGAAACTTACTTCCAAACATAAAATAGTCTCCACAAGATATGTAAATTATTTCTTGAACTGGCCATATTGGTCGTTATATACATTTTTAACTGATCTACATTTTGCCAGGTATTGGACTTAATAAGAAGGGGGGAAGTTTCTCTTGTTTGTCAACCTAGGACTATATAAATGAAGAAAGTGGCATTTCTGAAATATCACAGAGGGAGAATGTTGCACAAGGTAGCTGAGCAACTAGGATTTAGAACTGCCTACAGGTGAATCAAGATCAACTATTTTTTTTCATCGTTTGTTTTTTGGATCAACTGTTTTTAATAAGGACCAGGCCCTATTTAATACTTATAGTAGACTATTGACAGCCCCCCATTCAGTAGTGAACCCCAATTCAACCCTACTTAAATGTGCTGAAGCTACCACGTAGAGATGAAAACTCACTTTTCTCCAGCTGAGAATCATAGCAGTAATCTTCAGCAAAATGATTTTTCATAAACCTTTTAAAATGTTAAATAGTTCTTTATAGTAGACATAGTCCCCTATTTTCAGTTGTAGAAGCATGCTCTGTAATAGATGTGTGTTCTTTCTATTTTTTATTTATTTTTAATTCATTTCAGAGAGAGAGAAACCTTGATGTGACAGAAAAACATTTATCGGTTGCCTCCTGCACACACCCAAACTGGGGGTCAAACCTGCAACCTGGGTATGTGCCTGACCAGGAACTGAACCTACCGACTCTTTGGTGTACCGGATAACCAACTGGGCCACACCAGCCAGGGCAATAGATGTTATTTTTAAGCAACCAATGCTCAAATCTGATCCATATAGCAGCACAGAAATAAGACTATTTGTAATATAGTAGCCAACGTTACATTATTTGGGTCAGAACAAGTGCTATATATCTTAGATATATTCTCCTGGATAATCCTCACAACCCTGAAAGAACTTTGTTCTCTTTTTATAGATTTAGAAATTGAAACTTAAATTACAAAAGGTTACAATAATTAGGATTTTCTTAATTGCAATTGACCAAAATCTAGGTCTTTTACTTTGGAGGTTCAACATCGAATTTAGGAGATAGGTATGTTATGTAAACTAAAATTCCTGTTTCTTAAGGAATAAGTGATGGTTTAAACTTTTCCGTTATTAATAGTCACTGAGATCTTACAGAAATATAGGGCTGGAGTTTGTATTCCTGTTTGGGGATTTAAAATCCTGTGGATGATGTTTGTAGATTGTGCTTACAATCTAGTGACAGTCTCAGCTGGGGAAGCAACACACTGACCCTGGGTGAGCAGTTTCTTGTAAGACAGGGTAGGTAACCTGGCTGGACCTACTAGTAGTAATTGTGACTCCAGCCCTTCTCTGGACGCTCCTGCGGTGTTACCTCAGCATAGTAGTGTAGTCCTTGACACTCGCATTAAAACTCATCCTTGCAGCTCATTCTGTGTCCTCTACTCCAGTATTTCATCCTCATCTTCTTTACCAGCCATCACATGGTCAGCTCTAGTTAAGTTTGAAAAAGAAACAAAGTCAGATCTGAGTTTTACTTCTGTCTTTGGCTATGCAGTTTCCTACATTTTTCCTGCCTTTCAGAATCAAAACCCTACCCATGCTTCAAAACTAAAACCCAGTTGTATCTCTGTCACCCTCATTGATCTCTTTGCTGTTGACCTCATACAAAAAAATTATTTATATACACGAAAGAAAAACAACAAAGGGCAGGAAGAAATTGGGTCAGTCCCAGTACTCACTCATACTCATCCAGGTAACTAGTATGTAATGCCCAGGGTTTATACAGCATTCCATCAGATGAAACCGGTTCTGAGACTTGGGTTAGCCCTATACCCACCCCTGCTTTTGGCTGGGTGGGAGTGCAGAGTCCTAGCCAGGCATTTCCTCCTATCAGTTCTAATTGTGTACACATCACACGGCTGACACTTGCATTGTGGTGTAGAGCTAATTTTCCACAGTGACACTCTGACTTTACTAAGATTACAGAAAAGAGTGACAGCAAGAGTTCATACCACCTGACCACAGGCTCCAGTGATAAGCTTATTTGCCTGTTAATGTGGAAGAAGAGAAAATCCATCAATTGTCTACTGTCAGAACTAAGGGTACAAGTTGGGCTTTTTGTAATGAAGAGTCGATCCTCTCCGCATGCATTACTAAATGCTATTTTAACGCCCGAACAGTGGGCAAAGAATAGCCTCTGGATTTAATGCCGGACTGGTCATTGTTACGCTTGTTTATTGTGAGCTATCTTCAGCTAATTGTATTTCTTGGTAGACATTAATCACAGTGTCCTAAGGTATGCTACCATCATTTTTTAGTGGGTCATAATTAAATCACTAATAAAATTTTGAAATTTTAAAATATGTATATATATTCAAATATATATTTCAACTGGGGAAGCAATTTGTAGGATAGTTAAAAAAATGTGGACTCAGTAAAACTGAAGAATAAGAGAAGGTGCAAATACAGAAGAATTTGGAGCCTTTGCTTTGTCAGTCCATTCTAAAAATGTACTCTAATTTGTTCATCCAGCTTTTATTTTTAAGATTTTTTAAATGGATTTTTAGAGGGGGGTGGGGGGAGAAACATGGATTGGCTGCCACCTGCATGCCCCCGACCTGGGATCGAGCCCACAAACCAGGCATGTGCCATCAATCGAACCAGCAACCTTTCAGTGCACCAGACAATACCCAACCAACTGAGCCACACTGGCCAGGGCTGGCCCTTTTTCATATGCTGTAATAATAATGGAATCTATTATTTTCTTAGTGCATAGGTAGGTAGAATTTGCATGGGGTGTGGAGCAAAGCATTTCACCTTGACAGCATACCAAGATTTAGTGGGGTTAGCTTAAAAAGGAATTGTGCAGAAAGACTTATCAGTATTCTCCCTTGAATGCCCTACTCATTCTCTTGATTCTGTGAACTTCCTAAAGTTCTGTTACAAGAGAAATTGGCTTCAAAACTGGCTCTTTTGCCCCTGGGTAGAGAACTGAGATTGTTCTTAACCATAGCTGTGCATGCACGCACAGCACTAATCCCTTTTCTGGATTAAGAGACTGAACACATACTCTGTGCTTTTCTCCCTCTGCTTTTACTCATTTTATTCCACCAAATGAACCACAAAAGACCCCAAATAGCTAGAGCAATCCTGAAAAAGAAGGAACAAAGGGTCATTCATCATGCTTCCTGATTTCAAACTCTATTACAAAGCTGCAGTAACCAAACAGCAGAATATTGGCTTAAAAACAGACACATAGGTCAATAGAATAGAGGCCAAAAATGAACCCACACATATGTGGTCAATTGCTTTATGACAAATTTATAACAAAGGAGTCAAGGATAGGTATATATTGGGGAAAGGGCAGTCTCTTCAGTAAACGGTGGTAGGGAAACTGGGCAACCATGTTGCTGAATGAAGCTATCTTATACCGTAACAAAAATCAACTCAAAATGGATTAAAAAGGAACATAAGACCTGAAACCATAAAACTATAAGAAAATGGGGTAAGCTCCTTAACATTCAGTCTTGGCAGTGATTTTTTGAATTTGGCAACAAAAGCAAAAGTAAGAAAGACAGCATCAAACTAAAAAGCTGCACAGCAAAGGAAACCAACAAAATGAAAAGGCAACCTGTGGAATGGGAGAGAACATTTGCAAGTCATATCTGGTAAGCGGTGAATATTACAAAATACAAAGAACTCATATAGCATATGTGTATATACAACTCAATATCAAAAAAAAAAAAAAAAAAAATAGGGGCAGAAGACCTGAATTGACATTTTTCCAAAGACAACATAAATGGCCAACAGATTAGAATGGCTCTTATCAAAAAAATAAGTGTTGGCAAAAATGTGGAGAAAGGGGAAGCCTTCCATACTATCAGTGGGGATGTAAATTAGTGCTTCTCACAGTTGGTGGGAATGTAAATTGGTGCAGCCAAAATACCATTTGATACAACAATTCCACTTCTGGATATATGCCCAAAAGAATTGAAAACAGAGACAGAAAACATTTGTACAGCCATATTTATAGCAGCATTATTCATAACAGCCAAAAGGGAGAAGACATGGACGTTCCCCCTCAGAATTTCTTTTTTAAAGATTTTTAAAAGTTGGTAAAATATACATGACGTGAGAGCCTGCAGAGGGACACTCCCTGTCTTGGTCTGGGCCCAGTGAAACTGATTGGGACTTGTGGTCTCCAGGACCATGAACAGCACCTTTCTGCTGTTTTAAGGCCCCAAGTTTGTGATAATTTGGCCCAGTGGCCATAGGAAACTATTAGCCAAAAATGGAGCGTTTTTAGCATCATCAAAACAATTGCAGTGAGTCACAGCATGTAAATTTTGTTTTTAAACAATTCATGAGTTCAAGATGATACCAAAACCCATCCCTACACACACAAATTCACTTATCATTAGGTAACCAATTCCTTGCTCTGAAAACTGATAGGGGGAAATAACTTCAGATTAATAATACAGTTGATGAGGAAAGTTTCAGTATAGGAAAATGTAAAGAATTACTTATAGAATTGGGATAAATATTACCATTTTACAAATTGTTATGAAATAACAATGATCATCGATGGCTACTAAAACAGGAGAAAGTGTTATGGGAAATTTATAGCCAGGCTGACAACTTCCAAACCCCACAGTTCAAACATTTAAAAAAAAAAAAAAAAAGACAAATGTACCTTCTGGTTATACAAAATACCAACTATGATATTTTCTTGACAAAAATTAAGCTTTTAACTCTAAGTACCAGTTTACAAGACATACCAGGGGCTGAGGAGTAAGTCACATGATACTACTGGGATTCTATGAGCAGAATCCCAAATATGGGGAGCGGTAGAGGAAAGAGACCTAGCTTGTGCAACAAATAAATGGCCAAAATAAAAAAGATGGACAAATCTAAAATTGAAAGACATTTGAGAGATTTATCAACCCAATGGGTTCTTATTGAAATAACCAAACTGTAAAACATGATATGACACAAGGGGCTAAATTAAAAACTGGTTTGGCCCAGCCAGTGTGGCTCAGTGGTTGAGCCAGGCACCAAGCGGTCACCAGTTTGATTCCCCATCAGGGCACGTGGCCTGGGTTTTGGGCTAGATCCCCTGCAGGAGGCAATTGATGTTGCACCAATGTTTCTATCTCTCCCTCTCCGCTCTCTCTAAAATCAATAACATTTTTTTAAATAACTTTAAAAAAAACTGGTTTGGTATATGATTAAAGAGTTATTGTTATGATACAGTTGGTTGTGTTTTTAAAATATTCATTACCTATCTTAATTGAAAGATACCAAAGAATTAATGAATGAAATAATATGACATATAGGATTCAGCCCCATTTGGTTTGGAAAGTTAATGGGAGTGTAGCTAGAACAAGACTGGGCAGCAGTTGATAACTGAATTCACTATGACATTCCCTCTACCTTTGTATGATTGAAGATTTCTTTTTAAAACATCTACAGATCCTCATTGCTTACAGATGAAGTCCAAACTCCTTGACAGCAGCAGAACACCAGGTTTCTTGCCATCTGGTCATCTTTCAGGCTCACCTTCACCTGCCCTCCTCACAAGCTACATTCATTCAATTCCCTGAACGTACCTCCTATTTTCATACATTTGGTAATCAGATTTGCCTGTGTGGAACACCCTTTATCACTTTTGTTATTTGGTGAACTCCATGGCCCAGTTCAAATGTCACTGTTTCTGTAAACTTTAATAGACTCCTTAAAATAGAACTACACACTCACTTTAAAGCAATCCCAACACATCCTGGACAGGACACTCCACTATACCCCTATATTGTCCCATCGTCATCCCCTCCCCTCCCACCTTACCCAGATTAAATTCCATGGCCATCATGATCACTGCCCTGTACATAATCTCCACTCCTTTGCCTCTCTTACACTCACTTGGGTAAATCACAAATCTGGGTAAATCCTCTGCCTACACTTTGCTCGAATTCTTGCAGCTGAATGTGGATGCGTGGCTGATTTTTAAACTGACTTTCCCTAAAGTCAATGGGTCCTTAATGCTGCCTGACATTTTTCCCCCCTTGGTCTAATATTTATTCCAGTTTCCAATCTAAAACAATTACGTTATACCTTTTTCTTTTTCCAAACCTCCAATATCTCCTGTCCCATCCTCATTTCATAAAATCATCTTGCTCTTTATTTCACTGAACAAAAGAAAGTAATCAAAAGAGAACTTCCAGAGTTTCCAATTCACTAATAAGCATATGAAACTACTCAGCATCATTAGTCCTCAGGGAAATGCAAATTAAAACCACAATCACAGCCCTGGCCAGGAAGCTCAATTGGTGAGAGCATCATCCTGATTCACCAAGGTTGCAGGTTCAATTCCCTGTCAGGACACATATAGAATCAACAGTGAATGCATGGATGGGTGGGACAACAGATCAATGTGTTTTATTTATCTTTCCCTTTCTAAAAATAAATTAATAAATAGTTTTTAAAAACAAACATAAACTACAATCACCACCACTCAGCAGAATAGTTAAAATAACAAAGTAATATTAGCAAAGAAGTGGAGTAAATGAACTTTCACACCTTGCCAGTGGGAGTTAAGTTGGCAGATCTTGTAAAACTGTATGAGCATTCACCTAAGTGAACATAAGTGCATCTGACAGCCCAGCAACTTCACTCCTAGATACATAACCAACTGCAGTGTATACACATGTTCTCTCTAATACATGTTCAAGAAGGTTCATAATAGGAGCACAATTCCTAATAGAGAAAGCCATCATCAATAATACAATGAATAAATTATGATACTACACAGTAGTGATAATCATTGAACTACTATGACACAGCAACATAGATGAAACGCATAATGTTGAGTTTAAGGAGCCATAAACAAAGTGAACATAGAACTTGACAAGGAGAAAATTCTGACATGTCCTAAATTAAATTACAGCTGGCCGGAGAGTAGAAGAAGGAGACAAAAGTTAACAGCTGCAGGCCAAATCCAACCAGACTGCTTACATGCCTGAGTGGATGTTGGAACTGAATCATTTCTGTGGTTTGTAGACAGAACAGCTGACCACCGCATGATCTTGCAGGTGCTCATAGGCAATTCAAACAAGACAGGAAGCCTGTCGAAGTGGGTTTTTAGGGGAAGATGAGGAATTTTATCTCAAGCATATAAAAATGGAGGAGTCTGCCCTTGCTGGTTTTGCTCAGTGGATAGAGCATCGGCCTACAGACTGAAGGGTCTCAGGTTTGATTCCAGTCAAGGGCACATGCCCGGGTTGTGGGCTCAGTCACCAGTAGGGGCAGTGCAGGAGGCAGCCCATCAATGATTCTCCCTCATCATTAATGTTTCTATCTCCCTCTCCTCTCTGAAATCAATAACCAAAAATTTATATAAATGGAGGAGTCTATCAGACATCTTTAGGGACTAGGCATCTATTCCAGAACTAGCCCCAACTTCCCCTTCTCCTGACCCTTTTATCTATAGCCTCTGTAAATTCTTTCAAAACAACTTACATCTTTCTTCCTCAAACAGAGTTGTTTAGTGTGTTTTTAATGTGCCCCATGTGTGAAACAGCTCTGGCCACCAACACAGGCATCAAGCTAGGATGAATGAAGGATTGCGTCTGCTTTGCTCTGACCATATAAGAGCAAAACCACTGGTTGGGCGTCTCCTTGCCCATTGCCAGGGGGTTTCAACCAAGTTCTTATCTCCATACTCCACAAGAACTGCTCTTATCAAAATCACCTCACAGCCCTAACCGGTTTGGCTCAGTGGATAGAGCGTCGGCCTGCGGACTCAAGGGTCTCAGGTTCAACTCCCGGTCAAAGGCATGTACCTTGGTTGCGGGCACATCCCCAGTAAGAGGTGTGCAGGAGGCAGCTGATCGATGTTTCTCTCTCATCGATGTTTCTAACTCTCTATCCCTCTCCCTTCCTCTCTGTAAAAAATCAATAAAATATATTTTTTTTAAAAAATCACCTCACATTGTTAAATTCAGTAGTCACTTCATCCTGTTACCGACCCAAAAGAGGGTATGCCGCCCTGTGCGTAGCAAAGCCAAGCTCTGTACACCGAGGTTTGCAGTGGAGAAACTAAAGCCGTTTTATTGCAGGGTGCCAAGCAAGAACAGGAAGCTATCGCTGAAAACCCAAAAGTCCCTGCTGGCTTTTAGTCAAGAATGTTTAATAGCAGAGATTGAAGGTTAGGGGTTAGGGCAAACAGGCTGACATACGGAAGTGCTGGCCATGTAGGTTTTGGTTGGGGGACTTCAGACCTTGGTCATTTACCGTAAGATAAGGGAAGGGCTTCAATACTGGGTCTTCCTAGACAACTGACACTGCACTTCTGGAAAGATTCCAGGGTTCAAGTCCAGTTAAGTCTCAGTCCTTTGGTTCCATGGGTGGGGGGTTACGCGAATCTGGTTCTGGGTGCAGCTGGAAATCAAAGTTTTCTCCGCTGCCTATGCTTTGGCTGCTTGACTTGTGGTTTTGGTCTGCCGTCTGCCGCCTCAGAAAGGCAACCCAGTATCTTGTTAGAACCAGATAGGATTCTGAGCTGGTTCTTGGGTTACACTCATCTTCAGTGACTTTCAGCAGCTTTAGGCACAATCATCAACCTCTTTCCTGAAACACTTTCTCCTCCAGGCTTCCAGAACACTAACTACGTATTTCCCTTCTACCACCCCTGCTGCTCCTTTCCAACTTTCTCTTGGTAGTTCCTCCTTATCTCGGTGGCTGTGTTTTGCAGAGCCCCAGAATGCATACGGCTGTCCACTCCGTTGGAATTCTCCAATTTCATGGCTTTACACTATTCATAAGCTAATGAACACCAGCTAAACATCTTCAGTTCTCTCCTGGCCTCAGATTCCTGTTGTATTTGTCTCCTCCACATCTCTACTATTCAGAGGTCTAATAGGCATCTCCACTTTTTAAAAAATATTTTTTATTGATTTTTTACAGAGAGGAAGGAAGAGGGAGAGAGTTGGAAATATTGATCAGCTGCCTCCTGCACACCCCCTACTGGGGATGTGCCTGCAACCAAGGTACATGCCCTTGACCGGAATCGAACCCGGGACCCTCCAGTCCACAGGCCGACGCTATATTCACTGAGCCAAACTGGCTAGGGCAGGCATCTCCATTTTTGTATGTTTGGAATCGAACTCCTGATCTTCCCCTAAAAATCTACTTTCACAGTTTTCCTGTCTTGGTTAATAGTAACTATCCTTCCAACTGACCATCAAGACAAAACATTTGGAGGCATTCTTGACTCTCATAAATAAACTCAATCTGTTAGCAAATCCTCAAATTGAACCTCCAAAACATTTCCAGGATCTAACCACCTCCCTTTCTACTGCTGCTGTGCTACCCTGATACAAGCTGCTATGGCTAGTGTCATGATTATTGCCACAGCCTCCTAACTGGCCTCCCTGCATCCACCATCACCTCCCCATCAGTCTGTTCTCAACGCAGCATGAAAATGTTAATCAGATCATGCCAGTCCCCTGTTCAAAGCCTTCCAGTGGCTTAAGGCACTCAGACAAGATGAAGGCCATGTAATGGGTTACAGAGGCCTTCACAACAGCCCTGCTCCCCTGTGCTCTGCACTCTTCTTCCCCCACCCTCCCCCCGCCCCCTCCTTTTCCTCTGCTCTGTGTACACTGGCTTCCTTGCTATTCCTCAAACATGGCACTGCTTCAGGGCCTTGCCAAGTCTCTCTTCTTGGCCTAGAATGCTCTCCCCTCATGGGCCCTCGTGGATCATTCGTCGCCTTCAGATCTTTACTCAAATGTCACCGTTTCATTAATGGCATCCCTAACCACACTATTTAAAAATTTAAGCATCCTCCCTCCCCACCCCGCTCTCTTAAGGTTTCTAGCACTTCCTTCAATTTCTCTTTAGCTGCAGCACTTGTCTACACACACACACACACACACACAATTTGTTTATAGTCAATTTCAAGCTAGTATGTGAAGAACATGAGAGTGGAAATGTTTGTCTGCTTTGTTGATTGCTATATATCCCCAGGGTCAAGGACAATGCCTAGTAAGAACTTAGTTAATAGTTGTGGAATAAATAAAGATTCACTAAGTGAAAGAATAAATCTTCATTTCAATAAGGTACTTAAGCCATATAATGTATTTAATGGTTCTTTCCATTTTTAAAAAATACATTTTTTTTAATTGATTTCAGAGAGGAGAGGAGAGGGAGAGAGAAAGAGAGAGAGAGAGAAACATTAATGATGAGAGAAAATCATTGATGGGCCCAACCCTGCACTGCCCCTACTGGGGATTGAGTCCACAACCGGGGCATGTGTCCTTGACTGGAATCAAACCTGGGACCCTTCAGTCTGTAGGCCGATGCTCTATCCACTCAAACCAGGTAGGGCAGTTCTTTCCATTTTTAATCCAAATACATAGTCTCCTCCAAATAAGTTACATCATCTGTTCCTAAACAAGATTAACTGTCTTTTCTTCCTTTCTTAAAAAAAAATTCACTCAATCAAGAGCACAAAGATTATAATAGGCAGGCTGTACATCAAAATAGTTATTAAAACAGAATTTACCAATAGTCCACAAATCAAAACTAAAGAAGTAATTCAAACCTTGAGAAGTAATACATGCCTAGTTGCTCATTCATTTATAAGATTTTTCCTTTCCAGAGAGGTTAAAGAAACAAATATGACTTAGAGAGAAGAAAAAAAATCAACAAATGTGTTCACTTAATTGTATGATTTCTAAAAATAAACTACACAAATGAGGGAGAAATTGGACCCTTCAGATAGGAAGACCTTGTGTTATTAAATAAAGAGCACTTTCTATGCACTTGAATGTATTTAAAGGGGGGAAAAATGTCAGTACGTGGAAAATTCCAGAAACTTCTTCCCCTCAAATGACAAGTTCACAATTTAGTTTGTTTGTATAAAAAAGATAATTTATTTCACATGAAAATATACAGAGGAAGTCAAGTATGAGGCCAAGGACCCAAGTTCTTTCCTCAGAATGCATGCATTCGGGGAAGCTTTTCTGCCCACTTCCCACAGCAGTGAAGGTGTCCGTGAGCTCCCCTGCCGGGAAGAGGCCTTACAGAGCCTCATCTGCTGAGCCCTTGACTATCCGTCAGCCATCTCGGAGGCAGGGCTGGGGGCAAGGTGAAGAGGATTCAATAGTATGATGCAGGTAAGTTGGTAGTGGCAGTGCCCATTACCAAAGGAGTACAACTTTACCAAAAGCAGTCACTATAAATAGAAAATTCACTGTCAGACACAGTGATAACTATGTCAGAGTACATGGGTTACAGGGAAAGTTGATAATGAGAGAAACACTTGGTTGAGTCATAATAAGAAATGAAGAAACAATATCATGACATATTAATGGGAACATCATTCAAATTACACAAATTAATTTGTATTTAAATCATTTTTCCAAAGCATATTGTATGCAGAAGATCAACTGTACTATATAGAAGATATGCCTCTTTTTCTGTAGTCTCCCCGGTCCATCACAGAAGAGTATTACTAATAGCCAATAGCCTTCCATAATGCTATGACAATTATCTCTGGAGCCTCAGAGATCATTGTTACACTGAGTAACATTTACAGGGAGTGGAGGCAAATACACACACACAAAATTGTCCCCCCACGAGGAAAAGAACCACAATAGTGACTTCCATTCACATACTTAAAAGTTTTCACTCAAAAGGCCTAAATGTGAAATACCCCGATTTCCTGGTTTAGCGAACCAGTCCTTGTTTATTTTTGTTTCCCCACATAATTGTAATAGTACAGCCACCCTCCCTCCTGTAAAAGTGTTCCAGTTTGGACAATAAATTATATGGTGACCTTACCTAAACTAGCAATTATCTTTGTTATGGAACGTTAAGCTTTGGCTGTGAAGCTGGCTAAATTAGGGTTGTAATTTTCCCATAAAGATATGGTGGTCAGATTGGTTAAATCACTCTGCCTCTTCCCATACAGAAGAGTCACAAATGTGGCAATGTAAACAACATGAGGAGGGTTTTCAACAATGAAAGCATCAGCTCTGTACCTTTATATTTTTTTGAAAATGCTGTTTATACAGCCTGCCATGATCATTTTGGAATAATGGGGAGTCTCTGGCTAGCCACAAGGGATTTTAAATGCCACCAATAGTAACGAAAACAAGTGTAGGACTTTTGTCTGATTTCTGGCTTCCCAAACAGAAAGCGGAGGTAGAGGTTTGAATTAGGAGCTATTTATTTTTAAGTTAATAGTACATGAGAAGGCACTATTTCCATCAAACTCCCCCTTCCCACTACCAAGCCTAGAATTATTAGGAATGGCATCTCCACAGACTGGAAACGCTGGACACCAAGCATTCAACTAAAGTCCAGGGTCCCTGTCACACTTCCCTCCCTGGCTCTCCCAAATAACTAGTTCCTCTGCTCACTCTGTGAGAAAGTCAGTGGAGGGGCTCCTGGGAGTGGGGTGAGCTAAGTCAGTGTTCATCCGGGATAGCAATTTGCAAGGCAACAGATCTGCTTACCCACACTCCAATAGCAGCCCCCTAACCCTGTGGGATGCCATGGATTCCAGAGACCTGGTCTCCCACCCCACACTGTCCCAGCACATTCTGGGCAGGTTTGCACATGTTCTTGTCCCACATTTCAATCTGAAGTAGCAGTTCTCTCAGTGTATCTCAGAGTGCAGTCTGTTGATGGCCTTATACCGTAAGTATTCTTCTAGGCACTGAAGAACATTATCATCCACCTTTGGGTCGAACTTGTTGGCCAACAGGTGATGGTTCTGAAGAATCCAGTGAAGGTCCCCAACGCCATAAATACAGATAGCCCGCTGATGGGTTCCAGAGCAAGGTGCATAAGGTGCCCCCATGCTGATGTCTCCTTCATGGCCCTGCCATTTTACCAGCCTGGCAATGGCAGCCATGTCTGACATGTGAAACTTGGGGTGGTAGGGAACAGAGCCAGGCATCCATGGGGCACGCTGAAGCGTGGCCCAGAGGTGTTCATCGGGGCTATAGGTATCTTTCACCCACTCAATCAGTTGCCGGGCTTTGGGGTTCTCAAAGACCTGCTGGACAAAGCCTCGAGAAGCCACAATGTAGGCATTCCCTACGAACATAGGTAAATTATTAGGGGGAGGGTCCTTCTTCATGTTGGTTACGTGTATTGTGTCTGTTACCTCATAATGATATTGCCAGCGAGATCTTTTGTACTCAGTAGGTATCTCGGACTCCATACTGTTCTTCCCATTCAACATCTTGAGGGCCAGGACCATCTCAGCATTGGTCTTTATAGGAAAGTCTGTTCCGCATGTATTCAGCAAGTATTTCCAGGGCACTGAGCTCTGGAGCAAGTCTTCCATACAGTTCAGGTCTGCCTGCACCCTGGACCAGGAGGCATAAACCACCCGAACCAACTTACTGGCTATAAAGACATTTGGGAAGCATGAAATAATTGCCCTGACTGCCTCTTTGAAAGTGTCTGGGGACTTCTGATCCACATGGACACAATATATATTCTGAGGGGCATACACAGCTCTCAGCAGCCTTTCAAAGTTTTCAATCTTCTCATGGACCACCATAGAGTATGCAATTGGGAAGTCTAACTCCTCTTTGCTGAGTGGGTACTGTATGAACTTCCTTTTGGCCTTAAAGTACTCACAGTCTCTGGTCATGTTGATGTAGTCAGTGTCTGTGAAAGGCTCCCGCTTCTTCTTGACCTCCAGCCTGTCCAGGAGAGCCTCAATCACTGCTTCCTTGTCCCCTTGGATGATTCTAGAACAGTTGATGGATCTCCTTGCTGTCAACTGCAGGGACTTGTACAAGATGTCCCTACAGTGCTTGGACTCCAGATCCAGGGAATCAAAGTCGCATTTCAATCTGAGAGAGAATCTCAGAGCAACAATGGCCAGCAGCAAATAGCAGCCCAGGGCCCACAGGTAATGCTGCCTGCAGAGTTTCTTCTTCCACCAAGTCATCTTCATGGTCTGGGAGATCAATAGAGTTTGAGCCCAGGGAAGGAAGAGGAGGTTGGAATCCTTGGACAGAACAAAATGCCTTCGATTACAAACTAACCCTGAATGTGTTCCCAGGAACAACAACTCCAACTCCAAAGTGGTGGCAAAATATATTTTTTCTCTAGGCAAATATCCTCAGTCAAGACCTGCCTAGGAATTTCTTACCCTTGGGTTGCTAAAGGAGGTCTATAACCTGACCCTACAAACTAGCTGCTCATGCTACAGTCAGGACCTAGCTCCACCTCTACCCGAGGAGAAAGGGAAATGGAACTGAAGACCTGCTGATGTAAAGGTGGAATTAGTAAGAGGAAGTCCCTACCCTTTGTTCCCCATTCTTCCCTCCACCCCTTACAACCCTGTTTCTAGCATAGCTCTTATTGGGACCTAGGATTTCTGATAGGTCTAGAGAGAAAAATTCATGAATTTCAGACTCTCAGTATCAGTTGTAGAAATTCAAAATGTAATATCTAACCACCCTTTTATAAAAATATTCCTTCACCCTGGCCAAGTAGCTCAGTTGGTTAATGCATTTAATCATTCATATAGATAACACTTAATCTATCCAAATTTAAAATATATTTACACACAGAGCTATGCACATATAATATTTAATGAGTGCTTTCTACATGCCAGAAATATTTCTTTACATTGTCCCATTTAATCTTCATAACATACCTAAAATGAAGTATTATTAGACCTTTTCTAGATAGGAAAAAGACGCTAAATAACTTGCAAATATCACATATTAAGAAGCGAATCTGGAACTCCCTCATTGTCTCCCCCCCCCCTTTTTTTTGTCTATAAGTTTAATACTTATTCCTCCAAACCACAGCTACCTTTCAAAAACAATACAGGGTACTGAGTGCCATTCAAAGAAAACCAGATACTATAGATAAATCCCTAAAAGGAGAGAATGAAAAACAAAGTGTGATACATCCAGCAATGATTGTTTTTCCCCTTTTGCATCCTCTTTCTAAGCATAAGATTTGTATCCTCTTCAGTAATAATTTTTTGGGAATCTAAGAGGAAAACATGATGAAAGATTAAGAAAATTCTCACCTTTAATAGCTTCTTTCTTACTTAGGTTAGATCTCTTGCCACTGTTTGTTTCTGTTTCTCAGGGAAGACTGGTTAGGTTCCATGGAAGCAAATGTGAACACCATATCCCTTGGTCTTCTTTTAACCCCTCCAAAATATACTTTCTGATATTCACAGGGCGTCCAAGAAACTGTCTCCGGCTCCTTAATTTCTGCAGTTAGAGAGCAGCAAGTGGCTTCATCACTCACCTTTCGGTTTCCTGCTCTCAGATAAGAGAGCAAGCTCAGATATGTAATTCAGGAGCATAGTCTCCAGTCATTCAGGGAGGTGAGCAAGGCAGGAAAAAATGCTGTCACTATCTGAGAAGGCAAGCAACTATTTCAACCAGGACAGCCCAGTTTATATCCAGGCTCTCCTGCCAGAAAACAATTCATAAAAACCTGTCACTGCTCATATAAGAACTTGAAAGCTTCCCCACCCCCACCCCCACCTAACAAAGAATCATAGAAGCACACAGGTATTTCCTCTGCCTTCTCCTAGCCTAGAGTCCAAGTGCCACTCCTCTTATGTTCCCTGAACATTAAAAGAGTAAAACAATACAAAGACAAGGATTATTTCTTTTGTTTTTTGCTTTCACTTTTTAAAAAAATGTCAGTGAAAACCAGAAAGTATTCTTCAGATGGCAATTACTTGAAAAAATTCATTTGCCTGTCTTTTCATGACTGTTAATAACCTGTACACTAGAAATAGTCACAGGGTTCCAGACTGTAGATCTCCCTCATTAATACCTGTGAGTCTAGGGTTCATTATAGTCTGAAGAATGGAAAACACTCTGGGCAGGTGGACTTCAGTGAGAGCCCATGAGCTGATCTCAGTAATGCAGGGTGGAAAATGCCTTTTTCAAAGCCACTGACATTGTCACTGTTTGCTCTATCTCCTCACCCCCAAACCAGCCCCCCAAAAATGTAGCATCCTGGCCAAAATGTTTGAAATAGCAAATTTAATATAAAGAACTGAACTGGGTATAACGTTAAATAAATAACTGCAAAGGTGTGTGTGGTGGGAGGGGTAGAGGGCACTAAATTATTAGGGAAGTAGCAATTACTGGAAGTAGCAACCAGCCTGAGGCTGAACGAATGAAGGAAAAAAATGGGAATTATTAAACTTAGAATTTGAGAAAAAAGGGTGCCAACACGCTGAAACTCAGAGCTGTGATGGGGACTGTACTGCTATGCTGCCACTGAGCTCAGCGGAAGGCCCCCTAAGGCTAAGATCCAGACCTCTTATGAGGTGGCAGGTATCTCTGTCGGCTGAGTTTACAAACCATCACTCCAAAGCGTAGGCATGGTGATGCTCAGAGGCAGGAAGTAGATAGGAAGCAAACAGGAAGTCCCGCCTTCAGCCTCACCATCTCCCTCCAGCGCCCCCTGTTGGCGGAGTCTAGGAGGTGGCTGCTAGCAAAGCACAACAGTCCCCCTCTCTGCACTGCAAACCTAGTCCAGGGGCTGGACTTCCTCTGAAGGCAATAGCATGACAACCAAGTGTTGCTGTCTTCCTACAAGAACTGTTTATGCCGACCAGAATATAGCATAGGGGGTTGGGATCTTTTCACTTTCTTTCTCTCTCTCTCTCTCTCTCTCTCTCTCTCTCTCTCTCTCTCTCTCTCTCTCTTTTCCTCCCTCCCTCCCTCCCACCCTCCCTCCCTCCCTCCCCCCCACTTTCCCTTTCTCCCTCCCTTCCTCCTTCCCTTCCTTCCTTCCTCCCTTCCTCCCTTCCTTCCTTCCTTCCTTCCTTCCTTCCTTCCTTCCTTCCTTCCTTCCTTCCTTCCTTTCTATTTCTTTCTTTGTGTTTCTAACTGTAAATGAAGACAGGCCAATAGCAGGGAGCCATATAGAGTCGTCTACACCCCACTTTTATTGGTGCCTTTCCTCTGCCAGCTTCGGCCACTCTGATTCTGAGGAACTCTGTTGAGCTGTAAAATCTCTGAGGCAAAAATGATTCAAGGATAAACACCAGCTCCAGTATCTGAATCTAGAAAAATCTCTCCCATTTCTTTATATCTGACTTTTCTCTGATGCTTCCATCTTCTTTCCCATAAAAACCATGCATCACAGAGTCTCTCAATAAAGAGAAAACATTTTGAATATTTGATTTATAAGGTAATCAAAAGAGGTATCTCATCTTAATTGCTAAATATGCTAACATAACATTAACAAAGTGTGTATATGTTTTGTTGAGATAACCTATATGTTAGTAACACCAAGTAAGTAGTATTAGGGGCACACCTGGGCTTAGGCAGGACAGAGGTGCAGGGAAGATTTCACAACACAAGTGCAGGTGACTATGAAGGCATGTTTATTAAAGCTGGGGACAGGGAAACAAGAAAGGTCTTAGCATAGAAGAAACAAGAGGAGAGAGCCTAGGCTGGGCTGCTTTAGCTCATTGGAAAGTCAGTGAAAAGGGGGCCTTGGGGCCAGGGCCAGGGGGTTAACCTGAGACAAGCTGTCACTGCCCATTGCTCCCCTGGTTGCAGGTCTCATGGAGTCACTTAGAGTTTAGAAGGTCTGTGTCTTTGTGGGAAGAAGTGGGGGAAGAAGAGGGAAAAGAGAATGGTGCAGGCATGCTCCCCAGAGGGAGAGCATATGCTGGGTTCTTTGTCTCCAGGATTCTCTCGCTCTCTTGTAGATGGTAATCTTATGGGAGGGTTTTTAACAGAATATTCATCAGTTTTCCAGGTGTGCTTCTTCAGGGTCCTGGTCTCTACTGATTGGTCAGTGCCTGGGAGGGGTTGGTTAGTCATTGCGGCTGGTCCTAGTGTGCCTCGTGTGGTTTTGCTGCTTTTCTGGGCCTGGAGCTGAAATACAACTGAGGCAAGATGTTATCTCTAGGGAAGTGACCTGTATCTGGCTGTAAATTGCCCAACCTGCTCCTTCAGCTATCTGTCTCAGTTTCCCTGTTTCATTTTTCTTGGCTTACTGTCCTGCCTCACTACTATGGTGCTGTTTTTAAAACAGCAAACTCTTCCTGCCCAGACCCCTCAGTCCTTTTCTCCAAATGATTAGGCCAATAACTTTGCCTGCATACCTTGAGTTTTGAATTATAAACACTGTATGTTTGTTGGAGGGTCTAAGGGTTCCAGCAGTGGAGAATAGAGAAACTAAGCCAGGCTCACTGGGGTAGATCTGGAAGAATCCAGTGGAGTTTAATGTTAATTTCAATGGGATTCATTAACTCTCTAATCCATCATAATATCATACCCTACAGTGCCAACAACAGGGTCAGAGGAGGGTCCAGATAGCAGAGATCCAACCTTTGTAAGCAGAATTTACAAACTGACATATGCACCCTTTGGCTTATTTTATTATGGTGGCATTTACATCTGGTAAGTGTCAGCTTTGCCCTCTCAGCTGTCTTTATCTCTGTCTTTATCTCAGCATCAGGGAAATAGATATTGGCAGAATTCCAAGGCTTCCCAGAAGAGAAAGGTCATGGATAGCAAGGACAGTACCACAGACCAGAGGAGAGACATGACTCAGAGAGGCAAGAAGTGAA
The DNA here is from genome assembly GCF_014108235.1 of Myotis myotis. Taxonomy (NCBI): domain Eukaryota; kingdom Metazoa; phylum Chordata; class Mammalia; order Chiroptera; family Vespertilionidae; genus Myotis; species Myotis myotis. The sequence goes on along the minus strand of NW_023416313.1, from coordinate 175,301,962 downwards.
AAGAGATAAGCAGGCACAAACTAAGTTAATGTGTTACTGAATGGGCTGAAGTTGGGGTTAGAAAGAGACGGAAGAGGAAGAGGAATGGGTGGTTCTTTATTTAATGTTCATTGTTAGTGAGCTCATAGCAAAGATGGGGCTATGAGAAGTGGTTAAAAGATCTAACATGCCCTGGCTGGTATCCTCAGTGGTTAGAGCTTTGGCCCTCGGAAACCATAAAAATCCTAGAAGAAACCATAGGTAGAAAAATCTCAGACATCTCTCATAGAATATCTTTACCAGCACATCTCCTAGGACAATGGAAACTAGGGAAAAAATAAACAAATGGGACTACATCAAAATAAAAAGCTTCTGTGCCATAAAAGAAAGCATCAACAAAATAACAAGAAAGCCCACTGCATGGGAGAACATGTTTGCCAATGTGACATCCGATAAGGGTTAAATCTCCAAAATTTATAGGGAACTCACACAACTTAACAAAAGGAAGATAAACAATCTAATAGAAAATGGGCAAAGGACCTAAATAGACACTTCTCAAAAGTAAACATACAGAAGGCCAAGAGACATATGAAAACATGCTCAAAGTCACTAATCATCTGAGAGATGCAAATCAAAACAACAATGAGGTACCATCTCACACCTGTCAGAATGGCTATCATCAACAAATCAACAAACGACAAGTGCTGGTGAGGATGTGGAGAAAAAGGAACCCTCGTGCACTGCTGGTGGGAATGCAGACTGGTGCAGCCACTGTGGAAAACATTATTTTGAGGAGATTCCTCAAAAAATTAAAAATGGAACTTCCATTTGACCCAGTAATTCTACTTCTAGGAATATATTCCAAGAAATCAGAAACACCAATCAGAAAGGATATATGCACCCCTATGTTCATAGCAGCACAATGTACAATAGCAAAGATTTAGAAACAACCTAAGTACCCATCAGCAGATGAGTGGATTAAAAATCCATGGTACAGCTACACAATGGAATACTACGCTGCTGTAAAAAAGAAAGAATTCTTACCACTCACAATAGCATGGATGGACCTGGAGAGCATTATGCTATGCGAAATAAGCCAGGCAGAGAAAGATAAATATCACATGATCTCACTCATTTGTGGAATATAATGAACAATATAAACTGATGAACAAAAATAGTTCCAGAGACATAAAAACATCGAACAGACTGTCAAACCTCAGAAGGAAGGCAAGGGAGGGTGGGGAGAGTGGGTAAGAGATCAACCAAAGGACTTGTATGGATGCATGTAAACATAACCAATGGACACAGACACTAAGGGGAGTGAGGGCAGGTGCTGGGGGGTGGGAGCGGCTGGGGAGAAGTCAATGGGGGGGGGGGGTGGAATAAAGACATATGTAATACTTTCAACAATAAAGAATTTAAATTTTTAAAAAGAAAAGATCTAATATGCCCTGGCTGGTATTTCTCAGTGGTTAGAGTGTTGGCCCTCAGATCAAAGGGTCACAGGTTCAATACCCGGTCAAGGGCATGTAACTCGGTTGTAGGTTTGATCCCTGACCCCAGCCAAGGCATGTGTAGGAGGCAACCAATTGATGTATCTCTCTCACAATGATGTGGGTTTTTTTTTCTCTCTCTCCCCCTTCTCCTTCCCTTCCATTCTGTCTGAAAATCCATGGAAAAAATATCCTTGGGTAAGGATTCAAAAGAAAAAAAAATCCACTATGATCAACTTTGTTTCCAGTCAGGTTGTATGATGAAGCTCATGTCAGCTGTGGTTTCTGGCTGTCGGGGTGCTCTGCAGCCCCTCCTCAGAGCTCCACTTGCTCTGTGCCCTCAACACTCTCCCTCCCCCGGACATGCTCCGAGTGACTTGAAGTAAAAGAGAAGATACTCAAAGAAGCAAAGAAAAAAGAAAGAAACCCCACAGAACTCAATTCGCAGTAATAAGTAATTGTTACAGAGGGAAATTCTGAAAGTAGGCAAGGCAACCATCTTTACAGATGAAATAATGCAACTTGTTCTACAGCCGGAGAGGGCAATACAGCCAGGTATTTGTACAGCCTCACAAACGCGTGGAAATGCACTTGTCCTCATTGTGTCAGGCGGGCAAAGAAGGTGTCTGACTCTGCTTTGCCTCCCACAGGAGCTAGATGAGGACTTGCTGGTGGTAGATTCCCCAGGAATACTTCCCGGATGAACAGCCGCCTCAGTTCCAGGGAGGGTCCTCAGCATCCTGGGGTCTTAGAACCAGCGCTCACTAATATTTACTCAAAGAAACACATAGAGGCTCCCTGAGGTGAAAACACAACGACAAGAGCTGAAGCTAATTGAAACCCAAACAGCACTAAAGGGATTAATTTTGCTTAGGAAACTTCCTCAGAAGGAACCTCCTAAGAATGAGATTTGAAGGCCTGTTAGTAATGAGATTAAGGTGCCTCTTACGGTGTCACTGGGAAGTAACTTTCTAAATGGAACCAATAACAAATGGTATGTAACTTGGCAGCATTCTATGCATTCATTCCATTTAGCAATTGTTGATGGAGGAAGCTGCTAAGTTTTAAAAGCTAGAGACACAAAGTTGATTAAGACAGTCCCTACTCTCAAAGTGCTCATAGTCTTGTGTGGGAGAAATATTTGAAAATAGATTATAATAATGCCACCAGTGCAAAAAGAGGTATGCTTTGGATGTAAAGGAAGCCCAGAGGTTGAAACTAAAAAGGGAATGGTTAGAAATATAAGTGCCAACAAATGAGAAGCGTGTTGGCTAGTGGCTACAAGAGGAGCAAATACGAGTTTTTAAAAAATGTCCCCAGACTGGCCAGTGTGGCTCAATGGTTGACATCGACATATGAATCAAGAGGTCATGGTTCGATTCCCAGTCAGGGCACATATCCAGGTTGCAGGCTTGGTCTCTGGTAGGGGGCCTGCAGGAGGCAGCCAATTGTTTTTCTCTTCCATCGAGGTTTCTCTCTCTCTCTCCCTTCTCCTTCTCCCTTCCTCTCTCTCTAAAAATCATTTTAAAAAATTTTTAAAAAATGAAAGAATCATAGGTATGAAAAAGGCACATGTCTGAGGGGAGTAAAGAGAAACTACTATGAGGAGTACAGCTTGGAGCTCTCCTTCCCTTCTCTCCACCACCATCTCTCCCATCTCCACACCACCATTTTTTGCTTCTGATTTAAAAACACATTTCAAGGAAAAGTATGTAAAGAAATGCACTAAAACATTAAGCACAGTATTCAGGGTTGTGTGATTGCTCCTGGTTTTCAGTTTCCCCTTTTTATCACTTCAGTTTTATAATCTATCTAAAATGCATATGCTTCTTTTAAAAAGGTATTTTAGAATCATCTGAAGAAACAAAATAAATAAAGCTCTCTGAACTTCAGAAGCAAACTATGCTTTTTCTTTTTTACCTCTGTGCAGACTTGTGTGAACAGATCTGGTCTTCATTTTATTGGGGAAAGTAGATTGTGTGTGTGTGTGTGTGTGTGTGTTGTACATTTATGTCTAACCGGATACTAGTGGAAATAACTTTTTATGAATGTAAAGTTGGATGTTTTAATGAGAACAACTTAATCTAAACAACGTTGGCATCATCTAACATTCACAGAATGTCGCTTCATCTACTCATATTATCTTTTTGAGGAATAGACCACAGACCAATATATGAAAACATAAACATGCATTAAATGACAATACATTTCAGTTCTATTTTCTTAATCTTAAAAAACAATACAAAAATAGCTGCAGGCTCTTCATGCCATTCTTTTTGGTAGCAAATGAGGAAAGTATTTCCAGGGCCCTCTCTGTGCTGTCCTCACCCAGAAGGTCTATGAACTGTACACACTCTGGACCCCAAAAGTTTTATGTGTGTTGTTATGAGGTCACTGCCACCTTTCAGTCCTAGAGCAGTGAGGCAATGTGCTGGGCCCTGGGCAGAGAGAGACTGCCATCCTTGGTGGGGAGCAGAGCAAAGGTGAGGAGGGTGAGTGCAGGACTATAGAAACCAGGGGCGAGTCTGACTTCTCACCCACACCTACCGGTCAGGAAAGCAGAGAATGGAGTCCTGAGCAGGTGAGAGGCCCCACTGACTGAACTTGGCCCTCAGGACCTTTCAGTCCTCAAATCCTGCAGTTGCAGCTCATCAGAGGGAGCTAGGTCTTTGAGCATATTTCCTGTCTGTGGCCCTGGCCAGGGGTGTTCTGCAGCTACAGCCCGTATCAGGCCTGGGTATGTATCTGCTTCAGATAATCAAGAGTGGACTAGAGCCCGTGGTGGAACAGTTGTGGAATTCAAAGACCCGAGTGAAAATCCTAACTCTCTTTTTTTTAAATATTTTTTTAAATTTTATTGATTTTTTTACAGAGAGGGAGGGAGAGGAAGAGGGATAGAAAGTTAGAAATATCGATGAGAGAGAAACAATGATTCAGCTGCCTCCTGCACACTCCCTACTGGGGATGTGCCCATAACCAAGGTACATGCCCTTGACCAGACTCAAATCCAGGACTCTTCAGTCCACAGACCAACGCTCTATCCACTGAGCTAAACCAGTCAGGGCAAATCCTAGCTCTCTTTATCCTTGGGAAGCCCCTGGGTCCTCTCCCTGCCTCTGTTATTTCATCCATGTGCTGGGCTGCATATCTGGTGCTTTGGCCAGACGGGTCATGCTGTGCTGTCTGTTCCTAAAACACATAGATAGGAAGGTACTGACATCAGGCCAGGCCTTGAGATATGGTCTTATGGCCCCTTCCCAGCACACAGGCCTTCTTTCTCAGGAGGCCCAGAAGTCTCATTTCAAATTTGGAAGACAAAGGACTGGAAAAAGTATAAATAAAGAGAGTTTCCTCCATATTGGGGGGCCTAGAATTTGAAAGACACATTTTTCTCTGGGCCTCCACAAAATGTAATAATAAAATGTAACTCTTGCAGTCAGCGCTGCAGTTCAGCCTCTGCTTCGGCAGGGTGCTGTAACTGTAGTCAGCTAGCCAGCTTAATAAAGGCTCTTAAATTTAAATTCTGAGTCGGTGGTCTATCTCGCTGAGTGAACCCATAACATTTGGAGGCCCCAGCGAGATCCCCAGCAGGGGTGAGAGGGACTCCCTATTTAAGGCAGCAGGCTCTCCCCCATTTACCGCCGGGCACGCAGCGAGATACCCCACCCACATCCCTGTGGGGAACGACTACCAAGGAGGCCTCCAGTCTCCGTTCCGGGTTCCAGGGAGGCGGAGGAGACTCCACCCAAAACTTTCAATTCGGAAACCGAGCCACCTGGACTCTCGAGAGAGGTAAGGAAGACCGGTTGTTAATCTGGAATTGGGATGTCCCACGGAAGGACCCATACGAAGGGCTGGACGCAGCGGTACTACTGGTCCTGGCCCACGGCTATGACGGTGGCCGGGGTCTCTGGTTCGTGCGGCTTTAGGCTGCACTGGGTTTGTCTGTCTGGTGTTTGTTGTCTAGTGTTTGTTGTCTTTGTTCTTTGTTGTCTTTGTCAAAATGGGTCAGGGTCAGTCGTCTTCGTCAACCCTCTATCAATCAGGACCACTCCAAGTGAGTGGAAGGGGAGCTTGATCACCTCCCGGGAAAGCATAGAGCTCCCTTAGGCAATTAGTCAGGAATTGGTGGAAGTCAAAAACTCAGACTGTCTGGTGTATGAATATAAGATGAGAGTCTGTGTGAAGCGAAAGCTACTTTGTGCTGTCTGGCTGTACACATGAGAGTATTTGTTATCTCTTTCTGTTGTTTGTTTAAAGATAGGGCAAACCCTGCTTTAAGGGGGGAAAAGTAGAGAACTTTTAATTGCTTTTCCCTGAGGTATAATTTTGCTGTGTTAGGTTAAAATTTTAGAAGTCTAGGGTTAATTTAAAGGTATAAGGTTGCAACCCAAAGAAGTTTAACAAAGGCTTTTAGGTTAAGATTAGTACATTTTCTCATAGCCTGTGTAGGGTGAGGGAGAGGGACTGCTGAATTTTTATCATGTGGTCCCGAGACCTGCAACTTGCCTGCCCTTCCTGGTAGATTTATAGTAGATCTCTGTTAGGGACAGCATCTACTCTAACTGGGGGAGGAAGAGAGCTGAAAACTGCTCCGGGGTGGGTGTGAGATGGGGTAGTGGTGGTAGGATTCACTAGATAGGGTAGTAGGCTATCAGCCTGCTGAGATAGAGGAGCCCTAACCTGGGGGACAGGAGGATAGTCAGATAGGTCAAAAGTGGTAAAAGAGGAGAAGGATTTGAGCCTCTTGGACTTAATGAACGAAAAATCTAGGAGGGAGAACAGCTAAGGACAGAGTAAATGGTTAATGCAGAAAAGAGGGGGGCCGTCGGCAGGGAAAGCAGACCAGAAGTTTTGTTAATTTTTTCTTATCTGAACCATGCTGGACTCAAGGCCGCAAGCTGCTACTAAGCATAGTAAGTTTTTCTCTGCCCTGTTTTGTTCTCTTTAACCCTTCAAAAACTAAATTGGACTGAATCTAAGAAATACTGGCTATTTACTTTATAGTAATCATTAAAGGATTGAGGTTTCTAGGAATAAGGAATTACTGAGTAGAAGGCCTGAGGCATGGTTATGCATTTTTAAAGGACATAGAAAGAAGGTTTAAAGGCTAATTTAGAAGTATACAATTTAGAAAGGTTGTATATGTGATAAGAAGGAGAAGAGAGATGTTGAAAGGAAATTAATCAAATGGTACAGGCCAGTAAGCCAGAGAGAGTAAATAATTTACATTCTGCTTTCCTAAACAGAGGGTAAATAGTTATGCCAAAGTACTTAGGGGGGAATGATAAAAGAAATCCAACAGTTACTATTTTGTTATAACTCTGGAGAGTCCTTAAAAAGGACTGGCAAGGAAAATCAGAAGATCTTAAGACAGGCCAGTGGCTTTTTCTCCTTATGTAATTCCCCTGAAATTTGGCAATGCTAAATAAATTTAGAGATTACTCATGGCCCTCATTCCAGGCCCTTATCTTATAAACAGGCCCACTGACTTTATTTGGCAAAGAATTAATTCTATCAAGCTTATAGCCCTCAGGGGTCAATATAACTCCCTCCCCAACAATGACCCAAAAGAGTCAATGATTTGACTCATGTACCTAAAACCAGTGGGGAATGTGCTGGGCTGCATATCTGACGCTTTGGCCAGACAGGTCATGCTGTGCTGTCTGTTCCTAAAACACATAGATAGGAAGGTACTGACATCAGGCCAGGCCTTGAGATATAGTCTCATGGCCCCTTCCCAGCACACAGGCCTTCTTTCTCAGGAGGCCCAGAAGTCTCATTTCAAATTTGGAAGACAAAGGACTGGAAAAAGTATAAATAAAGAGTTTCCTCCATATTTGGGGGGCCAGAATTTGAAAGACACATTTTTCTCTGGGCCTCCACAAAATTTAATAATAAAATGTAACTCTTGCAGTCAGCGCTGCAGTTCAGCCTCTGCTTCGGCAGGGTGCTGTAACTGTAGTCAGCTAGCCAGCTTACTAAAGGCTCTTAAATTTAAATTCTGAGTCGGTGGTCTATCTCGCTGAGTGAACCCATAACATCCATAACTGGAACTATACAAATGCAGCCATGTAGAAGCTCACAAGTTACTAGGGAAGAGCAACAAGCAGTAACAATAATGTGTGAAAAGTTCCAAGGGGCCGAAACTGGTTTGGCTCAGTGGATGGAGCGTCGGCCTGCGGACTGGGGGGTCCCAGGTTCGATTCTGGTCGAGGGCATGTACCTGGGTTGCAGGCACATCCCCAGTGGGGGATGTGCAGGAGGCAGCTGATCGATGTTTCTCTCTCATCGATGTTTCTGACTCTCTATCTCTCTTCCTTCCTCTCTGTAAAAAATCAATAAAATATATTTTAAAAAAAAAAAGTTCCAAGGGGACCTATAGCAAGTAGACCCGAAGGTGGGATTCCTGAAAGACATCCTGCAGGCGATGGCATTTAGGCCAATACTGGATAGGTGAACAGCTCAGTCAGGCAAATAATAGGGTTAGAGGGAAAGGCCAGGCTGAAGGTCTCAAATAATTGCCTGTCCTCAAGATCACATCTGTCCTTGCCCCAGTCCATTCTCAGGAGTCCTCCTGCTTTTCCCTTAGTTCCTGGAAACAAGGGGGCTCTCCCTCAGTTTGGGACTTGGACTCCGGCTATCCCATGATGCCCAGCCTGCCTCCTCTAGGTCTCAGCTCGGCTCTGACTTCCCCGGGGCAGTCTACCAGATCCCCCTCTTCCTAGCTCACATAATGTCCTGAATGTTCCCACACTCTACTCTCCACTATGTTATAAGCTCCTTCATCAGGACAAGGACTGTGCTTTCTTGTCCACTTATTAATCCTTAATGCTTCACAAATAATAACAGACTCTAAGACTCACTGTGTGTCAGGCACTGTTCTAAGCCCTTTACATTGAATCCTCACAACTCCTATTGAAGTCTGGTACCTATTTGCTTTGTTTAACAATGGACAGGTTATTTTGATTTTCTGAATTATATAAATCACCCCATTTGATTAAATACCCTATTTGATTGTAATGTGAAATCCCATTTGTAGTGGTCATACTGGTCTTAAAAAGCACATTTTCCTTTACTTGGGAAGGACAGCACAGTTATCCCAAAGTCAGAGGGCTCTAGACCCAAAACTGTAATTTAGATAACATTCTGCTTCTGTAAACTGCTTTTTGCAAACTAGGTTCCTCATTCCAGACCCAAAGGCTCTAGATAATGTGTTTGACCCCGAGACCCAAAACTATAATTAACATGTTTAATTCTGCTTCAGTAAACTGCTTTTTTGCAAACCAGGTTCCTCATTCCAAACCCTGGGATGTAATCAATACCTTTGTGATTTTTTGCCTATATAACCTTGGAGCTGCGACCATCTTGTTACTATGAGATTTGGGGAATGGCCCCTCATAGTCCCAGATTGCAATAAATGTGACTCTTTAATTCGACTTCTTGAGGCATCCTTCTTTGATTCGCGGGGTACATTACAACGATATAAGTAACTTACTCAAATTCTGAGAGGGACACAGTCTATACCCTGGTGGTCTGGCCCCACTCGCACTCCCTTATTCACTCCACTCCACTCCAACTGTCCACACTAGGAGTACTTTCCTTGACAGGCCACCTCTCCTGGCACAATTCTAGGTCTGCTTTGGCATCTTCCTGGCTGGAAAGCCACCTAGGATGCAGCCTTTCTCTTCAGCTGAGCCTAACTTTCTCCACCCAAAATGGGAGCTAGAGCGGGTCAAGTGTAAGAGTGCCATGCAATGTGCTCAGCTCAGGCAACCGTGGTTCAGAGTCCATTTGTTTAACTCATCTCCTGGGGTGCACAATGTTTGTGGAGTAAGTGAGTGAGCAAGTGGATGAATGGATGAACCCAGCCCAGCCCTGGAGGAAGGGAGGATCACTCAATTCTAAGATATTAATCCATCCACTTAGGTATCCTCCAGAACATATATCTGAAAGGGTGAGGACTACGCCCTCCATCTTGCCCCAGGGCGAGGGCTACACCCTCCATCTTGCCCCAGGGCGAGGGCTATGCCCTCCATCTTACCCCAGATCCTCCTTTTTTGGGCAGCAGCCATTAGCCATGTGCTCAGCAAGGAGCTTCTTCCCAGAAGCCCAAGCCTCTGCTAGCCACACCTAGGATTTCTTTAAACTAACCAATGATAATCAAGGGAAGTGCACGCCATAGATACGACCACATCCTGTGTAACAAGACACCGACTTGTGCCCAGCCAATCAGCAGGGCCCACAGTCCTCTCTCCTCCCCTTACTCCAAACCCCTCTCCACACAGAGCTCTCTCTCTCTCTCTCTGCCTCCTGCCGCTGTGTCAGTGAGTGTGGTGGACGGGGAGCTCGAGCTAGCTCGAATAAAGACTCTTTGCTTTTGCATCGGACTTGGCTGGCTCCCTGGTGGTCTTTTGGGGATCCTGAAATCTGGGCATAACAATATCAATGTCGGGTCAACAAATATTATTTCGCAAAAAAAATTAGCCCAGTGGTTGAGCATCAACCAGGAGGTCACGGTTCAGTTCCCAGTCAGGGCATATGCCCGGGTTGTGGGCTTGATCCCCAGGAGAGGGTATGTAGGACACAGCCGATCAATGATTCTCCCTCATCACTGATGTTCCTATCTCTCTCTCCTTCTCTTCCTGAAATCAATAAAAATATATTTTTTAAAAAATTAGATATTTTACCTGCCATTTTGAAACTTGCTTTTCAATATTTATATTGAAAGTCATTCACACTTAGTACATTTTTATGAATGTAAAAGTTCTCTCCAATGCATCCTATATAAGAGGTAATGTGCAAATTGACCCCCATGCCATAATGCCATCACAAGATAGCTGTGCCCACAGCAGAGGTGGGGTTCCTGTAATGAGCTGTAATGAGTGATCAGCAGGGACCTGAGGCTGCACCCTGCCCAGCAGTGCTTGAGTGGGGACCTCAGGCCATGCCCCTCACCCCAGCACCAGGCCAGGGGACCTGAAGCCACAACCCACACCTGGCGGGGCTTGACAGGGAACCTCAAGACGCGTCCCCTGCCCCGGCTCGAGCTGAGGAATTTCAGGCTGCGCCCCTCGCCCAGTGGGGCTTGACAGGGGACCTCAGGCCATGCCCTCCATCCAGCAGGGCTTGATGGGGGACCTCACACCGTGCCCCTTGCCCTAGTGCCGGGCTAGGGGACCTCAGGCCATGCCCCCTGCCCTAGTGCCGGGCCAGGGGACCTCAGGCTGCACCCCCCACCCTGGTGCTGGGCTGGGGGACCTCAGGTTGCACCCTTTGCCCCAGGCCAGGGGATCTGAGGCTGTACCCCATGGCCCGGTGCTGGGCCTGGAGACCTCAGGCCACGCCCCTCGCCCCAGCGCTGGACCGGGGCACCTCAGGCCACATCCCCTGACCAGTGGGTCTTGACAGGGACCTCCAGCCACGCCCTTGTCCCGGTGCTGGGCCGGGGGACCTCAAGCCACACCCTTCGCCCCAGGTGGGGGGACCTGAGGCCACGCCCTGTGCCCAGAGAGGCCTGATGGGGGACCTCAGGCTTCACCCCCCGCCCAGCAGGGATTGATGGGGGACCACAGGCCATGCCCCCTACCCGGCAGGGCTTGATGGGGGACCTTAAGGAACCCCCCTGCCCCAGCGCCAGGCTGGGGGACCTCAGGACATGCCCTCCACCCAGTGAGGCTTGATGGGGGACCTCGGGCTATGCCCTCCGTCCAGCAGGGCTTGATGGGGGAACCTCACACCATGCCCCCTACCCTGGTGCTGGGCCAGGGGACCTCAGGCCATGACCCCCGCCCAGTGGGGCTTGACAGGGGACCTCAGGTTGCACCCTTTGCCTCAGGCCAGGGGATCTGAAGCCATACCCCATGCCCTGGCACCCAGCCAGTGGACCTGAGGCCGTGCCCCCTGCCCTGGAGCCGGGCCTGGACACCTCAGGCTGTGCCCCCTGCCCCAGTACCAGGCCGGGGTCCTCAGGCCGCATCCCCCACCCAATGGGGCTTGATGGGGGACCTGAGGCTGCACTCCCCGCCTGGTGCCAGGCCGGGGGACCTGAGGCTGTGCCTCCCACCCGGTGCCAGGCCAGGGGACCTGAGGTTGCGCTCCCTGCCCAGCAGAGCTTGACGGGTGTGGGGCCAGTCAGGTCTAGGTCTCGCATGATTTCAAGACGCATGCAGGTGGTTGGGGACTTGACTCAGTCCTGTGGCATGCCCCAGACTCTGACAGGAGGAAGATTTTCATATACATTTTACTAATTTTCTTTCATCTCTGACACTTCTATTATAGAGAAAGGGCAAATAGCAATATTAAAATATTTCCTCTAATTAATTCCCTTTTAATGTGCACAAATTTCATGCACTGGGCCACTAGTTTTAATTTTAAAAATTTTAAAAACTACATATAGCTTTGTGCATTTGTGTAACTGGTTTTTTGTTTTTTTGTTTTTTTGTTTTTAGATAGAAGCATCGATGATGAGAGGGAATCATTGATTGGCTGCCTCCTGCATGTCGGACTGAGCCCGCAACCCAGGCATGTGCCCTTGACCAGAATCGAACCTGGGACCCTTGAGTCCACAGGCCGATGCTCTATCCACTGAACCAAACTGGCTAGGGCTGTAACTGTTTTTTATAGCATAAATTATTAGAAGTATAATTTCTGGGTCAAAAATTATGCAGCGTTAGAATTTTTCACTGACACTGAAAAGGAAAATTAGGAAGAGGGTGGTGGCTTGCAACCTAGTTCAGTATCTGGTGAAACTGTAGTCTTACTTCCCCACTCTGACTTACTTGGGTATAGCTGCAGAGCATGCCCCCAAGGCCCCTCCAAGACTGACTTGGGCAGAGCTGCGGGGACCCTCAGGAGCCCGCCACAGGAGGAGCTATATAGGCCAGAGCCTCCCGACGAGTTCAGTTTAGGCTTTGGATCTGGAATTCCCCTGGACTAGCGGATATGTGAAATAAAGATTAAACTTTCCTCCCTGAGAGTGCTCGCTGATCGTTCTCCCATGCATTCTGCCACAAGGTTTTAATCACTCACTACAAAACTACCTGTTTCCCCCTGTCATCACCTAAAATTATCTTTTGTTTTTGCCTTTTCCACAATCAATAGATGGGAAACGATACCTCACTATGGTTTTTACCTGCATTTATTTTATGATTCGTAAGTTTGAGCCCCATTTTTCATGTTTTTGGCCATCTGCACTTCTTAAATTTCCTTGGTTGTTGATTATTTCTGCCTATTTTTTATGGGCTTATTAGTTGTTTTTTGAATTTGTAAGAGCCTTTTGAATTTATCAGTTATTTGCTCTTCATTCTGGTGTAGATATTTTATCCTAGTCTGTTGTTTGACTTTGAATGGGTTTTATGGCGTTCCCCCCCCCCCCAGGAGTAATGCTGTTATATAGAAGTTTGCAACTATTTGATATGATCAAATTTATCTAATTTTTCCTTTAGCTCCTGAGATTCATAAAATTTTATGGTTGTTTTTTGTTTTGGGGGTTGTTTTTTTTTACATTTAAATTTTGGATACACCTGGAATACATTTTGATGTAAAGAATGAAATAGGAAGCCAATGCTTTTGGATCAAACAGCTTGGCTTTGAAATAAAACTTTTAACCTTTTGGCTTGGTGCTTTGGGAAAATGCCAAATATCAATGAAAGAGGGGAAAGGGAGGAATGGGTATGGAACCTAAACAAACAGCTGCCTAGAAAACATGTTACTAAGTTCCAAAAATACGTTTGATTTTGAATATGTAGATACCAGTCAGTGATTTTGTGGGGTCAACCAGAACCTAATTCATAGAAGAGAAAGCAAACAAGCCAAATCTTAATTGGCATTACACAGGAGATTTTATTACCTCTATTAGAAAGCCACATTCTAATCTTGGCCACATTCTGAGTGGCAGAGCCCATTACCTGGAGTGCTATTTAACTAAGATACTCTTGTGGGCTCCAATCAGGTTCCTGTTCACAAACAACCAGATATAATACATATCTTGGTCTGTGCAAGCGTGCAAAGATAAATGACATTTAACGCCAACGTGATCCAATTATAACACGGGGAAATTTTTTTCAATTAAGGGACTAACTCACTTTTTGGTGCTCTGTTAGAGCCAAAAAAAAAAAAAAAAAAAAAAAAAAAAGGAGGGGTTAGTTGTGAAAGAAGATGGAAGTGCACAGAATTAATTATGGGAGTTTGAGGAAAAATCTGCCACAAGTCAAATGAACGGCAGAATAGAGAAGCCAGAGCTCTCTGGGGCTAAGGCAAGCAAGACACCAACACCAAAGGGAAGCAGATGGGGCCTGCTCTGGGAATGTGTTGAATGAGGCCAGAAAAGCTTGAATGAATTGGCACTCCCTTCTCCGTGCCTATTAATGGAAATGAGGAGGGAACAGGATAATATTCGGGATTTATGTACAGGGTCCTTGTTCAGGGTACATTCAACCTGATTACCATCGTCTTTTAAAAATACTCCCACTCTGTGTGACTTTCATAAGTTACTTGGCTTCTCTGGGCTTCAGTATATAGGAGGCCCTTTATTAACCCTTAACCTTAAATCTGGAAAAAATAACAGCTTTTTCGGTTCAGAAATGCTGTGACCCTGCTGTGGGGCGTCTATGTCCTGGGGGCAACGTGCCAGAGCCGTGTTCAAGAGTCCTTATGTGGATTTGTGGATGTTATGCCCAGATTTCAAGATCCCTAAAAGCCCACCAGGGAGCCAGCCAAGTCCGATGCAAAAACAAGGAGTCTTTATTCGAACTAGTTCGGCTCCCCGACCACACTCACCGATGCAACGGCAAGCCAAGTGGCAGAGAGAGAGAACTCTGTATGGAGAGAGGTTTTATAGGGAAGGGGAGGAGAAAGGACTGTGGGCCCTGCTGATTGGCCAGGTGCAAGTCAGTGTCTCGTTACAAAGGATGTGATCATATCTATTGCGACTTCCCTTGATTGTCATTGGTTAAAGAAGTCCTGGGTGTGGCTAGCAGAGGCTTGGGCTTCCGGGAAGAAGCCTTGCCGAGCACATGGCTGCTCAAAGATGGAGGACCCAGGGTAAGATGGAGGGCGTAGTCCTCGCCCTTTCAGTGGAGAGTCGTGTTTTTAACTTTTATGGAATTTACACTTTAGCAAGATTGATTTTTTCCCTCCACGCTGGCCTAGTTTGGGGTCGCCATGGTGAATTTTGGGTCAGAAGGCTCCAGGCTTTCAGACTGGTTTCCAAGCCTTCTTAAATCTATCCCAGTGATGCTGTTTGAAAGGTTCCACGTTGGGCTGGGGTCACATAGAACAGACTCAAGGCTCAGTGTAATAAAAATGGTATTTATTCAAGGCTACAGATGGGCTGAGTTTGAGACAGAAGTCAGCACCAAATGGGGAGGGAGCAGGCTTTTCATGTGCCTAGGGAGAGTGGCAGGCTTCGGCTGACACTCGCATCTGGACCATGCTGCAGGCGGCTTCTTGTTAACTCACTGTATCTGGGCTGGGCTGCAGGCAGCTTCTGTTGAGCACATATCTGGGCTGTGCAAGAGTTGTGGTCTCAGAAGTTCCTGTAAGATATACGCTCAAGGGAACATCATTTTACAAGGCTCAGGCTTGCAGAATGAGTTTCCCTTTGACATTTGTTAGATTTTTGTAAGGCTCAAGCCTGTGTTGAAGTATGGTAGCAATCATCTCAGGTAGAAACTATAGTTTAACTTTAACCCTGCTGTTTGGCTTCTGTACCTATTTGCTTTTTTTAACAATAGAAAAGTTATTTTGATTTTCTGAGTTATATAAATCATCCCATTCAATTAAATACCCTATTGATTGTAATGTGAAATCCCATTGGTTGTGGTGATACTGGTCTTAGAAAGCACATTTTCCTTTACCTGGGAAGGACAGCACGATTATCCCAAGGTCAGCGGGCTCCAGTTAACGTGTCCCCATTGACTCAGTGTTTCGGAGACCCAAAACTATAATTTAGATAACCTGCTTAAGCCTGACCAGGTTCCTCATTCCAGACCCAAGGGCTCTAGATAATGTGTTTCTGTCAATTTAGTGATCCAGAGACCCAAAACTATAATTTAGATAACATGCTTCTTCTACTTCTGTAAACTGCTTTTTTGCAAACCAGGTTCCTCATTCCAAACCCTGGGATGTAACCAATACGTTTGTGATCTTTGCCTATATAAGTCTGGTATTGGGGTTGGGGCGGGCACTATGAGATTTGGGAAAGCAAAATGGCCCCTCATAGTCCCGGATTTGCAATAAATGTGACTCTTTAATTCAACTTCTTGCGGCGTCCTTCTGTGATTCGCGGGGTACATTACAACAGTGTTCTCCAGTTAACCCTATCACTTTTAAATTCTTCCTGTCTCTCACAGCCCTCCCCTCTTCTCCCTGTTGTCACTGACCTGGTGGGGCCCTCATTGGCACTGGGACCACTGCAATATCCCTCCCACTGGCCTCCTCACTTCCAGCCTTTCGTGTCTTTCTTCTATCCCTGGGGGGATTAGGAAGCATCTCTCCACAAAATACACTGAACATGTGTGGAAAATTGATTGACTCACTATTCAAGGAGAGAAGCAGTACGATGGTAAAGTTGGCTGAGCTGGCATCTTGAGAAACTGGCTATGTGGAGACATTTATAAAGGAATCAAGTTCCCAGGTTAGATAAAAAAAAAAACAAACAAACTGGTTCATGCCTTACAAGATGATACAAAGCCATAACACTTAGGGACAGCTCTTCTCCTGAGCAGAAAGCATTTGCATTTCTACAGACAAGATCTGCAGTGGGGCTCCTTCATAACTAACTCCCAGGCTAACTTGCCCCGGAAAACCCCTGCGCCCTTCCCGTTTCCAGGGCTTCCAGGGCAGATGGCAGGCTTTCCCACGCCCCTGTCCTTTCTTCTTGCGTGTTCATTTTTGACATCTCCCTCGTCTGCAGGTATCAAAAGGCAGCAATCAATAGATTTGTCATGCTAGAACAATATTCACTGGTTCCAAAATGAGTATTTCTGGTATGAGAGGACAATTTATGATCATCTACAGCATGTCTTCTGTGACACAATTTTAATAGATTTTTCATTGCTTTTTCATTTAAGAAAATGAATTTTGTGACTTTTTAACATTTAAAGTAAACTGGGTTCCTGGACCCAATTCCACCGTGGAAGGGGGGTTCCCCATGCCCACAAACAACTCTCCAACAGCAGCGGTGGCTGAGAATTAAACTCAATTCAGATACTATCTGCCATCAGATTCCACAGGTTCAGGGGTCCAGTCCTACAAGACTGTTCCTCCTCTGCCCATCCCCCAAAACACACACTTCAGATGCAAGTGCAGGCTGCCTGTTCTGACCAACTGGCCACAGATTGGAGGTCCCAAGGCCACCAACTCAGAATGCCAATTGCAAGTCCAGGTTATTACCTGCATTTCTAACTGATTGGCTATAAACCACAGGTTCTCACAACATCTTGGGTTCCATTAATTTGCTGGAATGGCTCAGAAAAGTATGTTACTTACTAGGTCACGAAACAGCTAGATGAAAGATGCACAGGGAAAGGTATGTGGGAAGGGGCCCAAAGTTTCCATGCCTGATCCAAGTACACCACTCTCCATGCATCTCCAGGAGTTCATGAACCTGGAAGCTCTTGTAGCCCCATCCTCTTGGGTGTTACAGAGGCTTAATTAGTAGTCACAGTGGATGAAATCATTAGCCTTTAGTGTTTGATCCACCCTCCAGCCCCTCTCCCTTCCCTGGAGCATCTGGGGAAGTGGGACAAAGTTCCAACCCTCCAATCCCTGGGTTGTTTCCATTAGCAACCAGCCTTATCCTTAGGTCCTTTCAAAATTCACTTCATTAACATCACAAAAGACACCTTTTTCACTCTCAACACTTAGGAAATTCCAAGAATTCCAGGAGTTGTGAGTCAGTAATTGTGAACAAAGACCAAATATGTATGAGAAACATATATTTGGTTATCTGAATGACCAAATACATATTTCTTATAAAACACAATATTGTAGTCTACCCTTGGTCTTTGAACACAGATTCTTTACAACAAAACAATCATAAAAGTCAAAAGGTATAGGCATGTAACTAGAATAGCAGTCATTAACCAACCAGTTCATCATCAGATACAAAAATGTCTCCCAGGGTAAGGGTACAGTGTTAGGTCTGATCAAATAATTGGATCCATAACCCCTCCCTGGGAACTGACCTTTAGACCACTTCACAACCAACATTCCCTTTCACTTAGATCACATTCTAATTGCTAAGACTGTTAGGGACAAAAATAGAATACTGGGGACTAGCTTTGGTAATGGGAAATATTAATCTCTAGAGGTCCGGTGCACAAATTTGTGCACGGGTAGGGTCCCTAGGGATGGCCTGTGGGGATCAGGCCCCAGCTCAGAACCCCAGCCTCCCAGCCCTGCCTGGCACCACCTTGGCCTGGCATTGCCCCCTCACCTGCTCCACCATCCCACCTACGGGGTGATCGATTGAGGCCTCAGGACCTGGGAGCCAGGTGGTGGCCCCGCCTCTTGCTGCTGCCTCTGGTCGCCATCTGTGGGGCAATCGGATCCCTGCTTGCACCCACCTTGGCCTGGCACCGCCTGTTCACCTGCTCCACATCCCGCCATGGTCCCATTGGGGCCCATCGGGGCTGGCAGTGCCTCCACTGCCATCCACTGCCAGTGCTGCATCACCAGCACTGCATTGCCAACACCCGCCATGTTCCATGCTGCTCCCTAGTGGTCAGCACATGTCATAGCGAGTGGTCAAACTCACGCTCGAACTCCTGGTTCAGGGCACTATTTGCATATTAGGCTTTTATTATATAGGACTAGAGGCCCAGTGTACAAAATTCGTGCACAGGATCCGGGGGGGGGGGGTCCCTCAGCCCACCCTGCACCCTCTCGCAATCTGGGACTACTGGCTCCTAACCATTCGCCTGCCTGCCTGATTGCCCCTAACCGCCTCTGCCTCAGCCCCTGCACCTGGGACCCAGGCTTCCCTCCCTCTGGCTGGCTGCAGGCACCTGGGACCCTGGGAAGCTTCGCCCAGGCCCCAGCTTTGTCAGGAAGGACATCCAGAATGATGTCCGGAAGACATCTGGTCCATCTGGTCTAATTAGCATATTACCCTTTTATTAGTATAGATGCTCTGTTAACCATGATTGCCTGGTGTTGGTTAAAGAAAGGATATTCTGACCTGGCTGGGAGTTGTATGCCCCCAGGACCTGGGAGTCAAACTTGGACCTGGGAATCAACCTTGGAACCATTCTCGTTCAAGAACTACCTATTATCATGGAAAGATTAACAACACTCTTGGCCAAACAATGGAGTCCCACCCTAGCCTTTTACTTCCCCATGCTTGTAATCCCTATTTCCCCATGTAATCCTTGCTTATCTTACCTAATAGACAAACATGTCAATTGACCATACCTTTGCTACACTAACCAGCCAATCAAGAGAGTATGCAAATTAACCCAACAAAGATGATGGTTAATTTGCATATGTAGGCTCCAAGCCACAGAGTGAAGCCTGACAGCCCCTGGGCTGGGGCAGCGAAGCCTGACGGCTCTGGGCCAGCTCCAGCCGGAGCCCTGCCAGAGCAAAGGCCTCGGTCCCGGGTGCCAGAAGCAAACCAGTGCCAGCAGCCAAGGGAAGGGAAGGCCTATTGCACAAATTTCTTCGTGCAACAGGGCTCTAGTCTATATATATAAAAAGCCAGTGACTGGAACGCCGGAACAAATGAACAACTGGAACAACCGGTTACTATGATGCCCAGTGAACTGGCCCGATTGGGGAGGGGGGGCAGCTAGCCAAAATCCCACGGCCCCTGATCCCACCCCAATTGGGGGCGGGACTGGCTGGCCAACCTCCTTCAGCCCCTCCCCCCAGCCAGCCCCATCCCCAATGGGCCCCCACCACCCTAATCAGCCTGCAGCTCCTCCCCTAAGCTGGCCACACCCCTGATCGCCCCCACCCTACCTTGAATAGGGTGGGGGGGGGCGGGTGAGCAGGGGTCAGTGGCCAGGGGAGGGGCTGTGGGAGGTTGGCCGGCCAGTCCCACACCCGATGGTGTCGGGGTGGGGCGGGCAGTTGGTGGGCAGATCTGGCTGGTGAAAGGGGCCATGGGCCAATTGGGGTGGTGGGGGCTGATTGGAAGTAGAGCCAGCCATGGGGAGGGACTTTGGGCTGTGGGCCAGCCAGCCCCACTGCCTATTGAGGAGGGAGGGCAATCAGGGGTGGGGCTGGCTGGGGGGAGGGGCCTTAGGCCAATCAGGGTGGTGGGGGCCCATTGGGGCAGGCTGGCCGGCCCACCTCCTGCATCCCCTCCCCACAGTCAGCCACATCCCCAATCAGCCCCCCCACCCCAATCAGGGGCAGGGCCAGCCTGGCCCTGATCAGGCCCCAATAAGGGTGGGCCGGCCAGCCAACCTCCTGACATCTCCTCCTCCCGACAGGCCTGGCCCTGATCTGCCCTGATTGGGGCCAGGCCAGCCGGACCCCACCTGTGCACAAATTTGTGCACTAGGCCTCTAGTCAACCTGTACCGATGCACAGCTGATGACTGCTAGCATGGCAAGGCATCTTTACCATCCCCCATCTCTGGACTGTTTCTCTTCCATCTTGTCAGCGTGTTGCTTGGGGCCATTGCTATTTGGGACTGGAGTAGTTGTCTGTCTGCAGCCACAGGTACAGGGTGAGCAGTTCCTCTCTCAGATTCATTGTAGCAGGAATCCACACAGGCTTGGAGAAGTTTTATGGAACTACACAAGCATATCCCCAATCAAAGGTTAATAAAGGGACCCTTCCATAAACCAGACTTGGGATTTTTTCATTTTAACCAAACCATTTTCCTTTGTATATGTGCTGCTGAAGCGAACACTAAAAATTTCTCCTTTTTATTAAGCTTAAAATTTACTTTTAAACAGTATTCTTTCTGGCTAATGCTCATTTGCATACATTTTCAAATTTTTACTTTGGCCTGTGTTAGATCCAATTGTTTATAAAAATATTGGCTTCTCATATAACTGAATTTATGTGAGACCTTGATTATATTGTAAAAAGCTAATTTATTAAGTAATTAAAGTAGGCATCTTTATTGAAAAAATAAAGTAAGCAAACTTATACATTTGACCTATGAAGTACAAATGCTGCCCCATTCCCCAACCTATTTAAAGAGCAGGCTGCCTGAGGCTTCTTATCTTAAAATTCCCTGGTTTTGCTTAAGAAGTATTCAGCAATTTTGTCTTGCCCTCCTTTAGAGGTTGAGGCTTTTATAACATTTAAAATATATGTATATAAATAAAATATAGTTTTATTTTTTATTTGATAAAGCTTCCCACGTGTTTTCAAGTACATTAGATCAGACTAATTTAGTCCAAAAATTTTTTTTTTCTTTTTCTTTTTTTTTCCACTAAGATCCTTGAAAGTCTCACTAAGTCCCTTGGAGGTTTCTAGAATATTCTAGAGTAACCATATAACTGTGGTTTAGAAGTCTATATCCAGTAGTTTGCTTTCCTCCATTTCTTCATTTGTGACATGTTTCTTTATCTCTGAATTTTGGCTGCTTCCCTGTGTTTGTTTCTATGTACTGGGTAGCTGCTAAGTCTCCTTGAGTTGATAGAGTGGCCTTGTGTGGTAGGTGTCCTATAGGGCCCAGTGGCTCAGCCTCCCCAGTCACCTGAGGTGAACACTCTAGGTGCTCTGTCAGATGTCTGCTGGCTCAAACAGCCTCTCCAGCTTCTGAGCCCCTCCACACTAGAAGTGGAGGATCTGGGGCCTTTTTAGTTATTAGAGACTTTTGATCCCCAATACAAATTAGGCATAATGTAATTTGAACAAGTACCCACATAGTTAAAGATGACAAGGGCACTCATTTTCCTTGAGCTTGATTTAAGAGAGTACATTTTCACATTTTAATTTTTTTATCCTTGAGCATACAAGCTAGAAATTTACAATGATATTTTTGCCTTTTAATCGAATTCTTCCCCATTACAGTGGGGCCTTGACTTACGAGTTTAATTCGTTCCGTGATGGAGCTCGTAACTCAAATTACTCGTATGTCAAATCAAAAAGTGAACGAGTGAGACACATGATGCTGCGCTGATGTTGTGGTGTTCACTGTGATGTTTGCTGCACCAACTAGTGGTGGGGTATCTGAAGCTGGCTCGTAACCCGAATTTTAGCTCGCAACTCAAAGCAAAAAACTGGCCGAGAGACAGCTCATATCTCGAAAAACTCATTAGTCGGGACACTCATAAGTCAAGGCCCCACTGCATAGCCTGGCTTGAAAAAGACATTCCAGCCCACTTTGGATCATGACTTCCAAAGCTTGGTACAGGTTTTGTGCACAGTGAATCTTCCCACCTTTTTCAGTGATCCCCACCTTTTCCTGGTGAACTTACTTTTTTCGCTCCAGCGAATCTTCTTCTCCAGGTGTCCCTTTCGCAGCACCAAAATGCCGCAACCTTTTGCAGTGAGGATTCAGGATCTGGAGAAGGGGCCGCACACAAACAAATATACTAGACAAGACATATAAATTTAGAAGGCATGGGGGAACCAGATGGAGACCTACTCTCTAGTGGAATGGCTGCCTGAATGTCTGGACCCATAGCTTTTTATTTACTAGAATATACATTTGCCCTTTAGTAAAGCAAACATGCATATCAAAGGTAAGGTTTGGTAAAACAGAAAAAGATTATCAGGTTAAGGGATTGTCTTGGGCCACTATTGTCTGACAGAATAGGTACATAGCTTTTAGCCCTTGCTAAAGCCCAAGGTCCATCAGCCTTCTGTGTTCCCTACTGCACTTTCATGATAGTGTAGACCAGTGGTCAGCAAACTGCGGCTCGCGAGCCACATGCGGCTCTTTGGCCCCTTGGGTGTGCTCTTCCTAAGCCTTAGGAGTACCCTAATTAAGTTAATACCAATGTACCTACCTATATAGTTTAAGTTTAAAAAATTTGGCTCTCAAAAGAAATTTCAATTGTTGTACTGCTGATATTTGGCTCTGTTGACTAATGAGTTTGCCGACCACTGCTGTAGACAATGGGTAGCTTCCAGGAAAGTTGATGCCACAGTCTTCTCAGAGAAATAGAAGAATAGGTGGTGCAGGGAAGAATGAGTTTGTAAGAATGAAAGGGCGAATGAAAATAATTCCACACAGCTGAAAAGAATAAAATAGTAAGTAAGGGTAAATTAAAAAAACACACCATCAAATAGCATTTAGGGCTCAGCCAAAGACTGCTTATACAACTTTGTAATGAAGCCAAGCAACCTGGTTCAATGTTTTTGTTTTTTGTTCTGCCAGCACTATTTACAGTGTGTGGGCACACGTACAGGCAATTTGGAGCTAGGTTAACTTGAGATGGGAATAGACTAAACTCCTGAAAAGAAAATCAAGGGTGAGAAGAAGGGAGGAAATTTATGAGAGCAGAGAAATGGTTGAACATGAGGTCCACACTGGATGGAGAAATAATGAAGCCAGTGCGGACCAACGCATTGAGAGAATAAGGAAGAGTTGAGGAGCCAGAAATTGAAGTGCTATTGCAGAGCATGTGTACAAGGAAAGAGGATAGAAAAAAAGGTAAAAGGTCACTGTCAGAGAAAAGAACTTCAGGGTTTGTAATTTCAGTTCTGCAACAAGACCTGACCAAGTGGGTGGCTGAAGTGGAGGAGGAAGACACAGTGAGGCCAGATGCTGGAGAAGTTACTCATCTGGACACTGGAGACAACCCAGATGACCACCAGGGACAGAGTGCTAGGCAAGCCTCAGATTCAGGGTCCAAGATGCTTAAGGCATCTGGAGGTATACACAGCATGCAGTGTGGCTGGCTGGTGAAGGCTTATGAGGGACCAATCAAATCACTGTCTGTAAGCAGAAATGGAGAGTAGAGAGGTGGTACATTCTCCTGGCGCCAGCATGCAGGAATTGTGAGGCTGTGGGGAGGGATGTTAAAAAGAAGAAAAAAAAAAGGCTGAGCCCACAAGAAAGAGTGAGGACAATGATAACAGCAAGGACTTCCCAGTGCAAAGGGTGGGAGAGTCAGGTTGGGTGCAGGAGTCATGCCACTCAAGCGAAGGTGCTCCCTTCTGAACCTTGAACACCTCTGAGCCTCATAGCACCCCCTCTCCTATCAGCCTTCAGCTGGCTTCCTGAAACTTCAACCTGAGAGTTCCTCTTGAAGTTTTCCTCAGGTTATGGGATTTCAGTGGTGGCATCATTCTCTTTGCCCAAAGGGCCTCCAATGCTCACTTTCTGGGTTAAAATAATAGGTTTGAACTCTACAGAAGATTTTCAAGGAATAACAGGTGTTCAATAGGAATGGTCTCCCCCGAGGTAATAACTGGACGTACCTGGACAATTGCTACATGACAGGTGGCCCCTTGGCTGGACAAAGGTTCTTGGTAAATTAACTACCAACAGGGAAATGTTGGTGAGGAAAAATTCTCAGAAGGAAAGAATCTAAGAACAAACTGTTCTCAAGCAACTCACTCATTTTTCTTCCTTTTACTTCCTTATTACTCCCCTCCCCCACCACACCCCACCCCCATCCTAACAGGCTGCAAGGAGGCCATGTTGAGTAGTGTTTATAAGCAGTTTGAGTCTCCAGTGCAACTCTGCACTGGTCCTAGCTCCATCACTCCCCAGCTCCCCAGCAAACTGCATAATTTCTGTAAGTTCCAGTACCTGCACCTCTAAACAGGATGATAATACCATTTACTTCATATAGGGTTTTGTAGCTATTAAGTGAAATGTGGTTTCAAAGCCTGGCATATGGTGTTTAGTAAATATTAGGTATTATTCCTGATAGTAACCATATTAGCATCAGTACTGTTAATATTAAAATATTCTACACACATAAACATATTATACATATACTAGAGGTCCAGTGCATGATATCACATGAGACCCAGACTCACCGCACCGGCGGGACCCAAACTGACTCCCACCCACCAGGCGGGAGGCAGGACCCAGACTGACTCCTGCCACACCAGGTGGGACATGGGACACAGACTGACTCCCGCTGCACCGGGGCGGGGGGTGGGGTGGGAGGGAGTGCGGAACCCAGAGTCAAGTCCCCATCCACCCAGGTGCACATGCAGCCCTGCCCACCCACGTGTGCCTCACCACGCAGGCAGCCTCCTGGTGACTAGTCTTTGGTCATTCCATGTTACGGCCTCACAGCCACAGGCCTTTCATTAGCATAGATGTGTATGTATCCTATACCAGGTCCTCAGGGAATGTTTATTGAATGAATGGATGAATGAATGAGTGGATGCCCATGCCCTTCTCCAGGGATGCACTAATCTAGTCATGGACATTAGAGATACTGAGAAATTTGGTTTCCTCTTTCTTGCATATGAACATTGAAAGATAGTTGCCATACAAACACATTTCTCCATTGGACAGAACAATCAACTTGGCCATCCCTATTTTGTCCTTATGACTAAGATTTATAAAGTCTACCACAATTGCCTGCTGCCTGGTTTTCATTACCTGTGCACCAGCCACCATTCAGTTCACCCTCCTTCCTGCCCAGGCTCCAGGCCTCCTTTCTGAGAGGCAGTGGCCTCAGATATTTCCCTCCTCAGTATTTACTCTTCAGCTTCGCCTCTAGCTTCTGGTCATCCTCTCTTCTTCCTTTCTTCGCTAAGCTTCTCAGCGTGGTTTCTTCATCCACTGTCTCCATTTTTCTACCTTCTGTTCCGTCTTAAGACTTTCTGAAATCTGGTGCCTAAGTCCGCCAATTTATTGACACTGTTCCTTTTAAGAGTTACCCTGATTAATCCATTTTTTTCCTGGAACTAGACTCAAAACTACATTGCCCTCCTACTTCATTCCTCCTGGGGCCACTTATTTTTGGACTACAGCCATTGTCAATGTGGATATCATACTCTTCCTATTTCTGGAGCTAGCCAGTCTGTGCTAATATACAAAGGAAGCAGCTAAAAAAACTTGTTTTAGTCATATATGACTATATATCAAATAACTTCAAATAACAGTATTTTAACACAATAGTAATTATTAAGTATATCTAATAATGTTGAGAATTTTTTTCATGTGCCTATTTGTCATTTTGTTATTTCTTCAGTGAAGTATCTAAATTTTGTGCCTTTTTTTTAGTTTTTGCTTTCTTACTATTGATTTTTGAGATTCCTTTATATATTGTTGATATGTATAACCAGATATGTGATTTGCAAATATTCTGTTAGGCTGTAGCTTATATTTCAATGTTATTCAAAGAAGCCGTTAATTTTGGTGAAGTGTAATTTATCCATTTTATTTTATTTCTTAAAGTATTACAAAGAGTATTACACATGTCTCCCCCTTGACATTCCTCCAGCCTCCCCGACCCCCCAGTGTCTTGTGTCGATTAGTCATTCTCATATGCATGCATATAAGTCCTTCAGCTGATCTCCTACTACCCCCAACCCTCCCCAGGGTTCCCACTGTAGTTTGACATTCTGCTCAATGCTGCTCTGCCTCTGCATCCATTTTTGTTCATCAGTCTATAATGTTTCTTATGATCCATAAATGAGTGAGTTCATGTGGTATTTTTCTCAGCTTCCCAGGGGCTGTCTCAGCCTCACAGGGGCCGTCCCAGCCTCACCAGGGCCATCTCAGCCTCACCAGGGCCGTCTCAACCTCACCAGGGCTGTTGCAACCCTACTGGGGCCGTAGCAATCCCACTGGGCCGTCTCAGCCTCACCGGGGCCGTCTCAGCTTCACCGCTGCCGATTCAATTTCACTGGGGCCATTTCGACCCCACCAGGGCCGTCTTGACCCCACCAGGGCCGTCTCTACCTCACCAGTGCCAATTCAATCTCACTGGGGCCGTCTCAACCTCACCGGGGCCGTTTCAGCCTCACTGGGGGCGTTTCAGCCTCACCAGGGCTGTTTCAACCTCACTGGGGCCGATTTAACCTCACCAGGGCTGTATCAACCACACTGGGACCGTCTCGGCCTCACCAGGGCTGTCTCGACCTTACTGGTGTTGTCTCAACCTCACCAGGGCCGATTCAACCTCACCAGGGCTGTCTCAGCTTCACCGGGACCATCCCAGCCTCACCGGGTACGTCTCACCTCACAGGGACTGTCTCGACCTCACAGGGGCCGTTTCAACCTCATTGGGGCCGTTTCAACCTCACCAGGGCCGTTTTAGCCTCACCAGGGCCGTTTCAACCTCACCCGGGCCTATTCAACCTCACCGGGGCCGTTTCAACTCACCGGGGCTGTTTTGACCCTACTGGGGCCGTTTTGACCTCATCGAGGCTGTTTTGACCTCACTGGGGCCGTCTCACCCTCATTGGGGCCGTCTCAACCTCACCAGGGCCATTTCTGCCTCACCGGTACCGATTCAACCTCACCAGGGCCGTCTCGACTTCACAGGGGCTGTTTTGACCTCACAGGGGCCGTTTCAACCTCACCAGGGCCGTTTCAACCTCACCAGGGCTGTTTCAACCTCACCGGGGCAGTTGCAACCTCACCAGGGCCACTGCAACCTCACCGGGGCCGAGTCAACCTCACTGGGGCCGTTTCAACCTCACCAGGGCCGATTCAACCTCACTGGGCCGTCTCACCCTCACCAGGGCCATCTCAACCTCACTGGGGCTGTTTCTGCCTCACCGGGGCTGTTTCAACCTCACCGGGGCATCTCAATCCCACCGGGGCCATCCCACCCCCATCGGGGCTGTCCCAGCCTCACCGGGGCCACCTCAGCCTGACCAGGGCCATCCCGGCCTCTCAGGGGCCACCTCGGCCCCACGGGGGCCTCCTCAGCAACACGAAGTTTGGCATTCTGTCCTTTGTTGGGCGGCTTCTTGCTGGACAAAATCTCCAGGCGTTCCTGGTGGTTGAATATCTGGTATGCTTGCTTGGATTTCATTTTCTACCAAGTGCACAGACTGTCTGTCTGCCATCTCCCAGCGTCCCATGTGAGACTGGATCTGGTGGGCCTGCCTGTGCGTGTGCTGGTACAGTGGTTCCATGTCGCCGGCCCAGCTGTATCCAGCTCCAGCTTCCTCCGAACTTGATTCTGCTTCTTTATTGTGTCCCTTATGTATGCAAGGAGTTGAAATCTGCACTCTGCTGGGCTGGGCTGCAAAAGCACCGGTGGTTCTCTTTGTGCCACTAGCACAGCTTGGGTGGGGATGAATTTGAGTAGGGTGGGGTCCCCGGGAGTCACCAGGGCGGGGCCAAGGGCAATGGTGTCTCCGTGTCTATTCCCCTCTCCGCAACTCAGCGACTCGCATCCCCGAGTACCAGCGAGCAGTTCCGCGAGACAGCCGCTCTCGCTCTCCAGCCTGTTGTAAGGCCCTCCCGCTTCTCCCCGTAGGGGTCTGGGACCTTAAGATCCTGCCCCAAACATGCTCAGTGGATTTGAGAGTCCGCATCCCCTTCTGATTGAAAAAAAACTGTGAATCCAGTTGCAGCCAGCCTGGCCTGCGATTCCGTACCTCCGTTCTTGGAGCCTCTGCACAACCTACTCAGTCTCAATGCTCTTCTTTCTTTCCTTCCAGTTGTAGAGCTTCCACTGGGCCAGCTTTCCCATGGTTCTGAATGACAACTGTTTCTTTTATAGTTGGTAGTCTCGATGTTGTTGTGGGAGGCAGCACGCACAGGTCTGTACCTTACGCCGCCATCTTGGTTCTGTCTAATTTATCCATTTTTTTAATGGCTTACATGTTTAGGACAATATCTAAGAAATTGTTCCCTAACTGTAGGTCACAAAACTTTTCTTCTATGTTTTATTTTAGAAGATTTAGTTTTAGGTTTTACATTTAGAGCCATTTTTAACACATAATTCAAGGTGTAGATTGAAGTTTTTTGTGTTTGCATATATTCAATCATTCCAGTGCCATTTGTTGAAAAACAAGCTTTTCTCCACTGAATTGCCTTAAAAAAAAAAAGAGCAGAGATCATTAATGTTTATTGCTTTATGCTTTACAAATTCTTATCTATAATTTGAGATCCCTTTATAATCCTTTCTGGTAAGTCTTTGGCACATGTTCAATTTGTAACAATAGTCAGTGACCTTAGTTCCTGTTGTAGACTGAGATACAGCTTCCTTTGACTCCTGGGATGACACCTGGGAGTAATGGGTAAGCTCTTTCAGCTTTTAGGTCCTGCTCTACTCATTTGTAGATATGGTAGTTAGTTCAAATTGAGTAAAAATACACAGAAGTTCAGCATTCACAATCAAGAAAAATGGCAACTGCTGGGGACCTGCTGAGTATTAAGTCCTGCTCCTGTGGTCTCCCTTCAGACCTCCCCAAAGGGCATCCTAGGCTTCAGTACAGAGCCAAGGCCACTCTGCAGACCTCAGCCCTAGTACTCAATCCCTGAAAACCCATTTGATGTGGAACAATTGACATTTATCAAGGTTTCCCATTCCTCTTGGTTTTAAATCACACACACACACACACACACACACACACACACACACACCCCAAATTTTCTGTGGCCAAGTGAGGAACAAATTTTTCAACTCCCAGCCCCTCTCCTCTGGAATTCAGATCTGTATATTTCTCTGCCCTCAGATGTCTCATGCACTTGGACTTACAATGTCTAAAGTTAGGTTCTTGATATCCCTTCCATTAACCAGCCCTCCTCCCAACCAAATCAGCTTCTCTTCCAGGTCGCTCTTTAGTAAATGGCTCTTATGAGAAACCCAGGAGTCATCATTGACACCAACTTAGATATTCCCCAAAGCAGAAGTATTTTGTAAGCATTAAATTGAATAATATAGACAAATTGCTCGACATAAAAGTAGGTGCTCAATATCTAATATTATCTTGTTAGGATCCATATCAAAGGGCTGTTAGGCAAAGGGGTGTCACTGCTGTCCCTACATCTGTTGCCACATCTGTGGGACCTCTCACAGTAAAATTTTAATTTGGATTCTTTATTCTTTTTTAATATATATCCTATCAAATAAAAGAGAAACATGGTAATTGGCGTACGACTGCTATCCTTCCCATTGGCTAATCAGCGAGATATGCAAATTAACTGCCAGCCAAGATGGCGGCCGGCGGCCAGGCAGCTTGAAACTAACATGAGGCTTGCTTGCTTCAGTGACCGAGGACTCCAACGTTCCCCCACCTGCCTTGCCGGCCTAGAGCTGGCAGTTTAAGAAACATTGTAACGAATATAGAAGCTAAACAAAACCCCAGAAACCTTTCAGAGAGCCGGGATCTCAGAGCTGGAGTTGATACAGAGTTTCGATTATAGAACCAAAACAAACCAGATACCTGTTTTCAGGAGCGGAGGCCTAAGAGCTGGAGCCTCAGAGCTAAAGCTGGCCCAGAATTAAAAAAAGAAAAAAGAAAAAAAGGAGCGGTTGGGAGCTTCCGTCACCCGCCAGCCTGAAAACAGCCCTCAGCCCCTCAACCAGACTGGCCAGGCACCCCAGTGGGGACCCCCACCCTGAAGGGTGTGTGACCAGCTGCAAACAGCCATCATCCCCTCACCCAGGCTGGCCAGGCACCCCAGTGGGGACCCCCACCCTGAAGGGTGTGTGACCAGCTGAAAACAGCCCTCAGCCCCTCACCCAGGCTGGCCAGGCACCCCAGTTGGGACCCCCACCCTGATCCAGGACACCATTCAGGGCAAACCAGCTGGCCCCCACACATGCACCAGGCCTCTATCCGATATAGTAAAAGGGTAATATGCCTCCAAGCACTGGGATCAGCATGACAGGGGGCAGCGCCCAAACCCCCTGATCGCCCTGCAGCTCTGTGTGTGACAGGGGGTGGGGCCACAACCTCCCTATCCGCCCTGCTCTGTTCATGACAGGGGAAGGCGCCCCAACCTCCTGATCAGCCCTGCTCTATGCCTGATACGGCGGAGCTCCCCAACCCCCTGATCGCCCTGCGGCTCTGTGTGTGACAGGGTGCGGCGCCCCAACCCCGCCCCCCCCCCCCCCCACACAGGCCCTACTCTGTGTGTGATGGGGTAGAGCCATAACCTCCCCATCGGCCCTGCCCTGAGTGTGACAGTGGCAGCGCCCTAACCACCCGATAGGCCCTGCTCTGTGTGTGACAGGGGGCGGTGCCCCAACTCCCCTATCACCCCTACTCTCTGAGTGACAGCGTGGAGCTCCTCAACCCCCTGATGGGCCCTGCTCTGTGCATGACAGGGGGCAGCGCCCCAACCCCCCTGATGGGCCCGACTCTGTGCGTGACAGGGGGTGGCGCCACAACCTCCCTATCAACCCTGCCTTGAGTGTGACAGGGGGCGATGCCCCAACCCCCCAATCAGCCCTACCCTGAGCATGACTGAGGGTGGCATCGCAACCTCCCAATCCGCCCTGCTCTGTGCATGACAGGGGGCGGCGCCCCAACTCCCCAATCAGCCCTGCTCTGAGCCCGACCAGGGGCTGCACCTAGGGATTGGGCCTGCCCTCTGCCACCCGGGAGCAGGCCTAAGCCAGCAGGTCATTATCTCCCGAGGGGTCCCAGACTGTGAGAGGGCACAGGCCGGGCTGAGGGACCCCTCTTTCCCCCCCAAGTGCACAAGTTTTTGTGCACCAGGCCTCTAGAGTGTGTGTGTGTGTGTGTGTGTGTGTGTGTGTGTGTGTGTGTGTATATATATATATATATATATATATATATATATATATATATATATTTGATTTTTTTTTACAGAGAGGAAGGGAAAGGGATAGAGAGTTAGGAACATCAGTGAGAGAGAAACATCAATGTGCCCCACTGGGGATGTGCCCGCAACCAAGGTACATGCCCTTGACTGGAATCGAACCTGGGACCCTTCAGTCCACAGGCCGACACTATCCACTGAGCCAAACCAGTTAGGTCTGGATTCTTTATTCTTTCTTAAATTTCTCCAACGGTATTACATCATAAAGCAGTTTTCCTTTTTAACTTCTTATTTGGACAATTTTAGGCTTACAGAAAATTTGCAAAATTAGTACAAAGAATTCCCTTATATCCTTCACTGAGATTCCCCAAATATATTTTGTTTGCTCTCTGAACCATTTGAAAGTCAGTTACAGACATAGTGCCTCTTTACCACTAAACATTTCAATTTGTATTTACTAAATATAGAACATTTTCTTAAATTACCATGATACAATTACTAAAATCTGAAGATTGACATTGATACAATGCTAGTGTGGTAGGCTGTTTTTTGTTTTTAGCACAGAACTTTTCATTCAGAGAAAGAGGCAAAGGGTTGGGGCCAGCCTCCCTCCCCATAAATCCTAATCTTGTTCTGACAAAAGTTGGCGACTAGGCCAGCAGGTTTGGCTCAGTGGTTGAGCGTTGACCTATGAACCAGAGGTCACAGTTTGATTCCTGGTCGGGGTGCATGCCTGGGTTTCAGGTACAAACCCCTGCAGTGGGCATGCAGGACACAGCTGATCAATGATTCTTTCTCGTCATTGATGTTTCTGTCTCTTCCTCTTCCTTCCTCTCTGAAATCAACTAAAATATATTTTAAAAAGACAAAAGTTGGTGGCTAAGCAGAATATTACATGGTATTCTGGCTAAGCAGAATACCACAGAAGAAGAGGCTACTGTGTCATTGGTGTGAGGACACAAGGCCCAGGGGTAGATAGCTTATGTGTGGGTAACACATAACCCTGGCTGTGGCCCAGTCCAGCCCCTCCCAGAGTGGGGTCTGAAGTGGCTGAGGTCTAGTATGGAGATGGACTCAGCGAGGAGAAAGGTCTTGGTCTGTGTGCAGGTAAAAAGCCTCCCCACCAACCAATCCGAAAAGAGAACAAGTCAAGATTCAAATGTTTATGATCTATAGATCTTATTTCCATTTTGCCAATTGTCCTAATTAAGTCCTTAGCAAAAGAAAATTCTAGATCAGTGATGGCGAACCTATGACACGCGTGTCAGAAGTGACACGCGAACTCATTTTTTCGGTTGATTTTTCTTTGTTAAATGGCATTTAAATATATAAAATAAATATCAAAAATATAAATCTTTGTTTTACTATGGTTGCAAATATCAAAAAATTTCTATATGTGACACGGCACCAGAGTTAAGTTAGGGTTTTTCAAAATACTGACACGCCGAGCTCAAAAGGTTCGCCATCACTGCCCTAGATCATGCACTGCATTTAGTTGTCACAGCTCTTTCAACCCCTCGATCTTAAGCATTTCCTCAGTCTCTGCATTTAATGACATTGATATGTTGGAGAGGCAGGTGGTACTTTGTAGAAGGTCCCTTACCTTGGATTATGTCTGAAGTCTCCTCATCATTGGATGCACATCAGGTGTTGTATTAGGAGCACAAGAGGGACGGTGTGCTCTGCTCAGTAATGATACTGTTTTAAAATGAAAATCTGTTGGATAGACAAAAGATTATCCAGCAATGCAAACAGTAGAAGTTGCCTACTCTCTCAGACTGGAAGAGTTGGAAAGACTACTCATGGATTTTGAAGGGCTTGTCACTCAGGACTGAACATCTATTCAAAGGATCTGGGAGACTTCTAAGAGAATCCATTTAATTTCTATCATTATATAACTCAGCTAGGGATAAAAACCAGATCTATGAGTTAAGTAAAATAGAAAATGCTTTTCTAGGTTCCTTAGAATTATACTTTCAACTCATAAAGGTGTTAAAAAGATAGAGATTGCAAGCACACGTTCTGGGGTCGGGAGATGTGACAGCCTAGGCTGTGAATGGCTGAAAATGAATTAGAAGCATCTTTAGGCTCTATTTCAAAATCTTAGACTTGTATTTATGCAAATAAGTGTATGCTGCTCTGTATTTAGAATAGGTACATTTAATGTGCAAGCACTAGGCCCATGCAAGCATACCAGTGTACTTATGCACATTTATGCACATATACATCTAATCAGTGAAGAAAATATTACTATACAATGGCAGGTGACTTTTGAGTGATTTGATTTGATTTTTTAAAACATGTTTTTATTGATTACAGAGAGAGGAAGGATGAGGGAGAGAGAGAGAGAGAAATATCAATTATGCCTCCTGAATGCCTCCTACTGGGGATGGAGGCCACAAACCAGAAATATGCCTTGACCAGGAATCAAACCATGACCTCCTGGTTCATGCGTCAATGCTCAACCACTGAGCCATACCACCAGGCTTGAGTGATTTTTATATGTTTAACAAACAGTAAGAATGTTAAATAAGGTTGGCACTTTTTAGTAAGTTCAGACAATTAAAAGAGTCCTTAGAGAGCAAAAATTAAATAAAAATTAAGTGGGAGAAAAAATCCTATGCCTATTTTTATTGAACCAGGATAAGTTACCTCCCAAAGATATTCATTTGATTTGAAATGTTGCCAATACATAAAACAATGATTTATGTTCCAACTTCTGGGAAATTGTCAAGTTCGAGCCTTATTACAACACCTGGAGTTAAGTTTCCATAAGTGATGACAGTAATCAGCTTTTTATTATTATGATAGTCATTATCAGCTCAGTAGCAATATAATATTGATTTAAGTTGGCACAGTCTCATTTATCTAGAATAAAATTAAAGGTAACATTTCCTCTTCCCACTCCCCACTCCCAGCCAAACCATATTCTTTCTTCCTTTTTTCAAGCTACAACAAATGAGAAGGTGATATTGGAACTTTTCTATACATTTTTAAAAATCCAGTTATGTCATTAGGTCAAAATTTATTCACCCAATTTCCTACCCCATTTCCAGGCACACTTTTACAATTATGTTAATCAAGATTATGGCACATAATCAAGCTCAAAGAAAGATAAGTTATATGACATGTAATTTTAGTGTAATTTTATTCCATAGTTATGAGTTGATTGCTTAAAATTTAATTATCCATTTGATTGTTGCCAAATGGAAGGGGGGTGCAGGGAAGGTGAAAGTGAAGGGATTAAAAGGTACAAATTGGGCGTAACCGGTTTGAATAGAGCATCGGCCTGTGGACTGAAAGGTCCCAGGTTCGATTCCGGTCAAGGGCATGTACCTGGGTTGCAAGCATATCCCCAGTAGGAGATGTGCAGGAGGCAGCTGATCGATGTTTCTCTCTCATCGATGTTTCTAACTATCTCTCTCCCTTCCTCTCTGTAAAAAATCAATAAAATATATTTAAAAAAAAAAAAGGTACAAATTGGTAGTTACAGAATAGTCATGGGGATGTAAAGTACAGCATAAGGAATATAGTCAATAATCTATACTAATAATAGAGGAAGGTGCAAATTGTCCGGAACACTGTCACAGTAACGGCCAGCAGGCTGCTTGGGGCAACAAGGCCAGCAGGGGGTTTAGTGAGGGATGACCAAACGACTGAACAGCAGGCTGCGTGGGGCGACCTAGCTGGCAGGGGAGCGGGGGGAGGCAGGTGGGAGCGACCAGGCCAGCAGGGGTGGCAGTTAGGGGTGATCAGGCAGGCAGGCAAGTGAGCAGTTAGTAGCCAGTGGTCCTGGATTGTGAGAGGGATGTCCAACTGCCAGTTTAGGCCCAATCCCCGGAATCAGGGGTCCTGAATTGGAGAGGGTGCAGGCTTGGCTGAGGGGAACCCACCTCATGCACAAATTTCATGCACCAGGCCTCTAGTATTCTAATAACTATGTATGATGTCAGATGGGTATGAGATTTATCAGGATGATCACTTAGTAAGTTATGTAATGTCTAATCACTGGGTTGTACACCTGAAACTAATATAATATTGTACGTAAACTGTGGTTGGCAAAAATTTTTAAATGATTAAAAATAAATAAAAAAATAAATAATTCATGTGTAGTAAATATAGTAAATTTCCATTAAATAGAACTTTTGGTAAACGAGGCCACATCTGGTTTTCTAACCTTTTTGTATAAAGAAATCACTGTGTTAACAATGCTATACACCAAGTAGAAATTAATAGGATAACTTCCAATAGTGCTTGCCAATTTCCCTGGTATAAATACTCCTATCATACCCCATTTCAAGTTACTGATGGTTTAACAATCAGCTCACAAATTTTCTTTACAGAAAATGTAATAGGTTCTTGTAAGTGGTGTGAACAGGCTCCAGAACACCACCAATTCTGAAGAAAATATCTGCATTGAAGTATAAAGAGAGACAGAAGATGAAAAATGCAGATGAGAGGTAAGAGAAAAAGGGGTACAATGAAGAGGTCTCATATGTTTAATTGTAGTCCCAGAGGGAGAGGAGAGAGACAATGGGGTTGAAGCAAACTTCACCAAGAAATTACCTGAAATACTCCAAAACTGATAAGACTTTAATCTACAGATTTGAGAAGTATTGTCAACCCTAAGCAGAATAAACAGACACCTTTTTTAGACATATGGTAGGAAAACTGCAGAGGACTAATGGTGAGGAGAAAATCCTAAAATCTAGAAGCAACAAGAAGACAACAATTTTCAAATAAACATTAGACTAAGAGCTAACATTTCAACCTAAATAATAGAAACCAGAAGATGATGAAAAGATATCACCATACTTCTGAAAGAATAAACTGTCAACCTAGAATTCTATAACTAGTGAAATTATCTTCAACAATAAAAGTAAAATAATTTTTAGACAAAAACTAAGAGTGTTACTGGCCAACGGCACTAAAGGAAACATTAAAGAGTGGTCTTCCGGCTGGAGAAATGGATCCCATGTAGAAGTGCAGATATGAAGGAAAGAACAAAAACAACACAATAAGTCTAAGAATATAAGACATAACAGCAATATCTTGTGGGGGTTAAAATATACATAGAACTAAATTATTTGACAACAATTGCAGTTAAGCAGGTAGAATGTAAATGAACTCAAAGAACCTCAAGGTCCTAAGATTATCAGCAAAAGAATAAAAGCACCAATAAACATTAGCTTTCCAAATTGATATGTAGAATCAATTTGTGATTTAGATTAGGATTAGCAATCAATCCTAATCTAAATCATAACTGCCTTTTTTTGTAGAAATTAGCAAATTGATTCTAAAATCCATGCAGAAGACTCATATTAGCCAAAACAACTTTGAAAAAGAAGAACAAAGTTGAAGTGCTAACACTATCTTATTTCAAAACTTATGAAACTAGTCAAAACAGCATAATATGGCATAAAGATAGACAAGAAGATCACTGGAATGGGATAGAGTCCAGAAAAACCAACATACATATAACTGATATAAAAAAACATACAATGTGCCAAGCCAATGCACTGAAGAAAGGAAAATCTTTTAAATTAATGATCCTAAGATAATTAAAGATATATATTAAGAGGAAAAACTTGAACACCTACCTCAAATTAACTAAAAAAAAAATCAATCATAGAACTAAAAGAACAATCTAAAACTATCATGTTCAGAGCAAATCATGAAAGAAAATCTTTGTGACCTTGCCTAACACAATAACTTCTTAAATATGGCATTGAAAACACAATATATAAATGAAAAAAAGATAAATTTGACTTCACCAAAATTAAATACTCCTGCTTTTTACAAGACACTGTTAAGAGAATGAGAAGACAAGCCACAGACCAGAGAGAAATCTTTACAAAGAATATATATTCAGGAAATATAAAGAAGTCGCAATTAGAAAATAAACCATACAATTTAAAAGTGAGTTAAAGATTCAAATAGACACTTCATGAAAAGAGATGTGAGTGTTAAAAATAAAGCACATGAAGAGATGATCAACATCATTAGTCATTAAAGAAATGTAAATTAAAACCACAAGATACCACCACACACCTATTAAAATGGCCAAAATTAAAAAGATCGGCCATGCCAAGTATTGCTAAGAATGTGGAGAAATGGAGTTTTCATACTCTGCTAGTGGGAATAAAAAATAGTACAACTACTTTGAAAAACAATTTGGCAGTTTCTTAAAAAGTTATACACTTATAATGTAATGTAGCCATTTGACGCCTACATATTTACCCAAGAGAAAGGGAAATAAATGCCCATAACAATGACTTGTGTGTGAATGTGTATAATAGTCTTTCTAACAGTGTGAAAAACGAACTGGAAACCCAAGTGTCTATCAACAGGTAAATGGCTAAACAAATAGAAATGCCAGCTAATGTATAGCGACAGAAAACAGATCCTTGGTTGCTTAGGGAGGGGAGATGAGGGGCGAGGGGGAAAGGAGGAAGGGAATACAAAGGAGCAGGAAGAAACTCGGGAGATGGTGAATATGTTCATAATCTTGATTGTGGTGATGGTTTTACAAATGTACACATATGTCAAAACTTATTAAATTTGTACACTTTAAATACGTGGGGATTATTTTATGTCAATCATACCTCAATAAATCTGGGTTTGTTTTTTAAAAAAACACTGTTTTGAGGCACCATTTATGGCTCATTAGATTTGAAGGCATTAAAGTGTGACAGAACCACATCAATGGGACTGTGCAAAAACAGATGTTTAGGTAAGGGGCTGCCTCTATGGAGAGCTATTGGACAGTAATTATCAAAGTAACAAATGCATCTTCTCTCTGACCTGTAATGCTGCTTTTCATCCTACAGAAGTACTGAAATATCTATAAAATGTGTTAGGACAAAATTATTTACTGAAGCATAGTTCGCAATAGCAAAGCAGTCGACACAACTTCAACACCCATCAATAGGGTTTAATTAAAGTTAATTAAAATGAATTATGGTAAATTCATATAAAAAGGGGAAGAAACCCTTTATATACTACTAATAAAAAGATCTCTAAGATATATTTTTAAAGGACAAGTTATAGAACAGTATGCATAATATAGGAAAAGACTAGCCTCAGAGGTGGAGATGATATTTATAACATATATAGCAAAAACTTTCCTTTTTCAAGTGAGAAAAAAGACAAGAAACAAAGGGGAGGCAGAAATGATAAGAGACAGACATGTACAAAGTAGGATATCCAAATGGCCAACAAACTTGAAAAATGTGCTCAGCTCCCTAGTAATCAGAAAATGCAAATTAACACCACCTTGAGCTATTATCACAGACCTGCTGTATGACTAAAGTTTAAGACTAACAACGTCAAGTGTTGGTAAGGATGTCACGTAACAAAACCCGCCTACACTACACTGGTTGGAATATGAATTGTTACAGTCGCTTTGAAAACAGATTGACAACATCTACTGAAGTTGAAGATATTCATATTCTACAACTCAGCACTTCCACTCCTACATATATAGCCAACAGAAATGTGAGTGCATGTTCACCAAGATGCTCCCAGCAGCCTTATTTTTAATAACCCCTATACATTCTGCACATAAAATCTCAATGTGGGGGAAAGAGATCTGACACATCACCAAGCAATTCTGACACCGGCTGGGTGTCCAAAAATTCAACTCAATTCTGACACTATCCACCCGGAGACAGAATCAGATCCACAGATTAAGGGCTCCGTCCCACAAGACTGCCTCCCAAAAGCCCTGGTTGTTATCTGTGCTTCTAGCCAAATAGCCGTAAATCAGAGGTTCTCGCAACCCCCTCCTTTAGTTCGATTCAGTTACTGGCTCACACAACTCAGGAAATCCGTTTCCTCACTAGATTCCTGGTTTATTACAAAGGATATTTATCAACAGCCAGATAAAGAAACGCATAGGGCGAGGTCTGAACAAAGGAACTCTGTCCTCATGGAGTTTGGGGACTGACACGGTGGCACATGGAAGTGTTCCGGCTCTCCAGTCTGGAAGATCTCTGAACCCTTCCTTTTGTTTTGTGTGTGTGTGTTGTGTTGCGTGTGTGTGTGTGTGTGTGTGTGTGTGTGTGTGTATGTGTGTGTTTTATGGAGCCTTCATTACACAGGCATGGTTGATTAAATCACAAGTATTGTGATAGATTCAACTTCCAGCCCCTCTCCCTTCCCTGGAGTTCAGTGGGTAGGACTGGAAGTCCCCACCCTCTAATCACACAGTTGGGTCTCCGGGCAATCAGTCCCCATCCTTAGGGGCTTTCCAAAAGCCACCTCATTAACATAACCCAGTTATGGTGGAAAGAGGGTTGGGATGAAAAACAAGACACTCATTTTGCCTTTATGGCTCTGAAGAAGCTACTGAGGACTAGACACCAAATATTGTAACAAAAGATACTTGCATTGTTCTTATCACTCAAGAAATTCAAAGGGTTTTGGGAGCTATCAGCCAGGAACCATGGACAAAGACAAAATATATATGAGAAATCATATCTGAATGACTATATGTATTTCTTATAAATCACAATAACACCCCCCCCCAAACTGGAATAAACACACAAAGGTTCACCATAGTAGATGGATATATAAATCATAGCATATTCACACAATGGAATAATATACCCAGCAATAAAAATGAACAAATTATAGCTACACACAACATGGATGAATCTAACAAATCAAATGAGCAAAGAAGCTCAATACAAAATGTATATGTAACATACAAATCCAGTAACTGCACAAACACCAGCATGTAGAGATAAAGACCTAGGTCAGTGGTCAGCAAATTCATTAGTCAACAGAGCCAAATAACAGCAGTACAATGATTGAAATTTCTTTTGAGAGCCAAATTTATTAAATTTAAACTATATAGGTAGGTACATTGTTATTAACTTAATTAGGGTGCTCCTAAGCTGGCCTTTGCTAAAAACGTCCTCAATCTGATTGAGGTACGTTCGCAGAGGTCGACCCCTTCCAACTCTCCCATCCACACTCGTCTTGTATACTTGTTTCAGATAGACAAGTGTGGATGGGAGAGTTGGAAGGGGTCGACCTCAGCAAACGTACCTCAAAACAATATACCTCCCCCGCACTACGTATCCCGCGGCCGAATGCACCCATGTCTCTCTTCGCCAGACCAACCAACACCCCCCACTTCTTCTAACGCCACTTCTTCAAAATAGACTCACTCAGGCCGAAAACCAACTTCTGTGCATGGGCCAGGAAGTTTCAATTGCACCTTACGTGTGCGCCCGCACGTGGTATTTTGTGGAAGAGCCACACTCAAGGGGCCAAAGAGCCGCATGTGGCTCGCGAGCCACGGTTTGCCGACCACTGACCTAGGTAATAAAACTATAAAGCCAGGAAGTGAAGATCATAATCAGGACAATGGTGCCTTTGGGGAAGGAGAGGATGGAGAGGAGAGGGCTCGTGGGGGTGACGCAGTGTTCTGTTTCTTGACCTGCATGGATGATGGCTTCACAGTGTCCACTTTATAACTTACTGAGCAAAGCATTATGTGTTCTGCTTTTCTCTGTGTCATATTTCATTGTAGAAATTTAAGGTGCACAGTGAAAAGTCCTGCTGCCACTCATTCCTTCCCTCCACCTCCAGTTCACACATTCTCTGATGTAACACCACCTCTATTAGTTTCCTATGTATCCTTCCAGAGTTATTTTCAAATACATACTAGTATACAACCACATATCAATTTATATTCTTACTAGCCCTTCTTTTACAGAAGATAACAGTATACTGTTCTCCACCTTGATATCTGTTGGTTGGTTGGTTAAGTTTTGTTTGTTTGCTTTGCCTTTTAGTTAACAAGAGATCTTGGAGATCTTTCCAAATAATTATTCTCTTCTGCAGCTGCCTAGTTTTTCTTTCTTTCTGTGTGCCACGGCTAGTCCTCCACTGAAGGACATTTGGGTTATGTCTAATCTTTTGCTATTGCAAAGAATGTTACCATGAATAATGCTGCATGTGCATAATTTCACATGAACAATACGCATATATATCTGTAGGAACAAGCCCCTGAAATTGAATTGCTGTAACAAAGAGTGTGCATTTGTAACTTTGGTAGATGTTGCCCATGTAGTACCAATTTTCTTTTCCACCAGCCATATATGAAAACGCCTATTTCTTCTATAGCATTGGCAATGATGTGTGCTATCAAATCTGGGAATTTTTGTCCATCTGGTTTCTCAGCACAGTGTTAATTTACATTTCTTTTATTATGTGTAAGATTGAGCCCCACCCTTGCATAGAGCCATTTTTATTTCCTTTTATGTGAACTGTTTGTTCATATTCTTTGCACTTCCTTGAGTTTTAGTCCTGTTCTTCTTGGTTTCTAGGAATTCCTTTCACACTAGGGAGATTAGCCCTTTGCCCTTACTCTGCGATATGAGTTGCACCTATTTTTCTCCAGGTTGCTTTCTGTCTTTTCTTATGGGGTATGTTTTGCCCTGCCAATTGGAAGGGTTTGTTTTGTTTGTTTTTAACGTGGCCAAACTTGTCGTTTTGGATTCTATTCGAGTTGTATTTAGAAAGGTCTATCCCTACTCTCAGCATATAAAGGAATTCTCCCATGTTTTCTCTTAGTTCTTTTATGACTTCAGTTTTACATTTAAATTTTCCATTTCTTTGGAATTTATCTCTGCTAACAGTGTGAGATGTGAATCCCATTTAATACTTTCCAGATTGTAACCTATTATTTCCTTACCATCTATTGAACAGTCCATTGTTGTCTACTAGTTTTGCTTAGTATTTTAATTTGAATCTCCCAACGGCAAGAAGAGATTACTTCAAGTTATCCTCATTCTGTGTCCTTAAAGTGCCAAAGATATCAATAGTATCTCTGTCTGCCATGAGCCCTGCTTTAAGTGAAATGAAGGAGAATCACATTGGTTCCCCTGTTAAATATCAGGAAAGGTGTAACCAGAGTAATAGACCAGCCTCCAAAGCCCTACGAGTAACAAGTCAGTACTGTGTTCCTGGCTTCTAGATTAGTCAACAAAGGTTGCATCTTCCTTTCCACAAAAATCCTGGTTGGGAAAAGGGGAAATGATTAAGAAGTACAAATTGGTAGTTATAAAATAGTCACGGGGATATAAATGACAGCATAGAGAATACACTCAATAATCCTAATCCTATCTAATAATAGACAAACATGGTAATTAACCGTACCTCGAACAAGCTTCCCATTGGCTAATCAGGGTGATATGCAAATTAACTGCCAACCAAGATGGCAGC
Organism: Myotis myotis; assembly: GCF_014108235.1. Taxonomy (NCBI): domain Eukaryota; kingdom Metazoa; phylum Chordata; class Mammalia; order Chiroptera; family Vespertilionidae; genus Myotis; species Myotis myotis. Next base: position 175,259,668 of record NW_023416313.1, on the reverse strand, counting down.
CGGCAGCCAGGCAGCTGAAGCGAACAGGAGGCTTGCTTGCTCCAGTGATGGAAGAAGCCAAGGTTCCCCACCTGCCACCGCCCAGCTCTGAGCTGCTCTCTGAGCAACTATGTTACAATTATAGAAGCTAAACAATCCCCAGAAACCTGCTTTCAGCCAGCCAGGCCTCATAGCTGGAGTTGCAACAGTGTTTCAATTATAGAAGCTAAACAAAGTCCAGATACCTGCTTTCAGCAGCCGAGGTCTCAGAGCTGGAGCTGAGCCTCAGAGCTAAAGCCAGCTCTCAGCTCCAGTGACAGCCATAGAAGGTAAATAAATCCTGGAATAAAAAAAAGAAAGAAAAAAAGGAGAGGTTGGGAGCTTCAGTCACCTGCCAGCCTGAAAACGGCCCTCAGCCCCTCACCCAGACTGGCCAGGCACCCCAGTGGGGACCCCCACACTGAAGGGAGTGTGGCCAGCTGCAAACAGCCATCACCCCCTCATCCAGGCTCATCAGGCACCCAAGCGGGACCCCACCCTGATCCGGGACACCCTTCAGGGAAAACCAGCCGGTCCCCACCTGTGCACCAGGCCTCTATCCTATATAGTAACAGGGTAGTATGCAAACTGACCCTAACAGCAGAAGGAGTGGGAATGACTGGTCACTATGACACACACTGACCACCAGGGCGTAGATGCTCAATGCAGGAGCTGCCCTCTGGTGATCAGGGCGCTCTCACATGGGAGGAGCTCTGCTCAGCCACAAGCCAGGCTGATGGCTGCCAGTATAGCGGTGGTGGTGGGAGCCTTTCCTGCCTCCTCAGCAGCACTAAGGATGTCCGACTGCAGTTTAGGCCTGCTCCCCACTGGCAAGTGGACATCCCCCAAGGGCTGCCGGGCTGCCAGAAGGATGTCTGATTGCCATCTTAGGCCCAATCCCCTGGGGAGCGGGCCTAAGCCGGCAGGTGGTCATCCCCTGAGGGGTCCCAGACTGCGAGAGGGCACAGGCCAGGCTGAGGGATCTCCCCCCCCCCCCCCCCCGCGTGTACAAATTTTTGTGCACTGGGCCTCTAGTATATATATATATAAAGAGCTAGGTGCCATCATGACCGAACAGGAGACCGGTCACCATGAAGTGCATGGAGCACCTCTCAGTCCCCCCCTTCCCCCAGCCCCCAAGCCACTCACAATGAGAAGGGCTGGTGGCGGGACAGGACTGGGGACTGTTGAGCAGCAGTGGCTGTGAGCTTAGCAGAGCAGTCAGCTGGGCGGCAGTGTGTTTCACGAAGTAGTTGCTGGGCGGGGAAGTTTCGCAGAGCATCCAGCAGTGAGCTTTGCAGGGTGGCAGCAAGCTCCATGGAGCAGTCAAGGGGTGGGGGTAGCCTCACAGAGCAGTCGAAGGTCAACAAGCATCGCGGAGCGTCCTGGGGCGAGGAGCTTCATGTAGCGTCGCAGGGCAGCAGAGGCCATGCGACAGAGGCCAGGCTAGGCCTAGGGACCCTAATGGTGCATGATTTCATGCGTGCTAGGCCCCTAGTCTATATATATATAAAAGCCTAATATGCAAAGTGTCCCCTCGGGAGTTCAACCAACTGGGAGTTCAATCGCTCGCTATGATGTGTGCTGACCAACAGGGGGCAGTGCGGAACAAAGGAAGACCCCAGCTGGCAGCCTCTAGGGACTCTACCCGTGCATGAATTTCATGCACTGGGCCTCTAGTATTGTAATAACTATGTATGGTGCCAGGTGGGTGCTGGAAATATCAGGGGGAACACTTTGTAATGTAAAGTACATGATTGTTTAACCACTATGCTGTACACCTGAAACTAATACAAAATAATATTGTAGATATTAAATAATATTATGTCTTCAGTGGGGTTTTTTTGTTGTCATTGTTTTAAAAAAAGCTCTGGTTGGCCCTAACCGGGTTGGCTCAGTGGATAGAGCGTTGGCCTGCCGACTGAAAGGTCCCAGGCTCAGTTCCGGTCAAGGGCATGTACCTTGGTTGCAGGCACATCCCCAGTAGGAGGTGTGAAGGAGGCAGCTGATTGATGTTCCTCTCTCATCGATGTTTCTAACTCTCTATCCCTCTCCCTTCCTCTCTGTGAAAAATCAATAAAACATATTAAAAAAAAAAAGCTCTGGTTGTAAAGTTCTAAGTTCTTTCTAAGATTTGGTTAATCAAGAAGCTGGCTTAAAATACCAAATAACTCATTCAATTTATTCTTGCATTGCATTCCTCTTTCCTCCCACTGAATTACTTTGCCCATCAAAATACAATGGTCACATATTTCAATTGAAAAGACATTATTAATCAAGGTTGTAATGATACTATGAATACACTTTCCCACTGAATTTCATGGACACAACCATAGCAACAAAGGCATATAAACAGGATCAGAGGTAAAGATTGGAAACGAGTACAAGAAGAGCATAAATTATAAAGACAGCAGAGAGCCAGGTGGTTTATTTTCTTTAAAACGTTCTTTTCTCATTTATCCCTTCTTTAACCCACAATGTAGACTACCTTCAATGGGGCAACCCCCTGCTAACCCCTGCTTAGGTGTGGGTAGATCTCATTTGGAGAAATTCTGAAATAAACAGACAGCTCAAGGGAAAGGATTTTCTCTCAGTGGTGTGGCACAGTTGGAAGAGCATTGGGAGAGGAGTCCAGAACTTGGGTTCTGTTCTCTATCTATGAATAACCCAGGACAAGTCACTTAATCCTTCTCCAAACCCCAATTTCCTATTCTGTAGCGTATCTTCCATCTGTCCCCACAGTTAGGTTAAGGATCAAATGAGCTAATATGTACAGAAAGGCTTTTCAAAGTACACAGAAATATGATTCAGACGGTCAGGTGGAGAAAAGAACAAATCATAGGCGCCACTCCAACACTTTCCTGTTACCATAGAAAATGCTGACTTGAGGGGGTCTGAAAACCTCAGCCGGGGGCAGTGTTGGAGTTAGAGCCCTGACCTCTCGATGCCAAGGTCAGTGCTTTTCCAAGCTGCCAACAGGTCACCAACAGGCTAGAGCATCACTCAGTCACTGGTGTGGCATGGCCTGGGTGTGGCATGGCCTGGGTGTGGCATGGCCTGGGTGTGGCATGGCCTGTAAGTGTCACCAACTGTGTGTGCTCTGGGCCAAGGCTTTCATTCCCTCTGGGTCCTGGTTCCCTTATCAAACCAAAATGGTCGGGCTGGGCAGATTCCATGTGCTCTTCAGCAATTGTGTGTTCTAAAGTGTTATCGCAATGCAAGTTTACAGACATACACACATACCTTTTATGTGTGTACAAGCCACAGAACAGGTATTGGGTTATATGAATTCCCAACCCCACCCTCATCTTCCAGGACTGCACAGCCTTCTGATCAAGTCAAATCTAAATTCCTTTGCTTGACACTCAAGATCCTACTACCACCAATCTGCCTTTATAATTTTATCACCAACTCACCTGAACCTCTTAGCCCACCGTGCTCCTCACTGTCCCCAATTATTCCTGCCACCTTCCCACCTGTCTGTGCTTTTGTCAATGCTGTCTCGGGGTTGCCATTCTTTCCCCATTATTATCAACACCCTGCCTGTCTTTGGGGTGGGAGGGTGGTGGGAAGGATCCCATTCTTCCAGCCTACCCCGTGCACATGCCATGTCACCAGGAGTGAGTCGCTATCGGGGACAAGGTACAGGATCTGCTTTCTCTGTGCCACCACAGTGCTGAGATGTGACCTCTGTAAACTCAGCAAGGGCTCCACCACCAATGCTTTCTATTTCTGAGTATATTTTAAAGTTGTTTGTTTGTTTGTTTGTTTTTATGGTTGGGGAAAAAAGGGTCCAGAGATGAAGGGCTTGGCCTAACACCTCACAGAGGAGCAAGAACACATCTAAGACAGCAGAGCTAGAAAGCAAGCCTGGCTCCCCTGACTTCTAGCCCTTGCCTCCCACAATTGATGAGTTGAATAATTGGGCATTTGTAAAGTGTGCAGGTGTGTTTACTGGGATTCTATTTTTAAGAGTGAAAAATTGAAAACCACCAAAATAACCATGAATGCATTAGAGTACTTCCAGACTATGAAAGATTATGAAGTCATTAAAGTATTTTAATGGAGTCATTTGGAGTCTTTGAAGAGCGGGGCATCATGGGAAAATAGCCATGACAGCTGTCAACCAATGAAGACAGGTGTATGGGAATATGAATGCCGTAATTCATCTTTATAAAAAGGAAGCACACACATACAAAGCTAGCAAAGACAGACCTAAACCATTAATAGTGCTTCACTGCACTGGGAGAATTACATGGAAAACTTTCTTTCATTTTCTGTTTTCTACACAGGTATTGTGTATGCATGGATGTGCTATGGACATGCACTATTTTTATAATTAGAAAAAAGTTAGGATCCAATATTCAACTATGGTAGTGTTTTAAAGTTAAATAAAGAATAAACTCAAATATAAAAGCTCTAGGGAAAAGGGGGGTTAAGATCCATCCATTTGAAGACATAAAACATCAAAAAAGAAAGACCTTCTTTGTCAGGTACTCCCTCTGCTTCTACGAAGGGCAGAAGGCCACCTGGGCCAGCACATGGCACCTGCCTGAAGTCATGACACAAATGCAAACAGGTGAGTGGCTCAGGGTTGTGACTGTTGCAATCACTGCCCTGGGTGGTATCAGACCTACAACTTATTTGCTTCCCTGGTTTAAGAGTTTCTAGGATTAGACCTTGAGCAAGTGCTTAAGATAAGACATTGTTTACTTATAGAAACCAGGCGAGACTTTCCTGCCTGGCCCCTGGATGGTCTGAGGGCGCCTCCCACACCACTTTACACAGGTGAACTGCTTCCTGTCCCTGTCCCTCCTAATGCATTCTTGGTTACAACAGAAATTATAAGGAACCAGAAGTCCAAAGTCCTGGGCTGTAGCTCTTTCACCAATGGCAAAACATGGGGCCAGTTACTTTCTCTCTGAACCAGAGTTACCGCATCTATAAAATGACACTAACTCAGCCCACCTCCCAAGATTTTCATGCCGTGTTTAGAATATTATATAGCTGTGCCTTGGAATTATATGCAGGTATTAAAAGGACTGGGGATAGGGTCTCTGTATGAATGTGGAAAGAGCACCAACATGGATTAGTAAGTGTGAAAACACCGGGCACAGAATAGAATGTACTGAGTGCTCTCATCTGAGTGGGCCTAGAACTGACAGGTTTTAGGTGCTAGATGATTCATCCCTGGACTCTTGAGAAACCTAAACAGTCTCAGAGTGAGATAGGGATGAGACGAGGAAGGAGTTTTCTAGCTTTCATTTTTGTACCATTTGGTCTATCTTGTGTGTACTCCTTTTCTTAAAACATAATTTAAATAAAAATGGATAATGCTCCCTACCTCATGGACAGGTTGAAAAGGCTAAGTGAAGCATTCTGCAAAAGAAGCATCTCTGTAAAGGGTAACACAGTTCACCAATATTACTTCATCCTCCTAAACAGAATCAAATATCTGTTTATTGAACTCTGTTCTAAAATAGTTAAGAATCACCCAGTTGAAAACTTCCATCTTTAAAATTCTTAATGGTTTGCGCCGAAACCGGTTTGGATCAGTGGATAGAGCGTCGGCCTGCAGACTGAAGGGTCCCAGGTTCGATTCCGTTCAGGGCATGTACCTGGGTTGCGGGCGCATCCCCAGTGGGGGTGTGCAGGAGGCAGCTGATCGATGTTTCTCTCTCATTGATGTTTCTAGCTCTGTATCTCTCTCCTTTCCTCTCTGTAAAAAATTAATAAAAAAATAAAAAATAAAATTCTTAATGGTTTGAAACATGAGGCCAGTGATTATCTGAGGATGCTGTGCAGGCCCCCCAGAGCTTTGCCCACCCCTCCACATCACTGGTGTGAGGCCATGCCACCATCCAACTGTGCTCCCTGCTCCTTTCTGGCCGTGTCCCTGGCAGTTCTCTACACAGTAGCTACAGGGAACAAGTAAAAATATAAGCCAGATTATGTCACTGCTCATGACCTTCCAATGGCTCTCAACTCAGGCAAAGTGAAATTCCTTACATGGCCCTAGCTAATCTTTGCCCCTGCCAATTCTCAACCTCTCCTCCTTCCCTCTCTCCATGGTTCCTGCCATGGGTCTCTTGGCTGTTCCTGGCATACCAGCTCCTCCTTCCTCAGGGCCTCTGTACTCCCCCATGTTCATTACTCAAATGTCACCTTCTCAGAAGAACCTCCTCTGATCATCTTTTTACCCCTCACCTAAGGATATGTTTTTATTGATTTGAGGAAAGAGGAAGAGAGAGAGAGAGAGAGAGAGAGAGAGAGAGAGAGAGGGAGATCAATATGAGAGAAACATCAATTGGTTGCCTCCTGTATGTGCCCCAACCAGAGACAGAACCCTCAACCTAGGTATGTGCCCTGACCTGGAATCAAACCCACAACCTTTTGGTGTATGGGACAATGCTCCAACCCATTGAGTCACCCAGCCAAGGCTGATCACCTAGTTTCAAATTACAGCCCTTGACACATATGCTCACCCTGTCCCTTTTCCTGGTTTATTTACCTCCATAGCACTTATCACCATATATTTTTCTTATTGACTAGAGGCCCAGTGCACAAAATTCATGCACGGGGGGTGGGGGACTCTCAGTCCAGCCTGCACCTTCTCTAATGCTTCTCACAATCTAGGACTGCTGGCTCCTAACTAACTGCTCACCTGCCTGCCTGCCTGCCTGATTGCCCCTAACCACTTGCCTTCCGGCCTGGTTGTCCCTCAACTACCCCCCCTACCAGCCTGATCGCCCCCAACTGCCCCACCACCACCACCGCTGGCCTGATCGCCTCCAACTGCCCTCCCCTGCCAGCCCGATCCCCCTAACTGCTCTCCCCTGTTGGCCTGATTACCCCTAACCACCTCTGCCTCAACCCCGCCACCATGGCTTTGTCCAGAAGGATGTCCAGAAGGTCTCCTGGTCTAATTAGCATATTACTCTTTTATTAGTATATATTCTGTTTTTTGCCCATCTTCCCCACTGTCGAGTATGCTCATGAGAGTGGGGAGAGTTGGTTTTGTTGATTGCTGCATCCCTAGTCCCTAGGATGGTGCATGATAGCAGGCGCTTGGCCCATATGGTTTTGACTGAATTCCATAGGGAGATGGAATAACAAGTTGAATTAGTTTACTTAACTACCTGGCAAAAGAAAAGACAAGAAAAACTTGAGTAGGTAGGTGGGCCACCCACCTTTTTGGGGTGCAGTGTTAAAATGGGAAGGGTGTGTGCGTGTATGATGAAAGCAGGAAAGAAACCAGAGCAAAGAGACCATTTTGACAAGATTTATGGGTAGACATGAGTCATGCAGCTATCGATTGTCATAAAGGGCTTCCAGCTGTCAGGCAATGTTCATGCTAAAGCCTTCCGGAGCACAGGGGGAACATTCTTGCAACAAGGGAACACAGAATCAATACAGCTATTAGAATAAATACAAATATTAATGGTGATAAAGCAGGCAGATTAAATATTTACTCCATGCTTGGGATAAACGAATTAGCCGATCCTGGAGCCTGGGGAGCACGGGGCGTTTCCTGGGCAGATGGCGTCAGATTGGAGGAACAATTCCCTCCTCCCATAACCCCGTGACCCCGCTGGGGCTGGAACCCTGGTGGTGGGGCTACTGTCAGTTTCCCAGCTATGCTTCCCCAACTCATATGGCTCAGGCGTGTGGCTGACTCTTTATCAGAAATCTGAAGTCCTTAAGAATGAATCATGGGAGGGCTTATAAGAACAAACACTGAGTAACTGTCCTACTCATCAGTCCACTGGGTGGACTCCCATTCTCGTCTGTGCGTCATGAGGAAACCAGAGGGGACCAGAACCTGTACGAGAGAAAGGCCTATGTAGACACTCCCAGTCCACCCAATGAGAGGTACTCTATTTCCTTCAACACACCTATCCATAGCTCCGATGGCTAGCCAGGCCACTGGAGCATGTTCTTTGAATTGCCTGAGGTCTGATCTTCCACAATAAGGGGGCAGGGGGGGGGGTATCTAATTCTTGGAGAAGAGCAATGTCTTTCTGCTTTGGGGAAAGCTCTGCCCCTCTCTCACCAACTATTTCCACCTTCCTGTTCAGCCTCGTTCCTCTCCTTTCCTTCTCTCTGTCCCTCTTAGATCCCACTTCTATTTCTCTCACCATTTCCAGCGACTATCACAGTGCATTGAGGTAGAGGGTATTAGTGGGCGGAGTGGGGGGGGGTGGCTGCGCGGAGGGGAGACACACTATTTCTTCTGGATGTTTTTTCATTCCTGGAAGTCTGGGCAAGTTAGTATTTGGTTCACTTATTTCCTTACACCCATGCTTATCCTAAAAAAAAAATAAGGATTTAATTAAAATATAAAGAAATATGAAGAAATAAAAAAATTAGGAATCAAAAAGATAAGGCAAGGGACAAGACATAAAATGGAATTAGGAACAGAACACAGCTAATATAAAATGCATGACAGTAAGTCTTATGCCTTTAATTAGAAGGACTAGAAATTCAATTCTAAATTTTCTAGCTGAGAAAAGTACATCAGTAACATGAACCCTAGGGTCTATCTGATTCAAAGAAATAAAACAGTGAGAAACACACACCTGACCCAATACCAACAGGAAAAAGAAGTTTTTTCTGTTGAGGCAATATAATGAATGATGACTCAACAATGTCTTTAGAATGGGCACAGTGACAGTGTAATACAGGGGTCCTCAAACTATGGCCCGCGGGCCACATGCAAATACAAATATTGTATTTGTTCCCATTTTGTTTTTTTACTTCAAAATAAGATATGTGCAGTGTGCATAGGAATTTGTTCATAGGTTTTTTTTAAACTATAGTCCGGCCCTCCAACGGTCTGAGGGACAGTGAACTGGTCCCCTGTTTAAAAAGTTTGAGGACCCCTGGTGTAATAGATCTAGTTCTTAGACAACCTCTCCAGGAAAATCTTGGGCATCTCTGCATAGCACCATTTAGTGAAAGCAATTCTAGGGAAGTCCAGGCCACAGACATCTGCTGGTCTGACACACCCAGTCCCAAACTGCAGCCCACAGGTGGGCTTGGGTAGGTGGGACTGTCTTGTGATGGTCACTGCTGTTACTGTGAAGTTAATGCCTCTAGGAGGAGCATGCGTGTGTTCCACTTCTCCACCCTAGTGCTTTAATCCAGTCACTTCATACATTCATGTTGCTTTGGAGACCCCATTGATTTATCTACTCATTAAGCAGGTGTTTCTAAGCACTTTTTATTGCTTAGCACTGTTCTCTGCAAACTAGCAAACGAAACACATTCTTCCTCAGGAAGCTTAAATCCTAGTGGAAAACAACAGGCAATAGACAATTAAGTGAAAATATGTGGTATATCAGATAGCTAAGTTTTATAGAAAACAATAAAGCAAGAAAGGGAGAGGGAGTGCTAGAGGGAGAAACATTCTATAGAGCAGCCTCACCGCCAAGGCTGCTTTTGAGTAATGACCATAAAGAAGTGGGGCACCTATGTGGATACCAGGAGGAGCAGCAAGTGCAAAGGCCCTGAGGTAGAAAGGGGCTTGCGTTGTTGGAGAAACAGCCCACAAGCTACTGTGATCAGATCAAACAGCAAAGGTGAGCCACAAAACCATTAAAGGGAAGAAGAAATGGTAGACGGGCAGGTAGCAAAAGACCTAGTAGATCATTGTGGGTACTTCAGGGAAGCCATTGGAGGGTTTTGAGGGGAGAATTGACATCATCTTACTTAGGATTAGAAGGACTGCTCCGATTGCGGGATGCAGTAGGAGTTCAGCTGACAGATTATTCCAATCATCCAGATTTAGAAAAATGGAGCGATTGTGCATTCTTCAACTTCCCCATAAGTATGGTTTCTGGCAGACTTTCAGTGGTGTCCCTGGCAAGAAGCAGGCATGTAGCCCATTCTAGGGAGAGCTTCAGATTTTAACTGTCAGCAGAGTTGAGAGCATGAACCAAAGAGCGAGACTAAGACCAGCACCTGAGGAGACAACCCCCCTCCCCTTCGCAGAGGTAAGCTGAGAGAGTCCTCAGACCTCCATCTTCGTCCACTCTAAGACACAGGTGGCTCACACCCCCAGAGCAGGGCTACACCTGCGGCCTGGAAAACAGTCAAGCAGCAGAAACAAAGGGACTTTCATCTCAGCCACTAAAGAAAAGGGTGCCTATGGAAAGCTTCAGTTTGAGAAAGTCCCTTTGTGAGGCCTCTAAGTCAAACCAATGGGAAAACAAACAGAAAGGTAATAAGTCAAAGACTGGCTTCGTGGGATTATAATAATCAGCTGAAAAGTAATTAAAAGCCAGGGGACCCTGATCCTGGCTGATGGCCTTGTTATAGAGAACAATATCCCTTTCTTCTGGTCTAAAGGTCAGTGTTTCCATGTGTCCTAGCAGTTAAGGCACCTGAGCAGGAAGTGCCCTCCACAGGTGGCCCAAGCCTTCGAGACAGCAGCCACGTGGAGTGGGAGAGAGCCCTGGGCACCCCACCTCTGCAGCTCACTGCGTGGTAACCTCGAGCAAGTCATGCCTCCTCTGCGAGCCAGTTTCTCATCTGGAGATGAGAGTTTTGTGAGGACTAAATGGGATTATAAACATAAGAACTCGGCACAGTTCATAATAGGGACTTGTTCTGTTCATATTGTTTCCCTCTGCCTTTCCCCTGCCCCCACACAGGCTGACCAAGATCAGGCCTCAAGCAAGTCCCCCACCATTGCTCCAGCACATCTGACTGCTTTTCCATCCCACTGGCCTTTCCCGGGTGCAGGCTAAGGAAGTCTGAAGCTCCCTGTCCTCGAGGAAGGCCCGTGAAACCCACCCTGAGACTTGAGCAGTTTGTTCCTAAGGAAGGCCAGCAGGTCCCTGGCACATTCCTCCGGCTCTCTCGGGCCCCACACTCATCCATGCACTGCCCCGGCCCATGCACACCTGCCCTAGGGAAGACTCCACGAGGGGAGCAGGAAACGTTCCAGAGAGGCCCCGTGAGCTCCCACGAGGACTCGGGCTCCTGCAAACTCGGTGCATATTTCCCTGAATTTCTCTTTCTACCAAATAAAGAAAATGCAAGGTTGCAAACAGGGCTTCATGTTTCAAGGCAGACAGAAAAGAGGACGTTCCTTTGTGGAAGAGAATAATTTTTCTGGGTTTTAATGTTGAAGCAAACTCTGTTCAGGTTGAAAGAACATGACCTGCCTAGGGTCTCCATCTAGTCTAGGAGAACCAGGGATTACGCCACAGAGGATCCCAACTCTCTGTGACCAGGTGTCCTTGCCGGCTCCCCAGCCTCTGTCCCGGCCCCTTCCGGGACTGTGGAAGCTGCAAAGAGGCTGGGAGCCAAGTGGCAGACACAAGAGATACACCAAGGCAAAGAGGGGGACTGAGTCGTGCAAAAGATGAAGCCCGAGAGGGTAGATGTCAAAAGTCACGCTGCCAACATCTGGAGCCACTGGAGGCCCAGACCTCTCCATCACAGCCCTCCCCTGGGAGAGGATGCTCAGCTTCTCCTCATCCACAGGCACGGTGACTCACAGCGCTTGAAATAATTTAACTCCAGTCCTTCCACCCAAGGAAGCCACGGTGCTAACTGCTCCCCGCCCTTCCTAGAGTTGCTTCTGTCTAAAGACACTAGACCACCCGAATCCGAGCCCCTCTTCTCTGGCCAGATTTGGGGGCTTCCAGATTTCCTCCCGCACATGCTCCTGTCAGATACCTGTCTCCCTCTGTGGGCACCTTTCCACGGGAGGTTGGTTTTTATCAGCCTCAATCCAAGACACTCCACTCATCCTGACTTCCAATCCAAGTTTCCGCATGTCTCACCTCAGCTCCATAGGCGTGGACTGTTCCCAGGTGATGGGACGATCTTGCCACTTCAACTGTATAGACCAGCGGTTCTCAACCCGTGGGTCGCGACCCCTTTGGCAGTCGAACAACCCTTTCACAGGAGTCGCCTAAGACCATCCTGCATATCAGATATTTACATGACTATTCATAACAGTAGCAACATTACAGTTATGAAGTAGCAATGAAAATAATTTTATGGTTGGGTCACAACATGAGGAACTGTATTTAAAGGGCCAGAAGGTTGAGAACCACTGGTAGAGACTCAGAACTTCAGAGTATCCAGGGAGCTTAAAAGTCATCCCGTCCTTACAATGCTTGAATCCCTTTTGCCCTGATTAGTGGGGAGTGTCCTCCTTGATGCGATAAGAACTGTCACCCTCACAGCCCCAGGGAACCAACCGCCTCTGCTGGACAGATACCCTCCTGACCCCCTAGTGCACACAAAATCCCCTTCCTCCTTGCAGGCCAAGGCACTGACCTACCTTCTCTGGTTCTTTCTTTTCTCCTGGCTAAACATCTTCTATTCCTTCTGCGCCTGCCCAGACGCTTCCGTCCTGCATTTCCTCACCGGCCCAACTGCTCTTCTTTAAATATGCTCTGGGCTCACCGTGAGGGCTTCTCTCACCTTGATGTGCGTACAAATCACCTGGGCTCTTCCAGCGCCGCTCCCTATGGATTCCAGGTCTAGGTGGGGACAGGGACTCTGAGTTTCCCACAGGCTCCAGGCAATGCTCCAGGCGATGCCACTGGTCACCACTTTGAGGAGGAGGACTTCCACTCCGGATGTTGTTTCTACTTGGAATCACCTGGATTGTGTTAGAAAGTGACTCTGGGCTTTCCCCATCCAAACCTCCTGAATCAGAATCTGTAGTTTAAGAAGATCCACAGGTGCATACAGAGCATGCCCTTTAAAGCAGGGGTTCGCAACCTTGGCTGCACATTAGAATCACCTGGGAGTCTTTTTAAAAATCCTGATTTCTGGGCCTCATCCTCTGGAAATTCTGTTTCTTTGTTATGGGGTGGGGCCACCACATTAGTAATAAAGAAACAGAATTTCCAGAGGATGAGGCCCAGAAATCACGATTTTAAAAAGACTCCCAGGTGATTCTAATGTGCAGCCAAGGTTGAGAACCACTGCTTTAAAGTTTGAGAAAACAGAGGTTGACCACCATGGCTGCTTATTAGAATCACCTGGGAAAGTGGAAAACAACCCCTTGGCCCAGACCAGGGGTGGGCAAACTTTTTGACTCGAGGGCCACAATGGGTTCTTAAACTGGACCGGAGGGCCGGAACAAAAGCATGGATGGAGTGTTTGTGTGAACTAATATAAATTCAAAGTAAACATCATTACATAAAAGGGTACGGTCTCTTTTTTTTTAGTTTTATTCATTTCAAACGGGCCGGATCCAGCCCGCGGGCCGTAGTTTGCCCACGGCTGGCCCAGACCCATTACATCAGAGGGTGGGATCCAGACATCAGTGGTTTTAAAGCTCCCCGGTGATTCCAATGTGCAGGGTTGGGAACTCGGCCACAGAGCATCTTAAAGTGCATGCCCTACCGCTGAGACCACAGCCCAGGAAGGACAGGACATGCTGTGTCGCCTTGAACTTCTCAGGTCACAGCTTGAGGTCCCACAGCTCCCAGCAGCCACCCCCAATGCCGGGTTTTGAGGCAGAACAGAGCTGTGGTTAGGAGCTCTCTCCCAAAGTCAGGTAGACCTAGATTCCCATCCTGACTCCAGCATTTATCGGCTGCATGACCTCAGAAAATGTACCTAATTTCCCTGTGTTCATTCCCTCGTGTGTAAAATACAACCAAGAGTACCTACCTCTTACAGTCACTGTGAGGGTTGAATTGAGTGAGAAAAGCAGATACAGTTCTCCGCACCAGCCCCACAGAAATGCTTAATATTGGTTAGTGGCCACTAGGAACACTGATGCTAAAATCCCTGGATGTTTTGCAAGTGCTCCTACAATTAAGTCATTGTGTCAGCTGAGGTTTCCCTTTGCAAGCAACTCCTGCTTAACTGATTCTCGCTAACCTGTGCAGAACAGAAGTCTGTTAGAAGTATTAGAAGACTGTGCCCAAAACTTAGCGCAGGAAGCGGCCAGCTCCAGCGATGTCAGTCAGCTGGAAACTTTCCAGTGCTATCCTGGGAATGACTCGGTCCTAATAGCTTCCACTCAGCTTAGCATTCGAGTTTCCAAGCAGAGTCTGACATTGCTCAGCTAGGACCACTCACCCCCTTTGTGGAGTGCGAAGGGGTCCCATGAATAATGCTCCCAACAGGACCACTGGAAGGAAGCTAGTTCTCCAGAGAAACCAGAGCCTGTCACCTAAGAAAAGGTGGAGCCAAACCGGTTTGGTTCAGTGGATAGAGCATTGGTCTGCGGACTGAAAGGTCCCAGGTTCGATTCCGGTCAAGGGCATGTACCTTGGTTGCAGGCACATCCCCAGTAGGAGGTGTGCAGGAGGCAGCTGATGGATGTTTCTCTCTCATCAATGTTTCTAACTCTCTATCCCTTTCCCTTCCTCTCTGTAAAAAATCAATAAAAAAAATATTTTTTTTTAAAAAAAGGTGGAGGCTGGCCAGGCGAAAGGAGATATCCACCTCTACCCTATTGAATTTGAACTCAAAGGCACATAAAGAGAGAGAGAGAGAGAGGAAGAGAGAGAGAGAGAGAGAGAGAGAGAGAGAGAGAGAGAGAGAGAGAGAAGGCAGGAACATGCATTTATTCTTACTAATTTTTTAATGGAGGTTGTTATTTTTTCGAGTGTAATTTTTAAAAATATGGTTTTATTGATTTTTAGAGAAAGAGGAAGGGAAAGGTATAGAGAGCTAGAAACATCAATCACTGCCTCCTGCACACCTAGTGGGGATCAAGCCAACAACCCTGGCATGTGCCCTGGCTGGGAATCGAACTTGCAACCTCTTGGTTCATGAGTCGATGCTCAACCACTGAGATACACTGGCCAGCTTCGAGTGTTTTTTTAATGACAGCTTTATTGAGATATAATGCACATACCAATAAAGTTCACCTTTTAAAAATAATTCAGTGGGTTTTAACATAGTTACAGAGTATCACTACATCTAATTCTAGGACATTAAAAAAATTTTTTTTATTGATTTCAGAGAGAAAGGGAAAGGGAGAGAGAGAGAGAAACATAATGATGAGAGAATCATTGATTGGCTGCCTCCTGCATGCCCCCCACTGGAGATCAAGACTGCAACCAGGGTATGTGCCCTCTACCAGAATCGAACCTGAGACCCTTCAGTCTGTAGGCCAATGCTCTATCCACTGAGCCAAACCGGCTAGGGCTGTTATAGCACTTTCTTAATAGTAGAATTCAGGTACTAATGATTGACAAGACAAAGGGACAAAGAATGTAGTACTCACACATCTGGACCCTGCTCTTATCTTTACAATTCTTTCAGTTCACGGTCAACTGCAAATATCAGACCACATCCATGGAGCAGAAACCATGTCTGGTTTCTCAAGAAATACTCAGCACCTCCCTTCTGTTTGGTTGGCTTATTCCTTCCTAGGTTCATTCTTCCCACCGAGGCACAATGCTCAGGAAAGTGAGAAGACCCATCCTGACTCCAGTCTGATGCTTACTCCTAAGTAGCCTGGGCTCCCAAATATGTAGTCTCCTGTACCCTGTAATGTGGCCATGGTCTGACCGAGCATCCAGAAGGAGGCCTATCAACTGGGATGGATTTCTCTCCTGTTTTTAGTTCCTTCATCCAGGGATTTCCAAGATGTGGTCCACGGACTGCCTGAGCCAGATTCACCTGGTGGGGGGGGGGGGGGGGCAGCGGTTACAACCCCTGAACTACTAAAGCAGAACTCCGGAGGATGGATCCTGAAAAGCCTACGTTTGGAACAAGCTCCTTACGGATTCTTACATGCACTCAAGTATGAGACACAGACATCTGAAAGTATTAATGTTTTAGGTAAAAGTGATTTGTGAGTGGCAAAGTGCTATACATGTATCAGGTCATCACTATTTAAGAAAGTTGAAAGTTGGGGTGAGGTGGGGTGTAGGATTTTCTTCATTGTTTCTTAACAAATCTAGCTTATTGCTCCATCTAGGGATAGACTTTATAGTCCCATTGTTTCTATAGTTTAGAAAAAGCCCAAATGAGGTTAAGCTGAAATGATTTCTTCTTGCTCAATCTTATGAAGCCAGAGAAATCTACATTGCCTAGCTCTCAGAACACTTGTTTAGGAGAGGTCTTCAATACAACTTATTTCTCACACTGTCCAGAAATAACATGTAAATGAGACAATGTGCATAAAAGCACCTGGCAGGGATAGTCGCAATATTTTTAGTCCCCTTCCTTTTGGAATTTCCCCCAAACACAGGCCCTTTAGAAAGATTTGTTTTTTAAAATGCATTAACTAAACAACAACTAATTCATTTTACTGTTCATTAATCCAGGCCGAAACCCACCCGGAAGGATGGACTGGCGCTTCTCATTAGTATGCGGCAGGAAGCTGCCCTACCAGGAGCTGTCATCCGCGAGTCCACGTAAGGAAACCAGGAACTTGAGTCCATCTGCAAGTCTCTTCATGACGAACACCTCACTTCTCTCAGATTTGAATTATCTGGGGAACCGTGACTCTCCCTCGGGGGCGAGTGCATGCGTGTGTGTGTGTGTGTGTGTGTGTGTGTGTGTGTGTGTGTGTAACCAGACAGTGTCACTGAAACACACTAATTTTCTCGTGCCGTTTGCATGTCCCTGCCCCCCGCCTGCCCCTTCTGCAGAAGCACCCATTTGTCCCAGAGGGAACTCGGAGGGTGACAGCAGGAATGCAAAGAGTTCACATTCAGTTTTGACCCTCAGAAGAGATCACTTGAAAGCACAGGAAGACACATTTTAAAAGCCAGGTTTTGTCCTGAGAGACCAAATTTTCTAAATCCCTTCAACTCCTAGTACTGCAAGGGCCAGGGACTCTGGGCCAAGTCCTAAAGCAAACCTGCCTCCATGGTGCCAGGAACACCCCTTCCACCATCAGGGGCCAAGGCTCCCCCAGCCCAGGAATGAGGAGGGTGTGGCTGAGGGGAAGGAGCCCAGGTCTCTCTTTCACCCCAGGGGGGTGTGAGGAGGAGAGAGGAAAGCTGGCAGGCATGTCCTCCCTTTCCTTCCTCTTGGGATGAAAACTGGTGAAAATGCACAGGGCGGTTTGAGGCAGCTGAGAACAGAGTGGGCAGAGGGAGAGGGCTGCTGTCTTCCTTATGAAACTTAGCATGTGGTCCTGCCCAGCGTGCTCTGGGCAGCGGCACAGCCTCTGGCAGACAGGTGAGTTCCTGATCAGGTTGGAGGGCCTGGGGCCGGTGCACCCGCAGGGGCCTGGTCTGTTCTGGACTTCTGGGCCGATACAGAGATGCCCACCCTCTGCCCCTGCTTTCCTTTCCTCGAAAACTCTGACCATCAACTAACATTGTGGTATTTACTTGCTTGTTTCTTTTCTCTCACTGGAATTTAAACTCCAGACTTTGAAAAAAATATATATTTTTATTGATTTCAGAGAGGAAGGGAGAGGGAGAGAGAGACAGAAACATCAATGATGAGAGAGAACCATTGATTGGCTGCCTCTTGCACACTCTCTACTGGAAATAAGCCTGCAACCCGGAAATGTGCCCTTGACCAGAATCAAACCCGGGACCCTTCAGTCCGCAGGCCAATGCTCTATCCACTCAGCCAAACTGGCTAGAACAAGGCAGACATTCTGGTCTGTTTTGTTCACTGCCACATCCCAGCCAATGCAAGGATAATAACTCACTATTATGGGTACAACTTGTCCATGGTCCTCACCTGCAAAGCCCTCCTCGAACTTCTCTGGGACTCTGTTTTCTGTTCTAGAAAAATGGTCAAGTTGGGCTCAGTGATCTCCAAGGGACCTTCCATTCCTTGGTTCTGATTCCCTAGGAGTTTCGATTCTCTCCACGTGGGGGCAGCAAGGGACAGTGAATGGCAGAGGGCTGGCAGGTAGCGCGCAGCTCACACTGCCGCGTTGACAAGTGAGGGGACCTTGCCAAGGTCTTCACTGCCTCCATCCCGCTCCCCTCGCCCTCCCTCCCCCCCCCCCACCCCTCTCCTTCCTCCAGTCTCAGAGAGGAGTCTGAGCTCTGCTTTCTGTGTGTGCCAACCCAGTTCCAAGCATTAAGTCACAAGTTTGAAAATTAAACAAGGCATGTCAATTGGGGCTAAAAACAGACCAGAGACCAAAGCAATCAGACACGCCTGGGATAGGCAAATTACTACAATAGCTGAGCACTGAATTTAGCTCCAAATTCCTGGACATTGAGCAGGGCCAGCATCAGGGTGAGGTGAGTGAGGCATCGCTCAAATATGAATGTAAGATGGGGAACAGCCCAGATCCTGTCATCAAGGTAAAATAATATTTTACTGCAATATTTCCAAAAATCCAAATTAAATATATATATAGAATGAAATGTCAAAAATTTGAATGAAATTACATAAAAAATTGTATATAGGGCAGTGGTTCTCAAGTTGTGAGTTGCGACCCCTTTGGTGGTCGAACGACCCTTTCACAGGGATCGCCTAAGACCATCCTGCATATCAGATATTTACATTACGATTCATAACAGTAGCAACATTACAGTTATGAAGTAGCCACGAAAATAATTTTATGGTTGGGTCACAACATGAGGAACTGTATTTAAAGGGCCAGAAGGTTGAGAACCACTGATGGGGGCACACTTTTTTGTTTGTTTGTTTTAGTATCAATATGGCTACGCACAGCACAGTCAGGTCTTATTTAGGGTTTGGTATTTTGTTCATCGTGTTTTATTGCTTCTTAAAAATTGCATTATTGCATCCAAATATTATTTATCTTAATTACAGAGATTTCAGTTTTCCAAAGTGAGTGTTTCCCTTCACACCCCTGCCCCCCCCCCCCCCCCCCGCCCCCCAGTCCCAGGCCTGCCAGGTCCCTCTCACCAGGAAACATCAGATTCACTCAAGATTCCCCTGGCCCACAACCCCTGGCCAGGCAGCCTACAGGCCTGAATGTCCTCGTGCGAACCTGACAGACACACAGCACGCAGGCAGCCCAACGTCGGGCACCAGCCTCCCCGGCCTTCTCAACACAGTGCTCCAGGCAGCAGTATCTTCTGATCAGAGCTGGCAGATGAGACAAAATCTTACAAATAAAGAGCTGGGAACTCATCTCAAATAGGAACAACTGGCATAACGTTGTAGAGATGAGGCTGAGGAAAGTTACAGGCCCAAGGCTCCATCTAGGCCGACAGATGGAAGCACAGAACTGGGGACAGAGCTGCAAGGGTGAGGACACTGCTGCTCCTGGCCAGCGCTGTCCGACAGGACTTCCTGCAATCACAGAAAAGCTCTACGGCCTTAGCTGGTTTGGCTCAATGGATAGAGCATCGGCCTACGGACTGAGGGGGGTCCCAGGTTCGATTCCAGCCAAGGGCACATGCCTGGGTTGCGGGCTTGGTCCCCAGTAGGGAGCATGCAGGAGGCAGCCAATCAATGATTCTCTCTCATCATTGATGTTTCTCTCTCCCCCGCTCCTTTCCTCTCTAAAATCAATAAAATATATTTTTTTTTTTAAAAAAAAAGCTCTACGTTTGGCCATATGTAGCCACCAAACACATGGGGCTATTGGGCACTTGAAATGTGCCCGAGGAACTGAATTTTTAAATTTATTTAATTCAGGTTAATGTATATTTAAATTTAAGTGGCCACCTGTGAGTACTGGCCACGGTATGACAGTGCAGCTCCAGGTCAGCGGTCCTCGGATTTAGCTTGCATTAGAACCATGTGCAGGGTGTGCTAAAGCAGAATGCTGAGCTCACCTCAGTTTCTGGTTCAGTGAGTCTGGGCTGGGACCTGAGAATCCACATTTCTAACAACTTCCCAAGGTGAGGCTGCTGCTGGCTGGGGACCCTGAGAGCCATTGATCCCGACAGTGTCCTGATTCCGAACAGCTGTGGGATATTGAACACATCACTGTCTTGGGCGTTGGCTGCTTGAAGCAAAGCGGCAGCCTGGGCTTTGGAGACAGATATGGATTCAATCCCTGCTCCTCCATTACTTAGCAACATGACCATCCATAATCCACTCCATCGCAAAATCTAAATAATAGTACATACTAAGCAGGGTAATTACAAAGATAAAATGTGATAAAGTATATATATGCCATTTAATACATATATATATAAAATTATCAATGTGTTGGTCATTATTTATTCATGCAACAAAAATTTAATGAGGACCTACTATATGCCACAGATGATATGGCTTCAACAATAACTTACATTGCAGCAGTTGCCTCTCCAGAGGAAACTGGGCAATGTCTGAAGACATCTATGGTTGCCATGGCTCAGGGATGGTCCTGGCATTGAGTGGGTGGAGCCAGCGATGCTACTCAGTACCCACAGTGTCCAGGATGGCCCCCACAGAGAATGACCTGACCCCAATGTCAGCAGTGCCAAGGTAGCGAGACCCTGTGTTACAGTAACTGTCCCCCCTGGATGCTGGTGTCATTATCTTGTCCTTGGACCCCAGATCTTATTTCCTTTTTAATCCCTCAGGAGTGGGTCCTTAAGGGGTTTGTTTGGCTTGGCTTTAGTGATCCAGACATAACATTTCCTCAGCCTTCCCTGTGCTGGCGCTGCACCAGGACAGTCATGGCAGGTCTACCAGGCGCTGTGCCCGGGCAGTCATGGCAGGTGCCAGGTAGGTGAAATCTGACTTCCAGACTTCTCTCTGCCTCCCCGTCACCACCATTCATGACTCTCAGGAGCCCCGGTTCCCTTGATATAGAATTCTTCCTCCTCCTCTTATGAAAACCTTGAGAGAGAAATCTGCACACACCCATCTGATCTTGCCGAGCCAAGATTTTCAGTTGCCCCTACTCAAGCTCTTCACCCCACTGCTGCCTTCTCACCTTGCCTTCACCTGCACCCCCACCTCTCCACACCACCCAGCACCCCCTCAGTATACATTTTAAGATCATTTTCTGCTCAGAAAATATGTGTATTAAATGAGATTATATATGGTGTATACTAGTGACCCAGTGCACAGATTCATGCACATTGAAAGGAAATTAATTAGAAGGTGGCTAGTGGGGCGGGACTGGGCGAAACAGGCTGGACACATCTTGGAACCAACCTCCCACGGTCCCTCCCCTGCCAGCCGCACCTGGGGTGGTGCCGTGGCTCAAAGGGCATCTGCAGAGTGAGCAGGGTCCCTCCAGCAGGTGGGGTCTCTCGGCCTGGCCTGTGGGGGTCAGCCGAAATTGGCTCTCCAACATCCCAAGGGGTCCCAGAGTGTGAGGGCACTCTGCAATGTTGCTGTCATACAGGGTGTGGAACGCAAACACAAGTGTGCAGTAAACCAGATTTGGGGCCAATGGTGCCCCAGCAATAATATAACCCATGGCCAAAGGTGGAATCATGCGGCCCCGCAAGGAATCAGGCTCCCTCCTCTCTGGTTTTGGGGTGTGTCACCCAAGAATCACCACTGCCAAGTCACTACAGCTCGGCAGCTCCTGCATTGAGTGTCTGTCCCCTGGTGGTCAGTGCACATCATAGCTACCAGTCGGACACACACTTAGCATATTAGCCTTTTATATATAGAGACTAGAGGCCCGGTTCACGAATTCATGCATGGGTGGGGTCTCTCAGCCTGGCCGGCAATCGGGGCTGATCAGGGCTGTCTTGCCCAGTCCCGACTGGGGCCAATCAGGGCCAGCTGGTCAGTGGGGAGGGACCATGGGAGGTTGGCTGGCTACAGAAGGTTGGCTGTGGGAGTACAATGACCATCAGGGGGCAGCTCCTGCATTGAGCATCTGACCCCTGGTAGTCAGTGTGCATCATAGCTACCAGCCAGTCATCCAGTCATCTGGTCATAATAGTCACTTAGGCTTTTATATATAGAGACTAGAGGCCCGGTGCACAAATTAGTGCATGGGTGGGATCCCTCAGCTTGGCTGGTGATTGAGGCCTATTCGGGGGGCTGGCCGGCTGGGGGGAGGGGCTGCAGGAGGTTGGCCTTCGGGGGAGGGGGGGCAGGAGAGGCCACGGGAGGTTGACTGACCCTTGGGGGAGGGGGAGTCCCTGGGGGGAGGGGTCACGGGAGATTGGCTGTGGGAGTGCACTGACCACCAGGGGCAGCTCCTGCATTGTGTGTCTGCCCCCTGATGGTCAGTGTGCATCATAGCGACAGGTCGACTGGTTGTTCCAGTCGTTCAGTCATAACAGTTGCTTAGGCTTTTATATATATAGATGTATGAACATGTAATTTGTAGCACAACAAAAAATAAGCATTTCCACAAAAGAATTCTGTCAAGATTCAGTGTATTAGTTATCTACTGCTGCACATAACAAACCAACGCAAAATGCAGTGATTTGAAACCACACATATCCATGATCTCCGTTTCTGTGGATCAGGTGTGGGCATGGCTGAGCTGGTGTCTCTGACTCTCTCCTGAGGTTACAGTGAAGCACCAGACTGCAGTCTCCTACAAAAACTTGACTTTGCAGTCAGGGAATCCACTTTTTTTGCTCCTTTTTCGTGTGTGTGTGGTAAGATATACATAAAATTTACCATCGTAACTATTTCTAAGTGTACACTTCAGTGGCATTATATGCATCCCCCTTGTTGTGCAACCATCACCAGAAAGCTTTCATCTTCCCAGCTGCAACCATACCCATTAAACACTAACTCCTGTCCTCCCCCTAACCCCTGTCCTCCCCTTACCCCGTCCCCCCTCCCCCCAGCCCCAGGCAGCCACCACGCTCCTCTTTCTCTCTGTGGATTTGATTATTCTCATTACCTCATGCAAGTGGAATTATACAGTATTTGTCCTTTGGTGATCGGCTTATTTCACTTAGCATAATGTTCATGCTATAGCATGTGTCAGAGCTTCCTTCGTTTTTATGGCTGAAGAGTATTCCACTATAGTCATATGCCACACTTCTTATCCGTGCTTCCGTCAATGGACACTGAGAGGCTTCCACCTTTGGCTGTTGTAATGAACATGGGTATATGACTGTGTGTGTCAGTTCGTTTCAGGCTACTGGACTGAGGGTCTCAATTCCTTGCCACACCACATGGTCCCTCCATAACACTGCTTCCATGACAGCTTGCCTCCCCAGCGAGAGAGAGAGAGAGAGAGAGAGAGAGAGAGAGAGAGAGAATCAAGACCTAAAAGGAAGCCAGTCCTTTTATACATAATCTCAGAAGTAACAAGCCATTACTCCTGTCATTCTGTTAATAAGAAGCCCATTATTAAACCCGGCCCACACTCCAGGGAGGGGAGTGCACAGTGAAGTGAATACCAGGAGATGGGAAGGGTTGGGAAACACTATTAAGACTGCCTATCATAACCAGATAAGTGCATATCTATCAACTGAATCTAAAAATCAAAATAAATGAACAAGGAGTCTAATGATCAAATTACACTGATGAATAAAATAGAACCAGAGGCATAGACACATGGAACAGACTAATGAATCTCAGAGGGAATGGGGTGGGGATGGGAGGTGAGTGGGAAGAGATTAACCAAAGAACTTATATGCATACTAGAGGCCCAGTGCACAAATTTGTGTATGGGTGTGGTCCAGCCAGCCTGCCCTGATGGGGGCCGGACCAGCGGGAGTGGGGGAAGGAGGGGACCTGATCAGGGCCAGATCAGGCTGGTTGGCTGCTGCAGAGCTCATCATAGCCACCGGTCGTTCTGGCCGTTCCACCATTCTGGTTGCTAGGCTTTTATATAGAGAGATATGTATTACCTATGGACACAGACAATAGGGTGGTGAAGGCCTGGGGCAGGGCAGGAACTGGGTAGAGGAGGACAATGGGGGGAGGAAAGGGGGCATCTGTAATACTCTCAACAATACAGGTTTAAAGAAAAAAAAAAAAAGCAAAGGGACTCAGATGTTGGAACGGTAAGGTCATACAGAGAGGGGCTCAGTGGCCCAGCAGTCAGTTATGTGGTAAGCAAGGATGCATCTTAGAGGTAGAGTATGCCCTGGTTAAGAGCTCAGGCTCAGGAAGCAGGCTGCCTGGTTGAATCCTGGCTCCCACTTACTAGCTAGACGATTCAGGGCAAGTTGCTTAACCTTTAGGTGACCCAGTTTTCTCATCTGCAAAATGGGGAATGAATAGTACCCAACTCACTGTTATTACAAAAGTGAGTTAACGCACACCAAGGTGCAGCGTGAGCACACAGCTCACACAGGGACCCGCCGGCTGCCATCATTCCAGAGGCGCGGCGCCTGCAAGACCCACAGGTAGAGCAGCTCCTGTGACTTTCAGCTCCCAACAGGTCTGCCAGGACTCACAGCGCTTTATGTCCACCACCACACGGTTTTCACAGGAAGGTAGGAGGAGCACTTCCTTTTTTAAAAAGAAAAAAATGTTTTTATTGATTTTTAGAGAGAGAGGACAGGAGAGAGAGAGAGAGATAGAAACATCGATGAGAGAGGAACATCATAGATCGGCTGCCTCCTGCACGCCCCTTACTGGGGATCAAGCCCACAACCCGGGAATGTGCCCTGACCAGCAATAGAACCTGCGACCTCTTGGTTTCTGGGTCAGTGCTCAATCACTGAGCCACACCAGCCGGGCTAGAAGGAGCACTTCTATGGCATTTTGACTGTATTAAATGTTTACCTCCCACTGAAAGACTTTTAAAAATCATACACCACATTTATTTGGATTTTTTTTTATTGCAAATTTCTGGTAAAGGAAAGAACACAGAAGCTGATTCTCTTTTAAACTTTGGTGATAAGAGTAGGCTCACAACCTCCCCAGCGCATGAGTCACTGGGGGCCTTTGATACAGACTGATGCCCGCGCCCACCTCCCAGAGGCTCTGACGTCATGGGTCGGGGCAGCCCAGGCACCAGTAGCTTTGCGGACTCCCCAGGTGATCACAACATACAGCCACCGACAAGAACCACTGCCCAAGCTCAGGACACTTAATGCAGCATCAGAAGCACCTGAGCAACTCAGCGGACAGCCAAGCATCACCCGCTCACCGCACCCTTCTCCCTGCCTCCAGCTGGAATCCCGTGCCCCTCTCCCCAGGGTCACTGGGCTGATCTTCCTTTTCAGAGACCCCAGAGGAGACAGATGAGGAGGGGCCATGACTCTCTGTGCTGAGGCTTGTGCTTAAAACTCGGAGAACTGAACTAAACAGGGTTACTCTGCCACAGAAAGAACTCACTTTCTGATTGCAAAAGAGCATTAAACATTTTCATTGCTACATGGAAATGGTCTGTCTATACCAAGGCAGAAATTCGTGACAAAATAAGGAAATATGTGTTGGATGACATATTTTTTATATGACTTCTCTGGTCCGAATTAAAAAATTGTTTTTTGTCAAGCCATTGAGGGGAGAATATTATATACTTTAGCAGCATATTTTATATGAATAAACAGTAATAGACAGATGTTTCATTTATGATTTATCCTAAAAATAGAAAACACTTTGATTTTCCTGAGTCCTCAGCAAAAAAAAAAAAAAAAAAAAGATTTAAAATTTTTTTAAAGTATTCCTGTTTCCTTTCTCCTGGGCACCCTCACAGTTTAGGACGGTGTGTGTCTTATGACCAATTTTTACATCCACAAGTGAACAGACAGCACTGAGCCAATATTCAACAACTGAGCCAATATGGCAACTGAAAAGAAATACCCATCATCTATAAAGTTGCTCAAACTTAAAGTTTCCTGACAGTGTTATAAATGCAATATCAATTTGATTCTCTGTTCATACAAAAGTATGAATTTCTACTTCATTAATAATATTGATTGGTTCATGTCATGACAGTGATAAAATTTTAGAATTTAAAAAATACATAGGATCCCATTTTTACATAATTCTGATATATTATCATGCCTTCTACTTTGTCTGCAAAACTTTTGTGGGGTACAGTGCATTGACATGATAAAACCAAGGCACAGAATACAGTAAGTGTTTATAAACAGAAGCACTTTGTGCCAATTTTGGAAACATTTAGAGAGGAGATCATAAAGCCTGAAAAATGCTCACATCCTATTATAATTAATGAACAATTAATTGTGCAAGAAACAGACTATTAACCACCATTTCATTATTAAATATATGGCTATCACTATACAGATTGTGGATAATTGAAAAACATTTTTCAATATTAAAACCTGGTATAACTTGTGGTCAATGTAGATATTGTGTCTTGCATTACCTACATAATTGTCTCAAGTTTCCATTTTAATTTGCAATCTATATGGCAGTTATCAATTTTTAAACTGTTCTCATTATGTAAGTGGTGTTTTTTTCCCAAATGTTAAGTCCCTTCCCCCTACAAAAGACAGGAGATTTACAAGAAGTGTGGTGAAGGCTTGAGGGGGGATGGGTGTGGGGTGGAGGGGATCAACAATGGGGGATGGGGAAGGGGATACCTGTAATACTTTCAACAATAAAGATAAATTTTTTAAAAAGAAATGCATAGACAACAATAATAAAATCCAAATATGGACTCCAAGGTTAAATTCTAATCTATCAGGACATTCTCTTAATTTAGGGTGAGGAGCAATACATTTCTGTGACAATTCATTTTTTAATTTTAAAAAATCACCATGACATTTTTAAAATAGCAAGGTCTTGGCCAGAGCATCAAGCATTGAAGGAAAATTAAGTCTTTTCACTCATAAAATGAAGGGGATAAAGCCTTTCCAAATCAGGGAGGGAGGGAAGGATATCCCATTGAATTTAAAGAAGTGAAATAAAGTGGTAAAAATTGTATTTAATATTAGAGGCGTAGTGCATGAAATTTGTGCAGCGGGGGAGGGGGGGGGTCCCTCAGCCCAGCCTGCACTCTCTCCAATTCGGGACCCCTCGGGGGATGTCCGACTGCCGGTGTAGGCCCGATCCCCAACAGCAGTCGGACATCCCTCTCAAAATCTGGGACAGCTAGCTCTTAACTGCTCACCTGCCTGCCTGCCTGATGCCCCTAACTGCCCCCCCCCCAGCCTGATCACCCTTAACTGCCCCTCCATCAGCCTGGTCACCTCCAACTGTCGCCCCCTGCCAGCCTAACTGCCCCTAACTGCCTCTCCTGCCAGCCTGGTCTCCCCTTACTGCCCCCCCCATTGGCCTGGTCACCCCCAACTGCCCCCTCTGCTGGCCTGGTCACCCCTAACTGCCCCCCAACCTGGTCACTCCTTACTGCCCCCCTTGTCAGCCTGGTCCCCCTTACTGCCCCCCTGCTGGCCTAGTCCCCCCCAACTTCCCCCCTCTGCTGGCCTGGTTGCCCCTAACTGTCCCCCCTGCTGGCCTGGTTGCTCCCAACTGCCCTCCCCTGCTGGCCTGGTCGCCCCTAACTTCCCTCCCTGCCAGCCTGGTCGCCCCATGCACCCTGCTTTTCAGTCGTTTGGTCGTCCCTCACTAACCCCCCTGCCAGCCTGGTCGCCCCACGCAGCCTGCTGTTCAGTCGTTTGGTCGTCCCTCACTAGCCCTGCTGCTGTTCGGTCACTACTGTGATGGAGTCCCGGACAATTTGCATGTTCCTCTATTACTAGTATAGGTTTTTAAAGATAGAGTGTTTTCAAGACTCAAGGTAAACATTTAGACCCATGAAAACACATTTCTTGGCACATGCACACCATAAATAGAACAATCCCAAATGCCACCACACCCTGACAGAGGTCTTGAGCTCCCAGACCCACTGGCAAAACCACCTTTGAGGTCCTTGTCCCAACTCCCTTCACATGGGAGCTTCCAGCTTCTGCATCTGTTGGATTTGCTTCTGTAGCTGGTCCTTGTCCAGTTTCATCTTGGCTTCAAGAACTTGCCTGAGGGATCCTATGCTTTCATAGATGGCTGTAAACCCTTTAGGAGGTAAATTCACAAGAGTTAATATTAAAAAACAATGCTGTATCAAATTCTACAGCATACTAGTATAGTCATAGTTGATTTGGGCAAAAATTATCAGTAGATGCTAAAACTACTGGAGTAAAACTTTGATGGGAAACAGGATAGTTACATAGTTTCACAGTATCTCCCTACAGATTACTTTTTAAAAATATATTTTTATTGATTTTAGAGCGGGAGAGATAGAAACATCAATGATGAGAGAGAATCACTGATTGGCTGCCTCTTGCACACCCCACACCAGGGATCGAGCCCGCAACCAGATCATGTGACCTGACTGGAATCAAACCGTATCCTCCTGGTTCATAGGATGACACTCAACTACTGTGCCACACAAGCCAGGACAGACTACTTTTTAATTATCAAGGGGAAAGGAATTATTACAATGGAGAAATCTGGCAGCTAGACTTTAACCAAGTGATCAAAGCTAACTTCACTGATACTGGGAGAAACCAACATCATGTACCCCTGATAAGGTACCCTGGGAAGGACACATCCCTTCTGTGACATTTCTGTCCAAAACCTACAACCTGAATATAATTGAGAGGAAGAAAACAGACCCAAACTGTGGGACATTCTACAAAATATTGGCCTGTGCCCTTTAATGTCAGTATCACCGAGGAACTGATCCATATCAAATGAGAGTAAATAAAGAAGCACGGTAACTAAATGTGATGTGTGATTCTGAATTAGAACCAAGACCAGGGAAGGTTTGCTATAAAGCCAACAATGGTTAAAGTTGAAAATTGAATATTAAAACATATTTCATCAATATTATGTTGTACTATAGTTATTTAAGAGAATGTCTTTGTTCTTATGGTATATAGCTTAACATAATAAAGGAATAACAATGTGGCATAACTTCTGCAATGTACTCCCAAATAATTTAGAAAAAAGTTATGTTCACACACACACCCCCAGAAAGATATTAAGCAAATTTCCAAAATATTAACAATTGGTTAATCCAGATGAAAGGTATATAGAGGTTTTTTAACTGTTCTTACAGTTTTTCTAAATTTGAAATTATTTCAAAACAAAAAGATAGAAAATGAAAAATTTCCCCATTGAAAGAGCATTTCATATTATTCTGTATTCCTATTGATTTTTAAAATGAATGTTTTAAAGGTCTTGTCTTCATTACTAAATTTAGAATTTTCTGAGAAAATTTTCTTTATATAGCAATTCATGAAAGGTAAAAATATTATTAAAAATTCTGTCCCTATTGAATGGAAAGACTACATTACAAATTAAAAGAGTAGGTTATAAATCAGCATGTATAGCATGAGCTTTCATATGAAACAGTACATTTATGTATATCCTATATGTACAGAAAAACATTCATAAAATGACCTCTGTGTAAAAGAAGGTACAAGTATTTTTAAAAATGTTTTGTGCTTTATGAGTTTCCATTAAGAAATGTATTGATTTTGTAAGAAAAAATTTAAATATTTTTAATCTTAAAAAGGTTCATATGCATTTCTTATTAGGTACTAAATATTAAAAACCTCAATGGTATGTTGATTATACCATAATAAATTTACTCAGGAAATGATGCAAAGTTAAACACAGATGAAATATTCAAATACCATATTCTAATAGCCCAAAAGACCAAGAGAGAAACTTCATTTTTATATTTATAAGTTCCTCTGCTCATAAATTTAGTTGTGGCTTCTACTTAAATAAAACAATATACATTGGAGGTAACAACAAACTTTTTCTTGGGGTATCTAAGTACTTTTATTTCCGTATGGCCAAAATACAACAATTCCATAGAAGGAAATTATAGAATCATGGAATTGGAAGGAGCTAGGAGAAAACTTAGTCCGCCTTCTCACATTACAAGGCTGTTTTCTCTTTTCTGACCAGATCAGTAGCTTCCACTTGAATACCTTCAATGACAAAGAGCCTTAAAGCTCACCAAGCCACCAGTGTCATTTTAGGACCTGTTAACTGAGGGTATAGTTGGTCCTCACTTAACAATAGGTTCTGTGACTTTAAGCAGAATGACAATAATGAAACTGACTTTTCCATAGGCTAATTGACATAAACGGGAGTTAAGTTCCTAAGGTATCTCATAAATGTTTTAACAAAATGACATTGAACAAAATGACCTTATTCCAGGACCTGCTGTACTTCTGTCTCAGGTTGAGTTAAAATCTGTCTTGAGGGAGAACCAAGATGGCAGCATAGGGTGCTATATTCACCACCTCCCACAACCACATCGAAATCACAACTAAAATACGGAACAACCATCACCCAGAACCACCTAAAAGCTGGCTGAATGAAAGTCCCACAACTAGAGAAGTAAAGAAGAAAGCACATTGAGACTGGCAGGAGGGGCAGAGGCGCAGAACTGGCTGGACCAGTACCCATGTGTGCTGTTTTTTTAATTGGGAGGGAGATCGTCTCTGCAGAGGCCACCCGTGAGGAGTAAGGGGTCCCAGCCCCACACCGGACCCCCAGCCCAGTCTCACAGAGTTTGGAAATGAAGCCACCATAATTATGGGCTGTAAAAACCAGTGGGGATTGGGGCTCAGTGGCATGGAGGCTGCTGGAGACCCAGCTGTTCCTCCTAAAGGGCTGGCCACATGAAGGAACTTAGAAAGTCCACTTTCTCTGAGCTCCAGGGTGAGGCTCTGGGGGACACAGACTCCTACAAGAAGAAACTGGATCGTCTGGCATCGGAGCTGGAACTCAGGGTGACTTTCTCCCAGATGGAGGTGCTTGCAAGGGTCACTGTTCCTATACTGGGACCTCCCTGGTGGCAGGGCTGACTGGCAGCCATTTCTGTTTGCTCTGCCCAGGTGATTCCCTGAGACCCTGCTCCATCCAATTTGTAGCCTCACTCAACCTGTGGGCAGTGGCTTTTGCTATGAATGGCCTGTCCTTGCTCAGACTTCAGACTTTGCTAAAATCTCTCAAACAAGCTACAGCTGGGTCAGGGAGCCCCAAACCTATCAATAAGAGGCCCAAGACCCAGCACTAGCACCAGCCTGCCTTGCTTCATAGATGAGCCTTGCTTGGACACATCTAAACCTGATACAAATAGGAGGAATCTGCAGATCCCTCTGTAGCTCCTGCTGGGTGGCCCCAGGCTGTGGCTGACTTTGTACCTTCCTGGAGACCCAAGAGCCAGTACACCCATTGGTTAGTGTCAGATCATACTAGATTATAACTCTACACATCCATGAGTGACACATTCAAAGGGCAGACTCAGTGAACACCAAAGCCCCACTAAAGCAAGCCCTGCTCCATAGGGGTGTCTCTTGCATAGCAGCTCTCCCCCTGTAGTTGCAGCTGGTCCCCACAGCCAATTTGGACTGAAGATCAATTCCTCCCAATGATACCAACAGCAATCAAGTCTGAACTACAACATGACTGTGCACACAGCCCACAAAAGGGTGCACCTAAAGTGCCCAGCTCAGGTGACTGGGGAGGCTAAGCCAGTGGGTCCTATAGGACACCTACTACACAAGTCCACTCTACCAACTCAAGGATACATAGAAGCTCTACCCAATATATAGAAACAAACACAGGGAAGTAGTCAAAATGCAGAGATAAAGAAACATTCCACAAATGAAAGAAATGGAAGAAAGCAAGCTCCTGGATATAGAGTTCAAAACCACAGTTATAGGTTACTCAAGAATCTTCTTGAGGCCTCCAAGGGACTTAGTGAGACCTTCAAGGATCTTAGTGAGAATGCCAAAATAATGGAAAAGGATCAGTCAGAAATTAAGCATACACTGATGAAATAAAGAATAATATACAGGGATTTAAGAGTAGAATAGAAGATCCTGAGAATCAAATCAAGTATTTGAAATATGAGGAAGCAAAAAGAAGAAAAAAATATGAAGGTAGTGTAAGGAGCCTCTGGGACAACTTCAAGTGTACCAACATTCTCATTATGGGTTGCCAGAAGAAGAGAGAGAGAAAGATACTAAAAACCTATTTGAAAAAATAATGACAGAAAACTTCCCCTACCTGGTGAAAGAAATAGACTTACAAGTACAGGAAGCACGAAGTCCCAAAGAAGAGGAACCCAAAGAGGACCACACCAAGAAACATCATAATTAAAATGCCAAGGGCTAAAGACGAAGAGAAAAATCTTAAAAGCAGCAAGAGAAAAGCAGTTAGTTACCTACAAGGGAGTACCCATACGACTGCCAGCTGATTTCTCAACAGAAACTATGCAGGTCAGAAGGGAGTGGCAAGAAATATTCAACATGATAAATAGCAAGGACCTACAACCAAGATTATTCTACCCAGCAAAGACATCATTTAAAATTAAATGTCATATAAAGAGCTTCACAGACAAAAAAAAAAAAAAAAAGCTAAAGGAGTTCATCACCACCAAACCAGTATTACATGAAATGTTGAAGGGTATTCTTTAAGAAGAGGAAGAAGAAGAAAAATATAAAAAAAGATAAATAATAAAAAGGCAATAAATACGTATCTATCAACAATTGAACCTAAAAACCAAAATAAACGAGTAAGAAATCTAATGAACACAATAAACTGGTGAATAAAATGGAATCAGAGGCATGGAAATGGAACAGACTGATGATTCTCAGAGGGAAGGGTAGTGGAAGGACGGGAAAAGATTAACCGAAGATCTTATATGCATGTATGCATTACCTAAGGACACAGACAATAGGGTGGTGAAAGGCTGGGACAGGGCGGGAACTGAGTGGAGGAAGGCAATAGAGGGGGAAAGAAGAGGAACATGCTCTCAACAGTAAAGATTTTAAAAATAAAATAAATAAATATAATCTGTCTTCGGGTCACTTCCACTTTATTGGTTCTAGTTCTGTATTCCTGACTCAGAGTGTAATTCTAATTCTTCCTTTTATGTCAGCTCTAACATTTTCTCCTAAACAAGTGTGAATTAATGGGCCCTGTTGAGTTCCGAGTAGAGGAAAACCACTCTACTATGATGGTCCTACTAGCAGTATACAATAAAGCCTTCAAAAGCCCTCACAGACAGGTGCTTATCTATGAGACGTAGTCACCTTGGCTCTGAACAGAAAGGAATCTGTACAGAGTACTAAAGAAAGCACACATCAACTGCAAGCTAAACAATCTTCATTTTGTTTGCTTGTCCCTTATGGTGGCTCTTGGAATTAAAATGTTTTAGTTGAATACAGCATAGCTACTTAGAAAATCACCTAAGGCCATTTCACTGTTCTTGCCATTAGCCAGTTCATGGGCAGTTGTAGAGAATACTAATTAATTGGTTTCTAGATCAAATAGAAAATAAACCATAGAAGCTGTTTTCTTTTCAACCTACCAGCATCAACTTCTGCTTTCATTTCCTTCATGTCCTCCGTCATCTGCAACTCCAGCTTGCTGATTCGCCCATGCACCTTCTCTTCTTCTTGTTTTGTTCTCTGCCCTTCCATATGCTTCTTCTGACTCTCTTCTATTTTGTCGAGTCTGGCTGACATCTGGCTGAGCTTCTTCTCCATGTCCCTTTCACTGGCTCCCTGAGATCCATGATAAGAATTGCACCTCATTACTCCAAAAACAAAGTCTGTATGGCATTTGCATCAGCTATAATGTCTTTTAACAACAGTCTGCAGGGAACGGAATCGCAAAGGTTGCCCATTGCTCACCCTAATATCCATGATCCTTTCCTCTTTAAGAGATCCCCAATTTACAGCTGGGTATAAGGTTATCCAGAATAAATATGACATTTTCTACTGTCTCCGGAGTTTCGGGTAGCCATACGATTAAGTTGTGGCCCATGAGATGCAAGTTCAAGTGTATATGGAAGGTTCCAGGAAAAGTTAAAAGACAGCTGAGGCATGGCCTTCTTTCTCCTCTTCCTGGAATTCAGACAATGACGGGGGCTCCAGCAACCTTCCTGAACTACAAGGACAAGGGTCGCTCTCTACGATTGGCAATTATGCCAGGAGGATCCTGAGACTCTGAGGACTGAGAAGCTACCACATCAGCCCAGACATCTTCTATGTGAAAGAGAAATAAACATCTATCTTATTAAACCCCATTGTCCTGGGGTTTACTGTTAGTTGTTAGACCAATCTTCATGTAAAAATAAGAGATATGGTAAATATATTCCTCCTACCCTTCTCTTTCCTTCCCTTCCCTTCCCTACCTTCTTCTTCCCTTTCCACCATGCTTCATTTTTATGGGAATCTGTGTCTGCAGGCAAGCTCTGGAGGCCAGAACCACAAACTCCAAGCAAAAAGTGGGTGGGCTATGGCATGACAAAGCTCTCACAATGCTGTCTGATGCAGAGTCTGCAATTCAACAGGTGGGCTTTCAGAGAGCAGAGCTAGAAATGCAAACTGCACCAATCACTTCTGCTCCATCAAAGTTCGACAGGAGGAAGCAGTGCAAGAAAAGAGAAGGGAGAGGGAGATGCTTAGGCTAAATGACCAAACCAAAAGAGCTGCCTGCCAAGTACCGGTTTCAGAGTTTACTGGTTTTGAATCCTATCTATGCAAGGCTTTCTCAATATGGTGTTTGAGCAGTTTTGCACACCTCAGTCCTCTGGAAGAGTGGGGTAAAAGGACAAGGAAGCTGGAAAAGAAAACAGTGGATTCTCTTTACATGTTGCACCGTGACATCTCATGCTGTGGTTAGTGTGACAGAGGGGCCTGGAAGGAGAAGTCAAGTCAAGACTGGTTATGCCAGGTCATGAAATTAAAACAAGCCTGGTTGAAGTCTGTAATTGTTTGATTTAGAAAAGCAGATGGACAACTTGGTTCATTAAGGTCTTCACTTAAATTCATCTTAGCTGAAGCTATTAAAATTTTCTACTGAGCCTTTGTTAACCAAAACAAATCAGAGTGCTCCATCTCTTTATGACAAAGAACCAGTATGAACCATGGAAATGGATTCTAAGGCAAGCAATGGAACAGCTTAATATGGTGCTAAATAAAGCGATGATAAATTACTAGGTATTACTCCAACATTGCAGACCCTCACCAAATGACCATGTTATTGCTAAACATCAATACCTACACTGTTTTCCTTAACAACCAAGGAGAGCTGATCGATTTTCTGTAAAAGTTCTTTTTCTATCCGTTCCTGTTCCTGCTGCAACCATTTCCGAGCAGATAAAATCTGGTTACTGAGTTCCTCAATTGTACCCTTAAATCTAAAATAAAAGAGTCAGTGAGTTAGATGTAAAACAATTCAAAAATGGCATCAAACAATCTCAGTCTCCAATTATCAAATTTCTCATAAATATGTCAGCATTAAACTGAGCCCACTCAGAATTACATGCTTACCTTCTCTTAAACTTGCATTTTGAACTATTTTGGGGAGGGGGTTGAAGAAGATGATATAACAGAAAAGCACCTGCAATACTTCCTACTCATGACGAGCTGACAGGGTGGGCAGAGTCACACAACACCACACTAGGTGCTAATCTTTGCAGTTCAGAGGGTCCCCTAGGGCTCCCAGCTCAGAGGACACTGTCCTAGAACCCCTCTGGCTCCCCTATTTTTCTGGGCTCTTCCTCCTTCTCCCTTTTATCTCCCAGAACTGGAGCCTGGCTCCCTTTTTCTTTAATATTCTCCAAATTTCTCTTGCCCCCACACAGATATTGTCTAATTTAAATAAAAAAGAAAACTGAAATAAAAAACATAATCCAATCTTCTATTCCTCTAGTCCTCCCCCTTTCCAAATACCTTAAAATAACACTTCATACTTGCTGCTTTCCTTAATTACTTTTTTATTATTTTTATTATGAAATGTAATGAAAATACAAAAGAATATATGTGACAAAAGAACCTAAATGATAACAACAAAATAAACACCCACTGTGATAAAAACCCCTAATTATATGCAGTCTGTTTGCTGCTTCTTCCCTATTAAGAAACCCTCAAATGTAAACTGGTTACATGGCTGCCTAGCCAGAGACTACATTTCCCAGCCTTCTTTGCAGTTAGATATGGTCATATGACTAAGGTGGACAATTGGACACATGTAGAAGTGATAAGTACAACTTCCTGGTCATTAAAAGCAAAGCTCTTTGGCCTTATCTGGGCATGAAGCCAAGCCAGCAGCTCCACCTAACTGACCAGGAAGACTGACCACAGAACACAGCAGCTTTACAGAATTTATTTATTCTAACAGTTTTCTGGCGCAGTCTTTAGACTTTTCTATATATAAGATCATGTCATCTGTAAATAGGGATAACTTTACTTCTTTTTCTCTGATTTGAATGTCTTTTGTTTCTTTTTCTTGCCTAATTTCTCTGGCTAGGACTTCCAGTACCATGATAAACAGAAGTGGTGAGAGTGGGCACCCGTGTCTTGTTTTTGATCTTAGAGGAAACACTTTGAGATTTTCATCATTGAGTATGATGTTAGCTGTGGCCTTGGGATATATGGCCTTTATTATGTTGAAGTACATTCCTTCTATACCCCATCTGTTAAGAGTCTTTATTATGAAAAGATGTTGAAATGCTTCTTCTGCATCTATTGAGATGATCATGATTTTTATCCAACATAATGTGGTATATCATGTTGATTGATTAGTGTATATTGAACCATCCTTGCATACCAGAGATACATCCTATTTAATAGTATATGATCCTTTTTATGTACTCTTGAATTTGGTTTGCTAGTATTTTGTTGAGAATTTTTGCATTGATGTTTATCAGAGATATTTTATATGTGGCTTTGGCATCAGGGTAATGCTGGCCTCATAAAATGAGTTTGGAAGTGTTCCCTCCTCTTCAATTTTTTGAATGAGTTTGAAAATGGTTGCCATTAATCATTCTTTAAATATTTGGCAGAGTTCACCCATGAAGCCATTTGGTTCTAGGCTTTTATTTGTAAGGAGGTTTTTGATTACTGATTCAATTTTCTTCCTTATTACTGGTCTGTTCAGATTTTCTATTTCTTCATAATTCTGTCTTGGTAGGTTGTATGCTTCCAGAAATTCATAGATTTCCCCCCCCACCCTCACCCCCACCCCCAGGATATCCAGTTTGTTGGCATATTATATTTCATAGTAGTTTCTTATGATCCTTTGCATTTCTGTGGTATCAGCTGTAATGACTCCTTTCATTTATAATTTTATTTGAGTCCTCTTTCTTTTTTTCTTGGTTAGCCTAGCTAAAGTTTTATCTATTTGGTTTATCTTTCAAACAAACCAACTATTAATTTTGCTTATTTTTCCCATTGTTTTTCTGTTCTGTATTTCATTTATTTCTAGTTTAAGCTTTATTATTTCTTTCCTTCTACTATCTTTGAGATTAGTTTGTTTTTCTAATTCCTTGAAGTGTAAAGTTTGGTTGTTTATTCGAAATCTTTCCTTTCTCATAATGCAGACATTTACCTCTGTAAATTTTCCTCACAGAAGTGCTTTTGCTGCACCCCATACATTTTTTTCAAGATTTTAAAATTTCCCTTTTGATCTTCTTTGATACATTGATTTTTCAGGAATGGGTTGTTTAACTTCCAATGTTCCTCCTATTATTGATGTCTAATTTTACACTATTATGGTAAAAAAAAATAGATACTTGGTTTTATTTCAATATTTAATTTAAAACTTCTTTTGTGGCCTAATATGTGCCTCTATCCTAGAGAATGTTGTGTGCACTTAAGAACATGTATTCTGCAGCTGCTGGATAGAATGTTCTGTGTGTCCGTTAGGTCTCTAGTTGGGCAGGACTGCTGTCCACACTCTGAAGGAGCGGGGACCACCGGCTGGGCTCCCTGTCCAGGTGGGGCCACTGGATGGGCTGCGTAGTCCTGTGGAGCCACTAACTGAGCTCTGAAATGACCTCTGGTTGGGTGGGGCTGCAGGCTGTGTTCCCTGGCAGGGTGGTGCTGCTGGCTGGGCTCTATGATGGGGCAGAGCTGCAGGCTGGGCTCCACAACTACACCTCATCAGGTGGGGCCCCAAGCTGTGTTCCCCAGCTCCACGTTCGGGCAGGGCCACAGGCTGAGATACATGCTCAGACAGGGCCTCAGGCTATGCTCCACAATTCAGCAGGCTGCTGGCAGTGCCCCACAGTCGACTGAGGTCACTAGCCAGGCTCCCTGGTCAGGCGCGGCCACCAGCTGTACCCAGCAGTTGTGTAGAGCTGGAAACTGTGCTCTGGGGTCAGGAGGAGTTGTTGTCTGGGCTCCCCAGTCAGGTAGAGCCGCAGGCCAAGTTCTGCTTTGGGGCAGGAGTGTTGGCTGGGTTCCCAGCCTGGGCGAGGCTGTGCTCAACAATCAGGTGGGGCCATAAGCTGGGCTCCAAAACTGCCTACGGTCACTGTTCAGGCTCCCTGGTCAGGCGTGGTTACAGGTTATAGCAATTATTCTATTTTGTAGAAGTTCTAATTGGTTGTTTAAATTCTGATTGATCAGTTTTGATCGTCTCTTATCCCTTAATCATACTTTCAAAATATGTGTGTGAAACTCACATATACACATGAATTCTTATTCTATCCAATAATTACTGTACATGCAGTATTCAGAAGCCTGATTCTGGGTTTTTTTGTTGTTTCTTCTGATTCAATCATTTGTGTAGCTTTTCCCTTGTGTTGTTTCACAATATTTGATTGTAAATTCATGTTTCTTGGGACTTCCTTTGTCTGTGGGAAGATTTGAAGACTGAAGATTTGCATTTGCTTCTGCCAGGAATCTCAGGGTCATTCTAAGACAGTCACAGAGGCATATGTGATGATACCACAGTTCCTGTGGTTTTCTTCAAGCCCTCTGGGTAATGGGAACTACCTTTCTAAGTCTATAGAAAGCTTGTGTTAGGATCCTGATACTCAAGACTAGCTTTACTTCTCTACCCAGAGGCAAGATTAGACAGATTGTGATCTCTGTGGATTTTTCCTAGTTCATCCAGCAGGGGTTCACCTTTTGGGTCTCCAATACATCCCCCACCCCACAGAGGCCCCAGGCTGTGCCTGCTTGCCTCCGTGACCAGCCTCGTGTGTACACTTCTAGACTGCAAGTTATAGGAAGAAAAATAAAGATGTTCATGTCTGCTGACTAGTAAATACTAAAAGGTTTCTTTTGTTCCTGTGTGATCAAAGAAAGAGGACTGGAGAGATCTTTCTGTGCTTGGCCAGCTTCTAGGATCTATGAGAAATGGTGACATAACTCAACAATTATGTAAATACAGGCAATGAGAGGAGAAAAAAATGTGGTTTTCACAGGTAAATTCCTGTTAAATAGGCAACAATCCTGAAATAGCATTAAACATGAAGGCACTGAGATGTAAAGATCCAGAGAATGTATAATTTAAATTTCCATAAGCCTCTAACCAAGTTCCATACTGTAGTCATCTTTTAAAAATGTAGTGTCCATATACACATATATACACGCACACACAAGGACACACACATGCATATACAGTCAATGCTGGCTCTGCTTTGGCAGGAAAATGGGAGGTCATGAAGCTTCATGATGGGAGAAGGTGTATGGTTTTGTGATCGAGCATAGATGAGCTTCACTGCAGGCAAGTGCAGTCGAAAGGGTCACTATAACTAAAGGGTCACTATAACCAACGGGCCACTATAACCAACGGGCCACTATAACCAACGGGCCACTACAACTAAAGGGCCACTATAACCAACGGGCCGCTATAACCAACGGGCCACTATAACCAACGGGCCACTATAACCAACGGGCCACTACAACTAAAGGGCCACTATAACTAACGGGCCACTATAACTAAAGGGTCACTATAACCAACGGGCCACTATAACTAAAGGGTCACTATAGCCAACGGGCCACTATAGCCAACGGGCCACTATAACTAAAGGGTCACTATAGCCAACGGGCCACTAGAGCCAACGGGCCACTATAACCAACGGGCCACTATAACTAACGGGCCACTATAACTAACGGGCCACTATAACCAAAGGGCCACTATAACTAACGGGCCACTATAACCAACGGGCCACTATAACCAACGGGCCACTATAACCAACGGGCCACTATAACCAATGGGCCACTATAACTAAAGGGTCACTATAACCAACGGGCCACTATAACCAACGGGCCACTATAACTAAAGGGTCACTATAACTAACGGGCCACTATAACCAACGGGCCACTATAACCAACGGGCCACTATAACTAAAGGGTCACTATAACCAACGGGCCACTATAACTAACGGGCCACTATAACCAACGGGCCACTATAACTAACGGGCCACTATAACCAACGGGCCACTATAACCAACGGGCCACTATAACCAACGGGCCACTATAACTAAAGGGTCACTATAACTAACGGGCCACTATAACCAAAGGGTCACTATAACTAACGGGCCACTATAACTAAAGGGTCACTATAGCCAACGGGCCACTATAACCAACGGGCCACTATAACCAACGGGCCACTATAACCAACGGGTCACTATAACTAAAGGGTCACTATAGCCAACGGGCCACTATAACCAACGGGCCACTATAACCAACGGGCCACTATAACCAACGGGCCACTATAACTAACGGGCCACTATAACTAACGGGCCACTATAACCAACGGGCCACTATAACCAAAGGGCCACTATAACTAACGGGCCACTATAACCAAAGGGCCACTATAACTAACGAGCCACTATAACTAAAGGGCCACTATAACTAAAGGGCCACTACAACTAACGGGCCACTACAACTAAAGGGCCACTACAACTAATGGGCCACTATAACTAACGGGCCACTATAACTAAAGGGCCACTATAACTAAAGGGTCACTATAACCAAAGGGCCACTATAACTAAAGGGCCACTATAACGAACGGGTCGCTATAACAAAATGTGAAAGTGTAACAAATTACAGGGCACCAACTAGATAGCTCAGTACCACCCTGATGCAGGCCTCTCCCACCTGGACTGCTGAAACGGTGCCCCTAACTGATGTCTCCATCTCTGCTTTGGCCCCTTGTGATCCATTTCCAACTGCAATTAAGGCCATTGAAAAATAATTGTGTATATATCACTTTATCTGCTTAAAATCTCCTTCCCAGTGGCTCCTTGTTGCTCAGTGATGGGAAGTGCCGGCCAAGGTCTACAAGGCCAGGCCAGCTGGCCCGCCTCCTCTCCAGCCTCACGTCTCTGATCCAGCCACCTTTGCCATCTTGCAGTTCCTATATGCCACACTTCTCCCAAGATAGGCCCTCCCATCCTGTATGTCCTCACCTCTCTCTTTACCCAGTGAATTCCACTCATTCTTCATCTCTGACTCCAAACATCGCCTCTCAGGAAGACTCACACCCAGGCCCCTGCCTTTCACGCTCACAGCACCACTGTATTAGCCTCCGGCGGCTGCTGTGACAAGTGCCCACAAACCTGGTGGCTAAAAACAACACATTCATTTTCTAATAGTTCTGAAGGCCAGAGGTCTGAAATCAGCTTCACTGGACTGAGGTCGAGGTGTGAGCAGAGGTGGTTCCTTCTGGGGGCTCTGGGGGGAGAGTCATTTTCTTGCCTTTTTCAGCTTCCTCCACCGTCAAGGTACATGACTCCAATCTTGGCTTCCACGTCACGTGGTCTTCTGACTCTGACCTTCCTGCCCCCTCTCACAGGGACTCTAAGGGTGACATCGGGTTCACCCAAATAGTTTTCCCATTTTAAAATCTTTTTTTTAATTTTAATTTTTATTTTTTTTTAATTAAATCTTTATTGTTCAGATTATTACATTTGTTCCTCTTTTTTCCCCCCATAACTCCCCTCCTCCCAGTTCCCGCCCCACCCTCCGCCCTCACTCCACACCCACTGTCCTCATCCATAGGTGCATGATTTTTGTCCAGTCTCTTCCCGCATCTCCCACACCCCTTTCTCCCCCAAGAATAGCCAGTCCATTCCCTTTCTATGTCCCTGATTCTATTATGATCACCAGATTATTTGTTCACTTGATTCTTAGATTCACTTGTTGATAGATGCATGTTTGTTGTTCATAATTTGTATCTTTACCTTTTTCTTCTTCTTCCTCTTCTTAAAGGATACCTTTCAGCATTTCATATAATTCTGGTTTGGTGGTGATGAACTCCTTTAGCTTTTCCTTATCTGTGAAGCTCTTTATCTGACCTTCAGTTCTGAATGATAGCTTTGCTGGATAAAGTAATCTTGGTTGTAGGTTCTTGGTATTCATCACTTTGAATATTTCTTACCATTCCCTTCTGGCCTGCAAAGTTTCTGTTGAGTAATCAGCTGACAGTCGAATGGGTACGCCCTTGTAGGTAACTGAGTTTCTTTCTCTTGCTGCTTTTAAGATTCTCTCTTTGTCTTTTGCTCTTGGCATTTTAATTATGATGTGTCTTGGTGTGGTCCTCTTTGGGTTCCTTTTGTTTGGGGTTCTCTGCACTTCCAGGACTTGTAAGTCTATTTCTTTCACCAGGTGGGGGAAGTTTTCTGTCATTATTTCTTCAAATAGGTTTTCAATATCTTGCTCTCTCTCATCTTCTGGCACCCCTATAATTCTGATGTTGGTACACTTGAAGCTATCCCAGAGGCTCCTTACACTATCTTCGTATTTTCGGATTCTTTTTTCATTTTGCTTTTCTGGTTGGGTGTTTTTTGCTTCTTCGCATTTCGAATCTTTGACTTGATTCTTGCGCTCCTCTGGTCTGCTGTTGGGTGTCTGTACAATATTCTTTATTTCAGTCAGTGTATGCTTAATTTCTAGTTGGTTCTTTATCACAATATCGAGGGTCTCATTAGATTTCTTGAAGATCTCACTACATTTATCGGCGGTCTCACCAGTCTTTTTGAGGGCCTTACTAAGTTTATCGGCAGCTTCTAGACAGTTCTTGAGAGACCTTAAAAGTGTGGTTTTGAGCTCTATATCTTCCATTTCTGACATTTGC
The DNA here is from genome assembly GCF_014108235.1 of Myotis myotis. Taxonomy (NCBI): domain Eukaryota; kingdom Metazoa; phylum Chordata; class Mammalia; order Chiroptera; family Vespertilionidae; genus Myotis; species Myotis myotis. Next base: position 175,217,116 of record NW_023416313.1, on the reverse strand, counting down.
GTCCTGTTTCTTTGTCTCCGCATTTTTTTATCTTTTCTTGGTGCACCCCCTACTGGTCTTTGTGCACAGTCTTGTTGTAGTTAAGCCTTGACTGTTGTCGGCAATACTGGGGGTGATTTGACCTCCAGGCTAACTGGGTATGAGAGTCAGCTGTGTCTGCAGTGGGAGAGCTTCTGTGCTGGATCTCTAGGGCGGTGCTAATCTAGCATTTGCCTGAGGCTATTCGGCAAATGGCTCTGCACAGGGCTTGGGCGGGGCGGGTCCCTGGGGATCTACAGGGCGGGCCGGAGGGAGCAGTTATGGCTGCTCTCAGTACCGTCCCTAGGGGCTCTGCCTCACAGAGTCCCAGCAACCACTGCAAACCTCGGAGAGAAAGCTACCTTCGAGTTCTGACCGAAGCCAGACAGTCCCGCTTCTCCCGTTTGAGTCTGGGTCCCTAGAGACTCGCCCGGATCTGGAGCTCAGAGTCTGAAACTCCTTCCCGATTGAAAACAACAACCGCGCCCTCCGCCGCCAGCCCGCTCCACGCGCACTCCGAACCTGAGTATTTTACTTCAGCACTGCGCCTCCTCTGAGTCTGGGTATGATATTCTCTTTCCTCCTAGTTGTAGAATTTCCACTCAGCCAGCCTTCCTGTGGTTCTGGATGATGTCTGTTCGTCCTTTAGGTGTACCCTTGAATTGGTTGTTCGCGGCAGCATTCTCCAGCGTTAACCTATGCCGCCATCTTGGTTCTCTATTCCTTCCCATTTTAAAATCTTAATCGCATATCCAAGTCCCTTTTTGCCATGCAAGGTGCCCTATTCACAAAGGTTACGTGGTGACATTTGGGGGACCATTAGTCAGCCAACCACAACGTGCCCCTTTCCTCCAAAGCACTCATCACTGTTAGTAATGACATAGCAAGTGCTTGCTGCAGTCATGATGTAATCCATGCTCATCAACATCCTAGACCAGTGGTCGGCAAACTGCGGCTCGCGAGCCACATGCGGTTCTTTGGCCCCTTGAGTGTGGCTCTTCCACAAAATACCGACTTCTGCGCATGGGCCACGAAGTTTCAATCACACTGTACTTGCGCGCCCCCACATGGTATTTTGTGGAAGAGCCACACTCAAGGGGCCAAAGAGCCGCGTGTGGCTCGCGAGCCGCAGTTTGCTGACCACGGCCCTAGACTATCAGCTACACAAGGACTAGGACAGTCTGTTTCTTTTCATTACTGATCCTCAGCACCTTGGCCAGCGCTCAGCTATTTATTGAATGAATGGATGGATGATTATCCAACCAAGAAAAACAAAAATGAGGAAGGTGAAGCGACAGCATGCTGCACAGATACTTTTCCTTTCAACTCCCAGTACTGTTGTCACTTTGTTTATGCAATAAATAAATAAGAGGGGGAAACTGTAGTACTGAATAAGCTCATAAAGAACTTCTACCATTAGAAATAAAATGTTTATAAGTTGATGACTTACTTAGTATCCAAGAGCTGAAGCTGGTGGTTACTATCTCTGTGGGACATCTTCAGTTTGGTGCTTTGCTCGGATATTGACAAGTCCACTCTGTTCAAAAGCTGAGAAATCTGGAAAAGAGACTTTGCATGGAGTATCACATTGAACCTTTTCAGAGGTCATTGAAGAAAACATTCCGTAAGCTATATTCTAGACCAGGGGTGGGCAAACTTTTTGACTCGAGGGCCACAATGGGTTCTTAAACTGGACCGGAGGGCCGGAACTAAAGCATGGGTGGAGTGTTTGTGTGAACTAATATAAATTCAAAGTAAACATCATTACATAAAAGGGTACGGTCTTTTTTTTCAATGGTTTTATTCATTTCAAACGGGCCGGATCTGGCCCGCGGGCCGTAGTTTGCCCATGGCTGTTCTAGACAAATGGCATGAAGATTCAGTCTAATTTAATACAGTCATTTAGGACTTCACCTCATCCCTCCACTTCCATTTTCTTTCACAGGCCCCATCAAAAACCAATACCAGCAGCACTTCCAAAATGTTCCCTGTGCACTGAACACTGAGCTACAGAACTCTGATGAGCAAGCCCAGTTTCTGCCCAGGTACACTACTGCCACCTGCTGGCACAAAATATCGTCACTTTTATCCTGAAATTCTACCAGGAATGTAGCTGCTAGTCACAGAGAATGGAATTCTTATCACTTACAAAATCCATTAAGGTCCCAGATTTACCTCTGCATTGTTTAGTTCCCAGAAAACATAATTTGTAACTATGCACCCTTCCCACTCCTTTCTCCCTCCCACCGCCTACCCATTTCCCTTGTCTTTTTACTACCATGTAACATAAAACTAGTGCTATATGAAATGTCTTAATTTTCTGCAATGTTCCTTAAAGATTCATGAAACAACTATTTTTCAGATCCAGAACAAATAAAAAAATATGTCTCCTTTTATGGATTTCTATATGCATTACACTTGGCTTGGCTATCAGAAAGCTTAATATTTCCTTAGCATTTATTTTCTGATGTAATAATTTTATCCTCACTCATTCTGTGATAAAAAGTACTGGACTTGTCATTTTATTCTTCTTTTCATGGTTTTATAATGTCTGTGCTTTTCACATAAGCAGATTTACCTACTTATTGGATGCAGTTAGGACACAAGTCTTTTGAATCCAATAAGTTGACCAGATGCCCCACTTTCCTGGCATAGTCCCCCTTTAAATGAAGAAGAGCAAGCAGAAAACACACTGTGGGGAAATCCCAGAAAGACAGGCCCCGTTATGGCAAAGGGAAAGTTGTAAGTGGCCAAAAAGCAAACGTTAAATGCCAAGAATTTTGCTTTTTGAAATTAAACTGTGAATTTCAAGGTGGAATACTGAAAATCCACTAGCCGGCCTATCCTCCAGCTTTGCCCTAATTTCTTCCCACATACAGACTAGTCCCGGTGAACATAGCCACCTTTCCCCAAACCCCAAATTGGGACGACTGGCATGTAAAAGAATGCTGATCGCTTACCTGTGCGAGGGGTCGTTTTGGAGTTACAATTTGGAATGTCGTAACTGTTTTCAGAATGAAGGGAAAGGATCTCTGGAATTAGGACTGTACCGAAAAATCTCGGTGACTTGGCTGCCTTACTCATGAAGCGCCACTCCAGTGACGCAGAGGAAGGAAGAAGCAGAGAAAAGAGATCATGCTTATGCCGGTTGCCCCAGCTAGTCTCCTCTGTAAAAGACAGGCCGCACCACGGTACTCTCAGCTGAGAACAATGACCACTTTTAAACAGCTCCCTGAGACAGGTCATACCTGGCCCTCTGCGTCCTTGATCTTTGTTTCCAGGATAAGTTTGGCAGCCTGCTGCTCTTTGTTCAAGTGCTGAAGGCCCTCGCACGTGGATTTGTGCTCCGCGGAGAGTCTGGCTATGCTGGCGTCACACCTGTCCAGGCAAACAACGAAGCTCATTCTCACTCACGTTTCCCAACAAGTGCTCGGGCTTCCTTGCCTGCTCTACAATGCATGGCCCCACTCAGAGAAACTGCGCGATGAGCCGCTCTTTTTAACAGAGGCTCAAACGAATTCTGAGAGCTGCCCTCACTATGGTTTTTACGTTAAACCACAGGGGTGTGCTTAAAAAGACTCGAGATGTCACCAACAAAGGGCCTCAGGCTTACAATGATCATGACTACAAAACCGTATCTGCAGTGAGGGCCCAGTTACAAAACACGACAGCGTGTGCGGATGTGGTCTGTCGTCTTCAGAACCACCTCCGCCTTTTCATGGGTGTGTGTGTTGGGGGGGGGGGGTTGCATTTTGGAGGCAACTTCCACCACATTAGAAAGGCCCCTCTTAACCACCTAGCAGGCTGTCTGCTTTGAGGGGTCCAGGGCCAGGGGAGGCCCTGCAGCTGGTCCGCGCTGCCAGGGAAGTGGCTCTGCCCCCGGGCCTTACACCCCTTGGCGGTCCCAGTGGTGCTCCAAGTGTCGGTGGCAGATACGCTGTGTACCAGCCTCTGTCCACGGGTGACAGACCTAACAGGAGGGTCACAGGACAGAACCCGAGGGGTTTAGAGCAAAGTCATCCCTGTCCCAACACAATCGGTCCTGCCTGGAGAAGTAGCTGCTGGCTTGCCACTGGGCGCTGGGGGAGACTGCATACAGGTGGGCGCTGAGCAGCACCCCATCCTCAAGGGGAGGGGTACGTACAGACATCAAGCCGGAACAGATCGCAAAGGCTACGCAAACGGCATGAGCCCTGACTCCCGTGGCATCCCGCCCTGCTACTGGACCAACTTCCTTCAACTCACACCCGTGGCCTCTTGAGGAGTTTTTGATGCCCAAGTGGACTGAGGGAGAAAAGGACAGGCCTGATTTACAGATGGTCACACCCAATAGGCTGGCACCTTCTAGAAGGCTGCTGACACTGAAAAGCCCGCTCAGGAGTGGCCCTGAGGGTATTACAGAAGGGAAAACTCACAGTGGGCAGAGCTTCAAACAGTATATCTGGAGGTTCGCTTTGCCTAGAATAAGAGGTGGCCAGACAGTCACGGAAATAACTCATGGTGAGAATCTTAGAAAACAGATACCGAAAGAGTACTGACAAGAGAAAGCAATCACGAGGGGGCCACTCAGAGCTGCCACAGCCCTTTTGCTCCTTCGGAAAGCTCCTCAGGCAGGAGCCCCCAAACTGCACTTCCCGGGTTCCCTCACTGGCGTGGTGTGATTCAGATCCACCAGGGGGAGGCACTTCTGCAGGAGGTGGAAGGTGGAGGAGAAGGGGCAGTCCTATTCTACTCTGCAGCAGTGGGCGGGCAGGCACCTGGGGACCCTGCCCGGGTGGGTGTGCAGCCGCTTCCAGACACACTCCTGAAACCCCTGACTTCCGTGCTGGGGGCAGCCGAGTCCCCTTCTGTGATTCTCGTGCTGCCTATTTTCCTGAAAGCCAGTAAGTTTCCTGCCCTTTGCCTCCCCACAGCTCCCACTGCTTTTTCGAGCTGTGATTTTCGATGTGAAATCCGTTCCTGCTAAAATAGAGTGTTTTCTGTTTGCTTGAGTGAACCTTGATGCAGATAATCATTAAACTATCACATGAAAGCTTACAAAATACTAACCAACTATCTCTGGATCATGTTTGGTTATTGTATTTTTCATTCTTTTCTGACCTGCACAACTTTCCTGAAATAAATACATATAATTTTTTTAAATTAAATCTTTATTGTTCAGATTATTACATTTGTTCCTCTTTTTCCCCCCCCCATAACTCCCCTCCTCCCAGTTCCCGCCCCACCCTCCGCCCTCACTCCACACCCACTGTCCTCATCCATAGATGCACGATTTTTGTCCAGTCTCTTCCCGCATCCCCCACATCCCTTCCCCCCCCCCCAAGAATAGCCAGTCCATTCCCTTTCTATGTCCCTGATTCTATTATAATCACCAGTTCATTCTGTTCATCAGATTATTTATTCACTTGATTCTTAGATTCACTTGTTGATAGATGCGTATTTGTTGTTCATAATTTGTATCTTTACCTTTTTCTTCTTCTTCCTCTTCTTAAAGGATACCTTTCAGCATTTCATATAATACTGGTTTGGTGGTGATAAACTCCTTTAGCTTTTCCTTATCTGTGAAGCTCTTTATCTGACCTTCAGTTCTGAATGATAGCTTTGCTGGATAAAGTAATCTTGGTTGTAGGTTCTTGCTATTCATCACTTTGAATATTTCTTGCCATTCCCTTCTGGCCTGCAAAGTTTCTGTTGAGAAATCAGCTGATAGTCGTATGGGTATTCCCTTGTAGGTAACTGAGTTTCTTTCTCTTGCTGCTTTTAAGAGTCTCTCTTTGTCTTTTGCTCTTGGCATTTTAATTATGATGTGTCTTGGTGTGGTCCTCTTTGCATTCCTTTTGTTTGGGGTTCTCTGCGCTTCCTGGACCTGTAAGTCTATTTCTTTCACAAGGTAGGGGAAGTTTTCTGTCATTATTTCTTCAAATAGGTTTTCAATATCTTGCTCTCTCTCATCTTCTGGTACCCCTATAATTTGGATGTTGGTACGCTTGAAGCTGTCCCAGAGGCTCCTTAACACTATCTTCGTATTTTCGGATTCTTTTTTCATTTTGCTTTTCTGGTTGGGTGTTTTTTGCTTCTTCGCATTTCAAATCTTTGACTTGATTCTTGCGATCCTCTGGTCTGCTGTTGGGAGTCTGTATAATATTCTTTATTTCAGTCAGTGTATGCTTAATTTCTAGTTGGTCCTTTATCACAACATCGAGGGTCTCATTAGATTTCTTGAGGATCTCACTATATTTATCGGCGGTCTCACCAGTCTTTTCGAGGGCCTTACTAAATTTATCGGCAGCTTCTAGACAGTTCTTGAGAGACCTTAAAAGTGTGGTTTTGAGCTCTATATCTTCCATTTCTGACATTTGTGTCCTGTTTCTTTGTCTCCGCATTTTTTATGCTTTCTTGGTGCACCCCCTAGTGATCTTTGTGTGCAGTCTTGTTGTAGTTAAGCCTTGATTGTTGTAGGTAATACTGGGGGGGATTTGACTTCCAGGCCAACTGGCTGTGAGAATCAGCTGTGTCTGCAGCGGGAGAACTTCTGTCCTCTAGGGAGGTGCTAATCTAGCCTTTGCCTGAGGCTATCCCGCAAATGCCTCTGTGCAGGGCTTGGGCGGGGTGGGTCCCACGGGATCAACAGGGCAGGCGGAGCGAGCAGTTATGGCTGCTCTCAGTCCCATCCCCAGAGGCTCTGCCTCTCAGTGTCCCAGCAACTGCTGCAAGTACCTCGGAGAGAAAGCTGCCCTTGAGTTCCGACCGATGCCAGACAGTCCCACTTCTCCCGTTTGAGTCTGGGTCCACAGAGACTTGCCCGGAAGTGGAGCTCAGAGCCTGAGACTCCCTCCCGATTGAAACAGACAACCACGCCCTCAGCCACCAGCCCGCTCTGCATGCACTCCACACCTTAGTATTTTACTTCAGCACTGCGCCTCCTCTGAGTCTCGGTATGTTTTACTCTTTCCTCCTAGTTGTAGAACTTCCACTCAGCCAGCCTTCCTGCGGTTCTGGATGATGTCCGTTCCGTCTTTTAGTTGTATTTTTGAAGTGGTTGTGCGAGGCAGCAATCTCCGGTGTTTACCTAGGTCGCTATCTTGGTTTTCTCCAAAACATATAATTTTTATAATCAGAAAAAACAATTCCACAAGGAAAATGTTTTGATCAATAGCCATGTACAAAGAATATGTTATAATTTTATGGAATAAGCACTATCCCACCATTGTTGCCTGGGCCCCCATGAAGCAGAAATGGGGCTGGAGTATAAGGGAACCAGAGCCAGAGACATGTGGGCTTAGGTCCCTGTCATGAAAGGCAGGTCAGGTTCAAGGCAACATACAGTCAAGTGAAGAGGCTGTGGTTGGAACCCCAGGCCACAATCCATTCATTCACTCAGTACGTAGCTGTAGAATGTCTGCTATACCAAACACAGCATAGTGAGAACTTCGTCTCTCCAGCACACACACTATAACAATCTAGATTTTTAAACTATTATGCCACTACTCCCAAATGCGATGCAATCTATACCTATATTTTCCTATTATTGATGGGGATTACATTTGACATCTGTTCACTATCCCCCTGATTCAGACAAATAAGCTCAGAAGATTGTTTGGGAACTTGCTGAATAAGTCATAAATACTCACGAAGAATAACCTATGGCCAGTCACACGTTCAGTAAATCAGCCATCTACAATCATCCTACAAGCGTTGAGGATGTGTTCTTTAAGATGTACATCCGCACTAAGGCCTGAACAAGGTTTATGGACTATTCCCTAAAAGATGTAGATACCGCAAAGAGTCTCACTTTCTAAATCACATCGAGTATTTGCAATCAACAGCAAACAAATTAACAAAAGTTAAATTATATCCCTTCAAAGCTGGAGAAAATAAAATATTACAGGTTTATGCTTTATAAGCCATAAATAAAAATTAGAGAGCATGCCAGTGCTAGGTAGGCTTTCTAATAAGCTATAATATTTAACTAATTTACTAATCACTTTGTATTAAAATATTGCAAACAGGAACTGCTACCTGGTATTTCAGTTAAACGTGGCGGACAACACACATGCCCTCATCTTGGCTCCCTCCTGAATATCTATCAAGATGACACCAAATGAATGTTATAAAAAAGGTATAAAGCCAAAGGGTAAAAGGAATGGGAGAAAGTGGAAAGCAGAGAGATGGTGCAGAAGACAGAGCAGAGCAAATGCTTTGCTGGTGTCAGAGGCTGGCTGGGGCTCTGTATCTGAAAACCAATAGTAGTAAGAAGAAAGTTTAGTTCCCACAGGGCAAGAAGGGCAAGAACTGGCTCCACTTGTGGCCAGGGTAACTGAAACCAGAGACTTGAGTGGGGCTCCCCCAGCTATGGAAAGCACAACTGGGATCAAATAAGTTTAAAATAAATATATTTAAGATACTACAAAATAACAAAGAAAGATTAACACCCATCAAGACCAGCGGTTCTCAACCTGTGGGTCGCGACTCCTTTGGCGGTCGAACCACCCTTTCACAGGGGTCGCCTAAGACCATCCTGCATATCAGATATTTACATTACGATTCATAACAGTAGAAACATTACAGTTATGAAGTAGCAATGAAAATAATTTTATGGTTGGGTCACAACATGAGGAACTGTATCTAAAGGGCCAGAAGGTTGAGAACCACTGATCTAGAGGATGCTAAAGTAGTAAAAAAAAAACAGGCAGAGATGAAAGGAGAACGAGTATGTAAGAGAAAAAATTAGAAATCCTGGGAATAAACTACAGAGCTGTCTTGATAGACCAGTCAAACTCTAGATTAGGCATGACTGAGGATAAAATCAGTGAACTAGAAGATAGTGGCAAGGAGCTCACTCAGAATGCAGTAAAGGCAGACAGAGATTCAAAACATGAAAAATAGTTATAAAACAAGGAGGACGGATAAAGAAATGCTAACGTAAGTCCAGGAGAAGTTGAGTTTCAAAGGAAGGAAATGGCCCTGGTCAGTGTGGCTGAGCTGGCTGAGCACTGTTCCATGAGCAGAGGTCACCAGGTCAATTCGGGCAGGGCACATGCAGGTTGCAGGCTCTGACCCCAGTAGGAGGCGTGCAGGAGGCAGCCAATGATGTTTCTCTCTCTCTCCATCTCCCTTCCTTTCTCTCTAAAATAAAAAACATATTTAACAAAGAAGAAGAAAGAGGAAGAGGAGGAGGAGGAGATGTAGAGAATGACAGATATGCAATATTTGAGGTGTGAGTGCTGGCAATTTCATTAAACTGAAGACAGACATGAATTGTAAAGTATTTAATGAATACAAAGTGGGATAAGTAAAAATAAATGGAGCATGGTGAGATTCAGATAGGCCACAGTAAAGATAAAATCTTAAAAGCTACCAGAGACTCAAGACTGGTAATCTGCCAAAGACTGAGTGTAAGAGCACACAACACATACCAGAAGACTAGAGGCCTATTGCACGAAGAAATTCGTGCAATAGGCCTTCCTTTCCCCTGGCTGCTGGCACAGGTTTGCCTCCAGCACCCGGGGCCCAGGCCTTCGCTCTGGCCGAGTTCTGGCCGGAGCCAGCCCCGGAAACATCAGGCTTCGCTGCTCCGCGGGCCCCGGGGCCATGAGGCCTTGCTGCTCTGCCGGCCCCGGGTCCGTCAGGCCTCACTGCTCTGCCGGCCCCGGAAACGTCAGGACTCGCTGTTCCGCCGACCCCGGGGCCATGAGGCCTCACTGCTCCGCCGGCCCCGGAAATGTCAGGCCTCACTGCGCCGCCGGCCCCGGAAACGTCAGGCCTCGCTGCTCCGCCGGCCCCGGAAATGTCAGGCCTTGCTGCTCTGCTGGCCCCGGGCTGTCAGGCTTTGCTCCACCACTTAGAGCCTATGTATGCAAATTAACCGCCATCTTTGTTGACGGTTAATTTGCATATCACGCTGATTAGCCAATGGGGCTGTAGCAAAGGTACGGTCAATTACCATGTTTGCCTATTATTAGATAGGATAATAGATATCACAAGATGATGGAGAAATACCTTTAAAAATTTAAGAAAAATAAACTATCATCCAAGAATAAGTGCAAAATAAAGATAAAGACAGTTTCAGACATACAAAAATTAAGAAATGTATTGCCCACAGCCCATATGGAAGGAGTATCTAAAAATCTACTTCAGTAAAATCAAAATCACACTATTAGGTAATTGTTTTGCTGCAAATCATTATATTACTACAATGATAATTATTTTACAACAATGTATAAGAAAAGTCTAAGAGAACAGACACCAGATTGTTAACATTAGTTACCTCTAAGGAGTAAAACAGAGATGGAGTTGGTGAGCCTTCATTCTCCATTTCATATATTTCACAGTATGCCTGATTGTTTATTACCAGCATAAATCACTTACGTACTTTTATAAATAAAGGGGTAGGGAGGGCAGGGAAAGTAGAGAGGCTCACAGTGAGTGATACCAAAGCCTCTCATCAGAAAACACACACAGTGAAATCAACTTGTGTTTCTAATGTCAAAAACAATGTTATTCTTACTCTCAGATGTTTCAGAAATAAATTTTATATATGAAAGAATAACAGAGTAAATGGGACAAAATGTTAACAAATGATGAGTCTTGCATATTTTTATAAGTTTGAAATTATATAAATATGTATTTATATATATAAAAATTATTATCCTAAATAATAAAAGCCTAATATGCTAAGTGTCTGGTCATCCAGTCGACCATTCAACCAATCAAAGCATAATATGCTAATGATATGCTAAGGCCACTCAACCTCTCACAATGACATGCACTGACCACCAAGGGGCAGACAGTCGACTGGTTGACCAGTTGCTATGACGTGCAATGACCACCAGGGGGCAGACGCTCCTACCGGTAGGTTAGCTTGCTGCTGGGATCCGGCTGATCCGGACTGAGTGAGATGGGCTGGACAAGCCTCAGAGCCCTCCCATAGCCCCTCCCTGGCTGGCCAACTTCCTGAGTCCCTCCTGGCCCTGATCATGCACCAGTGGGGTCCCTTGGCCTGGTGTGCACCCTCTTGCCATCAGAGCTGAGGGACCCCACCTCCCCACGAGTGCACAAATTTCATGCACCGGGCCTCTAGTGTGTGTGTGTGTGTGTGTGTGTGTGTGTGTGTGTGTGTAGATAGATAGATAGATAGATAGATAGATAGATAGATAGATAGATATATTAAGGGGAAAGCAATATTGCTATTTCAGCTAGTATTGAAGCAAAGACATCATTCTTGTCTTTTCAAAAAAACACTCATAAAAGACAGCCTCAGCACTCTAACATAGCTGTGCACATGCTCAATAACTTTAGCTAAACAAGAATTTGCAATGAATCTGATCAGTTGTCCTATTTCATCCTTGATGTTTTCTATTACAGATTCCAAATTTTCCTTTTCCAGTCTTTTGGCAGCTATCTCCTGGCTACACTTCCTAACTGTGGCCATCAGGTGGCAGAATGACTCTACCACTTGGCCAACAGGGTCCCAAAGTCTAGCAACAGGTATGACGGGCAACATGCTTACGCAGAACTTCTCTTACAGCTTGTGACATGGTGGCACAGCAACCAAAAGCAATGACATTTAAAACATTTTCTCATCTTCCATATTATAATATATATGTATGTATGTGTAATAATTAACATATATGTATATGTGCGTGTGTATATATACACACGCACACATACGTATGTAACTAGGGTATATATACATCATTAAACCCGTAAGTGCTGGCAATAATTTAATTGAATCAGATCACGGAGCAATGTATGTTCTAGGGCACTTCAAAAACAGTAGAGCAATAGGCCAGCAATCAGTAGAGCTAAAATTTGGGTGTGGTTCCAACAGAGGCAGATGGCTTAATACCGATCAGGGAAAGAGACAGAGCCTTGCTGAAGCCACTATAACTGCAAGGTGACTTTGTACCTTCTGAGGAGTGACATCTGAGGCTCCGTACTGTAGGGGAGACAGACATCACTAACACAGTCCAGCCAAGCCACTGAACAAACAACAACAAACCCCAGGGTGTGTGTCAGTATACAGATTGCAACAACATACTACCTGAAACACCCAGCTGTTAACAAAAAGCCTGAGACATGCAAAGAAACAGGAAAATGTGACCTATACATGGGGAAGGAGCAGACAGAAGCTGCCTGTGAAAGAGCAGACGTCAAATTTAAAAGACAAAACACAAGGCAGCCATTATAAATGTAGTCAAAGAAACATGCTTTAAAAAGTAAAGCCTAATGACAATGTCTCATTAAATAGAGAATAGCAATAAAGAGACAGAATTTTTTTAAAAATAGACCCAAATGGACCCCATTAAGGAAATGAAAAGAAAACAGAATGGGGAAACTTTTTTCAAATATCTGATCAGAGAATTGCATCCGGAGTACACAAAGTGCTCCTACAATAATAAAGAGGCAAATAACCCAATTTAAAAATGGGCACAGGATCTGAGTAAGTGCTACAAAGCAGAGAAATCACCAATAAGCACATTAAATGATGTTCAATACCATTAGTCATTAAGGGAAATGCAAACCAAAATCACATAATGCCACTTCACACGCCCTAGGTTGGCTGTAATAAAAAAGACAGATAAGTGTTGAATGTAGAGAAATGGGAGCCCTCATACACTGCTGCTGGCAGTAAAATGGTGTGGCCACTTTGGAAAACAGTCTGACTGTTCTGTTCTTCAAAAGTTAGAGCTACCACATTACTCAACAATTACACTCCTAGGTGTATATATATGCAAGAGAAATGAAAACATACGACCACACAAAAACTATGTGACTATTCAGAACAGCATTGCACATCATCCCCAAAAGTCTTTAATCTGATGATGTCCAATTTATCTGTTTTTTTTTTTTCTTTGCACCTGGGCTTGCGTACCTTGCGGGAATTTGCACATCTGCCTTGGTATAGCGATAATTCTCTAAGGCTCTAACACAGGGGTGGGCAAACTTTTTGACTCGAGGGCCACAATGGGTTCTTAAACTGGACCGGAGGGCCGGAACAAAAGCATGGATGGAGTGTTTGTGTGAACTAATATAAATTCAAAGTAAACATCATTACATAAAAGGGTACGGTCTTTTTTTTCAATAGTTTTATTCATTTCAAACGGGCTGAATCCGGCCCGCGCGCCGTAGTTTGCCCACAGCTGCTCTAACATCATGCAAACAGACTTCATAGAGGAAAGTGGATGTGGCCGTTGAGTCTTGGAAAAATGAAGAAGACAGGGCAAAAATGGACCAAATATTCCAGTAAGAATAGGAAAGCCCTGAGCTCTGCTTTAGAGAGAAATGGGAGCCTCTGAGAAAGTCTTTTTTAGGGTGTGCTATGCTTAGTGGGGTAAGTGTCTCTCACCTCCATGGCAAATCTGCCTTTGTCCCTCCCAGCTGGATCTACGTGGGAGGGATCAGGGTCTGTTTCCTATCAATTACATCACCAATGGATCCAAAACACTATGAAATAAATCTGAAATAATATAGCAGCCCAGCCCAACCGGTGTGGCTCAGTGGTTGAGCATCAACCTATGAACCAGGAGGTCATGATTCAATTCTCGTTCAGGGCACATGCCCAGGTTTCGGGCTCGATCCCCAGAGTGGGGCGTGCAGGAGGGAGGCGATCAATCATTCATTCATTCTCTCTCTCTCTCTCTCTCTCTCTCTCTCTCTCTCTCTCTCTCCCCCCTTCTCTCTGAAATCAATAAAAATATTTTTTAAAAATATATATAGCAGTCCAGTAATTTAAGAATATAATTTAAAAAGTTCAGATTCCTTCAATACAATAACATAACCAATTCAAGAAAGCCAAAACTTTGCCAAAGAATTTTTACTTCACATGAGTTTATTTCAACAATTAAAGGCTCATTAACATTATACGGGAAAGACAAATATAAAAACAAAGACATGTGGTACTCCTAATACACTTTTAATTATTGCAGGATGAAAGTATTTGTTACAGAGAAGGAACAAGCTGGGTAGAGCAGCTAATAAGAAATTGCAGGGGGGGAAACGTAAAATTTCTGAAAGTATTTCAAAATAACTTCTTCATTTTGTAATTAGAACCAGGATAATTTCACATGCCATCCCATGCACTGCACTAGGCCTCTTACATATATTGCTTCGCTTAATCTTCATCTGCCTAAAAGTGAGCAAGAAGATCCTCAAAGTTCTCCTGAGGTCTCTACTCTGTCCTGCCACTCTGAAGCTCTTCTAACTTCTCACTGTTCTGAGAGCTATAACAGAGCTGTAGTTTCCTTTAAGCCAATCTCCACAAAAAGAATTCAAGTTTTCTGTCCTATTACAGTGATTTTCTAGATCTACTATTTTCCAGGGACTATTCCCAGATGCTTGAGCTACAAAAATAGAAGATGGTACTCCAAGACAGTGAAGACAATAGAGATACTCAATAGAACAAAGAATGCTAGGGGAGCGCAGGAGCATGGGCGATCTGGGAAGACTTCCTGGAGGAGGTGACATTTGAGCAGTATTTTAAAGGCTGACCAGAAGTTAGAAAAAGAGGAAAGGCATGCTGGGTATAAGAACAGCATGTGCAAAGGCTCTGAAATAGGAAGCATGGCTCATTCAGGACATAACAAGCAGTTAGCTGATCACTGCTAAAAGGTACAGTGCTAAGATAAAGAGAGGTGAGGAAGTCAGCAAGGTCATTCTAAGGAGACTGGAGTTCACTCAGATGTGGATAGAAAACCACACAAGAGGAGTCAACGAGTCCTCCACTCAATCTCTGCTCTTAGACTGCTGTCCACCCAGCAGATGCAAATCCACATGCCCAGCATGCGAAGCCCTTCAGGTGTTGTCTGCAAAAACACCTCCCGCCACTAGTGCTCTCTGCTCCAAAGAATCCTTGGTGCCTGAGTCCCTTTTTTCCACGCCTGCCCTTTGCAAACCACTCTCAACTTCACCTCGGCTGACTCAAATTGCCTATGAGCTCCACAACTCCTGTGCATGACTCTTTTTTTTTTTTAATTAATATATTTTATTGATTTTTTACAGAGAGGAAGGGAGAGAGATAGAGAGTTAGAAACATCGATGAGAGAGAAACATTGATCAGCTGCCTCCTGCACACCCCCAACTGGGGATGTGCCCGCAACCAAGGTACATGCCCTTGATTGGAATCGAACCTGGGACCCTTCAGTCCGCAGGCCGACACTCTATCCACTGAGCCAAACCAGTCACGGCCTGTGCGTGACTCTTAACAGCAGCAGAGGGCAGAAGAGGCCCGGGAACACTTTAGGGACTGCTGGCATTTCTAACAGGGTCCCAGGTGATGTGATGCTGCGGGTCCAGCGAGAGGTGAAGGGCTAGAGCACTTTCCAACTATCTGAGATGAAAGAGCTCTTTTTAAAATTTTCAATCTACCATGGACCCATACTTTCAGAAAATAAAATAAAAATACAGTCAATAATATTGTAATAACTGTGCATAGTGTCAGGTGGATACTAAACTTATTGGGGTATATAAATGTCTAATCACTATTGCACAGATGAAACTAATATAATATTGTATGTCGACTGTAATTGAAAAATAATTTACTAATAAGTGAATTATAAGAAAAAATGAAATTAAAAAAAAAGACATGGAAGACTGTCGAATCTCTGAGGGAATGGGGGGTGGGGTGGGAAGAGATTAACCAAAGAACTTGTATGCATATATGCATAACCCATGGACACAGACCATAGTGTGGTGAAGGCCTCCCCCCACCTGGCGGGGGGGGGGGAGATGGAGGGGGAGGGAAGGGGACTGTCTATAAGAGGACAATAGGGGGAAAAAAGGAGATATCTGTAATACTTTCAACAATAAAGATTTTAAAAATATTCTGAAGAAGTTAATTCTAATGCTAGACATCAGAATTTGACAAGGACCATGTTATGCTATAATAATTTAAAAAAATTTTTTTCCATGTTAAACACAGATCATTTTCAGAAAAGGCGGAGAAGTATTTGTTTAGAATTCTAATAAAAAGTAAATAAAATTATAGCTTATAAATAAATAAATAAACAAACAAACCGTGGAAAAATGTAAGTCCCAACTTTGTATATTATTGGATTCAATAAACATAATAATCTTCATCTGCCAGATGGCACTGGCCAGCTGAGCTCTCCCCCCACTTGCTCCCACGCACCAATTCCAGTTGCAGACACACAAGAAGTCATGGCACGCTCATACCCAGGTCAATGTCCACTGTTAAATTTTGTGGGCAAAGGAGGTGATGTACGAGAAGAAGGCAAACACTTTGCTTTGGGGCTTCATGAATATATCCCCCACTAAAACGAAGTGTATGAAAAACAGCTTTGGAGGAGTGGAGTCCCAAACGTCTGACCACCTACCTTGCTACTCTCCCTCGAAGATCCCCCAAACCGGATAGCTGACGCATCTCCAGAGTCTTTAAGGCAGAATTAGTTCCGTAGCTAATGTTGTCCCGGGCACGGATCTGCTCCTGGAGTACCTGGGCAACACAAAAGACCACAGGAGAGTCATTTGAGAATTTGCATGATTCCACAAAACCTTTTTTTTTTTTTTTTTTTTTTTTTTTTTTACAGAGAGTAAGGGAGAGGGGTAGAGAGTTAGAAACATCGATCAGCTGCCTCCTGCACACCCCCTACTGGGGATGTGCCTGCAACCAGAGTACATGCCCTTGACAGGAATCAAACCTGGGACCCTTCAGTCCACAGGCCAACGCTCTATCCACTGAGCCAAACCGGTCAGGGTCACAAAACCATTTTAAGCAAGGATGTTGAACTCTTTTCAGAAGAGGCTCCTTTGTAACAGCCACCTGGTATGTACAGAGAGCCAGGGGCTTAGACAGAGAGAAAGAGAGAGACCTTAGGGATCACACCCACACCGAGTCCCTTACTTTACCGATAAAAACACTGAGGCTCTGGTGTCAGGTGACTTGATAGGGTCCAGACCGGGCCCCTGGCCCCTAGGTGTGTATTTCTATCACTCCATGATGTTTTTTGATAGTCACTGTTTTAGGTGAACAAACCTTTATTAAAAAGTAATAAATCAAGAGCAAGGAGGGGAACAGGGCATCGGACAAGGGCTCCAAATTCTGGTTCCTCCAAATTCTGGGCAAGTGTGTAAGGTTCTCTGAGCTTCCTTTCTCTCATCTGTTAACAGGAGTGGTGAGTACACTTTTTAAAAATATATATTTTTATTGATTTCAGAGAGAGAGAGAGAGAGAAATATCAATGATGAGAATCATTGGTTGGCTGCCTCTTGCACCCCCCTACTGGGGATCGAGCCTACAACCTGGGCATGTGCCCTGACCAGGAATCAAACTGTGATCTCCTGGTTCATAAGCTGAGGACAAACCATTGAGCAACACCAGCCAGGCTGGTGACTAGACTTTTAAGGCCACTGTGACTATTACATAAGATACACATAAAGCGCTTAGCACAATGCCTGGTACACAGTAAATACAGCAAATATTCTCTTGAGTATTCGATGACAATGCTTCTACTGGAACGGCCGAACAGTGTCCCTTGGAAAGACCTGAAATGAAAGCAGAACTGCTTGAAGGGTAAGTGACCCCACCTAAGAGCATGGCCTCGTGGAGCGTCCACCCTGGGAACCCCTCAAAGGAAGGATGGAGGCGATGAGGACATCATCTGAGCATGGACTGGGAAGTGCTGACATGCACCAAACCTCACAGGTCCTCGGTGAGGGGGCACTCAGGATGGCCATGTTCCCCTCCAGGACATGAGGCACCGACAGCTGAAATGATACCTCCAAAGTCGCCCGGCTAGCGAGTGGCTCACCAGGACGGCCATGCTGCCTGCCACGAACAGGCAGGAAAGAAGCTGAGGCGGAAGCACTCTGACAGACAGACAGAAATCCTGAGTGCTGAGTAGGGGGAGCAGAAGGTTACATCTGATGTTTCTTTTGAGCATTTCCTCATTCTTTGGCACATCTTTCCTCCCACCCGCCTTCCTCTACTATATTCTGTTCTTCACACTCCCCCTCACCGCACCACCTTCTCGCTCCTTTCAAAGAGAAAGCATTTGGTTTCTTGGATCCTTTCCCTTTTAACCACTTTTTAAAAGCATTTTCTATTTGCTTGATGACAGCTTAAATATTTGTTAATTCTTTCTTTTGTTTTATTCCTTTTTTTTGGTAATTTTAAAAGGTGAATACACTGTTCCTTTATTTTTATTATTTCTTTCTTAATAATGAAGACTTTTTTCAGTACCATATTTTCTGTGTCCATAAGTTGGGTGTGACGTGTTTTCTTTTTCACTGTTTTAATTTCAGTTTTGAATTCCTCTTTGATCTAAGGATTACTTAAAATTGTGTTTCTTCATTTTCAAGCTATCTGGTTTTCATCATTTTTGTTATTTCTAATTGCATTGGACTATGATTAAAATATGGTCTGTAATATGCTTCATGTTTTGAAGGTATTATGGTTTGTTTTGTGGCACATGATTGATTTTTTAAAATATATTTTTATTGATTTCAGAGAGGAAAGGAGAGGGAGAGAGAGATAGAAATATCAATGATGAAAGAGAATCATTGATTGGCTGCCTCTGCACACCCCCTACTGGGGACTTAGCCTGGAACCCAGGCATGTGCCCTTGACTAGAATTGAACCCAGAACCCTTCAGTCCCCAGGCCAACACTCTATCCACTGAGCCAAACCAGCTAGGGCCAAATGTTCCATGCAAAAAACTATTTCAGGAACAAAAGGTTCAAAATTGTCTATTAGATTGAGTGTGCTGATTCTATTATTCATTTTTTTTCTAGATTTTATTTATTTTGGTCTATTGGATCTCTCAGCTTAAAATAGACATGATGAATTATCCTGGTGTAAAGTATTTTCATTAAGTCCTCACACTTTTAATACTTTTTAATATATATTTAGCTGCCATCAGGCACATATAGATTTACAAAAAGTGGCCATAACCATTATATAATAACCTTTTTAATATGATTTAGTGCTTGTACTAGTAAGTGTCATCTTACTAAATATTAACATTGCTACTATGCTTTATAAATAATAAGGCAGACACTGGCTTGATCTAACTGTTCACCAGAAACTGATCTAAGTGCTTTGGGTACGTTAACTCACTTAACCCTCACCGCATCCTATGAAGGAGGCACTGTCATCATCCCCATTTCCCAGGTGCTGTTACATAACTTGCCCAAAGCCACAGTCATAAAGTGACAGAGCTGGGCGAAAAAAAAGCTGGGGTGGCAATACTCATATCTGATAAAATAGACTTCAAAATGAAAGCTATCACAAGACAATAAAGGTCATTACATAATACTAAAGAGATGGATCCAACAAGAGGATGTAACCTTGGTAAACATATATGCACCCAATATAGGAGCACCTAAGTATATATAAAAAAAACTTCTGGAGGATTTTAAAGGAGAGATAAATAGCAGTACAATCTTAATAGGGGGCTTTAACACCCCACTGACTTCACCGGATAGATCTTCCAGAAGAAAAAATTAACAAGGAAACAGTGACTCTAAATGACACACTTGATTAGATGGATTTAATTGACATTTATAGAACATTTCACCCCAAAGCGGAAGCATATACATACTTCTCAAGTGCACATGGGTCATTTTCAAAGACAGACCACATTAGGATACAAAACAAGTCTCTATAAATTTAAGAAATGGAAATCATATCAAGCATCTTCTCAGATCATAATGGAATGAAATTAGAAATCAATTACAGTAAAAACACCCCAAAACATTCAAACACATGGAGGCTAAATAGCATGTTATTAACAATGAATGGGTTACCAATGAGATAAAAAAAAAAAGAAGAAGTAAAAAACTTCCTGGAAACAAATGAAAATGACTGCACAACAGCCCAAAATCTCTGGGACACAGCAAAAGCAGTCCTGAGAGGGAAGGTCATAGTATTACAGGCCTACCTCAAAAAACAAAACAAAACAAAAAGTAATAATAAACTATTTAACCCTACAACTTAAAGAATTAGAAAGAGAACAACAAGAAAAACCCAGAATAAGTAGAAGGAAGGAAATAATGAAGATTGGAGCAAAAATAACTTACATAGAGACTAAAAAAAACCAACAAAAAACAATATAAAAGATCAACGATACCAAGAGCTAGTTCTTTGAAAAGATAAACAAGACTGATGAACCTTTAGCCAGGCTCATCAAGAAACAAAGAGAGAGGACCCAAATAATTAAAATCAGAAATGAAAGTGGTAAAGTAACAACTGACATCACAGAAATACAAAGGAGTGTAAGAAAATGCAATGAGAAACCACATGCCAACAAGCTGGACAAGGTGGATAAAATGGACAAATTCCTAGAAAAATGCAATCTTCCAAAACTGAATCAGAAAGAATCAGAAACCCTGAATAGGCCAATAATAATTGAGGAAATTGAAGCAGTAATAAAAAAAACTCCCAGCAAACAAAAACCCTGGTCCAGACGGCTTCACAGGAGAGTTTCAGTAAATATTCAAAAAAGAGTGAACACCTATCTTCCTCAAACTATTCCCAAAAATCCAAGAGGAAGGTACACTTTTTATGAGGCCAGCATTATCTGAATTCCAAAACCATATAAAGACACTACAAAGAAAGAGGATTACAGGCCCATATCCCTGATGAACATAGATGCTAAAAATCCTCAACAAAATATTAGCAAATCGCATCCAGCAATATATTAAAAAGATCATACACCATGACCAAACAGGATTTATTTCAAGGATGCAAGGCTGGTACAATATTCGAAAATCAATAAATGTGATATATCATATAAACAAATTGAAAGACAAAAATCACATGATCATATCAGTAGATGCAGAAAAAGCATTCGACAAAATCCAACACCCTTTTTTGATAAAAACTCTGAGCAGAGTGAAAATAGAGAGATCATACTTCAACATAATAAAAGCCATATATGACAAATCTACAGCCAACATCATACTCAGTGGGAAAAAACTAAAACCATTTCCCCTAAGTACAGGAACAAGATAAGGATGTCCATTTTCACCACTCTTATTCAACATGGTACTGGAAGTCCTAGCCACAACAACCAGACAAGAAGAAATAAAAGGCATCCAAATTGGAAAGGAGGAAGAAAAACTTTTATTATTCATTCATCCAAACAAATATTTATTAAGTATTTACTTTTTTGACATGATATTGTACATAGAAAACCCTAAAGACTCCACCAAAAAACTACTAGAGTTAAAAAGGAATTCAGCAATATACCAGGATACAAAATTAACACCCAGAAATCGAAGGCATTTTTATATACCAATAATGAATTCTCAGAAAGAGAAACTAAACAAACAATCCTATTTACCACTGCAACAAAAAATTTGATACCTAGGAATAAACTTAATCAAGGAGGTAAAAGACTTACACTCAGAAAACTACAGGACATTGGAAAAAGAGATAGAGGAAGATATAAATAAGTGGAAGAATATACCATGTTCATGGATTGGTAGAATTAACATCATTAAAATGTCCATACTATCCAAAGCAATCTATAGATTCAATGCAATCCCTATTAAATTACCAATGGTATATTTCACAGATCTAGAATACTCCAAAAATTTATATGGAATAAAAAAAAACACACACACCAAAAACCCAAATAGCTGCAGCAATCTTGAGAAAGAAGAAAAAAGTTGGAGGAATCACAATACCAGATATCAAGTTATACTATAAAGCCACTGTAATCAAAACAGTCTGGTACTGGCACAAGAACAGACATTAGATCAATGGAATATAACAGAGACCCCAGAAATCAACCCACACCATTATGCTCAATTAATATTTGACTAAGGAGGCAAGAGCATACAATGGAGTCAAGACAGTCTCTTTAATAAATGGTGTAGGGAAAACTGGACAGATATATGCAAAAAAATGAAACTAGACCACCAACTTACACCATACACAGGAATAAACTCAAAATAGATAAAAGACTTAAATGGAAGTCATAAAAATCCTAGAAGAAACCATAGGCAGCAAAATCTCAGACATCTCTCATAGCAATCTGCTTACAGATACCTCTCCTAAGGCAAAGGAAACTAAGGAGAAAATAAACAAATGGGACTACATGAAAGTAAAAAACACTTCTGCACAGCAAACGAAACCAACAAAATGAAAAGGGAGCCCACTGTATGGGAGAACATACTTGGCAATGATACATCTGATAAAAGGTTCATATCCAAAAAGTATAAGAGACTCGTACAATTTAACAAAAGGAAGACAAACAATCCAATTAAAAAATGAGCAAAGGACCTAAATAGACACTTCTCCAAAGTGGACATACAGCTGACCAAGAGACATAGGAAAATGCTTAAAGTCACTGATCATCAGAGAGATGCAAATTAAAACAATAATGAAGTATCACCTCACACCTGTGAGAATGGCTACCATCAACAAATCAAGTGACAAGATGTGGAGAAAAGGGAATCCTAGTACACTGCTGGTGGGAATGCAGACTGGTGCAGCCATTATGGAAAACAGTATGGAGCTTCCTCAAAAAAGTAAATATGGAACTGCCATTTGACCCAGTGATCCCATTTCTAGGAATATATCCTAAGAGACCTGAAACACCAATCAGAAGGAATGTATGCACCCCTATGTTAACAGCAGCACAATTTACAATAGTTAAGATCTGGAAACAGCCCAAGAGCCCATTAGTAGTGAGTGGATAAAAAAAGCTGTGGTACATTTACACCACGGAATACTATGCAGCTGTAAAAAAGAAGGATCTCTTACCCTTTGAAACAGCATGGAGTGACCTGGAGAGTATTATGTTAAGCAAAATAAGCCAGTCAGAGAAAACCAAGTATCACATGATCTCGCTCATACATGGAATATACTGAACAAGATAAATTGATGAGTAAAATAGATCCAGAGACATAGAAGCATAGAACAGATTGTCAAATCTCAGAGGGAAGGTGGGAGGGTGGGGGGGTGGGAAGAGATCAACCAAAGACCTTATATGCATACATGCATAACCCACAGACACAGACAATAGGGTGGTGGTGGACAGGGGCAGGCTATAAGGGGTCAATAGGAGGGGAAAAAAGAGACATATGTAATACTTTCAAGAATAAAGATTTTTTAAAGAGAGTTTTAAAGAAAGAACTTGTTTTCTTCCCTATTACTAAAACAATAAATATTCATATTTAAAAAAAGTGACAGATCTGGGATTTGAATGAAGAAGTCTGGCTCCATGGACTCTACTCTCCATGACTCCAGGCTGCTTTGTTTGTGTTTTCATTCATCCCTTCATCTCACTTTGTTACAATTTATGTTGTTCTTAGTTCTTGTTGCCTTTCTCCTTTTCCTTACTTTGGTTTAATCAGGTCACCACTGATGGCCTTTCCTCCCCTTGTTAACTAGGAAATATCCCCCATTCCAACACGAGACACTCGGCACACCTTCACGTCCACCATCCTTCGGCCTCTGTCACCCACTATCCCAGCTGGTATTTAGAAGGATTTTCGCTTTTCCCCTCTTACCCTCTTCCGACCCCAACCAGGCTTTGCTAGAATAACCCGATACTTCCAGTTGGGCTATAATTAGGATTTTGCCTATAGAGTATCTCTTCTATTTCAAAAATTTGTTTGGCACTTCTGTTCCCCAGTCCCAAGCATTTCTCAATATCCATTTACATGAAATGATATAGGGATCGCTAGTTACCTTTGTGCTTCTCCTCTCCATTTTCCCATCTTAGGGTCTCTGTGCAGACTCACAGTGTTTGGGTTAGAGTCCTTTCTCCAGCATTTTCCTCAGATCAGACACTTGGACAAAAGATTCTGAATCCCTGCCATGTCAAGAACCATCCTTCTCTCACCCTAAAGAATGAGTGATAAGTTGAAAGAGTATAGAATTCTTCACTTAAAGGCCTTTCCTCCCAGGGAATGTCAAGGCTACAGAAAATCTGATGCTTCGACCTCTGTAAGTACCTTGGCTCCGTATAGCTAGAAGTTTATAAGATTTTTTTCTTCATCTTTGGAGTTTGGAGTTTTATCAGAATGTACCTAATTGTGGCTCATTTAAAAAAAAAAAATCAATTCTACCCAGAATTCAGTGAACTTTTCAATCTGTAGTCACAGACATTTTTTTCAATTCTGGTAAATTTTCTTCTGTGTAACTATTGCTTCTTCTCCATCTGTTTCTTTGTCTCCTTCGGAAGCTCCCCTTATCCATATGCTGGGTATCCTGGGTCTGTCCTCCAAGTCTTGTATCTTTTCCCTTCTGTTTCTCTCTCTTTGTGTTTGGCTCTGATGTTTCACCATTTTTTCCTACTTTGTTTCGTGGGCAACTAATTCAATTCTTAGAAGTAACTATACTTGCTTCTAGTTCATCTACAGACTTTTAAAAGTTTAAGTTTGCAGAAGAAATTTAATTCTGTACCCGGATGTACTTGCCTTAGTCACCTGGAGATGCTTGAGCAAAATACCAGACTAGGTGGTTATAAACAACACACATTTACTTCTCATAGTTGGGGGCTGAGATCAGGAAGCCAGCACGGCGGCCTCCTAAGGAGGGCCCTCTTCCTGACTTGCAGACAGCTGCTTCCTTACTGTGTCCTCCCTCTGGCTGGTGGGCTCCCTCAGGGGTGATGTTTCTTTTTGTTCTACAATCAGTGGAGTGAGACCAAGTAAGTGGTCCTCCGTGCGGTGGAAGGAACTTATGTACTAGAGGTGTAGCCAGTGAGAGCACAGAGCCTCTTCCAGGTGAGGCGCCAGGAGGAAGCCTCTCCGTGTCCTGCCCTCCGCAGCCCTCCCAGCCTGGAGGCACGGGGACACAGCCCACCTCTGCATCCCTCCTCCTCTTCACCTCCACCTCCAGTGAAGTGCAGAAGACTGGCTCAGTCACCCGGTGCAAAGCAGTGAGACTGGCCTGCCTCTCTGACTCCTAAACCACAGTGTCCAGGACCTCACTTCCAGGCTTTCCCCGGCCAGGTCTCTGCTGCCTCCCCCAGGCCGTCCCACCTGTTTGGCCCAGCTGTTGGGGAAGGCGGCCCTGAGAACAGTGGAGGAAGGCACACTAAGTCACCACCTTCCCATTACCTCCTACGCCAGCCTAGGGGTTTCTTCAGGCTACATTCATGTGTATACCTTGTTACTATTTATTTCTAGGAATTTGATGATTTCTCATATACTGGCAGTCCGATTTGCAAATGAACAGGAAGGCCCTGCTGGACGATATAATTATGCTTGTGTAAACTGTGTTTGTGCTCCCTTTTAAGGATAACAGATGTGCGGAAAATGCACATACCGTACCTACATCTTTAGAAATTTGAAACTTCCTGGTAAAACGCAGAAATTAAGAATGTGAGGATTCTGTGTTTTCCTTATTGGAAACTTGCGTTGGGCCACTTTCGATGGAGTGACAGTGATAGTGACAATAAAGAAAATATTTCACTGAAAAGAATTTGGAACTGCTAGACCTATCTACTTGCTGTAGTTTCCAGCTTTTTCTGAATGAACCTGCTCTATTAAGAAGAATGCAAGCCAGTTACAATCACCTGTGAATGACTAAACGTTAGTCATCCCAACATTTTCTTACAAAAAAATCCTTCAGATGTGACTAATCTGGTCCTGACACTCTCCCACTGAGGAAAAGGCACTGTTGTGCACTCTCTTTTAATAGGAAGCAACACTCATTAACTATAGTTGATAAAAAGGAATCCTTATTTTTTGTTTGTAATGCTTCCAACCTTTGTTTATAATAAGGCTTAAGACCAGTGGTTCTCAGAAGGATCCCTAGGAGGCTTGTTAAACACACAAATTCCCAGACCCCACTCCCAGAGAACCACAGTGAGGAAATGGGCCCAGACATGAAGTTAGGGTCCATGGACCATTCCTGGAGAAACGCTGCATTAGACACTGTAGAGATGGCGAAGGCTCGAACCAATCATGTCATTTGAGTTGTTTCTCAATCAAAAAAATCACCAAGCAAAGAAAACAAACAAGACTTTCCAAAACAAAAGCAAAAAAAACATGAAACAACACATTTTTTTTTAAGTTCTACCTTTTTCATAAGCAAAGAAACAGGAAATAAAAACCAGGCCACATAATGCACCTCTGAGGTGTGATGTTGCTGGGGGCAGGCTGCATGTGTGGGGACAGGGGGCTCGTGCGACTCTGCTTTCTGCTCAGTTCTGCTGTGAACCTAAAACTGTTCTAAAAATAAAGTCTATTTAAAATTTTAAAATCATACCATTTTCATCTATTAAAGAAGCAAATATTTTAAACCTATAATACCAAAATGTCTATCAAAAATTAAAAATGCACTTCTGATACAACTTTTCCACAGTGTGACCCATTAAAATATATTCATAATGTTCATAACCTTTGACCCAGCAATACTAGTTCTTGGAATCTTAAAAGAAATAATAAAAATGACAAAATATGGGCACAAAAATGCCTGCAGAGTGTGATCCACATACCATGCATTTTACAAGGTTATCTACACAACACATTATTATGCAATTGGTCCATGGAGGGCTTTTAAAAACAAGAGAAATATGTACCATTTAACATTAAGCAAAAAGATGCAGCAACTGGTTTGGCTCACTGGATAGAGTGTTGCCCTCGGACTGAAAGGTCCTGGGTTCAATTCTGGTCATCGATGTTTTTCCCTCCTTTCCACTCTCTCTAAAAATCAATGGGAAAATATCCTCAGGTGAGGATTAACTATATATATACATATCTCCTATCTAATAAAAGACAAAAAGGGTAATTGACCATACCTTC
This sequence comes from Myotis myotis, assembly GCF_014108235.1. Classification (NCBI taxonomy): domain Eukaryota; kingdom Metazoa; phylum Chordata; class Mammalia; order Chiroptera; family Vespertilionidae; genus Myotis; species Myotis myotis. Next base: position 175,190,374 of record NW_023416313.1, on the reverse strand, counting down.
GCTACGCTTCCCATTGGCTAATCAGGGCAATATGCAAATTAACCGGCAACCAAGATGGTGGCCGGCAGCCATGCAGCTGAAGCGAGCAGGAGGCTTGCTTGCTCCAGTGATGGAGGAAGCCAAGGTTCCCCGCCTGCTGCGGCCCGGCTCTGAGCTCTGAAAGCAACAGCTCCGAAAGCAAAAAAGTTTCAATTATAGGAGCTAAACAAACCCCAGATACCTGCTTTCAGCAGGCCATGGCCTCAGAGCTAGAGCGAGCAGGACAGCAACAAAGTTCCAATTATAGAAGGTAAATAAATCCAGGAATAAAAAAAAAAAAAAAGAAAAAAAGGACAGGCTGAGAGCTTCAGTCACCGGCCAGCCTAAAAATGGCCCTCAGCCCCTCACCCAGACTGGCCAGGCACCCCAGTGGGGACCCCCACCCTAAAGGGGGTGTGGCCAGACTGAAAACAGCCATCAGCCCCTGATCCAGGCTGGCCAGGCACCCCATGGGGACCCCCACCCTGAAGGGGATGTGACCAGATGCAAACAGCCATCAGCCCCTCACCCAGGCTGGCCAGGCACCCAAGTAGGACCCCCACCCTGATCCGGGACACCCTTCAGAGCAAACCAGCCAGCCCCCACCCGTGCACCAGGCCTCTATCCTATATAGTAAAAGGGTAATATGCAAACTGACCCTAACAGCAGAAGGACTGGGAATGACTGGTCACTATGACACACACTGACCACCAGGGGGCAGACGCTCGATGCAGAAGCGTCTGCCCCCTGGTGGTCAGTGCGCTCCCACATGGGGGAGCTCTGCTCAGCCACAAGCCAGGCTGACGGCCTACCAGTACAGCGGTGGTGGTGAGACCCTCTCCCGCCTCCTCAGCAGCGCTAAGGATGTCCAACTGCAGCTTAGGTCTGCTCCCTGCTGGCAAGTGAACATCCCCAAGGGCTGCTGGGCTGCCAGAAGGATGTCTGATTGCCAGCTTAGGCCCAATCCCCCGGGGAGCAGGCCTAAGCCAGCAGGTCGTCATCCCCTGAGGGGTCCCAGACTGTGAGAGGGCACAGGCCGGGCTGAGGGACCCCCACAAGTGCACAAATTTTTGTGCACCGGGCCTCTAGTATGTATGTATGTATGTGTGTGTGTGTGTGTGTGTGTGTGAGAGAGAGAGAGAGAGAGAGAGATAAAAAGAAAGGATACAAAATAAATATACAGCATGTTCCAGCTGTTACAAGATATATAGAAAATAATACCAGCATATTAACATTTTAACCAGCTTATCTCTAGAGTGGGGTTATGGTTAATTCTTCCTTTTTGTATTTTCTATAAGAGCTTACATTACTTTTATAACCAGATAAAAAAGTGTGTGTGTGTGTGTGTGTGTGTGTGTGTGTGTGTGTGTGTGTGTTTTAATGCTCAGAAATAAGAAAAGCCTATTTAACTTTCAGATGAATAACATATTGTATTAGAAGTGCTTTCTTTGAATAATACAAAAAGGGATTATATCTGACCTTAGCACAATATTCACATTACTGAAAACTGGAAATAGAAGGCATTTGAGAGTTTACTATTTAAAGGAATTCTATGATGAAGTCTTATAAAGCAACCCTCTGTACAGCCAGTAAGTTCCCTAATTTGTCACTTTGGAACAATGTATCATCATGATGTTTACTTTAAAAAGGTTACAGCCCTCAGTGTATCGTCAACTCTCCATCATTTTCAATTCAATTCAAGAATCTGTTTTCTGCATGCCTACCACGTGCTGTGCACCAGGCCTGCCCTCAGGGAGCTCAGCTGCAGCAAGAAAGACTCGGGATGGTAAGCAGGTAGCCTAAACCCCTACAGCAGCCTAAACCCTCACACAGGCAGGGAGAAGAGGCCAGCCACCTCCAAAAAGCAAAGTCCCAAGTCTTCATTTATTTTCTCTAAGACATGGCCTGTCTTTAAAGAAGCTCCCTTCCCAACGGCAGTAAAGAACAATACCCCCTGGGAGCCCCACAGCACTACATCCCATTCATGCGAAAGGCCCAGGCCTCACGCCGGGGCCTCACTCACCCACTCAGGCGCGCGTTGCCTAGGAATGACCAGGAAAGACACAGCTCTCCATGTTTCTCCTTCTCCAACGCCTCCCAGACGTGAGGATTTAGAGATGAAAGTGTAACTCCAGTGTTAGCTGGAGAAAGGCCCACTCCCGCAGGGAAGGGCCGCAGAGGACAGTATCTCCCTTGGGTCCCAGCCCATAGACCGAACTGCCTTCCTGGCATTTTTACTGGGACATTCAGTGGGCCCTGGAGCCTGCCCAGTCCTAAACACAAGTCTCCTACCTCCAGCATGGGGAAGTCCAGCCAGCTCTATCTCCAAAACAGGTCCAGACCACCCACCTCCCTCCCTCTCCAAGGTGACTCCCTCAATCCAAGCTGCAGTCCTCTCACCCTGAACCGCCCAACCCAACCCCCTGCCTCCATTCTTGCTCCCCTACAATCCCTTCTCATGCTGTAGCCAGATGATCTTTTTGAAACATAAATCCGTCTGTAAGCAATGCAACGGCAAGATATTTTACTAGTATCTGTTTTATCCACAACTATATCCCCAGCACCAAGAGTGTGAATGCATTCAATTCCTTTGCTTAATAATAAATCATGACTTCCTATTTCCAACTGCCTAACTTCCCATCACAGCCTTTGAGGCTAACGATCCGGTCATATTCCCGGCTCATGACAAACAGTCCCACTGGTTCCCTTCCCGCCCCTCAAACTTGCCGAACTTCTTCCTGTTTATGGCCTTGGAACCTGCAGTTCCCTCTTTCTGGAACAATCTCGTCCCCGTGTGTCTCCTCCCCCAAAACCTTGGCTTGGCTGGCCCCTTCTGTCATTCTAGCCTCAGTTCATATCACCTTACATCCCCACTACCCTTCCTAAAATTGTTGCACAATCATTCTCCATCATATTATCAGAGTCCTGACCCAGGCCGAAATCACCTTGGTTACTTAGAGTTCATTCCTGTAAACCCTGCTCAGATGAACAGCAGCGGCCTTGAATGTGTGGGTCCCTCCTGTAGCCGCAGTGCCTCTAACAATTGTTTGTTCCCAGTGGGTAGCTGAGTAATTCATCAGTTCACTTAACTCCATGTTCCAGGATTTGGTTTTCTACATTGAAGGCTCAGAGACTATAGCTAGCTGGTGCTGGAGGTGATCAGGTCCTCAAAAATGAACTTGGACTAGTGAAAATGTACAGAGACAAAGCCGACACCAGAACACCAATTAGTTAATGTACACTGAAACAACTATCAACAGAACTGAACAAATACTCAAATTCCACTCAATTCGCTGGCTTCATCCCCTGGAGCCAAGCCACTTGACAAACCAAGTTGAGTGGGTAGAGTTAAAACAAAATGAACTTGGATAATGTGATGGCTAATTATATGTCAACGTGGCTGAGCCATGGCATGCCCAGGGAGCTGGGTAAACAGTTCTGGGTGTGTCTGTGAGGATGTTTCTGGAAGAGATTAGCATTTGAATAGGTGAACTGAGTAAAGTAGAGGGCCTTCCTCAAAGTGAATGGGCACCATGCAATCCTTGAAGATGAAGCTGGGATTTGATTTCTGCCTGACTGAGCTGGGACATGGATTTTCTCCTGCTCTCAGCGCTTCTGGCTCCCAAGTCTTCAGACATGGACTGGAATCTACACTATCAGCTTTCCAGTTCTCAGGCCTTCAAACTACATCACCAGCCCTAACCAGTTTGGCTCAGTGGATAGAACATCGGTCTGTGGACTGAAGGGTCCCAGGTTCGATTCCAGTCAAGGGCATGTACCTTGGTTGGGGGCACATCTCCGGGGGGGGGGGGGTGTGTGCAGGAGGCAGCTGATAGATGTTTCTCTCTCATTGATGTTTCTAACTCTCTCTTCCTCTCCCTTCCTCTCTGTAAAAATAAATAAAATATATTTTAAAAATGTTAAAAAAGTAAAAACTACATCACCAGCTTCTCAGGTCTCCCGCTTGCAGATGGCAGAACTTCTCAGTCTCCATAATCATGTGAGCCAATGCCTTATAATAAAGTTTATATATATCCTATTGGCTCTGTTTCTCTGGAAAAATCCTACTAATACAGATGATAATCACCAAAGTCCCTCTGCTGGTATACCTGTTCCAACATGACATGATCGCTGAACTACAGGCCAAAATTCCCTTTTTAGGAAAAATACAGAAGTCCAGGAGCCAAGACTCTCTCCTCACCAACAGTGCACAATGTACAAGTTCCCATCTATCCATCAATGTCCACGCCTCTGCCTTAACATGTTCATAAAGCCCAACTTAGCATTCATCACTTGAGTTCAGAATGCCCGTGTGTAAGCTATTAAACTAACAAAGTGTGTATAATCTAATGCAGTGGTTCTCAACCTTGGCTGCACATTAGAATCACCTGGGAATCTTTTTAAAATCCTGATTTCTGGGCCTCATCTTCTGGAAATCCTGTTTTTTTGTTACTAATGTTGTGGCCTCACCCCATAACAAAGAAACAGAATTTCCGGAGGATGAGGCCCAGAAATCAGGATTTTAAAAAGATTCCCAGGTGATTCTAATGTGCAGCCAAGGTTGAGAACCACTGGTCTAATCAATTAGATAAAGGCTTGATATGGTTTCCCATAACCCAACTAGGTCAAAGCCAACACCCCAACCAGTGGGATCTTATGAAGCATGGGCACCAGGAGCAGCTGCAGATTCTAGCCAGCCAGGTTGCAGACCCACTGCCTACCTCTCCAAAGACACAGTGAAAGCTCTAAGTGGGCGTGAGGTCTCAACCACTTCCTCAAACCACCCAATTGGCATGGAAAGAAAAGCTTACCACCAACAAAGGGCTATGGATTGCTCACCGGGATCTGGCTTCCAGGGATTGATAAGAGCTTAAGTAAGACAGTATGGATAATCCAGACATGCAAAATTCATAGTCGACTACACTACCTCTTCTAAATTTATAAGGATGATAATTTGTGTACAGTTTCTGAGGGATAAATAATTGATGACATTTTCCACATTGCAAGGCAAACTGACAGTGAAGACAATCGGTGGGAATGTATTTAAACAATGTATTTTTTCATTCAACATTTATCAAGCACCTTCTGTGTAATAGGACATAAGAGTGATCTGCTTTGACACTGGAATCTTCTGATAGGACATGGGCAATAATTACAGGGTTCTGGTAGTCCCAAGGACCCTAGAGACACTGATTATGCAATATTTATTAAGCTCCTACTATGTGTTAGACACTGGTTGGTGCTAAAAATAGAAAAATGGAGACTTAGTTCTAGTTTCTGAGGTTCACAGACTAGTGGTTTGACAATATTTTACTTTTCTTCCTGTGTAGAACTGTTTTCAGAGCCATCTGATAGAGAATTAGAAAGACTTTTCTAGGTAAATTTACCAAGATGTAGTATTCACATTAACTTAATCTGACTAGCTCTATCAGGAGCCTGGAGTGAGCTCTATATGTTAAGACTGGTTTTAGTTTTACGTTTTTTTTTATACAAAATCACCTGCATAGACACACTTTTATAAAACAAATACTCCATAAAATTTACTGAGTTAACTGAAAAATATGTGTAAACCAGTAATAAAAATAATTTTTGAACCACAAGCAATTTACAGAAGAAATTCATTAAGAATCTACAGACAAAAATGTATATATACACTTTTCACATCATTTAAATACAATCTGAACATCTTCACACCTCTTTACTTTAAACATGAAAATACTACATTTGCATGATACCCACCTCCCAATTTTATATTACTGATAAAGACTTCCATTTAGTACTTTCACAATTTTAATCTACACTGTGATTTCATTTTTTTAAGTTTGGCTACAATATGGCAATTTTGATGTTTCATCAAGCACCATAATTTGTATTATGCTTGAGTAAACATACTCAGGCTTATAATATATATAAAACCACATAGTAAGTTTTTCATATATACTAAGCTTCCTAACTTCCTTCTGTTACTTTATAATGATGCATAGTTATTACCAGTCATAAAAGTAAATGCTCACAGGTGTAAAATTTTATCAGAGTTAGATTTTACTCAGTTTCCCTCTCTAGAATGGAAATAATCTTTTCAATTGCAAAACTGTACACTGCAAAAATTATATGTAAATGGGAAAGAGTGTAGTCTGCTAAGGCAAGAGCAATCATTACATAAAATGTGTTTCAGATGGAAAAACAGCAGATTTAAAATTATCTTAAAACTTGTTGCACTGTAAATTGCTTTAAAAAATCATCCTAAACACATTAATGAAAAATTGTGTTAACAACAAAATTTTTTAAAAAATAATTAGCAAAAGCCTAAATGATTGATGACTTTAGAATTCTAGGTATGTTTGCTAATGACTCAAATTATCTAAGCTGTGCAATGACCTCCCATTAAAATGATGATGAGGCAAGGAAAACTCAGTGAGATCTAAAGCTAGAATTACCTAGTTTCATGAAGAAATTCTTCCTGAAGGGGTAGAAATACATAGAAAGCAAAGACTGGCTGAAGAGCACTGCCCGTCCCATTTGGGAGTTGGTGACCTAAGATCGGGGTTCTGGAAGAGCTTCCAGAAGGGAAAGCAGAAAAGCAGAAGGAGCATATTGTTAGGGTTTAGTAACCTGGGTTTAGTCTCAGCACTGACACTTACTGTAAGCCTGGAGACCTCAGACAAGTCCCTTCATTTGCCTGGGCCTCTGATGCCTCATCTGAAAAGGAACACAGTTTGCACAGATGACCTCAGGGTCTGTCTCTTCTAGTCCTTTTTACTCCCAGCAAATCTGCAACTGGCCTCACTCTGAATTGGGCCTGTATTCACTTAATAAGCATTCATGGCACAGACAGGGGCTGGGGGTTGGGGGGGGGGGGTGAGGGCATGTGGTAGGGGGTGGTGGCAGCAGGGGAGAGGTCAATGGGGGGAAAAGGAGACTTATGTAATACTTTAAACAATAACGAATTTAAATTAAAATAAATAAATATGTCAAAAAGTCCTAAAAAGAAAAGAAAGAAAGCATTCATGGCATTTACATTGTGCTGGACAATGCAAAGGTGAGTCAGACAAGGTCCCTTTCATTTTAAAGACCTCACGATCTATCAAGGGAAACAGACTCGTAAAAAACCCCACAATGTCAGTCCTCTTCAGTAAGGGCTATGGTAACAGCGGCAAGTACACTAAGGGAAAGGAAGTGAGCAGGGGGGCCTGGCAGAGAGAGCTTCCTAGAGGAAGCAACTATTAAACAGCATTTGAGGGCTCAGCTGAAGCTAGATATTATATATTCAAAATAGTTCTCAATCAATGATTCTCTCTCATCATTGATGTTCCTCTCTCTCTCTTTCTCCCTCCCTCCCTCCTTCCCTCCCTCCCTCTCCTTTCCTCACTGAAATCAATAATAAAAATTTTTTTTGAAAAAAAATAAAATAGTTCTGACTGTTGGATTAGTACATTGTAGTTACCAAAAGGGTAATTATTCCCCAGTTCCGTAGTTGCAGCTAAAACACGATCACCTCTTACGCTGACCGAAAAAGCAAGTCCAGGCTTTTCTAAGGGTAGAAGGGTAGAGTCACACTCTGCTTTTACCTGAGGGCAGTAATGCAGGAATAGACTGGCTCCCATCTCTCATCCCACCCACCTCAGCAAAGGGAACCCAGCTGAGTGCTCACAGGAAATGCTGGGCATGGAGAGAATGGGGAGGTCACACTTTTTTCTAAGGTGCAACATAGGGCGTTTACATTTTTTAATGACACACTTTGCCATTGGTTGAGGATGGGAACCTGAGAATCATTATTTATCCCTAATCACTTTGATTTTATCTATTTCCTTCTTTAGATCTGGGTGTGGAGAGCTATCGGCTCCCTAAACTATCTCTAACCCCTTTCAAAATTGAAATGTTTAATTGGGGTTCTTCAATTTTGTGAAGGGGCCAAATTAGGGTTGACAAGTGACTCCACCTCTGAGATAAAACTGCTTTAGCACCCAAATATAAAACTGGAAAGATCATCCTAAATACAGACACACACCTTCCAAAAACACGTAAATTATCTCTGCTAATTTTAAATGTTCTATGCCCCCTTGGATGTCATTAGAGTTCTTTGTTTCAGGCAACTGGACCTGACTTTACCTAACTTTGGAGGAGGGGGAAATGGAATGTGTTGGAAGGATATAGGGGGAAAGTACACACAATCAACAGGGCAGCTGGGGATCTGGCTGAGAAAAAGACACAAAAGGCACCTCCTAGGGTCCAGGCAGCAAAAACCACTGGCCAGTATCCCGCATGCAGTCACAGCTGCTGCAGGGAAGATGCTCAGGCCCTTTCCAGTCTTGGATGATGGTTCTGCTCAGGTTTCAAGTTCTAGGAAGTGAGCATCTCAATGTTCTGGTCTGAGTTAGGAACTTCAAGCCTCTTTGCCTAAACAGGTGGTAAGGCATGCTGAGTAATAGCCATCCAGTTTGTAATCAATGAAAGAAAAACACATCCCAAAAGGAAATCAAATTGCTGTGACCAAAAGAAATTGCAATGGATGCCACCAGTCTCGGACGCAAGGAAGATCGGCTAGGTCCCCTCATAGCCTTTTAAACATCATAAGAAGTAGAGACCAGAAGTTTTAGAATCCTAAAGACCAATGAACTTCAATTAAGGTATAATTCTGAGTGAATCTCAGTCCTTACTAAAGATACATGAGAATCTCAAAGAAGAGTGAAAATTGGTAACCATGTGGTAGACAAAGACCTCACTTAGGCATAAGCTAAGTGAAAATTTTCAAAAAGGGAAATTATGCAAACAGTAGCCATAAAAAAGCTGGATAGCTATATTAATATCAAACAAAATAAGACTTTAAGAAATATTACTCTGTAAAAAATCAATAAAACATATTTAAAAAATAAAATTCTGCAGCACACCATAAAATATATTTAAAAAAAGAAATATTACTAAGACAAAGAGAGTGAATGTATCAGGAGGATATATACAACAAAAATGTAATGGAGGGCCAAAAGTAGGTTTACAGTTGTGAGTAGGCAAAACACAGAGTTTATTCTTGTATTATTTATTAACTAGAGGCCCGATGCACGAAAATTTGTGCAAAAGTAGGCCTTCCTTCCCCCAGCTGCCGGCACCAGCTTCCCTCTGGCACCCGGGAACCGGGCTTCCCTCCTCCGGCCACCAGCAGGCACCCAGGACCCGGGCTGGCTTCCCTCAAGCCACCAGCAGGCACACAGAATGTGGGCTGGCTTCCCTTGGGCTGCCTGCAGGCACCCAGGACCTGAGCTGGCTTCCCACCGGCCCTGGCTTCATCAGGAAGGACATCCAGAATGACGTCCAGAAGACGTCTGGTCTAATTAGCATATTACCCTTTTATTATTATAGATTATTGTATTATTTTCTATGAACAACTGTTGGGCACCTAACAACAGAGGCCCAAAATATTGAGAGAATTGAAAAGAGAAATAGACAATTCAACAATGAGAGTTGGAGATTTTGATATTTGATAGAACAAGAATCTTAATAAATTTAAAGGTATTAAAAAATATACAAAGTATATTCTCTGTTCACATAGAATTAAATTACAGATCCACAACAAAAATAAACCCCAAATATTTGAAAATTAAACAACAGATTTCTAAATAACACATAAGCCAAAAACAAAATCCAAAGGAAAGTTTTAAAATATTTTAAATTAATGAAAACAAAACAGCATACCAAAACTCATGGGGAGCAGCTAAAGCAAGGCTTAGAGTACACTTTCTAGCTTTAAACATCATTATCAGATAAAAAGATCTTGAACCAATTACCTAAGCTTCTACCTTAAGAAACTGGGGGGGGGGGGGGGGAAGCAAACTTAATCAAAGCAAGCAGGAATAAAGGAAATAAGAGTTGTTGAAATCAATAGAGTAGAAAACAGAAAAGCAATAGAAAAAAATTAATAAAACCAAGAATTGGTCTTTAAAATGATCAGACTCAATATTATTTAGATGGCAATTTTCCCCAAATTGAATCTATACATTCAAAATCTCAGCAGGTTTTTCTATCGAAACTGACAAGCTGATCCTAAAATTTATATGAAAATGCAAAGGGCTTAACATGGCCAAACAATATTGACAAGAAGAACAAAGTTGAAGGACTTACACTACCTGATTTCAAAAGTACTCTAAAGCTAGAAATTAAGGCAATGTGGTATTGGCATAGAAAAAATGGAACACAGAATTAACCCCTTATATTTTACTAGAGGCCTGGTGCATGGATTCGTGCACCTGTGGGGTCCCTCAGCCTGGCCTGCTGGGATAGGGCCAAAACAGGCTCTCCGACATCCCCCCCAGAGGGATCATGGATTCCAAGAGGGAGCAGGCCAGGCTGAGGGACCCACTGGTGCACCATCGGGACTGGGGAGGGGCTGCGGGAGGGCTCCAGGGCATGTCCGGCCCATCTCTCCCAGTCCCAATTGGTCGGACCCCAGCAGCGAGCTAACCTACTGGTCAGAGCATCTGCCCCTGGTGGTCAGTGCGTGTCATAGCGACTGGCTGAATGGTCGAACAAACGGCTGGACACTTAGTGTACTAGGCTTTTATTATATAGGATGCTCAACTGGCTTTCAACAAAGGGCAAACAGGAAAGTGATAGGTTTTCCTGGGCTACCCATCTGTAAAAATATTAACTTAGACCTTTACTCTAATTCATAAAAATTAACTCATACTGGATCACTGAATGTAAAGAAGTAAGACTAAAATTTTAGAAGAAAATAAGAGAATATCTTTGTGACCTTTGGTTAAGCAGTTCTTAAGACTTAGAACTAAAAGTACAAACTATAAAAGAAAAAACTGTAAGTTGAAATTTATTAAAATCTAAAAATTTTGCACTTCAAAAACCACCATTAGAAAATGAAAATGAAAATATAATCCACAGAATGGGAGAAAATATTTTGCAAATCACATATCTGATAAGGGACTTGTATCTAGACCAGCCGTGGGCAAACTATGGCCCGCGGGCCAGATCCAGCCCGTTTGAAATGAATAAAACTAAAAACAAAAAAAGACCGTACCCTTTTATGTAATGATGTTTACTTTGAATTTATATTAGTTCACACAAACACTCCATCCATGCTTTTGTTCCGGCCCTCCGGTCCAGTTTAAGAACCCATTGTGGCCCTCGAGTCATAAAGTTTGCCCACCCCTGATCTAGACTATACATGAAATTTTTACAATTCAATACAGTGGGGCTTTGACTTACAAGTGTCCCGACTAATGAGTTTTTCGAGATACGAGCCATCTCTCGGCCGATTTTTTGCTTTGAGTTGTGAGCTAAAATTCAGGTTACGAGCCAGCTTCAGATACCCCACCGCTAGCTGGCGCAGCGAACGTCACAGTGATTTGACATACGAGTAATTTGAGTTACGAGCTCCGTCGCAGAACGAATTAAACTTGTAAGTCAAGGCCCCCCTGTAATAAGACAAATAATCCAATTTAAAAATGGGTTCTAACACACACTACAACATGGATGAAACCTGAACACAGATACAAAAGGACAATACCATGTGATTCCATGTACATGACATACTAGAATAGGCAAATTCACAGGGACAGAAAGTAACTTAGAGGTCACCAGGGGCTGAGGGAAGAGTGGAATGGCAATTTACTGTTTAATGGGTACAGCGTTTCTAGTTGGGATGACCAAAATGTTTTGGAAATGGACAGTGGTGATGACTGCATACAACACAGTGTGTGTAACTAATGTCACTGAGTTGTATACTGAAAACGGATGCAATGGTAACTATCTTACCACAATAAAAAATCAACTTTTTAAAAATAGTCAGCAGACTTGAGTATACACTTCACCAAATAAAACACACAAATGACCAATAAGCATATGAAAAGGTGCTCAACGTCATTAGTCATTAGGGAAATTCAAATTAAAACTACCATCAAGTACCACTACACATGCCCTATAATGACTATAATTAAAAAGACAGATAATGCCAAATGTTGGTGAGGATGTGGAAAAACTGGAAACCTCATGTATTACTGGTGAGTTGTAAAATGATATAGCCACTTTGCAAAATTGTTTGGCTGTGTTTTAAAAAGTCAAGCAAAAGCTTACTATAAGACCTAGCGATTCCATTTCTAGTAATTTACCCAAGAGAAATGAAAACATATGCCCACACAAAGACTTGTACACAAGTGTTCACAGCAGCTTTATTCATAATAGCTAAAAATTGGAAACAATCCAAATGTCCATCAAATAATGAAGGGACAAACAGAATGTGGTATATCCATACAATAGGTTACTACTCAGACATAAAAAGAACATTCTAGAACATGGCTGAATCTCACAGAGATTATGCTAAGTGAAAGAAGCCAGATGCAGACCACTTCATAAGATTCCATTTACGTGGAAAGTCTGGAAAAGACAAAGTGTATAGAGACAGAAAGCAGACTGGTGTTCACCTGGGGCTAGGTTAGAGGTAAGAATTGATTGCAAATAGACTTATATTAATTTTGGGGTGTGATTTTATAAATTTACTAAAAATCATTGAGTTGTACACTTATAATGGGTGAATCTTTGTGGCTTTTAAATTATACCTCAATAGGGCTGTTAAATATATACATACATACATACATACAAATCTGACACACACAAAAATGAGGCTTAATTTCCTAAGTATAATTAAGACACCAGCTCTATGACTTGAAACAAAGGTTTTCCTTAATCTAGTCAATATACTTTTTATTCATATAGTTAAAAATTACATGTGAAGGATATTAATATCGTTCAGCGATGGAACCCGGGCCCTAAATGATCTTAAGGTTTCTGAACTAAATTATGTGATCCTGTGGTTGAATAAATAGCGGTAAATTTACAAACTCTAAAAATAAACAACATTGGCCTTTTATGGGGCTCACTGCAGAGAAAAATAAAACAACAAAAGAGGAGTCAAAGAAGCAATTCAAATCTCTAGGTTGTTTGAGTAATAAACTATATTATATATAATCATCATGACCTAGAAATATTTAATCAGAAGAACAAAGGCTGACCTAGTAATTGGTTTAATAGCTGTCTTCAGGGATATGAAGAATTTTTACAGGGAAACTATTTAACTAGTTTTGCTCTCCACTGAGAGCCAAAAAAAAAACACCCGAAAAGTGATTTAATAATCAGCGAAGTAAATTTAGATTAAACAAAAATAACACTGGCAGTAACTGCTCTCAAATACTGGAATAAATTTAACGAGGATATTTGTTCAAGCTATTTCCTGGGCGATCCGTCAGAACAGACAGGACAGGACAGACAGCGTTGGTCTGAAGGCAGTCCTGCCTGGCAGGGGCCCTGGACTTGCCCACCTCCAGCGGTGGAACGAGTCTGTGGCGAGGAACACAGCCGCCGGGCGCACACGCCTTACCTCGATGTCCCGATTCAGCTGCTTCACGATGGCAGTCATGTTTCTGATGTGCTCCTCCAGGAAAAGCCTGGCCAAGCGGTCGCCTCCCCCTTTGTTTTGCATTTTCTGCAAACTGTTGACGATGTCGTCCTTAATTCGGAAGGCGTGCTCCACGAGGGCGGCCGTTGTCTTCTCGTGGCACAGGATCCTGTCTTCCAGCTGCTCCATGAGGTTCACAGAGTAGGGTGCCATGCTCAGGGACTGGCTGTGTCGGGGCATGGTTCTGACGCGTCTGCGGGAAGGAGCCACGTTACTGGGGTTGTTAATCAGGGAAGAGGTCACGGTTACAGCCAGATTCAAGACTTCCCAGAGAAGAAAATGCAAATTGTCTGTCCCTACAAGCTCAGTGAAGGGGGGGTGGGGGGGTGGTAAGCAGGGTTTCTGTCCCAAAGGCTTTCCTTCGTGAGCCAGGAAGCATCTTTAAACAATCGTACCCAGCAACTCAAGTGTGCTGGTAGCAGGTTCCACGACCTCCAAAATCAAGAGGCTGGCGGAACTGGGCACACTGACATGTCTTCCCAGTATAAGCCGTTATCAAGACCAAGCTTATTGCCCTGGCCAGTGTGGCTCAGTTGGTTGGGCATCATTCCCGTTCACCAAAAGGTTACGGTTCAAATCCTGATCAGGACACATGCCCGGGTTGGGGGCTCAGTCCCTGATAGGGGGATGTGCAGGAGGCAGCAATTGATGTTTCTCTCTCTCTTTCCCTCTCATTTCCCCTGTCTCTAAAAATCAATTTTAAAAAATCTTTTAAAAAAATCAAGCTTATTAATAAAATCTCCTGACATGCCCACCTCCTTCCTCCCCGTAACGCAGTGGTTACAAACCCAAATGCCTACAAGGGTCAGGCAGGTAACATAAATGAGTGAAGCAGACCGTACGATGCAATAGGGAGGCGGGGGGGGGGGGGGGAGGGCGCTTTGGAGGACTGGAAAGGGCATTCCTCAACTAAAAGGAGCCACAATTCTGCTCCACCCCTGAGTGACCATCTGGGAATGCCAGGTTCACTTTTCCAGATCATCTGATATTCAAGAAGAGCCAGAAGATCCAGCCTTGTATGAGAAATCTCCCGATTCTTAAGTGATAACAACTAATTTAAAAAGTATTTAAGGTGATGTAGCAAATCAAACCATGTATTTCCATGAGCCAATATTGGCCTATGGACACCCAATTTGCAACTTCTGATTTAAAGGGCTCACAGAGACCTCAGTCCCCCAAGTCTCCAGAATTATATGTTACTGTTGACCAGAAGTACACCCGTACTGCAGGGCTACTGTGAAGTCTGCACCTCTCGTGGTCATGGAGTGGCCTAAAGGATCCGACAAACTGCAAGCTGGAGAGGCTACACAACATACTGCTCTTGCCCTTGAACAAAATCCTTCTTGGATAATGTAACAGCTATAATACAGTCTCATTCACAAAGGCCATCACACCCACTAGCAGCCTCTATGGGATTGGTGAAAAGAAAAAGTATACCTTAGATGCATGTTTTCCATATATTATACCTTTCCTTGGTGACAAGAGAAGGAAATACAGTGCTCCGTTGGGCCATTTTTCTTTTTTTTTAATAATTCACATCTGTTGAAAAAACAAGCATTAAATTATTTAACAGTTTATATCTAGAACTTAAAATGATCTCTAAAGCGTATTATTAAGTTGCTAAGTGGACCATAAATTATGCTGACACACTGATCAATTATATTATGAAAGACCTATGACTTAATAGTATGTGTGCAATAAACAGAAAATGTTTCCAAATAAGGAGAAAAGAATCCAGCAAAGTCAAATGTTCCTGAAATTAATATCACTAAGCCTGGTGAGACAGACTAACAAGAACTGTTAAATGTAGTTTCCTGAAGTTTCTTCATCCCATATCTGTATTTCAAGCTTCAGAAATCACTTTTATAGAAACAAGACAGTTTCTGTACCTGGCTTATTCAAGCTTGTACTTCTCCCTAGAAATTACAGAAAGCTTCCTTAGTAAATCTGATCTCAGCAAACTTAGTAAATTATACAGCAAAATAAAAGCACTTGCTTCTAAATGAATCTTAAGTGAAACAATTTATGAGCAGTGGGATCTGATTTGAGGAAATCTGTCGATCCACTAAGAGAATGAGGATAATGTTCTTCATTAAAACTCTGTTGTAAGATATAATCATTCATATTACATCTTGCATATAAGGAACATTTGATCATCACAACGCATTAGAAATCTGAGCAAAACTAGAAGGTTTTAAAAATATTTCATTACTTAGGTTTCTCAAAAACTGTTATTAATTGGCTTAAAACAATGAATGCCTACTAACCATGATCTGATTCAGTAATGAGTTCTCATTAGATGCTCGATTCAGAAAGCATTTCTGATTGAAACCATTGTTTTGGCATCATCTCCCCAGTATGTTATTTTTAGTTTTGCAATGTGAACATTTCACTTTCCTAGATACAGAACTTCAAGTTTACATAAATTGCATTAAAGAAAAAAAGGGATTCATGCTAAACAAGCTATGATGCCAAAGAAGCTCTTCAGCAAAGATAAATAATTTCTGCCCTGCCCATGTGGCTCAGTTGGTTGAGCAACATCCCATGCACCAAGAGGGTGCTGGTTCAATTCCTGGGCAGGGCACATGCCGGGGTTGCGGGCTCCATCCCCAGTAAGGGGCATGCAGGAGGCAGCCAATCGATGTTTCTCTCTCTCATCAATGTTTCTCTCTCTCTCTCCCTTCCTCTCTCTTTAAAATTAATAAAAAATAGCCCTGACCAGTTTGGCTCAGTGGATAGAGCGTCGGCCTGCATACTGAAGGGTCCCAGGTTCGATTCCGGTCAAGGGCATGTACCTTGGTTTACAGGCACATCACCAGTGGGGTTGTGCAGGAGGCAGCTGATCAATGTTTCTCACTCTCTATCCCTCTCCCTTTCTCTCTGTAAAAAAAATCAATAAAATATATTTTAAAAATTAATAAAAAATATTTTTAAAAATATAAATAATTTCTGCCATTTACTACTTAAAATTAGGACAGTGAAGAAGCTGTTTATATAATCTTTATCATCTTAAAGCTGTAAAATACCTTAGTTGAGATATTAATCCACAGAATAACCCAACCTACGAAATAGTTATTTGGTATCTATTATGTAGACAATAATCTAATCATTTTTCTTGGGTAGCAGCGAGGTCAGGGAAGCACTGATGAGAACGGGTAAGATTTTTTCCAAAGTAGAGAATAGAGAGAAAGTTCCACACCTTTTCTCCTCCACACTCCAACACTATCCAACACACCCCCTGCCTCAAGGGCTTCACAGCCTACAGAGAAAGGTAGACATCTAAACCAACCAAGATGACTAATGGGGTCGTGGCTTAGGAACCACGTGAACAAAAACACCTGGGAAGAAAACACTAACTGGAAAGCATATGTGCAACCCACGTTTAGTGCAGCATTACTTACAATATCCAAAATATGGAAGCAACCTAAGTGGCCGTTGACTGATGAATGGATAAAGAAAATGTGCTATATACACAGAATAAAACTTTACTCAGCCATAAAAAAGAATGAAATCTTGCCACTTGCACCCTGGCTGACATTGCTCAGTGTTTAGAGCGTTGCCCACAGACCGAAGGGTCACAGGTTTGATTCTCCGTCAAGGGCACATACCTGGGTTGCAGGTTGAGTGTAGGTCCCCAGCCCAGTTCAGGTGCGTGCAGGAGGCAACCAATCTCTCTCTCTCTCTCTCTCTCTCTCTCTCTCTCTCTCTCTCCCCCTCCCTTCCCTCCCTCCTTCCTTCCCTCCCCCTTCTTCCCTTCCACTCTCTCTGAAAATGCAATGGAAAAATATCCTCAGGTGAGGATTGACAAAACAAAACAAAACATCCTACCACTTGTGACAACATGGATGGACCTCGAGAGCATTATGCTAAGTGAAATAAGTCAGGCAGAGAAAGACACTTACTATACAATCTCACTTATATGTGGGATCTAAAAACAAAAATACAAAGAAACACAAGCTCATAGATACAGAGAACAGGTTGGTAGTTGCCAGAGGTGGGGTTTGGTGGGTGCAAAATTGGTGAAGGTGGTCAAAAAGTACAGACTTCCAGTTATAAAATAAGTCCTGGGGATGTAATGTACAGCATGGTGACTATAGGTAGCAATACTGTACTGCTTTCTGAACGTTGCTAAGAAAGTCAATCTTAAAAGTTCTCATCACACAGAAAATATTTTCATCATAATGCCAGATGTCAACTAGATTTATTGTGGTGATTTTGCAATACATATAACTATCAATTCATTATGTTGTACACCTGAAATTAATATAATGTTATACGTCAATTATACCTTAAATTAGAGTTTTTTAACATAAAAAGCTACATAGGGAGGAAAAAAAGAGAGGGCCTCATTTTTCTTGGGTAGCAGCGAGGTCAGGGAAGCACTGATGAGAATGGGTAAGATTTTCCAAAGTAGAGAACAGAAAGATAGATCCACACCTTTTCTCCTCCACACTCAACACTATCTCTACTTGCTTTACTCTCAGCACACTCTGGCCTAACCCACTCTTCCAGCCTTATTCGTGGCCACTCTTACCGATTCCCCTTCCCCAGTTGACTCTAATGGAGAGAGATGAGTGCGCTCCCATGGTCCAATGACACTACCCACTAAGATAATCCGACTCACAACTCTTGCCCTGAGCCCACACTCACCAAGCACATCATTTAGCTTCCCATGTGGCTGTGCATCAAAAGGGAGCATGGGGCAATCAGCAAACTCAAGACCCAGTCTACCTGCAGCTACTGTTCTCACCGTGAATTAACAACTGGAATTACACCTCAATGGGAACCTAGCTTGCGTAAGTCAGTCTCCTGAAATCTGATCATCTCTAAGGGTCCGAACAGAGATGAATATCTAAACCCATGTCACTGAAATGTGATGATCACAACATGGTTTCCATCGTGGGGGACAGACTCTTACATAAAATGATCCCCGTGTTCTGGAGTTCACACCTTGTGTGATCCCCTCCCCTTGAGTTAGGTGTGACCTGTGACTTATTCTTAACCAAAAGAATACAGTAGCGACCAGCCAGGTGCCAGTCATTGTACTCAGCTGGTGGTTGTTGTCAGATGGGATTCTGACACCAAGTTACTGATGTAGGGCATATATAATGCAGCTTACTAGGAATATTTTTAATTTATTTTAAAATGTTTAATTATTTTATGATCTAACTTTTAAGTCACTTAATAGACTTCTAAATAATTGTCTCGCTTAGAAAACATCTCAAGAGCATTTTTGTTGTTGTTAATCCTTACCCGAGGTTATTTTTCCATTGATTTTTAGAGAGAGTAGAAGGAAGAGGGAGAGACAGAAACATCCACATCGATTGGTTGCCCCCTGCACACACCCCAACCAGGGATGGGGAACCTGCAACTGAGGTGTGGGCCTTTGACCAGAATTGAACCCGGGACCCTTCAATCCTGGGCTGGCGCTCTATCCACTGAGCCAAACTGGCTAGGGCTCAAAATAATTTTTTAATTTACCTTTATTGTTGAAAGTAACACAGATGCCAAAAGAATACTGAAGACAGAGTAAGAACTATTTTTTTCCTAATAACAGTGGCTCTGTTCTAGCAGGGGAAGCAAATTATAAAATAAATCTAATTTGTCACAAGATACCATTTCATCCCATCGGGCTGGCCAAAATGCAGAGTGGCAAGACCACGAATTGACAGGAACATATATGGAACAAGGGGAACACCAGGTGGGAATGGGAATCGGCACCACCACGATGGAAAGCAATCTTCAATATCTAGAAAAGCTAAAGGTGCCCAAACCCCGTGACGCAATAATTCCAGTGCTGAGAAGTTCCCCCCAAACTTCTCAAACATGTTCACAAGGAAACACAAGAATACTTAAGGCAGCATTGTTTCCAAGAGCGAAAAAGTGGGCTAGAGAGGACGGAACACCCGTCATTAGGCAAATGGGTGAATAAACCATGATATGTTCACAAATGGCTATTGGTTAAATGTCCAACAATGAAAGAGTAGTTAACAAAACATGGCACATCCACTCAGAAGAATGGCTATTTGAAGTAACGGTTACAGAAGCTATGAAGCTGCACAGAAAATATTTACATGCTAGCTTAATGTTAAGGTTTGTTAAAAAGAACAAGATCGGAACAGAGATTTACAGTACTAGATAGAACCATAATCAGAGCCTGGAAACCAGAATTTTGTGCCATGGCAGCACAATTTAGGTAGTGCAAACGTTTTAACACAATGCATTTAAAAGCACCTGGCAAAATTTTAAGTTCCATCCTTGTCATGTCCTCCCCTCTTCCTCCTCCTCCTCCCCAACATAAGGAGCACTGGAACCTGAGCCAGCAGAGATAATGGTGTGGTCAAGGTCAAGGACAGGACGACCACAGCACCTCTGTACGCACAGGCTTCCCTTCCTCTCCTATCTGACCCACCACCGGACCCCTCTCTCCATGAATGGATGCTTCCTTGGATTTGTGGTGCTCTTTAACGCTGCTCCCCCACCACACCCGTGCCAAATGGGTGGGATTGCTCTGCCCTGTGAATAGCTGTTGTCTGGGTACATCATTTGTTTTCAGTACAAGGAGGAGGAGGAGGGCTGTGCAACGGAGGCCAGGGACTAATTCCAAAATCAAAGATTCTAGACCAGCCGTGCGCAAACTACGGCCCTCGGGCCGGATCCGGCCCATTTGAAATGAATAAAACTATTAAAAAAAAAGACCGTACCCTTTTATGTAATGATGTTTACTTTGAATTTATATTAGTTCACACAAACACTCCATCCATGCTTTTGTTCCGGCACTCCGGTCCAGTTTAAGAACCCATTGTGGCCCTCGAGTCAAAAAGTTTGCCCACCCCTGTTCTAGACTGATAAGAAAGTCAGAGCCCTGGCCAGTTTTGCTCAGTGGTTAGAATGTCGGACCTTGGACCAAAGGGTCTTGGGTTCGATTCCCGGTCAAGGGCATATACCTCAGTTGCAGTTTCCATCCCCAGCCCAGATGTTGGGGTACGTGTGGGAAGCAACCAGTCGATTTGTCTCTCTCACATCAATGTTTCTTTCTTTCTTTCTTTCTCTTTCTCTCTCTCTCTCTCTCCTTCCAGCCAGCGCAGAGATTGCTGCATGACTGATGGGATCAGGTCAACCTGCAACAGACACATCAGGTCCAGATGGGGTCACAAATGGGCTAGAAGCATCCAGACTCCTAGAACCCATTGGCCACTGATGTTGTTGTTGCTTTGCTGTGTGTTTTTTTTTTGTTGTTGTTGTTGTTAATCCTCACCAGAAAATATTTTTTCCATTGATTTTTAGATAGAGTGGAAGGGATGGAGGGATGGAGGGGGGGAGAGAGAGAGAGAGAGACAGACAGACAGACAGACAGACATCCATGTGAGAGAGATACATTGATTGGTTGCCTCCCACATGCATCTGGACCAGGACCAGATTGAACCTGCAACCCAGGTATGTGCCCTTGACCAGAAATTGAACCTACAACCCTTCGGTGCTCAGGCCAATGCTCTAACCACTGACAAACACTGGCCAGGGCAATTGATGTTGTTTTAATCTATTCTACAGCTTAGAATAATGTTAACGTTTTTAAGAGAACCCCTGCAAAACACACACACACACACAAAAAAAAAAAAAAAAAAAAAAAAAAAAACAGAATGGATTTTGTTCCCATCTATTAATAACAGCTATTTTGAAATGCTATTTAAGTCTTCTATTGTTACTTGAAGTTTTCATGGATTATGCCTCCCAACTGAGCTGCTTTGGGACAGCAGGGGCTGCATACCATATGCATCTGTAACCCCTATGTAACCCCGCACAGCATCTCTTCACAGGCACCCCTAAATGTTGGTTCATTGGCTTGTTTTTCTAATCTGGTCAGGCCCGTTGTTTTAATTACTGAGTTGTTCTGCCCAAATGACATATCGATGGCTGACTCAAGGTCCCCTCCAGCTGTGAGCTTGGCAGACGGCTTCAGGTTGCCCTGCACAGGCGCTCACACATGCGTGCACACGCACCAAAAGAGAAGTGTCTTAATACTACTGTTAGGGTGTTTTATTATGATCAACAGCTATATTTGGCAACTTTTCTTTCCAGCATTAGGGAAGACACATGACCAAATGTTGAAAAGGGAATCTGCAAATGCATCAGCTAGAACAGAAGAAATATTAAAAGCTGGTGCAAACTACCTCCTAAACTACCAACACCCCCAGGTGCACCAAGGCTCACCCAGAAGGGAGGCATGACTTTGTATACTCACGCAGGTAGACTGCAAATTGTGACTTTGGGGTTCTCCCTATATGACTTTCTACTTGAAAAGCTCAGGATTTGGGCTTGGAAGAAAGACCCAGCCTCCAGCCTTCGCCCTTTTTCTCATACACAGTAGGAGGGGCCGGACTTCTCTGCTGAAAACCCGGGAGTCCATGAGAGACTCCTTTATTTGTAATAACAGCTTGAGTCCAATGCATTAATTTTATAACAATTTTAGAGCGAGCAGGGGAGGCCTCCTGAGTCCTCCGAGAGATAATTAAAAATGGGGAGCAAAGAAACCTGAAATAAACAAAAACAAGCTGAAGGCACCAGGGGTTTCTGAATAACATCTTCCCGGTTAAATAATTTTAAGAATTCCAGAATGCGGCAGCAGCCCCCACACATTCTCGCCCACACAAACAGGCTTTTTATTTAAGCCTCACTCGGCTAAGCAGCAGACTCTCTTGCCTTCACTTCTGGCGCTGCTCTACCCAGAGAAGATGTTATCGGCACAAAAGCATTCTTAAGGGGGAAAAAGCTGACCGCCAGCCAGCAAGGACGGGCACGTCTTCAGGAGAACTGTCGTTCCAATAACCTCCACAGCGTGCCACCCTGACTTCTGATCGCAAATGCCAACTGCACCTGAACACAGACTGAAAAATTCAGGCCAGCACATTTTGATGTTTGTCAGCCAGCACATTCCCAGTAACTCTCCTGGTGTGCCCGCAAGCTAATCAAATACACTGTTTCATTGTCACTGATAACTACGTTTTTAACATACAAGAATCATGGACCCCTGGGGAGGGGGGAATCAACAAAAGACCACAGAGTAATGAAAAGCAACTGTTTTCTCTTCTTTCACCTGCTTTTATGTTAGAAACCCCTGGCTGTAATGGCTCAGTTGGTTGAGTGACGCCCGGGCACCCAAGAGGTTGCCAGTTCGATCCCCATCAGGGCATAAGCCTGGGTTGCGGGTTTGATCCCCAGTCGGCAACTAATCGATGTTTCTCACATCTGTCTTTCTCTCTTTCTCTCTCTCTCCCTCCCTCCCTTCCTTCCTCCTTCTCTCTAAGCATGTCCTTGGGTGAGGATTAAAAAACAGAAAAGAAAAGAAAAAAAACACCCATGGCACATAACCACAGCTAAAAAGTAATAATAATAATAATAATAATAATAATAATAATAAAGTCATCAATATAAGGAGAGGGAGGAAAACAGAAGAGGCACTGAGAGAAGGAACAGGCAGAAAGAGTGAAATGAAGAAGCGGAGAAAGCGTGAAGGAGGCTGGGGAAGGAAGGTGGCTGCTGGCAGAGCAGAGAGTGGGCCAGACAGTGAGAGAGACAGGTGGCCGGGGCTCTGAAGGGAGGACGTGAGCCTGAGACACGGCTCCTCACACATTCAGCTGCTCGTTTCGGATGTGGAGAAATAGATGGGCCATTTTTAATACACTGTGTTAGATTTCTCTACTCTCTTCTTTTAAACCAAATATGTGGTTTCTTTGTTTTGACACAATTATACAAATTAAGGTGTCACCAGGGGGAAATCCTTTGTTCCGCTTACAACATGGAAATACCTTTTTGAATCACCCATCGTTTGGCTAAAAGGCCCTATTTTTGAATCACCATCCTCCTCCTCCTCCTTCCTTTGGAGGAAGGCATGGGTCTCACACCCACCGTCACGTACCCGGTGCTAGCAGACCACTCTATGGTCATCCTGTGCATGTGCTCAATGATTTTAATCAAGTAATTCCGTGCACTCAACAAGTACTCACAGGGCCTCTACCGTGCTGAGCAAGACACAGCCCCCGCACTGAGGAGCTTCAGTTCAACAGGAAAATGAAACAGACCACAATGCAAGCTGGAGAGGCTGGCACAGGCCACGTGAGTGCTACACACCAGGCTTTGCCTCTGAACGAAAGGCAGGCTCAGTTTGAACTTGGCCATCAAGAAAAGCATTTGAGCAGCAGGTGTTTGAGCTGGATATTTAAAGGGGTGGGTTAGGTAAATGCAAGGCAGGTGACAAAGTAGAGGAAGTATTGACTAGTGCAAATTACCACGTACACGGGTTCCTATTGGTAAGCAGTGAAAGACAAAGCTGAGACTGGGGCTGTGCTCAGAGGCCTGGACTCCACAACAGTCTGGAACAGGAGCGGGACAGTAGAACCGGAAAGGAAGGGACCTTTTTTAAAAATATTTTTATGTGTTTTTGTTTTATTTTTTTAATTTCAGAGAGGGGGAGAGAGAGAGAGAGAGAGAGAGAGAGAGAGAGAGAGAGAGAGAGAGAGAGAGAGAGAGAAACATCAATGATGAGAGAGAATCTTTGATGGGCTGCCTCCTGCATAACCCCTACTGGGGACCACACCCACAACTTGGGCATGTTCCCTGACCGGGAATCCAACCGTGACTTCCTGGTTCACAGGTCGATGCTCAACCACTGAGCCACACTGGCCAGGCAGGAAGGGACATTTTGAGGGAGACGGTGCAAGCGCCACAACACCTCAACACTCAATGACCAACTGGATGTGGGAGGGTGAAGAAGAGGAGAAAAGTCAGAATAACCCAAGTGATCGAGAGCAGGTTACAGAGAAGAATGCCAGCACAAAAACCATTAATGAGGTACTGAGGACACAGTATCTCCCCTACAGGCCGACTCCCTAATAATGGATAACCTGGATCTATCGTGAGAAAGTACCCAAAGACCACAAGTTGAAGGGTACTCCACAAAATAACCCGCCTGTACCCTTCTAAAGTGTCAAGGTCATGAAAGACAAAGGACAACTGAGGAAAGCGCTAGATGGCGGGAAACTAAAGAGGCACGACAACTAACACAGCACAAGATCCTGGATTGGGTTCTGGGCCAGGAAGAGACTTTTTAAAAAATATTTACCCCCTTTTTGCTATAAAAGACATTCTTCTGACTATTGGTGACACCTGAATAAATCTGTAGATTAGACAACTGTACAGAATCCATGTTAATTTCTTGATTTTGGATACATGTTATGCAAGAAAATGTCCTTGTCTTTTTTTAGGACATATACACTGAAGTGCTAGAAGTGGGGAGGTAAAGAGGACCATGTCTACAAGTAACTCTGAAATGGTTCAAGAAAGATTACAAGAACATACGCAGGTATGCATATGTCTAAACACGTGTGTAGAGAGGGAGAATGTCAAAGAGCGGGAAGGATAAAGCAAGTGTGGTAAATAGTTAACACTGTAGAACTGGGGCAAAAGGTATCCGGGGAAAATGATTAAGGAAGCTAGGGTGAAGAGCTGTTTCGAGACAAATAGGCTTGTGGTATCCGATTCTGAATGGAATTTGGGGAGGGCAGAGCCAGACATGTAGCTTGGAAGGCGTCTGGGAGGCCTGAGTACAACCTGGTTAAAAGCAGGGCTCTGAGGTCATGTTGCCACTCTCAGGCCTGGTCCCTAACTGTGCCTTCCTTAAGCTGTTCTCATTTCTCCCTGCCCCAGTGTCCTCACCTACACAGCAGGAACGATAGGACCATCTGCCTCACAGATTTGGAGCGAGGGCTACAGGACATAATACAAGTGAACCACGGTGCCCAGTACGGCACCAGATAACTGTCCCTTAACAACGAATGCTGGCTGAGAGGAAAGGAAGAGAAAAAGGCGCCCAGGATCCCACATCATCCTACGTTCAGAAGTCAGGAGGGTGAAGGGGAGAAATGAGGTCTGAGTCGCACCTGGAGAACCAGAGACAAGAAAAGAGAGAGGCTCCAGAGGACAGCGACTGCCAGAGGCAGACACAGGGGCAGAAACCAAGGTGGGGAAGGGCCTCAGCTCCGCAGCCAGGACCCCTCCCCAGGGGCAAGACAAGAAAGCAGCTTCAACAGAAAGGTGAGGGTGAGGGTGAGGCAATCACAGGAAGGAGGCTGGGGGCAGTCAACACAGGGGCCTCACACAACACAGAACTGCTGCCTCATACAGGAGCCCACGGGGCTACTTAGATTGGATTTGAATTCATTTAAAATCGACAAAAATTAGAGACTCAATTCCTCAGTGACACTGGCCACATTTCACACGCTCAGCAGTCGCATGTGGCTAGGGATTCCCATGTTGGACTGGGCGGATATCAAATGTTTGCATCACCAAAGAAAGTCATACTGGACAGAGCTGGGACGCCAGCACGGAGCCTTCCATTATTAGAATGATGACGTGCTTGACTGTATGGTGAGGGGAGGCGGGGCAGGGTAAGGAGGGATGGAAGAAACTGAAGGGAGTAACAAATGGAGCAAGTTTCCAAAAGAGGCGAGGGGGAGGGAAGCGCTCCAGAGGCTGGAGAGTGTGGGGCGCATGTGGGTTAGTTTGGGGAGGGGAATGAGAAGTGTTTTCTTCCCTGGAGAAAGAAAACAAAGCAGGACAAAAATGGGCAAAGACAAAGGCTCAGGTGAGGAGGGTACTTTGGGAGCTTATCCTGAGGGAGAGGGCACTCACCAGGGACGTGGAGTTCCTTAATCTTATCGATGAAGAAAGGCTTATCTCCCGAAAGGAAACTGACTGGAAGTTTAAGGACTGGAAAAGTCTGGCATCACCTCTAAAACAGTGGTTCTCAACCTTCTGGCCCTTTAAATGCAGTTCCTCATATTGTGACCCAACCATAAAATTATTTTCGTGGCTACTTCATAACTGTAATGTTGCTACTGTTATGAATCATAATGCAAATATCTGATATGCAGGATGGTCTTAGGCGACCCCTGTGAAAGGGTTGTTTGACCACCAAAGGGGTCGCAACCCACAGGTTGAGAACCACTGCTCTAAAAGAATGCAGTCCGGAGCTAATTAACCAAGGATTTTTTTTTTTTTAATTTTTGATTTTTGATTTTTTTTTTCCTCACAGAAAAGCTAGACCTTGGTGAAATTAGAGTAGAGCCAGCTTAAATGTTGAA
Organism: Myotis myotis; assembly: GCF_014108235.1. NCBI lineage: Eukaryota > Metazoa > Chordata > Mammalia > Chiroptera > Vespertilionidae > Myotis > Myotis myotis. The sequence continues at coordinate 175,163,761 of NW_023416313.1, read as the reverse complement.
TGGAATCAGTCTTCCCGTCTTTGTGACTTTCTCCTGGATAACTTGGCAGGCTGCAGGAGATAAAGCAGGTAATGAGGGTGATTTTGGACTGAGGACTGCCAAATGAGAAGTCCAACGTGTTAAGACAAAGGTTCTGGGATTCCAGACAGAACTGAAATGGCTGGCAACGTATAAGGTCCAAGTGGAGAAATGAAGTGAACAGCTAGCAATGAAAGACCAGAGTCCTCGGTGATGGCTAACCTTAGTGCAGTGCAGGCGGATGCGGGGGCAGTGGTCAGATAACCAGGCTGAAGTCCAAGGTGAAGTCCAGATCTTAAAGGTGGAAGAAATTCCCAAGACTCAACAAGCCATGGGAGTTGATGTTGAGGACCTTGAGGAACTTCAAGGTCATCGAATTAATAGGGCCTCAACATAACCCCCAAAGTCACTGGCAAGAGACAAGGTAGAAAAGAGAACCAAGCCAGTTGCTCGTGCCTGTTTGTCACTTTAAAAAAAAATAATTTTTATTGATTTCAGAGAGGAAGGGAGAGGGAGAGAGAGATAGAAACATCAATGATGAGAGAGAATCATCAATTGGCTGCTTCCTGCACACCCGCCACTGGGGATCGAGCCCACAACCGGGCATGTGCCCTGACTGGGAATCGAACCATGACCTCCTGGTTCACAGGTCGATACTCAACCACTGAGCCACCCCCCGCAGGGCTGTTACTTTTTTTGTAGCATCAAGGGAAGTGATTCCCAAACCTGTGTGTTCATCAGATTCACCGGGGGGAGCTGTTTTCTCTCCCCATCTTCCTTTCTCCCCCTTCGTTTTTTTTGGGGGGCGGGGGGGTTGTTTTTAAAATAAGGATTCATACATCTTGCTACCTTGATGATTCTAATGTGAAATGTTTGGGAGAGTCTAAAGAGCCACATTTTTTTTTTTTTTTTTTCCAAAATGCTCCAGGTGATCCTGAGGAGCCTGCAGGTTTGGCAAGCACTGACGAGAGATGAGAAGGGCGGTGTGGAGCACAAGCAGGCAGCATGCTCTCTAAAGACTTTGTCGGTGGTGGGTTCACGGTTTGGAGGTGGCTCTGAGAAGCCAGGGGGAGGCCAATCCATGTTTTGGTGAAGTGGGAGAGGGCTCTAGTGCTGGGGGCGGGGGCGGGGGACAGGAGATGGGCTCCGCCTCAGAAAAGTGAAAATACAGGAGTATGGCTGTAGGATGTACGAAACGAGACTGAGCGGTGGGTTGGAGTCACACAGGTTAGTGGCCTACAGAGAGAGGTGGCTGAAGTTCATGAGGGTTCCTGGTGTGTGAGGTGTGATTCGTTAAGGGTTTATAGGCTTAGTGGCTGAATTCCTGGGGAGTAAGAATTTTTCTGTCTGGATGCTATCAGATTTCTAACATGTAAGCCATTAAAGATTATTAAGCCCTCAGGTAAACAAGCTTGCAGAAGCTTAATCATTAACACCGAGAATGCTGTCTTCCCAACCCACCTTTTTAGACCGATAAAACCAGACTGGGATGAATACCAAGGACAGCCTCAGAGCAGAAAGCGAGAAGAGTCAACCCCAGAGGCTGTGAGAAGGACCAGGGATTCCCTCAGTGTATAAGCTGAGGATACAGAAAGGGGCCTGGGTGTCTTTTTAGCACCAGCCAACGCTAAAAATAGAAGCGGTGTCACAGCCTACTGGGTCTCAGGAGCACCACACACACGCTCACACACTCCATGCCAGGGTCCTGAAGGACGACACATGTGCAAATCCTAGGGATGGTTCTCAGTAAGGAATATATTTACTGTCACAAACCCAACTCTTATTTAAGAGCAAGCTGCCTCTGCTCCAGAGAGAGCTGCACTTCTGTGGGTTCAAGTCATGCTAGCATTGTTTCTGGTGACTCCTATGAAATAATCTCCAATACTGACATACACAGACAATAAGATGAAGGCGTGATCCCAGCCAGGCACTCCCGTGCACCACACACACACACACCCTCATGCATATTGAAGAAATGACTCATTTAATTTGCTGCTGCCTGCCACTATTGGGTCTTGATTCTACTTATTCAGATACAAAGTTTCCTATTAGATTAACTACAGGAACGAACTCAGGAGTATTAAGCCTGATTTCGTTCATGACTTTAGAGCACCCAGGAGGTGTTAACCTGGGCATCTTGAGAAGTCACTCTCTGGACCACCTACCGCTTTCTCTCCATAATCGTCTACAAAACTGTAACATTTCTTGCCACTTGAGAACCAATTCATGGGCGCCCTTGTACAATATACATGGTTAAGCCTTGTATATGCTGTACCTGCAGAGCCAGTACTTCGGGGCCCTTTGTCGTCTCACAGTGCAATGGCACAACAGCACCGTGGAGCTGCGAAGAACCCAAGCCTCTCCTCTTAACGAAGCGGGGCGGGGGGGGTAGGTTGACCCGTCCAAGGTCACTCAGCTCCCTGGCATGTGTGCACCACCCTAGCTCCTCCAAACAAGCCCTCGGCTAGGGGCTTCCGCGGGTTTGCTAGCATGCAGCCTCTCCCCAGCCCCCGCAAAAATGCAATGTCGGTTAACTTCATTCCTGCGCGTCAGCAAGCAGTGAACCCTCTCGTCGGCAGCGGGTCACACGGGCCACGCGCGTCTCTCCGTGTCCCCCAAGTAGATCTCCCCGGGGGGCTGCCCCAAGGTCACCGGCCGCCCCGGACCGCGGGATGCCCAGTCGGGGGCCCGCGACGCGGCACTCACCCTCGCGGGGGGGCGGGCGGGCGCGCCGCGGCTCCCCTGGTCCTCGCGGGCGCGGCTGGGTGCGGTGGCCGCCGGCGCGGGCTGTGCGGGGAGCCCGGCTGCGGGCCCGCGCCGCGGGGAGCGCCGTCCAATCAGCGCGCGCCTGCCGCCTGGCCCGGCGCGCGGCCCGGCCGGGTTCGCGGCTCCCGGGGGACGCGAGCCGCCGCGCGCCGCCCGAGCGGCTTCCGGGCGCGTTGCCTGGACGCGGTTGCCGTGGCAGCCCGAGCTGGAGGCTTTCCCCGCGCGCCCGCGCCCCGCCCGGCGCCGCCCTCCGCCCGCCGCGCTCCCGCACCCAAAATAGCCTCTCCCCTCGCCGGCGTCGGCCCCGGAGCCCCCAGCCCCGCGCCCGCACTGGGCGGGCGGGGATTTCGCTGGTAGGAAAATAGATCCTGTCGCAGGGCTGGTGGGCTTGCAGGGAGAGGTGTTGAAATGGTGCCTGATGAAGATAGCAGCCGCGGTGGTTGCGCTGTAATTCTCTTCGGAGCTCTGATATCCCTGTGGACGGAACCCCCCCCCCCCCCCCAAAAGGCATTATTTACTTCCGCCCACCCTTGCACACTGGGAGGAGCTATTTTCTTAGGCCACTGTCTGGGAAACAGCTCGGCGTCGACGCCCCACCTGTGCAGGTGAACTTACCCTCGCGCCTGCCAGGTGTCGTCATTTGATGAAACACCTTGATACCCGCCGCAGGGACCAAGGATTGTGCCTGCCCGCAACAGACAGACCCTGCTCCCAGCCCTCTTTCTCACATCCTTTCCTTCTCCCTTCCGCCTCATCCCCACTCCCAGGGCGTCCTAACTCTTTGCACCTTCCTTTCTATTTGCATTCTCAGCAGGATGCACAAGCCAATCCACTCATAATTTTGCTTCCTCCCCGAGCGAGCGGGATTTAATTTAAGCAGAGTTGGGGACCCCCCACCTTTGCCGGCCTCACCGCCTCCGGTTTGTACCTCTGTCGTGTTGCTAGTATTCACCCAGGATAGGTTTTCCTTGTCTGTCTGAGCCCCTCCACCCAGGGGAAGGAGCGTGACGTGGTAGAAAGACCCTGGGTTGTGAAGCTTAACTGAGCTGTTTTGGAGTCCTCTCTCCAGCAGTTATTTCTGTGTGGCCTTGGGTATTCTGTGGCTGTTTCAACACCTATAAAACAGGATAATACTCCCCTCCACACACACACAAAAGGTTCACGCATCCCTAACATTCTTTCAGCCAGCAATATTTATTGGATGCCTGCCAAATGCTAGAAACTGCCTCCCTCTAAGCTAAGACACAGTGGTAGAGAAGAAAAAGACACCTGCTTTCTGCTCTCATAGAGGCTTCAGCCTGAGACGCGGTAATCAAATAATCACAGACACGTGTGAAACTGCCATTGTGCTAAGGAGAGTTCATGACCTTGAGACTTGTGATGCATCCCTTTAGCACAATGATTGATTATGCTTTCCTTTTCTCCCTCAGCTTCCCACCGCCTGTCACATGGTATGCACTCAGTAAATATGCATGTATTGAATTGAATCCTACGTCATAGTGATAACAGTACCCCCAGTAACTTTTTGCCAGTGGCAATATATTTGAAACATATGTAACTTGTCACGATGTCTGGAAGGGTGTGCAGGTGTCACTGGAAAGTGCCCATGCAAACACAGCCCTTCACCCAGTCCTGAGAAACGTTCAGATGCTTCTTGCCTGTCCCCAATCAGGTTGCCTTCCAGTGTGCAGGGTGTGCAACTCAGATGGGCACAAGAGAGACCCCTCTGCCTCATGTCCTCTCTCTGCTTCCTATTCCACCCTCTCCTCATGTCCCAGCTCCATCCTGCCACTCCTCCTGGAGTCAGAACCTCAGGGCACCCATTCCTGGATTCCTAGAAGGGTAATAGTGGGTCCTTATTGTTCTCAGAGTAACATCAGTTAAACAGGAAACTCCTTCCTGCTACTCTGCTGGCCTTCAGAGCATAACTTTGTTGCATTACTTGCCACAAGATTCCATCACTCTCCAGAGTAGAGAAGGAGAGGGGCTGGGAGGTGAGGGGGCCTTGTCACCTATATACACCCTTTTATTTACTGGTAGGTTGACTAATTTCTTGCTCAAAAACAATACCAATACACATAAGTAAAATCTAAAATTTAAAAAAAATTGTAGCTCTTTCAAACTGAATTCCTCAGTAAGAATCCTGAAGTTTCACAGTAGCCTTAAACCAGACCCATGACTTCCCACTTCTAACTTTTTTTTTTTTTCCTTTCCAGGTGATCGTTTTGAATCTGAGGGGATGAAATTTAGTGCACAGGGATTTAAACCTACCCTAGTTTCTCCAACTCTTACATTATTTCTGTAGGATAAATTTCAAAGAACTGTTTTTCCAGAATCATTTGATAATGACTCATTACAGGAAATAGATTTTTCTGTGTTACTTTAACTTAAAAGCTATGATTTCTCACAAATTATTTTATACTGGCAAAGGTTACCAAAAATAGCTCATCCAAGAGAGCAATTTTATAAACGTGTTAGCTGTCATACTATTCACTAACCAGTCATTAAATACAAATACCCTGTGCAGTATATGGTGCTAGATACTGTGGAGTTTTGTGGGGCTTTTTAAAAGTTATTTATTGCATAACTGAGTTCTGGTCTTCCCTGTGTCTCAGCACCACTACTAGTCATAAAGACATGATGTACAGGGCATCTATGAGGGCAGCAAGCAGACTCATTAGGTAGAGGCCAAGGGCTTGTATAGGTCAAAAGTGGTATTTGTTAAAGGGCTGGAAAGCAGGCCAAGAAGGTGGTGAGCCCTGCAGGCTGGGTAAGAGTGAGCACTTTACCTTACAGTCAGCAATTCTCAATCAAGGCTTATAACTCAGTGGGGTGTCAAAATCCATTGTGAGGCCTGTCACATGGTGTCACACAGTGTTCCTCTCTAGTAATAAGGTGCCAAAGGATTGCCCTACAAAGAATGGTCCTATATAGGGTCCAAAAAGAGCGAGAGGGATCCTACAAAGGGAACAATGAGAAAGAACCAGAGACATAAGGATAAGCACAATGTCAGAGACGCTCCAGGGGGAAAGGTTCAAGGTGACAGGTTCTACCAGCAGTCAGGAAAAATATTCTCCAGCTATCAGATTGCTGCGGGTTAAAAAAAAAAAAGATTGGCAACTGGATAAATGCAAGAGCAAGTGTAGGTCACTCTGTAGAGAAGTTGGTCAGTGTAGGGAAGGTGAAAAAATAAGACCCATAAAGAGGTTTCTAATGCCAAGTGGACATTTTCAAGATAGGAGCAAACAGTCTCTGCGTCTGCCTGTGCTGTCGCAGTTGTGAAGAAATGGAGAGCATTCCCCGGCCGGTGTGGCTAAGTGCTTGAGCATTGACCCAGGAACCAAGATGTTACTGGTTCGATTCCCAGTCAGGGCACATGCCCGGGTTGTGGGCTCGATTCCCAGTAGGGGCCATGCAGGAGGCAGCCAATGTTTCTCTCTCTCCCACTTCCTCTCTCTCTAAAAATCAATACAAACATATTTTTAAAAAAAAGAAATGGAGAGCACAACATATCATTTTGCATTAACTCAAGCTAAATCCTGCCATTAATTCCATCATCGCGATATCCATTTTCTTTTTAAAAATTCATCAAATAAGAGAAATCTTACATTGAGCAAAGGTGGGGTTCAGACCTATGACATTATTCTCTTAATAACCAGCTAAAACCTTGGGTTAACAATCAGTTAATACAACATATGTTATTCTTTATGGCTTTTCTTTGTTGATAGTAGTAACATCTTAGAATTAAGGAAAGCCCACTTTTCCCTTCTTTTGATGGAGAAAGAATGGATTTTTCATATGTTTTGAGTAAACTGTAGTTGACTTACTTGTTTTTACTAATCATTTCCCTTCATGTGCTGGCTAATTCTCTCAAATACTATGTTTTGCTTATGAACTTGTTGGTGTCTTATCTATCTCACAAAGATGTTTAAAAGAAACTACAATTAAGGCACAACCAGGAGGGAAAGCATAAAATATTAAAAGATTCTTCCCTGCCCAGCCAGTGTGGCTCAGTGGTTGAGCATTGACCTACGAACCAGGAGGTCGTGGTTCGATTCCAGGTCAGTGCACATGCCTAGGTTGTGGACTCTATCCCCAGTGTGGGGCGTGCAGGAGGCAGCCAATCAATGATTCTCTCTCATTATTGATGTTTCTATCTTTTTCTCTCTCTCTCCCTTCCTCTCTGAAATAAAAAAAATATATATTTTTTAAAATAAAAAGATTCTTCCTAGTAGTGTTAATTTGGGAAGTGTTACTTGTGTCTTAACCTACATAATTGCTGGTGAACATAAGAAGGCAGAGTCAGCCTGGGTTGTGCTGGCATAGCATATAAGTCATAACACTACTCTCTAGAGGGTAAAATCTGGAATAAAGCAAGACTTGTCCAAAGAGTTTATGGGCAGAAATTCTAGACTAACCTTATAATAAAATGGATTCAACCAAAACCCAGCTTAGTGCAGGGGAGCATTATAGAAAATTCCTTTTCACATTGATTTTGGAAAACATTTCTTTCCAACAATTTTCAGAAAAATAAGATCTATATAGGGTGGGGCAAATGTAGTTAACAGCTGCATGTGAAACAGAGTTTATTCTTGTATTATTTATTAATTATTGTATTATTTTCCGTATGAGCGCTATATACATATATGTCTTTAAGCGATTCTGAAACTTCATGCCACAATGGCCCAATTCAATACAGTTCCGCAAGCATTTGTGTTTATTTACCTTGTTATGACACCACAGTTTAGACAATGAAGCCGCACATAAACGGATGCGCTTGTTTCAGCTTCTCGGCCAAGTTGTACATTATTGGACAGTGACCCTCACAGGGAAGAATATTAAAAGACAACTTTTACTTCTGTTCAACAACAAAAGAAATGACAATACCCATGCACAATAATATATGCAACATACATGTTACAGTGTACGGTGCCATGCCAAGCCACATTGAAGCTGGGAGAAGGAAAAATCAGAACATCAGTCCTGTTCTTTAAAAAAAATTTGTTTATCATTGACTTTGAAAATACTGCATTAAAATATTATCTTCATGACTGAGCTTTTGGGGAACCTCCTTAAATTTTGCACTTGTGACAAGTGCCTCACTCACCTCACCTTGACCCTGTCCCTATTGTCATAATAGCCAATGTTTATGGGTCAGGCCCTGTGCAAAATGCTTTACGTGCAGTATTTTATTTCTTTATGGCAACAGTCTATGAGTGAAACTGAGGCTTGTTCAAGGTCCCAAAGCTGGTAAGTGCTAGAGCTTGAATTTGAACGTGGGCACCTCTGATGCCACAGCCTGTGCTCTAACCAGCGACCACATGAGACTGACGTTCATTCACAAATTTCAATATGTAGAATGTGTGGCATAGTGAGACCTAAATAAATGTTGTTTCCTTTTCCCTTTCCTTCCCCAATGATAGCAGATGTCAAAGACTATGAATAGAAACATATTTAAAAATTATTTTGAGACAGCAAGCTAATTTTAACATGCTATCTGATTTCTAAACCTTTATCTCAGGTCGACACAAACAAAAGAGTGAGGATTTATTGTAATCTTCCAAATGAATCTGATAAAAGAATCTTTATTTTGAAATATACAGAGCTAAAACTGTTTTGGTATTTGAGCATCTCCTTAAATAATGAAAATAAAGCAAGTTCTTGATTAGTGCATGCTTGCCAGCCAAAGGTATATCGAGTGATATATTAATAGACAATACATATCCTGCACTTAAAATAAATTAATATTATGCAGTTGCTCTTACATGATAGGAAGAATTTCTCTTTGTTTCCCCTCCAGCATTTGGATACATTCACCATTTTCATGCACATATAACAGACTTCCCAAGAGAAGGTGAATGGGTTGTAGGATTTTCTCTCAGGACCTGAAGCCCCACATTGTCATTTCGTAGGTTATCATGACTACATGCTCAGGACATAGCTTTCTCTTCCCCGTACAACTCATAAATTTAACACATTTTTTTCCCTTAGAGGGATCCATGCTGTAAAGTTGCTGGAAACCATTGGTATGTGCTTAGGCAAGTCACCTAACCTCTCTTTGACTCAGTTTTATCTGTAAAAATGAGGCTAATGTAGCATCGACCTCATTGGGTTCTAATAAAGATCAAAAGCACCAGTTCATGTAAAAAGCTTAGGATACTATTTTAATGTCATTTATTATCTAATATCATATAAATTTTATTACTTTTTCCTGAAGCCCAAAATTAATATTGGCTCAACTATCTTACTAGTCCTTATGGAACAAAATTACGTAATTAATCTGGTTGACTCATTCCTCACACAATTACTGATGTTGCTTATCTTGGAACAATCCTCCTAAGTATCCTTCTGGTGTCAGCCACACCCATAACCATCTCTTTCCTTTGTATGTAGCTATCAATGTCCTAGTCAATGTACATATCCAGCTCCTAATATCCTGGATCATTTCTGGCTGCACCTAACACAAATGACAAGGTCTCTCCTCTCCAAGAACAATGAGTGAGATTGTCACAGGTTGGCTGCTGCCTTATTTATCTGAATCCTTCCTGCCCCACCTATATGATTCAACCAAGTAAGTATCCACCAGGCCCTTAAAAGGGGAAGGCTTATGTATGTGGTGCTCTGGGAGAGGTAGAAATGACATCACTGGCCCATCCTTCTTCCTCCCACTGCCAGTTGAAGTCATTCTTCTCACAATGAACATCTCTTATTTTGAGACAGAAGCTTATTTTGCAGCCAGCAATGCCAGGAATCAATGACCACCACCATGCCAACCATCAGCAGACAATGAGCTGGCCCTTGCTGTTACTTGCTTAGTTTACTGTCATGAACTATAAAGTAAGATTTCAAAGCATCTCCAGAATAAGGAAGACTTCCACCTCTCTAGCCCACTACACCTGGCCTGGGTTCTGCCTAAGATTCTTTCCTCCACCCGTCTACCCTGAGCTCAGCATCAATAGTAGATGTGGCCCTGCTCCGGATGAGTATCTCCTCCTGTCTTTTACATCAGAAGTCAGGGAGCACTTTCTCCCAAATCTAGACAGAACGGTGAGCAACCAATTAATATTCGTTCAACTATGTATTTTTTACATGGAGATACACTTTAAAAGTCAGAACATCCTTTTTGGAGAGGTCCCAGTGACAAATACAAAATTGTTGCCAATTCATTTTAAGTTTAAAACCTTAACATAATCAGACATTTATTTTTCCAAGGAAGAGCCCTAGCTGGTTTTGCTCAGTGGATAGAGCATTGGCCTGCAGACTGAAGGATCCCAGGTTTGATTCTGGTCAAGGGCACATGCCCGAGTCGAGGGATCAATTCCCAGTAGGGGGCGTGCAGGAGGCAGCCAATCAATGATTCTCATCATTGATGTTTCTTTCTCCCTCTCCCTCTCCCTCTCCCTTCCTCTCTGAAATCAATAAGATAATAATAATAATATTTTTCCAAAGAAGAGTCTACCTTTTTTCCAAGGGGAAAAAAATAATAATGGTATTAGTAAAAAAAATTCCATAAAATCTATCAGCTTTTATGAAATTTAAAGAGAGAAAATTATAAGTAAAGCTTTTTAAAAATCTTCAACATAAGCATTTCTTCTGAGCAATATTGAAGGGCAGGACAACTAATAAAATGGCCCATAGTAAGCCCCCTAAAGTTGCAGAAATTATACCAAAGTTTTAACTGAGGAAACATGCATATCTAGATTGAACAGAACCACCAAGCACCTGGCATAGTAAATGAAAAAAGACCCATACTAAGGCAAGTCATTTTAAAATTTCAGAAAACTAAAGATAAAGAGAATATCCTAAAATCTCCCCCCAAAAATGTACACACACTTGGAATGATTATAAAATCAGTGTTTATTAACATACAGCTCATTTTCAAAATTAAGTGAGTTATCAGCTGTTCAAGTGTCTATACAATTTTGGGACACCCTATATATCACGTATGAAGAGGTAGGAGTCAGAATGATGTCAGATTTCTCAATAGTCACACTGGAAGACACTTAAAATTCTGAGAGAAACTTATTTCAATTCTAGAACTCCACTTCCAATTAAACTACCCATTAAGTCCAAGGGCAAAATAAGGACATTTTCATATACACTAATTAAAAAAAAAAATGTTCCCTATATGTACCCTTTTGAGGAATTTACTGCAAAATGTAAACCATATGATAATATAAACCAAAAAGAAATAAACACAGGTCCAGAAAGTGAAAGATCCACTCCAAGGCAATGCAAAGGGCATTCTTAGGAATCTGATCAAAGGAACCCAGGACTGATGTCTACGGGCCTCATGGAGAGCAGCCAGAGGAGACAGATGCAAGAAGAGCACCACAGGAGGCTGTCCTAAGAACACGAGAAAGAGAGAGAGAAACGGATAATCCATCTGTCTGACCTCAGTGAGGGAAATTATAGTTCATTCAGAAAGTGTGTAGATGAATTGGGGAAAAGCACAAAAAGAACAAAACAATGGCCAAAAGAGGCAATTATTCATGCCAAGATTTAAAAACAACAACAATAAAAAAACAAGTTGTACAATCATACTTGGCTCAGCTCTGAACAACAGACATTATGTAAACATTGTTAGCTTAATCAGAAAGTGTTATGTCGCTATATTGAGGAGACTGGGGGAGAAGAGATGTATGTGGCAGAAGGTAGACGGAAGCATCGAGAAAGCTGAATGAATCATCATGCTCCCGGGTGAAGCCAATAGATGAAGTCTAACAGCAAGAGGCCAAGGGACATCAGTACCAGCACATTGGACTTTACAAACTAAGTATATGTCTTTCTTAGATGCAAAAAGTTAAAAAAAAAAACAACAAAAAAAACAACAAAAAAAAAACCCCTAGAGTTATGAGGGGAAAAAATCATACAGTAGTTTTTAAGTACATGTACCTATTATTTTGAAAATCCTCAGGTTATTTAAGAGTCTTATTACTGCTTTTCCTTCTAGAACAGTGGTTCTCAACCTATGGGTCGAGACCCCTTTGGGGGTCGAACGACCCTTTCACAGGGGTCGCCTAAGACCATCAGAAAACACATATATAATTACATATTGTTTTTGTGATTAATCACTATGCTTTAATTATGTTCAATTTGTAACAATGAAATTAGGGGTCACCACAACATGAGGAATTGTATTAAAGGGTCGTGGCATTAGGAAGGTTGAGAACCACTGTCCTAGAACATATATATTTCTGTATTTCTATTTCGGGCACATTCAAAATGTATGGTTAGCAAACCACAATTCCTCCATTTGAGAATGGCATTATGAAACCTTTTTTTTTTTAGAGAATTTAAGACACTAATTTAAAAAATAATTTTGTTCAAGAGAATGTAAAAGGATTGACTGAAAGGTAAATTGTTTCAAATATGTTTTAATAACTTTCTGACCAAAAATAAAAAATAAACCAGTATATAGCCCTGGCCTAGTAGTGCAGCTGGTTAGAGCATCTTCCTGATAAACCAAGGTTGCAGGTTTAATCCCCAGTCAGGGCACAAGACTCAACCAATGAATGCATTAACAACAAATCTCTCTCTCTCTCTCTCTCTCTCTCTCTCTCTCTCTCTCTCTCTTTCTGTCAATATATTATTTTAAATCAGTAAATTGCTTTTTCTGTCAGTTTTAGCTCGTTAAAAATAGAAAGTGCGCCCTAGTCAGTTTGGCTCAGTGGATAGAGCGTCAGCCTGTGGACTGACGGGCTCTAGGTTCAATTCCAGTCAAGGGCGCATGCCGGGTTGTGCCTGGACTCGATCTCTAGTGGGGTGCGGGGGGCGTGCAGAAGGCAGCAGATCAATGATTCTCTCTCATCATTTATGCCTCTATAGCTCTCTCCCTCTCTCTTCCTCTCTAACATCAATAAAAAAATATTTTTTTAAAAATAGAAAGTGTGCCCTAGCTGGTTTGGCTCAGTGGATAGAGCGTCGGCCTGCAGACTGAAGGGTCCCGGGTTCAATTCCCATCAAGGGCATCTACCTCAGTTACAGCTCAATCCTAGGCCCCAGGTTGGGGTGAGTACGGAAGGCAACCAATCCATGTGTCTCTCTCACATCGATGTTTCTTTCTCTCTGTCTCTCCCTCTCTCTTCAACTCTCTCTAAAAAAATAATCAACGGAAAAATATCTTCAGGAGAGGATTAACAACAACAATAAAAAGTGTATTACTACAAAAATATTTTCCAGATATATAGCATATTAATTTAAAGTGTGATGTATGGCCCTAACCGGTTTGGCTCAGTGGATAGAGTGTTGGCCTACGGACTGAAAGGTCCCAGGTTTGATTCCGGTCAAGGGCATGTACCTTGGTTGCGGGCACATCCCCAGTAGGAGGTGTGCAGGAGGCAGCTGATGGATGTTTCTCTCTCATCGATGTTTCTAACTCTATCCCTCTCCCTTCTTCTCTGTAAAAATCAATAAAATATATTAAAAAAATAAAGAAAGTGTGATGTGTGTATGCAACTATAATAATATTTTAGAGCAAGAAAAAACTTTCATGTTAGTTTTTTTTATAAACATTATTGAATAAGGAAAAACTACCTAGTTTCCCCCTCCACCTGTGTTTTTCTTTCCTGTGAATCTTTCCATTTTTACTCATGGGGAACACTCACTTCTGACACTTCCCATCACCAAATGTGTGGAGGCTTTTCCCCACATAAGCAATTCCTCCGTGACACCAGCTGGGTGCTGTACACTTTAACTCAGCTCTGACACTACCTACCTGGAGATAGTGTCAGATCCCACAGGTTAAGCTCAGTCCCACAAGACTGGCCCCACCCCACTTCAGATCCCAATCACAAGCCCAGGTTGTCTCCTGTGCTTCTGGCCAATCCACCATATAAATCAGAGGCTCCATGACCCCCTCCTGGGGTTCGATTAACTTCCTACAGCAGCTCACAGAAGTCAAGAAAAACAGTTTACTTATGTTTATTGGTTTATTATAAAAAGGATATGTTAAGAGACAAAGATGAACACCCAGGTGGAAGGCCTGGCCTGTGGGAAGGTGCACGGAGGTCCATGTCCTCTTCACGGGCACGGCCCTCTAGCACCTCCACTTGTTCACCAGCCTGAAGCTCTCTGAACCCCGTCCTTTTGGGGAGTTTTCTGGAGGCTTCATCACATAGCCATGAGCGACCAACCACTAACTCCATTTTCAAATCTCCTCCCTTCTCGAGAATGGGGGTTGGGGCTGAAAATCCTGAGCTTCCAATCATGGTTTGGTCTTCTCTGTGACCAGCCCGCATGCAAGACCCCACCCAGAGTCACCTCGTTAGAATAAAAGACACCTCTATCACCCAGGAAATTACAAGGGTTTCAAGAGCCCTGTGTTAGGAACAGGGATCAAAACCCAAATCCATTAAAGCAAAAGCTGCCCCTAACATTTTTATCGCTTCAGAAGTCACAAGGGTTTTAGGAGCTCTGTGCCAGGAACCAAGGGCAGAGACCAATATATATTTTCTATTATTTCACAATTATGAATAATAAAAAGCCAGGTAACCCATTTACATAAAATACATATTACATGAATGATCATGTAAAAAAAGAACTCCAGGATTTATAGCAAAAAGACCTGGGTTCAAGTTTTGGATTCATCACTTACTAACTGGATGGTTTGGGGCAAGTTATTTTTCGAACCTCAATTCCCTCAACTGCTGGGCACCTAAGCTGTGTCAGGCACTGTTCTAGGCATGAAGGGTACAGTTGTTAGTGTGGTCTATGCCCTCATGGAGCTTATATCTTAAGAGATGATAAACAAGCAAGCAAAGCATTTTTAGATAGTGATGAGGATAATGGAGAAAACAAAAGAAGCCATGTGATAGTGACCGGTATGGAGCTTGGTGACTAGTTTAGAAAGGATAGTTAGCATGGACTTCTCCAGGAAGGGGATATTGGACTGACACATGAATGATCTAAAGTCAGCTATGTAAAAATCTAAGAGAGCCCAGCCAGCGTGGCTCAGTGGTTGAGTGTCGATCTATGAACCAGGAGGTCACAGTTAGATTCCCGGTGAGGGTACATGCCTGGGTTTCAGGCTCAATCCTCAGTGTAGGGTGTGCAGGAGGCAGCCGATCAGTGATTCTCTCTTATCATTGATGTTTCTATCTCTCTCTCCCTCTCCTTTCCTCTCTGAAATCAATAAAAATATATAATTTTTAAAAATCTAGGCGAAATGATTTACAGGCAGAAGGACCAGCCAGGAAAGAAGGGGCTTGGCATATGTGGGAACTAGAAAGAAGGCTGGTGTGGTAGAGCTTAGAAGGAGAGGGAGAGTAGGGAACTAGGTGAACTTAGAGAGCAGTGTATGTAGGAGCTTGAAAGCCGAAGCAAAGCGTTTCAGTTTTATGTGAGATAAGAACCAAAGGGCAGGTTTAAGCAGGGGAGCCACCTGATCTGATTGGCTCTGGTGGCAGTTGTCAGAATGAATGAGTAGTAAGAACAAGCAGACAAACTAGAGGTAAGGCTATAATAGTAGTGAGGGATGGTGATGGTTTGGATTACAATGGTTACAGGGGAGATGGGGATACACAGAAGTCAACTGATTTCTGATATGATGTAAAGGTAGAGTTAGTTAAGCCAACTTGTCATGAATGAGTTAGGGATGGAGGAAAGAGAAATCAAGGCGGTGGTTGTTATTGTTGTTTTAATCTGAACAGTTGAGTAAACTATGATGCCATTTATGAGATGGAGAACTCTGTGGAAAGAGCAAGTTTAGGGGCTCAAATCAAGACCTCAGTCTTAGACGTGTTAAGTATGAAATGCCTATTAAACCTGAAGAAGAAATATCAAGGTGGCAGCTAAAACTTGGGAGGAGTCTGAGCAGAAGTCATGTCACAGCGTGAGCTATAAAAGGAGCACTGGGAGCCATGGGACTGGATGAGGTCACTGGGGGAAGACATGCGGATGGGGAATGGCCTGGGTCCCAGAACTAAGCCTGGGCGGAGGAGGGGGAACCAGGTGCCTAGAATCAGAACCAAGAACCAGGGAAGGAGAGTGAGAAGGAGGAGCCTGTGTAGTTGAGAGAGAACCGGAAAAGGATGATGACAGAAGGCGTAAGAAGAGTTTCAAGGAGTGCTGACCCAATGGCCAACTGAGTCAAAGGCTGATGAAAAGTTTCACAAGTTAAGACCTAAAAAGTAAGCGATGGATTTGATAACATGGAGGTCATTTGTGACCTTTACGAGGGCTGTGTCAGGGGAGGGGTGAGGACACGATCTCTATTGGAGCAGGTTGGGAAAGAAGGGAGATGAATGAAGAAGCAGTGAGCACAGTGTAGTGAAGGGGAGCAGAAAATAGGAAGGCAGCCAGAAAGGTGTCATGTGGAATCAAGAGAGGTTTTGATGTTTGTTTTTAAAATGGACATCAGAGCAGGTTTCTTTTTTGCCAGTAGTGATCCACTAGAGGAAAAGGAATCGGTTATGCAAGAGAAAGGAGGTTGTAGTTATAAATCATGATTTTAAAAGTTCTGGGAAGACTTCTGGTGTTTTGTTAGCTTCTCATTCCTTGTTCCCATGTTTCCAATCTTGATTGTACATGTAGCCAATATTTTGCTTGCTGAGAGTTTAACAAAATGCATGCTTGGCACAGATAACAAGTACGTGTCCACACAAAGCATTATTTTACTGTGATTAAGAGATCAGGTCCTGGAGTCGGACAGCCTTGGATTAAGCCTCAGCTCTACAGCTTCATATCGGTGTGGCCTTGGGCAAGTTAATTGAATTCTTGGCGCTTCAGTGTTATTTTCTGTCAAAAGTTAATAATAGCACTTATTTCATTAGATTGTTCTGAGGCTTAAATAGGAAAATATATTTAAAGTGTCTGGCATATAGTAGAATAATATTCCAGGAATAATAACTGGTATTATCATTATTTTCATTACTACATAGGCAAAACAAAGATAAAAAGTATTCACATAGTTAAGAGATTTACAATTGTTAGCATCAATAAACTGCCTAGTGAATCCAATAAGTGGCAGAAATTTCTTCTGAATCACCCAAGTAATCTTTGCTTTCATTCAGCTTTCAAAAGGTATGCATTAAGTGGGTTTTGGGTTGTTTTTTTTTTGCGGGGGGGGGGGGACTAGATAGAGGTAGTGGTTATACAACAGTGTGACTCTACTAGATGCCACTGAATTGTACACTTTTAAACAGTTGATTTTATTTTATATAAGTCTTATGCAGAATTTTTAAAGTGCATTAACACCTACTATGTGCCTCTGCCTTATTTTGCTTATGAAGATATGGCCACAATGAACTTTCTTTTCCTTCCCTTGTCAAGAACATCAAATTAAAGCAGAGATGACAGAGAGATGATAGATAGATACATGATAGATGATAGATAGATAGATAGATAGATAGATAGATAGATAGATAAACAGACAGGGTTTAATGGTTTAGAAGATCTGTCCTCAAAGAAAGAGCTTAAAGACCTCACTACTTTTTCCTAAGCAAAACAAAAGGCTCCAAGTATTGGCCAGAAAAAAATATGAAATATAATCAAGCATAAAAGTCCAAGTAGGGCACATTGACAAGCCAGGAATTAGATGGATGCTTTAGACAAAAGAGCAGAAATTCAAGAGGTTTCTGTGGAGAAGCCTTAAGCAGCACCAGGGAGAGCTCCCAGGCACTAGTTGTTTCCTAATACATACACCCTAAGAAGACGCTACCGCCCTTCCAACTCCAAGGTCCTGGGGCTCCTCCTCTTGGAACCTAAAGCTCCTATTCTAAATGATTGCCAAGGTCTACAATGGCAGCTTGTCCTACATGATCTATCTGTGTCCACATGATCAAATGAATGACAAGTTCTTGGACAGGAAGGTGGCCCCACACTAAAGCTTTCTGGGGGTCAAAGAAGCTCTGCCTCACAATGACATGGTTTGTAAGGACTGCTGGGGCTAAAGGCAGTGAAGTGCACGGGACCAGATGCCATGCAGATCGCGTTGGTTATTGCAGCATTTCCGGTGGTTTACCTACGGCCCCACAGCTAGGTAGTCACAGAGATAGTATTGATGGCAGAAGGGACGAGTATTAACACATTGATTCCCTGGTCTCTATCAGGCATGAAAAAGAAGGAAGAGGAGGAGGAGGGGAAGGAAGAGGAGGAGGAATAGCTGCTAATCATTTTTTTCTTCAAAAACTCAGGTCTTCCCCAGCTTGTCTTCCTTTTAAAGCAGGGACATCTAGAATTTAAAGACTTTTCTGACCTCCAGTCATGGGGACCACATTTGCTTCCACATAAGAATCTTTGGCCAAACTTTCAGGGACCTGTCTTTCCACTGAGCCCCAATTCTCGAACATTGCTACCCAAAATGTGGTGTATGGACCAGGAGTACAAGCACCACTTCTCTGTTAAAACGCAGATCTATGAAACAGAATTCCTAGTTGATCCCTATGCACCTCAAAGACTGAGGAGCATTCCCCTGGAGAACAGGACCCCCAGAACTCGACAATCCTCAAGGGCCTTGTCATCTTCACTCTGTGAGGAACAGTGGTCTAGGTCACCGTGGTCGGCAAACTGCGAGGCTCGAAAGCCACATGCGGCTCTTTGGCACCTTGAGTGTGGCTCTTCCTAAGCCTTAGGAGTACCCTAATTAAGTTAATAACAATGTACCTACCTATATAGTTTAAGTTTAAAAAATTTGGCTCTTAAAAGAAAATTCAATCGTTGCACTGTTGATACGTGGCTCTGTTGACTAATGAGTTTGCCGACCACTGTCCTAGACTCTAGGAGATAGGAATCCTGGTCATTAGAATCATTGGAAAAAATCTGGGATTTTATGTTATAAAAGAACCCCAGTAATGGAATTTACAAGGAATATCTATTTGATTATATAATAAACCATATAAAAACAGGGAGAAAAGTGATAAAAGGGAAAATTCTCTGTAGGTTGATATTCAGTATGCAGCAATATGCAACTGATATTCAGTACAAAACATGTTTATTTTTCCATTAAACTCAGCTGTCCTAATTTAAGAGAGCCTCCAAAAATACCAGTTGATAT
The DNA here is from genome assembly GCF_014108235.1 of Myotis myotis. NCBI lineage: Eukaryota > Metazoa > Chordata > Mammalia > Chiroptera > Vespertilionidae > Myotis > Myotis myotis. The sequence continues at coordinate 175,144,983 of NW_023416313.1, read as the reverse complement.
TTAGCTTCCGTCAGTTAGGAGTTGTTTAATTTTTTAGACAATTCTCATCACTTCAGAAGGGAGAACAGAGTGTCATAAAGCCACAGAAGGATGTCCCCACCTACACAGTGTCACAGTGGCATGACTGGGGGACACTGTGACTAAAGGCATGTCCTGGTCACAGTTACAGGGGCACGGTGGGCATTGCCAGAATCAGTGCTACAAGCTGCATATAAGTGATGAGTTTCCTGCCCATGTTTGCTTTTTTGCATTTCAATTTTCCCAGGAACATTTTATTCTGCTTCTTAGATGACAGTCCCTAAGGAGCCAGTCTCCATTTTTATCCTGCCATGGATTTTCTAGGTCATCATTTCAGGTAAACCTTCTGGGAGTCAATCCAGTTTACACCAGGCACTTACTCTGAGTCCAGTTCTAGGCTAGGGAGTATGAAGGGGGAAAGGGGCTGGGTAGTAAGACCCAAAATCTATTTAAGTTTCACGATCCTTAATTTTGAGAGATTTCTTGTCTTGCTGGACAGAGTTAAATTACATGTATATATTTTTTTATATATTGCACACACACACACACTTCATCGGAAAGAAATGAAAGACACAGTAATAAGGTGCTAAATTATATGGTTCACACTTCAAGTGCTACAGAAGGTCTAAGAAGAATGAGTTATTTTCCTCTGAAAAGAGAAGAGGAACGTTTACAATGGGCTCTGATGAGGATGTGTGATTTTAGTGCCTAGAAGAGGGATGAGGGTAGTACTAGAGAGGAAAAGGGAGAATAAAGGTGAGAGTTATTTAATATCCTTTAAACTCACTTTTCACTTCCCTAAATGAGAAGAAGGATAAGACTCTTTGTTTTGGTTGACTCATACGTTCTCATGAGAATTAAATGAGATGGTGTTTGTAAATGTTTTATTATCTAATAGTTAATCAAACAGATGAAATGGTTTCAGTAACCAAACTACCAGTAACGATTAAAAGCCCGAATATCAATTTGTGATTTTACAACTGAAAAAATAACAGCCAAGAGACTTGTATCGGTCTTCTGCATAAGATTTTTGCTGGCAGTCAGTCTATTCAGAAACCAAATTACAAATCAAACAGATAATATTGGCCACCATGTATTGCAGACCGGGGACCTGGGCTCTCTGCACCATGGCCTTTGATTCCTCCCAGCAGTCCTGAGTAAGGCACATCACCCCCACTCTGCACCAGCCAAGCCTCACAACCAGTTACTGATGGTCATCTTAATCGCATGCCCCTCTGGCTTCCAAGCCCAAGCTCTAATCCCTAGGTCACCAGGTTTCAAAAGGAACCAGAGCAAGACAACTCATTCACTAAAGATTTTTTCTACCACGCCACGTATTAGCATGGACATTGGGAAGGAAAAATAGCCAAATAAGTGAACTGAAGTGAGCACTGTACCACCCTTAAGCACTTCTGCAACTTCAGTTGAGCTATTGATCAGAGCAAATTCTAACAACATTTCTACGCTTCCTGTATTTACTCTTGGAGAGGATAGATTCAAGAGACACCATAGAACCAGCGTACTTATTCCTGTAAGTTAGAGAATGCTGTTTTCTGACAGGTGAAAGGTGGGGTTACAGCTGATGAATTTGACTGGTGGCAACAATCAGTTTGAATAAATTACATCCAGGGCATCTCTTTTCTATGGTAGATTTCCCATTGCCACTGCTTCGGCCTCGCCTCTGCACTAGTCTATTAGTCAATTAGTCAATTTTAGAACTACATCTCCATTCATTTTGGGTCCCCAGTGCACCATGACACTTCTGCTATGACGTTAATTTGGTTCCCAAAAGAGGAAATAAAGTGTCTTGCTTGCTTAATGCATCCCTGGTAAAATAGAATGAGTCCCCTCCCCCCCCACACACACACACATTGCTATATAGATCATAGTGTAAGTTTAACACTTAGTGTTTGATGTTAAGGAGGAGACATCATTAAGAACATCAAGTAAATATGAAAGGGGAGATGACAGGTTGGGATGGCGTTTGAGGGAGGGACTGCATGCGATGCTGGAGAGCACAGCCTGGTTACTCAGTGCCCGTCCATCTGGACCTCCCCTGAGCTGAAGTCCTTTCTATTCATGGTCTCTCCTTTTGATTTTCCTTTAAGCTATTTCCCAGGATTCTTTCAGGATAATGACGGGCGCTCCTCCAACTGATGCATCACATCTGTCCCCAACCCGCTGCCCCCACCAACCTTTTTAGTGATCCCGGGCACATCACCTAGGTAAGACACACCTGTGAGAGTCTAGAATAGTCCTTTACAAACTCGCACTACTTACTCGCAGAAAGAGTTCTGCAAAACGATGCACTCCCATGTACACTTTAAGGTTGACATCTAAAATTTCCACCGTAAGTTCAAATAATTGTAAAAGATGTCTTTTCTGGCATAACACTATTTTTAAAATTGAATTGTTCCAACACATTTTGGAATAACTCCAATATCCAAGTACCGCAGCTCTTTGAAACATACCCACAAGGGTCCTTTTGAAGATTCAAGGACTTCATAGCGCACAGCGCCCTGCACATGATATATGCTATGTATTTGCTGTGTGTGTGTGTGCAAGGGGTGGGGGGTGGGGGGTGGGGGGTATGGAGACAGAGATGGAAAGTGATGGCAAGATGTTAGCAGTCAGTCTTTTTTTAAAAAAATATATTTTTACTGATTTCAGAGAGGAAGGGAGAGGGAGAGAGAGAAACATCAATGATGAGAGAATCATTGATCGGCCGCCTCCTGCACGCCCCACACTGGGGAAGGAGCCCACAACCCGGGCATGTGCCTTGACTGGGAATCAAATCATGACCTCCTGGCTCATAGGTCAGTGCTCAACCACTGAGCCACACTGGTCGGGCCTCCCTCTTCCCCTTTTCAGGAACCCCATCTCAAGATTAGCTGATTAGCAACTTTGGTTGCATCTGCCGCCTTAATTCCCTTTTGCCATGGAAGCTAACATTCCCAAGGTCAGGGGTCAGGATGCGGCATCTTTGGGAGAGCCATCACGCTACTGACCAGAGCCTCCCGGCCGCTTGACCTGCACCTTCTCTCAGGATGAGAGGAACCCCGGGGAGGAAGATACGGCTTCCAAGCTCAGAGGCTGCCAGGCCCTTTCCTGAGGATGGAGACAGCCACCCACCAAAGGCCTAACTAACAACTCTCACATGCAAATAAGACAGGAGGTAATCGCTCCAACTCTGCAAATTTAGGCTTACGTGGGGAGACGTTTATGTCCCCTAAAACATGAAAATGAGGTATTCATCCTTATGTTCACAGGTGTCAGGTAGTTTATTTACATGCCGTCCTGACTGCGTGCCGAAGGCCTGGCCGGAGGCCAGTCCGTTCCCCTTGCTTGAGCAGCCAATCACGTGCACACCCCACCACCTACCTTACCGGCTCTCACATCTGGGCCACTGGAGACGCACTGTACCCACCCAGGACAGCTACCAGACAGCCGGGACAGCCCCTGTGTCCCAGGGACCTCTGAAATGATTCAAATTAGTCACCTCTAAGCCTCTCACCTGCTCCCCCGTCCCTCCCCACAGACACCACAATAAGGTGCTTGCCCGCAGTTCCCCTTTCTCCTGCCTCCTGGCTGACCTTGGGGCTTCCCCGCGAGGCCCCCGTGGCTGCTGTCTCTCCCCAGGGAGCTGTGAGTGTGAACCACACTCTGTGACGCTCTTTCCGGTTGCTCCCTCGGCCTGAACCTGGCCTCCCCCTACCTCCCCTAAGGTAACATGGTTATAAGTGTGTTTAATGAATTTTTCTCACTTTCAAATTTTTGATTGATTTTCTTCTCCGCAAAATGCTCAGGGAAGATCTTTCTCAACAGCTTCCAGAGTAATTTGAATGCCAACAGCGGAAAGTCCAGAAGGCCTCTCTGCCTTCCCACCTGATGTCTAGAGCCACCCTGAGCACCCACAGCAGACGGGAGCACAGGAAGTGCAGGGAGGGGACCAACTCTACCACTGCATCTTTGAGGCTATTGATTGGTCAGGAAACCAGCCCCCAGGGTAGAAACACGAATTCTGAAGGTAAGAAACCCCCTCACAAATGACTGGAAACTGCTTCTCAAACCCACAGTGCCCCAGGAGTCCTTCTGTTCAGGCACGTTCTGAAATCTCCTTTACCAACACACTGCTCCATCTGCCCCAAACTCCGCCTTATGGGTCCCAGTCCCCTGTCCACTCAGGAGCCCGGCTCTCTCCAGCATAACCCCACACCCGGGAGGAGCGGAGGGGCCCAGCTGGCTCCCAGGGCAGACCTGGACCAGCCCCTGCACTGGAGCCCTCTCCTCCCCTCGCCCAGCCGCCCCCTCTCCCGCTGTCCCAGTCTCCCTTTGCTCTTCACCGGGATTGTCTCTCTTCCCCCCTTTGCCTCCTACCCACTCAAGCAAGGGCTGCAGGAGATTCCACCCAGAGGTGTGGGCCTGGGGGAGATTCAGGCAGAGCATCTTGCCCCCCCCCCCCCCCCAGGTGCAGGGACGTGAATCCATTCCTCGGAGGGTGAGAGGAGGAAGCCGGTTCCAAGCGTTGTCTCTCCTCTGCTCTGCTCTGCTCTGCTCTGCTCTGCAGAAGCGGTGCAGTGGTGCTGAGTTTGAGAACTGCTGGAGGAATTCCCCTCAGTGCTCTGAGCACCATCACGCCCCTAGGCAGACTCTGGCTGCACTGCTGGTAAGCTTTTCTCAGTGCGGACTCCAGCGGTCTGTCCTGGGAGACGTACACTTACTTACCACTTTGCTTCCGCCGCAGAGCCCGGTTCTTCCAGTCCTTCCAGGCCAGCTCCGGGCTCCCCGCAGCCTCACGGGCAAGGAGCTCCTCCCCTCGTATGTCCTCTGTCCCAGGGACTGTTCCCAGAGCAAATCCTGACCTGTGCTCTGTCCATGCCCCTTGACCTCTGGGGCCGAGATTTGGGCTCATTCGTCCAGCAAAACTCTAGGATAAAGTAATCACAAAGGTAACATAATTCAACGTCACTTTCCAAAGCAAAATGAATAGCCCAGTGTAAAATCTACACTCAACAAATACCTGCTGCTTGAGCTCAGCTTAAACGCAACATTGTTCCAACTCGTTTCTAACTTTCAAAATGGTTTCTTTCTTTCAAAAACAGGATGTGGGAATATCTCCCAGGTTAATTGGTTACCCATTTTCCTGTTGGACCTAAGTCACCAAAAGTACCTGGAGTTCTTTCTCGTTCTGTCCCTGTGACTTCCTCATAGTTCCTCGTCCTCCTCTCCACATTCCTCCCCTGCCCTGGGGGGTGGCGGGGGGTGGGGCGGAGAATGAGTATTGCTTAATGGTTAATGCCTGAGTGAACTCAGCTAGCTCCACTGGAAACTCTAGCCTTAGGTAACTTTGCTTAACCTCTCTAAGACTCAGTTTTCTGAAAAATGCGACCAGTAATAATGTTATGATACAATTGTTTTTACTAATAATTTTTATACTATAATAATAATATGGATATCATTTCACACTAATAATTTCTGTATCATAACAATAATAATGTATGCACTACATTCATGGTACTGATACTATTTTCTGTATTAATAATTTCTGCACTATAATAATACTGATACTATTTCCTTTACTAATAATTTCTACACTTTAATAATTTCTATGCTAATAATATAGGTATAAAATATTTGTACTAGTAATAATTTAATAATGACAATAATTCTACCCAATATCTATGCTAAGAATATCTGTACTAATAATGCTAATAGTTTTCTGTAAAATGAGGCTAATAATATCACTGACTTTATAGTTATTCTGAGCATTATATGAGGAAAAAATAGATAAAACACACAGCATGACACGTAGCAGGTATTTAATAAATATTGTTGTTGTTGTTGGGCTTCTAGTCAGTCTCCCTCCCAGTTCTTGCACCAGGGAAACTTGTGAATAAAACTTAAAACTGCTTGCCCTAGCCGGTTTGGCTCAGAGCATCGGCCTTCAGACTGAAGGGTCACGGGTTCAATTCCCAGTCAGGGCACATGCCTGGATTGTGGGCTCGATCCCCAGTAGGGGGCGTGTAGGAGGCAGCCAATCAATGATTCTCTCTCATCATGGATGTTTCTCTCTCTCTCTCTCTCTCTCTCTCTCTCTCTCTCTCTCTCTCTCTCTCTTTCTCTCTGAAATCAATTAAAATATTTTTAAAAAATTGTTTTCAGATCTGTCTGGGTAAAGAAAAGACGGCCCCTGAGAGTGACTGTGGGAGGGAGCGCATCACCTGCCCTGGGAGCCTCCTTCCACCTGTGCAGGTAGCTGCTCCTGGTGAGAAGAGGAGCGGGTAGGAGAAGGGTGGGAATAGGCAGCTGGTCATGAAGTAGGGGCTTTTGCTCTCTGGGTGGAAGGGGATTTTCATTCAGAGGAACAAGGATGCTGGAGGAAGGAAGGGGTTCGGTTCCCTCCACCCTGAGGAGTGAACTTGGACCTTGCCCCAGAGAAAGGAATCATAGAAGTGATGGGGGGGGGGGGGGGAGCAGGGCGGGGCATGTCCAGAGGCAGGAGAACAGGGTCCTTAGGGAGACCTGGGTCTGGAGCAGAAAGGAATATCACATTGTCATGCCCTAACGGGTGGTACTTAGGGAAGGGAATGAAAGTGGACCTTTTGCTACTGTCTTCCTCACTTCCCCTCGCAGGGGGAGCCCCTTTCCTGGGCAGGAGCCCCTTTCCTGGGCAGGAGCAGGCTCACAGGCGATGCAGCGTCAGGTGGGCCCTTTGGCTATGTAGGGCTTTATTTGACTTTCTGTTTTATTTTAAATGGAGCCATTCCTGAAACTAATTGGACTGAAAGCCCATAAATTAAGATCCATTATTTTACATGTTTTAAGAGGCAAAAGAACAGAACAATCAACATGTACGATTTCCCACCCCCACCCCCATTCTCCACTTCCAGCTGGCAGTACTCAGGTGTGTGTCCTCAGAAGCCTGGAGCAGTTAACAAACCAACAAACAAAACCTTTCCCTGCAGGCCTCCTGAGACGCAGAGGCACAAAGCCCTCCTTCTGGTGTTCACCCAAAGCACACCGCAGAACTGAGAGTTAAGAGCTGACTTACGGGTCTCCACAAAACAAGTGCAGCTTTTCATAAAATGAAAGGTGATGTGGGCTGACTTCACTTATAGAGACAGGAACAGAGCAGCGTTGCCTCAGACCCAGGGTAGGCGTGGGCATGAAGAAGCATCTTGGGGTAGCGGACATGCTCTAACACTGGACTGTGGTGATGGGTGCACAATTGCGTAAGTTTACCAAAATCATTGAGTTGCACACTTACGATGGGTGAATTTTATGATCTGTAAATTTTGCCTCAATAAAGCTGCGTGTGTTTTTAAGTTATATAGGTAACTGGTTTCAATTGGCCAAATAATATAGTGTTAGTACCTACACTGTCGTCCTGACCACTTGCAAACCATGTGAGTTGGAGAAAGTGAGTTCCCAGCCCTCAGCCTCAATCTCCTGGTGTGTCAAGTGGGAGGTGATGATGCGCATCTCAAAGCAGAATGACAATTTAATGAGACAACTTGCGGAAAGCACTTAGCTCGGCAGTGGGCCTGAAGCCGCTGCTTCTGATGTGTTACACTTCCTCCTGGGCCCAGCAGTGTGGGGAGGCCTGCAGGGAGAGCTGGGTGTTGATCATTTCCTGACATGGGAAGGGAAGGGAAGCTCATTCTGGATTTGTCACTGAGAAGGCTCTGGAAAAATCGAGTGGTGGCGAGGTTTCCAGCCTCTCAGGCCCACCAATGCCCTTGTGACTAGAGGAATGAAATTCCACTCTCCCTTTCAGGGGTCCCAGGGTATTGATTTTCACCTCCTCCTGGGTCAAGTTGTGAGGATAAAGGAAGTGAGATGTGTGGTGAGGCAAGGGCTGCAGGTGCTCCAGGCCTCTTGGTGACGGTCCCAGCTGGCTGCCCTGGGGGATGCTCTAAGGTAGATAGGATTTGGGCTACTGGATGAGGACACAGGTCCCTGTCTCCTGAGAGTCACCTGGGTGAGCTCAGAAATGTCAAATCTGATGGTTAGGAACCAAACGGGATCACTGGCACTTGTCAAGCATGGCAAACTCGCGGCTGTTAGGCCGCACGCTGGCTGTGAGTTTGACACGCTTGCTAAGAGCTGGTCCTAAGACCAGTTGAGACAGCTTGTTCTCTCCTTGTGTGTGGAGGACACTTTATTCTGAAGTTTTTAGGGACAGTGATGGACAGAATGAAGTATCAGTCATTCTTGGAGGGGAAAAAAGCATGCATCCCCATCCTTACCCTTACATACCCCATTCCCTGTCTGTCCCTGGCAGGCTTACCTGCTTATTCATTCATTCATTACATATATACTGAACTTCTGCTATATGCCTGAGGCTGTTCTAGACAAGGCCCTTGCCCTCACAAACCTTATATTCTAGCAAGAAACGCACACAGTGAGCAAGGAATCAAGTGAATCTATGCTAACATAAATGCTAACAAGGATAGTTTATACAGGTGGCCAGATTAGATTGGGTGGTCAGGGAAGACCTCTCTGAGAAAGGGACAATTTAGCAGATCCTTGAGGGATCAAAAGCAGCAAAGGTCTGGAAGAAGGGCATTCCTGGCAGAGGGAAGAGAATTTGCAAAGGCTCTGGGCCAGGTGTGAGTTCTGTCTTTTCAAAGAGCAGAAAGAAACCAACGTAGCTGGAGCCGAGTGGGAGGTAGGCATGGTTGAAGGACAGTAGTCCAGGGTGGTGGTCAGGGCCCAGGCCTGTTGGCCTCTGGCCACAGGAAACATGGATTTCATTCTAGGTGTGATGGGAAGCTGTGTGGAGCATTTGGGACAGGGAATCAAAATTATTATTTTGGCTATTTGGAGAATAGACTTCTGGGTATAGACGCTTTCTCATCAAACTAGTTGTACAGAATCTCAAAGCGAACAGCCCCTTCCACCTGAGCCACCCTGGCCTCTCTAAAGCGAGAAGAAATAAGGACTGGGGACCTCACACCACCAGCATGAGGAGAGGGTCTCTCCTCCGTTTTCTCTCCCCAGTGGGCCTCCTGTGTCTCTCTTTCCTCTGTAGCCCAAGAGTAAATGGGTTTGCTTGTTTATTTGTGGAGGTTTATCTTTATTTATTTATTTATTTATTTATTTTTAATATATTTTATTGACTTTTTACAGAGAGGAAGGGAGAGGAACAGAGAGCTAGAAACATCGATGAGAGAGAAACATCGATCAGCTGCCTCCTGCACACCTCCCACCGGGGATGTGCCCGCAACCAAGGCACCCGCCCCTGACTGGAATCGAACCCGGGACCCTTGAGTCCACAGGCCGATGCTCTATCCACTGAGCCAAACCGATCAGGGCAGGTTTACCTTTAGAAATCATTCAATCTGCATTAATTCTCTGACATTGATTCTTCAAGACATTGAAGAAAACATTTATTAAGATGTGGAGGAAATTTACTACATACAATGTCTATACATGAAAAGTGTTAATTACCTCCCTGTGTGCCTCCCATGCTCATTCTTTCTTTTTTTGACACATGTCTGCAGCTCTAGCCAGGTCTCCATGGCCTGGACTGAACGATGATCCCAAATGAGGCTTTCTAGCCAGAGAAATCTTTTCATAAAATAACCCAGAGACACCAGGGTGGAGAAAGGTAGTATCAGTCTGCTCGGGCTGCCATAACAAAATACCACAGACTGGGGGGCTTAAACAACAGACATCTATTTCTCACAGTTCTGGAGGCTGACGTCCAAGATCAAGGTGCCAGCAAGGTTGGCTTCTGGCAAGGCCTCTCTCCTCCGCTTAGATCTCTGCTCTGTCCCCACAGGCCTTTCCTCTCTCCTCTGTCTCCCATGGAAACAGTGTGCATGGAAACAGAGCTCTGGCCCAGCCATGGCTCAGGAGGTCACGATTCGATTCCCAGTCAGGGCGCATGCCGGAATTGTGGGCTTGATCCCTGGTGTGGGGCATGCAGGAGGCAGCCGATCAGTGATTCTTTCTCATCATTGATGTTTCTCTCTCTCTCTCCCTCTCCCTTCCTCTCTGAAATCAATAAAATGTATATATATATATATATATATATATATATATATATTTTTTTTTTTTTTTTTTTTTTTAAAGAAACAGAGCTCTGGTATCTCACCTGGGGGCCCTGTGTCTGTGACCTCTAATTTTCATCCATACATTCATTTAATCCAAGATCCATTAACTCAGTGCCCCACACTTAAGAAGCCTCCAGGTAGTCCGAGCCCCTCCCTAAGGCACAGCCATGTGGGGGTCTCCACCTTAATGTTCTCCATCAACCGGTAGATAATATGCATTTCAACAGAAGCAGACATTGTCTGCCAAAAGGCATTCAAATACATTTCAGTTTCATATGGTAAAAAACAAATCTAAACATCCATCTAGCTAAGCAAAATCCAGCTAAAGGACTCATTTGGCCTACAGGCCAACAGTGTGTAACCTCTGGTGAGTGTAGTGGGTGTGACATTTGTTTCTAAGTGTGGGAGCATGGGAGACAGAGGAAAGCAAGGAGCCCCTTCTCCCCACAGGTGCCTCTCCATGAGTCCCCAGACAGGCAGGGACATGAAGATAACACCACCCTGTTTTCCACTCATGGCGAGAAATGTGGGGTTATTACTTTATATCAGTACAAAGCAATAGCAAAGTTAATATTTATAATAATAAAAGCATAATATGCTAATTAGACCAGACGTCCTTCTGGGGCTGCTGCTGCAAGGGCCAGGGCAGCAGCGGGGCTGCCACCTTGGCCCTAGGAGCCCCTTGCACAAATTTCGTGCATTGGGCCTCTAGTAAAATAATAACCTTTTTGGATCCCAACTTAGAAGATCACTTTCCCTCTATCAATGCAAAGAGGAAATGTTTCCAGAATTAATCTGAAACCTTTGTAGCCCTTTGGCTGGAAGGATCACTTAGTAAAAATTCCTTTGCTACATTTTGACATTGTGGACCTTAAACCCAGAACTGGAGGCCAGAGACTGGCCAGAAGAACAGCAGGCCAGTATCTGAGCCCACCCCTGATAGCAGCATCCAGTGGCCCAAGAGACCCCAGCACAGAAGCCTGCATTGTTCAGTTAGCAATAAGGGTTGAGATTGAAACCAGGTCCAAAATCCTTTCTTGTGTGTCTTCCTTAAAAGAAGCAGACTTGTTTAGGTTTTGTTTTATTTTTAAAATATTTTTATTTATTTCAGAGAGGAAAGGAGAGGAAGAGAAAGATAGAAACATCAATGATGAGAGAGAATCATTGATCAGCTTCCTCCTGCACGCCCCACACTGGGGATCAAGCTGGCAACCCAGAAATGTGTCCTGACCAGGAGTTAAACTGTGACCTCCTGGTTCATAGGTCAACATTCAACCACTGAGCCATGCTGGCCAGCCTTCTTTAGAGGTTTATCTCTGTCTTTAAAATATTAAATTCCCACTGGTGCCTTCTTGATTTTTCACTGTGACTACAAATTGGGAGATAGTAAATTATTCCATGAAAAGGTAAACTTAGAGGAAGTTTTCCCAGTTCTGGGGTCCCAAACTAAAAGGAATCAGATGCTTTATCACATTATGTTTGACCAGGAATACGGAGCACAGATCTGAGTCCCATTGTCCTTGTCCTGAGTTTATGCTCGTGCTTCTGGCCTAGAGCACGGGGCCCCCGGGCCCCAGTGGTGACCCAGCAAGGGAGATGTTGACCAGCCAGCCAGTGGATGTGCAATCCCAAGTCAGCGTGGGTCCTAAAGAAAAGAAACATGGGGCATGTGAGAGGAGGATTCTTAGCAGACTGGAGTTTAGGAACGACTTCCTCACGAAAGCAAAGCAAAGGGAGCTGAGAACAGAAAGAGGGGAGAAGGGAGGCACAGGGTGTCTCGCAGGGAAGGCCCTCCGCAGAAGGGAGTGCAGTGTTGGTAGTGCTGAAAGCTGACCGCAGTGCTGGACTGGAGGGAGGCCGGGAGGGAAGGACACCTGAGGAAGCAGGAGTGGTGTGGACCTGATGGCTCAGCGCTGTGCAGGCCACAGTGAGAAAGCCCTGCAGGGTTATACGTGGCAAGTGAGGGGGACCACGATCATTGTATGCTGTGAAATGATGACACTGGCTGTGGCATGAGTAGATAGCAGAGATGTCTGAGTGGGTGCAGGGCAGACGGACAACCACTGCTGCAAGTCAGAGAGGAGGTGGGAACTTAGACTAGCATGGGGCCGTGGAGACGGAGAGGAGGAGGCAGACATGAAAGCTACTGAGGCAGGTGAGGCGTTGGATATGAGGGAAGCGGGAGGAGGAGACGCTCAGCTAACTTCATTTTCTCACTTGACACTGGGATGAATGGAGGTGCATCCATGGAGGCAGGGGACACTAAGGGAGGAACAAATCCGGGGCCCGAGGGGAGGGTGAGAGCATGAGTTAGTCTTGGGCAAGTTGACTTGGATATCCCAGGTCACAGATCCCCACCTGTAACTGTTGCCATAGTAATGGAAGAAGTTTAGACAGAAGGAGCCACTTGGTGATGCTCTCCCTCCACCTCCCCCGCCCTGGAGCCTCTGCAAGGAGTCCACTTAAGATGCTTTGTTTTTCATTCTAGTTGAAGAAGCAACTCAATTCTTTTATTTTGAGAAAAAAATAGAGACCTTCCTCACATAGTTATGGTGTTCTATCTGCTCGTCCCCTTCCTGCCCTGGAGGGTCTGGCCACTCACCTTAGACATGGAGAATCAGATGGAGCAGAAGACAAGGGAGAGAGCCAGACCCGGGAATGTCACTGGAGAATGAGGACTGGCCCAATCCTGGTCTGGGGAGTGAATTCTCCTGCCACCGCGCTATAATCCAGCCACAAGGGGCCTCTTCCAGTTCCTCCAATGCCATCCTTCTCTCCCTTATGTCCTCACACAGGCTGATCCCTCCCCTTCCTTCTCTCCCGTGTCCCTTTCATCTGGATCAGTCCCTAGTCATATTTCATTCTGTGCCCAGACAGCATCTCCTTCAGGAGGCCTTTTCTGATGTCCACCGCCAATGATGTTCAGTGTTTACAGCAGAGAGTGCTAATAGCAGACACCCAATACCCATTCTCTCCTTTTTGTCCCTTGTACCAGAACCCTTGATTTTTTTTTTTTCATTGATTTCAGAGAGGAAGAGAGAGGGAGAGAGAGATAGAAACATCAATGATGAGATAGAATCATTGATTGGCTGCCTCTTGCACGCCCCACACTGGAGATCGAGCCTGCAACCCGGGCATATGCCCTGACCAGGAATAGAACCATGACCTCCTGGTTCACAGGTTGACGCTCAACCACTGAGCTATGCCAATTGGACTAGAACCCCTAATTTTTAAGCTGAGCATAAAGACTACATTTCCCAGCATCTTTTGTAGCTAAAAGTGGCCCTTTGGCTAAGTTCTGGCCAATGCCATGATAGTGGAAACGTTTGCAACTTCTAGGATATGATCTTTTATGGAGGGGGCATGCTTTTCCTCTGCTTCCTTCTCTTGAATATGATGGCTGATTCTCTAGCCACCAAGTTGGACCATCAAGCACAGGCAACATTCCAGGGATGGGATAGCTTTGAACTGGAGAGGCTTGGTTCGTTTCCTCATGACTTCATAAAGCTACTCTACATTTGGTACTGCCTACCTCCTAGTTTTATTTATGTAAGAGAGACATAAACTTCCATCTTGGGTAAAGCACTGTCATTTTGGAGTTTAGGTAACTTGAAGCCAAACTTAATCCTAATGTATCCCGTGCCCCTCCCACCCATGTGTCTTTTCCCCCATGCAAACATTTACATTCTAGATTATCATTGCACAGTTACTCAGGTGAGTGAAACAAAATCTGCCCTGCTCAAGTCGACACTCTTTTTCAGATGCAGATGGCGATATAAAAGTTGCCCCCGCCCCACAGAACCCATCATTCAGGTATCTGCAGGTGTCCAGGAAGTAACTGCAAAGCCAGGCCCAATCATGCAAAGGCCATGCTGTGGAGCCACTTCACATGCTGCTTTCCTGCCTCAGGGTTTCAAGCTCTAGGCGATGCCACGGTTATGACTGTGTCCACTTCAATATAATAACTATGAATGGTGCCAGGTGGGTACTAGACTTATTGTGGGGATCTCCTTGTAAATTACATAAATGTCTAAACACTATGCTATACACCTAAAACTAATTTAAAATAACACTGAATGTCAACAGTAATTGACAAATAAAAATAAATAAATAAATGAAATTACATTGTATGGAGGCGGTGGGGGGTGGGGGGTGGGGAGGACGGGTTAAGATGTGTGTTCCACAGTCAAAGGACCATCTTGCTTACTGTCATATCCACATCACCTAGACTGTGCCCCCAGAGTGCCCGAAATAGAGCGAAAAGGAAAAAGACTGTGTCCATTCCCCCTCTAGGGCAACTTCTCTCTCTTGGACTGAACAGTCGAGTAAAACCACCAATTGACCCACAGAAAACAACAAGGCAAAAAAGCGCACACAAAAATGTCTTCAACTGGCATCCTCCAGCCTACATGTTCTGATGTGGTGGTATTTGGCAAATCAAAAGTAATTTTTAAAACTCTGATGGTCTGGCATTTGGAATGTTGAAAGCAATCTGGAAAGTCCGGACGCCCGGCATTTGTGCCTCCGCCACTCGCTGCAGAAACAGATTGTCAGGATGGATTTTGCAGGAAGACCAGAGTGAGCGTATCTGGGGAGATCCACTCGTCTGCAGCGGCATTAATGAGTTTTGGAGTCACATTCTTTAGCAGACTCCGGCAGTGAGTCTATGCCGATTAACTCACCTTTTTTTTTTTTTAAATGCTAGACACTTCTTTACATATAAATATATATTTCAGAGAGGAAGGGAGAAGGAGAGAGGGATAGAAACATCAATGATGAAAGAGAATCATTGATTGGCTGCCTCCTGCACGCCCCCTACTGGGGATCAAGCCCACAATCCAGGCATGTGCCCTGACCGGGAATTGAACCCGGGACCCTTCAATCTGAAGGCTGATGCTCTATCCACTGAGCCAAACCAGCTAGGGCTTAACTCACCTTTTAGGCCCCAGAACCTTTCAGATGTCAAATATAGTGTGATGGTGCTTCATACACCAAGGGTTTCTGTGCCGGGAGCCGGTCCATCCTTGCTGTTTCAAGGGACCTGGCATATATGGCATACTGTTCCTAATATGTTTGCTCACCTTCTTGGCACTATGTGTTTTAACCAAGGTCTCTGAGAAAGGTTGTTTCCCCGGGTAGGGATTTTCCCCTGAAGTTAGGGAGGGAATAAAACCTCTTAACTAAGTGCCAGGCGGGTAATTAATCACTTTAACTACGAACAATCATGCTTAAGCTACATAATCTTTACTCCCTGGAATGGAGATAAGAAACGCCCTAACCTTTGTAATAGAGATTGATAGGATTGGAATCAACTGGTATAAATACAGATGTAACAACACAGAACTTAGAACACAGAACTTAGAACACAGAACTTAGATTGAGAGAACATGGCAAAAGATCCTGGACTGAACCTGACTACAGAAGTTGGCAAGAGAACCTGACTAGAACCTGGTGACTGAACCTGGCTGGAGAACCTGGACAGAACCTGGCTGGAGAACCTAGCGAGGGAACATGGCTACAGGACCTGGCTGGAGAACCTGGAGAACCTAGCAAGAGAACATGGACACAGAACCTGGCTAGATATCCATACCAGAACTTCGCTGGAGATCCTGAACAGACTTGGCTGGAGATCCTGGCTAGAGATCCTGGCTAGGCTGCTGATCAACTGAACGCTGTCTCCATGTCATTCCTGCTTCGCTGACTCCGTCCACACCTTTGGGGACCCCTGGACTCGCTGGGGTTGGAGCCCAGCATCTGGCGCCCGAACAGGGACCCCTAGGTAAGTGCCCCGCACTCGGTACGGATAGGACTCCACCATAGGAAGAGGGTGGATAGTCTTCGCCGACTCCGTCCACACCTTTGGGAACCCCTGGAACAGGATTCCCCTAGGTAAGCCACCCCCCCATTGAGAACCCCACACTCAGGATGGATAGGACTCCACCAGGGTACTGCAGACCCCCCTATAGAGCATAAGTAGGGTAAGAAGGTGGATAGCACAGAACTTAGATTGAGAAGATGTGCCATACTGAGTCCAAAGAAAGAAGACTCTGTATTGATTCTTAGATTGAGAAGATGTGCCATACTGAGTCTAAAGAAATAAGACTCTGTATTGATCTTTTAACACATATGCTTGCTAGCAGAGGAGTTGGGGTTGCTCCCAGTCAGACAGAACGTTTTATACAAGAAGTATGTCCATGCTTTTCTGAGGAAGGAAAGGTAAATGTAAAGGCATGGGAGAAGGTAGGCCCAAGGAGCCTTATCCTTAACCCCACTGCAGCCTTTCCACCCTGGGAAAGTGCAGGATTGGCAAGCTCTCTCTGGGGTGATAGATCAGGACTCAGGTAATAGCGGAAAGCACCAATCCTACTCTTAAAATGGATACAAGAGAGCATTTCGGGTTTTTCTTTTTAATGCCTGCTTTTAAAAAAATAAAAAAGGGGGAATTTGCTGGGAGCCGGTCCATCCTTGCTGTTTCAAAGGACCTGGCATATATGGCATACTGTTCTTAAAATGTTTTCTCACCTTCTTGGCACTATGTGTTTTAACCAAGGTCTCCTCTCTGAAAAAGGTTGTTTCCCCAGGTAGGGATTTTCCCCTGAAGTTAGGGAGGGAATAAAACCTCTTAACTAAGTGCCAGGCGGGTAATTAATCACTTTAACTACGAACAATCATGCTTAAGCTACATAATCTTTACTCCCTGGAATGGAGATAAGAAACACCCTAACCTTTGTAATAGATATTGATAGGATTGAATCAACTGGTATAAATACAGATGTAACAAGACAGCAAGACACAGAACTAAGAAGACAGAACTTAGAAGAAGACAGAACCAGGAGGCACAGAACCTACACAGAACGTTCTCTAGAGACAGAAGATCCTGGACTGAACCTGACTACAGAAATTGGCAAGAGAACCTGACTAGAACCTGGTGACTGAACCTGGCTGGAGAACCTGGACAGAACCTGGCTGGAGAACCTAGCGAGGGAACATGGCTACAGAACCTGGCTGGAGAACCTGGAGAACCTAGCAAGAGAACATGGACACAGAACCTGGCTGGAGATCTGAGGCAGAACCTCTCTGGAGATCCAGACCAGAACTTGGCTGGAGATCCTGGCTAGGCTGCTGATCAACTGAACACTGTCTCCGTGTCCTTCCTTCTTCGCCGACTCCGTCT
This sequence comes from Myotis myotis, assembly GCF_014108235.1. Lineage (NCBI taxonomy): Eukaryota > Metazoa > Chordata > Mammalia > Chiroptera > Vespertilionidae > Myotis > Myotis myotis. The sequence continues at coordinate 175,127,730 of NW_023416313.1, read as the reverse complement.
ACGCCTTTGGGAACCCCTGGACCTGCTGGGGCTGGACCCTGGCATTTCTGCTTTACTTGGTTCACCTGCAATTGATAAAGATTTCCAAGTGTAAGGGAAAATCACAATGGCCACGAGCTAGATAGAAGCACAAAGCCTGGGCAGTATCTGCACAATCTGAAGTAGAAAAAATGACACAACGGGAACAGAATAACGGCCAAATGTCTGGGCAAACCTGATCCTCTTCCAGGGTGGAGGTCCCAATTATGCCGGCTTTACCTTTGCTGTCCTAAGCCAGCAGGAGCTACAACAACAACTCTTATTCGATGCAGGATGTTTACTCACTAAAATGACTAGTTAATTTACTATGTAATATTCCACGGGAGTCTTCTTTTCCGGCTCCAAAACCACAGCCGCATGCCACAGCTCGGAACAAGAAAAGACTCTCTTGTCTCAGGCTCCTGCCAAAGGACTCCACAAAGAAGCTTCACTCCCCTAAGGATGCCCATGAGGGTTTGTGCATGTCTAGTCTCTACCACAGGGGCAGAAAACCCAACTTGGCAACGTCTGTTTATGTGCAGTCACCGGAGAATTCATGGAGAATAAACGAATGTCAAAACTCGGCTGCCGCAGGAGCCCAAGTGAAAATGGCTTCTCTCCCTTATGGTCTGGACGCCTTCTTGTCGCCTTGCCACGGCTTGTGCACGCATCGCTCTGGGTAGCAGCCTTCGACCCACCCGGCTCCGGAGTCACATTGTGACCACTGTGGCAGGCTGTCCTTTCACACAGCCTCCAGGCAGGGGAGGGTGGTGCTTGTAGGAGGGCTCCAGCAAGGACTCTTGGCACTCAAGGTCCTGCTCACATATTCAGTTAACACTGAGCAGAGATTTTGGGGGTGCGTATTATGTGCCAGACTCTGTGGTGGGTACTAGGGGTAAATGAGATATTTAGAAATGGGGTCCCTGCTGTCAGGAAGTTAAAGCCCACCAGACGACAACAGCTAATGCCTATTGACCAGCTGCTGTCCGTGTGATATGCCCTACCTCACGTAACCTTCAGCCCTATAAAGCATTTTACAGATGAGGAAGTTGAGGCAGAGAAAGGGCTAAGTGCCAACGTGTTCATGCAAAAACATAGTAGAGCTGGGATGGACCCCAGGCAGCCTGAGCCTGGAGCCTGCACTAGCAACTATTGTGCTCAGGCTCCTCTCCACTGCCTTCCAATGTGCCTGCTCTGGAAGCAGTGGGGCAGAGGGTGTGGGGTGGCTCAAGCAAAGCAGAACCATCTTTGCCGGAAGCCGGTCCATCCTTGCTGCTTGACACAGTCACTGCAGGATAGAAACATCTGCACAGCATATGTTTCAAGGGACCTGGCGTATATAGCATACTGTTCTTAATATGTTTGCTCCCCTTAGCGCTGTGTGTTTTAACCAAGGTCACCTCTCCGAGAAAGGTTGTTTCCCCAGGTAGGAATTTTTCCCTGAAGTCAGGGAGGGGATGCCTCTCCTAGAAAGGTTGTTTCCCCAGGTAGGAATTTTTCCCTGAAGTCAGGGAGGGGATGAAACTCCTTAACTAAGTGCCAGGCGGGTAGTTAATCACTACAAACAATCATGCTTAAGCTACATAATCTTTACTCCCTGGAATGGAGATAAGAAACGCCCTAACCTTTGTAATAGAAATTGACAGGATTAAAATCAACTGGTATAAATACGGATGTAACAAAACAATAAACAGCAGAACTTCGCTGGAGATCCAGACCAGAACTTGGCTGGAGATCCTGGCTAGGCTGCTGATCAACTGAACACTGTCTCCGTGTCCTTCCTTCTTCGCCGACTCCATCCACACCTTTGGGGACCCCTGGACCTGCTGGGGTTGGACCCCGGCACATCTACAAGAATGAGGCGAGAGAAATGTCCTTCTAGGAGAAGAAGTCAAAAGGGGATGTTTGAGATTTTATTCCCTTTTTTGGTGGGAAATGATATTGCACATTCTAAAGAGAGCGTAGGAGGGTGGAAGTTTTGTGCTCATTCCTCCATTTTTCTTTTCATCCTTGGTCTTGCATCTGAGGCAATGGGGCAAGCACAGCCTCTAAACCAGAGGTGGGGAACCTTTTTATTGCCAAGGGCCATTGGGATATTTATAACATCATTCGAGGGCGATACAAAATTATCAACTTAAATATTAGCCTGTTTTGGAAAAACATTTAATTAACTCACCCCTAACGCCTTGGCAGGGCCAAACCAAATCATTTCTTGGGCTTTATAATAACCAAATGATAATAACCAAATGAGGGCCGGACGTCCCCCACCCCAGCTCTAAATAGTATCTGTGGCATCAGCACCAGCTTCTATTGGACAGAAGCCAGACTTGTCATATTGGTGTGAGGCCAGACGTGTCTATTTGACTGGCTGGAAGTTTCTCTAAGATTGAGGTCAGCAAAAACCAAGTGCTTCCTGGAGGCAAGATTGAGAAAGTTTTTGCTGAGGCTGTTTTTCTGGCTATGTGTCCGCTCCTGGGAGTAAGAAGTGTTACTTTTCAAGGCCTGGAAACATAAAACTTGCCAGATTTAAGGCAGGGACTCTGGTTGACCAGCATTTGTCAGCTAAAAGTTTGCCCTGCATCAACTTCCAAGAACCAATAGGTCAGATCCAAGGTTAACATTTTATGATGTGGCTGGTTCTACACATGTGTTCAGCAACCCACCATAGGAGGAGTGGAAGTGGGATGTCAGGACCCAGTAGGAGGAGAGGCAAGAACTACAGCAGCACTGGCTAACAGTGGAGTCAGTGCTTCGAGTCAGCAAACCAAGAATGAATGAGTTTCCTTCTCTTTATTTTTTTTTTAAATTAAATCTTTATTGTTCAGATTATTACATTTGTTCCTCTTTTTCCCCCCCATAACTCACCTCCACCCAGTTCCCACCCCACCCTCCGCCCTCACTCCCCACCCACTGTCCTCATCCATAGGTGCATGATTATTGTCCAATCTCTTCTCTCACCCCAAACACCTCCCCCCCCCCCAAGAATAGTCAGTCCATTCCCTTTCTATGTCCCTGATTCTATTATAATCACCAGTTCATACTGTTCATCAGATTATTTATTCACTTGATTTTTAAATTCACTTGTTGATAGATGTGTATTTGTTGTTCATAATTTGTATCTTTACCTTTTTCTTCTTCCTCTTCTTAAAGGATACCTTTCAGCATTTCATATAATACTGGTTTGGTGGTGATGAACTCCTTTAGCTTTTTCTTATCTGTGAAGCTCTTTATCTGGCCTTCACTTCTGAACGATAGCTTTGCTGGATAAAATAATCTTGGTTGTAGGTTCTTGGTATTCATCACTTTGAATATTTCTTGCCACTCCCTTCTGGCCTGCAAAGTTTCTGTTGAGAAATCAGCTGACAGCCGTATGGGTACTCGCTTGTAGGTAACTGATTTTCTTTCTCTTGCTGCTTTTAGGATTCTCTCTTTGTCTTTTGCTCTTGGCATTTTAATTATAATGTGTCTTGGTGTGGTCCTCTTTGGATTCCTTTTGTTTGGGGTTCTCTGCGCTTCCTGCACTTGTAAGTCTATTTCTTTCACCAGGTAGGGGAAGTTTCTGTCATTATGTCTTCAAAGAGGTTTTCAATATCTTGCTCTCTCTCTTCTTCTGGCACCTCTATAATTCTGATGTTGGTACGCTTGAAGCTGTCCCAGAGGCTCCTTACACTATCTTCGTATTTTTGGATTCTTTTTTCATTTTGTTTTTCCAGTTGGGTGTTTTTTGCTTCTTCGTATTTCAAATCTTTGACTTGATTCTTGCGATCCTCTGGTCTGCTGTTGGGAGTCTGTATAATATTCTTTATTTCAGTCAGTGTATGCTTAATTTCTAATTGGTCCTTTATCACAACATCATTAGATTTCTTGAGGATCTCACTACATTTATCGGCGGTCTCACCAGTCTTCTTGAAGATCTCACTACATTTATCGGCGGTCTCACCAGTCTTTTCGAGTGCCTTATTAAATTTATCGGCGGCTTCTAGACAGTTCTTTAAAGACCTTAAAAGTGTGGTTTTGAACTCTATATCCATATCCAGCAGTTTGCTTTCCTCCAATTCTGTCGTTTGTGTCCTGTTTCTTTGTCTCAGCATTTTTTATGCTTCGCTGTGTCGATAGAGTGCCTTTCTGTGCTAAGTGTCCCAATTACCTGAGGTAGACACTCTTGGTGCACCCCCTTGTGGTCTTTGTGCACAGTCTTGTTGTAATTAAGCCTTGATTGTTGTAGTTATCACTGTGAGGGATTGACCTCCAGGCCAATTGGCTGTGAGAATCAGCTGTGTCTGCAGTGGGAGAACTTCTGTGCTGGAGACACCCCTCTGGGGCTAGACTTGCGTCGATGGGGCTTTGGTGCTCACTGAGTCTGCCCCCTGAGTGTATCTTTTATGGTTCCACGGAGCTGCAAACTGGATGGTCCCACTCTGACCTCTGGGCTTCCTGGCTCCTGGATCTCTAGGGAGGTGCTAACCTAGCCTTTGCCTGAGGCTATCCAGCAAAAGTCTCCCTGCAGGGCTTTGGCGGGGTGGGTCCCACGGGATCAACAGGGCAGGGTTAGCAATTATGGCTGCTCTCAGTCTTGCCCTCAGAGGCTCTGCTTCTCAGTGTCCCAGTAATCGCTGCAAGCCCCACGGAGAGAAAGCTGCCCTAGGGTTTTGGGCGATGCCAGACAGTCCTGCTTCTCCCGTATGAGTCTGGGTCCCTAGAGACTCGCCCGGATCTGGAGCTTAGAGTCTGAAACTCCCTCCCGATTGAAAACAACAACCATGCCCTCAGCCGCCAGCCCGCTCCGCATGCACTCCGCACCTTAGTATTTTACTTCAGCACTGCACCTCCTCTGAGTCTCGGTATGTTTTTCCCTTTCCTCCTAGTTGTAGAACTTCCACTCAGCCAGCCTTCCTGTGGTTCTGGATGATGTCCGTTCCGTCTTTTAGTTGTATTTTTGAAGTGGTTGTTCGAGGCAGCAAACTCCAGTGTTTACATATGCCGCCATCTTGGTTTTCCCCAGTTTCCTTCTCTTTAAAATGGAGTTACCAAGAGCACCAATCGGAAAATACGGCTGTGATAATAATCTAATGAGTTAATAAGTATAGCACACTGCACATGGGCTGGCACATAACATATTCTTTAAAAAAAATTTTTTTATTTTTTTATTTTTTGAGAGAGAGGAAGGGAGAGGGAGAAACATCTATGTGAGAGCAAAACATTGATTGGCTGCCTCCTACACGCCCCCTACTGGGAATTGAGCCTGAAACCCAGGCCTGTGCCCTGACCAGGAATTGAACTGGCAACATTTTGGTGTCCAGGACAACACCCAACCAACGGAGCAACACTGGCCAAGGCAACACATGATCTATTCTTGATAAATGCTAGCTGTCTTCATCATTACCACCACCACCATCCTCTTGGCTCTTCCACTTACCATGCATGTGACCTGGAACAAGTTTTTTAATATCTCTAAGTTTCAGATGCCTCTTTACATTTAAGATAAAAAAAAGTAGCTGTCTTTAAGGATGTAGTGAAGATGAAACAAAATGATACATATAAACACCTAACATCATGCTTAGCGAATAGTAGGTGCTCATTGAGGGAGTGTTATTGCCTGTTGGTTTTAAGAGCTTTCTGTTTTCGATGCGTAGTCACAGCAGGTATTCTGAACACAGGTATACATGACTATGAAGGAAGACAAAAGTCTGCCCAATGAGAAGCATCTATAGGAAGATTTAGCAAATAAAAACAAAAGTGTCCTGTAATTTATCTGGCAATCCTTCATGATGCCAACTTATCTTCTTGTAAAATCCAAGTTAGGGGTCGACTTGTGTTTTGTGGCTTTCTGTGACGTCACAGAACTCAGGTTCGAGGCCGTCTCAGGAAGGTCCTTCAGCGCTTGCCTTTGACGCCTCAGGGTGGCCGGTCATCCAGGGGATCTCCTCCCATGAGTCATGTTGGACACACACAGAAGCAATGGAGATCTTGAAGGTTAGACTCCGGCATAAAGGCCCTAGGATAACTTCTTCAAGGCCTCTCTTCATCATCAGTTCCTGTCACTGTCAATGGAATGCTGCCCATGCCCTCCCTCTGCCCTTCCCTAGCCCTACAATGTCCTGTCTCTCACCAATAGAAACCCGGCAGGGGTTCCACAGGGTAAGTGATAGGGAACCCTGGCTTCCTAAGGATATTATGACAACCCATTGCAAGCCTGGCTCCTGGGCTCCACTTTGTTCAACTCAAACTATTCAGGAGTTAGCATTTCTCTTCCCAAACTCCAGGGGCATATCCCAGCGACTTTAACTTCTGAAGTGGAAAGGTGAGAAGCAGAGCAAGTATCAAGTTAATAACATTTAGCTCAAAACCAAGACCGTGAGCTTCCTTCTAAGTGCATTTTTTTTCTTTTTGGATGGGGATGAAAGGAATACACTTCACAGAAAGCTCAGATGTATGGATTCTCCGTGGCTTCTCACCAACTGCCCTACCCTAAATCATCATCTCCTGCGAGGCAGGCCTGAGGTAAGGCCCTACGTGTGTACAATATGAACCCCATTCTGGAATGTTCATGCCCGGTCCTTACGCCATTCCTGGCCGACATCACCTGGAACTAGCAGCCTTCAAGGCAGAGACGTTCCGACCCTGGGAGCTGAGATGGGCGGGGGGGGGGGGGGGAGGGGAGGGGGGGGGTGAGAGGCTTGGCACCGGCTTCCCCCAGCCTGAGTCAGGGGAGAGAAGAGATGCAGGAGCACATGGACCCCAGGGCATCTGCCCAGCTTCTGGGCCCCACCCACATTCCTTGCGGTTCTGAACTATGGCTGCAGAACTGCCCTGCCTGCTTTTGGGTTGGGCTCACGCCATCTGACGAGGGTCAGAAGGTTTTGGGGTGATACAGGTCGTCTCCCAGCCTCCCAACCTAACTGACTGCACCTGAGCTACAGGTGCGGAGGTGGAATGCACGGTGGCCCTTTTCCAGTCCTCAGCCATCTTCAATGACCCTCCTCATGCTCCCGCTCTGCCCCCAGCCTAGGTACCAGGAAAGGTTATCTAATCAGAGAAACTAAAGTTTTCTGCTCACATGCTCTGCCTTTAAAGATCTCCCCTTTGGTCCTCACCCCGATAGTGCAGGAAGCTGCGAGGAGCAGAGGGACCCTGTGCTTCATGTCCAAATCTGGCCTCAGGGCACCGAGGGGTGAGAGGTGGACCGTGGACCACTGAGCGCCCCCATCACCCTGTTCAGCGGGGAGACTGAGGTGGCATGACAACCTTTAGAAGTCATGAACTCCGCCCTTCCCCCTGCCTCCCCGCCGTGCTGGCAGTTAATACACAGTGATCTTGACTAAAGCATCTGGGGGAGGACCTGCAGAGATTATGAGTTAGAAGCAAACAAGCTGGCATCCCTTTTTTTGGACAATGCATGGGACCCCAGAATTCTCTGCCCAGACATCCCCACACTTGCTCCCCGGACAGAGCAGGCCTTGTCCAGGCCATGCCTTCCAAGGGTGACTCAGGTGACTCCGGTGTTAGTATGTTGCACCCCAGGCTTAACAAGTCAACCAAGAGTAGGTGTTGGGGGGCAGGGAAGGACTTGGATGTGTGAGCTGAGGGTTCCATATGGATATGCAGGGGATCCCTGCTGAAAGGGGCAAGAAACTCCAAGGAATCCAAGAATCCCCCATTTAAACCTGGACTTGCAGGTTGTCCTGAAGGTATTTTTGTCAAGGTAGGAGGTCAGAACATATTTTATTTAATTACTTGTTAGCCTGATGTAGAACTTCATAATATAGAGACACACAGTGCGTGGGTCTCCAGTTGTGCTCTTGTCTTGGGGCCAGTGACACTCCACACCCAAGCCTGCCACCTCCTGGGGGAGAAGGCTTCAAGCTTCCTAGCTCAGAGGTCCAGGTGAGCCCACAGGCTGAACAACCTCGCATTCATGCCACTCTCCAAACTGCCCTACTTTGGCTGAGAGTGGTTCCCGGGCACCGAGTAAAGAATTCATCCTTATGGCCATGTTCTGCACAAACCCTGTACTAGTTTTCCCATCGGTATTGCTTTGGGTATTAAACGGAATGTAAGTTTTATCTAGCTTCCAGGAGCCATTAAACTTAATTCAACTGAACTATAGGCCTTGGCTCATGCCTCAAAAAGATGGGGTGGCTCACATTTGGTTGACAAACAGCTTCTTTTCACTGGGTGGCGTGAGCCAGCTGAGGAAGAAGGGAACAGTGTCAGGCACAAGCGTTCCCAGGAGGCAATTTGGGCAAAAAGGGGATGAAGCAGCTGCTAGGAGAGGGATTTTGAAAAAAGCAAAGCATATACAGGTATGCTGGGAGAAGTTTCACTATGTCTTATGAGGAACTTGCCTAACTTTATATATATATAATTGATTTCAGAGAGGAAGGGAGAGGGAAAGAGATAGAAACATCAATGATGAGAATCACTGCATGCCCCCACTAGGGATTGAACCCACAACCTGTGCATGTGCCTTGAACGGGAATCAAGTTGTAATCTCGTGGTTCACAGGTCGACGCTCAAACCACCGAGCCACACAGGCGGGGCAGAACTTGCCTAACTTTCTCAAAGAAAAGTCGACATTATTTGAGACGGCTTATAGATTTGGATCTGTTCATTTGTTTTGGAGGAGAGAGTCTGAGAGATGGGACCAAGTGCTGAGTCTGGCCGGAAGAGGACCTTGGAGTGACAGCAGAGCTGCAAAGGGCCCGGGTGCATCTGGGTTAACTAAAGTAAGAGGGCTGTGGGGCATCCGCATCTCTTTCCCAGAGCTGACTGCGTGAAGGCTTCAAAACAGATGACCACATGTCTGAGCCCAAGACGGTGCGGCAGCAGCTCGCGCAGGCTTCCTGGAAGATGAACTGAGAGATGAGCTGCATGCTTGGCCTTGGTTCACCAACCTCGGCTTTGGTTGTTTTGCTTTTCTGTTTTTGCTATCAAAGTAGTTCGTGCTCATTAAGTAGAACTTGGGAAATAAAGGGAAAAGGAAAGGAAAAGAAAAATCATTCATTGCCCTATCATAGTAAACATCTATTATATTTCCCTCAAGGCTTTTTTTGTTCTTTGCATAGATGAGGGGTGAGTGTGTGTGTGTGTGTGGTGTGTGTGTGTGTGTGTGTGTGTGTGTGTGTGTGTGTGTGAGTGTCAGAGAGAAAGAGAGAAATTGATTTTAACATAATTGGATCCACTTCCCTGAAGCATACTTTTCAAGATAATAGGATTAATGTGATTTTTTTTTTAAGTGCTAAAATGAGTCATTTTAGGATTATTGAGCAATTTCATGGAATTTGGTAAAAACCAAATTGGCTTTTCTTTATCCTGTCATCAGGAATCATCCAATATTCAGCTGCTCTTCTCATGTTCAGTGGAAAGGATTGCAAGATATAAATCTAGAGACGTAGAGAGAAGAACTATAACTAAGGCACATACTATGATGACTTCAATACTTAAATAAACTATTTCACAAACCTGAGTCCTTAGTCACAATAGACCTATTTCTGACTAAGGTTAAAAAGGTAAAAATCAGCCCTAGTTGGTTTGGCTCAGTAGATAGAGCATTGGCCTATGGACTGAAGGGTCCTGGGTTCAATTCCAGTCTAGGGCACATGCCCAGGTTGCAGGTTTGATCCCCAGTGGGTGGGTGCAAGAGGCAGCCAGTCAATGATTCTCTCTCATCATGGATGTTTCTCTCTCTCTCCCCCTCTCCCTTCCTCTCTAAAATATATATATATGATTTAAAAAATCAGGTTTAGTTGTATGAATTTTCTGACAAGTACTGCCCTAAAATGGATTAGGATTCCATTGTCCTGGAATAGGAACCTTCACATTTACTTGGTGACTTTTCTCGAAGATGAGCCATGGATGAAATCTGACATATCTAAGGATAGAATATCAACAGTATATCTGATGCCTGGTAAATTACATTTTACATTGAGCAAAGACCAAGGAACCAAACTCGCTTTGCTGTCGTCCCAAACACACAGAAGTGGAATCCGAGCTCATTCTTTTCTCGGTGAGTTTGAGAAAGTGTCCGGGGAGAGGCCTTTCCGGTCAGCTCAATAAGCTCTCACACCCCTGGGCCTTTGCTTCGGCAGACCCTCATGTCCATGCTAATTCTGCGCCTCTCTAACGTGATCTTTAAGGCCGGCACAATATTTTTTAATGTTCTGAGTAATGTGTTTACAATGGTTCAGAAATCTAGCTGGATAAAACATACCCAGCCCCTGCTCCCACATCTCACAAACACTACTTGTGTTTGAGTTTCTTTGTGTCTTTTCCAAAATGTCTTCGTGTAAACATAAACACTAATCTATTATTCCCCTGGCCCTATTTTTCTATACAGATAGCTTGATCTACATACTATTGCCTCACATATATGCTACTGTTTGATATATATACTAGTATGTACTTTGCTTTTTTATTTGTTTAATATGGAACCTTCATAAGTTTTCATGTTAACCTTTCACAGGTGTCATGCTAATCTATTCTGTATTGTCCAATTTTAGTATATGTGCTGCCAGAACATCTGTACTTTGTTTTTTTGTTTTTTTGTTTTGTTTTTATTGATTTTAGAGAGAGGAAAGGAGAGAAAAGGGGAGAGAGAGAGAAACATTGATGTGACAGACAAACATTAATTGGTTGCCTTCTGTACTCACCCCAACCAGGAATTGAACCCACAACCTTTTGGTGTACGGAACGAAGCTCCAACCAACTGAGTAAAGCTGGCCAGGGCTGTACTTTTAATTTTAACTTATCATACATCACAAAAATCTTCCCACATCAGTTCAGAGAGAAATTCCTCACTCTGTTTTAAAAGCTCTTTAAAATTTAAAATTAAACAATTTGATGTTGTCTCCTAATATATTTAACCAGTTCCACTAATGATAAACACTTGGGTTGTTACCAATCTTTTGCTACGCCACTGGCGCTGTGTAGACATATGTCAATTCGCCTTGTGCATGTACATCTTTGGATACATTCCCAGCGGCAGAATGGCCGGGCCAGAGACAGCACAATGCTGCAATGTTGCTAGAAGGTGTCAAATTCCTTTCCATAGAGCTTTTACCTATTTATACTCCCACCAAAGATACAGAAGAAACCTGTTTCCCCACAGCCTTGCCAACAGAGCGATAAGGAGGGAGAGAAATTTAGGAAGGAGTCATGTGGCATCAAAAGCAACAACAGGACAACTAGATGAAAACTGCCAAAGGCACAGACAATATCAGTCAACCTGACATCTCCCCTGAGGTTCAACCAGCCTCTCGCAGCGATGCCTGGGCACCCCTGCTAGCTTCAACACCGAACGCACTGCAGCGGGAGCCTCCTCTTGGCTTCTCCTTTTCTGCCAGTGGAAATCACCGTCACCTCACGTTTAAAATCTTGCAGGTAGACTTCCACTTTTTATCTTACAAACTCTAAATCTGTATGCTTTATTTTATAACAATGAGTGCATATTTCTTTAGTGATTGTAAACCAATGGTAATGCACTTAAAAAAAAAGTCTAATCACTTTTCTTTGGGCTTTTATTTATCTATTCAACCACTTTTTATTCTGATAGTTTGTGTGTGTGTGTGTGTGTGTTTCCTGCCAGATGCTTAGGGAAATGGTTTTAAATAACTTAAATGTATAGGAAAATTTATCAAGGAAAAAAAAATTCTATTTCTTTATAAATTACTAGAGGCCCGGTGCACAGTTTCGTGCACCGGTGGGGTCCCTCGGTCAGGCCTTCGATCTCTCGTAATCCGGGAGCCTTTGGAGGATGTTAGACTGCCGGTTTCACCCTGATCCCTGCAGGCCAGGCTGAGGGACCCCCCCCCCCCCCCAGTGCAGGAATACATGCACTGGGCCTCTAGTATGCATATAAGATATTTGGTTAATCTCTTCCCACCCTCTCTCCTCCCCCTTCCCTCTGAGATTCATCAGTCTGTTCCATGTTTCCATGCCTGTGCATTGAGGTCTGCCCCTTGGTGGTCAGTGTGCATCATAGCTACCGGTCAAATGGTCGAACAGTTAAAGGGTCGTTCAGTCGCTTAGGCTTTTATATATAGAGATTCCAAGCATCGTGCCTCCCCCCAGCTACCACTCTCATACCCATGCCCAGTTTTTAAACTTAATAGAAATTAAGAAAAAAAAATCTCTTAAAATGTTTAAGTAATAGTAATTGGAAAAACAGTTATTGGAGCTGGGATACTATTTTAGGGCAAATTTATATACCTAGGTATATACCTAGCTGTGTGGTGGTATTTTTATGTGCTATAATGCACTTTTCAACCCACCAATGTCCCTTATTTAAATGCACATTCATATCCATTTGGAGAGAAATTGTACTTAAGTTAGAAGAGCTTATAAATGGCATAGGTGCTTGTTAGCATCACATGCTTAGTCAAATATAGAATTCCTTTGTGACCAATGCCTTATCAAAGTACCCTCCTGTGGGAAAGTATCACAACTTTGTCCCATTTGGCTGTATTTTGGGATTTTCAGAAACTGCATATAGTAAAAGGGAGGGGCCATCTTCTGGTGCCCTTGACCTTTGTCCATTCACTTTGTGCAGATAAGAACATTACACACTAATGCACCTGAGCCATCTTTCTGATTCAGCATCAGGCCAAAAGCCACGTAAACATTTCATTGACCTCATGGACATGCTTCCTGCCAGCTCAGCTCACAGTTCCATTCCATCTTTGTCAACCTACCAGCATTTGTTCAACTATGTTCCAACTAAGTTGCATTTAGCCTTGTTGTTTTATCAAAATTAGTGAAATATGGGAAAAATATAAATGCAAACACCAGGAAGCGGAAGTGTAGTTCTCATAAATTTAGAACAATAGAGACAAAGAAGGAAGGAGGTCATTAGGTATGCAGAAGGTGGTGGAACTCAGGAGGACAACTCATTCTGAGAACTGCAGCAGTCACTATTCTAATCACTTTATAGGACTTAATTTAACAAATCCTCACAGTGCTATGTGAGAAATAAATGGTGGAGGTATATCATTATCTCTGTTTTTACAGATAAGGAAAACGATTCGATATTCACAGAGAGGTAAATAGACTGAGCCAAATCAGAAGGCTGCCTTTTAGACTTTAGATGGTCACCTCTGCTCAGCTGGGATGGAGAAGCCCAAATTTAAAGAACATCTAGTAAATTCTTTAATTATAACTTAATCTAAGAGACAAGGCACTTTTTATGCTATATTTTTATAGGAATTTTGTATTTTAGCTCTCTGAAAATAAAAATTTCTCCTTAAAGCCTGGCTGGTATGGCTCAATGATTGAGCGTTGACCCAGGGACCAAGAGATCACTGGTTCAATTCCTGGTTAGGGCACAAGCCCAGGTTTTGGGCTCGATCCCTGTAGGGGGCTTGCAGGAGGTAGCCAATTGCTGGTATTTCTCTATCATCGATGTTTCTATCTCGCTACCCCTCTCCCTTCCTCTCTCTCTAAAAATCAACAAAAACATACTTTTAAAAACACACAAATCAGTTTTTGAATTTAATATATCTGACATTGGTGTGTATTTTCAGGAACATGTGTATGAAAGTAGGAAGCCCTTGTGTTGTGTATGCTTTTGACATGCATGGGAAGATGTGAGAACCTACCACAGTGCCCTGTGAATGTTTGTGGTGGTGAGTAAAACAGCAATGTTCTGAAAACCATGCTGCCAACCTGCATGGTACCACCACCAAGAAACACTCTATTCAAATACATCCCTCTGTTGATAATGGGGGAGGCTATGCATGTGTGGGAGCAGGAGATACATGGGAAATCTCTGTACTTTTCCATCAATTTTGCTGTGAATCTAAAACTGCTCTACAAAATAAAAATTTTTCCCCCAAAATTTTTCCCTTTTTTGTTACAGTATCTTGAAAAAGATGTCATCTTAAACACACACATACCTATGTGTACATACAAATATTTATAGGCATATATAAACACACATTTATAAATGCATGATAATAAAGGCAAAACATATGTCAGATCTTAAAATATATACATATATACATGTATGATGATAAAGTTGAAATGACAATGATTGCTGCAAAGCCCATACGTTTATTTTTCTGTTGAAGAGGTGAATGGAACTGCCCTCAAGGTCTCACCAAGAAATTATGCATAAAAGAAGGCACTACACAGATGCAGCTGGCAAACTGCTGAGTGCCCCAATTTGGAGTGCCGACCATAGTCCTTCCTCAGAGATTCTGTCCATATTCACCCCCTCTCTTTGAAAAAAGAAAAAAAGTATTGATTGATTAGAGAGAGGAGGGGGGGGAGGGAGAGAAAGGGAGACATAAATTTGTTGTTCCACTGATTTATGCACTCATTGATTGATTCCTGTATGTGCCCTGACTCACAACCTTGGTGTATTGGGATGACACTCCAGGGTCCTATTCACCATCTCTTTTCAATGGGGCAGTAGCTTTAAGACACCAACCCTGTGACAACATTTGCTTGGAATGCAACTGTACATACACCTTGTTCAAGCAGAGCCTTCTATAGGCTTGCTAGCAACTTGTGACCTGGCGTGGTTTGAAAGCTTGAGCTGGATGAGTCAGATTCCCTCTTTCTTTCTCTCCCTCCCTCCCTTTCTCTCTTAAACTTGAATCAAGAAACTCAGGCAAATTTCCAGTGAGCTGTGGGCAGCATTGCTAAAATGTAGTTTGGGGGCCTGAGTCAGGATCATGACAAACTAAAGGCACTATGTAAACTGAAATTATGGGAAGAGGGGCCACTGTGAGTAAGTGGGAGAAGCTGGACGAGACAGACAACATCCATCCGTGCAGAGAAGCCAGGAAGCAGAAAAGGACCGAGAGCTTGCACAATCCTACCTTCCTTTGTGTTGTTTTCCCTGGGCCCCTGGGCATATACCCTTTTAAAATTTTTTTCTCATGAAGCAACCCAGGTGCCTTTTTTGTTGTTGTTGTTTCTCGATACTAAAAGAGACTAAATTGCAACAGCAGATAGCAGGAGGGAAAAAAAAAGCCTCTGACAGTGGAGGATATCAATTAAAACAAAACAAACAAAAACACCCTACCAAAAACACAAAAAGACAGAACTATTCAGGGCCATGAAGTACAGTGGCAAACAGATGTTCCATTCAGTAGTCCCCAGGACCTCAGCTCAGGACAACCCAGTGAGATGATCGATACTTGTACAGATGACCTTCCTTGAGTCTGCAGGCACAAACTTGCATGAGTTTCAGCATATTTTCAAAAGGCAATGAAGCATGTAGTTTACTTCTGAAAAGATTTTAAGTTAAAAAAGTTTGGTTCTTTAATAAGGTAAGGCTCATGCAGTTATTTGCTATTTTCCAGGTTTTCTTTAAGTGCAAACATTTATTTATGCATGCCTTGCCTTGTTCCAGTAGAGATTATGGATGACTTACAAGAACACACAAAATCCAATCAGCTAGCATACTGACAAGGAGAAGAAGAAAGAAATCTAGTGTGTGGACATAGACATGAGCCAGGAGATTCAGATGTCCACAAAGCTCACTTCTGTGGAAAATTTCACTCCTGGATACATCAGAGAACACTAACTAGCATTACTCTTGATTTAATCATTTCTCAAAATATTTTTTTTTATTGATTTCAGAGAGGGAGGGAGAGAGAAAGAGAGAAGAAACATCAATGATGAGAGAGAATCATTGATTGGCTGTTCCCTGCATACCTGCTACTGGGGAACAAGCCTGCAACCTGGGCATGTGCCCTGACCTGGAATTGAACCATGACCTCCTGGTTCATAGGTTGATGCTCAACCATTAGCCACACCAGCTGGGCATTACTTAATCACTAGAGGCCTGGTGCACGAATTCATGCGGAGGGGGTGGGGACCACCGGAGGCTGTCCCGCCTCTGCACAGTTCCCCGCCTCCCCACCTCCTCCTTCCCTCACCACCACACCGCCACTGTGGCGGGAAGGCAGCTCCCAGCCCCCGGGGAAGGAAGAGGATGGGAGTGAGACAAACCCTTGTGTTGAGGGCTGGCTTTCAATAGATCACAGTGAGGGAGCTGCTCTGCTACCTAGGAAACCCCTACCCAGAAGCAGGTCTCTACAAACGGTTTAGCACGAGGGGTCGATGGGGGCCGGCCAGGGGAAGGGGCTGCAGGAGGTTGGCTGTGGGGATGCACTGACTACCAGGGGACAGCTCCCGCACTGAGTGTCTGCCCCTGGTGGTCAGTGTGCATCATAGCGACTGGTCGTTCTGTCGAAACGATGTTTCTCTCTTCTCCCTTAGGCTTTTAGATATAGAGATTTTTAAAACTCGAGAACAGTCAAGGCTTATCTTCTGGATGTAAAAAGTCAAATTAAAACTGGAAGAGCTGAAACCAGTTTGGCTCAGTGGATAGAGCGTCGGCCTGTGGACTGAAAGGTCCCAGGCTCGATTCCAGTCAAGGGCATGTACCTGGGTTGCGGGCACATCCCCAGTAGGAGATGTGCAGGAGGCAGCTGATCGGTGTTTCTCTCTCATCGATGTTTCTGACTCTCTGTCTCTCTCCCTTCCTCTCTGTAAAAAATCAATAAAATATATTTAAAAAAATAAAATAAAATAAACACAATGACTATTTAAAAAATAAATAAATAAAACTGGAAGAAAATATTGGCTTAAATAGGAGAAAATATATTAGTAAATGTATATAAACATACATTTAATAAGCTGAATATTTTCTGTCCTTTTGGTAAAATAATTCCGTTATTTCAGTAAAATAATTGTTACAGTGTAGCAAAAATTTTTTATATTAATCAGCATCATATGACATTACCTAACCCTTAAAAATTCTCTGTTGCCCTAACTGGTTTGGCTCAGTGGATAGAGCGTCAGCCTGCAGACTGAAGGGTCCCAGGTTCGATTCCGGTCAAGGGCATGCACCTTGGTTGTGGGCACATCCCCAGTGGGAGGTGTGCAGGAGGCAGCTGATCGATGTTTCTAACTCTCAATCCCTCTCCCTTCCTCTCTGTAAAAAGTCAATAAAATATGTTTTTTTTAAAAAATTCTCTGTAATATCCTTTTTTCAAATCAACATTAACACATGGGGGTCCTGGCCAGTGTGGCTCGGTTGGCTGAGTGTCATCCCATGCACCAAGTGGTCGCTGGTTGGATTCCTGTCAGGGCACATGGGCTCGTTCCCCAGGAGGGGGCATGCAGGAGGCAGCCAAACAATGTTTCTCTCATCAGTGTTTGTCTCTCTCCCTCTCCCTTCCTCTGTCTCTAAAATCAGTAAAAAAAAAAAAAAAAAAAAAAAAAATTGTATATTAAAAAAACATATTAGGTGAAGAACAAAGATGTTTAAAGTTGAGTTACACTCTACACAAACGTAATTCTTATGTCCCACAAAAAAGCAAGAATTTTTCCAGGAGCCCTGGTTTGGAGAGGCTTTTGGGTTTTAGTAAGTGTGTTCCTGTTCGTACTGGGCCTACAGGAAGGAAAATTTCTTCTGATATGCATCCCTACTAGAGAGCCACTGCTCAGAGGGTAAGGGTTTGGGATTCAGAGTCAGGCAAATAGATTTGATGCCTGGTAGCTGAGTGATAGCTTGGGCAAGTTACTTTAAGCTCTCTACTTAGTTTCTTAACTACAAATAAAATTAGTAGGGTTGTATGGAAGATTAAGTAAGATATTGTATAGTAAGCACTTAGCTAAGTAGCTGGTACCTACTGAACCGCATACATGATGCCTGTTCCAGTAGAGACTGATTACCTGGGATACTTCTCTTTTTTTAATTTAAATTCTTGATTGTTAACAGTATTACATATGTCTCCTTTTCCCCCATTGACCTCTCCCTGGCCACCCCCACCCCCCAGCACATGTCCCCACCCCTCTAGTGTCTGTGTCCAATGGTTATGCTTATATGCATGCATACAAGTCCTTTGGTTGATCTCTTACCCCCCACCGCCCCACCCCCTTACCTGGGACATTTCACATTGATGTGATACAGGTCTATTTTTCCTCAATGTCTTGTTAAAGATTTTTGGCCTCATTTTCTCAATAACAAATTTTTCTTTAATTGGGGTGTTGTGAATGCATTCTGATGTTCTTTTATGGCACTGACATGGAAACTAGTTTTATTGCTTTACATAATCCTCTGTTTGTTTTCCAAAAATGTACAAACGGTGATTTTTTCTTTTTTTCTTTTTTTTTTTTTTTTTTGCTGACAGATTCATATGGGAAATTGTGTTTTGTATCCATCTTGATTTGTTTCTAGTTTCCTTTTCATTCAGCTCTAGATCAGTTGATCATGCCAACAGATATATAAAGTTTCATCTGACTAGCTCCATCATGTGTCTAGAATGAGTTTTACAATTTTAAAAGCTGATTTCACTTCATTGCTACTATGATCTCAAATAAGAATAAATATCTGCTGGGGTCCAGCCCCAGTGGTCCAGGGGTTCCCAAAGGTGTGGACAGAGTCGGCGAAGAATGTTTTACCCGGAGACAGCGTTCAGAACTCTCTAGCTCTCTTTAGTCTCCGTGGATCTTCCTGTGCCTGGCTGAGGCCACAGAGAAAGATCCCGAGGCAAGGTGAGCCTTTATTTTATAGTCAGAGGTAAACATAGTGACACTGTTCTTTTGAGGTTTCACTTGTTTTTGTTCTTGTTGCACTTCCCTCAGCCCATTAGCTTCCCAGGTAAGATCTAGCAAGCATCATAAGGTCAAGCCTAATTATGCTTAAGAGGACTGTGCCCTCTAAGCTGGGACTTGTTTGTGACTTTGCCAACAGGTCAGTCCGAGGCTTAACCTTATAGAGGCTCCCCACAAAAATCTGGTAATATATTAGAGTCCTCGAAAAATAAGTGTAAATCAGAAAATTGTGGGGGGGTGGGGGGTTGAAGGGTTTGGGCGGAGGATGAATTTGGTAAAAAAAAAAAATCTAGGATGACCATAATTTATTATTCAAACTAGGCCTTTTTAGGGATGCAAGAAGGGTACAGTTAATTATTTCACTGAGATAAAGGCATAAATCAGGACTCTCCCAGATAAACCAGAACATACCATCACCCTTGCCAAAACTGACAATGTGCCTCCCTAAGATAGGAATGGAATAAGGTAGGCTTAAAGGGATTCTCCATGAAATTATAGGCTCTACCAAGTGATCGCACACTATATTCTATGTTCAGACTGAACGAGTGGGTTCTGCTTTGAGAAGGCAAGGAGAACTTCTGCCCTTATACTGTCAGACTTAATTCTAATCCTTATATCTGAAGAAAAACAGTGATGGATACAAGGTCCAGAGAGGCATAACGGATCTGATCCAGAGCTACGGGTCCTAATGTTTTGGCATTTATGGAATCTTTGGGAATTTGATGAAAGCTATTAACTCTCCCCGGAGAAAAGGGCACACATAAACAGCCCCTCCCCCTCTTGGCATGCATTTCAGAGGGCCACAGTTGGTCTGATCTCAGCCAGGGACCCAGGTCTGAATCTCTAACCTAGATATAGTACAGGTGAAGGGAAAGAGGAACCAACATTTATTAACCATCTTTACACAACTTTCATTTCATATTCACAGCAATCTAGTTTATAGATAAGGGAACTGAGGTTCAGAAAATTGAGATCTCACAGCTAGTTAGATGGAAAGGCAAACTTCAAAGTCAGGATTATGTGTCACTAAATCCCAAAATCTAAGTACTCCTTAGACATAAAAATTCATATATATTTATATTTCAACCTGGAAAGGAATCTTATTACAAAACTAGGGACCTGGTGCATGAATTCATGCACAGGTGGGGTCCAGCCAGCGGGCCTCAGTAGGGGCCCATTGGGCCAGGCCAGCCAGGGGGAGGGAAGGGAAGTTGGCTGGCCCCGCCCCCTGGTTGAACTCCCAGTTGAAATCCAGGTCGAGGGGACAATTTGTCTATTAGCCTTTTATTATATAGGATCAGCAAAAACGAATACGAGCATAGCTCTTCATCAAAGTCCTACCTGAAGTTAGTAATACGTTTTGAAACTGGAAAGAGATTATTAGGGCAAATAAAAGTAAGCATTAAAAAAAAAATCTCAACCAACAAATAGTGTCCCGGTAGTTTTAGAGCCCTGAACACTGTGGATCAGTTGGGTGAGCGTCATCCTGTGCATGGAGAGGGTACTGGTTCGATTTCTGGTCAAGGTACATGCCTGGGTTTGGGGTTCCATCCCTGGTGGGGGGCGTGCAGGAGGTAGCTGATTGATGTTACATTCTCACATCGATGTTTCTCTCTTCTCCCTTCCTCTCTAAAAATCAGTAAAAACGGTTCTTTTTTTTAAAGGTAGATTTAGATAAATCCAAGATTGAATAGGTTGTTCCTAGGTTATTAAGTAATTTTAAGTGTCTCATTGTATCCCTGGGTTAACCTTGGGGAAAACAACCAGGTCTTGGCCTGTATTACTTGAAGCCCGTGTCAATCCAGCTACTGCTCAGGACTGACCACGGTAGCACGGGCAACGTGTTATTTTCAACCTAAAGTAGTGCTCCTTGTGCTGGTAAGCTCACATGTCCCTCTCGGTAATGCCTGGGCAATAGTTCCTAAAGTGCCTGATGGGTTTCTGAAGCTGATGTGACCCTGAGACATGGAATCAGATTTACCTGAGAATTTGATGAATCACATCTGTTTGTACCTAGCAATGCCTAGTGCATAGGGAGCACTCAACAGATGTCTGTTTCCTTTACAGTCTATACTAAGGCCTCTGCCAGGTGAATTTTCTAACCTAAACTATAGCTACAAATATGGCAGTCCCTCACACGAAGGTACTACCACTTCTCATTATATTTGTACTTTTCTTGCAATTATTTATTGGTTTAAAATTTGTCTTCTCTCTCCCTCATTCTAAAATCAGACGCTCAGTGGAGGCACAGGCCATGACACTCACAGTGGCTGTGCTGACCTGTACAGTAGGCATTCAATTATATCTAGTGCCAAACTGTGTGGATGATTACTGTAAGAATTTAGTCAACATGATTTTCTTTCCATTCTTAAAGTACAGATATTACATACCATAGATTCACCCCTTTAAAAGGTACAATTCAGTGGCTTTCAGTATAGTTACAAAGTTGTGCCACCATCGCCACTGTCTAATTCCAGAATATTTTCATTGCCCCAAGAAGAAGATGCATATGCTGTAGCAGTTACTCCAATCCTCCCCTCCTCCCAGCCCCTAGCAATCACTCTTTACTTTGTCTCCATAGATTTGCCCCATTCTCTACTTTCATGTAAGTGGAATCATATGATAGACAGTCTTTTGTGTCTGGCTTCTTTCAATTAACATAATATTTTCAAGGTTCATCTATGTTGTAGCATGTGTCAGGAGTTCCTTCCTTTTTAATGGCTCATTAATATTCCGTGGTGTGGACATATTGCATTTTTGTTTACCCATTCTAGACAAAATGATTTTAAACATCCATTCCAACTTAAGGATGCTACATTCAAGTGAATGGCCACCACCTCGGTTCTTAAAGTAAATCAGTAAATCATTATGTTTCATAGTTGTTCTGTGCCTTCGAGTTTTCAAACCTTTCCACAGACCCCACAATCCTGTTGTAACCCGTCAAGTTTACTTCCCGAACCCTTAAAACACTAAAATCAGATTCCTTACCTGTTTCAGGATTCTGCTTTTCCCCACCCCATCCTCTCCTTACTGCCCACGTGAGTTCTTGAAACCCCTCACTCTGGAATGATGTACTTTTACAGTTCTGATTGTCCGGCTAATTGCTCTCAACAGATTTGGGTAGACTAAGGTTGAAGGGTGCTTTCTCCCCACTTATCTCTCCCCTGTCCTGTTTGCTGCACGTGCAACTTCACAAAATAGGAGGGGGTGAGGGGGGGGCTTCCTTTGTTTTTCAAGGAAATTCAGGTAAAAGGAGGGGTGGGGGAAATGGTATTTTTTACTTTCCTCACAATCCAGACGTTGGAAAGAAAAAGGATTTCCTTTGGGTTGCTGCCATAACTCTGATCTTTTATGCTGATAAAATATTTCCTCCTAAAAAAAAAAAAAGTTATGGGAAAATCATACCACTTCAGCTGGGAAGCTACAGCGACTCTAACTTTCGCGTTAAGAAGAGAAAGAAAGAAAACACGAGAGGTTGACTTCTGTTTCACAGTTTTCTTCCTGACAGTTCCGTCTGGCCGGCGGGAGCGAGCCGGGTCTGCGGCGCGGAGAACTACAGGATCCAGAGGGCTTTGGAAACGCCACCAGCTCCAAGCTTGTTGGCTGCTACGGTTTCCCTAAGGAGTGACGCTGCGAAAACAAACCCTGATTGGCCAGGCCCGAACTGAATTCTCCATTTATGGACAGATTGCCCTGCCCGAGCCGAGAGTCGGCCGGAGGAGTACGGAGTTAGTGGCCGAAGAAAGAGGAGCGCGGCAGGGTAGCCAGGCAGACGCGCGGAGAGCATCGGACGCAGCCAGGCTGACGGCGAGCGCCCGGTCCGAGGCGACCCCTGCCCTGGGCAGCATGCGTCCCTCCTGCTGAGTAGCCTCCCTGTCGCCCTCACCTAGCGCCGCGGATCCCGCCTGGATGGAGTCCCCCTAGGGTTCCCATCGGCTCCTGTGAGTGCTTGGGTGACGAGAGCCCGGTTTTGGCGAAGGGAACCAACTTTTGAAGTTTGCCCAGGAGACTTCATTCCAAGAGTCCCAGCTCCCCCGCAGCCCGACCAGCAGAGGCGCGACCGCGGTGCGAGTCACCATGGTGAGTTGGCCGCGCAGCGTCCCAGGGCGCCTGACCCCGGGCTGGGGCAGGAAGCCTCCGCGCTGGGCACCCACCTTGGGCGCGCTGCCCAGGCCAGGGGTGGAGAAGGTGGACGCCGGAGTCGGCACGTCGTGATCTCTGATTTCCTACTGCTTTCCTGCGCCCGGGGACGGGGGAGAGGGAGTGAGAGGCCAAGGAAAACTTTCTTTCCAGTCGCTTTCGGCGTCGCGAAACTTTTTGTGGCCGGGTAGCGATGGCTGCCAGCTGTCGGAAGCCAGGGTGTGGGGAGATGGGTGTGCAGGGTCACGGCGCTTGGAGGGGGGTCCCTTTCCTCCTGCTGGGGAGATGGGGCAGTCGCCGGTGCCCCTCTGGTCCCACCGGCCCGGGCGCAGATCGCCGGCACGTTGGCGCGGGAGCCGGCCGGCTGCGCCCCCTCGGTCTCCGCGCGCCCCTCCCACCCGCGGGCACCGGCGCGGGCCGCCTCGCTCTCCCCCTCCGCCCGGCCGCCGGCCTCGGCACGCTGGTAGGGCCGGCGCGGGCTGCACAAAGGCCGCCGGGGGCCCCAGGTAGGGCGAGCACCTGGCGGAGGGCAGGCGCCCGAGAGCGAAAGGGACCGGGTGCAGCTCCGAGCTACGCTGGCCTGGACTGGACGAGGAGCCGCCTGGGGGTCTTTGCTCTCCAGAGGCGAACTAAGCACCCCCGCCCCCACTCCCACCCCTTCCCCGGTGCGAGGTGACCGGCCCTTTTCGGGTGTCTGGTGAACGGCTTGCACGGGAGGAAGTCGAGTTTTTTGTTCCTTTTCCGTTGGCACTTGGGGAATACCTGGAAGTGGCCGGCTTTTTCTCTAACTTATTATGACTTTTCCTCCTTTGCCCCAAGTCCCCGCCCCAGCCACCCCGCCCCCACAGCCTTAGCCGCACCCCCGGGGCTTCGTTGTGCTTAACTTTCCCAGGCACAAAAGCCAGGGCTCGATTTTGAAGGGGTTGGCGGTCCATCGGAAGAAAGACGACCAAGTTCTACTGCAAGGCTTCCTTGTTTCCACACTGGAATACGCCTGCGTAGGTGGACAGACAGGTCCTCTTCTGGTTGGGTTGGTTTTTAATGACAAAGTGCAGCCAAGTCAGAATGATAACCAGGACAGCGCTCATTTAACTATCTACCCCGCGTGACCAGCCTGAGGGGCGTGTAGCTCAGGCCCTTCGGAACCGGCGTCCAAAACCGAAAAGGAGCCCCTGGCCCAGTGCTGGGCTTGTTCAAAAGTATAATTAAAAACCAACAACATATTTAAAAGGATAGCCTTGACCAAAGATTTCTTTTTTTTTCACATAGTCCAAAATGATACCACCTTTGCCCCCTACCTAAGAAGACACTTGATCTGCAAATAAATTTCCTCGCTCAGTCTTAGGGTTTAAGAAGCACGTCTACCCCACCTTGTTTTGGGAACACCTATGAAGAACCATTTACTTAAGCTGAGTGTTGTCTGGGTGGAGCTACTTAACTGGGCCACCGCCTAATTGGCCACTTAAACTTAAGCAGTATGATAGCCCTAGTACTTTAGAATTGCTATAATTATTTTCCATGGCTCAATATTTGTAAAAAAAGAAAGAAAGAAAGAAATCAATGTGCTTTTTGTAAAGAGCTTAAAGAATCTTACTGAATTCAAATGCTTGAGTGAGTGGTACCCTGAGAAAATGAACTTTCCCTTAGTGAACTTATTTTTCATGCTGGGCAGGCTGAAAACTAGTCTAGCCTCCTCTTTTTGGTGACTTCATGAACGCGGTGCTCAGTTCGGCCCCATTGCTGATGAAGGAGGTGATGGGGCATGTGGATACAGAGGAGGATGTTGAGCAAGAGCGTGGTTTCCAGAATCGTGTAGTGTGGCTATGGGAGGACAGGTGGGACTTACCTGTGGATGGCTTCCCTGCCAGCAGCACAGATGGCCGTGTTGCGGGCCGCCTGGAGACTATCTGTGCATCAGATACGGTTGCCGAGGCCACGATTCCCTGACAGAAAAGTTGAAACAGCTGGCTGTCCTGAAATAGGAGATTTGCCGTGGCTTCATCTACTGGATCTAGAGTAATCTGGCAAAAATTCAACAAATCATTTCTTTGCTGGCTTGAAACATTGCATTTGTTCACTAGGTGGGTGAGGTTGCCTTAGAACAGAGATCAGCCTCTCAAATAGGAAGAAATCTCCGTTATGACGTTTTAATGTTTATATAAGACCCTTCGAGCCAAATGAGGCTTCACATCTTTCTGGGTCTGCCCAGCTGCATCCCCCAGCTGCTTAGAACAGGAAGAGCCGGGGCCTTGCCTTCCGAGGGTGTGGCTGAGGGTTAGCGTGGAGAATATAATTCATCAGCCCCTTGGCTGGGCTGTAAGGAGGGCACCTGTGCTGTGGTGTGTGTGTGTGTGTGTGTGTGTGTGTGTGTGTGTGTGTGTGTCCATGGCCTTTTAGGAAGTCTGGCAGGTCTCCATTAGGAAGGCTGTCCACCAAGACGCACGCAGTTGTGACTCATGAGGAAGACTGCCATTTTCTGACGTATGAACACAATATATAGTTTATATTTACCTGATATCTTCCCTCTGAAAACTCACTTTGGGACACTTTTCTCCATCTTTGGAAAACCGAGAGTACTACTCCTAGGTAACAGAAATTTTTAGCAGACTTGAAGAACTGAGGGGGGAAAATCTGATGTCTTTATAATTTAGTGTACCTTAGTTAGGAGGGTATGACAATCTCTTTTGACTTTACTTAAAGTCAGGTTTAAAATTTTAAATTTAGCCCGGCTGGTGTGGCTCAATAGTTGAGCATTGCCTATGAACCAGGAGGTCACGGTTCAATTTACATCCCCAGTGTAGGGCATGCAGGAGGCAGCCAATCTGTGATTCTCTCTCATCACTGATGTTTCTATCCCTTTCTCCCTCTCCCTTTCTCTTCCTGAAATCAATTTTTAAAAAAACATATTAAACTTTTAAATTTAACTTACGGTTTCCTTCCTAGAATCTTGCTTTATCATCATCCACAAAGGAAGCTCTGCTTTTGTGGCCATGACCAGTATGGCCTGCTGAGGACTGGAGCCCGTGTCTATAACTCTGCTGTATACTTTGGATCTAGAAATGATGATTCATAGGTCTTCTGTGACTTAGGTAGACTGAAATATTTGAGTAATCGGTATTGGCCATCTCCTCAGAATATGTTCAAGATATGTTTCCTTGTCCTTACTTGCATGTTACTTGTGAGTAAACTGCAGATGTTACACACAGAAATAGACCTGTGAAAGTAGAAATCTGATGGATATCTGACTACAAGGTAGGTAAGTTCCTTTGGGCCTTGAAGGCATGACATGTATTTAGAAAGTCTGGAATCCATTTCAAATACGTGTTTTTGGGAATGTAACCTAGTCCATCCCCACTGATTAGTTTATCAGATTGCTAAGTAGTTTCCTGGCCAAAACAACACAATATGACAAAACAAAACCAGACAGAAATGGGATAAAGTGCCTGGCTGGTGTTGCTACGTGGTTAGAGCATGAGCCTGTGCACCTCAGGGTCCTGGGTTCAATTCCCACCGTACCAGGTTCAATCCCCCGCCCCATTTGGGGCACGTGTGGGAGACAACCAATCGATGTATCTCTCAGATTGATGTCTCTCTCTTCCTTCCTCTTACTTTTCCTCCCTTTCACTCTAAAAATCAATTGAAAAAATATCCTCTGGTGAGGATTAACAACAACAATAACAAAACAAAAACTCAAAAAAATGGGATAAAGTGCAGAAAAGATTTGATGGAGGCAAGGAGGGAGAGGGAGGGAAAAGTGGAGGAAGCAGACATTTGCAGAAGCTGAAAGCCACCGTTTTGCCCAGGATTTCAGCTGTCAGTGGTTGCAAACTCAGCTGTCTATAGAGGCCAGGATAGTTTCTGATGGAGTGAGGTTGGCCTCCTGGGAGAGTAAATATGGAACATATACCCATCTAAAGAGACACCATTACTTGATCCTAGGCCATAGTTACATCAACCATATTACCAAATCATCTTTTTTTTTTTTTTTTTTTTTTAGAGAAGCTGGAAATCCAGATTTTAATGCCAGAAGGCGCATTTTTTAAGTGTTCCGATCATCACTGAGAGGCCAGACAAACACCTGCAGGCCAGCTCTTTGCAGCCATTCGGAAAATCTCAAAGTGGTGGCCTGTGAACCACAGCGCTTCCTTCCTGTCACTCACCAGCGGGAACGTCTAAACTTTAGCCACATACTCAGAAATGGTGTTAGATTTTTATTGATAAAGTCACACCTTCCCACTGAGTTTCCATTGAGAACAAGCTAGTGTCTGGGCCTATGGAATCTCTTAGCTATGAAACGGGAAATCAGTATCCAACTGCTACTATTCAGAGCCATCTAAACACCAGTGAGATAGTTCTGTGAGTGGTGGCTATAAATTGAACTTCTCTTTCTTAACCCATCAATTCCCTCCTCAGTGACAATACCAGTCTACCCCCCAATATTGTATGATGCACCTCTTTTATTAGTCCTTTCCCAGTTGATTCTCATGAATTCAAGGTCTGTTTCAGGGGTCTGTTCTTGGGAATAGATAATGAGCATTTTGATAAATATGACTTTTTGCTCCTTAGTGTTAATGTATGAACTCATGTGAGGCTAAATGAAAGAGAACATGGAGTGCTTTTCATTTCCTGAGGGGGGGTGAGTCTTATTAGTTAGTAGGAACTTATGAAGGCTCTTTTCATCAGCTTCAAAAAGCAGAAATATTTTGAAACCTCTATACAAGTGCAAGGTATTATGAACTTCATAATGGGCTATATAGGATTACATGCAATTGTGATTTTCCAAGTTTGAGCCATCTACTATTTTGTTTTTACAAAGATGCATGTTTTTATTAATATGTGGTTAAAATGAGTTTCTCCTTGGTGAGTTTTTAATTTTTTTTTTAACCTTGCTGAGACTTGATATTTACAGAGCAAATTAGGGGTAAAAGGTTAAATGCCAACGGTATTAAAAATAAACATCTTGGCCTTATAAGCACATTCTGTAATAATGGTAAACAAATTATGTTTTGAGTTTCAACTTCAGAATTTATTTTGGCAGAGACAAAAGGTTTTGGGGCATCCTAGCAAAGTTTTTTTTGTTGTTGTTGCCTTTTTTTTTTTTTTTTTTTTTAATTTACATATCTTTAGGACAGCTACACTTGAGGAGAGAAGTAGAACTCTAAGAATCTCCCCTAAATAGTGACATTGGCGTTGGCTAACCGGGGAACTTACACTGTACATCCATCAGCCCTCCTTCTGAGTTGCCAACCCGGGAGCAATGTCATTAACATTGTTCAAAGCACTTTAGAATGGCCTTTTTTTTTTTTTTTTTTTTACTTCCTTTGTGACCTAAAATGTTTGTATCCACCCTGCTCATCATCGTACTCACCAGAATTAGCACCAGGTTCTTCTGAGCTGTTTCCAGAAGTTACATTCTGCCTCAACGGAGGAAAAATGGGCCCTACTAAAGATGTGCAATATCGTGTAGAACAGGCTGTGGAGGCCAGAGAGGAGTTGGCTCTTTCCAGGATCAAGTACAAGAACTGCTCTGAAGGGACCACACTCTCTTGTGTGTTCTGAGTTCTGATGTGCTTGTTAAAAATTCATTCACAGGACTTTATGATCATATGCTACATTGTAGAAAGTGAAACACACACTCCATTGTAGAAAGCCCAGAAGCAAGCTTAAGAATTCTGTCCTAAATCTTTTGCTTGACTTCACGGAGATCTAGAAGAGTTAGATGACTTCTCAAGTCTCAGAGCTAGGTTTTGGCTGAGCTGGTGCCAGAATCCAGTTTTTCTGATGGCAATCGAAAAAGGCTTTGCCCCCAAACCATGATGGTGGGTTAGAGTCTATTTCCGTAGAGTCTAAACATGACCAGGTAATTTTCTTTCTGGGATTTTATTTATTTATTTATTTTAAAATACATTTCATTGATTTTTCACAGAGAGGAAGGGAGAGGGATAGAGAGTCAGAAACACCGATGAGAGAAACATCGATCAGTTGCCTCCTGCACCCTCCCACCCCCCACCCCCCACTGGGGATGTGCTTGCAACCAAGGTACATGCCCTTGACCGGAATCGAACCTGGGACCCTTCAGTCCACAGGCCGACACTCCATCCACTAAGCCAAACCGGTCAGGGCCTTTCTGGGATTTTAAAAATGCCGGCTTGGAGATGGAAGATTGCTACCTATTTTTGATTCATTACTATATTAACATTAAAAGATTATAAGAAGTAAATCAGAATAATTCACCCATAACACTACCCTAATGGTATTATCTTCATGTCTTTGGGTTTCCTTCTAGTCTATCCAAAACACATCATTTTATGTACTTAAAATTATGGGACAAATAAACAATTTGTCCTCTGTATTTCCCCATTTATTTTTTAAATCCTTTTCCTTGGTAAGCATATTTTTATCATTTTGATGGCGGTATAATAATCCCATGTTGCTCAATTAGCCAATCTGAGTCATAACTGTACAGAGACCTCTCTGTTGGGACAGTATCATTGTGTGATGCTGGGCGTTGGGAAGAGTGCCTCCTGCTCCCACTAGAACTGCTCCGGTCTGTAATGTGCTGCTCCTGTCAGTCCTCAGACCTGGAGCCCTTCTTTGATGTAGAGCAGGGGTGGGCAAACTTTTCGACTCGAGGGCCACAATGGGTTCTTAAACTGGACCGGAGGGCCGGAACAAAAGCATGGATGGAGTGTTTGTGTGAACTAATATAAATTCAAAGTAAACATCATTACATAAAAGGGTACGGTCTCTTTTTTTTTTTAGTTTTATTCATTTCAAAAGGGCCGGATCCGGCCCGCGGGCCGTAGTTTGCCCACGGCTGATGTAGAGTCTGGAGCAAGACAGGCAGGCTTGGGGTGCACTACACACTCCCAAGTCCTGGCCCAGAGGTGGGAACTGTTGGTATTGCCCTTAGATTATGGTGTTGGCATGCAAATGTGACACCAGTGGGTGCGCAAGCCTCTGGCTCCAGCTTGGCAAATATGAGTGGTCTTGTCAGAGAACGCAAGTAGTTGGAGGTGGAGAGCTTTGATCCCTAAAGTGGAGAAGACATAGCAGCTGCACAGGAGGTTAGCATACATGCTTGACATGTACTAGTAAGCATTCTTACCAAATATGATGGCACCACTGGGAATCCAAGATGACTTAAGTACTGCCTCTGCTTATGACGCGCTCAGAGTCTAGTGGGAAAATGATAACAGAAGGTTTTCATAGAAGTGATTTCATTTCATTCTTACACCAATGATGGTTTTTGTTGCCATTTTATAGGTTAAAAAAACAACAACCAAGTGTGGCCAGGTAAAGAGAATTGCTCTGGGCCATACAACTTGTATATCATAAACCAAGCCTGCTGACTTTATGCTCTTTCAAAAGCAATTAGTTATTTCTAAAGTTGAAATTTCTGAATCCAAGTATCTGTATAACACTTCATCATTTCATATACTCCCACGGGAAGGCAAGCTTGATTTAAAAAATCATCTATTTTAGCTCATTTTACTTACTAATACCAGGGTGGAATAATTTAGACCTAAGAACATAGTCTATTATGACTAGTAATGGTCCAGATTTTAATTTCTTTGTTTTGGACCTTCGAATATTAGTTTTGGGACTAGATGACATCACACTGGAAACAAGCATGAAAGCAGAAGTCATGCTAGAAAGATTTTTTTTTTTTATCTCAATTAGATTTAAAGGATAGAAAATAAAGGAAATGAAAAAACCACAAGACATTCAGTTCTTTAGTCCATATATACATGACAGAAAACAAATAGGATGTCATATCATTCATATCTTAGTAACTTAATTGGTGTGACCAGCATTTGATGTTGACAGCAATTAGCATAGCAGTACCTGGTAACAGTGATGGGCAGAACCAGAATTTAACATGGGCCATCATGCTTTGGACAGTATCATTGTCTGACTCTAAGGAATTTTCAACAACAACAAAAAATACAGGTTTGTTTTTTGTGTCCCCAAGGAGATGCAGACCTCTGTAATGGGAAATTTTGGATTTGAATGTAATAATAGCATTGATTGAGCTGTCCTAGGGTGGAAGTAAAGACAGCTTCCTCCAGGACTTGGGAATGTGCTAATGCAGAAATACCTCTGCACAGTGATACAATCAGATTGTCAGAGTCCTGAGGTCCTCTGAAGACGTGCTGGGAGCTATTGACCTGACCTGTTCCTTGACAACGTTTGCAATCGCAAAAACAAGCAACAAGGAACAATCTAAATGTCCACCAGTAGAGAAATGCATAAAGATGAGATTTATTGATAATAGAGTATCGATCTCACAAAAGGAGTGGTTGGTGAGAAGCGAGTTATAGAAAGATACATATAATATAAAACCATTTGAGAAAAATCTTAGGGGAGGGGGTCAGGAAACTGGGTGAGAAAGGTGAAGGGGTTAAGAAGTACAGATTAGCAGTTACAAAAAAAGTCACGGGGATGTAAAGTGCAGCCTAGTGAATATAGTTAATAATATTGTAATGACTATGCTGTACCTGAAGCTAATACAAAATAATATTGAATGTAAACTGTAACTGAAAAAAATTGTAAATAAAAGACTAAAAACAACTTAAAAACACAAAAGAAAACTGTATATATTGTTTGGGGATATATATGTACATACATATATATTTGTGTATATATTCTTTTCAAAATATAAATCGGTGGACTAGAAAGATGCCCAGTTCAAGCTGCTGAAGGGGGCAGGCGGAAAGCAAGAGGACCAGTCGGTGGACTAACTTTAATATTATCAGTAATGTTTTAATTGCTTTATGTATAAAAATCTCAAAGCACCGGTGATAAAATAGTATCATTAATTCTGGGCAGTGTGGACATAGACATGTACGATATTCTCCATAGTTTTAACATCTTTTTCCAATTAAGAACAAATACACATACACACACAATTCTTCATATAATTTTAGGAGGTTCATAAACTTCCAAAGCCCATGCAGAATTCTTCCAAAAGTAGCAGATATTGTCTTGAGATGAATATTAGGGAATATGTTTAATTTTGGATCTATGTCACATTGTATTGGGAGTTGAGAATAATGAAACCAATAGTTAAGTTCCATTGAGTGTTCATAAAGTGTTGTTAGTGATTACTCCCCAGGAGGTTCAGTACATCTTAGCATCTTTTAGTCATCTTTTCTTTCCCTGTTGTGTCTGTTAGCTTTTGGTATAACAATGCAAACTGGGCGACTTAACTAATACATATTTATTATTTCTTATGATTTTGTGCATCAACTGGACAGCTCTGGGCTGGACTGACTCATCAGATCCCTATGGTCACTGGTGACTTGGCTGGGAATGGAGGATCTAGGATGACTTCACTCACATGTCTGATAGTTGGTGCAATTTCAGTTGGCACAGTAGAGATGACTTGGCCATGTATCTCCTGTTACAATAGGCTAGTCCTGGTTTGTTTACTTAGCAGTGGTCACAGGGTTCCCAAGCATAGCTAAAGAGAAAGCAAATGCCAGTGCACACGCATCTTTTAAACCTCTGCTTGCTATTGTCCCATTGGCCATAGCAAATCACACAGGAGAGGACTACCTGGGGCTCAGATACAGGTCTCCACCCACAGCTGTCTCTTTCAGTTTGCCTTAATTGGGTGAATACATCGAGGCAGGAATAGATAGATTCAGTGGCAGCACCAGTTTTTCCGGGCTGACCCTCTGAACCCCTGTGTATAACGGAAGCCCCCATGGATCCTGATATGTCCATTGCTGTTTTCCCAAAGAATGAGAAATTGGAACTGCAGGTTTTTTTTAAATTATAAAATGGAGACTCAATATGATTTTTATTTTATTTTTTTAAGTTTATTTTTTATTGTTGACTCATTATGATTTTTAAATTGCTATTTTTGTTAGGAAAACGGTAAAAGCAGAAGCAAACAAAAAGAAGAAAATTCATTTCTATCTGTTAATGAGAGCTTTGTGAAAATAACGAACATTTTATAATTAAGTTCAAACTGGGAGAGCAGTGAATCATGCCCAACAAGACTGGACTAGATGGCCTGTTGGACATAAGGGTGGAATAATACTGTTGGAACAGGTGGGGACAATACTGCTTGTTGCCCAATTCTGCCTTTTCAGCCAACACTGAGTTGTTTATGTGGAGAAAGACATTCTTCTCACACAAAAATACTTTTTTTTGTCTTGATTAAAAGTCATCTCTTTTGGACTGTAAGATGGTTGGTTCTTAAAATAACACTGTGTCAATTCCATATTCTGTGCTATCTGTGGGCTTCTCAACAAAATGTAAATTGAATAGGATTAATTTAGTTTTGTGTTCAGGTCTCAAAAAAATCCATTAACTATGGATATTTCAGTTTGACTTTCTCCTCACTTTCTAAATGAAGAAAAAAAAAAAAAAAGGCTAACGTTCGACAAATAGGAAGAAAACTCATCCCCCAACTTTGACAATTGAAAACTCATGGCCAATCTTATTTTCTCCATTTTGTTATGTGGTGCATCACATTGATTGATTTGTGGATGTTGAGCCATCCTTGCATACCTGGAATAAATCCCACTTGATTATGGTTTATGATCCTTTTAATGTCTTATTGAATTCAGTTTGCTAGTGTTTTGTTGAGAATTTTTGCATCTATGTTTATCAGGAATGTTGGCCTGTGATTTTCTTATAGTGTCCTTGTCTGGTTTTGATGTCAAGGTAATGCTGGCCTTGTAAAATGAGTTTGGAAGTGTTCCCTCCTCTTCTGTTTTTTGGAAGGGTCTGAGAAAGATTGGCATTACTTCTTTAAATATTTGGTAGAAAATTCACCATTGGAGCCATCTGTTTCTAGACTTTATTGGGAGGTTTTTGACTAGTGACTTAATCTCCTTACTAGTAATCAGTCTGTTCATATTTTCTATTTCTTTATGATCCAGTCTTGGTAGGTTGCATATTTCCAGAAATTTATCCATTTCTTCTGGGTTGTCTAATTTGTTGGCATATAATCGTTCCAATCTTGTTTACTCTCTTCTCACCTTCCCTTGGTTTTTTCGAAGCAAAATCTAGATATCATATCATTTCATCCTATGTCTGTATTACATTGGCTTTTTTTTTTTAAATATATTTTATTGATTTTTTACAGAGAGGAAGGGAGAGAGATAGAGAGTTAGAAACATCGATCAGCTGCCTCCTGCACATCCCCCACTGGGGAAGTGCTTGCAACCCAGGTACATGCCCTTGACCGGAATCGAACCTGGGACCTTTCAGTCCGCAGGCCGACGCTCTATCCGCTGAGCCAAACCAGCTTTGGCTACATTGGCTTTTAAATAAAGCAAAACTCAGCTCTTGGCTATAACTACTCTTTGGGCAGGAAAAAGGGGTGTGTCTTGGTGAATCAAAGCAAGTAGTTTCCCTTTGACTTTTAACAGTAAAGGCTTTGTTTTACAGAATAATGTAGATATCTTTAGTCACTGGGTGGACTTCTTAAAGCTTGGTCTATTCTCATCCACAGGAGTCTCTGGCACTGATATCTTAACATCTGTTGTCTTGGTGTGTGGGACAGGGATGGCTCCCGCCCCTACAGTCCCAGCTCTACTCAGGCACTGCCTTTAGGAATGATAGATAGAACCAGTTCGTGGTTATTGATCTCTTCATTTCTTCTCATGCCTACCTGTATTATGGTGATAACTATACAAATAATACTTACAGTGGGGCCTTGACTTAGGAGTTTAATTCGTTCCTAGACTGAGCTCGTTAAGGAGCTCGTTAACTCAAATTAGTCTATCAACTCAATGCAAAAAATCAGCCGAGAGACAGCTGGTATCTCAAAAAACTTGTTAGTCAGGACACTCGTAAGTGAAGGCCCCACTGTATTTCTTTCAGCGATCAGATACCTTGAACACAGAATGCCAAGATGAGGAATACCCCAGAGATTACTCGGGCGTTTCTATGAAATTGTAAACTGAAGTTTGTGTCTGTTTCATGTGTGCATTTTTTCCTGGGAAGAAGATTCAGAAATCTCCAGTGTGGTCCATGGCTCCCCAAATGACTCTCAAAGGTCCAGAGAATCCAGCTTAACTACGCTCACCTGGAACGTTAATAGAAGAGGTGACCCTAGAATACAAGTCTCTTGACCCACAGTCCAGGGATCTTGGTCCTTAATCTGCTTTTGCTGGAAATATTTGAAAATCAAACACAATAAGGCATTAGAGAGAAGGGAGGTTGAAAGCAGTAAGTTAAAATCATTTTTTGTAAGATTCCCAGAGACACTAAACCAATATAAGTTACCATGAGGTAATGATAGGCATTATTTGTTGACAACTAACTTGATTTTTCAGAATAATAATAATAAAGCATAAAAACAGAGTCACAGCATTGGTCTTAGATTTATTACATTTTTATATTCTCTTCTGATGACAAAGAGGAATACATCTAATACAGACTTCAAATATAAATCAAGGGCATAAGGTTTTAACTTTTTAAATAATTGAAATCTCATTTCCCTGGTGAGGACTTATTGTTATTTAAGTGTAAAATTAGTATTTACTAATTAAAGACACAATAAAACATTGCTGGGTGCTGGAGCAGATTTCTATGCTCTATTTATATTACCCAAAAATAGGGCTTAGGATGTAGAATAAAATATGGAACTGGGATAGTTTCTTCTTCATTTTATATCCCACCCTCTAGCTCTTTCTCTTCCCAACTACACCCTCCATCTATCTAGTATTCTGTTCTTTCCCACAGGACTCATGTCCTTCTAGAACAGTGGTTCTCAACCTTGGCTGCACATTAGAATCACCTGGGAATCTTTTTAAAATCCTGATTTCTGGGCCTGATCAGGAGTTTAAAAAGATTCCCAGGTGATTCTAATGTGCAACCAAGGTTGAGAACCACTGTTCTAGAAGCAGGAGGGGTAAGTGGGAGGATGGGAGAACGCAGAAAAAATAGTTTGCACCTGTTCAGTATTGAGGCTGTAGAATTAAGGCTGCCAAGAGAAGGCGAGTCCTCTTCTCCGCAGAACCCTGCATAGCACCTCTCCTGTGAGTTTGGGGTGGCAGTGTGTCACATGTTATCTGTTCTACAGAGTCAATAAGGCACTGTTTGTTTCTAGAGGCTATGAATCAAAGTCTTCAGTTTTTGCACCAGTTGTATTTCAGTGTCAGTTGGCAAAGTTGTGCTTTATATACTCTAGATATAAAATGTAGTGAATTGTAAGATTCACCACCGGCTGATTCCTGTGCATTCCATCTCTGCAATGTGACTTCAATCTACCCTTTTGCTTTTCTCTCACCTAGATCGTCTGGCCAAGTTCAACTATTTGTTGTGTCCCTCACAGGCTTGGGTGTTCTCACCTTTAGCTAATGCCTGGCTGCCCTCAATTCCCTCCTCCCCTTATTCCAACGCTCTGATTGCCCTTTGAGGCCAGACCCAGTTGCACCTGCTTGAGTCTCATAGTTGGGAGTTATTCTGAAATCCCCTGGCTCTTCATGTGGGAAGATTTTAGGATTGTTTATGCCCATTTCATCTTCCCTTTGGATCAGTTACTTTTCAGGTAGAGTCCTTTCTTGTTCATTTTACATCCCACCTGCCTGTACTGTGACTTGCCATACTAAGTATACAGAACTATTTTTTAAGCATCCGGGAGGGGGAAATGCTTGCATTTCCTTCTGCTGTGTGTGTACCTTCTTTAAAACCGCCCCCAGGTCTCTATCTTGAGGGACAAAAGTAGAGTGCGGAACTGCCGACACAGGGAAGCACTCTGTCACCTGTGGCAAAGAAGCTCTCTGAAAACCCACCCCAGGAACCTGCTGTGCTTGCTTACTCCGCTCATGGAGTGAAACAGGCAAAGAGTGGATCAGTCAAAGCGCCCTGTGATTCAAATGTCACTGGAGCCTTTGATTTTAGTGGGAATGATGTAGTCCTCTGATGTGGCTGTCACTCCTCACTTCAGTCAGCCTGCCCTTTGGAGAGATGGAATGGTGAGGACAGAGGGATAAAGATACTTGAAAGGGCACCTGAAAGCCAAGCTGCTCTTTCACGTAAGGCAGGAGAGTCCATCCGTCTGCCCATCATCGTGCCTTTTTCACTCATCGGCCGGCCATACTGTTGAAACCAGCACCCCAACTCTCTTAGAATCTGTAAAGAAAGATAGTTCTCCCAAGTATGGCTATTTTCACAAGTATGGGTATTTAAGAAATAGGCAGTGATAATAGATGGAAGAAGGAATCGAGAGAAATGGGATTTTTTTTTTTTTAAGCAGACCATCGGGTTTTGCTTTTTTTAAATTGTAGGTGGTTTTGGATGACAGGTTGAATTCAGATCTTTAAAATTCACAGGAAATCCAAATGCTGGTAAATTCAAACCGTCCTGGGAAATATTTGTACTGGAACCCATCAACTAACCAAATGGGCAAATGTGCACTTTTGGAGCTTTTTGGAGAGTTTTCCAAGCTCAGCTCCAGGTGGATGTGTTACCGGTTCTTGTCTTCTTCAAAGAAAGATTTCAATCAAGAGACAAAGTGTAGAAAAGCAAGCAAAAATGTATTGACTGCGTCAAAAATATACTTAGGAGAGTGAAACAAGGAAGGAGATAGAAGAAGCAACAGAGAGCCCAGGCTGCACTGTCTTAGCTCACTGGGAAGTCAGAGAAAGGGGCTCTTGGAGACAGATTCAGGGGGTTTGCCTGGGATGAGCGGCCGCTGCCCATTGCTCCCCTGGTTGCAAGTCTCATGGGTCCATTGGATGTTAGGGGCTACGTGCCTGTGGGAGAAGGGGCAGGGGAGGGGGATAGCGTGAGCATGTTCCCTGGAAGGAAAGAGAGCTGGGACCTTCATTTGCAGGGGTTTTAAAGGCTGAGCATTTAGGGGAGGTCTTGGGGGCAGATCATCAGCTTTATGCTGATGTATCATAATGAGATTTATTCTCTTAATTTGTCTGTCCTTGGGTGTGGTTGGCAAATGGCACTTAATTGGATTTCTATTTGTCTCCCTGAGTAGGGTGATTTGTTTACCCTCTGGTTGGGGAGGAGAAGTGCAAACCGTTTACTTTTAAGTTCCTTGGTTTGGGGAAGATGGATTTACTGGGTGGCTGCAAACTGCTGTTTAACTATCTTAGTTTCCCTATTCTTCTTGTCCTGGTATTTTCCCATCTGTAACAGATGGGAGAGGATTCTGGGTTCTCCAAAGTGTAAAACAAATGGCCTCCAATGTGAGGGAAGGGGAGAAGTCCAGGTAACCCGTGGGGTCAGAAAGGTATGCATCAGTTAGAGCATTTCAGTGAGGAATTTTGAGTGGCTTGCAGACCAGGAATGGAGAAGCTGGGACAGGCAAGGTAAGTTGGGGTCTTTTTGCCAATGGGAGGTTTTTGAGTGATGTTAATTCATTAAATATGTGCTTATTATTCTGTCCTAGTAGGCCGTAAACTCTTTAAGGGGACACTGTTATTCTCGTTTTTTGTGTGTGTGTTTCCATCACCTAGTGCAGTGTCTGCCATGTGGGATTTCATTGAATTGAACCAAACTTCCCCTGGGAGGTCTGAAAACCTCCCAATGCAACTGGGTTGTAGCAATGCAGCCTCCAGTGAATGAGTGATTGATGAGAGTGGGAGGATTAAAGCAGGCAGTTAACTAATTGTAAACTGGAAATGTTTTTCAAAGATAAAAATAGCCCCCTCATATAAAACCAGGAGAGCTTCCTTTTGAGTTTTCTTTTAATAGAACCGGATAATAGCAAGCTCAGCTCAGCTCCTGCAAAGGCAGACACTGCCGAGGGAAACTGGGGGGCTGCGATGGCTTCTGCAGCCTACTCTCGTTCCCTTTATCCCAGCCCTCCTGCCATGGAGACCTGGGGAGGCCAAGCGACTGGCTGAGACCACACAACGCGTCCCAGTTTGTCCCCTCAAGGGGTGGTGCAGCTCTCCAGGCAAAATGGAAACAAAATTCCCCGGACCCTTTCCAGTGAACGTTCCCAACACCAAATGGAACCCTTCCAAATCAGGTGTGAACTTTAGGGGTATTATTATTATTATTATTATTATTATTCATTGTGGACCCCCATAGATAAGAAAACAGAAAGATCGATGAGGTTTTCCTTTTCCAGCAATGTGGACCTTCAGAATGTAACATTTCCTGACAAACTTTATATCTGCTCTATTTTGAAGAGGAGAATTACCGCCTGGTTTTTCCTTCAGCAGCCTCACCACTCACCTGCCCAAGTGAGGTCTGGTTTTGCTCTCCAAAGGCCAGATTATTTCCAAGGAGACTTGCTAATAGCTTAATTGTTTTGTTGATTCTGCCCCCTCACCAGTTCCAGTAGCTTCATTTGCATTGAGAGAGAGCAGAACTTATTTCCACTGTCAGGACATTACTTTTGGTTTTGAATGGCTCTTAATGCGTGCTCTTAATGCTTTTTTTTGAAAGGGTGGTTAGCCCTTAGTGATCAGTGTGGCTTTCTCTAAACAGGAGTTTTTCTGGGCTTGGGATGGAGAAAGTGAAAGGGAGAGGATTTTTAAAAAAGATTATATGCACTCTATTACAATAAACTGTCGATTATTTTGGAGCCTGGTATTTCTGCAGTTACATTCACTTGGCTCACATACTTTAGTTTTCGGGGTGAAAAGATTAATGCATGCAAGAGAATGTTGATAGGTAGTCTGACAGAAACTATGCATTTACAGAGCTGTGGTTTGCTTTAGAAAATGTAGAAATGTAGGTTTGTTTTTTCACCTATGACAAAGAATCCAAGTGTAAGAGTATTCTGGTTCGTGTAGTAAATGCATTTTTATAAGTTCAGTCAGTGACACATTTTAGATCAAATAGCTTATAATGCACTAGGACAGTAATTCTCGATGGGGGTGGGGTAGATCTGACTTTGGGGAAGGGGAAATGTGAAGGTTGGAGAAGCTTGAATACACTGGTGTTTGTTAAATCTAGATACACTGCCCTCCTTTTCCTGCCAACTGGAGTTTGGGAAGTTTACAGCTGGGAAATCATGTAGTAGATCTTAATGTTATAAATCACTCAGAGAAAGACAGGGTGATGCTATTTTTTATCATGTTTGTAATTAAGCAGGACTACATGATGGTAAAGCGTTTCCAGTGGCTTCTCCACTTTCTTTTCTTTTAAAAATACGTTTCTATTGATTTGAGAGAGAAAGAGAAACATCCACTCGTTGCCTCCCATACATGACCTGACCCACTACCTGGGCATGTGCCTTGACTGGGAAGCTGGTGACCTTTCGGTGCATGGGATGATGTTCAACCAACTGAGCCAACTGAGCTACACCCGCCAGGCAGCCTCCCCACTTCCTACGGGTGTTCTGTGCTTTGCATTCTCCGTAATTTCCTCTGGAGACCTTAGCCTGTGGTAGAGGGAGGTATGTTTCTGTGAATTTAACAGTTTTCCACACTGTTGAAGAGAAGAGAATCTGCTGTTGGAATTAACCAGTGACCAAGCACCCACTCTGCATTATCCAGCATTTGTACTTTCTTAGTGGTCGGTATCATTTTCCTTGGTTTGCAGATGAAGAAACAATACATGAGTTAGGTGACCTACTCAAAGTCATCCATCTGAAAAGTGGCAGCGGAGGGATTTAAGTTCAGAGTCACCTGAACCTAAGGTCTGCTTTGGAGAGAAGCTGTCTGTTCCCAGGCACATCCATATTCAAGTGTGGGTCCGTGGGCTAGCAGCATGGACATCACCTGGGATGTTATTACAGCTACAGAACTCAGGCTCCACCCCAGACCTACTGATTCGGAATCTGCATTTGAACAAGATCCCCAGGTGATTGATTGCAAAGCACTAGTGCACAGAAACACTGTGGTCCAAGCAAGGTGACACAGCTCTAAACATGTTCCCAGAGTCTGATGGTTGTCCTCCCAGATGTCATCTTCCAAGGACAGGGATGCAACTAAGCATTCTGTGCTTGAGGGATGCAACCAATCAATCATCTCCAATTATGCTGCCCAAACAAAATCAAAGTCCAGGAGTGGGATTGAGAGAAAGTTTTTCCCAGGCAATTCTGGGGTCAGCTGTCCTTAGAGGCGCGGGATAGGTGGCTGTCTGCAGTGTGCTTGGAAAGCGCTGACCCAGAATGTCTCCTCCATGACTGCCTTGACGCCAAGCTTCTACTGTCACTGATCCCGCTGAGCTACTGCATTGTTCTTCATAAAAGGCTGCTTGCTTCTCAGTTAATAACACCTCACTGTGAACTCCTCTGTTGAGTCTTCTTCAAGTAGCCAAGAGCAGATTTTGTCGGGGTGGAGAAGGAAGAAAGTGGTCCAGACAGGAGAATATCAATAGCCCGGAAATACAGAAGGGCATTGAAAAGAGTCCAACCTCCAGAACATTCCAGTCCCAGGACTGGAGAAAGTGCATTGCCTTCTACTCCTAACTCGTTTTCCTTCTAGAATTCCCCCAGCCATTTAGGCTGTGGGCTTCAGGGTCCTGTCTGTCATTCTCCTTCCTCCAGACTCCTGTTGGCTCCCAAGCCCCATGAGTATGTCCTCACAGTGTCTCCCTTCCCTTTCACAGCTGTTACCCTAGTTTGGATCTGCATTGTTTTTCACTCGGACCATCACAAGAGTTCTTAAGTGATTTTCACTCCCTTCCCCTCTAATTCACAGAAACAGCGTTGCTTGAATCATCTTCCCCGTAATACAGCTTTGTACCTGTCATTATCACTCAAAAACTCAGCTTTTCCTAAGAACAGACTAAAACCCAAAATGCGTTACTGTCTCAATTAACCCTGTTCCAGCTGCCTCTGTCCAGTAGTCCTTCTGAAATAAGTGGACTCCATGAGGGCAGCCTGAATGCCTTGTCCTCACTGTCAGATCCAGGCATAGTGCCCGCACACAATAGGTTCTCAGTACATATTGAATGAATGAATGAGCTGATTCTCATGTGGATGTTTTAAATTCTGGCTGGAATACACCCCTTGGTCAGGCTATTTTCCATGACTGGACTTCCCTTCCTTTTTTTGCCATTTATCAGGATCCTCTGAGGTCCAAAAAAAGGCTCATTTCCTGGAAACTTTTGATTTAGCTCACTGAGATCAGTCCTTTAAATCCGCAGCCCTTGTCCTAGAGTTATTTATTTGGTAATTAATTATATGTGATCTTGCATTGTTATCTGATTGTGTATGAGTCATACTGCCCAGAGAGATGTAAGCCCCTTGAGGTCCGAATGATTTACATTTCTTTATACTCTGCAGAATTTGCCATCTTTCCCTTTGGCCTTTCCACATTCCTGTAGACCCTCCTCATTCCTGCTCATTCAGCAACTCTTCCATAAACTTGTGTGGTTGCTATGGACCAGGTTCCTCCTCCCCCCAGGTATGTGTATGGTCCCTGGGGGCAGGGACTGTATCCGCTGGTTTCTTTTTGGGTCATCTATGGTTTGTTGAATGATGGATGCTACAAACTTTGTCCTTTTGAATTTTATCTCCCTTCCTTTCCTTCTGTTCAATCCCTTTGTCGATTTCTACAAGTACTATCATAGTGAATAGAAGTTAATGCCTGTAACTCAGTGTGTCCTGCAGCAAGGGTGTGAAGGTGAGTCAGGAGCCACCGCAGACGCACTAGTGGATCCCTCCCACCCTGTGGGGAGCTGGAGCGGGCCTAGAGATCAGGACAGGCTTTCCCCTCTCATGTTTCCTGGATCTGAGTAGAACAAATTACTGAACTCTCTGTACTTCAATTTCATTTTTTGTTGTTGTTGTTTGGTTAATCCTCACTGGAGGACATTTTTTCCATTGATTTTTTTTTTTTTTTTTTTTTTTGAGAGAGAGTGGAAGGGGGGAGGAGAAAGAGAGAAGCATAGATGTGAGAGAGCCACATCAATTGGTTGCCTCCCATACTCGCCCCAACCAGAGCAGGGAACCTGCAACCCAGGTGCATGCCCTTGACTGGAATCTAATCTAAGACCCTTAGTTTCGTGGGCCAACGCCAGGGCTAATTTCATTCTTTTAAAAAAAAAGGAAGAATAGTTTCCATTCTGCATTCTAGGGTGCTGCCTTGAGTATTAATAAGAACATTATAGATGCTTTGAATCCATCATTGAGACTCATAAGTACCTTATCACTGCTTGTACTAGAGGCTGCTCCTTCTGGCTCTCCTGCCTTGCCCCAAAGATGGAGGCAGCTATCCCCAATACAGATGCTATGTTAGCATTAAAAAAACTCCTCACAATAGGATATGTTTTTATGGATTTAGGAGGGGGGGGGGGGGAGAGAGAGAGAGAGAGAGAGAGAGAGAGAGAGAGAGAGAGAAAGAGAAACATTGATGTGAGAGTGAAACATTGATCAGTTGCCTCCTGTACATACCCCAACCAGGGATCAACCCACAACCTATATATGTCCTCCACCCGGGAATCCACCCGAAACCCCTTGGTGTATGGGGATGATGCTCCCAACTATCTGAGCCACCCGTCCAAGGCTACATTAGCATTTTTCTAACAAACTTATTCAAATCCTGGCTCACTAAACTTTAGGGAAACCATACCATTTATCTCCAGTCTTTTAACAGGTTGTCTTTGAGTTGCATGTTGCCTGTTAAGGAAATACATGAAAATTGGAATCAATTAAGTAAGGTTAGAAATGTTTCAAGAAAACAGACACATCTCTGCTTGACTTGCCCAGCTTCAAACTTTCCCATCTCCTAGTTTGGGGGAGAAACAAATGGCAAAGAGAAATCCCGGACTGAAATGAATTAGCAATGTAGCCATGGGATTTGGGCAGGGTAGTTTGCCTGTTTGAAAACTTCTTGAAAAAATTTCTCCTCCTCCTCCTCCTCCTAATTGGCTGGGTGATTTAAAGTAGGCTTATTGCATTTGAACTTTCTGAACAGAGTGAGTTCAGTTTACTCTTTTGTATACGGTGGATTGTTTGAGGTGCATTCCCCGGGGGTGTGGAAAGACAATCATTGCTGCCTTCCCCCGGGCTGGCACATGCTGAACGTGTGATTATATATCCATGTCACATGCAGTGGACAAAATATTCCATTACTTAAAGAATTATAATGACAAGCAGAAATAAAAAGGAAGCATGTGTGTGTGTGTGTGTGTGTGTGTGTGTGTGTGTGTGTGTTTACTTACATGAGAAGTTATAGGAGGAAAATGAAATAATCAATTACTAACCAAACTAAGGTTTCTAATGATTCCTTTTTCCCCCCTCCTCTGCCTGGGTGCCCTCCCTCCATGCCCAAGTCTTAGATAGCATTTTAGATCTAGGCTCAACAAAACCCCATCCCGTCAGACAAGCCTTCCTCTTCCACATGTCCTCGGCACCTCGTTTGAAACGCTCTTACCTCATACATCGCTGTCTACCTTGTGGTAGAACCATCAGGATTCTGTGTCTCGTTAAGATGTGGGAGTCCAGAGAGTGGGGGTTGTTCCTGGACATTAGCCAGTGGTCTCAATCTAATGTAGAAGCACCTGTGGGAGCTTTTTAAAGAAGTCCATCCCTGGACTCCATCCTAGACCAGCTGAGACCAGAGTTCCTGGGTGGTTCCTAAAAGCAGCCAGGCCTGAGAGGCTGCCTTAGTGGATATTTAAGGACGGCTGACTGAGCCATAACATCTGTAACACCACATGCGCTGAGCAGGATGCATTTGCCGAGCTGCAGCAAACCGCTGAACTTCGGAGTTTGGGGTTTTTTTGGCAAGCGTGGAGAGGGATTGCAGAGGGTAATTCGTTTAATACAGCAGACTTCTGTGTAAAAAGGAGACTAGTTCCCAGAGGACTTTACAAAAGAGGAACGCTTGTTCCTGGGGGCCTTCAGTCATGACAAGGCTGGAGCAGCTAGCTAACGCTTGCACCTGAGTCCCCCTGTCCACTCCCCACTCTGGTGGAGTACCCTGGACTAGAGGCCTCCACAGCATGGCCGGGTCTCAGTCCACCTAGGCAGCAGGTTTGGGATGAGGCTTAGGAATCTTTTTTTTGTACGGGTTCCAGGTGATGCCAGGGGGGAAACAGATAGCTGAGAGCCACTGCACTACAGAGCTGTGG
Source organism: Myotis myotis (assembly GCF_014108235.1). Classification (NCBI taxonomy): domain Eukaryota; kingdom Metazoa; phylum Chordata; class Mammalia; order Chiroptera; family Vespertilionidae; genus Myotis; species Myotis myotis. The sequence continues at coordinate 175,083,039 of NW_023416313.1, read as the reverse complement.
AACTGAAAATGACATGGATCTTGTGTCATAAGTAGTGGTTCTTATGTGTCTCTCCTAGGTTGTCTTTCTTACCCCCAAATCATGTTCAGGCATGAGCCACATAACATTTCCATCAACAACAGACCAAATATATGAGGGTGATCCCATCCTATATAATAAAAGGCTAATATGCAAATCAACCAAACAGCGGAATACAGGAGCTGCCCCTGGTGATCAGTGCACTCCCACAGGGGGAGCGCCGCTCAGCCAGAAGCCAGGCTCATGGCTGGAGAGCATAGTGGCGGTGGTGGGAGCCCCTCCCACCTTCAAGGCAGCGCTAAGGATGTCCAACTGGTGGGGAGCGGGCCTGAGCCATCAGTTGGACATCCCCAAGGGCTCCCAGACTGCGAGAGGGCACAGGCTGGGCTGAGGGACCCTCCTGAGTGTACAAATTTCGTCCACCAGGCCTTTAGTAAGTTTATAATGGAGCTGAAAAGTTCCTGTCGCTCAGTGACATATCCATCCTAATGTCCTAACCCTACACCAGTGATGGCGAACCTATGACACGTGTGTCAGAGGTAACACGCGAACTCATTTTTTTGGTTGATTTTTTTTTGTTAAATGGCATTTAAATATATAAAATAAATATCAAAAATATAAGTCTTTGTTTTACTATGATTGCAAATATCAAAAAATTTCTATATGTGACACAGCACCAGTTAAGTTAGGGTTTTTCAAAATGCTGCCACGCCGAGCTCAAAAGGTTCGCCATCACTGCCCTACACAGTACTCCCGTGTTTGTGCAGATGCTGGCGTAAACACACCTACTGTGCTGCCAGTCATTTAAAAGTACTTACAGTACCTACAATTACGTAGAGTTCATCATACTTGATAATAAATGATTTGTGTTATTGGTTTATGTATTTACTGTACTATTTATTGTCATTTCAGAACAAGGGTAGGGAACCTTTTTTCTGCCAAGGGCCATTTAGATATTTATACATCATTTGCTGGCCATACAAAATTATCAACTTAAAAAAATTAGTCTGCTGCTCTAGCCGGTTTGGCTCAGTGGATAGAGCATCAGTCTTTGGATCAAAGGGTCCCAGGTTCAATTCCAGTCAAGGGCACGTACCTCTGTTGCAGGCTCAATCTCTGGCCCTGATTGGGGTGCCTGTGGGGAGGCAACCAGTCAATGTGTCTCTTTTACATCGATGTTTCTCTCTCTCTGTGTCTCTCCCTTTCCTTTCTACTCTCTCTAAAAATCAATGGAAAAATAATCCTCGGGTGAGGATTACCTAAAAATAAAAATTAGCCTGCTATATTTGGTCAGACATTTAATTAACTCACTCCTAATGTCTTGGCAGGACCAGACCAAATGATTTCTTGGGCCTTATATGGCCCAGCCCAATGGTCGGCAAACTGCGGCTCGCGAGCCACATGCGGCTCTTTGGCCCCTTGAGTGTGGCTCTTCCATAAAATACCGACTTCTGCGCATGGGCCACAAAGTTTCAATCGCACGGTATGTGTGCGCCCGCACGTGGTATTTTGTGGAAGAGCCACACTCAAGGGGCCAAAGAGCCGCATGTGGCTCGCGAGCCGCAGTTTGCCGACCACTGGCCCAGCCCATAGGCCAGATATTCCTCACTCCTGTTTTAGAGTGTACTCTTTCTCCTTACAAAAAAAAAAAAATTATTGTAAGCAGTTTGCTGTGTTATGCCAGCAGCAGCCTCATTCCTCTCATGTTTATTGCATCTCTTGATTGCATCATTTCTCTTGAGCTTGATTTAATCTCATATTTTGTGCAGTTACATGCTGTACAGGCTTGTAGCCCAGGAATAATAGGCCATCCATCCCATGCAGCCTAGGGGAGTAGCTAAGTGTGTAAGCCATGCCACCTAGGTTTGTGAAGTGTACTCCGAGATGCTCGCACACCGACAACATTGCCTAACGATGCATTTCTCAGATTGTATCCCCATTGTTAAGTGGTACGTGGCTGGAATCATACACCTATTTTCTCTACAACTTTTATGTATTTTTTAAAATTTAGCTTCTTATACCATCTGAAATTTATTTTTCTGGTGTGAGGGACCTACATCACATGACTTTTTCTAAACGGTCCTAAAAATGTTTTAGCAAATAATCTTCTGTTTTAAAGCGCTGCGTTTATCCTACACTAAATTCACATCTCTAATATGTTTCTGGCCTCTCCCAAATCCACGGATTCTTTTCTCTGTTCCTGGCCCAGTTATTAATACTATACTGTGTAATGTTCTAGTTTTAGAATGTTTTTATATTTGTTTGGCCAAGACCTCCCTAGTTATAGTCTTTTTAAAATGAGTTCTTGGCAACTCATATTCCTTTACAATTTCAGAAAAAATTTAGAGTCAATGTTGAAGTTCCCACACAGAATTTCTTTAGCACGTAGATTGCCGTTGGGTAGACTCTGCAGAGCCCTTTGAGACGGGGAACATTTTTATAACGGAGTCTTTTATCCTCCATCCCCATCAGCTCTCCTCTCTAGGACCCGCAAGACAGTTAATTATGCTTTTCCTTACACAGTTCTTTCACGTTTCTTACTAAGTTTATTACTTGCATTTTATAACTTCTGATTCTACTTCTAATGGCATCTTTTTAATAACATTTCTTTTGAAAATATTTTTATACCTTTCCCTTATAATTTAATAACTATCACGTTGCTACCCACAGAATTAAAATTAAAAATCTCATTGAACTGACTATGAAGGGATTGTGGCATTCTGGTTCACTCCATTTTTTTAATAAATGAACTTTTTTTTCTTGAATAAAAAAAATGAAACAATTTCTGCCTCTCTGAAATCAATAAAAATATATTAAAAATAAACAACAACAAAAGCACACACAAAACAACTTCCCACCAAAAAACCTAGTGCATTCTTAGTTCTGTTTCTTCATTAATGGACTGGCTTGGACCATTGGGTCATCATTCTGAAGACTCGTGGCGCCTGTATGGCCCACGGGTGCAGAAGGGGCAGAAGCTGGACGAAGTGTGTTGGTGGCAGGACACACCCTGTGCTTCTGAACAGTGGCCAGATGTTCAGTGATGTGCTTCCTCTTCCTAAAGAAAGCACAGTTAAAGTGAAAAGAGGAGAGAAGTGTCTTAATTTTGTTTAGCAGAATGAGAGATTCAGAAGTGGGAGGGAGCCAGGATTTGCTTAGAATCTCAGTAGGAAAAAAGAATTACCCCAGGAATCAAATGAGAACTAATTATATAAAAGTGTTTTTCAGACTACTTAAAGGGATATTCAGATGTATTAGGAAGTACTATTTCCATGTGTGTTAGCTACATTGGAGAGACTTGCAGACAATAAACAATGTCATTGTTGGATAAAACCTGGTCCATCTACCCCAGGATTCTTGGAAGTTTTATGTGAAAGCGAAAGAAATTGTAAGATAGCTCATTCATTCAAATATTTGTCTAAATCATAAATAACATAGAAAGCCTTGGGGATTCTGGTAATTGGTGAGTCAGCTGTCTATTGTTAGCATCCACAGGCTAAATACCTCTCCATTTCCAGGTGAGGGCTTGGGAGAATAATCCTCTATTATCAATAATCCTATATAATAAAAGGCAAATATGCAAATCGACAGAACGACCAGTCGCTATGACGTGCACTGACCACCAGGGGCAGACACTCAATGCAGGAGCTGCCCCTTGGTGGTCAGTGCACTCCCACAAGGTGAGCACCACTCAGCCAGAAGCTGGGCTCATGGCTGGCAAGCACAGCAGCAGTGGTGGGAGCCTCTCCCGCCTACCCAGCAGCACTATAAAGACCCTTTCAGGGTCCCAGACTGCGAGAGGGCACAGGCCAGGCTGAGGGACTCCCCTCACCCCCCAGTGCACAAATGTTGTGCACCAGTCCTCTAGTCTGTATATATAAAAGCCTAAGCGACTTTTACGACCAGTCGCTATGATGCGCACTGGTCACCAGGGGGCAGATGCTCAATGCAAGAGCTGCCCCATGGTGGTCAGTGCACTCCCACAGCCAACCTCCCCTGGCCGGCCCCGATCAGCCCCGATCGGCCCTGATCTCTGGCCAGGCCCAGGAACCCCACCCATGCATGAATTCATGCACCAGGCCTCCAGTTAATTAATAATGTTACATTCCTGGTACTTCTCTCTTTGCATTTCCCTGTCTTTCCTCAATCATTTTGTTTCTCTAGAAACGTAAAAAGTAGTTAGGCAATCCTGTCTTCTGTCATTAAGATAAAATGCTTAAACACGTTCTAACAACTAGTGAGTCAAGAGTTTCATGTACAAGAATTAAGTATTCTGTATTCCCAAGAAACTACATTACTTTTCTCATCATATTTTCACACTATATTCTGCTGCTACGAAAGAAGTAGATGTGAGATTTTTTTCTGAATGTTGATTTTCTTTTTAAAGAAAAGTTTAGGAAAGAAGTCATTAGGAAAACAATGAAGGTATTAAAATAAAACCTGTCCATGAACTAGAATACCTGTTTGTCGTTACTGGGAGGAGTAAGGGGAGGAGAGAATAACAGAGACTTCTTAATATAGAAACAACTAGGAATTCCTGGAACTGATATTTTTTTTAGGATCTTTGGATTCAGTACTCATATATATTTCTTTACTGGGTTTATACTCAAGTAGATGGAGATGTCAAAATGGCTTTCCTGCTGAGTTCTGCAACACTTTTCAGAGATAAAGTTTTTTTCTAGTAAGTAGTTTCAGAGCAGAGAAAAGAAGATTTTGAGTTTCTTTCTATGAGGTTAGTAAACCTCAATTTAAAACGCTGGACAAGGAAGGCACAAGAAAACTAAAGACTAATTTCACTGATAAACTTAAGTGTTATTGACATCTTTATAGGGTGCTGTCTTTATTAACTATGTGTGTATTTTATTTATTTATTTGTTGTTAATCCTCACCCGAGGATATTTTTTCCATTGATTTTTAGAGTGGAGGGGACGGAGGGAGGAGGGGACAGAGAGGGAGAAAGATTGGTTGCCTCCCGAACTTGCCCCTACTGGGGCCAGGGATAGAACCTGCAACCCAGGTATGTGCCTTTGACTTGGGATTGAACCCAAGACCCTTTGGTTTATGGGAAGACACTCTAACCCAGTGGTTTACAACCTTCTGGCCCTTTAAATGCAGTTCCTCATGTTGTGACCCAACCATAAAATTATTTTCGTTGCTACTTCATAACTGTAATGTTGCTACTGTTATGAATCGTAATGTAAATATCTGATATGCAGGATGGTCTTAGGTGACCCCTGTGAAAGGGTCGTTCGACCGCCAAAGGGATCACGACCCACAGGTTGAGAACTGCTGCCCTAACCACTTAGCACACTGTCCAAGGCAAAGTGTGTATTTAAAAATGCTGATGAAATGTTTGTAGCTTCCCTCCTGGCTTCGGTCCTCTTGCACCGTTTATCTCACACCATCCTAAATTTCTAGCCACAGCGGTTTGTGGAAACCTGCTCCTCCTGCCAGAGGGAAGTGGTTACAGGTTTCAGAGGCTTGAAACTCCCCTATTGTCTTTTCCTGGTCGGCAGGCTGGGTGGTTACCAGCTCCCACGGTCCTGAGATCCTACAGCAACCGTCCTGGGTGGCACTTGGGGAGCAGGGCTGGCTCGGTGTTGTATGGAGCAGGCTCAGGGCGAGGCGTTCTGAAACCACAGAGGAAACAATTGTCTGTTTCCCACTTCATCATTCAGCAGACAATTTGCCTTCACGGACTGATAATATAGTTCTCTCCCTAACCAACAGGTTGAAAGAGAAAATTGGCTTGGCACAGATCTGGGAGTCAGGAATGTACTGTGTGCTGAGTGAAATATTTCAACTCCTCCCTGAAGCAGAAGCAAGGTTTAAACACTGACCTAGCTTATGTGGCTATTCTATATATATTCCTATTGAAGAAAATAGAAATGCAAATGTAATTGGAATAGGCTACCAAATTTCTAAGTTTTCCAAACATGATTCCATTGGCTTTGCCTCAATTCAGTTGTTGCTATGGGGCCACTTTTGTTACCTCTAGTAGCTGAATCTGCAAATACCACAAAGCTTACTTCCTTCAGAAGGATTTAGTTTGATTAATTTACACTCTTGGGTGACATTTCCCAGTTGCGTAGGAGGGAAATACTAGCTTAATTTAACCACATTAGCCACATCATGGATGGGGAAATGTAGGGAGTGTGTGTAAGTGATTTATTGGTCTTATACTTACATGAAGATGTTTCCAACCTTGGGTTTTACCTTGTCCTATAGGAATTTTCTGAGCAAGATATTTTAATCTATGGCAGTTTCAATGATCTTTTAAGTCTGATGCTGCAGGCTAAAGCTCTATTTTCTGCCAAATGTGAAATAGTAGAGCAGAATTAAACCATGTGCTTTACACGATAGAAATGGTATCTGATGGACGTTCACGTTTAGAAAGATCAGAATCAGGCTCACCATTTGTAGATATGGATAACGCAACTCTACAAAGTTCATTTCATCATAGTTGCTTGCCTTTATGGGTTTTATTCTCATATTTGTAGTAAACTCAATTTGGTTGTAACTTTAAAACTATTCAGTGAAAATGTGTAATATGGAGCCTGGTCTGAATGCTGGCTCTTATAATTTTAGAGCAGTTTCCTCCCTTTTCACATATGTAGTGGAAATGTTTGCAATATTCATAATAGTAAATCATCTACTGGAGTTGTTGTAAGGATCAAATCAAATAAAGTACCTGGAAGTGTATTGTACACTGTAAATAATTTAATAACCATAAGGAAACAGATTTGCTTTAAAATAGGGGGTTCTGCCCAACTGGTGTGGCTCAGTGGTTGAGTGTCGACCTTATGAACCAGAAGCTCATGGTTTGATTCCTGGTCAGGGCACATGCCCGGGTTGCCGGCTTGAACCCCAGTGTGGGGCGTGCAGGAGGCAGCTAATCAATGATTCTCTCTCATCATTGATGTTACTATCTCTCTCCCTCTCCCTTCCTTTTTGAAATCAATAAAAATCTATTTATAAAAAACAAAACAAAAAAAAACCCAGGGGGTTCTTAGGGCCACATGGATTACTGAATGTACCACAGAATTTTCCAGATCAGTGGTTCTCAACCTTCTGGCCCTTTGAATACAGTTCCTCATGTTGTGACCCAACCATAAAGTTATTTTCGTTGCTACTTCATAACTGTAATGTTGCTACTGTTATAAATTGTAATGTAAATATCTGATATGCAGGATGGTCTTAGGCGACCCCTGTGAAAGGGTCGTTCAACCGCCAAAGGGGCACGACCCACAGGCTGAGAACCGCTGTTCCAGATGGTCCAACAGGTGTCCAAAATTCAAGTCTGTTAGAAACACATATTTTAAAAATAAAAGATACTTATCATGGCATTCTGAGGTCTAGATTTAAAAGAACATAACCCATTGAACAAATTTTTTTTTAATCCAGGGAAAAGCTTTAAGATTGTCTTTTGCTTTTGGTATTTGCTGGGTGAAGCAGAGGAGAGGAGAAGCAATAGGAGTCACTGCCGGACGGTCCTTCTGCGTGACCAGAGAGGTCCCCACACCACGCAACCAGGAGGTTATCACCTGCAAAGGCATCGGAGGCCTGTGAGCAAACAGCTCTGCAATCTAAGTGACACTCATAACATTCCTCATGTTAGTGAGGGCCACGCACAGTTTCAGATGATAAAGGTTCTTTCCCACAGTTCTCAGTGGGAGTCATTTGAATTTCTTAGTTCTTCCCCCCCGCCCCCACCCTCCATCATGTCTGCCAATGTTTGTCGATAAATAAATACGCAGGCTGCTTAGCAGTGGCTATTCTCTGAGGCAAGAAGTGTATATATATTTTAAGTGCAAGTCCATCCTAGCCTAGGAAAAGTAGCTAGGAAAAACAGGTGCTGCACTTCAAAGAGATCTGGGAGTGAGCCCGGCCAGGTCCCTTCCACTTTTCCAGCCCTGAGCATCATGTGGCATGTGCGTGGGACACCCGAAACGCAGCCCTTGACACAGAACCAAGTGGGCTTTTCTTACTATTCATATTCAGCACAGAGCTGCTGATGCAAAAAACATGCTCTGCTGATGTGGAATCGTCACTTGCTTCTTTCAATATGCTTCAAGTCTTGTATTCTGATGGCATTTGGTGGATCACATTTCATACTACAGTGGCCCACGCTTGCCAGTGAAGTGTCTGAAAGTAGTTTCAAGTGACTTTAGCAAACTCTTTGATGATAGTCCACCTTTCAGTACTTACCGAGACTAGTACATATACCCACCAAGTTGTGCCAAATCTTGTGTGGTTTGTTTTTTATTTTAACATCAAAATGGTACTTTGTCTAATAATAAAAGTATAAAACCATGAGCTATGCAAGGAATGAAGAAAGAGGATTCTGAGTAGGCTTGTGTCCCATATGAATGCCCTAGTTTTTCTCTTGCATAGTTTGATGTTAATATTCTTTTTGACAGTTTTTTACTGTATTACATTTTTCTTACAAAAGATATCAAAGACTTAAATCTTTATACTAATTGGTTGAAACTTCCTCAGCAATATGAACACCAGGGAGGGGTTGATGGATATGTTTTTTGCAAATGAGCTTTTGTCTGCTTAAGTAATTTCCTTCTAGGGTTCTGAAAGTGTCACCCATAGGCGACGCCTGTCTGTGGATGGAGCAAAATGATGGAGACATCTGTGCCAATTTGATACGAAAATAATAGTAAAATAATATTAAATATAAACTGAAATTGAAAAAATATTTTTAAACATTTTAGAAAGCAAAGAAAAAGGTTTAGTTATTTATTAAACATTTAACTCCATAACTGATGTTTTGGTGACTGGAGATAACTATGTAAAATTGGGTAAACAACTAACCAGTTGCCCTAGGTCTGTTAATTGGCTGACCTTTTCTTTTTCTAATATAATATAATGCTGCCTTTATAAATCACTACATTTGTGCTTATCTTGGAGGCTATTTGGGGACTGTTTTTCCAATGTCTTTATATTCTCGCATTAGTAATAAGCTGCTCTAAATTTTACATAAATAATACTTACAAGTCCATGGTAAAGAGCTGGCCAGTTTCTCTAGGATTCCCTACTGTTTTTGATCCTCCAGACTGAACTAAAAGGCCTGGCAGTGTGACAAGAGGGGCTGCTGAACTCTGCCAACTGATTTCTCTATAATCATTGTACAGGCTTTTGAGAATATTTAGGTGAAGTTGGTAGCAATTTCATTGCTATTTTCTAACTCTGCACTGGGCCTGTAGCAGTTTCTGCCACTTTAAAAATGCCATTACCATAGTGGAAAAATATGACATTTGGTAGCATTTTCCTATCGTCATCTGAGAAATTGTCTCAAATGGTCATATTTTGAAGAGCAAAGCATTTTGTTGATGTTGATGGGCTCTGAGGCATTGATTATTCTTCTAATTTTAAACCATCGTATCCGTCATAAGCATGAGCAGCATGAAGTAACAGAGGCTGGCAGTGGGGCTACATGGAGGTTTCCCTGGCCCCAACTTGCTCTGGGTCTTGTATTCTCGCCAGGCTGTGCTCCCGAGGGAATCAGAGGGTCTGTCTCATTCACCACTTTTTCTCTAGGACTTGGTGGTGCGAGTGGTGTAGAGGAGAAGCTCAGTTTGTTGAATTAATTAAGTGAATGAAAAATCAAGTAGAAAAGGAGATCCTGGGAACAGCTGCAAAAGTAAACAATTCCCAGGATCAGTTGCATTTTGTGTAGGTTGTTTGGTTGGCTGGTGGGTTTTGGAAGGCCATGCAGAGAGGGGAAATGCCACCGGACTGCAGTCTTCATGAAGTTGTTTGTGATATGAGGGATGGAATGTAGGTGCTAGGTCAGGGGTGGGCAACCTTTTTGTGAGTGCGTGCCAAAACCAGCAAAATCTCTGACTCAAAATTCTTCTGCGTGCCAATCCTAATTTTTTGAGAACATGTTACGCCTACTTGATATCTCTTAAGGTGTACATCTCTGAAGAACCTTGAAGAAATAATAAAATTCATTTGAGCGACAAAAACACAGTATATGATGATGAAAAATACATTTATTTTTTAATGTATACATGTTATGTAAAATTATTTATCTAAGATGTACCTACACTGAATTTATCTGAAAAACAAAAAAGTCAATATTAAGGAAAAAATTGTAAATGGAAGATTATAAGAGAGGGTTTTGCGTGCCAGCAAAAGTTACTGGCGTGCCATGTTTGGCACGCGTGCCAGGGGTTGCCCACCCCTGTGCTAGGTTTTTCCGACCGAGCACCACAGCTCTCTTGTCGATGGGTGTCCCCATCAACCCCCACTTTGTCCGCTTGTTGCTGCTGGTCCTCTACTACTTAGAGCTACTCAATATTGCAGGACATTTAGATCCTTATCATTTTTGCTAAACATGACTGCTGATTCATGGGGCATATGCACAGACACTTTGAGAGGAACTCCACCATTGGCTTCTAAAGAAGTTTTGCCCGTTTACGATTCATTAAGGACATAAATGAGTGGAGTTCTGAAAATAAGGTGGAGGGTGACGCCAAGTAACTAAACGCTAACTGCCTGTAAGCTCACAAGCATTCGAGGACAGAGATTCTTCATATTTCCCTTCTATCCACCACCACACAGTTACTGAGGGAAGTCTCTACCTTTTATACTCTTCCCATTACCTGGGCATATTTCCAGGGGCTTTCAGAGGGTGAACAAGTAGCTCTTTCCTATGAGGATATGCTGGATACATGGTGGAAGTGCAAAACGTGTTTATTGAACTCACTCTTGTGGGTCCAGCTTTCAACTATAAACATTATATGAATGAAGAAGGAAAAAAAGGGAAGAAGACCCGGAGGCTGAAATCTAGGCAGGAAGAGAGAGTAGGTCTAGAAGGAAGTGAGGAATCAGTTTGTTCAGAGGAAGAGGAAAGGCCGCCAGTGGGAAATGGGTCTAGTGGGTGTGGTGGGGGCGGGTGGCAGCAGCACCTCTCACACTGTGTGAGGAGGTTGCTAAGTGGATGGACTCTTTTTGAAAGTAGATAGTGACGAAACTGGGGAATTAAAGCGGAACCTTGAAGAGCAAGATGTGGAATTGGAATGTCTGACTTCGGAATTTAAAAGAAATGCGACATTTCTCCGTAGATTGTACGCAGATTGTGTTTACTAAGCAACAACCACCGAGTGAGATTACTGTGTATGGCCAAATCAGATAAGACCACCAAGTCTTTATGGAAAGGGAAAAATGTGGGATTCATGTCTCTGCCTAGCTCAGCTCCTTTTACAGGGAGGACAGTTGGGGGCAGGGGAGGAGGGAATACTGTTAGGTTTGTCTCCATAATGGGAAACACGATTAAAAAGCAGTTTAGAGCCAGTCTTGGCAATCTAATTTGCCGCATCCAATAAAAGCCAACAGAGCCAATGTCTTAAATCTCTTCTGTTCACTCGTAACATAAAGGCATGACTTAAGTGATGGGGGAAATTTAATTTATGTGGCTTTAACATTAGACAGGTCAGTGACGGTCCTGCTGTGGATTTATAAGATGGAATACTATCTAGAAATACCTGTTACTCGACTGCTGTTGTTGTCAGGCTAATTTATATTCTAATGAGAATGAACCTCACCTCCCCGGTGATTACCAAATAATGGGGACCCTAGACCAGTGTGCCCACTAAGTCCTGTCTAACTGTGAGTTGTCATTTGGAAATGTTAGCTTTACTTTTAATTTTGAGAAGGTAAATGTGTAAGAGCTGTGAAAATGCATTTTCATGAAATTGGCTGCGTTTTAAGACATTGTAATCCTATCACGCACTTTGTATCGCAAAAGAAATAGCAGCAATTTGATGCCTTTGAATTCTTTTACCCAGGACTTTGAGCAGGTGATTTAGCCTCTCTGAAAACACAGATCCCAATCTGCAAAATGGAAATAATGTCTAATTCCAACCACAGGGCTGTTTGAGGGCTCAAAATGGGAAAGGTGGTAAAGTATTGCAAAATTGTAGGGTACTTTTTGCTTTTAAATTAATTTGCACTCTTATGTCATTTTTTATGTAAGGCCTAGATTCTAGGCTAAGAGAGCTCTTGGGTCTCATTGTACTTGAATTAGCCCTACTTTATCCTTACTTTAAAATTAGTCTATTTCCTTTCATCTCTTTTAAACATAACCCCTATTCTTCAATAATAACATAGATCTGCAAGTAGTGAAGTCAAACTGTGAAACTATAGTTGCGAAGCCAGAACTAACTACAGATCAAGAGAAAGCAGTCTGATTAAAATAACTCTCCTCAAGGTTATTTGACCAACAGGCATAGCTGTAGCAGGATTATTTTTTCACTCTTTACGGATGTACTACTGACTGTTAATCTAAGTGTAATTTCAAATTGTGTAAGATAGGAGGTTTGACAATTTGGGACTCATTTCCTTTAGCTCAGTGTTTTTGGGGGTAGAGGAGTGAGATGAGATGTGTACCTGATTTCCCATAAAGAAACAACTTGGGGGTGAGGTAGACAACCAAACTGATTGCAATTCATAGAAGAGGAAGTCTGTCCCATCTTTTTCTTGCCATTTGTATATATTGTTTCACCTCCTCCATCTCATCCTAAAATATGGACTTATTGGGCTCTAAAACGTTCCTCTTCTGGCATGTTGCTGAACTCTAATTCCAAATAGGGTTCTTTCCTTAGTTCAAGAGTATGCTTCTTTTAATTGTAGATTAGGGTTTAAAAAGAAAGGTAGATGTGATTTTAAAAGGCTTACCATGCCCTAGCCAGTACGGTTTAGGTGGCTGAGTGTCATTCCATGCACTAGTTGAGTATCATCCCATGCACTGGAAAGGTCACTGGTTCTGAGTGCAGGAAGCAACTGATCATGTTTTTTTTCTCACATCCTTCTCTCTCTCTCTTTCTCCCCCCATCTCCCCTTCTCCTTTCTTCTCTCTCTAAACAGTGGGCTGTGCCAGGCTCTTGTCATAGCTTTGGGGATTTTCTTCAATTTATCAACAAACTTCTGTAAAGGTCCAGCTAGTAAACATTTTAGTGGACCATATGGTCTCTTTGAAACTCCTCAACGCTGCCACGGTCATGTGAAATGAGCCATAGACAATGTGTGTGGCAGCTAAATAAAACTTTATTCACACAAACAAGCAGAGGGCCAGACTTGGCCTATAGGCTATAGGTTGCATCCTTCCCATAAAGACAGGACGGATGCATTTATAATATTAAATGGAAGGCATTTAATTAATTTAGGATGTTAATTTGTAAATGCCCTAAAGTTGAATCAAAGATAGATATTTTTTTTAAGTTTGCTTAGAAATATGCCTTCAAAAGACTATGTTATCACAATTTTCAGCCCTTTACTGAAAACTGTGTACCTATAGATTGAATCAGCCTAAGGCCTGCCAACAGGCTTTGGGAATATTTACTTTTCTCAAGTATTTACTTTACTCCACACTTTGCCGGCCATTTTTCACATCGCACTGGCATTTTAAATTAATGCCACTGACCTAATGTAAAATACACCACTCTCAGAGCTGGGAACGCTGTAAGAGGGAGAGCAGGAAAGGACTGGGAGAGGCAGGTTTACCTTAAATGGTCCTTGCAGTCAACATCAGATACCTTGAGAAGCCATTGCTGCTGTTTGTAAGGTCTTCAATTACAGTACTTTGATTCTTAACCTTAAAAAAATTCTCCTTCAACCTTGTCCAGCCATGTGGAATATCTATTACTGCTTAGGAATTTACTGTGGTTTTTCATTGATCGCGGCCCCAGACTCTGGAATATGTATTAATTTATCTGGGCAGAGAGTGTAGGAATCTGCATGCAGAATAAAGTGAACTTGATGCTGAAGCTGGATGTCGAAGCTGGGAACGATTAATTCTTAAAAACGAACCATCAGCATTAATAAGTATTGAACTCTTAAGAAGGTTACTTTGCAGTTTGCTTTCTAAAGGACGGAGGTAACCTGACTGACTTCCCATTTAAAAGTGAGGTTCCCCCCCGCCGCCCCCCCATGAACAATATTTGTTTAGAGTCACTGGTAAATTATTAATCTGCATTCCAGTGCTTCATGCTTGAAACACCCGTCCTCCTGTCCGTGGGGGACTGGATCTCACGCTGCGCTCAGCGGAGGGTTCTGGGAAGTGGGAATGGCTGCGGTTTGCTCTTTTGAAGACCTGAGGAGAGAATCAAAAAGCTGTCGCTGCACAGGAAGTGGGCCTGCCCAGTGGTTGACAGCTGGCAGTTCCCACTCGCAGTCATATGATGCCATGAACTTGGACGGAACACTGAGCTGTGGGAACGTTTGGGTGGGCTTCTCCCCGCTCTGATTTGCAGAGGTCCTAGAATGTTCTTTAAAGTGTTCCTGCAGTTCTTTTTGAACAGATGTCAAAACCTCTTTTGGTTTGGAGCTACCCCAAATGTTTATATTCTGAGTCTTCAGTCCATTTCCTCCAACAATGCACATTTGGGCTCACTGTGGAGGCGCCTGGTGCACTGGGCCGGTCGTAAGGCTCAGCTGGCCCTGGCTCCGGCTCCACACCCCTTTCTAGCCATGACACTTCAGGTGAGTCACCTAACCTCCCTGATCGCCGCACTGAGTGCAGGTTACAACAGCATGGACATGGTTGTACGGCTTGAGGATTAGAAGGAAGAACTCCTGGGGCCTGGCATGAGGGCTCCTCCAGGAGAATGTCAGCTCCCAGGGGAGGCGTATTCCCGGGGCCTCTAGCCGTGCCTGGCACACTGAAGGAGCTCAGTCAATATTTGTTAAAGAAATGAATCCCCAAGACTGTCAGTGTTAGTTATTACTGTCATTATCAATGGCATCCTCATGCTTATCATTACTGATGTTACCCGTAGCTCAGGTCTCACCTTGAGCCCCTCTCCTTGCCTTCTGCGGGTGACAGTGAGGTTTGAAGCAGCCGTGGCTCCCGCAGAGTGCTGGGTTCCAATCCTGAGCCCAGCACTGGTGAGCCCTGTGCAAAGCTGCTTACTCTCTGAGCTAGTTCACCATCTGGACATCGGGATAAGAGTGCCCTCTTACAGAGTTGAAGAGGGTACCATGTCTCTGCCTTCGTTTTCTCAAGAAAAAGGGAGATATCAACGGTGCCGGTAGCTATTCCTTTTCTCATTTCTTGGGTTTTCACTTGCCCTGACTGCGTAACCCCCTCAGCGCTGTGTGCTGCACCCGGAGCCCAGGGCAGATTGCCGGGGATGTGCAGGTTGACACGTGCCGGTCGGGGAAGGCCTCTCCTTAGGGAACAGCCATGTTGAGGAGGTTGTCAACGGCGGCCGGGTTTCCTCTCCACGTTGATGAAACAGCTGTGTTTTGATCAGGCTTATCTCTGAACAGTTAAAATTGTGTATGTCCTTTAAGTCTCCATGATGTGTCTTCATAAAATACTACTACTTGATGTCAGCGGAATTGGAGAGAGACCAGAAACAGCACCAGCATGCCTGGGGGATCACAGAGGTTGTAAAATCAACTCTCTAACACACGCCCCCCTCCCGTTCTGTCCCCAGCAGCCCTTTGGCTCAGTGTCTGGTAGGTCACCCACCCACTGCAGGTGGGTGCCTTTTCAGAGCTTGCAAAGCCTCGCCGGCATGAGTCGGGAAGTAGATGGAGTTCTTTCCTCCTGTTGAGTCGCTTCCAGAGCACACTCCTGGGAGGTGGCACGGGTCCAAGGAGAAGCCACTTGCCCAGTGTAAGAGAATGCCCTGCTCTGCCCCCACCCCGGTCTCTGAGCAAAGGCCAAATTCCACAAGGCTTTCTTTCAACTGCCCAGGTAATGCCCAGGGATGCACTTTCTCTCCCTCTCTGGCCCTGGGACTGCTGGGAGAGCACAGTGGAATCAGGAACTGTCACCAGCACAGCTGCTCCTGCTGCCCCAGCCCCTCCGTCCCCTCCATCCCACCACCAGCCCCAGCTCCTGCAGAGGTAGGAGCCTCTGTGGGGCTTCGCCTTCTCTGCCTCCTTTCTGCAGGGTGAGCCTCCGCACCCCTGCCCAGCACCTGCTCCCTTAAGACAGCTCCCACAGTGCAGGGCAGGGGAGAGCATGTCCATGTGGCTAACACTCGCTTGCACACTTATGGGCCACCTCAGCCTGGCCCAGGATGTGTCTGAAAATGGCAACCCAACCTAGCCTTTCCTTGACTTCACTCTTTCCCTCACTCATCACGCCCTAGCGACGGGCACGTCTTACATGTCTACTTGTGAGGATACATGGAATCTGACAGCTGCCCATCACTGCCCAGCTGCCGCCTGAGCCAGCGACCACCGTTTCCCACCTAGAGTGGCATAGGCTATTCCTGTCCGGTCTCTGCCTCCACACCCGCCCTCCTGCATTCTCCACACAGCGCTGCTGTTTTTTCAAGTAAACAAATGCAAACATTTATATAATGTTTACTGTATGCCAGCATATAAAGCATAGCCAGCATATAAATTTAGGACTAGATTTCCTGAAAATACAAAATGGTGTAGGCGCACGGAAAGGTGAGCCGCTGGAGCCTGGCAGTGGGATTGAGAGGCAAAGTCTTGTCCCCCCACAAGGGGAGCACCTGACCGGACACACTCCTGTGTAGAGCCGTGCATTCAGTGAAATAGGCAAGTCGGAAAATCCGTCCCCATAAAGGGAGATGGTATCGACGACACGTGCCTTCTTTTACTGAAACCCCACCCAGGTTCCAGTCCCTAGAGGGGCATGTGGCTGATTGCTGGAACCTTAGGCTTTGCACCTCCCTGCTGTCCTCTAAGCTTTAGGGGTTCCCTTACTTGCAGTTTTACATACATGGGAGGAGGGTGGGATGTTGGCCACTCTGCCAATAGCAGGTAGGGTCTGAACTAGATGCTTTTGAGTCATTTTCCAGTGTCCATTCTATTATATTTCAGGAGGGAGGAATTCATGTATCCATTGCATCATCTTTAATTAAAGCATAGCTATAGAATACACAGGTAGCAATGCATATTTTAACACAAAAGAAAGGTCCATAGACAAACACAGAATGATAAAATCGTAAATCCATTGTGTTGGAGTGATTTAGATCCAAAGGAATATTTTAAAAACCAACAGCAATCATTCATTGATGTGCCATTGAAAAACGTGTTTTCAAATTGGAAGGTGGTTTCAGGTTGACCACCCAAACTAATCCTGTGCAATTTTCCAGAGGAAGTGAAAATTGTTTGTATATTCAGAGTAATATATAGCCGTCTGGGTTTCCCCCAGCCCCAATCTCCCCCACGTAAGCATCTGATAATTAAAAAATGTACCCAATGGAAGAGGAACCTGACCTTTAGGTTTGATTAGAGTTTGGTCTCTAAAGAATTAAACGCCATGAAGAATGTGTGTGGCTTTCCTTTTCTCATTACTTTAAAAGCTCCTTTTGCACTGTGAGAGGAGTCTTGCTGCCTTCACTTTGTGATTCACCCAAAGGCCCAGGTCATAGGTCACAGGTCAGAGGTCAGAGCTGGAAGGGGGTGTGGAGATCAATCCATGCCTCCCATTTGTCAGGTGAGAAGATCAAGAGCAGGTATTGAGAGTCTAAAGTCTTGCCTAAGCCGACATAGGGCCACTGCAGCTGCTGTGAAAATAGACACCTGCTTCTACACCCAGCAGCTTTTCCCCAGCCTAGGTCAGCTTAAGAAGGAAATGCTGGTTTAATTTTAGCTCATTTAATTAACTGTTTTTTAAATAAGGAGAAAATGTTAGATTAACTTTAAAAAATAACTTAGTATGCTTTCATGCAAAAATGTTTAAGTGATTGTACATGTACACTTCAATGCTCATTTTCCAGAGGCTATAGTATTGGGCGGCACTAGCAAACTCGAGAGAATCCTGAGTTGAAATGTGTCAGTCATCTCTTCCAACCGTTGAGTGTGGAGTATCTGCCCATCAGCCGATCTCACACCTGCTGACTGGCATTCACTGCAGGAATGCAGGGCCTTCAGTCAAACTGTGATCATTGCCACAAAACCCCTGGTTATGTAATTTGAAGATTCCACCCTCCTCCCCATAGAAAAGAAAAATTGAATTCGTTTAGATCGTGAAGCTCCACAGAAAGGGTAAATAGTTCTCCAGACCAGTCATTTCTTTCCAAAAAGCCTTAGAATTCTAAAAATAAAAACAAATCCAACCCTTACTTTAAATTCACCACTTGCAATTGAGACCCTTTGGATTCTGCTCTGGGCTGCTTTCCGTGTGAGGTGCTTGGATAGGAATAAACACAGGCAGGACACAGCTCTCTCCGATTTGGCTTCCGGAACGTCTGCCTTGAACTCGGGGAGCTCTATCTGTCAGCATCTCTGAGATGCTGCTTCCCCATCTTTCCTCAACCTGGATTCTCCAGCACCCCTGACCGCCAGCCCCCACAGCCTTCCCAGTTTCCGAGATGGCCTGACTTTCTAATGTTCTTTTTGAAGTTAAAAAAACAAATTATTATCTCTCTCTTTTTAAAAATGTATATTTTTTAGTTTGAAAGAGAAACATCGATTTCTTATTACACTTATTTATGCATTTATTGGTTGCTTCTTGTATGTGCCCTGAGCGAGCAAACCCACAACCTTGGTGTATCAGGACGATGCTCTAACCAACCTAGCTACCTGGCCAGGGCCTTGTTCGCTTTTATATAACTTGGCATTTAACTGATTCGACCTGCGCTTGCACTGGCATCTGTTTACACAGTAAGGACACTGCCTAGCAGAGTTAGGTCTGGGTTCAACAGTTCAGATAGCTGTACTGCTCTGACTTTGGGCCATACTCCTTGTCTTCGGAAAATCCATTTACCAGCTAAGCCTTCTTTTCCTATGTGTGGCTTGTGGCCAAATTGGGTCCTGCCCTCTGGGATTGAGGGCACATGGAAAGTCCACTTCATCCAAATAGGCAGCTGGGGCAGAAATTTCTCTAGGAGTCTGTTTCCATCCTGCTTTGGGGGCTTCCTCTGTCTCCAGACAGCCAGCCGGGCTCCCGGGGCTGGAGCAGTCACGGTGGGTGCACCGAACGGTCTTTGTTGCTCCAAACTCAGAACACCGGAGCCCCAAAAGCCATACTGATAATAGAAGGTGACGGCCCCTCGTGCTCTCCAGGGCCAGCAAGGTCCCCGGCCTGCTGCTCTCCCTGCACCTGGAGGTGCCCTCCCTTCCACATGGTGAGGCCCGCAGCTCATGGCAACATGGGTGCAGTCATTGAACAAGCACACAGCCCATCCTCCACATCGTCCTTAACTCTGAAGTCTGGTTGTTAATTCTCATGTCGAAATTGCTTCTTTTGGCGTCATGTTCAGAAGTTACGATATTCCATTAAACCTAAGACTCCGTTGGCTTTTTTTTTTTTTTTTAAAGAAGCTGGTGTTCATTTTTCATCAACTTTATTTCCATTTTCAGTTGCCATAGATTTTTATGAAGCACTGTCTTTATGTACCTTTAAGAAAGAACATGCTGTTAAAAAAATCAAGGCATGCCATCAATTGTAAGATGCATCCTGATTTCAGATATGTTAAAATGCAAAAAGCAAAACAATGTGCTTCTTAGAATCGATACAATCTGGGTCAGGACTTGATTAGAGTCCACTTTCCCTCTGACTGAGCTACTTACGTTTTTTAAAATAGCCAGGTAAGCAGGACAATTTCCTTTTGGCCCATCCCCGGCTCTCAGCTTCCTTCTTATCCCTGCTAGGTAAGCATTTTGAACTTGAAAGACACTTGACTAGACTCTCAAGGAGTCTGGATTGTTTAACCACAAAAGGTTTGGGCTTTTTATATCTAAAAATGCTATAGGTTTCTTTTTTTCTTTTAATTTTACTTTTCAAAACTAAGAAACAGCTTTTAAGGTCAAAATGGTCACAGCATACAGCTTCGTTTGGACAGTTTCTTAAGTTATAAAGGTGACACAAAGGACACCTTTTCTCTGTAGCGTTCAGGAACATCCTTCAGTAAGAAGAGTAACATGGAGAAGTGGCCAGGGAAGGGAAAAGGCAGGAGTTCAAAGGTAACTATCTCAGGTTCTTATCTTGCAGCTAGCTTTGCCTTCTCCAGGATCTTTCTGCCAGTTTCTGACAGAATTCCTGAAGATTTCCAGAGATGAAGAACTCAGAAGGGAGCTTGTTTATTTTTGAAATGTCAGGGCTATTGTGTTTCTTTCTAAACACATTATGCAATCCATTTGTTTATTTTTTGAAATTAGAATAAACACAGGTTAATTTATCTTGTTATGACATTTATCAATTCATATTGGTTTTGCTTCTCTAGAATTTCCCAGCCATGCAAGTCTTTCTCACCCATTGTCTCCTATCTCCTCTGAGAGTTGTAGGAAATGTCCGGTACCTATATAAGACGTGAAGTTAAATAGGCCTGCAGTGTACTCACTGTGTGACCTTGGGTAACTTACTCATTTTCCTCATCTTTAAAATAGGGAGAATAAAGAGTTTTGTGAGGTGGGGGGAGGTAGAAGAGGTTATAGAGGGTGTAAATGGTGATGGAAGGAGACTTGACTTGGGGTGCTGAACACACAATACAATATACAGATGATGTGTTATAGAATTGTACACCTGAAACCTACACAATTTTATTAACCAATTTCACCCAATAAATTCAATAACAAAGGGGGGGGAAGAGTTCTGTGATAATTAAGTTAGTTTATCTTATAGAGTTTTGTTAGAATTTAGTTGTTGCATATAATACCCTTAGTACAATGCCAGGCAAATAGTAAGTGCTTAATAAATGTTAGTTTTCTTAGTCACTGTTCTGGTAGGCTTCTTTTACTACTCCCTACCTCCCAAACTCAAGTAAAGCAAAAATATCTTAATCCCTTTTTACTTCATAATTTCTGTGAATGGCACTATTGAGTGTTCCAATCTCATAATTTTAAAATCCTGATATCATTTTTTTCTTCAACCTTTCCCTTGATTTCAATGTCCAATCAGTTATCAGATCTTCCACCTCCTCCTTCCTCTAACTCTCACAACCTCTCGTTTTGACAGTTATAAAAATCTATACCTGGTTTTCTTGGCTCCAGCATTTCTAGGACAGTCTGGTGGGAAAAGCAGTCGCTTCAATGGTAGCCTCACTGGGGTTCGCATTCTGATTCCACACTTACAGGAGTAGGTGGGCAAGTTATTGAACCATTTTAGGCTGAGTTTCAGTATTGGTAAAATGGGAATCTGCCTTTTTCAAAGTGATGGTTGGGTAATGAGGTAGGATTAGAAGATGAATGATGTCTGTGGAGATCGGGCACACCTGAGGCATTCATTAAATGCCAGATCCCTTCCCCCACCCCTCCAGTTCATTCTGTTTGGTGATCCCATGAATTCCTGAAACCACTGTTCTAATTACGTGGTATCTTGCTTTAAAATCCTCTGTGACCCCCCCCCCACCCCACTTCCCACTAAGGCGTGTGTCATGTCTCCTGACACACGTGTAACATGGAACAAAGGTTCTAGAGCCAGGCTGCATGTGTGTGAATACTCACTACTAACCTGGGACAAGTTTCATAACCTCTCTTCCTCGGCTTCCTCATTTGTAGAATGGTAGTGTAATAACAGCACCTGCCTTGTAGGGTTATAATTATCCCGTGCCCTCCTGATGTCACACTGGCACTTCTCTCCTTACTCCTCGTTAGTACTCATAGATTCCCAGCGAGCCAGGCAGTTTGTTCTCCCAAATCTGTCCCTCACTTCTTTTTTAAAAATGTTATTGATTTGAGGGGAGAAGAGGGAGGAGATAGAGAGAGAGAGACATCAATTTGTTGTTCCACTTATTTATGCATTCATTGGTTGATTCTTGTATGTGCCCTGACCAGAAATCGAACCCACAATCTTGGCATATCAGGTCAATACTCGAACCAACTGAGCTACCTGGCCTTGGCCTGTCCCTCATTTCTGTCTCCCCTTGTACAGGGTTTACTGCTTTGGTGAACAGGAACTTCTCCACCTGTACCCAGGCTTCCCAACCTGTGTGGGGTAGGTACCAAAACCTGCCCTGCTGAAAACAGACTGTGTAGTCATTCTGAAGTATTTAGGGATGCGAAACCTGTAAGTGGTCATTGTGTGTGCCAATAGCCTTCTTTATGGAGGTCTCTACTGCTGCTGTCTTTCCAGATTATTTCCTCTGTTAACTTTCCTTGGTGATTGTGAGTTTAGAGTTTACCCCTAAGAATCTTGACTGTTTCCATGCTTCATATCAGATTAAAAGCCTCTCAGCCCCTGGTTCTAGCTTTCTCTGGGGAGGAGGGGGGGCGCATGTCTTACCCTAGGTGACGTCTATCAAACTCTTAGAATTGCTATTGACCTGTCTCATTGGACAGTAAGCTCTGTGAGGGCAAGCAAAATACCTGTCTTGTTTGTCTCTGCCTCCCAACTCATAGCAAAGTGTCTGACACATAATAGATACTCAGTAGATATATATTGGGTGGATGAGTGGATGGGTAGATGGGTGGATGGATGGATGGAAGTACTTTCTTTTCTGCCTAGGGAGGAAACCACTTCCAGCAAGAATATAGCTCAATGCTTAGAATACTCGGGCTACTGAGGTTGTTTGCTTGTTTGTTTGTTTTTTCTCTGTTGCTGATAAAGCTGTGAGAAGTTAGTCATTAGCATTTATGAGTGATACGTTAATAATGTCAACTTTTACAGGTACTTGGACTGAATTCAGATTTACTTCCCTAGTGTAGTTTTAATTTTTAGTATGCATTATTTGCTTTGTGTGTCTTCCTTACATAGCAGAGTGCTTTCCTAGAAATGGTGAAAATGAGTTGCTAATGAACCCAGACCTCCCACAGATCCTCTGCGAAGTCTGCTAGGGGAAGCAAGAAAACCAGTATCCAGCCCATACATGATGAAATGAATTTTGTTATTGAAACACCAATTAAAATTGGCCAAAAGTGATCAGAAATAAAGTAGGCAGGACAAATGTGAAAAAGCAGATGTGGTCATTTGGTCTTAATGTCGGAATTTTTTCTGGATTTTATTCATTTCCATGTCCTTTTATTTCTTTCTCTTCCTCTCTATAATGCTGCTGGAAAGAGAATGCTGCCCACAGATTTCTTTGGCAGACGTGGGTATAAGTTAATTAGCATTTTGGCCTCCAGTCTGGAGAGCAGACCCTGTTCTCTTTGTAATGGGTGCCATCAGGGAAGCTTTTCAAAGCGGAGGGGAAAATGGCACCCACTCCACTGTCAAGGATTTTTATGAGGGTCAAGTAGTGTTGGCAAGAACGAAGGCCAGAATGACTTGGCTGCCGGAAAGAATGCCACAGCCCTTGTGACAGGTTATATTTCCCATAAACCTGAACTCACTGAATTCTTAAGATGGTGAGAGATTGTTGCACTCTGGCCTAAGAATTTCTTGTACTGCATACCATTTTTTTCTTCGTGTGTGTGTGTGTGTGTGTGTGTGTGTGTGTGTGTGTGTGGTTTGGATAGTTTGACAGAACTCTCCTGCTGTCCGTGCCCCTTCTCAGAATTATCCTAAGCCAAATCGCCCTGGTGCTCCTTGGCCCACCGTGCATCAACACACAAAATATTCTCTGGCGTCCGCAAAGTGTTCCAAAAATGTGTCTAAGTAACTGATGAGACATGGCTTATTTGCCCTGGGAAAGACTGATTTAATGTTCAAGTTCCACGCTGTGTTGAGTTTTTATGCTCAGCCTCAACCGAATATTAACATCACTCCTGATCTAAGGGGGCTGCTTTTGTTACTGGTATTGGCAGTTGCGCCGACAGGAGCGTTCTTTACAGAGGCAGCGGATTCAAGGAGGTTATGTGCTGTGTGAACTCAATCTTCCTAACAGCCAATGAACTACTAATTATCACCCACATTATACCAATGAGGAAACTGAGGCACAGTTAGGTAACTTGTCAAATAGTTTTCTTGGGAGGTCAGGACTAGACTTATTCTAAGGTCCCTTCCAACCCCTGCAGATTGAAATTCTTATTTGGATGGAGATCCTGAAGGTGAAAGAGAGAAAGAGTGAGAGGAGTGGAGTAGTTAAGACACCTTTTAGACAATTGTACACTTTAAACCTATATAATTTTATTAACCAATGTCACCCCACCAAAGTCAATTAAAAAATTAAAGATAATAAAAATAAATAAAAATGAAGCTCATCCAATTTAAAAAAGAGACCTTTGGGGCTGCCATGTAACGTCCTGGGATGCCTCAGCATCCCAGGCAGCAGAGGGAGGAGCTAGATGCTCCAGGAGTTCAAGTAAGGAGACATTGGGCCTTCTCTCCAGATCACAGGTTGCTAACTAGTGCCCTCCTAGGCTTCATGACGCCTGGAGATGTATTCATTTGGCCCAAACATGTAAGAATTTGAGCCAGCATTTAAAAACCAAAAGATTTCACATGAAAATCCGGATTGGTACTTATCTGGAAAAATCAGACCTGGCCACACTGAGTCTTTGTTTCCTGTGATAACAATTGGCTGAAGCTCCACAGTGACTGCTCCCTTCTTCATCCTCTCCCCCTTTCTCCTGCCCTCCCTCTTCCTCCTGCCCTCCCCCTTCTTTTAACCTTCCCCTTCCTGGGACCCTCTCCCTCCAGGCAGCCCTGGTTCCCCAGTGCCTGAGTCATTCCTTTATCATCTTCCTGACCCTGCAGGCATTTGTCCTGTAACCTCTACAGGACATTTGGGGCCAGGTAATTCTGTGTTGTCAGGGGTTACCCTGTGCGGCGGAGGATGTTGAGCAACATCCCATGTTTCTACCCTGTAGATGCCAATAGTACCCCCTCCTCAGTGTGAAAAACCAAAATGAATCTAGACTTTGCCAAATGCCCCCTGGGGAGTAACCCCTCCTTCCCATGAGAACAGGGGGAGTGTAATTAATGAGCCTAAACCACTGACAACTCACGCTCTCCGCCTCTCTATTATTTTTCTGGGCACAAGAATCTGACTGGTCTGCCTTGGGTCAGGGGTCTTCTGTGGCCAGGGGGCAAGGTGGCATTCACCGTCATGCCTGCCACCTCCTTCAGAAAGGGAAGCAGGGCAGGAGACCCAGTAGGTATCCATCATAAGATCAGAAAGAGGGAGGCAAGAGACACGATGTGACAACAAAACAGAGAGTCCAAGAATCACGCTCAATAGTATGACCATTTTAACTTTCCAAAGGATTGTCTTTGTGTCTATTTCCTCGCTTTGCTCTCCCCACGTGCTGTGAAACAGTTGAGGCACGGAGTTGCCTTTGTCATTCCGTAGATGAGGGAAGTGGAGTGCAGAGAGAAGTTTAAACATAGAGGAAGGACTGGAACCCCGCTCTCTGGTGCCAATGTTGCCCCTCTGGTTACCCCTGAAATGGAAGCCCTCGGTCACACACCACCCTGGATACTCTGGGGAGATGGTGAGAAAAGAAAGCCAAGCCAGCCGGCATCAGACCTGCCGCCTGAACTCGTGGACGACGCAGTCACTCGTTTGCAGAGCAGGAGGCCACCCCGTCTAACTCCTGCTCCAGTCCGTCTGGGTGTAACCCAGCCATCACGGGCTCTCTCGGGTTCCGAATGCACAGGAACAATTAAGTCATTCTCATAATTTCATGTGGTACAGAAAGTCCCGAGCCAAAAATACCATCCTTGGTTCCTACTTTTAGACTTCCAGGGAAACTTCCCCCTTCTCCTCTCCCCACAGTCCACTTTGATTCCTTCTGCTCTGCTCGTCTTGAATGCCTTGGCCAGACACAGAGTCCTGGTTTACGTAACGAGGAGCTGCACACCCAACACGAATCAAAATAAACCCAGCCTTCATTTGGCACAGGAGTGGGGCAAGTAGGAAAAGTCGGAGGTTCTCAGATACAGAAACTTATAATGCAGAGAGTGTGCTGATCTTATCTCTGGAGGGCGGAAATATGAGAACTGGCCACCAAATCACAAAATGATGATGGTGTGACTAGGGAAGTTGTTGGCTCTACACTCCTCTTGTTATTTCTGGGCCCTGGGTAACCACAGTTAAATCACTTTCTTTATCTTCAGCATATAGAATTTCTTGTCCCATAGAACTGTGTATCAGACTTGTGTTGCTGCCTTAAATGATTAATTTTTCCAGCTCTTTCTCAGATGTATACGACCAGTTGCTTCCTGGCAATCAGAGGGCTGAGCTGGTCCTTGTGCACACACGTGCATATTCACATGTGCACACCATGTCTCTGCCCTGGCCCTGGCACATGTCACTGGACCTTCATTTAAGTTATATTTAGAACTCAATGAAATGATTTCTAATTAGAGGTGATTTTAAAGTTTCTTCTGTAGGAATAGATATTATAAACTTACTTATAATATAACATCTCTTCTCCCTAGAGCTGTGGTTCTCAAAAAAACGTTAGCCTGTTTCAGATTCACCTGGAGAATTTGTGAGAACAGATAACTGGTCCTATCCCATCCCCACCCCCAGAGCATCTCCTTCAGTAGGTCTGGGTGGGGTCACGACTTTGCATTTCTAACAAATTTCTGGTGTTGCTGATGTTGCTGGTCTGGGGGTCCCTGGACTAATCAAAGATCTATAAAGACTGGTGCTCTCAACATCAGGGTCCCTGGCAGTGGTGGGGATGCTCCTTCTGCTTCTGCGCCTCCCTTTGTGTGGCTCTGGAAAACCTTTCTCTTTCTGGTGGCCCACTCAGTCTTTTGCGTCTCCAGGCCCAGCCCAAGTTCCCATTCCTCCACCGACCCTTTCCAGACTGTTCTGGTGCACATGGGTTGCTTCCCTTCTCTGAACTCTTCCAGTTTTTACATTGAGCCCTAGAATTGAATCTGCAGCTTTTTATCGTGTGCACATTGCGTGCCAGTCCTTTCCCCAAGGAGACTGAACGGAGTTGATGAGTGAACCTGGCATGCCTCACATACTCTTCTGTGTGTCCCTGCAGCTAGCACAGGGCTAAGCACCTTGTACATAACTTGATGATTTATTGACTGATGAAGATTCAAAGGGAATTCGGAGAGGAAACAGAACCCTGCGTATACCACCAGCTGATACACCAGATTATGCGGCTGATACGGTAAACCCCTGGGATTTCTGTGCCCAGGGCCACAGATCCTCCTGCCTGCGTCAGCATTGCCTGGACTTTGTCTTCCAGAGAAAGGATGTCATGTCATGGGCTTGCTCAGTACAGTGGACACCCAGGCCCAGTCTCAGGGTTGCCATGGCCATGCCTGCTGTCCACTGTGAACGAGAATTGCTCGCTGGACTCCAGAGCAGTGTGATGGCTGGAGGTCAGCATGCAAGGAGGGAAGGGGAGAGGAGGGGGAGGATGGCGATTAGGCTGGAAAGGTAGGTTGGGTCAGACTGTGAAGGCCTTACATGGTATCTTAGGGATTTGGACTTTATTCTATAGAATATAGAAGGTTTTTAAAAGGGGGGGAGTGGCCATGATGTTTGTTCTTTAGAACCGTAATTCTGGAAGCCACTGGCTTCTTGTGGAGCAGGTATAAAACTAGCAGGGGCAAACTTGTACAGAGTTCCACCTTGAAGCCTTCTTTCTTGATGGTCAACTCTTCTTTCTTTAGCTCCTGTGTTAGTTGCCTGGAGCTGCCATAACAAATCACCCCTAACTTGGCTGAAAACAACAGAAGTTTACTCTCACAGTTCTGGAGGCTCGACTCCAAAATCGGCGTCCAGTGGGCCATGCTCTCTCGAAGGCTCTAGGAGAGAACTTCTCTTGGTTTCTGCTGTTGCCAGCAGTCCTGGGTGCTCCTTGTTTGTAAGCGCACCACTCCAGTGTCTGCCTCCGTCATCTCCTGGCTTTCTCCCTGTGTCTCTCTGTCTCTTCTCCTTTTCTTGTAAGAACACCAGACATGTTGGATTAAGGCCCGCCCTGAAGACCTCATCTTAACCTGATTCCATCTACAAAAGGCCCTAGTTCCAAATAAAGTCACATTTACAGGTAATGGGGGCTAGCACTTCAACATATCTTCTTTGGGAGCGGAACAGAGTTCAACCCCTAACAGACACTTACTTTGCTGCACCTTCTTATTTTAGGGCTGAAGGAGGCAGGGAGCTGGCTGTCAGACCCCGCTGTTCAACCCACCTGTGTGATGAGCTGTTGGGAAGGGTTAGGAAGCTGCCTTCCCCGCCAGCAATACTAGCAGCTCACTTATGTAATTACTAGAGGCCCGGTGCACGAATTCGGGCACCAGTGGGGTCCCTTGGCCTGGCCTGCGGGATTGGGCTGAAACTGGCTCTCCTACATCCCTTGAGGGGTCCTGGCTTTCGAGAGGGCACAGCCCAGGCTGAGGGACCCCACCAGTGCACTATCGGGGCCAGGGACGGATGCAGGAGATTGGCCAGCTGGGGAGAGATTGCGGGGAGGGCTCCAGGGCATGTCTATCCCGTCTTGCTCAGTCCCAATTGGTCGGACCCCAGCAGTAAGCTAACCTACTGGTCAGAGCGTCTTACCCCCTGGTGGTCAGTGCACATCATAGTGAGCAGTTGTGTGGCCTTAGCATATCATTAGCATATTACGCTTGGATTGGTTGAACGGACGACCGGACACTTATGAGGCTTTTATAATATAGGATGAAGGGAGGGTAACACAGAACCAAAGCAGTGGGAGGGGGGAGCACCAAAAAGACCAGTTAGGGTGCTAGTGCCAGTGAGAAAGAATGGGCCCTTAAGTGAGGCAGTGGCCTGGAGGAGAAGGAAGGGAGGAATGGAGTTGAAGAAAAGGTCTGAGATGGAACCAATCAGATTGGATAGAGGAAGAGGAAGGCGTCAAGGGTAGTTCTTAGCCTATGGGAAAATGTGAGTGTGTGTGCAAGTATATAATAGCGATGAGTGTATTGTATATTTTGTGTGTGTGAACATAGAGCTTTTAGACAGCCTTCTTGTTGTCTCTCCCCAATTAACTTGAATTATGCTGTGTTGCGTTGGAAAGGAGAGTAATAAAGTGGAAATTATATGGAAGAAAGTGAGGAGCAACCTTGGGAAGAAAGATGTTTTAAAAGGAAAAATGGAAAAAAACTCCCACAAGTTTTGGCCCACAACCTTCTTCCAAGGTTCTCTAAATGGGTGTCTTTGTCTAAGGGAGTGGCCAGCAGTAAATAACGTGGTCGGTGGATCTCTGCGGTAACCCTGCGTGCCCTGGATGCCCGTCAGTCCCAGGCCACCGTCTGTGCTTCTGGCCGACCGCCCACGTACGTGGCCAGGCCTCGGCATGATCCGCATGGCAGTCTCTACCCTTCCGCAGCTTTTGCCTCTGTTATCTCACTTTCACAACCTGGGAACCAGGGGAAGCCCCCTGACAGGTCAGAAGAACCGAATTCAAGTCCCGTTTTTATTTTCTGCTTGATTTTCAGAGGGGTGGGCACTAGTGTTTGGACAAGATTCTTAACTTCTCAAAGCTCCACTTTCTCAATAGTCAGGGACCACTAATACCATGCTTATAGGATTATTGTGAAGCTAAACATCAGTTAGCGTACGGAAAGTGCCTGGCTCAGAGCTAGTGCATCATACGTACGGGGTGGGGCAAAAGGAGGTTTACAGTTGTTTGTATGGAAAATAATACAATAGATAATAATAGACAAATAAACTCTGTTTCCCAGTCTCACCACTGTAAGCCTCCTTTTGCCCCCACCTTGTATTTTAGTCCCTTCTCTTCCTTGCTCCCCCCGCCCCCTTCAATTTTCTTTTTCTTTCTTCTTCCAGGTTTTCTGACTCTTAGGACTCTTTCTGCTATTTGATTCCTCTGGAAATGAAACGTACTAGTAAATAAAAATAAATTTAAAAAATAATAAGTAAGTTATAATTTGCTGTAGAGGATCTGTTTTAAACACTTCGGAACCTATCATAAACTGCTTACTCACGCAAAGGGCTAGATCAGGGCGAGATGGGGGGAAGGTGAGGAGGAAGTGTCAGAATTATAATTTGGGTTCATGTAGATCAAGTTTGAGAGGCAGAATCTGGTTCTCGCTCCGTCCGCTTCCCACACTGGCCGGTCACACTCCTGCCAGCTGTCTTTCCAATAAAGACCAACTCTGCTGAGCCTCCTCCTCCGGGACCTGGGGTGCTGATGCGCGGCTGGCAGACCTGGTTGGCGAACCCGGGCTCTGGTGCCACCCGAGACGCTGGAGAGGGGCCACCGCCCAGGTCAGCCCACAGCTCCCCTGGGTGACGGCCACTTGGACTTGGTTTCACTCTGAAGTTGGAGAGCAGTGGCCTACATTTCCAGCTGGGCCGAGGATCCGGTCCGGCCTGCCTCCTCGGCCTTCTGTCCCTGTGCCAGGAAGGCCTTCCCGGGCCCCCCTGTACCTACTCGCTTCCTGCCCTCAAACCCCTGACCAGAAGTTTCACTTGCAAGGGCTTCCCACAGAAATGTTAGCCTGGGGTGCAGAGATAACAGGCCCCAGAAGGCTTACTGCAACCTTGCTGGGAAGGCAGAAACCAGGAAAATCGCCCAAAGGGCCGTTTTCGCAGGGTTTTGTAAATAAATGGCACCATGCACAAGTGACTCACCCTCTCAGAACTTCTAGCTCCTGTTTGTCAATTACTAACAGCCTGCCTGACTATGAGAACCCTGAGATGATGATTATGAAAGCACTTTGGCAAATTGCAGATGGCTTTACAAATGCAAGGGATATGATGAATCAACGGTGAAAAAAATCCTTTGAGACCTTTACAAACAAAGGCATTTTTATATTTAAACTCTTGGCGCTCACAAATTTGTCTTTTAAGTTGTTGCCAACCTGTGGAGTCCCTTAGCAATTTACAGTTTAGCTGAGATATATCTTTGCGTCCATCCATGAACATGAATATCTCACATGGGATGAGAAGTGAATAAAAGAGGTGGAAGAGGTTGCAATGTGATTACATTACAGAGTCTTTAAAGGCTCATTAAAGCAGACATTTGTTCAGTATCTTTTATGACCCTATTAGGAGGCTCTGGCATGGTGGGAAAGAGTGAGACAAAAATGCAGAAATCAGAAGTATACTCTATAATTGGGTAAACCATAAATACACTCATAAAACAGTTAGTGAGCATAGCAGTACGCAACAGTGTTGTAAACAGATTCCTCGCTGTGCTGTGCACTCCTGGGACAAGGGGAGGACTAAAATGCAAAGCAAAGGGATTCGAGTCGGGATAGATTTGTGTGAGCTTGGTGCCATAGAGCAACTCCAGGGGTTACATTTCATTTTATCCCATTTAAATGGAAAAAGTTTCCACCTGAAGATATGACGAGTGTGTTTTATTGATTGTGACTGTGGTGTGAGTGTTTATTTCTCTCCCACTTCACATTCTGGCTGTAGACCGTGCAAGGCTGGTGTGGAGCTCTGCAGTTGCCCGGGGTGCAGGCTGCTTCCCATTTTCTCTCTGCCACCCTCAGGGCGTGGCCCTGGCGTTTATGGAACCACGCAGCTCTCTGGCCACCACCTGCCAGTTTTGATCCAGGGAGGGGTAAATGGGACCACACCCCCTCCCTCCCTTTATGACGTCCAAGAACAGGCACACACCCCTTCCACCTACCTCACTGGGCCACACCTCGCTGCACAGGTCTCCAGGAATGAAGTCTTTATTCGGAGTAGCCCTGCGCCCACTAAAAGCCAGAGATTGCGTTATTCAAGGAAGGAAGCGCGACCTTGGGGAACACTGCACAGGTGCTGTCTCAATTCAGCCTCGCATCTGCCCACAGGCCGGCTGATCTTCAGATGGAGGAAATGGGAAGGAGGAAGGGACAAGTCCTTGCAAGAAGATTGTGACTCAGAGCTTATCACATCTGCTAGGGAGTTCTGATTGTATTTTGGGTTTCACTAGGTAAAGGTGTCATTTCAATCAAATTATATTGAATGATCTTCCTGACTTTCTGTTCGTGAGGAAGGCTGCTCAGAGGCAGTTGTTGGAGAAAGAAAGAAGCAAGCCGTGGCCTCCTGGGCTGACACAGCGAGACCTTACGCGTTGCGGGAAGCCAGGCTGGCTCACAGCAAGGTCCTGTCCTCCTGTTAGGCATGAGCACACTCAGCCAACACCCGCCTCGGACCAGGGCCCTCTGAAACCATGGTCCAGTGAGACCAGGCAGGGCTGCTGCGTACGTTGTCTAAGCAGACAAAAACAAGGCTCCCGTACAACCCCCACAAACGCCTGGCAAACATCCCCTCCCCCAGCTGCTAGGAGTGACCACTTCTTTACCATTCTCCGCGCCCTCTGTGCTAGTTGGCTCCCCTGGAGAGAACACTCACTGAAATACCCATCATACGACTGCCCACGTTCTGACACTACCCAACCTAGAGTAAACCCCTGCTACCTGACACCTCCCCAAATCCACCCAACGAAACCCAGACCCTGTAATAGGTCCCCATACCCTCGTACTGTGGGGGCCCCACGGTTCCCGGGTGCACGCTCTCCCTCGTGCAATGAATAACGAACCCAGCTTGCGCAGCTGCCGGTGTATTCCCTGTGGCTTTGGCTGGGAGACATAGACATGTTGTGTGTGTCCTGTATACAAGGGGTCCCCTAAATTCAGGAAAGCTGGGTTCACTTCAGAGAGGCCTCACTGCAACCTTGGACCAATTTCTTAACCGCTGAAAGCTTGGTTTCCTGATCTGTACGTCAAGAGTGGTCAGATCCACTTCGCAACAAGGTGAAGATCAGATGAAGCAGGCATGTGAGAGTGCTTCTTAAAACGGCAAAGCCCTGACACAGCTGAGGCCGTCAGTTTTGATTGTGACAGGAAAAGTAATGGCATTCCATTTTTCCAAGGGTTGATTTGAGCTGAGGTCAGTGAATAGCTCAAGTTATAGCTTCATTGCCATCAGTAAGTAATTTTTCATCCATTGCCTCCCCCCGCCCCCCGCCCCCCTGCCACCCAACCCCCCTTACCTGTACTTGGAAAGGAACTCTAAACCCAAAGCCTGATTCCTGGGCATTTCTACCTACACCAGGGTAGTTTCTTAAAAAGAAGTTATCCAGGAAAGACTATACAACATTCGAGTGAATAGAGAAAACAAGAAAGGCAAAGGTCACATCGTGACTGACTTTGTGCCTCCCTGAATAGTGAGAAGACAGCCCTTCGCCCTCACAGCCCCTGGAACGTTCTCCGTGGGCTTCAGCCTGAAGGAAGCTCTACAACCAAGGCAGAGTTCAGCCCCAGTTACTTCTTAGTGTCATCGTCACCCGTTTTGTGACGAGATGAGAAAGGCTGTACCTGAAGAGGAGGAGGTGGAGTAAGAATCCAGCTCTGCCTTTGGCTTTGTAAGTGACCTTGGCCAAGGACCTGACTGTCCCTCTCCTCATTTAGAAAGTGGAGATAGGGGTGCCTGCCTTGTCACTACCTCAGTGGCCACTCCTAGGGATTCCGGGAAAAGAGCAAAGATTTCCCTGCCCACAAGGCACTCTGGGTGTAGTCAGAATCAGCGGCCAGTATGCCTAATTGATGTCAGGACAGCAAGTCAAACCCAGCGATCGGGATGGGTCCCAGGTACTGCACGGTTTTCTTACCATTTCTGTGAGTTTGGCTGTGACACTCTCTTCCTGGGTGAGGAAGGGAGACCCAGTGGCCCGCAGTGGCTGCTGTGGGCATCACGAAGCGGGTCTGACTCGGAGCCCTGGCCTTTTCCAGCCCAGCACACTGCCCACCCTCTTGCTTCTCAGCATTCTTTCACAGCAGGTTGCCATGTCAAGATGATGGATGAATTTCTGTTGATGATAAAGAAATTATATTTTGGGTTGGCTTTCTCTCCAGACATTTAGGAAAGTGCCTCGGTGAATTGGACATGTCCCCAAGTCTTCCGTCTGTCGCTAGCTGATCTCCTCATTGCCATGCTGGTTTCTGTTAGCTTCGAGGTGTACTGTTTCTAACTTTGCCTTGTGTCACCTTTCCTCACACCTGATGCTCAGCCTGCCTGGGACTTCACTGGGGTTTTAGCCAGATCCCATCCTCTCTCATTACCTCCAACAGAGGTTTTGCCTCTGCCAGGTGGTGGACAAGTTCACCTTTATGTAGGTATTCTCCTTGCAATTTGGGGGGAACAGATTTGAGGATGGGGAAGGTAAGTTCTGTGAAGTGTATCATACTGAGTGTGAGGGCATAAATTTATAAACTAATAGCATCCCTGATTCGCTCTTGACATTATCAAAACACCTCATTGTTATGGCACCAGGAGGTGTACAAAGGGCTTCCTCATTCTTTATCTCATTGGTCCCTCGCTAACAACCCTGAGAGGCTGGAAACCAGGGTGCCTATAAATCCCCCAGGCCACCCAGACAGTCAGTGGCCGAAGAGGACACTGGAGTCTGTTCTTCAGGTTACATGCCTGGGCCTTTGCTCTCTGCCAGGTCACGGCAGACATGGGCTTGGTGACAATAAAGTTGGCTCAAGTACTGAGAGTGGCTGTGACTCACTTTATCCCTCCCAGTGTCCAAGAGAATCTTCTCAGTGGTAAATTACAGCCTCTGGCCTTAGCCCCGAGACACTGCTGATGGTCCAAAATGCTTGCTCTGACCATGGGGCTCCTGCTGACCAGGCTGTGAACGGGGTGAGTATCTCACAAAGGGAGGCTAGCTCTCAGGATTGCGCCCCCCACCCCCCCACAGGGTACATTTCCTAGCAGTGAGGACATTTCCAAGGAAAGAAGGTGAACTCTGGAGACTACAAGTTCCCATAATATAAATGGGGGGTTTATCTATTTTGAAGTACTTAGATATAAATACACTTTCTGATCCGGAGTCCACATTTCCTGGGCTGTGGGCACATTAAGTAATGTAGGTCATTAACTAAGGAGACATTTCAAACAAATCCTGAGGATTCATAGGCTGTCACTGCTAAAATAAAATTAAAAGGGGCGGGGTATAAAATAAGCCTGCTCAAAGAGTTTGTTATTTCTGTTACTCTTGTTATGACTGTGATTTTATCATTTGGGTATTCTCTGAGAGCTAGGCTACGATCCCTTCAGGAAAGCCTGCCAAAATTCTTCATACCCGTACCTCCAATCAAAGAGGGTCTTTTTTGGAATGTGTCTCTCTCTCTCTCTCTCTCTCTCTCTCTCTCTCTCTCTCTCTCTCTCTCTCTCTAACATATTTTAACTAGTTATTTTTAGTTGCATTTTTAAAACACGCAGAAATGCACGTATCCCTGGAATGTCTTTCTACGGTGGAATCCTGAAAGGTGTCTAGCTAGAAGGCGATGACAGGTTTCTAGATTGCATTCCTGCTCATTGTCTTCAACCAGTGTTCCTTTGTGTCATGTGACCCACTTCCAGATTTCAAAAGTTGTGACAGCATCAGGGGTAGATTCACTTCCTCCCGTGATTCAGTCTGAGAGCGAGGGGGTGCGTGGGAGGGCGGGTGGCTGAGAATGGTGGTGGAGACTGTTAAATTGTTCCAGTGCTTTCGGTGGTATCTTCTGTCATGAAGACTTGGGGAAGGGCATGGCCTTCCGCGTGGACCCGTAGGCAGAGCCTTGGGAACAGGAAAGCCCAGTCCACCCTCAGCCTTTAGCCAAGGATCGGTTTTGTCGGACCTGCCGGTTGGGAAGAGCTGCCCTAGATTTTCATCTAGAAGCGATTCAGGAGGACCTAGGCCCAGGCATTTAACACTTAGCCCTTTACGTGGTGATAAATTATAGAGCAGCTAACTGGTCTGTAGCAAACAGTTGCTCAGATGCCCTTGCAGTTTCTCAGTGGCAGCAAAGTCTGATCGAGATCTTACATCACATGAACGATTCAAGGGCCCCAGTTAGGATCTGTAAAACCTGGGGGAGGTGGTGTCATATGCCTCACACCAAATTTCTGAGTCTCACAGCTGGGCATCGAGATTTTTCTAAAAGGCAACGTTTGAAATAGGTTTAAAACTTGTTGGTTTTTGTGTTTTGTTTTGTTTTTTTTTGAAAAAAAATGTAACCAACTTAATTTAAATGTAATGAGTGATGATTAGAGCTGATCATTGCCTACCAGAGCTTGGGCTGGTCTTTCTAAAATGAAATTACCTACAGAGTTATTAAAATGGGGGCATGGGAGGTTAGATTTCAGTGGTCCGTGAAGACCAATGCTTGTGTGAACACAGGTCTTCTCAGCTTACCTGGCAGCCAGGGGTAACATTTCACAATTCCGCGTGAACAGCATCACATTCTTTGTTCGGGAAGTCACCAGCCCATTCAGCATTTTTATAAATGAAAGAATTGAATCTTATGTCCACAGAATTCATTCTTCACACTGGGACTACAACTGCAGGCTGAAGTGATTAATTTGTAAACCTTTGTATCTTTTTTTTTTTTTTTAAATCATTCTATCCCCAGGGCCTGGCACAGTACCTGCACAGGTTTTGTTGACTGGGTTAAATGATTGAATGGGGGAATGACTGAATATGTGAAAAACATAGGATGTGGTCAGGAAAAGACCACAAGAGCACAGTTGTGATTAAAAGAATGCCGTCCCCGAAATTACTATTATTGATGCCAACTCCTGCTTATGTTTATGAATCCCTGGGAATTTTGGAGTACACTGCCAATACTTTCTGCCTCATTACTCTAGCTAGAAGAAGGAAAACGAATCTTAAATGTAAACTTTTTACCTAAAAAGTGTAAAACTTTCATTTTTCCAGCAATAGCTATTGAAATCACTACCCCACACACCTTCCAGGAGTGGCTCCGGGTTTGTAACACGTGGGTTATATTGGCGGGGCCTGAGAGCCTGATGTGCAGATCAGCTCACTGGTCTCCATTTCTGTGATGTTTGCTGTAGAGACAGTTTGGGGTCTTCCCACAGTTTTGTCCCAGCCTCCCTGGGTGTGAAAGTGGCCATCCTACTGGTGGTCCTTGTATAAGAAAGTCGCTGAGGTCATAGTTCCACGCAGTAATTTTTAGCATAATGACAATGTTGGACGACTCTCCGCTGTGGGAACAAGAATGGCTGGGGTCTAAGGTTGGACAAGAGGTCTTCCCTCTCTGTGGCTCAGAACAGTTGTTGGCAAACTCTTTGCACTGACTGGTTGGACTTCATCCTTTTCATTCACATTGTCCGTAACCCCCAAAACTCTTGTCCCCATCTGGCTTCAGCTCTCCGGCCCCAAAGCACTTCCACCTTGCAAGTAGACACTCATTCAGCAGCCTGGAGCTAAAGAAGAGGTGAGGAACAGGGTGGGGTGGGGATGAGGCTCATAGCACACGGCCAAAGGGAACCAGAGATGAACATCCCACACATGAGAGCTTTGCATATGGACAGCCCTGATCTCCTTGTCTACCTCTTTCCACGGTGCTGACTGGGCCATGAGCAAGCACCCTGACTCATACTTCTGGTTTTCAGTTCAGCTTCTAGGAATGCATTATTTCACACCCCTGGAGGTGGAAGTAGGTGTCACATGAGGGGCGCAGCCACCCAGCAACCTCAGCCTGTCTGGAACCCGCAGGTGTGGAAACCAGCTACCAGGTCTCTGAGAGGCCCACATAGATGTTCCACAGCCCATGTCTGATACACAGCTTCTGAGAGTAGCACATTCTCCCTGGAT
The DNA here is from genome assembly GCF_014108235.1 of Myotis myotis. Classification (NCBI taxonomy): domain Eukaryota; kingdom Metazoa; phylum Chordata; class Mammalia; order Chiroptera; family Vespertilionidae; genus Myotis; species Myotis myotis. The sequence continues at coordinate 175,045,689 of NW_023416313.1, read as the reverse complement.
GCCAAGTACCTGGGCTTTACATTTTATTTTATTTTTTGGTTATTTATTTATTTGTTTATTTATTTATACTTGACAGGTGTACTTTCTTTTCTTTTTAAATATATTTTTTTATTTATTTCAGAGAGGGAGGGAGAGGTAGGAACATCAATAATGAGAAAGAAACATTGATCAACTGCCTCCTGCACGGTCCCCACTGGGGATTGAGCCTGAAACCCTGGCAGATTCCCCAACCGGAAATCGAACCTTAACCTCCTGGTTCACAGGCCGATGCTCCACCACTGAGTCACACCAGCTGGGCTGGACTTTACATGTTAATTCTGTCACAGTTTGATGAGGAACAAGATATTTACATAGTATCTCCCCACGAATTGCTTAGGACTTACAACAGGGAAAAAGTAGAAATTATGCAGTAGAGAAATGGGACAATACTTAACCAAGTGATAAAAATGAATATCACAACAAACACCATGTACCTCCAGATGTGATGATACCCTGAGAAGGACACAAAACCTCTTCTTGACTAGAATTGTAGCCAAGAAATGCAAAAGCTGAATCTCATTACAAGGAAATATCAGACAAAACCAAACTGAGGGAAATCTTGTGAAATAACTAGCCTGAATTTTTTAAAATGTCAACATCATAAAAGACAAAGCTGAAGAGTTGTTAGAAATGAAAAGAGACTAAAGAAATATGAAAACTAAATGCAATAGGTGATCCTGCACTCAGAAAAAAATCTTCTCAAAAGACATTATTGGGATAATTGATGAAATTGGAATTTGACTTGGATAAAAAGTATTAATGTTACATTTCCTGAAGTTGTTTATTCTGATTATATAAGAAGATTCCCTTCCTAGGAAGTACACATTGATGTATTCGGGAGTAAAAGGGCATGAGGTATACATTCTATTTTCAAATGGTTTAGATAAGACACCAGAAAGAGAGATGGAGGGAGGGAGGGAGGGAGAGAAAGGTGGCAAAGTATTACAAATTGGTGACAAGTATAAGAATTCTTTGCATACTTTTTGTAACTTTTCTGAGGTGTTGAAATTATTTCAAAATGAAAGGTTTAGTAAAAGGTCATCCTACAATCAAAAAACAAACAGAATGAACAAAACCCTCAGTTGTCCCTCTACCGCAGTGGTTCTCAACCTTGGCTGCACATTAGAATCACCTGGGGGGCCTGCCCTGCGTCCAGCCCCCTGTCCCTCCCCACCCCCTCCCTCCCTCCTCCCCCTGCCCTTCCCATGTCAGGTGCTCGTCCCCCCCCCCCCCACGCCCCACGCCCCCCCCCAAAAGAATCACCTGGGAATCTTTTTAAAATCCTGATTTCTGGGCCTCATCCTCTGGAAATTCTGTTTCTTTGTTTGGGGTGGGGCCACAACATTAGTATCAAAGAAACAGAATTTCCGGAGGATGAGGCCCAGAAATCAGGATTTTAAAAAGATTCCCAGGTGATTCTAATGTGCAGCCAAGGTTGAGAACCACTGCTCTACCGGAATGGGTCAGCAATCAGCTGAAAGGCCTGGAGAGAGACATCATTCCCCTATCTGACCCTTAGCCTTACCCCCTGAGTCAAATCATCCTGGGGTGGGTGTGGACGCTGCCTGCAGAGAGCCCACCAGCAGGTCCCCACTCTCTTTCCAGGGCAGCAGGCCCGGGACCGCTGCTGCTCTCTCTGCCTCGGCCCCACAGAGCCAAGAATTCTCTCAGCCGCAGTCATGGTGGCCGCAGATTGAGGTCAGTAGGAAAACAGATCTGCCTTGGGTTGTAATGTTGCACACACAGTGCGATGAGTGGACAGAAAAGAATGTCCCCCAGTGAAGGGACGGCCTGTGAACTCCGGGTCTGGTTCTGAATATCCTCACGATGCCCAGCACAGAAAACAGGAAACATCAGTTAAAATGGGAAATCGCTGTGGGCTGAATTACTGTAATTCCTCATCTTACTGAGAAGCTGGCACCGGCCTTGGGCCTCCATCTGCAGCCTGACGTCTGGGCTTCTCTCTGCCTGGGTAATTTTGCCCTTTCTGTACTTCAGGGCGGCGCATTGCCTCGCTGGGAGGCTTTCAGGCTGGAATTGCTACCTTTAAGGGTGCTTAGAAAGGGTGCTTTTAAAGAGCTGCTTGTTTCTTCCCTGTCTCTAGGTTAAAAGCAGTCTCGCTCGGTCTCTGGTTTCTAGGTGGGCGAGATCCAGCACACAGGGACTCGCAGCCCAGCAAGAAGTGGCATAGTCATTATGATGCCAGACGGGTCAACAGAGGACATTCCCCAACGCTGGAGAGCCAAACAGGAAGTTTGCTCTTCAGTCCTCCCCCAGCCCCACCATTCCTTGGGGGTCCTCTAAACTGTTGGGGAAGTTTTGCCGGCTGTCCAACCTACAAAATAGAGATAATTATACCTGCTTCCTGCCTGCCTCAGCGAGGTGCTTGAGGACTCACATGGGACACTAAATAGCTCAGTGGTGAGACGCTGGAAGCCATACCCCACTAAGAGGTGGTGTCATTTCTCTCACTGGATAGGGATCTGACTGACAGAGTTGGGCCTGTTCCCTTTGGAAAGAGGACAGTCTTTCTGCGTGACCTGGGCTGCACTTGGATGGGGATTCCATTTTGGCTGCCGATGCCCTGTCTCCACTGCTAAGTGCTCTCAGCCTTGCCCCCCTGGCCTTCTCTCGGCTGCGTCCATTTTCCCTACCTACCTATTCCGTCTGGTTTTTTCCTGCCTCCCCCATGAGAAAGTAAGCTTGGTGGAAGTAGGCGCCTTGTCTTTGTGGTCTGCGATTGTTACCCCCGCGCCTAGAACAGTGCTTGGCTCTAGTAGGGGCATTAACTATTGGAATGGATGGATGGATGGATGGATGGATGGATGGATGGATGGATGGATGACATATTTCCCATCCTTAGTTTTCTTCCCTCCCACTTGGTCCCTATTCTGCACAGCCTCACTCAGACGCCTATGGCAACAACTTGTTAGTAGCCAATGGAGGACTCCCACATGGATGTTCCTGGCGCCTGCATTCCTGAGCTCTAGATCCAAACACCCAATGCCTATGTGGAAAAGCTAAAGAAAGCTCAAGGACCATTCTGGAACGCGAGCGTTTGCGTACTGGTGTTGGATCTGAGGGAAGTGATGTAACTCCTCTGGGCTTCCTCGTCCGTACAGCAGGGAGTAATAACAATACCAATCATAGAGGTTTGTTAGGACGATTGAATGAGTCAGTATGTGTAAGGAGCTTAGAGAGTTGCTTGGTACATAGTGAGCCCTCAGCAGAGTTCACTAAACGGGGGTCTCATTCCAGCTTAGGGATCCATCTGGTAAATCGGGGTGCTTGCCTGCTGCCTTATTTCCTGGTGGAAAGAGGGAGCTCTCTGCTGGATCTTGACCTCTCTTCTCCCAGTGCCGTGCAGGCTTATTCTTGTGGCATTTGGACATGGCTGTTCATGCCTCCCTTGCTCAGCTCCAGAAAAGTGGCCTCCCTAACCCTGCCAATGTGGTGGCTGGAACAGTTCACGGGCTGTGAGGCCTTTCCTTGGCCTGTAGACTCCCATTTGCCCACCACCCGCAAGCCACAGGAGACACACACACACACACACACACACACAGACACAGACACATACACACACACACACACACACACACACACACACACACAGTACAGGTTCACTTCTCAAGCTCTGGCTCTTGGAAAGCCAGTCCCTTCTTGGGCTGTGAGAATGCTATAGGCAGCAGAGAGTGGGTTATGCTCCGATAAGAAAAGACCCCCTAAATGGGTGGGCCCATGCTTGTTTTGCGGTCTTGTTTGTAACTATAGTAATGTCACAATGCGGTTGAGATTTTCATCACACTGGTCAGGAAATTCATAGTGAAGGTTACTACAGCAACCTTAGCTCTGCTCTGGAAAGCACCCCCCTTACAATGGGCCCTTTCAGAGACTGGCCTCGGAGCTGGGCAGTGATTCAGTCCATTCAAAACACAATGGGGCCGAACAGAATGGCAAGGAACTAAACATTGTTTTCAGGCCTCCCGTTGCCATCTGTGGCCTTGCACATTGTAGTCCCTCCTTGTGCCCGGCCCTCGTTTTGTTTCTGCCGTAGCACACTTTAATTTCACAACGCGCTTGCCGGCCGGTCCAAGGGCATTTCGTGGAAGCTTAAATAGTGATCGCTCTATAGCACTGCACCCACTCCCAGCCAGAGGTGCTACAGAAGCACCTTTAAGAAAAGGAGGTGCAGATTTTTGGTTTGGAGACGAGGGAAACACCAATTGGGTATGTTTTAAAACATTTGAACCACTCTTCAAAACTGATCAATTGGCCTTGAAGGCCTGTGAAACAACAATGGATATTTTTTTTTTTTATGGAGAAAAATTTTAATGACAAAAATAAAGTAAAATCACCCTTGCCTTTATTCACAGCCACTCAAAACAAAGCCACCCAACAAACATAATTTGCCCACTGATTGGAAATGATTGGTCACTTACATTTTTTTAAAAACTAGAGAATGTTCTATAGGCTTTTCAAAGCTGAATTTAGTAGCCACTGAGCACAGAACTGTAGTTATAACAAAAAAACCATGGTTTCATTAAGAATGGAAGTTGAAAGGAAACCTTTTTCTTCCTTAAATTTTTTTCCTTTAGAGCATTTACAGTATTTTATTTATTCACACGGCTGGCCCTACAATCAAAAAACTTTTCTTTGTTGTATATTTAGATCACTAGAGTTGTTTTATTTCCTTTCCCTCTTTAATGTTTCCCGCATGTTTAATTTAAATCATTTGCCTTTTATCTTTCTTGGGATCTCAAGCTATTTCTCTCTTTTCTAACCTTTGTACTCTCCTTGCTCCACTAAATAAAAAAAATTAAAAAAGATTTGAAATGAAGTTTCTCCTAAGTGCAAAGCTAGCAGCTACGCCTGTACCTTAAACCCAGCCAAACGCACTCACACATGGTGGTGAAACCTTTTGCTTTTGATTCCAGTGACCGCGTGGTCACTCCCAGGTATCTCGGGTGTTGGTTATTTGATAGTAAGTTGTACTGTGCTTTTGGCCCAACTCCCAGGAAGAGAAGGGGTCACAGCCAGGGAGGATATTGGGACTGCCGGCACTGCTTTTCCTCATGTTCTGGGTCTCGGGACTCAGGTAGAAAGGGACTTTTGTGCACTTGGGAGCAGAATGAAGTACAAATCCTTTCAGCATTTTTGCAACTAGAAACCATGCAAATGTTTTTGCAAATCCACTTGCGGTCTTGCTGGCAGTTTGGGAGCACAGTCCTCTTTGGGAAGTGGTGATACTGACATCTAAGTTCTGTTCACTGTCCTGCCCCAAATGGAGCACACTGTTTTCTCCAGGACTGGTGGGCGCGACGCTCTTTCCACCTAACACAGGTTCCAGCTTGTCTTAATTCCTTGCAGAAAGTGATTTCGGTTATTATTGCATTGGGATCATTTGTGTTGTCAGTTCCAGCCCCCTTGACTCTCATTCCTGTCCTTACTACAAGGAAGACCAGAGTTCACTACCTGCTCTTGACTTTGTAGGGCTGAGACCGCCCTTTGGTTTGACTTTGGAAGCTATGTAATAGGTTCCTACAGTGGATCCCTGCCTGGAATTGTGTTGGCAAGTGATGTGTATCTTGCCAATTTTGTCCAAGTGAGAATGTCTGGGAGGTTATTTTTAAAACATTTCAATGGCCTTATTGTGCTAAGAGGCACCTTTGCCACAAAGGGGACTCATCATCTATTCCCAAAAACTTTTTGAAGGAGAAGCCTGCAATTACTGAGATCTGGGTGTGGGGCTCTGTCTTTGAAACGGGCTGTGAGGAGTACTTTGAAGGAGACCACGTAAATGTGCCTAAAGTGCCCCTCTGTGTACAAGTGCAATCTCTTCCGTAGCCACAGCGATCCATCCAACTTGCCACACGGCACCTAAAGGCAACTTTGGGTGCTCCATTTAAAATCTCACTACCAGAGACTGTCTCCCTTGAGATATTTCCACAGAGTGGGGAATCCACTTCTGTCTTCCCCCATGGCCCCAATAAAACCTGCTGTGGACTTCGAAACCACCAAACCCGAGTACAGATCTGGACTCCATGACTTTGGCCAATTTTTTTCATCAGTTACACGGGGATCATAGTACCTCCTTGGTTCTGCAATTCTTTTGAGACCAAATGAAACAAAGCACCTAACATAGTGTTTGGCACATAAGTGCTCAAGAAAAGCAGTGCCCATGCCCTGTTCCCTAAACTTTGTGCAGCACACTTCTTGATGATGTGGGTTGCATTTGGGATCTGTATTATGTTTCACAGAATATAATAAGCAGCAGTGGGCAGCAATCACCAAAAATGTCTTGGATTTTCTATGGAGCGCTGAGCTTCAAGCTGGTGTGACTCACCCATGACCCGTAATCACATCAGACATGGTTAGCTTGTGTTTTGTTTTCCAGTTTAGTGACTCTGGCAGAAAAACGTTACTGTTGGAAGGGGCACCATGGGATTCTCCAGCTAGAGATCTCTAGTTAGGTCACAGTCCTCTCATTTCTGCTGGCATTTCCCCTTATCTTCTGGAGATTGCCTTTCTCCTTTACCTACTTCCTTCTTTCTTTCTTTCTTTCTTTCTTTCTTTCTTTCTTTCTTTCTTTCTTTCTTTCTTTCTTCCTTTCCCTTTCTTCTTTACCTACTCCTTCCTTCCTTCCTTCCTTCCTTCCTTCCTTCCTTCCTTCCTTCCTTCCTTTTTAACATATTTTTATTGATTTCAGAGAGGAAAGGAGAGGGAAAAAGAGATAGAAACATCAGTGATGAGAGAGATCATTGATTGGCTGCCTCCTGCATGCACGCCCCCCCCCCCCAACCCCCCGGGGATCAAGCCCGAAACCCAGGCATGTGCTCTTGACTGGAATCGAACCCGGGACCCTTCAGTCCACAGGCTGACACTCTATCCACTGAGCCAAACCAGCTAGGGCACCTACTTGTTTCTGATTGTTAAACCAATACCCTGACTCTTATTCCTCACCCCCCAAACCCCATACACAGAGGCCTGTATCATGGGTACAACACCAGGGGTTCTAGGAAAGTGGTCCCCAAAGTGTGGGGTCTGTGCACCTTTGCATGCAAGATAACCCACGGGGTAGCAAATATTAAAACTTCTACTTATATTTATCTTAATATTAAAAACAAGGAAGAAATTAAGCTCTTCCAGTATCTAATATTTGGATGGATACCTGTGCCCTCATGCAGTCTTATTACCGGAGGGTCAAGGTTCACAAATAATGATATTTATTATTTGAGAAATTAAAATATCCAAATGCCTAGACTTATTTGATTGTTCTTCCCAGAACTTTTGTGGGTGATAAAAACCTTCACTCCAGGTTTGCTCAGGAGGTGCTGGCTGTGGGAGCCACACAGTGCTGGGTCCAGAGCTGGAAGACCCAAGTTCTAGTCGTGGTTCTTCTGTCAAGTAGCTGGCACCATGGACATGGACCACCTCTCTGGGCCTCAGGTTCCTCACCCATAGAGTAAGAGTTAGGACCTGTCCAGTCAATAGGCAAGGCTCCTTCCAGCTATAAAATTTTAGGATTCAGAACATAAATATAGAAATATTCTTGCCCTTTCCTTACCTCCCTTCCTTTGTAGTTTGTTTAAACACCTTCACTTTTTATGCCTAAAAGGCATTGGTCTGTTACTCAAGTGGTCTTTACTATACTTCTTAATTACTGGCTTCTTTTTTAGTCAGTCTCTTAACTTCCTACCTGCCTTTTCTGCAGCAATTGTCTTCTGCCGGAAGCCGGTCCATCCTTGCTGCTTGACACAGTCGCTGCAGGAAAGAAACATCTGCACAGCATATGTTTCAAGGGACCTGGTGTATATAGCATACTGTTCTTAAAATGTTTGCTCCCCTTAGTGCTATGTGTTTTAACCAAGGTCACCTCTCCGAGAAAGGTTGTTTCCCCAGGTAGGGATTTTTCCCTGAAGTTAGGGAGGGGATAAAACCCCTTAACTAAGTGCCAGGCGGGTAATCACTTTAACTACAAACAATCACGCTTAAGCTATATAATCTTTACTCCCTGGAATGGAGATAAGAAACGCCCTAACCTTTGCAATAGAAATTGACAGGATTAAAATCAACTGGTATAAATACAGATGTAACAAGACAATAAACACCAGAACTTGGCTGGAGATCCTAACCAGAACCTGGCTGGAGATCCTGGGTAGACCCTGACAAGAGGAACCTCGCTATGCTGATCAACTGAATGCTGTCTCCGTGACATTTCTTCTTCGCTGACTCCATCCACACCTTTGGGGACCCTTGGACCTGCTGGGGTTGGACCCCAGCAGTCTTCCTTCTATTCTGCTATAGGGGACCCCTAGTCTCAGAGAATCCTGGCTCAAATGGCTCACATATTGTGCGGACATGCATCAATTGAGCATCATGAAGCTTTACTTCAGTAAATTTTCCATATTTCTTTATTGAATCCTGTCTCTGCTATTATCTTCTTATTGACCAGATGACATGATGGCTCTCTGATTCTTTCTTGAAACCTCAGGTATCTCATCAGGGCACTATTCCCAGCCAGCAGTGTTCCCAGTTCACTTATTGTGATTAACAACAGCTTTACTTAGCACTCACAATGGGCCAGGAAGTGTAATAGGAACTCCCCATGATTATCTGATTCGATACCCTCAGAAGCCCCAAATACTGTTGTTATCCCCATTTTGCAGAAAAAGAAACTGAGGTTTAGACATTGGAATCCTTGCAATGTCGCTTTTACTAAAAATCCTTGAAACATTTAACTTCCTTAAAGGTCTTTTTAATTGTGGGGGTACTAAGACCTTTATTCAATTAGAATCCCTTCCCCTCAGAGAGAGAGGGTCTTCTCTCTCCCTCTGCATAACCTCTCTTTACCTTCCCTCCAACTTCTGTATTTTTAAAGATCTGTATTCACTTCCAATTGAACCTTTAGCATAAGCTCACACAGAAGCCCTGCTGATGCCCCAAATTGGTTTTATTGCAAACTCATCCCTATCACTTGCTCACTGAACATGGGCGTGTGGGGTCACAGCAGGTAGGTGGTAAGAACCCCTCAGAGTTTCTGTAGCAAGGACAAATGAACAAGGTAAGATTCTCGTGTCCATGTCCCTCCCGGGTGCGCAGGCACCCATGCCCTTAACACGTAGGCCCAGTGCTGGCCTTCTGAGAGATTAGCTGATATCAGGGAGGGGCATCAGGAATCCAAGGCCTGCATTCCTGTCTGTCCTGGGGCTTTGCATTGAATCATCTAGTGCATACACGATTCCCCCGCCCCCTCTGAATTCCTTCGGTTCAGCCCTGTTTTTGTTCCATTCCTGAGGTCCAAGGTGTGGGTTGTGAGAAGAGACAGCCAGGTGATGAAAGGGAGTGAGAGGATGGGCTCTATCTTCACACCTGAGGCTCTCCTGAGCCTGCAGAACCCTTGGTGACACTGATCCACGGTGTGGATTAGTGGCTGCTCTGGTGGTTCTCCCTAAGATGTACCCACAGAGCCTTCCTCTCTGCCAGTGGGGTTGCTATCAATTCTGCTGCACTGTGCTGGTAAGTCTTTGCAGATGTTTCTTTTGCCTCAGAACAGCATTAGGATTGGGATTTCTTTCTTCCATGGTACAGAGCGGCAAGCAGTTCATTTTATGTCACGAGGAATTTTTCAGTTGCCGCTCTGTTTTTATCCCCATTTAAATAAACAATATGAACACGAGTTATTGGTTGTTACATTTCTGTAACTAGTCAGCTTGCCTCATTACTTTGACTTATTAATTCAATTAAAGCAATTTACTGAACAGCTATCATTGCTTCGGGGACTACAATTTTCAAAACAAAAATTAGGACACATAGTCTGATAGGGTTTTGTTTTCTTTGTTTATGAATCTATTACAAAACCTGAACCACATTTAGGTGTTTACTGAATAGATTGCCTTAATTGTAAAGAATAAAATTCCATGAAACTGACCTTGCCCCAGGTCACAGAGGTAGGGCTTGTGCTTGATTCTAAGTCTATGGATTCTAATCAACTGCTGGATTAGCAAATGGAATTGCCTTCCCCAACCTTCCTACTTGAAACAGGCGTGATGACAGGGAGGTCCTGAGGGTCCAGCTGCAGCTGGAAGTGTTGTAATGTACCCCGCGAATCACAGAAGGACGCCTCAAGAAGTCGAATTAAAGAGTCACATTTATCTCCAGAGATTTCCAAGCGTCCCCTGCAGGGTGAAAGCGCCCCATCGAGAACTATGGAACTAAAATACATGCACATCGAACAGAAAAAAAAAAGAGTCACATTTATTGCAATCCAGGACTATGAGGGGCCATTTTGCTTTCCCAGATCTCATAGTGATAAGATGGTGGCAAATGCCCTAACCGGTTTGGCTCAGTGGCTAGAGCGTCGGCCTGTGGACTCAAGGGTCCCAGGTTCGATTCCGTTCAAGGGCATGTACCTTGGTTGCAGGCACATCCCCAGTACGGGGTGTGCAGGAGGCAGCTGATCGATGTTTCTCTCTCATCGATGTTTCTGACTCTCCCTCTCCCTACCTCTCTGTAAAAAATCAATAAAATATATTTAAAAAAAAAAAAAAAAGATGGTGGCAAAGCCAGACTTATATAGGCAAAGATCACAAAGGTATTGGTTACACCCCAAGGTTTGGAATGAGGAACCTGGTTTGCAAAAAAGCAGTTTACAGAAGCAGAAGCAGCATGTTATCTAAATTACAGTTTTGGGTCTCCGGATCACTGAATTGACAGAAACACATTATCTAGAGCCCTCGGGTCTGGAATGAGGAACCTGGTCAGACTTAAGCATGTTATCTCAATTACAGTTTTGGGGTCTCCAGAACACTGAGTCAATGGGGACACGTTAATTGGAGCCCTCTGACCTTGGGATAATTGTGCTGTCCTTCCCAGCTAAAGAAAAATGTGCTTTCTAAGACCAGTATGACCACAACCAATGGGATTTCACATTACAATCAATAGGGTATTTAATCGAATGGGATGATTTATATAATTCAGAAAATCAAAATAACTTTTCTATTGTTAAACAAAGCAAATAAGTACAGAAGCCAAACAGCAGGGTTAAAGTTAAACTATAGTGTCTACCTGAGATGATTGCTACCATATTTCAGAAGGACAGACTGACAGTGGAGTGACTCTTCATCATTTGATTGCACCATAAATAGAGGCCAATGTAGGATGCGCATTTTTCAACATGAAGGGATTCCAACCATTTTGGTTCATTTTATTCTGTAGCTTGAAATGTCCTTGCCCTGTGGTCAAGATTAGCTTGTTACCCTAACCTGGACAATAGTAGACAATTAAAAGAAGAGCTGTCTTCCGGGTCAACATTTCTTCCCTTGGATTTCCTGGGCTGTGGGCAATAGGAAAGCTTTTGAAACTTCTTTCTTCCTTTGGGCAGACTCTGGGCCCAGGACCCCCAGTTTCCCACTGTCGCTGCCACAGGAAGATACACCCCTAGTTCTGAGATGAGCCCAAACGACCTGGAATTCACTCACCAGACTGGCGCTGCCCTGCATGCTGGGGACACGGCAGGAAACAGACCTGCTCCCATGGCCGATGCCAGGGCCCTGAGTTTTCTCTGCCATGTGCAGTGCCGGGTAGAGTCAGGCTGCTTGCTCTGTGGGCTTCCAGCTGCCAGCTTTGCACAGGTACCCTCCATACCAACAAGGAGAGTGCCTGCTTCATGGTGTGTGTAGATGAATGAAGTTGATACATGGTGCACAGTAAACATGCAATGAGGCAGGTACTGTGAACTTTAGAATCATTGCTGTTTTCCGTGGCACTTGCCTTATTATGAGAGGCAGTGAGCATAATGGTTAAGGCCAAAGATTCGAGAGCTGCGCAGCCTGGGTTTGAAGCTCAGCTGTTGGAGCCAGGCAAGTTACTTAACTTCTCTGTGCTTCAGTTTCCTGCCTGGTACGGTTGTGAGAATTAAATAAATGATCATGTATAAAATGTTAGAACAGTGCTGATATGTGACGCGAATTAGCCGTTGTGTGAGAAGAGAATATTCACCCATAGGGGAGAGAGTTATGATTCTAGGTTTCCTGGAGACTGAGGGAGAGGACACAGTGCGCTGGTAATACTGCAGGAAGTGCTTCCCGAGAGAGAAAGAATAAATCACAGGTGCCCAGGAGAGAATTTCCCCCTCAGCCACAAGGCAGGCCCTCACCCTGGAGGCCACTAACATGTCCCACGTGTGGCGGGAAGTTTCCGAGGAGAGAGGACAGGACAGGTCTTGGGACCCCGATGGAACGTGCAGGGATCTCGGAACATGATACAGAGTAGCATCTGCTCGTGAAAACAAAACCTAGGCTCCCACCTACTGTCTAATGGGACTCTGGTCTCGCCAGGTGACCTTGTCCACAACAGGGAAACATGTTTGGGAAATACAACAGTGGTCGTTTAAACTCCATGTGGCTGGACTTGAAGTCGGTGGGAACAGGCCCAGTAGAGAATGGCAGCGGGTCCCCATGTGTGGGACCAGGCACCCAGGTGGGCGGTAAGATCAGGATGTACAACCCCACGGTGTGTATTTTAAATCGTATATCTTCCTTGTTATTTTAAGACATCTCCAAGAAATTAACACCAAACTAGGGGTTTTGTAGGGATGATTGTTTTAAAAGGATTTAGCCAAATTAAAAAGGACAGTTTATAGAAAAATTTGAAGCATAGCACTGGTGGAATTTGTCCTATAGATAAAGTTACAAAAAGTTAGTTATAAAATTAGTTGATATAGATAAATTATAAAAGTTTTAAAAGTATTAAATGACGAAGATTTAGGAAACATGGAGTATAGTGTAAATGAAGGTGAGAATTCATCATTCCTGGGGTGGGACTATCACACGGGGGCGTGGAGGGTGGTCCACCTTCCTGCTCCAGGTGGCCTAGCACTGAAGGAACTTCTAGGTTGAAAGAGATACAAATCTGAATGTGCCTTTACAAATCGAAGAGGATATCACCTTGCTCTGCGAACTTGTGGTCTGGCCATGGGCAGCTGTTATACGCAGCTTGTCAGCCAGGACACCCACCCTCTTCCTGTTTGGGATGGGGTGGGGGCAGGAGCTACAGAAGTTTTCACAGAAAAGCCTCCAGGACTGAGCTGTCATCACCTCACCAGTCAAAACCACCAATTTCTGAAGTGGCATATGGTATGATGCTCCCAGAGCAATCGAAATCTTCCTAATAGTTTACGTCTTCGATGAGGTTAAACATTGACTTAATATTCGTAAAGTGCATAGAACAGTGCCTGTCCCTCATATTGTGTGACATAATTCATCAAGCCTAAAGTGCTAGGATGTAAGATGTCATTATTTTATTTTTCTATTAAAAAAAAAACAACAACAAAAATCACTGCCACTTAAGCATCTATATGTATAAAAGCCTAAGCAACCGGACGATTGGATGACTGGATGACCCGCTGGTAGCTGTGACGTGCACTGACCAGCAGGAGGCAGATGCTCAACACGGAAGCTGCCCCCTGGTGGTCAGTGTGCTCCCACAGCCAACCTCCATGGTCCCTTCCCCCCACCCCCAGCCAAACCTCCCATGGCCCCTCCTCCCAGCTGGCCAACCTCCCATGGCCCCTCCCCCCAGCTGGCCAGCCTCCCTTGGCCCCTTCTCCCAGCCAGCCAACCTCCTGCACCCCAGTCGGCTGGCCCCCGTTGGCCCTGATCACTGACCAGGTTGAGGGACCCCACCCGTGCATGAATTTGTGCACTGGGCCTCTAGTTGATGATAAGACACCTGCTAGTTTCAGAATGTTAGAGTAAGAAAACTCTGCGTCTTAGTATTGATGGAATATGTTCACTGTTCATTTAGAACATCTTAGATATATTTTCATTGATATAGAAAATGTTCCTTTAGGGAGCCACATTCCCTGCTTGGGGTCCATTGTTATTTAAAGAAGAGTTTGCAGAAGCTGGAAGCTGGGATAAGCAACAAGAATGGGAGGCCTGAGCTGACATGGAACAGCAAACAACAGGGCAAACAGTGCCATATATATTTCATTTCACTTTATTGAGTACTTTCACATCGCTTATCTTATTTGATCTATTTTTTCCCATGAAAGCAGCTACATATATGTGTGCACCTTTTATAAACATATGCTCAGTAGAAAAAAAAACATGTAGAAATTACACTTAGAGATAAACCATATCTCCATACAGAGACGTCTTTTTACATAAATAGCATCATCTATGCAATTAAAACAAAACTGGGACACCTTAACTCTTGTTATATTTTTTTTTACAAACCCTTTTTTCCCTTCCCCACTCAATGAGTCAAAACAGTGTTGCCAGCCTGATGTGTACCCTCCACACCTTGCCCTCTGGTCTTGTCATCATATAAAACCAGCTCTCCCCTGGAGGGGTGGCAATGGAAGTTAGATGTGGTAGAGCAGAAGGAGCAAGGAAAAGGAAGCCGGAAATCCCGATGACGCGTCTCAGCTCTGTCCCTTTGTTGCAGGGATTAACTGAGACGTGTGTGGAAATGTCCTGCAAACATTGAACTTTTGTTTGGGTCACATATACATGAATGAAACGAATGAGCGCATCTTCCTCATTCATTGGGCCTCCCCACACACCCACACCCACTCTGAGCCAACCCCACAAAGCCCCTCCAAGGAGAGTCAGCTTGGTACATTATAATTCCAGACCTCAACCTCACCCTTTTGTACAATAGTATTAATATTCGTGTCTTGCAGGTGGTGTGTGAATTAGATGAGACCATGTCAAGCATTGGCACACATTTCTGGGTTTAGTGTCAGTTCCAATTACCCCAAGGGTTGAGGAGAGGAGGGGTGTTGGTTGGCTACTGACTGCCCCCAACTCTTCCAGAAACACTCCTTCCTCACACTTTGTTCGCTGTACTTCAGCGCTCTCTCTCTCTCACTCTCACACACACACACACACACTTGCTTCTAACACACATCTTTACATCACCATAATAGGGGAATGGATCTAGTTCCGTGAAGTTGAAATACATTGCCAGCTCAATGCTGGTTTGCTGAGCCTGGAACATAGGAGACAAATAAATATTTATGGTTGATGATCCCTCCTCCATCATTTGCAATGGAAGTAAGGGTTTCGTCCCAGTCAAATAGCAGAACTGCAAAAGGTAGAATTCCCAGACTGTCAATTAAAAGATTAAAGTCTAACAGATCGTTGTGTGCCTTTCCTGTTATGACTCACTGGGGACAAAAGTAAACAAGCTCAGCTGTATGGCAGGCCAGGGTGACCGTGGCCCACTTTCCACAGGAGGAATATGGTTCATCTGCTTCTCAAGGTGATATGCTCCTAACATAACATTCTAGCCCCAGGTTTTCTGTAAATCACTTCTGCTGCCCTTTTAGCTCGTGGACCAGCGAATCACCCCAGACATGCTATCTTCTCCTGCAGACAACACCTCCCAGCCCACCTTTCAAACCTCGAACCTGCACAGAACCAGGCTTTGGGACAGCTCAGCCAACCACCCCTGGAAAATGCTTGATTGTATTGGCATCATTTTCAATGTTTTCATCTATTTTTAAATTTTACTAAGACAGGCATATGGTTGTGTTGTTTGTTTTTTTTTAATGTAAACTGGGCAGAAAAGTTTAAAATAGAGGGTAAAAGTCACCTTCTCCCAAAACCCCATTTCCCCAATAGAGCTTTGTGCATCTTTCAAGAAAACAGTTATAAAGTGTCTCTTAAAAGTTTTCGACAAATGTGGTCATTCTTTACTTAATCCACATGTTGACTGCTATTTTCATGAGTGGGCGTGTCCTGAAGATCTCCCCCTGTCAGCACAGCGGGTCCCTCCCAGGGACTGCACCTCGCTCCTATGTGGGGAGGGCAGGCCATAGAATATTCAATCCGCGACCTGTGCCCACGTCCCCCCATTGCACACTCTGCTGCGGGAACAGCCTCGTCCATAGATCTTGATGTATCTGGAGGTAAATTCCTAAAAATGCAAACGCTGGAGCAAAGAGGGTGTGAATCTCATTGGTAGTTAGTTAACTGTATGCATATCTGTCTGTGGGATTAAGGTTTCGGTGCCTATTTCCACGCCGCTGTCTGAAAATACGTTGCAGTCTGCTCCCCCTCAAAAGTGTCAGATGTGTGACCACCGTCCCAGGCCCTGCCCAGCACTGGGCCTGCTGTGTTTACACAGCCTCCCTTCCTGGGCTGTGAAGGCTGTGGTTACCCAGGGCCTGCTCTCCTCCTCCTCCTGGGTGAGCCTGGGAGGGAAAGTGCTCGCTGAGACCCTGAGAGGCGCTGCAGTGAAGGTCGGCTTTCAGGAGGGAACAGTCCTGGCCTCTGTGCGGACTCACCTTTGCTCTGCCCCGTCCCCACCCTGGTCAGCACACAGCAGGGAGCAGCGAATCCTGAGCCGGGCTCCTCCCCCGCGTGTGGGACGCCTGTCTCGGTGCCACCCCCTAGACGGGAGGAACAAGCCAGGCCCTTGTGTGGATGTGGGCGCGCCCCGGTTTCTAGAACTTGTGTGTGAGCCCATTGCTTTTTAACAAACGGAATCCTAGTCATTACATGGGGACCCGAGAGGGTCTGCACTCAAGCTTCATCTAATGCAGCGGTTCTCAACCTGTGGGTCGCGACCCCTTTGGGGGTCGAACGACCCTTTCACAGGGGTCGCCTAAGACCATCGGAAAACATATAATTACATGTTGTTTTTGTGATTAATCACTATGCTTTAATTATGTTCAATTTGTAGCAATGAAAATACATCCTGCATGTCAGATATTTACATTACGATTCATAACAGTAGCAAAATTACAGTTATGAAGTAGCAACGAAAATAATTTTATGGTTGGGGGTCACCACAACATGAGGAACTGTATTAAAGGGTTGCGGCATTAGGAAGGTTGAGAACCACTGATCTAATGGGAAATATCTCCCTTGTCATTTGTAATCATTGGGGGCGGGGGAATAACTTTTCATCGGCGTCATCATACTTTTCATGATTTGTTACTTTCCTGGTCATTGCTCAGCTGGCACGCCAGCTCCCCTCTGGCGACGCCTTGCTCAGCCGGGACTGCTGGGAAGTGCAACACCTGCCCAGTCCCTCATTTAAAAAGTGGCCAAAACTAAAAGGAGTCGCAGCCCACAGCACAGCAGGAAGCTGCACTTGCTGAGGTGACAGCCTGCTAACCCGGCCTTTGCCACCTGAGGAAGGTGACCCTCCTCGCCCCATGGGAGGTCCCTGTCACCACCCTTCCTCCCCCACACGCAGGGCAGCCAGTTCTGCCCCCTCCCACCCATCAGGAGTGTGAGGAAGGGAAGGGGTCAAGGTTGTAAACATCATTCACATTCTCGCAGTTGAGTAACAGCTTATAAATAGCTCTTCTGTTTCGATCAACTGTACTTACATTATCCAAAGGGGAAAGAACATCTTTTGCCTCTTTGAAGTAGGTGAATATTTTATTGGGGTTAAAAGCAAATACACAAGCACACCTTCTGGTTGGTTACTCTGGAACTTCAGTTTTCCATGCAGGGTAATTGTTGTGGGCGCCCAGAGAGAATAGCCCAGGAGGGGGTGTCACCAGGAATCTTCATCCGGTGGGAGGGCACCGCGGACATGCGACAGGCCCGGTGAGTCATGCTGTGGCCATACTTTTTCTCCTGCTGCTTTGCCGCAAGAGGAAGGAGGAGCGGTGAGGTCGAGGTAATTTTGTAGAACTGATGCCTCCTGTGGTTCTGAGAAAGCCAAATATATCATATAAACCATTTCCCTGTGCACGGCAGCATGGGTGGCAGGCCTGGCAGGGCCCCAGCTCGCAACCCAAGCCAGGGCCCTGGCTGCGTTTTTAAAACGGCTTTCCCCGGAGCCTCTTAGAATTTGCTTTGACCCAAGGGCCCATGTCTCCTGAAGAGAACACCGGTCGTTTTTAAACGTGAATTGTAGAACGGCGTCCGTCTTGTTTCCTTCCTTACCCCACCCTTCTCTCGAGGAGCCTCCTGTTACCTTTCCTCTTGCTCCTTTTGACGTCTGATCAGGCAGCCTTTCTAGAAACCCTTACTCAGAATCCTTCTCTCCTTTGTCCAAACTCCCCCCAAAAGTGAACTCCCGAGAAAGAGCTGAGTTTGCCCTGAGTCTTGTCCAGCAGGATGCATGCAGGGTTTAAAGGGAAGGGAGAACTCTCCAATCTCCAGTCTTGTGTTACCTGCCATTATTTCTTATGTATTAGGTTGTGTGTGTGTGTGTGTGTGTGTGTGTGTGTGTGTGTGTGTATACGTGTGTACCCTTCCTCCTCTATTCCGCTGGAAAATTAAAAGTATTTTAGATCCACATCAAATGGCTCCCTCTCCAAGAAGTTATTTCCACCTCTCCCAGGACAAAGGAGTCTCCCGCTGTGGGAACACCCATTTTACCTGTGTTTACAGATTGACAGTTGCTGACCCATGAACATATCCACCCATATCTAGGTGCCCTTCAGTGGATGGTGACCTCCCCAAGTGCAGCCATCACGGTGCTCCCATCCCCCTCACCCAGGGCCTGAACCTGAGGGGGATTCTACTGCACAAATGCCAAGTTAAAGGAACCCCTGTTGCCGAAATCGGTTTGGCTCAGTGGATAGAGCGTCGGCCTGCAGACTGAAAGGTCCCAGGTTCGATTCCGGTCAAGGGCATGTACCTGGGTTGCGGGCACATCCCCAGTGGGAGGTGTGCAGGAGGCAGCTGATCGATGTTTCTCTCTCATCGATGTTTCTAACTCTCTATCTCTCTCCCTTCCTCTCTGTAAAAAATCAATAAAAAATATATTTAAAAAAAAAAAAATTGGATTATTTTCCTGGCATTTCACGTAATCGATATGCAGGAACCCCTGCCGGCCACAGGTGTTCAGAAGCCACTCTGGGTGTTGAGTTGTAACTCCGATAAGCAGATAAGGGCCACAGCTTTCTCTGTCCAAGGAGTCCACGGGGCCAGATCAGGTCCTTCTGCCATAGCATGTTCTGGGCTGTGTTTCAGCTCCTGTCCCTTTCCTCATTAGTATAGCAGTGACCGGTCATCAAAACGTAGCTTATGTTTTGAATGTAGAAGGCCAGTGTTCCATTGACAGTGGTCAGCTTACAGGGGGAAATGAGGATAATGTGACCTAGCCAGTGTGTGGCACACATCCTTTCCACTTCTGAGTTCTGTCATAGAATTTGCAGAACACGTCTCGGAAGTTTCACTGCTCATTTTCATTGATAGACATTATGAAATAAGGCGGTTGAAGGAATTATGGGAGACCGTCGATCATTTATTGTGCTATACTCTAGACCAGCCGTGGGCAAACTACGGCCCGCAGGCTGGATCCGGCCCGTTTGAAATGAATAAAACTAAAAAAAAAAAAAAAAGACCGTACCCTTTTATGTAATGATATCTACTTTGAATTTATATTAGTTCACACAAACACTCCATCCATGCTTTTGTTCCGGCCCTCCGGTCCAGTTTAAGAACCCATTGTGGC
Source organism: Myotis myotis (assembly GCF_014108235.1). NCBI lineage: Eukaryota > Metazoa > Chordata > Mammalia > Chiroptera > Vespertilionidae > Myotis > Myotis myotis. The sequence goes on along the minus strand of NW_023416313.1, from coordinate 175,026,219 downwards.
CCTCGAGTCAAAAAGTTTGCCCACCCCTGGCATAGACCCTGCTCGGCGCTTTACGTATGTCATTTTATTTAATCCTTATAACAGTTCTATACAGTGGGTCTCATTTCTCCCATTTTTCAAATGAGGAAAGAGAAGCAGAAGTGGTGCAGTGAGCGTAGGTAACTTCTCCCCACTTCGCTTAGTCTGTCGGTGGCGAAGCTGAAGCTTGAATCCAGGTCGATCAATAGCAAAATCTTTGTTCACTGTGTTCTGCCGCATTTGATGTGAGGACTATATATGGGAAGTGAGTGGCAGTTGTTTTTTTAACTCCAGGAGAAAATAAACGACCCTAATAATTGCGTGTTTTCCACCAGCAGGGAAGCAAAGGGGCCTACCGGTACCACTGGCAGAGCCACAACGTCAAGCACAGCGGCGTGGACGACATGGTCCTTCTCTCCAAGATCACAGAGAACGCCATCGTGGAGAACCTGAAGAAGAGATACATGGACGACTACATTTTTGTATCCTTCATTGGTTCCTTTGGACATTTCTAAACGCGGTGACAGTGTCCACAGGAAAACGTGGCTTTAGTCCTGGTGTAAGAAGACCCATCTGGTCCTGGCCAGTGTGGCTCCGTGGTTAGAGTGTCTGCCCACACACTGAAGGGTCGAGGATTTAATTCCTGGTCAAGGGCACATACCTGGGTTGCAGGTTCAATCCCCAGCCCTGGGTCGGGGTGCCTGTGGGTGGCAACCAATCCATGTGTCTCTCTCACATCCATGTGTCTCTCTCCCCACCTACCCTTGGGCCTCCCTCCCTCCCTTCCGCTCTCTCTAACAAAATCAATGGAAAAAATATCCCCGGGTAAGGATTAACAACAACAAAAAAGAAGATTCATCTGAAGGCCCTGTGCTCACGTCATTTTCACCCTTTCAGAATGTGGTTGTGTACTTTTTTGTCCCTTGGTTCAGGCTGTGGGAAGGGCAACGATGATGCTGGATTATTTTCCTGGCATTTCACGTAATCGATATGCAGCCAGTAGCCATCTATTTTAATCCATGGCACTGTGTCTTTGACGTCCTCTAGCCACGCACATGGTGTCTCCCACCCCTGGTGGTCCAGAGAAAGTCCTGACCTGCAGAGAATTCTGTCAATCGCGCTCCCTAACTGCAAAGCAGTTAAGTCTCAACTTAAAGAGTTTAGAAACGATTGCTCCATGCAAAAAATGTGCAATTTGGTCAGTTTTTCTGCATCCTTATGTTTACTAAAGGAAACCTGAGAAGTGAGGATAAGCTATTGAAATGCCTGGCATTCCTGAGTTGTCCTTTACGTTTCGATTTTAGCTTGCCAGATGCCTGTTTCAAAAATATTCTTAACATTTATTTCAGAGAGGAAGGGAGAGGGCGAGAGAGATAGAAACATCAATAATCAGAGAGTATCATTGATCGGCTGCCTCCTGCTAGCCCCGCCCCCCCCCGGCCCCACCCCTGTTGGGGATCGAACCCGAGACCTGGGCATGTGCCCTGACGGGGACTTGAACCCTGACCTCCTGGTTCATAGATCAATGTTCAACCACTGAGCACACCAGCCGGGCTGCCAGATGCCATTTTTTATGGGACTTCTAAAAATTCAGAATGGAAATTTGATTCAAATGCGTGTTGACTACATTATAAACAGAGAACTGTGATACTTAAATTCTTACAGGATTCAGGAGTTGTGTTTGGTGCAGCTAGGTAAAGCTCTCTTCGTGGAATGATTGCAGCGTTGGTCACAGACATGTGGAGATTTGTGTAAAATCTGTTGGTAGCGCCAGCAAGTTTAACTTTGCTGTTGGCGCCTTTGAAGGGATGGTGTTGTGGAGGACCGTGACAGGTGGAGTCTTTGCAACCCTCGTAATGCACCTTTCAGATTTTAACCCCCAAAGCATGGGGAGAGTAGTTTTCACACCAGTAGCTTCTGCTTATTATTCACGCTGCTCATTTGACTGTTGGTTAGAAGCACCCGTACCTACGCAGCAATACTTGTGCAGGGACTGCCTGTCTCAACATTAGGAAAGTTCAATGCACCTGGTATGTATCGAGTGATACGTTATTCTGAGGCACTTGGATGGTTCTTCCCAATGCTGTGCTGTTTCTTATTTACCATAAGAGGTTTTTTTGTGTTGTTTTTTTGTTTTACCGAATATCTGGGTAGTTAAATCCCTAAACCCTTGCTTTTAAGTGTGAACAGCTATATTTGGATTTGTCAGCTGTATTGATCAGGGGTGGCAGCTACCGTCTGCAGACAAGATCCTGCTCACTGCCCATTTTATAACCAATGTTTTATTGGAACCCAGCCGTTCTCCGTTGTTTTATTCTTGTCTGTGGCTGCTTTCATGCTACAATGGCAGAGCTGAGTGGTTGCAACAGATCATCTGACCCCGAGGCCTAAATTAATTACTTTTGTGGCCCTTTACAGAAAAATCTTTGCTGACTCCTAGACACCTATGCAGAACTGCCTTTAATTTAATTGGATGGAAGCAGTTGTATTCAGCTGTAAGATTTCATTTTATTTGCTCAAAATTATTGAAATATGCTCACTTTTTCTGGACATATCATCATCAAAATATTTAAATCCCTTTTATGTGCAAGATCCGTGGCCCATGGAAACTGGCAGGGGGTAGACTAGAAAAAGGTGCAGGAAGCGGATCTGGGCTGCCTGACTTTGAACCTTACTCTGCTTGGGCCTGGTGACCGTAGGACCTTTTGTCATCTGTGTGTCTTGATTTCCTTGCCTGTAAAGTGGGAATGACAATAAAATCTCCCGCATGAGCTGTTGCAAGGTTAAATGAAATGATGAATGCAGTAAGTACACAATAAGCATTCGTTAGTATTATCATAGGCTAAGGCAAGTGAGTAAGCTCCTCCCATATTTCTGAGTTATATTCCAAAAATTCGATTGTAAAGATGCTTATTGGAAATTGAAATGCTTGTTATCCTGAAAAACTTTTAAATGGAGGATTGGGTTATTGACAAGCCTATAAAAGGCTAAGTTCCACAGAATGTAGTTGAACAAATTATTTATTGGAATGTTCTTAGAATGCAGGCTCCACTTCTTACATTATTGACATAGAACATGGATTTTGATAAGCTGGATAAGAAAAGAAAAAGGTGGTGTCAGTGGTTATCAGCAGGCAACCCAGCCATCCTCATTTCTCCCCACCAGGATCGTTTATTCCTAAAACACCAGGATCGTTTATTCTTAAAACACCAGAGATTCGTTGAGGACAAGGACTGTCTCTTGTAGACTTTTTTAAAAAAACAACGTTTAAAAAACCCTTTAAAGTAATACATTTCATTTAACATGACTTGTAAAATGGAGTCCAGCAGAAAGGAGAACACTAAAATCACCCAAAATCCCACCATATAGGGTTAGTGTCTATATAACCCCTTGCTTTATATTTTTCAACTTATCCACATATAGGCATGTGTTTATGTGTGCTTTCTTGTTAATTCTAACAGAAATGGGATCCTCTTGCATTGTGTGTTTTAGTTTCCTGCATAATTCTTGGCATGGTGCATCATATTACGTGTTCATTGAAAATTTGTTGACAATTAAGACTTGCTTTTTATATTCAGACAGCAGAATTTTTAAGTGACTCACACAGAGGGGGCTGATTACTTGCCTCTGAATTAATGCCTTTGAATCAATGACTGACTAATCGTGTACTTTACCAAGGAAGTGAGTTAGTTGACCACTAATGACTTCGTGTCTTAGAAATCTGCCCACTCGATAAATGAGAAACTCAGCATCCATGTGCTTTCATCAGTAGCACAGGGCAGCTCTCAGCTTTGAGAAAGCTTGATGGGTCTGTTGGATGTTTACGAAAATAATGCCAAGGGTGGAGCTGCAAATCTTTTCCTCTGATAAGTGATAAAAGCCTTCTTTATCAGTTCAGTGCTAAAGGAATATTATTATGATAGAGTAGCATTATATTTTTTAGAGTAGCATTATTTTAAGTCAAAAGTGTTTTCCCCCCTCTCTCTCCTAAGCTTAGTAGTTAAGGGAAGAAGAGATTCAATTTCACATGAAATTATAACATTGCTCATTTGACCTCTTCTACATTTAATACCAGCACATTGTCTTGTTTTGAAGGTCAGCATTTGGAACAATCCGTTATTAATGCATTCAGCCTGAATGCTCTATTTTTTCTACATCAGAAAAATATCTACTTAGAAAATGCTACCACGGTTTACCAATACACACACACACACACACACACACACAATTTTCAGCTATTTATCCTAAGACAAGGAAGGTTTGATTAACCATCCATTTTTCCTGGATGTTGCCACACTCCTTACAATTCCACTCGAAAATCTCTGAGGAAAACATTGCAGTATTTGCGCTTATGCCTGGCATCATTTGTAGCCACTTGGCTGACGACAACGGTTCTATGCAAAAGCACTCCCTGCCCATTTGATCCAGCTTTCTCCAAACTTGTTTTCGCTCAAAGACCACACTCAAGTGTGTTTGGCATCTTCAGCCCTTGAATTAGGGGGTGAGATGTTTGTGCCAGACCAACCGGAGCTGAAGGCAGTGCAGTTGTTCTGAATGAGGTTTGGTCCTTGGCAGTCAGTCACGTTGGGGGTGGGGGCACCACACTGCAGTGAGGAAGGTTGGTCTGGCGGCTGGAGCCAGGGCTCAAGTTCCAGCTTGACCTTCTCCACATATGTCTTCAGGCAAGTTGGCCTCGGCTCCCCCCCCCCCCCCGCCCGCCCCCCCTCCTTAGAGATAAAAACAGGGAAATCCATTAGGTTGGTGTGGGTGGTTTGGGGGAATTCGTTGGTTATTGGAATTTTTTCTTAAGTTAAACTTTATCTTTGTTTAATAAGACCATTAAAAACAAACTTACAGAAGCTTCACTACCATCACATTTCATAAAAGAAAGAATATTTTTAACACTCCCAAAATAGAAAGGAAATAATTGAAGAATAAAGGACAGTCTTTTACATTGAATAAATTGAGCTTTATGAAAAATTCAGGGCATTGTTTCTTTGTCATTCTTGCTGCAGATCACTGTAAACTCAAAGATCCCCAACAAGCATTTGAGAACCAAGATCCACTGGGTCCTTTCATCTTGCGAAGTCTATTAAATAAGATGGCATTTATGTTACAGATTTCTGGGTTTTTGTTTGTTTGGTTTGTTGGTGGGGGTTTTTTTTGTTTGTTTTTGGTTTGGTTTTGTATCATAGCCTGGTAGCCCCATACATTTTCAGAATTAACCTTGGGCCACACCTTCATTGCTAAAGATTATGTGGTAGAGACAATGATGGAAACGGCTTTTTCCAAAGGCACACCTGAATTATGTAGTAGGGAGTGGGAGGGAGTATTTGAGTCTAGAGAAGGGACCCAACTCAGTAGGAGGCCCGTGTGCTCAGGGAAGTGCTGAGGTGTCTGCAGACCCAGCCAGGTGGAAAAAAGGCGGGCAGTTAGATAAACAATGAGGCCAAACTCTCACCTAAAATAACTAAAATATGTTTGTTTCCTTTAAATCCAAGTTAAATTCTCTTGTCTCAATTCTTCTGTTTCAAACTAAACTTTATTTTCCGGGACTCCTCCTAAATAATACGGCAGCCCCATTATTTATGGGAAATTTAGGAGTCAGCTACAATTTTCCCTCTTTCAACCTCAGTCATTGATTGATTCAGGCTTGGCCGAGTCATCTGAAAGAAGTTTTTTTCTCTGAGTGTCTCCTTCCCAGGCCTTAATCAGAATTTATGTAGCTGACTGAGTCAAGACTCTACAATATATCTCTTTAAATAGCAGGTTATTCACAGTAAAAAATGTTGGCTCCTATAGAAGCTCTATGCAACCCAACCCATATGTATTTGATAACCAAGGGCTCGGTGGGCGGGAAGGGATTGCTGAGCAGGTGCTTTCTTTGGCTTATGTCCTTGGGTAGCTCTTTCTTCTTCGCATGCAGTGACCAGTTTGTCCAGGACAGGTGGCAGTCACGGCATTCCCCATCACAACCAAGGGAAGGAGCACCCTTCTCCATGGAAACGCCATACCTGCCCAAGTTCGTTTTCACCTGCAGATAAATGTAGCCAGACATCCTCTTCTTCTGAAACGAGGATGGTCATAGCAGGGCTCTATTTCTTGAAAATTGTAAGAATTGCTATATTTTGAGAATCAGAATGAGGGCCAAGCCTCATTTATTCAGTTTTGATTTGGTCCCTACCATGTGGTAAAGATACAGAAAAAAGTCAACAGCTCAGCCAACTTAGCTCAATGGTTGAGCCTCAGCCTATGAGCCAGGAGCTCATGGTTCGATTCCCAGTCAGGGCACATGCCTGGATTGTGGGCTTGATCCCCAGTGTGGGACATGCAGGAGGCAGCCGATCAATGATTTTCTCTTCATTGATGTTTCTATCTCTCCTTCTCCCTTCCTCTCTGAAATCAATAAAAATATATTTTTAAAAAATCAACGAAGAGAGATAGAGTTTTTAGTACTCAAAGAATCACAGAATCTAATTTATGAGGGACCATAGGCTCTCGAACACCTCTCAGTCCAGCAGGAGATCCTTGTGCTGCCAATTTAGGGTTGCCAGTAAAATACAGGATGCCTGATTAAGCTTGAATTTCAGATAAATAAGTACCTTTTTAGTAGAAGTATGTCTCAGATATTGCTTGGAGCATACGTATTGGGATATATATGCATAAATTATTTATTGTTTATCTGAACTTCAAATTTACCTGGGCATTTTTTATTTTATTTCCTAAATCTGTCAACTCTACCAATAATAATATCAATAATAATAATAGCGACAATGCCTGCTAATCTTAGAAAGGCAATATAGCTTGTTGATTAAGAATGGGAACTCTAGCCCAGCTAGCATGACTTGGTGGTTGAGTGTTGACCTGTGAACCAGGAGATTGCGGTTCGATTCCCTGTCAGGGCACATGCCCAGGTTGCGGGCTTCTCCCCTGTGCAGGGAGAAGCCAATCAATGATTCTCTCTCATCATTGATGTTTCTAGCTCTCTCTTCCTCTCCCTTCCTCTCTGAAATCAATTTAAAAAATGTAGTTTTTTTTTTTTAAAAAAAGAGTGTAAACTCTAGAACCAGGTTGCCTGGGTTTGGAGCATAGCTTTGCTACTCACTAGCTTGTGACTTTGAGCAAGTTCTAAAGTTTCTCTATGCCTGGGTTTCTTCATAGCAAAATAGGATTAAAGTAGTAACAGAGTTGTGATTAGGAGCTTATATTAGTACCATATAATGTGTATGTGTTTGATCAGTGTTATTAACATTTAGTCTACAGCATTATAGACATTTCTTATCCGATTAATAATTTTAATAATAAATTTATCTGTTCTGAATTTTTGCCTAAAAAGAAGTAGGCCATTAATCAATCTATCGGTGGCCTCATCTGGCGTTGGCACTTGAAATTACATTTGCTCATGTCCCTCCTTCTGTGACTCTGGCGACTTTTAGTTCTGATTCACTGTCTCATTCTCGTTTTATCTTAGTGCCATGGACTGCCCCCACTGGTTCCATCTGGGTGTGCTTTTCAAACCACCCCATCTTCTGTACTGTCATTTCAAGTTCAACCCTTTCAGGTCAGAGATCTTTCTGGTCAGTGAAAAAGGAAGCAAAATTGCAACCGAATCATTCTGCATTCCTGCCTTTGTGTATAAATATTAATTTTTAAATATTGTATGATTTATCCAACTTTTGGCTTATTTGTGTTCAATAATAGTACCAAAGCTGCATCTCAGAGGTGTTAACATGTGACAAAACATGCATCTTGAAGTATATGAATTAAGGAAATTGCATCTACAATGCCAGACATGATGCTAAGCATTTTGTAACATCGAATTCTCAAAACAGCCCTATTGAGTAGGTCCTATTTTACCCCACCATCCATTAACTGCAGCTTACAGATATGACTTACCCAAGGTCAGGAAGAACTGGACTTGGGGAATGAGGCCATCTGACCAGAGTTACCGCACTGCTCTATTAGACACCTGGATCCTAACATAAATGTAAATTTATAAATGTTTCTTTAGGGGAAGAAATCTCATAGGTTTATATCTTCAACTGCAAAATTTCTAAACAGTGGGAAATCATTGATTAAAAGAAACAATTTTGAGTATGTGTGTGGTTTAGAGTTTTTTCAATGTTTTCTTTTTTTATGATTTTTTTCCTCTGTGAGGGCAGGGACTTTTGTCCAGTGTGTGTATTTTGTTCACTGCTGTATCCCCAGCATCTAGAACAGCGCCTGGCATGTTGTAGACACCCAGTTCAAACTAGTTGATTGCTGAATGAATACATGAAAATGTCTTTTTGTTACAATAACACTTGATTAAGAATGTGTCGTAGAAAAGAATTAAGACAATATGAACACGTTCTCTGCTGAGAGGACTTCCTGGATTCCCCATGCAGAAAAAACACCTCCTTCCCCTCAGCCTGATCTGTATGGGTTTGTAATTGTCTGCTCTGAATAATATAGATACAGCTCAGTTCCCTAAGCTTTGAAAGAGCTCATCTTGTATCCCTCTGTCTGTTAAATGAGTGCATGAATACATTCTTAGTATCCCTAATAGATAAGAAAGGTCCCAGGGAAAAATAATGTCATTTGAAAAGAGGAATGATAACTGCTCTTTCACTCCTTGGTCATTTCTGTTTTGTTTTGTTTGTTTTTTTCTAGTTGTGTGTCACCAGTCTTAAAGGAATAAGCTTCCATTCATTTACTATTTCTTCTTGTAGCACCTTGGTAATTAAGTTCATTCCTCTTCCTGGAGAGGAACAAAGTCTGAGCTAGCTGGTAATTGCCTTTGTCTTTATTTGTAATCTTTTAGAAAACAAGTACACAAGCTCTTCCTTGAACAATCGTGAATTTTTTATAACACCTGGTTACTTAATTTAAAAAACATGTGTAACTATGAAGATTAACAATGGACCTTAACTGGATATAAATTCAGACATATATAGGATCCGTCTTAATCTCAGTCAACCCTTTCAAGCAGATGCCATATTTTGGGGATAAGGAAATTGAAATGTACCAAGGAGCGGTAAGTTACGTGCCACGGGAATTACTGCAGTGTTTTTGGCTTCTTTGATGCTGGGTAGTTTTTCTTGATGTTGGCAATGCATTTGCATTTCCTTAATATGAGTTATTATTGGGAAAACTCAAGTAGGTGACATGTTTGATTTTTCTTTTTTTAAAAAATATGTTTTTATTGATTTTAGAGAGAGAAGAGGGAGAGGGAGAGAGAAACATCAATTGGCTGCCTCCTGTGCATCCCCCACTGGGGATCAAGCAGGCCCGAAACCCGGCCATGTGCCCTGACTGGGAATCACAACCGAGACCTCTCGGTGCACGGATTGACGCTCAGTCCATTGAGCCACACCAGCCAGGGCCATTGTTTGATTTTTTAATGTTGTGCTAATCTTCCAAGTGCAGCTCAAGAAAGCATAGGACTATCTAACATTGGAGCATTATATATAAAATTAGTTAAATGGGATGCAAGACCTACAGGTTGGGGGACCTTCCTCTTTCCACACATGCCACAAAATTCTAAAACTAAACAACCAGTAATGGGTAAAAAATAAATTGGGCGATGGGGATCATTCTGTCTGAATCAGACCCTGAAACTGTGGCTATGACTGGAACATGAAAAATGAATCTTTTATTACTTCATTTATTAATGTGACTTCGGTCCCAGTTCAGACACAGCTCCATAGCCAATTCAGTTGTGTGACAAAAAATGGAAACTGTAATCCTCATCAGTGTGTCTCCTTACATGGTTCATCACTTCCCCAGGCCTCCCTATCTCTGCATCCTTTCCCCTTCGCTCTTTCCTTTGCAGCAGAAGCACAAGAGCAATCATTAGTCCTGACCCCTGGAAAACAAACAAAAGAGAGCCCACACAGATTCATCAGTTGAAGTGGAAGGCAATTTACCCAGAGCAAGAGCTCACCCCATTGTTGCCAGATGAATGGTGCTGGTCGCTAGAGCCGAAGGAGGCTGCCACGCGAAAGACCTTTGATAATGCTGCCTTTATGGGAGCCCAGCACAAGGGGCACACTGTCAACAGAGGCTGGGCCCTGCCCTGGCGCCCTGATCTGCAGGCCCGGAGCAGCAGGCGCGGGCTGGCCTGGCATTCTCAATGACGGCAGGGGCGGGGTAGGTGCAAGTGCTGTGCGTTGGTGGGGTTTCTTTCCAGTTCTCTGAAAAGCGTCGCTATGAGTCCCTTTTAGACCATTCATCTTTTGAAGAGTTCTCCTTAAAGGAATGCCCTAGAATTTTAAAAATACATATTTATTTTTAACTGCTAATGATAACCGCGTGCTGTAAAATCGGTATTTACTGAGTGCCAGGTGTTATGTTACACTTGTGACAAATAATACAACAGCCCTGGATGCTGGCTGTGTATTGTTCTCTGTACCCATTTCACAGATGAGGAAACTGAGGCTTAGAGAGGTTAAGTACTCAAATCTGCTGACTGTTGGAGCTGAAGTCAGATCCTAATGACTTTCAGGGGAGGAAAGAACCAGGTAGAGGAAATACCTACCTGATAATTCTCATAGGTAGCTGAGAGGTTCCGTGAGACCATAGATTGGAAACCATCTTGAAAAACAATCACTTGCTAAGGACAAGTATAACTAGTGAATCAGCTTTCAAGCCTTATTGGACAATGACTTGCCCACACCTTTCCCTCCATACCACAGCTTTCTCTCCACTCCATTTCCTTCTATTTTCCTCTTTTCTTTCTTATAATCAATTTCCCTGTTTTCAAAGAGGTATTAAAAATAATCCTGCATAAGCAATCGAGGCTTGAAGGCCATTTTAAGACAATATCCTGAGGTTTATCCATGCATCCCCTTCTGACTGTAAGGTGATGGCAGGGATGTACTCTTGTTCCTGTTTGGAGTTGTTCAGTCAACAAGTCCCAGGAATAGCCTCCGACCCTCACTGGGCAGTTCCCCTTGGGAGCCTCCTGCTCACAATATGAGGGAAAGCGTGGGCACTGGATCCACCAGTTCCAAACATGTGTGCAGGCAGCAAGCACCCTCTTTTCATCCCCTCTCATCACTCAGTTCTGATCTACCAGAGCTTGCAATGAATGGCAATTTCTGGGCCAGGCCACCTTTTCTATTAGTAAGTCATTGTATAATAAGGCCCAAAGCTGGGTTGGTAAATGATACTGTACCTTTGCATAAGACTCTACTTTTTCAAATTCCATCCCCATCCATCATCTCAGTTACCCTGTGACATTTGTAGCATCGGCATTAGTATCCCCACTTGAGAGATGGGCACCAGGGAAGGGAAAGACACAATCTACGCCTTCTCACTGGTTCTGGTATTGTTTTCACTTTTTTCTGTTAGACTAGAGGCCCAGTGCATGAAATTCCTGCACATGTAGGGTCCCTAGGCCTGGCCAGCGATCAGGGCTGATCAGGGCTTTCTGGCTGCTGGTCAGAGCCTTCCTTCGTTCCACCCCACCCTCTAGTGGTCAGCACACGTCATAGCGAGCGATCAAACTCCCGGTCTCCCAGTCGAACTCCTGAGGGGACACTTTGCATATTAGCCTTTTAGATGATAGATAGATAGATAGATAGATAGATAGATAGATAGATAGATAGATAGCCTTAAACTGAAGGAGTGCTTTTTCTCCAGCTTTACACCACATGAAGTATTTTTCTTTTTAGCATTTTTCTTTTGAGTGAATGGTGAAGGTGGGTGCCAAGAAATTGAAGAAAGCAGGGCTGCAGTTGTCCTGACTCAGTGAATGTATTGGTGAATTTATATTTATGCAGAGCTAAGATTCCCCATGAAACTAAAACCCAGGGGAATATCCTAGTGTGCCAGGATTTTTTTTCCCCTACTGAGATGAAAACAAACTGACCAAACCAGTTGATCACTTTAAAGAACCACACCTCTTGTTCTCTTCTTATGGAAAATTTTGGTTTTCTCCTCATTCATAGCCATCTCCAATTTGCCCCTTAGAAAAAAAATTGTGTAGGAATTTAGAATCCTAGTAAAATCAAGCCCGGGTTTTTAGTAGGCTTGTTGCCCCAGGGCCTTTAGAAATGTGTAGCAGTGGAACATCACTTGTGGAGGCCTGTTAGGGTAGAAGGGCGTGTGGTGGAGTATCTGAAGGCATAGGGCATGTCTGAAGGCTGAGTCACTCAAATACCTACAGAAGAGCACCTCCAGATTCCACCTTCATTTTGTTAGGTGTAACTCCTCGTGACCTAGACAATTTTATGAATTCTTGTGTTTTGTAACCTATAAGATATAATTATAAACGTTAGAACTATATAGCGGTATAAGCCAAGGCCAAGAAAAAAGAAATATAATGTGTTGCTTTATCTGACCATGGTTTGGTTTCGTTTTGTTTTGCTTTTCTAGGCACAGTACGAAAACCCACCCCACATCTATGCTCTTGCAGATAATATGTACAGAAACATGATCATTGACAGAGAGAACCAGTGTGTCATCATCAGGTACGGACAGAGCCTTCTTCGGGGTAGAGGACGTGAGGTCATGCTGTAGTTAGGGCTTCTACCGAGAAGCAGTGCTTTCGCAACAGCTGCTGGCGTAGCTGAGTAACAGTCACGCTGCCGGCTGTGTCTTGGTTCATTTTCTAATTCCAAATCATAAAAGCTTTTGCGCTTCTGTGGGGTTGGGCTGCTTTTTTAAAAATTTTATACCCCGTCACGTATGACATTAAGGCTTTAGGGCACAAGGTGTAGCCAGATCTTTCATTGATCATCACTGGGGCCTTGGACTAAACATTGTAAAACTCCTTCCCTCCCGTTTGATCATGCTGTGGCTTGACTCTAAGTTGAAGATCCTTTATGTCACAAGCTTCACTGTTCTGTCAGCTAGAGTCCTGTTCTCCAGGTCCCTTTTTTTTCTTCTCCCAGTAATTTAGTTCAAGTTTGAACTTTTTGGTGTCCTTTGTCATTTGCTTTTAATTTTCTGTGGGCATTAGTGGTAAATGCCAGCATTACCCATCTGTCTGTAGCTACATGTCAAAATCCTTTTAACCTGACCTAACTCTGGGTCTTTGCTGGGTTTAAGTGCCTTTACAATTTTGTTTACTATTGTGAACATTTGCAAACACAGAGAAAAAGTAAGCATCCATATTCCCATCGCTGAGAACTTGACAGTTGTTAACATGTTGTCATATTTGCATTCATCTTTTTTAGTTCTTTAATTTTCTTATCTGAAGCACTTCTGAAAAATTTTTTATTAGGGATATTTGCAGACATATACAAAATTTAAAAAGAGTATTATAATAAGCGCCTGTGTGTCTCTCATCCAGCTTGTACATACAGCCAGTCCTATTTCCCCTAACCCTTCCATCCTGCTTCCACTTGGTCATTTAAAGCAAATCCTGGGTAGCAAATCATTATTTGTCAATAATGTATTATGCACCTCTCAAAGATAATTTATGTCACTCCTAAAAAATGAATAATTCTTTTAACATCACCCTATATTATCAGTTCTATTCCATGACTGTGTTGTAAATTTTGTTAATAGTTTGTTTTTATTTGGGTTCCAAACAAAGCTCACACATTGCCCTTGACTGCTATGCTTCTTAAGTCTCCTCTTTTTTTTTCCTTCTTTTTCTTTTGTTTTCTTGGCATTTATTTGTTAAAGAAAAAACTCTTTTGTCTTGCAGAATTTTCTGTAGTGTGGGATTAGCTGATTGTATATGGTTCCCTCTTTCTCCTGTAAATTGGTGTCTATAGCTAAAAGCTTGATCAAGTTCAGATTCAATTCTTTGGCAAAAAAAAAAAAAAATGCTTCATCAGTGATGCTCTGCACTCAGGAATTTTATTGGTGAATAATGCCTGTGGGATTGCTGGTGGGTCCATCCATTAGAAATTCTTATTATACTGTCATTCTTTAATAGTTAAAAAATCGTTATTTTCCCCCCAAAAATCATTATTTTCTATTCTTTCTTTCACATTTATTTATTAGGTTAACTTAAAATACAATCTATTGGGGAGAACTAGATAAAGAGTTTGATTTGTTGTCTTGACCAATTTTTCAAAGCAATGAGTTGATGCCCTAGCAACCTCCCGAGGTGATACGTTTTGGTTTTCAGTATCATTCCAAACCAGTGGATTTTAAATGTATTATCTGTTTAAACACTGCAGTTTTCCTGTCAGGCTCAAAAGGTCCTAACTTTGACCTTGGGAGCCCTTTATATTGGCTCCCATGTCCTCTTGAAATGAGGTCGTCTTTGGTAGCTTTCTTGTTTAAGATGTTCCAGACTCATCTTATACATTTCCTGCCAAGCCCCGGATCAGCCGCTTCACCAGAAACCCCCGGCTCATTTTAATGGGCAATGATACGCAAACACCACCAGCCTAGCCACTGAGTGCTCACTGCCATATGTTGTCAGGGCTACTAGTTCTCTTCAAAGGACAAAGGAATACGAATTTTTTTAAGGAAAAAAGATGGAGCCTAAGCTCACACTGGTAATTTTCAGTTCATTTTAAGATTGTAGGATTTTTATAGTTGTATCTCGTTTCTCTTAATGCTGAAAAATTTGGTTCCTACTGACATTATCACAATTATTTGGTTTATACTATGTGTATAAATGTAAATATAAATACAAAAGAAATAAATCTGTGACTATATAGTTATATATAAATATATAAACATATATAAGGGGATAAAGCAAATGAGTGATTTTGTTAATGATTCAAAATAACAGTACCAATGTTATTAATAGCAATACTGGGTTAACTCTAAAATTTCTTTGTTGTTCTTTTTGTCCTTGGCATGTGCGGTCAAAATACTGGGTTTTAAGAGCCACTTAAAATAATCCTTTTCTGTGTCATTAACATTCCAACTTACAGTTAAGTCCATTTAATTTCATATTGAATTTTAGGGGTTTAACATTTTAAAATTTTAAATTGTATAAAATATTTACGTGGTTCCAAAGTCAAAAATATAAAACAAAGAACACTGAAGTGTTTTCAAGGTAAATACAGACTTCATGATATTTTACTTCTAAATATTTCCATACACATCTCTGGAAAATAACCTTTTTTTCCCTTAGCCCCAGGACCAGTATCACAACTAAATAATTAATAAAAATTTAGTATCATCTAAAAATAAGCAGTGCACATTCAGATTTCACTAATTTTTGCAAGCACGCCTTTCCTGCTGATTTATGTAAATCAAGGAACAGTGTTTCATTTGCATATGTCTTTCACTTTTTTATTTATATTCTATCACAGTTCCCCTAGTACCATCATGGCTTTTTTTTTTTTTTTTTTTTTTAATGACATTGACTTGGTGAAGACACCAACCCAATTTTCCTATGGACACCTTTTAGATAACTGTTTCTTCCTAATCTCATTACACTAATTCCTCCAGCTGAATTCTCAGTGAATTGCAAGGTAGATCTAAATACTTAATTAGATGCAGGTTAAGTCCTTTTGGAAGGACTACGTGAGTGATGATGAGTTGGGCTGCTTAACAGGAAATGCTTCCGTTTGACTCCAAGTGGAGGTCTCTGGCCAATAGAGAGGAGGAGGGCGTTTTCGTAACTAGATCGAATGAGGGTACAGCATATGTTTTCTAATTCGGTCCCTTGCCTGTTCTCCTTCCTCCTGAGCCTCTAGTGCAGCGTTTCTCAACCTGGGGGTCGCACGACCCTTTCACGGGGGTCGCCTGACCCTTTCACGGGGGTCGCCTAAGACCATCGGAAAACACATTAATATAATTACGTATTGTTTTTGTGATTAATCACTATGCTTTAATTATGTTCAATTTGTAGCAATGAAAACACATCCTGCATATCAGATATTTACATTCCGATTCATAACAGTAGCAAAATTACAGTTATGAAGTAGCAACGAAAATAATTTTATGGTTGGGGGTCACCACAACGTGAGGAACTGTATTAAAGGGTCGCGGCATTAGGAAGGTTGAGAACCACTGCTCTAGTGAGATGAGAAAGGAGAGAATGGTCTTCTTGCCTGAGCTTCACAAGTCTGGAAGCTGCCGTCTTGCCCAGCCCACGTCTCTCCCACTCTCACATCCCCCTGAATGTGTCCCTGCGGGACACACTGCACTGAAGCAGGACCCATGCCCACTGGTGGGAGCCTTCTTTCCAACTGTTCAGTTGGCCAGGGCCTGAGGGCTCCGCTCCCAGGATTTCCATTGCACTGGCTGTGCTTTCATTTAGAAGGTGATAGAACAGGGAGCTGCTTTGACTTCCGACACTAACTACCCAGAGTCAGGCCACACCTCACAAGTGAAGGGCACAGTCCTGCTCAAGACCGTCCTCACTTCAGACACCAGAGGGTTCCGCAGACCACCCTCAATTCTGACCAGCTAGCTACAAATTCAGGGGTCCCTACCACCCTCTCAGTTCCAATAATTTACTAGAATGACTCACAGAATTCATGAAAGCTCTGAATTTAGGATTACCATTTTGTTTTAGCAAAAGGATACAAATCAAAAACAGAAAAAAGTAGAGCCTCATAGGGCAGTGCCTGGGAGGGGTCCAGATGTGAGGCTTCTGGTTTTCCTCTCCCCATGAAGTCATGAATGGTGTTATTTCTTTCCAGTTATGGCAATAGTATTGCCAATCAGGGAAGTCCGCCCAAGCCTTTGGTGTCCAGAGTTTTTATTTGGGTTCTATCGCTGCATGGCTGACCTTTAGTCTCCTGTTCCTCCAGGTGGGGGGGGAGGGGTGGGCATGGTGAGAAGTTATATGGTATTTTCGAAGCCTCCATCCTAAATCATACTGTTAGATATCACAAAGCCCCCAGGCAAACAGAGAGACTCCCGTCAGGCCAGACATTCCAGGGCTCTATAGACTATCCCCCAGTAGCCCAAGGCAAAAGCCCAACCTCTCTTATTACCCAAGAACTTAACTTATTACCCAAGGGCTGTGGTTTCTGCAC
This sequence comes from Myotis myotis, assembly GCF_014108235.1. Lineage (NCBI taxonomy): Eukaryota > Metazoa > Chordata > Mammalia > Chiroptera > Vespertilionidae > Myotis > Myotis myotis. Next base: position 175,009,312 of record NW_023416313.1, on the reverse strand, counting down.
TGAGAAAATAGATTTGCTACCCCTGGCTGGCCATGGTTCTTTCTAGTGGCTCTGTGATCCTGGGCAGCAAACTTAGTGCTTGTCTGGGCCTGGGTCTCTTCATTTGTGAGAGAACTGATTGACCAGGTGACCTCTGAGGTCTCTCCTGGTTTTGGAGCTCTTTCTTCCAAATAATGCCAGAGGGAAGGGAAGGCAGGAAAATGCTCCTGTGGATAGAGAGGCCCAAGTTTGCGGCCAGTGACACTGGGAGAGCTGGGTACTTGTCCAGCCAGGGGCTGAGTCAAACGCAGACTGCCTGCATGCATTTGTGAACAGGAAGCAAACGAAACCCATTCTCCTGGGGCTGGAAGAGAAACTTGCTCCTTGTGTTATGGGCTTTTCCCATAGCTGGAAAGACTAGGAACTTTTAGTATCGTTTAATTAGAAAATTAAAAATGAATGACCTAATCTCTCTGGTGTTCTTTTCAGACCTTCACTCCCCAATTTCCCTGGTGTGACCTTGTCTACATGATGAAACGCATACTCTTTAGATGGGATAACACAGGACAGAGAGGCAGTATCATCAGTTTCCTCCCAATCTTGCTCATGTTTTCTGAAGTGGTGGATATGCTGGCAGGGTGGACTATTTCTGGGCTAGAAATCAATGTAACAAACTGAATTTAAAAAGAAAAAAAATCGAGGGAGGAGACGGGGTGTTTTCTCAAGCAAAGACCTCCACCAAGGGCTTGCTCCTGAGTTTTGTATGTCTACAGACTCATCAAAGTAGTTAGAGTTAAGCAGCTTCAGGTAGACTGGCTTTGGCCAGCCAAACTCACAAAGGATAGATCCCAACTCATGAGTTTGTGAGGAGAAGTCTGCCTGTGGGCAGCTCAGGAACACAGTCCAGAGGGGAGCCAGATTACCATGAGGGGAATTCAGAACAGGGAAGATCATACTAGCTATTGTCATCAGACCCAGGCCCCCACCTCTATCTGGAGATAGGAACTCGGGGTGTTGCTCCATTCCTCAGAGTAGTCCATTCACTTGGGGAAAATCCGTCACTTGTGGTGTTCTTCTCCTGTCCTGACTCCCTGTAGGTCAGCCCCTTTTTATCAGCCTCCACTTTCTCCTGCCAACCAGCCATCCGTTAGGTGAAGCTCCAGAAATAAACACCCAGGATGTGCCTTAGATGTTTCCCAGGTTTATCCCCAACGCTCCACTGGCAGACAGAGCAGGGAGAGTGGCTGCTTTAGCTGCCGATTTCATCCACTGCCTTATGTTCACTAGTTAACTTTCCAAGGATAGATGTTTCAATCCCTGTGTTGCCTTATTCACTCAGTGGCTATATAGATATCTGGGCTATGCATCTAGAGATTCTGTTTCAACTGATTTATGATGAGCCCAGAGCGTCAATATATTTCTCAAGTTCCCTAATTGATTCTACTTGAGAATCAAGACTAAGGCTCCTGAAATCCTAATATCCCAGTCACATCTTACGTTTAGCACCATGAACTGGTCCAGGCAAGTTACGCTTCCTGAGTGCCTGCCCTCCACTGTGTGCTTTGCATGTAGGTCATCTCTTTTCATCCTCACAACCACTCTGGCTGCCAGTATTGTTATTGCTAGAGGTTCCATCCAGAAAACGAGGTTTAAAAGAAGCCCGAGAGCCTCAAACTAGTAAATGGTAGAGCCTCTATTGAAACTTAGTCAACTCCTTTATCACAATTAGCACTGTGATAACCCCATTTATGTAACATACCAACATCTCAGATTTAACGAAGTTCACAATGGTTCTTTTATGTTAGCCCAAAATTTATCCTACCACCGACTCTCTCTCTTCCAAACACAGTTGCCAGATGAATGCTCCTTAACTATTATATCATTTAGTCTATGTCCCATTAATTTGTGTGTGCACATTTTTTTCAATCTTTGATGACGGGAAACTGGTGAATGCTTTTTTGTTTCTTGGGTACACACAATAAATGTTTAATGGTAATTATGAAGCTGAAATACTTGAAGTAAGCTGTAAGTGCTACTGAATTTAGAAAAAGAGGGGATCAGTTTAGAACGAAGCAGTCAGCAAAGGTGTCATAGGGGTATTGGGACTTGATTTGGGTCTTCCTTTTAGGATGGAGAAAGGATGGAGAAAGCATGGATGGATGGCTTGATAGCCTCTGGGGCCCACTGTGTGATGGAGAGGAAAGAGGATATCAGTAAGGCTGTTAAAGAAGACTTCCATTGACAATGGTCCTTGTCAGTTACTCAAAGGCCTGCACTGGGTTTCCACTTCTGTTTCTATATTACAGCCATATAGCATTTATGCAGTAATGCAGGATAGGTTGATTTGGGGAGATAAGATTGTTTGGGTGACCGGTACCTCCTGGAATGATAGGTCTGCAGATCCCTGAACAAGGACAGGATACCATAAAAGATTGGTGCACAAAGATAAGCCTATTGGTAGAAAAGAGATGGGATCTTGAGAGAAGACAGCTATCTAGTGAGGTTATGGGAGGCCTGACCTGAGTTGGAAAGTCAAAGAGGAACTACTGATGTGTGACATTCCATAAGCCTATGCAGGAGTAAAGTACAGGAAACGAACGCGGACTCCGGGCAGTGCCAATAGAAAAATGCAACAGCTATAGCTCCATTAGTATCACTGACGATGGTGGGCACCTGAAGGCACGGGTAGACACACTTGTGGGCTCAGTAAATGAGCGGCAATATCTGCTCCGCTCATCACTTTTTTTTTTTTTGCTCCAAAATTCAGAATTTGGATTTGTGTTTTGGAATTACATATGTTATATCGCTGGATCTATCAGAGACATCTATGCAAATCTATTTAATAAAAGAATCTGCTGTGGCAAAGGGGAAGGAGAAATAGCAAATTTTCCTCAATTTTCTACCATCTCTATATCACCAGACAAAATCTTAGCCAGAGGCATTTCTGGCCCCTATGGAGGCTTATGAGACCTTGGAGAACATTTATGTGGCAGTTTTATTGCGAATCAAAGCAACTTTCTATCACTTTTGGCCTACATCCGCTCCTGCTGTCCCAGCCTTTTTCAAAAAATGTATTGTCAATATGAGAGCATCGCCTTCAGTGCAGTTTCGAATTCTTTTGCTTGAAATATTCTGCAGCAGGTTTTTCTGCAGAGTAGGGCATTCTGCCTGCAATGTGTCCAACACCAGTTTGCAAAGTCTTGTAGATTGTATCCTGAATACGTGCTGAATAAATATTTTTTAAAGAATAAATAAAGACGTGAAGGATACTTTGAAGGTACATCAAAAGGATTTGGTGACTCACTGAATATGAGAAATTTGGAAGAGGAAAAGGAGATAGTCATCACTACTGGACCTAAGATTTCTGACTTACCTGCTTCAAAAGACTTGGAATCCCTAATATTTACAGTAGTGAAGATTCAAAATGAAAAGATTTTAAAAATCAGAGCAGCTCAAATATTTGGCTTGTGTCTCGTCTCTACCTAGGCAGCAACAAGTGTCTCACGGATCCTCAAGTTGTCTTCCTGCCTTTGATGTATTTCAGGAATCTTTTATTAGTAGTATTGGAACCTCCTCTGGTTCTGTTGGTCCACCCCATTTCTTGTTTATCCCAGTAGCACCGATTGGCCTTTGAGGCTCCCTGTCTCTCTGGCCTGGCTTTGCGAGGTCCTGTCAGTTCACACCCCTGATTGTGGAATCTGTATGAAGCACCACCCTCTCTGGAGGTGAGGAGGTTGAAGAGCAGGGACTCAATCTACCTTTTCCCCAAGCTCTCTGCAAATAGTACCTTCTGGCCTATGTGATTGCTGAATTCTTTTTTTAGGTGTTTTTTTAAAATATATTTTATTAATTTTTTACAGAGAGGAAGGGAGAGGGATAGAGAGTTAGAAATATAGAAACATTGATCAGCTGCCTGCTGCACACTCACTACTGGGGATGTGCTTGCAACCAAGGTACATGCCCTTGACTGGAATCGAACCTGGGACCCTTCAGTCCGCAGGCTGACGCTCTATCCACTGAGCCAAACCGGTTAGGGCATTCTTTTTTTAAAATATATTTTTATCGATTTCAGAGAGGAAGGGAGAGGGAGAAACATCAATGATGAGAGAGAATCATTGGTTGGCTGCCTCCTGCATGCCCCACAGTGGAGATCAAGCTTGAAACCTGGGCATGTGCCCTGATTGGGAATGGAACCGTGACCTTCTGGTTCACAGGTCAGTGCTCAAGCACGGAGCCACTGCAGCCGGGCTGAAATTCTTTTATCATCAGTCAGAGTGTTACTCAGGAGCGCTGACTCATTAGCTAATTAATATACTCTATAATCATAATAGTTAACCTTTTTTGGATAGTTGCTTTATGTCTCGGCATCTTTTACTTATATGTCTGTACAACCTGGCAAACTAGGTATTACTACCCTCCTTTTTGCAGACCAAGAAACTGAGTCTTAAGAGAGATAAGACACATGTTAAGCATCTCGCATCTGAAATAGGGCAAAGCCACGCTCCAGCTCAGGCTGCCTGGCCCACTGTTACCCTCTTTCCACTTCTCTGCTGCTGTGAGTCAGCAGGTGTCAGGTTATCTGTTTGCTAATCCATTACCACCCACAGTCACGTTGTGTAGTGGAAAGATCTCTGGGGTTGAGTCACAGGGTGGATTCTTTATTCTGTTCTGTCTAAAGTGTATGACCTCTGTACGCCTCGGCCACTTCATCTGCAAAATGGGGATTAATACCTTAAAGGAATATAAGGAAAGCTGAATAAGGAAATAGACACACTTTTTTAAAATGTTCAGTAGTGACGTAAAATATCTGCTAGTGGCCTTATAAGGAAGTTCAGACATAGTAACTAGCTGAGCTTGGGCTCAAACTTGGCCTCCATAGGAAACAGTGGGTTCCTCCTATTGCCTGGGGCTGGGCCAAGGTGAGCATTGCCATGGGCCGTTTTCTTGGCAGTCTAGAGCAGTGGTTCTCAACCTTCCTAATGCCGCGACCCTTTAATACAGTTCCTCATGTTGTGGTGACCCCCAACCATAAAATTATTTTCGTTGCTACGTCATAACTGTAATGTTGCTACTGTTATGAATCGTAATGTAAATATCTGATATGCAGGATGGTCTTAGGTGACCCCTGTGAAAGGGTTGTTCGACCCCCAAAGGGGTCACGACCCACAGGTTGAGAACCGCTGGTCTAGAGGGAACATTTTGTCTGTTTGACACCACTAATTGATTGGGAAGAAAACAACAGCTTTGACTTGTTTGCACTTTGATCATTATGTTAAAGACTGAATCTTTATCATTTACTTAGTGGCTTTGGTGTGACGCTTTCATTTGCATTTTATCCATTTAGCCTTCGCATGTCCTTGAGGATTATTTGACAATGTCCTTAAAGGTCTTCACAGGTCACCCTTTCTCTTGGGGCAAAGAGATGCTTCACCTCAGACTTCTTTCTCTCCCAGATGCAGCAGGGCTGCCAGGGAGGGGATGGACCTTCTCTGCTGTGATTCTCATTCTCGATCGCATCTTGTGATCACAGCGGTGCAGACAGGCTATTATTATTTGTTAGTTCCAACTGTGTGTGAGATAATAAATGTTTTTGGCAGAAGCCTTACTTAAAGGGGTGTGTATCAGAAAAGATTCAGGAGTGGTTGGTTACAGGTTGATGATACTACAAACTGTGCTATTCGTGGAGTTACTTTGGGAAATATTGCTGGTTGTAATTGACTATCTAACCTGAAGCACTGTAACTCTGAGTCAGTCTGTCTCAGTCCTTTCCTAGCAATGTCATCACTAGCTATGTGATCCTGGGCAAGTTGCTTAGCATTTCTCATCAAAAAATGGGGATAAGAATAGCACCTACCTTCCAGGGCTTTAATTCAGATCAAATGATTATGTGTGTAAAGCCCTTAACAGTTCCTGACCTGCTTTAGACACTCGATGGACACATGCTACAATTATTACAACCAGAATATGTTAGTTTGCTCCTTTCTTTTCATTGAGGTCTAATGGACATATTATATAAGTTTCAGGTATACAAGATGATTTGATAAATGTGTATATTGTGAAATGATCATCACAGTAAATCTAGTTAATATCCGTCACCACACATAGTTATAAAAATTTTTTTCTTGGAATGAGAACTTTTAAGATCTATTCTATTAGCAGCTTCCTAATATGCAATACAGTATTACAGGCTGTAGTCACATGCTATATATTACATCCTCATGACTTATTTATTTTATAACTGGAAATTTGTACTTTTAAAATAAATATATATATTGATTTCAGAGAGGAAGGGAGAGGGAGAGGTAGAAACATCAGTGATGACAGAGGATCATTGATTGACTGCCTCCTGCACATCCCACACTGAGGATTGAGCTTGCAACCTGGGCATGTACCATGACTGGGAATCGAACCTTGACCTCTTAGTTCATAGGTTGACATTCAACCACTAAGCCACGCTGACTGGGCTGGGAAACATGTACTTTTTTATCCCCTTTACCCATTTCACCCATCCCTTACTTCCTTGCCTGTAGCAACCACCAATCTGTGGTAGTTAACTATCAATCTCCTTTGAAATTGGTGTTGTTTCTCATTTTCTGGACTACTTTGCAGTCACTAACATGTTCACTTTTTATAACTCTAGAATTACAAAAGGTCATTTTGTTAAAACTACCCTTATATTCTTTTATCCTTGCGTTTTACCTTTAGAAATAAGAGTCAAGTTCAACCCCAAAATGTCCCTATGTCAACACAGTAGGGTCTAGGTCAGCCGTGGGCAAACTACGGCCCGCGGGCCGGATCCGGCCCATTTGAAATGAATAAAACTAAAAAAAAAAAAGACCATACCCTTTTATGTAATGATGTTTACTTTGAATTTATATTAGTTCACACAAACACTCCATCCATGCTTTTGTTCCAGCCCTCCAGTCCAGTTTAAGAACCCATTGTGGCCCTCGAGTCAAAAAGTTTGCCCACCCCTGTCTTAGACGATGCATGTTGGGTAAAGAAATGTACATACGCCCAACTGGCCGGGCTCAGTGGTTGAGCATCAGCCTATGAACCAGGAAATCATGGTTCGATTCCCAGTCAGGGCACATGCCCAGGTTTTGGGCTCAATTCCCAATAGGGGGTGTACAGGAGGCAGCCGATCAATGATTCTCTCTCATTGATGTTTCTATCTCTCTCTCCCTCTCCCTTCGTCTCTGAAATTAATAAAGATTTTTTTTAAAAAAAGAAATACAAATACAAAGTTGGAAAAGCAACATTTCAATTACATTTACTTGATCAATTATAAGAGAACAACAGCTACTGTGGTTAAGAACCATGAGACATATTTTGAGACTAGGAAGGGGCAGATGGGAATAGACTGCTGAATCTTCCAACAGTCGAAATGGTTGACTCTACTTATTCTATGGGATATCTCTGAAAAAAATTTGACTGAAATATTTTACATTTGCTAGAAAAAGTTGAACTGAATTGAACACATCATTTATTTTTAAGTGAAGAACAACCTTCAGGCTAAGAAAAACAATTATGGTCCTTGAATTCAATTATTAACATACTATTGTAAATAGGTCCCCTCCCCAGAACATTCTTTCCATTTCTTTGAAGTTTTAGCATATGTTTCCATTTCTATAGCTCACACACACAGAAAATGCATTATTTCCTATTTGAATTCATATTTCCTATGAAGTCTGTCTTGACTTTGTTTTAAATTTGCTGGGCTAATTCCCAGCTATACAAGATCATGGGACTTTGTTTAAAATTCCGATTGCTAGGCCCTGTCCCTGGAGACTGGGATTCAACAGGTCAGAAGGGGGCCAAACGTGAGAATTATTAAGTACTTTGAGGATGGTGACAAGCTGCAGGATATAGGGACAAACGGGGCATTGTTCTAATTTAAGGTACATACACTTCTAGAGTATTTTTTTCTTCTCTTTAGAAGTCAAGTGAAGGCAATTACATTAAGAAAGGCTGGCCGAAACCGGTTTGGCTCAGTGGATAGAGCGTCGGCCTGAGGACTGAGGGGGTCCCGGGTTCGATTCCGGTCAGGGGCATGTACCTGGGTTGCGGGCACATCCCCAATAGGAGATGTGCAGGAGGCGGCTGATCGATGTTTCTCTCCCATCGGTGTTTCTAACTCTCTATCTCTCTCCCTTCCTCTCTGTAAAAAATCAATAAAATATATTTAAAAAAAAAAAAGAAAGAAAGGCTGCCTATAACCATAAGCCAAGCAAATTGCTCTAACTGCTCTGAGATGCAAAGCAAATAGTTCTGGGTGTGCTATATAATTTGTCTGATACCTTCACATTCTTTTAACTTGGGTTTTAGTCCAGGGGAAGAAACAATATTTTCCCATCCAGAAAAGCCAGTATAATCATGTTTGTATATACGGTAAGCTTCAAGTAATTATCTAACATTCCATTTTTGTACCATATTCTGGGCAAATTACCGGCCTCTGATCAATAAGACTTTGTGTTAAGTGTCTGTAAACCGAAACCAAAGAATGAAAGTTCCGGTCAATGTTCAGCCAGAACTAATTATTTTAAATCTTCTGAAAAAATATCAGAATTCCTGAGAATGTAGATCCCTATTATTGGACCTGGCATACTTATTTTAATATGTAAAACAAGTTACTTTCCATTATTATTCTTTTCTTTTGCTTCCAACAAAAGAAACGAAATATTTCATGTCTGACCACATCATTAGTCAAAGACACAGTGAAGGGATTATACTTTTATTTCATAATTCTAGTAAAATTTATTCTTTTTCCCTTCTCTCTTTCACATGCATGCACACACATGCGCACGCACACACAGAATTTGCTATCAGGAATTCTAAAATGAAAATATGATTACTTATCATAGTATAATAAGTTGAGTAATAATCTAAAGAAATTGATCCTTCTTGGTTATCATTGTGATATGTGATCCCACTTTTTCTGGAAATGCTGTTTTTTAAAATCTATAATACATGGATAATTGCCGATCTCAAAAATGTAAGCATTAAGCGAAATCACATCAAAAGATACAGTCATCCAAATACCAGCCCCCCAAGTCAAATATTTTTTTTCCTTGTTGCATTTCCAATCAGCTGAGGGCATTATCATGAATGCCTGTAGTTGTAATTATGCTATAGATATATTATCTCCTGATTATATGGCCACTTTGGTTGCATCGTCTTTATGTTGCCACATAGTTCTCTAATTGTTTTAAATGTCTATGTAATATTATATTGGGCGATTATACCATTGTACTCTTGGACTTTCCAATATTCTCGTGCATTCACATTATTTACAAGGTTAAAAAATGGAGTTTCATTGCTGACAAGACCTGTGCTTTAAATGAGCAAGAATGTATGTTTTGACCCTGGAGCTAGCATATAAATCATCTGATTATATGGACCATTTAAACAGATAACTTCTTCATGGAGCTGAAATATTTGCTGTACATACCATATCTGTGCTGTGAGGAAGCATGTTCTTTGTAAATGGTATGGCACATCATCCCAGACTCACTGGCTTTCTGCTTGCCACTGTATCTTAGGAAATTTCAGTTCGTTTTCCCTAGTCATGTGGCCCAGAAGCCCAGAGCTGAGTACTGACTGGGATGTGAATGATTTGCTTAGGTGGATTCAGACCTTTGAGGTTCTCAGAGAATATGGTTTCCTCATTCTTCCCCATAATTTCTCTAATCAGTTCAAGGAAATTGAACAAAGTTCTGAGATTTGCTACGATGGCTACTTTAATTATTTGTTTTGTTTTGAAATATTAAATTTTTTCATTTCCTTTTGGGGTCACCTGGTTAGATTTGTACCCTAAGCAAATGTTTCCTCTTTTCTGAAGTAACTAAACAATTGATAGCAGTTCATTAGGTTGGGTGTTCATACAAGAACATTTGTTCTGTACCCTAAAATTCTTGATCACCAATTACAAACAAAAATATTGTCTGAATTTTTTATATTAAATTTTATCACTTTACAAGATATGGATTCCTTTAATTCTATCATGGTAGCACAAGGGTCACCAATAGATGAGATATCTGACTAACTTAAGCAGGTCTTGAATTGACGTCATCATCAGTTCAAGGGAATTTTGAAGGAAGGGAACTGGTATTTTATCAAACAGACTATGTTAACAAGAGTTTCCCCATACAGTAAGACTACAAAACAGGAGGTAGTCTTTTGTTATTCAGGATATGATTAATATTGCCTCATCATTTAATTTTAGGACTTCAATTTTAAAGTTTCATTTACATTTTTGTAACTGTTTTATATATCATTTGAATCAGATTTATTTCACTTAACATTGCTTTATATGTTTTTTTCCTATGTTTATACTCTTCATGTCAGTTGTAATTTTTGTACACCATTCTATCCTTCTGATATTCCATAATGTTCCTAAGTGTGTCCCCTATTACTAGGCATTTAGAATGCTTAATTGTCTATCAAGTACATGATGATAATTGTTAAGACCCTGGTCCACACACCATGTTGATATTGTGCATGTAAGTCATTGAGGTGACCTGATCCTGGCATGATTTGTCTTTCTCAATCTGTGTTGTGCATTTTTTACTGAATTTCTTTCTTTTTTGTTTGGGGATGGGGGTTAGAGGGGAGGGGGGCAGGTTGTAATCCACTTCATGGGTATGTAACCCACTTCATTTTTGTCTTTCTTTCCTCAGTGGTGAAAGTGGTGCTGGAAAGACAGTGGCGGCCAAATACATCATGGGTTATGTCTCCAGAGTGTCTGGAGGAGGCCCCAAAGTCCAGGTGAGTTTGTGATGTAGCCCATTTTGAGACTCTGTCCTACATGAAATGTAAGAGGCTCCATAATTGTCAGATCGGCAAACATTTTGAAGTGTTTGAAACATTCTATTGGTTAAAAAAAAAAAAAAAAAAAAAAAGGCGGGGCGTAGTCCTCTCATACCTCCCTGGTAGGAGCATGAACTAGTATATGTACTTTTCTGGAGGGCATTTCAGCAAACTTTATCAAATCCACACGCATGCACCTTTTGACCCATTAATCCTGCTTAAGAGAATGTGTCCTTTGCTAGTAGATGTGCTGAAACGTATGCAAAATGATACTTGTATAAAGTTATTTGATATGACGTATTTTTGTAAAAAGAGGCTCATGAAATTAATTTTTAAAATCCATTTTATTTAACCCAACATATCCAAAACATTATCACTTTAATATTGAAATATTGATGAGATATTTTACACTCTTGTGGGTGCTAAATCGTTGGAATCCAGTGTGTATTCAACCTTTACAGCACATCTCAATTGGGACTAGCCATGTTGCAAATCGAAGCTACATGTGGCTCATGGCTCCCATCTTGGACAGTGAGTGCAGCTCCAGAACCTAGACTGGCGTGGTGCAGTCCACGTGTTTTTTTCCATTCACGTAGCCACATCCTCTCCCTAGAAGACTGATACGGAGACAGGAATCCAGGATGCCATTTTGTGGTGGCTGTTCCTTTACTGTAATTTGCTGTTTCTCTTTTCCCTAATACGCTTACCACAAAATTCTACTGGACATCTTGAGAGTGGATGAATGGATGGATAGATAGGTGAATGGATGGAAACATGAATAAAGATTCTCAGTTAACACGTCAGTAATTAAAGAAGACAAGAGACAAAGAAAAGCCTTTCTTTTGTTCTCTCCCTATGCTATGAGAAACTGAGTGTTGATCAGTGGTGTAGGTGTGTCTGATTAGCAAACAGATATAAAGGATTAGGAAGATCCACATGTCAAAATTAATTTTACAATGAAAAGCAAGGTTTATATAAATCCATGAGTTTTTTAAAGAAGACTGGTTGGATTGGAAGTGATATTTCTAAATTTTGAAACTGACCTCATAGAGGGACCACCCAGAACTTGCCTCTGGTGCCATCGCTAATGGCATGGCCCCGGTCGATGTGATTCCAGTTCTTCCTCTTCTGAGTGCCCAGGAGGGCACCAAAGGGAGCACTTTGGCTGTTACGTACTCAGTTAGTAGTTAGTGCCTTCATCCAGCCCCGTTTTCTCCAGACCATGACTTAGTGGCCAGACTGCAGACATTTAATGTTGACTTTTCTCTTCCTGTTTTCCTATGAGGACAATGAGGCAGAGCTCTTGGCTTGAAATTAGTCAGTAGCTACAGAGCACAAACCAAAGACTTGTTATTTCTGGAACATGTTTAACCATAGCATGTGAATAATTAGAAGTACAAGGAATGACTCACTTGTTGAAAGACCTCTCCAACATCAACTCCTGTCTACTGAGCTATCTTGCCCAGGAGGTGTTTTGCACACTTTTCAGCCTGGTACCGAACGAGGGTGTTTGAATCCCCAATCCTTGCCCTCCGGAGGGCCAGGAATTGTTTTTGCATAAACCAGCATCTGCTCTTGCTGCTCAAAACATGGCTTCATGTTGGCAGAGCCAGGGGCACTGGTTAGAAATGCAGGCTCTCAGGTCCTGCCTCAGACCTACTAGACCCCCATCTGCATTTTAACAAGATCTGAAAGTGAGTGCCGCATATGAAAGTTTGGGAAGCACAAATCTGTGTCTACAGCCTTGCTTGAGTAGGAGAAACCGTTTCATTTTCCTTAAGGTCCCTGTACCTCACAGTGAAGAGGGTGGAGGTGGGGGTGCAACAGGCAGAGAGAGCAGTTGGGTAGAGAAGGGATAGGGATAGTCAAGAATCAGATCAGAGCAGCGAGGAGATGCCCCTTCCTGCTCCACTGTCCTTCCTGCGGGAGTCCCGGCACCCCAGGCACCCCAGGGGATGTGGGGTAAAGCACAGCAGGGTGGAAGCCCAGGCCAGGAGTGTTTGGAGATACTGATTCACTGCTGGGACCCTGGCTCCAGGACTCCTGCCTGAATCCAGAGAGTTGGAAGACACAAACCCACTAACAGGTTGAAGTCTGTCGAGAGGAAAGAGTAAATCCTCCTGAACCTGCGAGGACATGTGGACTTGAGGCCACTCCCTGCTGCATCCAGAAGCCGGGTCCTTAGGGAGTGTTTGGCATTGCTCCGTGTGGTGGGTGTGTGCGCCTTCCTGACCCCTGGTCTGTTTGCTGTGACAGCACGTCAAGGACATCATCCTGCAGTCCAACCCGCTGCTGGAGGCCTTCGGCAACGCCAAGACCGTCCGGAACAACAATTCCAGCCGATTTGTAAGTCTCTTCCCTGCTTCGGGAAATGCCGCCTGGCTGGTGGTGTGGATACACCCAGTTTAAGTCCGGTGTCTCCAAGGCAACGGGAGCTTTCACATGTCATCAGGAGGCTGCCTTTTGCATCTTGTCTTCATTTTCTCTAGCGGCATGCTGTCAGGCTTCAATTTGCCCTTTAGCGGAAGTTATTTTTGAACCCCGGGATATAAATCAGCTAATTTTTTAATACAGTTCTCAACTTGAGGTGCCTTCCTAAGGAAAATAGAAATTGGTGCTGGAGGAGTTTGCTTTGTGCCCTGGAGGAAAGAGACCTTCTTTCCCAGACAAAGTAATAAGTAGGCTGGGTCCCAAAGCCTTTTTCTTTTTATTTATTTATTTATTTATTTATTTATTTATTTATTCATTCGTTCATTCATTCATTTTGATTGATTTCAGAGAAGAGAGAGAGTCTCATTGATTGGCTGTCTCCTCACGCCCCCTACTGGGGATCAAGCCCACAACGTGGGCATGTGCCCTGACTGGGAATTGAACCGTGACCTCCTGGTTCATAGGTCGACACTCAACCACTGAGCCATGCTGGCTGAGCCCAAAGCCTTCTTGCTTTGCTCTTGCTCATAGACTGGGTCTGTGGAAAATGAAGGGATAACACACTATGATCCGGCACCTTGTAGAGAACCCTCCTCTCTATGTCAGTCAGAGTGAGTTGACTGCCTCCTCCCTCATAGGTTGGTGTGTTTTATGTATTTCACGTAACATAACAACACCCCAAAATGATTGGACTTAACCTGATAGATTGCCTCCTAACCGGCCCACTTACCCAAGGTAATGAAAATGTCAGCGGAAGGCATTATCATGAATGCCCATGACAGCGCTTTTCTGTCTGAGTGTCTCCTGAGAATTGGAAGGCTGGCAAGGATGAAAATAAATATATTCCCCTTGACAAGAAGCCACATTTCCAAAAAAACAGTATTTGCCCAGTAGCTTTGATTTATGTAGATTTTTCGTCTTAGCTCATAGACTATGTCTGGCAGGAAAGCATACAAGGAGCTATCTTTAAGGCGGATGCTGGACCATTTTAAAATAAGTGGGAATTTGGGAGAGAGATGATTTCTTTTTCACCTTTCTGTTTTGTAAGGAAGCTTCTATTTTCCAAGAGAATTCTTTAAGCTCTCATGCAGTGATTGTTTGGTTCCCTCGTGATTTATATCTGTCAGAATTGCCCTCATTTTCCTTGCTGTTCAGTATTATTCAAACCATTTGTTCAGTTGTTGATCTGTCTTTTTGTTTTCTTCTTCTCATTGTCTGGGTCGTGTTATCTTGAAGAAGTTTCTAGGTAATGCAATAGGAAAGAAGATGGGAATACATCTTCCACTTGACCTTTTTTTCCCCTTTTAATCTCAATCTTCCTTGTAAAAATGGATTTGACCAAACTTAACTCTCTTGCTACCAGCCCCCTTCATTTGCCCATTTAGAGAGCAGAAAATAATTAAGTCAATAGTTCTCTTGATTTTTTTCCCCAATAAAAATTATTCTTTATCCTGAGACAAAAATGATACATTGGTCAATTTTTGGAAAACAAGACAAAAATATCCAGCAGTTTATATTTTTCTGATGACAAAATAATGTCTTACAGCCCCCCAAAAAAGATGGGAAAGAGTATGGATGGGCACATTACACATAGAATAACATCTAATGGGCATCCAAGGATGTTCCTAGGAATAATGAGAGAAATATAAATTAAAACCATGTATCATTTTCTGTCTCTGAGGTGGGCAAGTATTAAGGAGATTGATACCAGAGAAAAGACACTATTGGTTGAAAGTGGACACATTTCTGCTGGAGAGCAACTTGACCATCTTTACCAAAATTGAAAATGTTCATTGTCTGTGACCCAACAACTTTTAGGGCACAATATCTAAGTTCTCTGTTAATGACTTTTTAGAAAAGATATCCATAGTATATTGGTAAATAAAAGAAGGTTAAAGAACAATATTTGCAATATGGTCCAGTTTTCATTTTAAAATGCACGTTACATAAAACATTATATAATTAAGAAGAGGGGGTCCAAGATGGCCATGAAGTAGGAGGGAGTTGCACTCACCTCCCCCCAGCACCACCTCAAAATTACAACTAAATTACAGAACAATCAACCTGGATAACCATCTGAAGACAAGTTTAGTTGAACAGTCTTATAGCTAAGGATATACAGAAGAAACCACGTTGGCGTTTCTTAAAGGTTCCCCCAGGTCTTTCTAACAGTCGACCAAGGTTTCGAACCACTTCTAGAAGAACTTGAGAGTTTGCCATTTACAATGTCTACCCTTCCTAGATGTGATGTCCTGTTTGGTTTCATTCTCACCCCCACTTGATGGAGGTTACATGGATGGGCACTGAATCCTTCCCTCCAGAACCAGCTGAAAGGAAAAGATGAGAAGAATGGCCACATGGGAAGCACAGGGGAGCTTGCTCAGCCAGCCTTTCTTAGGAACCACTGTACTATAATTCAGGATAGCAGTGGTCTGTGCTCCCTCTCTGTGCCTGATGCTTCTGGGTGCTTGTTTTGGGGAGGGGGTGGGAGGAGTCATCAGATTAAGACAAATAGGCCATTCGAGAGTAGCCTCCTCAGATACCTGGAATCGGCAAGTGACTTCCCAGGGACACAGCAGGTTCTGGGTGCTAGGGGCAGTAGGAAAAATATGCCGTGTGCTTTTCTTGCCCTTAATGAGTTTACAGTTCTAGTCACAGACTTGCGGCCTGGCAGGATTCAGCCCTGAGATGGGTGGAATTCATCAGCATTCACATTTTTAAAATATTACATGTGAATACAGTTAGGCCGGGCATGCTTTCCCATGTGACCATAGGCCACACCACTCCTTAACACCCACATTCTCATCTTTTTCTTCATTTAAGTTTACTCTTCTACTAGTAGATCTTCTGAGGACTGGAAAGAAGCTAAATTCTAATGAAAGAGGGGGGAAAAAGTCATTTACTTAACGATCTGGGCACCTTTTCCAGCTAAATTCCAAGGTTTTCTTCTCCTTTGTTCCCTCCTAGCAATAATTTAAAAGGAAATATTAACCACAACAGTAACAAAAATCTCCACACCCACAACTAGCTGGAGAGGACCTTCTTTATAATCAAGTGTTTTTATTTTATATAAGAATTGTAGATTCTCCAGAGGTCAGAGGAATTGCTTTTGCTCAAAGTCAGCAAGATGCCTGTCAGAGGGAAAACTTGCTTCTTCTCAGAGGCTGATAGAGTTCACTCTCCTTAGATCAAAGGGACCCTGGGATTTTCTGTCCCATTCTTTACAGCTTCCGGCTTAGCAAGCAAACCCCTACTCGGGAAAACTGGCAAGGAGTGTAACATGTCCTTATTTAGACGGACTAGATGGTAGATTCTCTTTCTCAATACAGAATTGTATGATTGGACAAGAGTACAGGCTATTGTCTGATTTTAAATTTAAAAAAAAAAAAAGTCAGGAAATCTAGACCAGGACTGGGAATAATTCAGAATGTATCTAGCATTAATGAATTTCCTTGAATTATATGCTGTATCTAATGCCTATCTGGAACATCATGTTTTTGTTCACTAACCATTGAAGGAAACCCCTAACTTTCTTGCAGGGAAAATACTTTGAAATCCAGTTCAGTCCAGGTGGGGAACCAGATGGTGGAAAGATCTCCAACTTCCTTCTGGAAAAATCTAGGGTGGTGATGAGGAACCCTGGAGAGCGGAGTTTTCACATATTTTACCAGGTTTCCCTTTATATTGTTTCTTTCCTACTTCCTTACTCCTTCTCCACATTTAGATTTGCTTGTTTCCTCTCAGCAACCAGGTGTAGACAATCTAGCCTGTAAGCCAAGAAGCATTTATCACAATAGAATGTGTAAGTCGGCGTGCAGAGAATTCTCAGAACGAATGTCCCTAACCTCACAGGAGAGTAAGTTCTAGTCGGGGTGAGAAGACAGAGTTAAGTAATCAAGAAAGTATTGATAAGACTTCAAAACAAAAGCTTGATTCTTTGCCAAATAGAAGTTCGTGTGGGGAGAATTGACTGGGGTGGGAAGGGGAGGTCTATGAAGGGGGTGCAGGATGACATGGAGGGGAGGCTGTGCAGGCAGGTCTGGTGGCCTGGACAGGGCACTGGAAGTGTGAGCGAGTCCTCAATGAGTTTGCAAGGGCAGAGTATTCAAAATAAAATAAAAAAGTCAGGAAATCTAGACCAGAACTGGGAATAATTCAGTTATTGGACGAAGGACTTGAAATAGGCTACGGATCTTTTATTTCCCCCCATCACCATTTGTCCCCCTTTACCCTCTCCTACTTCCCCCATTGGCCATGGATCTTTAATGTCAGCTCAAAAAGTTTTGACTTAGACACTCAGCAGCCGTGGAGACTTCGGGGCTAGCTCAGGTGGAGGATGCTTTTACACTGCGTTCCAGTCTTTGGCAGTCAACTGACTCAGCTAGTTTTAAAAATGTTTTTAACTATTTTAAAAATATAAAGATATGATAGACAATGTCATTATGTATGAGTTTATATACATTTCATTTATTGGGGATCCACATTAGATTTCTTTGAAGAAAAGGCCTGCGACTATTTTTTGTTTTGCTCCAGTTTAAAGACCACTGGATTGGAGGGAAGTTATACTGTGTTGGTAGCTCAAATTCAGTCTTATCGATTACATAGATGTCTTAGACCAAGCATGTCAAACTCGGGGACCACAGGCCACATGCCTCATTTATTTGGCCCATGTTAGCCTTTGAGTTTGACATGCTTGTCTTAGGCGATGGCAAACAATTCTTCCAGTTAGTTTGTTGGTTGAAAGAATACATAAATGACCAAAAGCTTTTGTGACTTCAGTAATGCTTTCAATTGTATTAATCAAAGCAACATGCACAGATGATTGAAAAATAATTTTGTATAGCACACACATAGTATAGTATTTACTAAGCACTAGTGCGAAGTTCATAATTGTTTCCAGGACCCCTTTCAATAAATGCTGGCCCCATTCCCGTGCCTTTCTCCCCCCCTCCCCCCTCCTCCCTCCCCCCCCCCCCCCCGAACTCCCCTGCCCACAGGTTGGAAACCAGCAGACTAGGGGCTGTGGAAGTGGTGAGCTTAGGGGAAGATGGAGGTAAAGATTCTGACATACAGTTATAGCTGTGAATAGATGAGACACCCGTGGGAGTGAGTGTGGAGAGAAAAACCATGTCTCTACAAGACTGGGGGCCTGTGGACCGTCTGCAGATTGAGCAGGCATTGGGGAGCAGGGGGTTTAGTCAGGGGAGGAAAACCAGGAACCTGCAGTGTCACAGAAGCCAGGGGAAGCTCGGGAATGAACTTCAGGATCAAATGCTCAGAGCTCTTATGGGTAAAGGATGGGGCAGGGGTCTAGGGACTAAGAAAGGGCTGTTGGACTTTGCCACTGGAAGTAGTGTCAAGCGTCATTTCATCAGAATGGCGAGGGGAGAGGCCAGAGTGCAGGTGGTTAAGTCGTGATGGGAAAGTAGAGTCTGCAGCTTGAAGTTCACGGAGTCAATGAAATGCTTCTAAAGAAGGCAAAGAGCACGTGTTTGTAGATAGAAGAGAGTTGGGGTTGGGGAGTTGAAAATGCAAGTGAGAGGGGCTGTGCCATGTGGGTGGGGAGAAGACAGGAAGAGTAAGGGAAATTTTTTTCTCAGACAAAAGAAAAAAGATAAACAGAAGAGAACGATAGGAAGAGGGTGGTACAAAAAGATTTCGAAAAGACTAGGAAGAAAACTAAGGGAAGCTGATGTCATGGGTGACCTGGGACTTCTCGGCAATGGAGATGAGGTTCCCTGTTTTGGGGATGTGCTGCTGAGTTGACATGAGGAACTTGACCGCAGTGGAGAAGTGTGGAGAGGAACCGTCTCTATTTTCCTAAGTCCCATTGGGTTGGAGCCAGCAGGGGGCTGGAGCTGGCTTGCCTGGGCTGTGTGCATCTCTTTCCATCTCTTCCTTCAGTGACATTTTCTTAATAATTTGACATCAGTCAGGGGAGAAGTATTTACACCATGGAAACTGGCAGACACTACAAATCCACTTTCTCCCCAAGACTTGCTGGTCAAGTATTTGCAGCACAGCACTGGTGGGAGCCCTTTAAGAGGGTCTTGCTCAGACCTAAGGCAGGTATCAGAGGTGGAACAAAAAGTCTGGGACAGTCATTTGCTTAGAGGTTTCAGAATGCCAGAGTGTGGACCTTTGGTGGCTTTTTAATATGCACCCTGCAGTGAGCGCATGGAGGGGCCAGCTGCGCTCTAGAAAGCCACAGGCCAGTTGAGCAGGAATGGGGAGGGATTATAACCTGGCTTGGTTTCCACTCTCTAGAGGGGTCTCACCACGGAAGCACTGCAGTCCGCTCTCCGTGTTGGACAAGGGGAGCTGCCCAGGTCTTGCAGGTCTTATTAGAGAGTTAAGGACCAGCATGTGCAGAGAGGACCTTGGGCTATCAGCAGTAGAGCAGAAATCCTGAAGCCCCGTCATATTTTGGGGGTGAGGACCACCGGTCATTTCAGAAAGCAGGGCTAGAGAGTCCCATCGCCCTTGTTCAGGGTGGAGGCAGCAGGAACATGAGGGACTACTTTGAGGGCCGCATCACACCCACCCCACTGTCTCTTGTTCCAGCTCATCGAGGGCGCCTCTGCCGACCAGAAGCAGAGCCTGGGCATCACCAGCATGGACTATTACTACTACCTGAGCCTCTCCGGGTCCTACAAGGTAGATGACATTGATGACAAGCGGGAGTTTCAGGAAACTCTGGTAAGTGCTGGTGCAGGACCAGGCGGGATCTGCTCGCGGGCAGGGCATTGCGGCTGGTAGAAAGGGCACTGAAGGTTAGCAAAGCCAAGAGCAGCATGAAATTTCCACCTCTTTCTGCTGTAAGCAGTCCTATTTGTAAAACACATTTAAGCACCCTTCAATAGCCACCTGCCCAGCTGCCAGAGGACCGCTTAATGATTTGAGACGGGCAATAAAAAAGGAGCGTGAACGTGCCCTGGCCGGAGGTTAGAGCAGTGGGTCTCAACCTTGGCTGCACATTAGAATCACCTGGGAATCTTTTTAAAATCCTGATTTCTGGGCCTCATCCTCTGGAAATTCTGTTTGGTATGGGATGGGGTCACAACATTAGTAACAAAGAAACAGAATTTCCGGAGGATGAGGCCCAGAAATCAGGATTTTAAAAAGATTCCCAGGTGATTCTAATGTGCAGCCAAGGCTGAGAACCACTGGGTTAGAGCGTCGTCTCTCACACCAAAGGGTGGAGGGTTCAATTCCTGCTCAAGGACATATACCTGAGTTGCAGGTTCAATCCCCAGTTGAGGCATGTTTGGAGGTAACCAATTGATGTCTCTCTCACACTGTGTGTGCGTGTGTGTGTGTGTGTGTGTGTGTCCCTCCCTCTCTTCCACTCTCTCTAAAAAACAACGGAAAAAAATATCCTCAGGTGAGGATTAACAAACGAACAAACAAAAATAGTGCATGCATCATTAACCCCCCCCCCCCCCACACACACACACACACACACACAGGAGTTCTGATTAGCAGGTAAGAACTGTTGTGCATAGTGCATTTACCACGCCTGTTTACTGGCAGCTCGCACAATTGCTCTGCCTCCTTAGAAAGGCAAAGCAGAGCGCTCTTGGGTCCTCAATCAGGTTAGACACCTGATTGAGTTTATTAGAACACCTTCAGGCTTTTCCCCACCCACTCTCTCTTCACTCTGTACATACAGGTCAGAGAGCTCTTCACACGTGTGTGTGTTATAGTACAAAAGGTGACATCTTCAGGGAAACAACTTAACAAGTCGAGTTAGACCTTTCTGGAGGTGGGCTGGTCACCCATTTAGCCTCAAAGAAATGCATCGCTACTGCCCTTTGAGTCAGCTATCAGCCTGGCCCTACCTCAGCCCAGAGCCAGAGCCCAGTGGGAGACCCCGCAGGGCATTTGGAGGTACAGCTTGAAGAAAGTTGGTGTTGGCTCTTGAAGGGCAGGATGTATTTCCAGGGGCCAGGACAAGAGGGGACATCAAGACGCCCCGAGGCCCCAAAGGAGCTGGCTGGAGCAATGCAGATGAGGGGCCTGCATTGGTCCTAGAGTAAATTTCCTTTGGAATATGGATATCAAAGACTCAAGTTTTTCAGCTGCTTTTATTCGATATTCGATTGTATAGATTTCAGAAATAAGACTTCTCTGATGCTGTTATTATTTGAATCCCCGGAGATTTTTAACTGAGATCTTTTGCAAATGCAATCTATTCTCAGTCCTCCCAGTGAAGGGAAAGGCCTCTGTGTGTATTTGGAGTAGCTGGACACGGGCACCAGTGCCCTAGGGGGAGAGGCATGGCACCAGGATCACACCAAGGGATGCGGACAGACTTGTTGACTGTGTCCAGCTGCTGCTCCAGCTGCGCGCCGCTCCTCCTGCAGCTCTCTTGGCCCTTACCCTGGAGGGGAGCATGCTCTGCTCGAGGACACACTGCCTTTCCAGCGTGATGTTGAGACTTGAGAGAGATGCAAGAGAGTGCATTGGTCAGGGATAATGTCTGACTGGGACTTCCAGCTGCCGTCACTAGCTAAGCCACGTATCACTGCACCACCCAGTCGAAGCTTGGGCTCCTGCGCTGTGTGCTTATAAGGCTGGTGACCGGCTCACATGGGTAATCTCTTCCCGCTTCCAGCACGCGATGAACGTGATCGGGATCTTCGCGGAGGAGCAGGCGCTGGTGCTGCAGATCGTGGCAGGCGTGCTCCACCTGGGAAACATCAGCTTCAAAGAAGTGGGCAACTACGCCGCAGTGGAGAGTGAAGAGTGTGAGTAGCCGTGGCGCACAGTTGTCGAACAAGGGGAAACCATTGTTTAGCTCCATCAGAAGTAACCCACCGCTTTCCTTTGCTTAGATCTCAACTGAGGTATTTTGGGAAGAGATGAGAAGTCTCGTGCGTCCTGCTGTGGCAGAACAAAAGGGCCTGTGAGTGTCCAGGCCTCTTCTGCCCACCTGCCCACTCCTCCCACCCATCTCCTCCCGCCTCCCGCATTAACTGTCCCAGAGTCATACCCAGAGATCATTCGTGAATTCATTTCAATTTATCATTAACCTTGGGGAAGCTGGCAGAATCTCACATCTAGGTTTAAAAGTAAAGCGATACTTTAATGAGGATTAGGGTAATAGCCGAATAACTCAAAAGATTTGTCTTCTCATAAAAACCTTCTCTATCACTGATCTTCAGGGTCTCCCTTCACCTAAAGGTCATGAAGAGCAAGTGATTGGATATATGGGAATATGGGAAGCTCACAGATTCAGTGTGCCCCATGGGTTGGATTAGATCGGATTTCTGAAAATGAAAAGAGAAAAAAGGACATTGACTTTTGTGTTGCTATTGGTAATGGTCACTTTTAATGGTCACCTCTGTGGTAATCAGAGCCTGAGGACCTGAATGGCCATTTTCACTCTTTGAGAACTCAGGAATCAAGTCCTTCCTGCAGAGACGTTACTGGTTTCGCATGGCACAGGCCCCCACAGTCACCAGGGCGTGTGACTGACTGTGGCCTCTTGGGCATCAGACGGCTTTCCATCCTTTAACCACCCAGGAAGACATTTCTCCCTTTCTCAGCATTCTTCAAGGATGATAAATTTAGATGCTTAGTAATAAATAGTATCCCACTCGTTGCTGACAATGCAGCAAGGCTATTTCCATTCCAAATAAGGTTCTTTTTATATTTTTGTTTTCTTTTGTGATAAAAAGGGAAGCTCTGCTAACTTCTGATGTCTGTCTGATAAAGAGCAAGATGAATTATGTTTACCAGGGGAAGGAACGGGGTGGAAAGCAGTAAATAGACAGGGTGTCCACAAAGTCTAGAAACACAACCTAACAATAATAATAATAACTATGTTTCTAGACTCTGTGGACATTGCCCTTCACGTTTAACAAATGCACGGGAGTGTGCGGGAAGCTCATTAACACTTGGCCTTTTAACATTGACAGTTTGGTTTCTGTGAAAGTCGACTAGATTTCTCTTCCCTTTGTGGATGGCACAGTCCTTTACTGCCCCTTTATACTGGAGAACAAAGTTATGACTCTGGCACAGCTAGCATTTCCCCATGTGCCTGGGCCAAGAAGTAGCCTCCTCCGCCAACGGCGTGAGGCCCAGGATTGGCAGCTGCCTGTGGAATGCCCTGATTGGCGGAGGTGGAGTGATGGGGATCGGGAAAGGCTGTGTTGGAAACCAAGGAAGTCCAGCAAAGAAATGTGCCCTCCTTCCAGTAATTTGTTTTCTGTTCAGTTGGTAAGACCTTAGCATGGTTCAGAGGGGTGCCCTGTTAAAGCTTCCCCCGCCCCCTGCACTCAACTGTTCCCTTCCCCAGAGGCTTCCAGTCTCTCGTATTCCATTCAGGGAACGTGTGTTCCAGAGCAACTACACACACCCACTCATTTTTTCTCACTTTGTGCATCAGTGGGAACATAGAACATAGTCTGCAGTTGCCTTTTCACTTTACAGTATATCATGAGGGTTATTTTATAACTCACTGAGGAGCTTCATCCTTTTCTGTAGCTGCATAATATTCCATTGCTTGGCTATATTTTAATTTAGTGAACTGGTCATCTGTTAATGGACGTTAGGATAGTTTTGGATCTGCTGCTTTTACAATAATGAACGAACATTACTAAAATGAATAAGCTGGTTTGTGGTGTCTTTCCGATATTTGAGTATATCAGTGTAATAAATTTGTAAAGGGAAGAGCTAGCCCATATTTGGTTAAGAGAAAAAAGCAAACTTTCTCTAGCTATCGTAATGAGGGAAATGGTAAGATTTCCATCAGAGCTAAAGCAAAATAGCCATTAATAACAACAAATTGTATTGTTACGTTACCTTAGACTAATGGAGCTATAGAATTTCTGGAGTCAAACCTTTACATTGCTGAGAAGTCAAACAAACCTCAACTTGGGCACATCTGTACCTGTCATTATCAATAGCATAAGATGGTTTTGTGGAAACAAGTCTTGCTCAAAAGATATTAAATCCAAATTAACCTAAGAATTTTATTGAAGGAAAATAACATGACATAAACAACGATGGGGAGTACAAGTGACCACGCCTCTCCTTGGCCCTGTTAACTATTTGTTTTGTGTGTTTTTTTATATATTTTATTGATTTCAGAGAGGAAGAGAGAGGGAGAGAAAGATAGAAACATCAATGATGAGAGAAAATCACTGTTCGGCAGCCTCCTGCACGTCCCCTATTGGGGATTGAGCCAACAACCCGGGCATGTGCCCTGACTGGGGATCAAACCATGACCTCCTGGTTCATAGGTCGACCCTCAACAACTAAGCCACACCGGCCGGGCTAATATTTATTTTTAAAAAACTTTTTTACCTCGCTGTTTCTTTTAAAATTGTAAAATGGAATTTTGTTTTGCTGCATCTTGTCAGTTTCTCTATTTTCTCTATACTTCACATGTAAAAGAAAAAATTAAATGTGACTTTTTAATGCACTAATAGAAATCTATCTTCATTATCAAAATGTGCTGAAACATTATTTTCTAGCAGGTTCTTCTACATAATTCTGATTAACTATACCAGAGTTACATCAGCATTTTTAAATGAATCAATGCCTGCTCCCTCCTCTCCTTTCCCAAGCCTCTGTACTGCTCCGAGGCAGTCCTTATGCAGCCACCCTCCCAGACACCTCATGGAAATTCACAGCCTGAAGGAAGTCAGTATGAGCAGCCCTGTAATTTTAGTACCAGGGCAGCCACTGAAGAAAATGTGAGGTCATAAAAGGTTATACTTGAAAAACATGGCATGGACTTTTTTAAAAGCCAGTACTGGATTTCCTCTCTAGGCTTCTTAGCTGTTTCCCTCCGCCTGTGGCTCTGAATCTTGGCCAGATTCCATGCCCTGTTTTTCGAGTGCCTGCGGTCCTTCACTGTGCCCTCCTCTATAGAAGAGGTGTGAGCCATGGAAGTAGATAGGGCATGTTTCCTTTACATCTTGTCCGTCTGTTTGATCTCAAGGACTACTTCAGTTTTGTTACGCTTCTTTAGCTGTGGTCATAAAGATAATGGGATAGACTTTTTCACTAAATATTTGAACTGTGTCCCCATGTTAGCATGGTTATGGGCTTGGCAGGAGCTCATATTTACAAAACCAACAAAGTGAGGCTAATGATTTGTTGTATCAAACAATTCACTGTGTCGTTGCCATGAAGCATGAGGGGTCCTGGTGAATTTACTATAAAACATTGACTACCAGTGTGTCAAGTGAAATACACGTGTACCTGACTATCTGCCTGGTGACAGTGGTGACAATCAACATTGTAGCTTCCTTTAGTGAACCTCTTATACGTCAGACTCATTGGTAAATGGCTCTTGGTTCTCACAACAATCCTACTTGTGTCTAATCTGACTTACGGGCATCTGATGTTTTTGCTCTGTACAAAGGTAAGTTTCTGTTTAGTGGGAGACACATCCAGGTTCCTAAACATACATGTGAACATCAAAACTAAACTAAAAGAGGGTGGGAGGAGGATAAAGAAGGTAAAGATTATCAGATAGATGGTGATGGAGAGAGACGAGACTTTGAGTGATGAGCACACAATGTAATATACAAATGACGTATTATGGAATTGTACACTTGAAACTAATGTTATTAACCAATGTCACCCCAATAAATTTAAATTTAAAAAACTAAATTAAAATCATCACTTCATGGCCTTTGCGCCAAGATCAAGTGTAAAAACTAATCTAAAGGAAATAGCCTTTGGCAAATTACTGCACTTGATTTATTCACATGCCCTTTTTAAAAGGAAGCTGTCTGCTAGTGGGAGCATTTCTGTGGAACACTCACATAGATCAATATACACCTTGTTCTGGCATTGCACTTTTTCTAAATGCATTCACTGACTTAATCTCCTTGGAAGGTATATACTGAGAAATGTCAGCATGTTCATTCTAACACCATCTGTGAAATTCAAACATTATTTTTTATTGGGAGGCTTGTGATTTTTGAGCATTATCATGATAAGGTCTTTCACAAAACCCTTTTATCAGAGAATTTTGGAAAACTTTATGCAGAAAAAGAAGACTCGTAGTCCGGTTAAGAATTCTGATTTGTGTCCATAAAAATAGTGGGAGAAATCTGAGCATCCTTTTATGCCCAAGGATGGTTGGTGTCACTTATTCACATTAGAATGTATTAACCAGAAAAAAAGAATTCCATTATATCACTAGCCTTCCTCTTGCAGAGTTTCACAGCTGGAAACAGGTTGCTGAGCCTGGGAACCTCAGCTCTTCTACCCGAAAGCCACACACTACACCACTGTATGTCCTCAGGGTGGGATGGGCGTGCTGTGATGTGAATAATACAACACCCTCCATTTTGTTCCCTACGCCTCGCCCAGAAAAATCTTCTAACACCCCTCTCTAGATGCCATCTAGGCCCCCTTGACTCCAGCCCGACCATCTCAGACCGTTCAGTGATCCCCACTATTGGAATTGGCCCTGACCTTTTAATCATCTACCATAACCTTCAGCTGTAGCCAGTGTTGGTCTACTCACTGTGTACCTCAACCATGTCTCTTGAATTCCTGCCTCCTCACCTTTACACATTCCATCCTTCTCTCTCTCATCCTCTGCATCGATACCTATCCTGTCCATTCTTTTAGACCCCACCCATCTTCCTCAATCACCCAAGCAAGTAGTAATATCTTTCTGTTCTAAATTCCCCCAGGACTTTATTATCTATCTGTGTCACATATTTAGCTTTTATTTGGCAAACTACTTTTGCCTCCTCTAGGTTGTCATCAGAGTTTCTTCAATAATTTGTGTCCTGTCCTCTCCCTTTAACAACCCCACACATGGTAACTACTCAAAAAATAAGTGGTTGGTTGTAATTATTAGTTTGATGATATCAGATGCTTCCAGCTCTTTGTGAATGATGCTATGAAAACACTGTATCAAAGAGGAAGAAAACAATATTTGAAGCCAAAGAAATGTTGCTTGATTTAGTTCCTTCCGGCTGTCTTGCTGCAAGCTTGGAGAGATGTCCATTTTAGGCATTTAGCTGTGATCTCAGTAGGGAGGATTGGTTTAATGCCACCCTTCTTGGTTAACTGATTTGTATTATTGGAAGCTCAGTCATCATAGGAATTGACTCATGTAATAGAATAACTGGGAAAAGCAAAATGGATGGGTGTGTGTGGGATTGCTGATAAGCGGTCTTCACTAGCCTGAAAGTTCTTGGGACTAAAGATGGTGTCTTGTGTGTGTGTGTGTGCGCGCGTGTGAACACGCAAATGCATAAACACACACACACACACACACACACACACACACACAAGTGCCTCCCTGTTTGTGAGACACATTGTTAACATTCTTAAAAACAATCGAGGTTTATTTTGTTTTCTATAGTTTTGGCTTTTCCTGCCTATCTCCTGGGGATAAACCAGGACCGTTTGAAAGAAAAGCTGACGAGCCGGCAGATGGATAGCAAGTGGGGAGGCAAGTCGGAGTCCATCCACGTGACACTCAACGTGGAGCAGGCCTGCTACACCAGGGACGCCCTCGCCAAGGCCCTGCACTCCCGCGTCTTTGACTTCTTGGTGGATGTAAGTAGACGTAGCTGACTTGGTGGTGCTTTTTATTGTAGCTGCCAAGAGGAAAACTGCTAAGGGTTTCATGTTCATGTGGCTCACTCCTTCTAACCATCACCTGACTCCTCCACTTTTCACCCTTTCATCCTGGGGCCAGTGTATCCTGCTTTTACTTCTAGAATTCTCCACCAAGACTGTAACAGCTTCTCATGGACAAAATACAGGGTGGGGCAAAGGTAAGTTTATAGTTGTTCATATGGAAAATAATACAATAATTAA
Organism: Myotis myotis; assembly: GCF_014108235.1. NCBI lineage: Eukaryota > Metazoa > Chordata > Mammalia > Chiroptera > Vespertilionidae > Myotis > Myotis myotis. The sequence continues at coordinate 174,981,286 of NW_023416313.1, read as the reverse complement.
CAAATAAGAATAAGGTGTGATTCCCGTACTCACAACTATAAACCCACTTTGCCCCCAGCCTGTATTTTATAGAGGCAGGACCAAAGGCCAGGAAAGGAGGAGACCAGGACATGAAGGCATCTTGACTTTGAGCCTAAAGATTTAGGGATGTATTTGTCATCTATTACTGTGTTACAAATTAGTCCAGAACTTAGTAGCTTAAAACAATAAACATTTATTCTGTCATTTGGAAGTGACTTAGCTTGGTGGTTCTGATTCAGGGACGAGATTGTGGTCAAGATGCTGAGGGGAGTGATGGTCACCCCAAGGCTTGATTGGAGTTGGAGGATCTGGCTCCAAGCTGACACACTCACACGGCTATTCGCAAGACTCCTCGGGTCCTTGCTGCACGGCCCTTTCTTTTCAGCTGCTTGAATATTCTCACAGCGTGGCAGCTGGTTTCCCCCAGAGTGGGTGATCTAAGAGAGAGCGAGGCAGACGTCCCAGAGCTTTTAACGTCCTCGTCTTGAGCTCAAGTATTGCCGCTCTGCAATATTCTGTACCTTAGAAACAGGTCACCAAGTACAGCCCACACATAAGGGGAGAGAAATTAGGTTCCACCTTCTGAAAGGAGGCGTATCAGAGACTTCTTCGGCCCTTCACATCTGTGGACCCAACCAACTGTGGATAGAAAATATTCAGAAAATTAAAAAATGTTGTCACTGATTATGTATTTAGGCCTATGATGGTTGTGTCTGTACTTTCTTATTATAATTCCCTAAGCAATACAGCATAACAACTGTTTACCTAGCACTTACATTGTATTAGATATTTTAAGTAATATAGAGATGATTTGAGGTTTATGAGAGGATATATATAGGTTATTTGCAAATACTATATGCCCTTTTATATAAGGGACTTGAGCATCCATGGATGTCGGTATTCACGGGCATCCTGGAACCACTTCCCCACGGATATCAAGGGATGTCTGTATTTTAAAACCACCACATATTTTTTTTAATGATAGAATAATCATATATATATATATATATATATCTATATCAGACATCCCTTGAGGTGTGTGTGTTTGCATAATATTTGCATATATATACATATTTATGTATACCGCATATAGATCCTGAAAATTAGTCTTTGAGCAGTGTAGCACTGCCGGTGACAGTCTATGCTAATCATTGCAGCCTGAGAGGGAGAATAATAATAGCAAACACTTATTTAGCACTTACTATGTGCCAGATACTGTTCTAAGTATTTTAGGGGGGGAAAAAAAACACAAAAAAAACCCTCATTTAATTCTTACCACAACCCTGTGACTCAGATAAGCTAACTGAGGCCCAGAGAGGTTAAGGCACTTACCCAAGGCCACACCACTCTTAGATAATAGACCTAGGAATTAAATCCAGGTAATTGGGCAGTGATCCAGTATTCTACTCCTCTGCCTTTTATATGATCAAGGCAGGAAGAACCCTCAGGAAGCCCAAGTCAAGGACAGCAACGTGGTCATTAGACCCTAGAGGTCTGCATGATTGGGTGCGGTTAGGGTCGGGCAGGGCAGGGCAGCGTAGGGTAGTTATTCTGTGTACTCCTTGTGGCTAGTTTAAGGATATGATTGCTTGGGGAGGTCGAGGTCATGCCAAGCATTAGCCATGTTTTTAACGTGTTCAGACCCTCCTTTTACTGACAAGGGAATCTTTGGCCCCAGGACTGGTGGAATTGCCCAGGGCCATTCAGCAAGAGGGTCATGCAGAGCCAGGACTAGAACCCACGCCTCCTGTCCCTGTTCAGTGTATCTTCCAGCACTGGGCTTCCCACCTTATTTCCTTTCCATCTTTTCCCAATTTTGTGTGTGTTAAAGAGGGTGGATGCTTCATGTAAGTGATACTAGTTAGAGCTGACAGTTACCAAGCACTGACTGTGTACCAGGTACTGAGCTACGTGTTCTACATTATTACGCATTAGCTTGCAAAAGATGATTATCTTTTTTTCTTTTTCTTTTTTTTTTTTTTTTTTTTTTTTTTTGCCTGGAAAACAACTCTGGTACTTCAAGATTCATCCAGGTATTCACCGCCTGGAATTTTTCTCCCGTGTTCCTCCCTCCCCTGCAGTCCTCACTAACCCCTCCAACCTACACTGCCCTCCTGTCATTGTCTGTTCCACTGAATTGCACATCTCTTTTCACAGTGATTGAGACCACAGACTTTTAAAAAAAAATGTTTTCTAATTAAAAAAGAGCATAGACTTAGGCATCGTCCACTTAAGTGTCATCCCAGGCCCTCCCTCTTGCCCAGCGTGATCTCAGGGATTGCACTGTGATTGCTATTGGTATGAGAACTGCAGTGAGAATTAAAGGACCTGACACATACAAGGCACTTAGCAAAGTCTGGAGTAGGTGAATGTTAAATATACAGAAGCTGCTCTTATTAACATCACTTTAATGGTAATTACTGGCATTATTAACCGTAGTTGGCTCACCCTCTCTATAAGCTCCTGGCCACAGAGATTGTCTTCTTGACATCCCTGGCGCATTGTGTTAGGTGATCATTAAATGATTAGTGAGTGGGGTTCTTCATGTGAAACAGATTTTACTTCGATCATCCGAGATGACATTTTCTTCCAATTCTCAAGACTTCCTGAAGAAAACTAACTCTGCCGGAATTTAATGGTTTTCATCATTAAGCAAACATTGTTTTTTCTGCTACCATAATAGTTTTCTGGGATTCTGGTGGTTTCCCAAAGTACTTGACATTGCACTGAGACTTCTTTTTTTTTTTTAACAATTCGTAGTATTCTTTTTTTCCCCATCACCTATCCCCTCTGTGCCCTCTTCCACTCCACCCTGCAATCAGCACACTGTTGTCCATGTCCATGAGTTACCTCTCTCTCTCTTTTTTTTTTTGCTCAATCCCGCCACACCCTCCAGCATTACCCCTCCCCCCACCAGAGCTGTCTGCCTGCTCTCTGTCTGTGAGGCACTGAGACGTTTTTAAAGCTGTAAGTCACGGCCTTGGTCTCTGGTTCCAGCAGACACTAGTACTTGCTGTGTGTAGTCTGTTTGTTGTGTGCAGGATTGCTTCCCTCCCCCTCTGCATGTGCAGGAAAAGGAGTTAATTGCCATGCTGCTTACTTTCTCCTAGTCTATCAACAAAGCGATGGAGAAGGACCATGAAGAATACAACATCGGCGTTCTGGACATCTACGGCTTTGAAATATTCCAGGTAGGACCAGTTTAAGTCATTGCAGACTGGGGAGGGTGATGCATTTCCTCTGGCTTGAAGAAATGATTAATTCTAGGCAGTGAAAAAAAAGAACACCCCACTATGGCCCAATTTTTGCCTTTGGGCACCATCACCAAACTAGTTTCTCCTAAATCTAAACTACGCAGCCTTCTCCTGATGCCTCCAGCATTTCTGCAAAGGCTTGTCACATGGAAGCATCTCACTAGATCACTCAAGAAATGTCTTCGAAATGATTTTGCAGAAATGATTGATGGAAGTAACTTTTTCTTTTTCAGAAAAATGGCTTTGAACAGTTTTGTATCAATTTTGTTAATGAAAAATTACAGCAGATTTTTATTGAACTGACATTAAAGGCCGAACAGGTAAGCACTCCCTCTTCCTTCATCGTGTTCTCCTTCTAATTTGTTTTCTTTTCAAGGGTGTAGACTTCTCTTTGGATAACAGCTTCAGATTTGAGTCATCTCTTAGGAAATGTCCTTAACAGTGTCAGGCAGACAAACCGCATGCCACTGGGACCTTTCCGTCTGTGAAACAGAAACACCGTCGGCTACATTTTCTTCCTCCTTTGAGCAAAGGATGCTGTGAAGTTGGACTTGGAACTGGCTGCTTCTACTGCTCTCTGACTCACTGACCAAGTGCAAAATGGAGACGTCGTTCCAACCCCTTTGTCTGTGGCATCTCCTGTGTGCCCAAGGAAAAGCTTGGCTTTGTCAGAGTTGCTTTACTCCCAGTTCTCCCTAGAAATTAATGTGTCTTTAACAAAAGCTGGTGTTTTCATTCTGGCTTGAAGAAACATGTCTTGCTTATCGTTCCTTCTGAAAGGCCAGCGCAGGTCCCTGTATTCTGGATTCCGCATTGTGTTTCGATTCTACAGTGTCAGTAACAAAGTACCACAAACCAGGTGGCTTAAAACAACAGAGATTTCTCCTCTCAGAGGCCGGTATCAAAGTGTCACCAGAGCGTCACCCCTTTCAGAGGTTCTGGGGGAGAATCCTTCCTTGGCTCTCCAGCTTCTGGTGGCTCCTGTCCTTGTTTGGTAGCAACATGACTTCAGGCTCTGCCTCGGTCTTCACACGGCCTTTTCCAGTCTGTGTCCAACTGTCTCTCCTTTCCCCTGTAAAGGCACAGGTGGTTGGATTAGGGGTCACCCCTAAATCCAAGATGATGTCTCTTGTGAGGTCCTTATCTAATTGTATCTACAAAGATCCTATTTCCAAACCTCACATTTTGAGATTTTAGGGGACATGTTCAACCCACTCGACATATGAAAGGCTGTTTGGGGATGTTTAGTCATGGAGCATTCATGCTTAGGAGCCCCAGTGAGCAGAGGCGTTCACATAAACCTCTGGCCTGGAGGTCTCGCCTTCCACCACCTCAGAACAGCTAGGGAAAGCGTGGGGTGGACTGAGATGGGAAAAAGTGGGCAGCATTTAGATCATATAGGAACTTTGTAGGGCATGACAGAAAGTTCAGATTTCATAGCAAGTAGGATAGGAAACCATTGCAGCATTTTGAGCAGAAAAGTGACATGGTCTGATTTGTGTTCTGTGTTTTTGAGAAGGTCACCACTCTAGCTTTACAGACTTATAGAATGGAGTGAGACAGGAAAAGAAAACAGGAATGGAAGTTTAGAAACCAATTAGGAGACGATGCAGGAGACTGTGCAAGACAGGACGGGAGCTTAGACCATGGTCTATTAGTAGGGGTGGTGACACGGTGAGAGGTGGTCAGAGTTAGTATACATGTTAGAGACTGAGTCACCATGATTACTCAAAATAATTAGCAATAAGCCAAGAAGGAAAGAGGAATTAAGGATGATTTCTGCCTTTGTAGCTTGAATAACAGGGCCAATGGTGAGACCATTTACTGAAGGACATGGTTAGGGGAGCAGTTGGTTGGAGACAGGGGGGATGTAGAGTCAGAACTCTGCTGAACAAGTTACATTTGAGAGGCCTGTTGTACATCCAAGTGCAGATTCCAAAATAAAATACATATGAGTCTGGAACTCAGTGGGGAGGTCTGGACTAGAGAAATGAATACAGAGGTCACTAGCCTATAGATGCTATTTAAAGCCATGAGATTGATTGGAATCACCTAGAGAAGGAGGGTTGAGGAAAGCAAGACGGCTGGAAAATTGAGCCCTGAGAGTCTGTCTCCTATAAAGATCTGGAGAGATGCTAACAAAGCAAACCTGGGAGGAAGGAGAAGAACCAGGAGAGTGTGCTGGTGTCCATCCAGTTAGGTGAGCCCCTGGCCCGAGTGAGGGGCCTTCCCCTTAAGTGCCTTGATGCTAATCCATGCTGCTGTCCTATGTTAAACTCGGAGATTATTGTGAAACAGACCTGTAGGTTTCACCATATTAAATGGCCATTTTTTGAATGTCAGAAATGCTTGTGTGGTAATGATTTCATATGGTTCAAACTCAATAAAAATTACATTACCAAGCAATAAAATGTTGCTTTTCTAACCTCCTTAGGAAAAAAAATTAAAGTTCCAAGTTGTTGTCAAAGGGCATTCAAGTTTTTCTTTCATGGTGATTTCTGTGCCTTTGATATCCATATGTGTGGAGTCCAGCTAGTCTTCACTGGGTGGTCATGTGAGTTCCCGCTTTCTGTCCCACAGGAAGAATATGTTCAAGAGGGAATAAGATGGACGCCCATAGAGTACTTCAATAACAAAATCGTGTGTGACCTCATAGAGAACAAAGTTGTAAGTATCGGTCTGGTGTGTATCCTAACTGCTCACAGATTTGCATTAAGTGCATTTTTCTCCTCTGTGTCATTATTTTAGAATAGGCAAGGTGACAACTCTGGTTTGCACAGAATTTTTTAAATTACATTTATTTTGTGTATATAGGTATGTTAGCAAATAGAGCAATAGGGTTTTATTTTTGTAAATACGAACATGTGAACATGAGTAAAATGTCAATTTACAAACAGGAGTTGTTACTGAATTAATTCTATCATTTGTGTTGATGGCTTAGTGCATAAAAAGACTCAAAATTGGCCCATCTGCTAGATCATTCATATAACTTCTAGGACTTGAGACCTTGAAATTATTCAAAAGAAAACAAAAAGGATGTAGACAGAGATCTCTACAGTACCATTTTTGTTTTTGTTGTTTATAAAGCTCAAAACTGGAAACAGTGAAAAAGTCCATAGACACTTCAGTCGTTAAGTAAACTACAGCATATCAGAGCACACACAGCCATTAAAAAATAACTGAAGACTATATGAAACTTGACGATTGTTTATTAAATAGTGCTGTGTGGATAAAATGTGTAACTGCACAACTGTGTAAGCCATGCCTATCAGGGTAATAAGCTGAAAGTGAACATTAACAAGAAATGGTGAATTAGAGCCCTAACCAGTTTGGCTCAGTGGATAGAGCATCGGCCTGCGGACTGAAGGGTCCCAGGTTCGATTCTGGTCACGGGCATGTACCTTGGTTGTGGGCACATCCCCAGTTAGGGGGTGTGCAGGAGGCAGCTGATCAATGTTTCTCTCTCATTGATGTTTCTAACTCTCTATCCCTCTCCCTTCCTCTCTGTAAAAAATCAATAAAATATATATATATATATTTAAAAAAAGAAGAAGAAGTGAATTAGAGCCCTAGCTGGTTTGGCTCAGTGGATAGAGCCTTGGCCTACAGACTGAAGGGTCCCGATTCAATTCCAGCCAAGGTTGCAGCTCGATCCCCACTAGGGGGTGTGCAGGAGATAGCCAGTCAATGATTCTCATCATTGATGTTTCTATCTCTCCCTCTCCCTTCCTCTCTGAAATTAATAAAGAAATATGTTTTTAAAAATAAAAAATATGTTTAAAAAAAAGAAATGAATTAGAGCAGCTGTTCTCAACCTGTGGGTCGCGAACAATGAAAATGCATCCTGCATATCAGATATTTACATTACGATTCATAACAGTAGCAAAATTACAGTTATGAAGTAGCAACGAAAATAATTTTATGGTTGGGGGTCACCACAACATGAGGAACTGGGTTAAAGGGTCGCGGCATTAGGAAGGTTGAGAACCACTGAATTAGAGTCAAAGGAAAATGTTTTAATTTTTCTTTGGGGTTTTTTATATCAACTTAGTACAAATAAGAGTGTGCAGATAATGATCTGTGTGCGACTTTGAATAGAATTTCAGGGAGTTAAACCATTTTTTAAAAAATGGGCTTTTCCTCCATCTTAGATCTAAGTGATGACTCCCATTTGGGGTTATTAATGGTATTCTTGCTCAAAGGGAAAAAATGACTTTCAAGATGGTATCTGGAATCTAGGGAGCTGTTGTTTCCTTCCTCAAGGAAAGACCCGATAAGCATTGCATGTATTTGGGAACAATCGTTGAATTGGGGCTTTGGCTTCTTGGTCCCATCAGAACCCTCCTGGGATCATGAGCATCCTGGATGACGTGTGCGCCACGATGCACGCGGTGGGTGAGGGGGCGGACCAGACGCTGCTGCAGAAACTCCAGATGCAGATCGGGAATCACGAGCACTTCAACAGCTGGAACCAAGGCTTCATTATTCACCATTATGCTGGGAAGGTATGGCCAGCAAGCCGGGGTCAACAGGAGAGGGGAGGTCATCCTTTCCAATGTCTACCTGTTTTAAGCCACTGGGTCTGTCATCTGTTTTCTCATGAGGCAACTGAAAACTGTGTCCATATAGTTTCATCTGCCTCACTGTGTTTTATTCATTCAACATGGATTCATTCATTCAACAACATGGGACCTATGAAGTATGTGGGGAGGTAATACAAAAGACGGAATACACTACTGTGTCCTTTTTAATCACGAATCACCCTGGTACCTATATTAACTGCTGAAGGAATGGACTTTTGTCTTGCTTCTTGCTGCCCTCACAAACCTTCATTCCTTACCTGCCCATGTCCACTGGGAAGAGAAATAAGGACAAACGCTCACATTTGGTGTTTGTTCTCATAAAATACATGATTATTGGGTGCCTCCTGGGTACCAGCTTTCTGTGGGTGTTAGTGCTACAAAGATAAGTAAGTCAAGGTCCCAATATTTAGGGACTTCCCAGTCCTATGGAAATCCACTGGTCTTACCTTTCATCCCAACTAATCTTTTGTTAGCCTGAGTCCCTGAGCATGTTTTTTTAGCTGAATTGATCCAACTCTGACACCATTTGTTAGAGAAATTGCAAAGCCTTGGATGACAGGGCCCATTGCAATGGATTAATGAGCATAAGAAGTTTTTTTATTTTATTCTGTCTTAGCTAAAATTTATGGGAAAGAATTACATTTATTACTTAAACATCCCTATGAATCCATTGAAGAAGGGGTGTGTGAGACCTAGATCCCTGGGCCATATGGGCAGCCAAACACCGTTCATCAGCATCCATAGGCCGTCACCAACTAAGAAGCTAACAAGTAAGATATGCACAGCTTTAGTGTGACGGTTCATGATGAAATCTGGAACTAGACACATTCTGGTAAGAATAGCCATGGCTACTTGGCTATTTTTTTTCTTCAATCAAATACTAAAAGGATAAAATTGGATTTCCTTCCATTCTTGAACAGGTATCCTATGACATGGATGGCTTTTGTGAAAGGAACCGTGATGTGCTTTTTATGGATCTGATAGAGCTTATGCAGAGCAGTGAGCTGTAAGTATGTTTCCGGTTATCTGACATGGAATATGGGTTTGATCAAATTTTCAATATGAAACTTGTGGAGTGGTCAGCATTTCATTTCTTTGAGCTGATGGGTCTGGGTTATCATTGGACAATTTGGTTTCTCAAAATAGCTTTTCTTTATCCAATCTCAGCCCCACCCTTGTATCCCTAACACTTCCCACCCCCGAATTCCAAGCGCAATCTGCATGCCTTTCAGGACTCCTAGTTTCATCAGTTTCAACACTATTATCAGGGAGAGGTGGCCATCCTGGGGTTGGGTTGGGATGGCCATGTCTGACCACCTAAGAGTAGAATAGTCTGGTTCTATGATACTCGGCCCTTGATACATCATCCCAAGAATTTTTTGTGGTCACTCAATATTTTTAATGGCTTAAAAAGACCCAAAAAAAAAAAAAAAAAAAAAGACCCAAGTTAACCTGAGCCCCTGAAGGTCTTGGGAAATGGCTCCAGAATTCTGAGAGGGACAAGTCAAGAGGGACTGCCTCAGAGACCCATTTTCACCCAAGACTCTATCAAAGCTATAGAGTCAGAAGCAGTAGAGACTTCCCCTTTGCAAGCTGCTGGAGCTTTCAGGACCAGCCCTGCTGAGTCCTTTTCTCCCCTCTCCTTTGTGAAGGGTCCCAAAGTCCTGGGTCACAGATCTGGAACATAATTTACATGATCAGGGCTGCACATGCCAGGCAAGTACAATATCGCACAGCCTTCCAAACTTACAATTTTAAAGCTGCCTCCAAGTAACAGCTGCCCCGTTAGGCTCTGTTACTTAACCTGTCATAGTATCAAGGTTACCTTCCTTAACCCACAGCAGCAAGCCTGACATTTTCCTAAGGAAGGCCCCACTACAATGAAAGCAAAACCCAGTATCCTTTTCGGGCCCTGGCCAGCTGTGTTCCGCTCCATTTAACCCTCTTCCCCTTCCCCCAGCCTCCCACTCCTCCCCGGCCCTCATCTCCACATGCCTGCACTTCCTTGCACTCACACCTCCCCACTTTGGAGAGTCTGAATTTCTTTTCATTTGAAAACACATAAAATCTCTTAATAGGTCAGGGGAGCCACGAGCCCTGTTGGTAGGTTTTATAACAGCCAGGTAGCAGGCAAGCTTCTAGAGGTTTGTGGTTGTTTTGTTTTGTCTAAAGTATTAAAATTACTGCCAAGTTTGAAGAGCTGTCAATGCTTCCATGTAAACTCTTATCCAGTAGACATGGTCCATTGTTTATTAAACACATTTCCTACAAAAATCTATAATTGTGTCTGATCAGTTTAAAAATAGATTATAGGATTTCTAGAAAATTCGAGATGCCAAAGAGCCATTTAGGAGGAATTGAATTTGAGTGTCCGATGGCTCATTTACGTGAATCACTTTATTCACTGAGTCTGTGAATATTTATTGAGCACCTACTGTGTACCAGGCTATGTGCCAGACAGAAGGGGCACTAAGGTGTCTAGGACATGCTGGCATCGAATGAGCAAAGGCCACTGATGCTGTGAAATAGACCCAACAAAAAATTATCCAACCCTGAATCCCAAGTATCGATAGTGCCAAGGCTGAGAACCCCTGCTTTAGAGCAAAGCAGACCTGCATTGCATCCAGACAGTGTGTACAAGCCCCTGTGCCCTGGTCCGTCTGTCTCATCCTCACTCAGCAAACCCACACTGTGTGTGTCCTGTTGTCAAGGTGCACCTCGATGCCAGTAAGGAGGGGGACTCAAAAGACAGAGTTTTATGATTTGTCTTTCAGGTTTGAACTCCAAAATGCTTATATCTTAGAATTTTTTTCTGTCTTTCTTGTTCTTTTTGGTTTTGGTTTTTCGTCTGTTGCTTATTTCCCCGGGTCACATCTTGATGGCTTGTGCTTTGAGTCAGATGGCCTTTCTGTAGCCAAAGTCACATGCTCCTCTCCATTCCCCGCGGAAGCATGCTTTCAGCCTCCTCTGATTGCTAATCCATTCTCTTCTCCTTTTCCAGACCTTTTATAAAGTCCTTATTTCCGGAAAATCTGCAAGCTGACAAGAAAGGGCGCCCAACTACTGCCGGAAGCAAAATAAAGGTTTGTTCTATTCGGGGAAGTTTATAGATCCCTATAAAAGGCAGGGTTTTCTAGGGGTCGTGAACGGCACCCCTGAGCCAGGATGAGGTCAGTGCGATTAATGGGCTGGTTACAGATGCCCAGAAGTAGTGTCACTCGCTGCCTGAGCAGAGGTTGCAGGATGTGAGCTGAGTTTGACTTGGCTGCACTGAAACCCCCAATGGATATTAAGTACCTCAGAGCTTAACAGTCAGCAGATGATAATCAGCTACTTTCTAAGAGGAAACGGCCTTAAACTGAACCTGAAAGAATTCACATTAAACTATCAGAGAAATTTTATGACTCAGAGCCACATCATGAAGTTTGATGACCATTTTCCAGACCAGATCCCAAAACTTAACCAATTATGGAACTTTTTGTACTTGAAATTCTGCTGGGTCTACTAGGGGCAATTTGTCCACCTCCCTGGATCTTGAGGGCCCCTTCTTTCTGAGAATTACAGGCACATCTGGCCCTGTGGTATCTCCAAGCCAGAAGGAATTCTGTGTGTATGTGTGTGTGTGTGTGTGTGTTTAATTGATTTTTAGTGAAAGAGGAAGGGAGAGGGAGAGAGGGAGAAACATCTGTGTGAGAGTAAAACATCAATCAGCTGCCTCCTGCACACCCCCTGTAGGGGATAGAACCCATAACCCCAGGCATGTACCCTAACCAGGAATTAAACCCATAACCTTTGGGTGCACAGGTCATCACCCAACCAACTGAGCCACTCGGGCAGGGTCAAAGGGAATTCTTATTGTGTTTCTTGGGAGCCCCTTGTTATCTGAGCCAATCTGTGGCAAATTTAAAGGTTGTGTCAAACTTAATCACTTAATCATGTGATTCTTTGAGAAATATTCACTAAACTGTTTTTTAAAAATCATATCAGTTGTTAGAAATAAGGCGAGCCCCAAAACAAGGGATCCTGGTAGGACACAAAACATACTCGGAAGCCAGGCAGCAAGGCAAACATCTTTCCTCCTGCAGGAGGGTGGGCAGCACCCAGGGCCTGGCAACACTGAGCAGGCGGTCCGCTCGGGGCTTTATTCCTGATGTGCGCCATCTGTCCCTCACTCTTGATTGGTCAGAGCTTAGGCTCACATTCTCACTTGATTGACTAACTTAAAGGAAAAAGGGAGGAGTTGACCTTTGCCATTTCAAAATAGCAGCTGCCTAAACTCCCTTCTTTGACAGAAAAGATTACTTGTTTATTCTCACATCAGTTAAAAACATTTTTTTAAAAAATCATACCAGTGCCCTGGCTGGTTTGGCTCAGTGGATAGAGCATCGGCCTGTGGACTAAAGGGTCCCAGGTTCGATTCCGGTCAAGGGCACATGCCTGGGTCCCTAGTTGGGGGGGCATGCAGGAGGCAGCCAATCAATGACTATCATAATTGATGTTTCTATCTCTCCCTCTCCCTCTCTGAAAGCAATAAAAATATATTTAAAAAAAATAAAAATAAAAAATCATACCAGTGAAGGCCACCCCAGTTTTATAAGTGATGGGATCACCAAGTGATGAACAGCAGGACTCCGGGGTTCCATCGCTGTGCTCACATCGCAGCTTTGGCTTTTATTTGCCGTGTGAGCACAGGAAGTTACCTAGACTCTCACTGCCTCTGTTGCCTTATCTGTAAGATGGAGATCTTAGTACTTATCTCATGGGGTACTGTGTTCATTAAATTCAATAATCCACGTAGGGTATTTAGCACACTGCCTGAAACAAAGGAACCCATCGCCCATGGGAAGATTCCAGTCAAGGGTACAGTCCTCTGGGATTAGGGGCAATCCTGTTCAAAGAACTGGAGAAATTGAAATCTCTGGATTGAGTTCCCTGGAGCAGAACATTGAGGGCAGAGAGCAGATGCAATTCCCCAGAGGCCCCAGATATTAATGTCTCCTGGAGCCTCTGACTCATGCCTTCACTTCAAGAATAAGTCTTAGCTCTGGGCTGGAAAATCCAGTCACAAGACTATCACATTCAGATCCAAGGGGCCCGGATCATCAAGGTTGCAGTGACTCACTTTCAAGCGATCTGGATTCTCAGTGGAGCTTATTTCCTACAAAAAGGAGGGTGGGGTTAAGGGCCCTTTTTTTTCTTCTTGGAAGACTTGACTCCTCTTCCTTCATGTTCTTGTCTAGTTGAACGCTCAAAATTGCCACCTTCTGGCTGCACTCACAATGTTCAGGATGTCAAGGCTTGCTTGGTATTGTCTGGGGTGGTCAACCTGAAGTCAGTGAGCTTATCTAGGGGGAACTTACTGCGCATATTCTCACCCCCAGTGGCACCCTCCTGGGTGGACTATGGGGCCTATGTCTGTCTGATGCTCTGCCTCCAGGTTCTCCCTGCTTTCTGCATCCCCTCTGAGACAGCCATGGCTCTATTTCTTTTTTTTTTTTTCTTTTTTTTTTTTTTAAATATATTTTATTGATTTTTTACAGAGAGAAAGGGAGAGAGATAGAGAGTTAGAAACATCGATGAGAGAGAAACATCGATCAGCTGCCTTCTGCACATCTCCCACTGGGGATATGCCCGCAACCAGGTACATGCCCTTGACCGGAATCGAACCTGGGACCCCTCAGTCCGCAGGCCGACGCTCTATCCACTGAGCCAAACCGGTTTCGGCGGCTCTATTTCTTATACCTTCCATATCCACCATATTTTGCTGCTGTTAACTATTGTCTTAATGACATCTCTGAGATGTAAGCATTTAAAGGGATCCTGAGTTCCTTGGAAGAAAAATTAAATTTAAGGTAATTTCAGTGTTGGGCATTTTGTTGTATTCTAATTCTTTAAAATTTAAAACTGATCTATAGGGTTTAATTAACAGAATATGTGTTTGGTGAGCACTCCCATCATCTTGTTTATAAGTAAGAGTATTCTATATTTAATAACACGACGCTGAGGCTTCACTAAATTCTACCTCGTGGCTGGAAGTGACCAACTTTGAAATGAGAGCCAAAGACTGAGGCGATAGGGAAATGGACTCGAGCTCAGAGCTAAGAGCTGCAGAGTGGACTGGACCGCAGCTGCGTCTAAGTGACACTTGGCCTCTAAAGGCTCCGATGTGACGGACGCAAGCACCATGCGGTGATTGGACTGGTTGACTTTTACCACCTATTCCAACCTTTCGATTAAGATGTCAGAGGTCTTCAAGTGCAGCCTATTTAGTGTATAGATGGGGAAACTGAGGCCCAGAGAAACTTAGGGATCTGTCCTGTAGCTTGCAAATCCCAAAGCAAGGACCCCAACTCAGGCTTGCTAATCATCTGTGCTGAGGGTACACAAGGATCTTTTGCCGTAAGCCTTTTCTCACTACTCTGCCTGCAGATTTTTGACTCGAGCTTCTATTGGGCAACCTCTAGCTGCGGTTGACTCACAGCTAGATTCAGGATAATTGCAATGGTTAAGATAAGCTGCATTCCTGTTTGCTAAAATGGGGTATCCCCCAGCCTAAAGGCTCTGTCTAATCCTGGCTGAATTCCTTTCACATCGCACTGAATTCCCCCGTATCTTCCTCAGGGAGGCCGGGTTGCATTGTGGTTAAGAGTCAGACTTGGTAGCTCACTCCGTTGCTTACTAATTGTGTCATTTGGAGCAATACTTTATTTAAGGCCCCACTTTCGCGTCTAAAAAATGGGAATAATAATAATAGAGGCTGCCTCTTAGAATGGTGAGGCATGAATGAGAAAATCCATGTGTCTAGCCCATGATGCATATTCAGTATTGTTATCCATTGCTATTTTGAGCTAGAGAGAACTATGTCAGGTGGCACAGAAATTTGGTCACACTTGCCCCTGTGTTTTCTTATGCTACAGTGAAAAGAAGATATCGGCCATTAAATGCTTAGGACTAAAGAGTCTGCCAAGCTATTTTTGGAAATTAAAAAGTTTTAATTAAGTAAAAATTTTTTTAAAAAATCAAAATTAAAGAGTTTGGGGACTTAAAAAAAAAAGCTTTGCTATAAGCAGTCCCTTCCCAGCTTCAACTTAAATGTTGCAAAGATCATCAGATATGTTCTCAAGTACTATCTATGTCAACAAAGATCAGAGGCCGTTCATCTTTTCCTCATAGGGCTTGGCTTTGGTCATGTGACCTCTGCAGCTTTGCCCTTGACTCCCAGCACTGCACAGAATGCTGTACTCCGCTCATCTAAACAGAGAGCTTGGTTCAGCAGCAAACATCTTGCTTTGAATACACCCAAGAGCTTTTCTCAAGGGTTTCAGATTTCCCGGACCCATGAAAACAGAAAAGCCCTAATTGAGAGAGGGTGGTGTACTGCAGGCACATCCCTTCTGCTGACTTTGAATTGTTTTCTGGCTCCGGAGATCCCTTTTCTCTAGTTCCCTTCAGAGGTTTTCTCTCTTCACACTGAGTTGCCTGGAGGGGGAATTTGCATGCCTGCCCTGTTCTGGGACCCAGAGGGCGTGCTCAGCTGGTGGTGTGGATGCTGATGTGGGCTCTGCTCCTATGTCTTCAAACTACATTCATGATACTTATGACTCGAAATACTTTACCAGCAATTTCAGCTTTATGTGGCTTTTTCTGCTTAAACCCAGTTCCACTGGGTACCCCAATGCGAGGGTGGTGAGAGACGCCTTCATGTTGACCCTCTGAGCTTTGTGAAGGTGGAAGTTACCTCGCAGACTAAAAGGGTGCAGAGGCTGCAGGGTTGTCAGAGGACGTGCTGAGGAAGCAGTGAGTGGAACAGCACATAAAAGGTTTCTAAATTCTGGGATTTTGTGGATCTCACACCGTTCACTATGAATTTCCATCACCTTACTAGGTGATGCTTTATTGGTTGTGTTGCCAGAAAAGAATGTACAGAGGGGTTTTGATGATTAATCCTTGCAAATAACTTGCCTCTCCACCCCTCCCCCCCAAAAAATTGAAGACAATGTACTATACTTGTAAAATTAACTTAATTTGTTAATAACTGGCATGCTTCTTTGTTTCTCATTTTTAAAATTCTATGTGAAGATTTTTGTTTGGTTGGTTGGTTTTATTAACTGTACTAAAAAGGCCTCGTTGCTTTCAAAATTCTAATTTCAAACCCATTTGAGAGTTAAAATCATTGTAAAAGTCAGTAGAGCTTTAAGAACATGTGGCGGACCTGAGTTAAGCCTAATGAACAGATTGTCATGAAGATTAATTTCTAGCTATATATTTCCACACTCCAGTTTCACGGGTCTCCTTTGAAAGCTGGTCTGCTTCAGAGAAAGTCCCAAGTTTCTAACTGATGTTATTCTTCCTTCCTAGAAACAAGCCAATGACCTTGTGAGCACCCTGATGAAATGTACCCCTCACTACATCCGCTGCATAAAACCAAACGAAACCAAGAAGCCCAGGGACTGGGAGGAAAGCAGGTATGTGAAGGCGGTGGACGCAGAGGGCCCAGCCGGCTTCCGGGGCCCGGGCACATTCCCTCTTGTCCTCCGCCAGAGGCAGAGCCGTTTAAACTGCCGTCAGATGTGTTTCATGTCCTGTGTCTTTAACTTTTCAGGACAAAGACTATATATATATATATATATATATATATATTTTTTTTTTTTTTTTTTTTTTTTTTTCCCCTCCTTGCCTTTTCCTAAAATGTTAGCGGTGCCTTTCGGTTCAGAATTAGCCATTTATAGCCATTTATAATGTTTATCTTGGCTAGTGTGGGGGCAGATGGAAAAAAAAAAACCACCCTTTATACCGCAGAGTCAGGATGGTTTTAAAATTAGCCTGAGGCTCTGTGTAGACATTGCTAGTCACTCAGCTCCTCATCGGCACCCACAGGATGTGGCCGAGAATGCTTAGCTCGGGGTTGAAAGTGAAGGTCCAAACAGCTGGTTAAAAAGCCACCCCTCGTTTACTGTGGCTCGTGAGGATGCTGGGGACACGCTCCAGCTCCTGTCATTCCCCCCGACTGTGCTGATGGGCAGAGTGACCCTGGGAGGGAGCACGCCGAAGGAGACAAGTGGAGCACAAGGATGTGGTGAGCCCAGTCCTGCCTGACTTCTGAGAAAGCTGCTCACTCACCGGCCCACAACTGGCATTTGGGGGCGTGGCCTATGCGGGCTGGAATCAGGGTGTTGAGTAGGAAAATCACCAGAGAATAGTTTTTGCATCCACCCGGGGGACCCAGGCACACAGTCCCAAGAGGCCTGACCCCATGTCCATATGAACATGGGAGGCAGAACTGGGGAGAGACCTTGTGAGAGGCTTGGACTGCAGAGGACCCCACCATTGTCCTCAGATAATCATGTCCCTGGTCTAGGGCATACCTTTTTCTTTACTCTCTTGGGAAAAAAGTAGATAGACTCTTAGGTATCGAGTGACTTAAAGTTAAACGTGAACAGGAAGACCAGGATGAAAAGTCACAGCTGCCAATTACCTCCTCTGAGAGGGGGGTGTACGTCCATTTCCCACCCTGCCAGCAAGACCCTTTCTAGCCCACAGCAGACAGATAACACTTAATCCTTTGTGTACGTTACGTGCCATTGAGTCGGCTCTGACTCCTGGTGACCCTGTGAGTGATGGTGCCCACAGTGTCCTGTCCTCAACAGCCCTGCTCAGCTCTGGAGACTCAGGACTGGCTTCCTTAATGGCCAGAGACATTCAGGAAGGGGACTGCCCTACCTCCCTGACGGGCGTGCATTTTTAAGGAGCTCCCAGGTGATGCTGGTGATGATGAGCCGGCATCATACTTAGAGGACAGCTGGTCTGGAGCCAAGGACTGGACTGGGATTTTGAAGAACTGTGTCCTGGTGCTGGCCTGCCGCCTAAGTGAGACACTTAATCTCAGTCCTCAGTTTCTTCCTCTTTAAACTAAGGGTCGATCAGAATGGGATCCCCTTCAGTCTGACAGGTGAACGCTCCCAGGTCTGTTCCCCGTGTCTGTCCGCCTGCCTCTGTCTGTCCCTGAGTCACTCCTATGTTCCCCGTCATGTTCACCCGCATACACACCCACTCATGCACATGTACACACGGTGGAAGTGTGGTGTCATAGGCAACCTCAGAAATAAATTATGCAAGTCTAGAGGTAAGACTAAAGGGTGCTTTAGTCCACCCATCCCCCCACTTCAGATTTCATCCGGCTTCCCTTCTCCAGCCCTTCCCAACAAACATAATCTTAAACAGAATCATAATCTCACTCACCCTGCAAATGCAATGCCTCCCCGGCACACCACCCCTACCCCACACGTAGAAGTCATAGAGCTTTAAGACCCTCTGCTGAAAGTCCCTCTAATATAGAGATTTTGCAATAGCTACTGGTTGGAGGTTCCCCAACCCTGATGCTACTGTCTCATGAAATCCAAACTGATTCACTGGAATATCAGAAAATGGAGAAGTTAAGACAGTGGTATATTTACTCAATAAATCCTCATAGAACTTCCTCATGCTGGGTTTTTTAAATCACACCCCGTATTCGACTTGCCGCAAAGAACTTCATGACATACATTCATGTCAACTGGTTTTAAGGACTCTGAAGTATTTGTCGGTCAGGTGCTGATTTATATTTTCACTAGGACTGCGTCCTGGGGTCCCCCCATCCCGGGTCAGGTTTAGCGTGTGACGGATGGTTTCACTTCATCCGTGAGGAGGGCGTGCGGGGGCCCAGGAAAGGGCAGTGCGTGGAAATGACATGGTCAGTCGAAGCCCTTGGTGCACAGGATTACTCATTCCACAAGTGTATGGGGTGTGGTTTATTTTTCTTCTCCTGTTGCAAATGTGTTTTTGTTTGGCTCTTGCAAAGTTGCCTGCCCTGGATTCTGAATTGCTGCCCTAGCAGGGTTCTCAGGCCTTGACCTACTTGTGTTAATGGCCAAAGACATTCAGGAAGGGGACTGCCCTACCTCCCTGACGGAGGAGCTAGCACAACGGAGGAGCAAGTGGGCATTGGCAACAGGGCTGGTGTTTACTGGGGAGGCGACAGCATCCCAGGATGTGCAAAAATGAAGTCGGATGCTTTGATTACATGAAATCTTAAGCATTACAAAATTTCCTAAACTGATTGTATTGGAGAAAATTTCTATGGGAAATTTCCTGGTGATGGAAGTTAAAATGAAGGAAACAAGGTTTTAATATGATGACATTTTAAACATTACAAGATTTGCTGAACTGCTTGTTCTGTTAGAGAAAATGTCTCTGAGAAATTTCCTGGTGATGGAAGTTATAAGGAAGGAAACCGTGTTTAACTTGCAGTGATCCATGTTTCTACTTGAATCAATGGGCGATGCATTCCCTGCCTCAGAAGCTTGGGGTGATACCAATATTTTTTTTTAAGA
This sequence comes from Myotis myotis, assembly GCF_014108235.1. NCBI lineage: Eukaryota > Metazoa > Chordata > Mammalia > Chiroptera > Vespertilionidae > Myotis > Myotis myotis. The sequence goes on along the minus strand of NW_023416313.1, from coordinate 174,962,059 downwards.
TTTTTTTTTTTTTAATATGTGTTTATTGATTTCAGAAAGAGGAAGGGAGAAACATGGATTGGCTGCCTCCTGCACGCCCCCTACTGGGGATCAAGCCTGCAACCTGGGCATGTGCCCTGACTGGGAATCGAACCGGCCTGGGCGCATGGGTCTACACCCAACCACTGAGCCAGACCAGCCGGGCATGACACCCATGTTTATGAAAAGTACTTAAAATGAGCAACTATCTCTCACCGGCAGCCTCTGTGTGTTTTACGCGGTGCAGGAAAGGCCAGGGGTGGCTTTCAGATTCGGAGCATGGGAAAAAGGAAAATTACTTTCCTGAATCAGATTCCTTCCCCTTAAGCAGATATGTGTCACCAATCAAATGTGGATATTAACTCTTTATATAAAGGGATTTTTAAAGGTAATTATGTCTTAAAGGGGCTGGCATTCCTGGGTGCTGATTCAAGTAAGACATGAGGCATTTGAAACATCCCTCACTGTGTGGCTCCCCCTTCCCAGGGCAACCAGGCTCCACCCTCTTCCAGCTTAATTTCCCCGCCTGCTCTCTCCCCACTCCAGGACCCAGGTCTTTCCATCTCTGTGCCTTTGTTTTCACTGCCTTTCCGTCCTCTGCCTGATAAATTCAGCTCAGCCTTCCAGGCCCCGGCACATGTCACCACTTCTGAGAACCCACTCACTATGAAAACTTCATTTCTTTCTCCACTCTCCTGTCCTGGTTTAAGTGTGGGACTCCATTAACATAACAACAGCTTTTCTGGCTCCTGCCAGGAGCTGGCTGCGTGCTCATGGAATGTACCCAATAGGACGCAAGAACCAACATCACTATTCCCATCTTACAGAAGTGGAAACTGAGGCACAGAGGATTCGAACCGCGACAGGGCTGTACCTGGCTCTTGACCACTGTGTCATCTGTGAGGTCTCCAGCAGGAACCATCGCTGGCGCCTTGCATAGCATGGTGCATAGTGGCACATGCCAGTAGTGGGTGCGAGGCTGTGTTGGAAATGGTGGGTTTCATGAGAGCCTTGCTGAGGAGACAGCTGTGGGGAACCGATGTGAAGTCGCAAGGAGCATGCTGCTCGCTGCCCTTTCTGCACAGCAGATCGTGAGGGGCCCATTCCCTTCACCTCAGTGCAGTGGTCCCCAAATGTACTAAATGGGGGAAATGGGAGTTGCCTCCATACCATAGCACAATTCTGTCATTCATCTCAAAAGAAAGAGGAAATTTACTTTTTAGTCCTCATTTTCACATTTCGACGTGTCTGTATTAAACCAGTCTGCACACTCTTCAGCAAAGGCCCTATTTGTCTCCCCAGAGGGGACCATGAGAAGCTAGTGTCCAGGATCTTCCCTCGGCTTCAGGACACTTTGCTCTTTGGGGCGGGAGGGGTCACAGTTCCCATGCTCCTGCACCACCCCAGACACCAGGCCACTGAAGCAGACACCAGGTGCAGAGACGGGCACGGGGCCTCTCTCTTGTGTGAAGACCCTGGGTCAGAGCATCCACCTAGTACTGCCCTGCACCCATTTCCCAAAATGCACTGCCGGGCTTCACTGTTACAAAATGGAACTAAAAGTATAATTTACGTACTTTTTAGAACATTTTTAACTTAGACATCTGAAATTAATAGTTTTATATGCCCTATCTGGCCTCATATTTAAAAAACCTAGAAGGGTAATCTCACTACCTGTAGAGTCACTATCAAACTTAAGGTTGATAACAAAGACAGCTCTAGTGGCATTTAATTCAAGTTCTTTCCTTTCGTCTTTTGAAAAACAGATATTTTTGTTCATAGTCTGTGTGACAGGCATATGGCTTTTTGCCTTACTGTCTTTTAAAATAGATAGGTAATGTCTCTTCTGTAATTCATAACAAAATATTTTTAAATTAATATTCTATAGCCTGAGGGTCAGCTCAGACTTGAACACGTAAGCTGTCATCTTTTTAGTCTGTTTCCCTGCATCTGAGATGTGGGGATGGTGGGGTTGGTGGATAGGAGAGTGGGTGAAAGAATTACTCAGTGATGCCCTGCCCCCATTGTCTCCGTTATAGGGTAAAGCACCAAGTAGAATACCTGGGTCTGAAAGAAAACATCCGAGTGAGAAGAGCTGGTTATGCCTATCGGCGCATCTTCAAAAAATTCCTGCAAAGGTAATGAACTGTGACTTTGTTTTAAATAGGTTTATTGAGATATAATTCACATATCGTGCAACTCACCCACTTAAAGTATACAGTTCACTGGCTTTTACTATATAGAGTTGTGCCTTCATCACCACAATTAACTTTAGAACATCTTCATCACCCCAAAAAGAAGTCCCAGTTCCCTAGTCGTCAACCCCCAATTAGGAGACACTGCTTTCTGTCTCTGTAGATTTGCCTGTTCTGGGCACTGCATGTAAATAGAGTCATATAGCATGTGTCCTTTGTGTCTGGCGCCTTTTAGTTAGCGTAATGTGGGTTTTCTGTTTTGTTTTGTTTTGTTTTGTTTTTAAATATATATATATATATATTTTATTTCAGAGAGGAAGGGAGAGGGAGAGAGAGATAGAAACATCAATGATGAGGGAGAACCCACCTGCAACCTGGGCATGTGCCCAGACCTGGAATCAAACCGTGACCTCCTGGTTCATAGGTCGATGCTCAACCACTGAGCACCACCGGCTAGGTGAAAGACATTTTCTAATTCAAACTTCATGTACCAAAGGGTATCAGGCTGAAGTAGAGCTTAGTTGTGTTTGAAATCCAGTACATCTAACAAAGTAACTTTTCCTTCGGGGCTGTTGTTTCCTGTGCCGTGAGGTTGGGATGGCTGCCCTACCAGTCATCTGTGCAGGTCATTGGTGTGGAAGGTCAGGAGAGGCTTAGCTAAAAGGTAGATCATTTCATACAATAAAGCCTCATTGGCTCTGTCGTCTCACATTCAAGTTTTTGATGATTTTGGTGGTGGATTAGATTTGGAATAAATTCACCTTCACGTCTCTATAAATTAAAGGGGCCACTCCACCTATTGTGTGAGCAGAGCTCACAAGTATGAAAGGAAGTGTGTAGGAAGCTGAGAAAATAAATTTGTAGAGCTCTTGCATTGTTATAGCAGCATCCCTTTGCTGACAAACAGCTGAGATGTTGATTACGAAAGACTTTTTAACCAGATCGGTAACACTAGCTTTGGCCTAAGTTTCTCAGCCTCAGCTGTGGACATTTGGGCTGGAGGAGTCTTCATTGTGAGGCCATCCTGTGCATTGTAGGATGTTTAGCAACCTCCTTGGCCTCTACCCACTAGATGCCAGTAGTGTACCTGTTCCTCCCCCCTACTCCTCTCCCCCTCCCCCCAAGTTGTGACAACCAAAAATATATCCAGACAATTACCTAATGTTCCAGGGTGGGGGTGGGGGGGCAGAGCCAGTTAAGAACCATGGCTTATATAATCATTTACATTTTTGCAAAACTGCATTTTTACAAAATACCCTTTTCTAATTAAGAGAAAACAATTAAATGCAGAAAATAGTAAATGAAAAGTGTTTCCTCCATCTTTCCCTAATTCAGAAAGGCCTGCCATAATAATTCCAAAACATTTATAATTTTATTCCCCAATGTTTTTCCTGTACTTAAAAACTCTCTGATCCTTGCAAATTCTCTCTGATTGGCATTACTGTTGAAAAATGATCAAATATTTTAAGCATCTAACCTTGATTTTTTTTTTTTTTTTGAGAAACCAATTCTGAAAGACATCCTTTCTTCCATAATATTTAAAAACAAACAAATAAGCCAGCAAACCTGACTTCCATAAGCAATGCTGTGAGCTCGCAGCACTGGGACCAGCAGGAAATCCACACTGTCCTCACAGGAATGCCTGGGGTGCCCTGAGCAGGCTGTGTTACTGTTTGCGGCAGCTCCTGAAGCAAGCTGTGACATGACCTCCTTGGTTCTAATATCACGCCCTCTCTCAGGCGCCATGCTGGCTTCATGGACCCAGAGTAGACACAGAGTAGACATTGAGATGATTCTATCCTAGGTGCCTCCCTTCTTAGCTCTTCTGCTGTGGGCCTTTCCATTAGAAGAGACAAATGGACAGCCCTGTCTTGTGAAAAGCAGGCTTCATACTTCATGTGATTTGAGAAGCCTGGGAGGATGATAAATTTTGGAAGGAAATTTATTTTTCAATAAAAAGTACATTCTTAGTCTCCCACTCAAAAAAGAAGGCCATATATGTCAATGGGCAGAGACTATGCAGTTTTTCATTTGATGTGTGAGTCTTGGAATCCTGGTCATAACAGAGTTTGCCAGTGACTGTCTCAACATGTGATCCTCTGTGAACCATCTCATACCGTCACTCTCTCCATGGCTGACAGAAAAGGCTTTGTGTATAGAGTTATTTTCTAGGTGTCCACAGAAAGGCTGACCACTGAGGAACAGAAAGCAACTGAAGGGAAAGGATGTGTTAATACCCAGCACAACTATCCACATGTGCATGCATGATACACCCTCCTGGGAAGGAAGCCCACAGGTCTAAACAGGCCGGTCGTTCAGACACCACCTACAGCTTAAAAAAGAGGAAACGGGAGCATTTGAGGTCTTGCTCCCCGGCATATGTCGTCAGTTTGGCTCAAATAAACTCTTAAACAATTTCTCCAAAAAATCAATATGAAACAGGGGCTTTGTGTGTATGTTCATTATCTTGCTAGGGAAGAAAATTCTTTATATTTGTCAAATATAGCCCGCTTGACTGAGAATTGGAGGCTAGTAATGCCTTAATTTTCCCACCACTAGGCCATGTGCTCTGGAAATAAATCCTTCTGTTTTAAGCAGTAGAGGGAAGATTCCTGTTTACCACTTGTTTAATACAACTCTCATGCCTTTAGAAAGTGTTGAAAAGCTGTAATACTATCAACAATAAGAAATATATTTAAAAAAACAAAATAAAAGCCTGCCAGCGTGGCTCAGTGGTTGAGCATCAACTTAGGAACCAGGAGGTCACGGTTCATGGTTTGATTCCTAGTCAGGGCACATGCCCAGGTTGTGAGCTTGATCCCCAGTGTGGGGTGTGCAGGAGACAACGAATCAATGATTCTCTCTCATCGTTGATGTTTCTATCTCTCTCTCCCTCTCCCTTCCTCTCGGAAATCAATAAAAACATTTTTTTTTTTTTAAACTGTGAGGAATGGCAGGCACTTTGAGTCTCAGTTTGCGAAAGTATTTATAAATCCTTAGAAAACACTTTGGAAGAAATAAGCCTAAATATGGATTCTGATTCTTAGGAAGAAAAATGTGGTAGAAATGTAAGAGATCTGCAAATCTAGCACCACATACATACTACCGTGACCTTGACCCAGCCCCTCGGAATGTGGGTTTGTAAAAAGGATGCATATGAGCATCGGCATTCCATGTCATGGGCAAGAGAGAAGAAAGAAGAGAAGCTCAGGAAAGCATGAAGTGTAGAGAGCCTCCCGCTGGCTGCCAGATTGTTGTGTCCTTGGGGAGTCAGAAACTCTCTGAACCCCAAGTGCCAGCGGCTAGAGGTCCCTGGGGTCGGGGCTGCATTTCCTCTGGAGAGGAAACATCGGGCCGGTCATCCGAGAGATAACAAGGAGGCTGCCCGTCTCTAAGGGCAGGAAGAGAATTCCAGGCAGATAGGACAGCTGGTGCAAAGGCCTTGAAATGAAATGTTGGCATATTTGAGTCTTAAACTGAAAATACTTGATAGGAGGAGTATAAGCCATTATGCTCATCTCTCCCAATGTTATCACAGGCACCAGTCCTGCAGTGCATGCACCACTGCCATGTACAACCTCTTCCCATGGTGTATCCTGGAATGAGCAAGTGAGCTGGGTGCACTTACTTAGTAAGAACAATTGTACCAGAATTGCATGCCCTGGTCTCTCCAGTGAAAGAAAAGGAAATGAGGCTGCATCATAAAAGCAAAGGGGCCCGGCACAGTGGTTCAGGGTATAGTCATGTCTTACCCAGACCCAACTGTCAGGAGGCCTTGCTGGGAAAAAGGAGAGAAAGTCTCTGCAAAACGAGTTCCTTACTATAAAAAATCAAATGAGAAATATAGCATCATTTTAATAGGGGGAAATGTGAATTGCAAGGAGCTATCTATTTGCAATTGCACAATAAAGACACTTTAGTTTATACTTTTTATTTGACAATCCAGGCAAAATTGCACTTAGAAACTTGTCGTCTTGGAGGTCTGGGTTTTTTTCTTTCTCACCTGTCCTCGGCATGGGCTTCTCTCCCTCGGCATTTAGATTTGGGGTACTTTGCCTCTTTTCTACCAGGTCCCCCCGTGGCATCTAGAAAGACTCTGCTGTCAGTCATTTCTATGTTGCTTCGTTTGTTTAATTGACTTTATCACACCACATATGAAGTGTATTTGTGTTCATGTGTGGCTTTAACAAGGCATTCTCATTTATAAGCTTTTTGTCTTTAATTATGGAATAGGAGGATTTGCTTCTCAGGAAATTTATGACACTATCAGCACGATGTGAATATTTGGGCGGAGCAGAGAAGGTCCCTAGAGTCACCTTATTCCCTATCAGCTGGCTCTAAGGGTGTGATAATTCCTGGTCTGTCCTCTTAGGGAGCCCTGGATCCTGAAGGCAGGCACTCTTCTTGCCAAGATTCCCTCCTCCCTTGGAGGCCACAGATCAGTATGATCCTGTAGCCGCTTCTCAGGACAGGAAGGACTGGCTTCTAGAGGCCTGGGGCTCGTCCACTGGCTGTACTCTAGATATCCTGCCTATAGACCACACCACCTTCTCACCTGTATGCTCCTGATTTCTCCTTCCATCCTCCTTCTTTTCACCTCAAGTCTTTGGTACCTTCTGTATTTGACACCCTGTAACGTGTTTCTCTCTCCTCTATTATGGCAGCCTCTCATATATGGCTGTCTAATATTTCTAACATAGACACATGTAGAAGGGTATATAACTCTTTAAAAGAAATACTTACACATCGGCCAATCTGTGGTTTATATGTAGTGCCTTGAGTAAAGAAACGGGTTGGGGTTCAAATCCCAGCTCTGGCACTTACTACTAAGCAGCCTTGATGAGTCTGTATTTGCCTGTTTCCTACTCTGCGAAGTGGAAAGACCAACCTGATAAGGTTGCTGAAGAATAAAATGAGATCATACATTTAAGTACCAAGAACAGCACCTGGTCCACAGAGACCTCCCCCTGTGAGCCATTCACGTTAGCATCACTGCTGAGGGCCAGGCATGCTGGGAGGTGCCGGATGTGCAGCCTGAGCCACACATGGGGACACCTACTCATGGAGCTCCGGTCCTCGCGGAGGAGGCATACATTAACCAGATAAGCACAAGCATGAATGTAATTCCAAATGCTGATGCGTGGTCTGAAAGAAAAAGGTTTTATCTGAGAGAAGTAGCAAGGCGGTGCTTTTGCGTGGGTCGTCCAGAAAGGCCTCTCTGCAAGTGTCACTGAAGGGAAGTCATCCTGAGCAGGAGTGGCCATGGGAGGAGTTTGGAGCACAGCACGCCTGGTGGGGGGAACAGCAAGAGCAGAGGCTCTGAGGAGGGAGATGGCTGCGTGTGCACAAAGAAGAGGCCATCCCCCCAGGAACGTGGGAGCCAAAGGGAGAGCAGAGAGGAGACTGGAGACTAGCCTGGTGACTCAAGAGGCACAGACCTCCAAAGACGAAAGTTGGCACATCGTAACAACAGCAGCTGCTTACAGGGCACTTTGTAAAACTCCGCAGCAGCTGTTAGGTGCTCTGAAGAAATCAGGGGAGATCAGTGTTGAGAAAAGACCATTTGATTGTGCCCGAGGAGTACCATTGGTGACCTTCAGCAATGCTGTCTTGAGACAGTGATAGAAAGGCAAAGTAGCCCTAGCGGGTATGGCTCAGTGGATAGAGCGTCGGCCTGCAGACTGAAGGTCCCCCCCCCCCCCCCCGTTGCGTGGGTTGTGAGGCTCTATCCCCAGTGGGGGGCATGCAAGAGGCAGCCAATCAATGATTCTCTCTCATCATTGATGTTTCTATTTCTCTCTCCCTCTCCCTTCCTCTCTGAAATCAATAAAGAAATATATTAGGGAGGGAGGGAGGGAGGGAGGGAGGGAGGGAGGGAGGGAGGGAGGGAGGGAGGGAGGGAGGGAGGGAAGGAAGGAAGGAAGGAAGGAAGGAAGGAAGGAAGGAAGGAAGGAAGGAAGGAAGGAAGGAAGGAAGGAAAAGGAAGGGGGGAGGAAAAGTAGATTTTCAGCAGGGTATTATCATGAAAATGGCCAGATAGGGAGGGAGGAGTACGCATCCCAGACCCAGTGGACTTTGCAGCTGTCGAGATCGATCCCTAAGCCGTAAACAGTGGTGAATGGATCGCCTGGACCCAGCAACACCAGGTGCCTCTGGGGGGCCGTGCAGTCCAGGCCTGATCCCTCTCTCCCGTTTATCCTCACAGGTATGCCATTCTGACCAAAGCCACCTGGCCCTCGTGGAGAGGAGACGAGAAGCAAGGTGTCCTCCACCTGCTGCAGTCCGTCAACATGGACAGCGACCAGTTCCAGCTTGGGAGGAGCAAAGTGTTCATCAAAGCGCCCGAGTCTGTGAGTGCACGCCGACCCCTCCCACAGCATGGCTGGCTTCCTTTTCTCGTCCTTGGGATCATGCCTTAACGTCGTCTCCTCAAAGGTTTTCCTCCGCTCCCAATCTAAGCATGGCTCATTCCCACACCCCTGCTCCCTCGTAGCCTTCAGAGCGCTCAGCATGTACAGAAAATTACCATCATGGCCCAGTTTCTTTTCTTACTTAGTGTCTCTCTCCTGTCCTAGATGGGCATCTGCCTGAGGCCAGGACTCTTGCCTGCTCTGTATGTCGTTGTGTCCGCAGAGCCTCACATAGAAAGCAGCTCGTGGCAGGTGCCCCCTCGTGGTTTATCGTGTCCAACAGTCTGAGCTAAAAGGGGCTTCTTTGTCCCACCACAGAGGCTTAGCTAAACCCACCTCCTCACCTGGGTTGACAGCAAACAGGCCCAGGCTTCCTCCTTGAAGGCGGAGCAGGGCTTGGGGATGAGAATCGTCAGACTGCCTCTTGAAGACCAGGAGGGAGCCTGGACAGGACGGTGAGGGGACGGATAGGTAGGAGGAGAAATCTCAGGGTCTATAGAAATTCAATATTTGCCTGTAAGGCATTCAAACAGTTTTGCAATTCACAGACTTCTTTATCTTTGCTGGTGCGGGTGTGGTCACTGTGAGCCCAGTGAGTATCCATAAGAGATGCTCAGTTGGGCAGAGCCCCTCCGTTCTGCCCAGTGAGCTCTGGGCTGTGGAATGGAGTGTTGCTTTTACACGGGAGAACCTGCTGGAACTAACCAGGTTTGGCATCAACATTTCTTGAGGTTCCTATAATAGTCACAAGACTGCATTTCAGGGGGCCGTGGTGAACTTGGCAAAATTAATCATTCAGTCGAGGGGAAACTTGCAGCGTTAAGAACAGGAGAACTTGCAGTGTTGGTAACAATGGCAACCCTTGGCTTCAGTCAAATCCTGGCCTGGAGGCGCGTTTTCTTCCTCTTTGGAAGAGCGGCCACGGCTGCTGTTCTGCCTGCCCCATAGGATCAGCCTGACACCCACAAATGATAAGAGCTGTGAGTGAATGGCTTTATGAACCATAAAGGTATTAAATAAATAAATGGCACCCATCGATAGAGCCCTCTTATGAAAAGTTTGTGGTAGCATTTTCCACTCTTGAGTTATTTGTAGCTTCACAGCGACTTCATTTCCAAATATAAGATGAAAATGTTGTGTCATGCACCATTAAGCAACCCACAGAGCAGTTCCTGTTCTTTCTAAAACGGGACGGGGTGATGGATCAGTGCGATGCGGAACCCCTCTGTCGGCTCATGCCCGCTTTTCCTTTTTCCACTTGTTAAATTTTCACATATAATTAAAACAGCCTCAATATTTTGCATACTTTTTTTTTCCTGATTCAGTGGAGCTTTGGGGTTTTCGTTCCAAAATCAAGATTTATTTTTGGTTTTTCTTTTCCTTGCCTTCCTCCCAATTGCTTTATTATCACCACCTGACTCTTCTTTTGCCATCTTTTCACGCGCACACACACACACACACACACAATATCCCATCACCACCACTCTCTCCTCCCCACCACTCATCCGTCCACAGTTAGCCCTGACATAGCAAAAGCTTGTACAAAATATTGGTTTTTAAAAATCCACTTTGTGATTTTTTTGCCTTGACTTGTACAGTGAATGTGCTGAATATACAAAATAACCCATTTGTTTTAAGAACCCACATGAGCCATCAGGCACCACAGGGTTTGGTTTTGCTTATTTGTTACATGTGTCTGCGATAGGGGGTTTCTGTTTTTGTTTTCTCTCTTTTTCTTCAACTTCCCTGACTTCGAACCCACACGGCCTTTGAAAAGAACCTAAAACCCAGCTAATCTTTGAAATAGTCTATAGGAAGTTGGGAATTGGTTGCCTCCCCATCCTTTCTGAGTCACGATGTATTTTCTCTGGCACTCCCAGAATAGTTCTGGGAAAGAAGAAATCAAGACTTACACAAAAACCCAACACACAAGATAAGAATCACCAACAAATATTCCTACAACAGGCAACCGCAGGCCAGCGTTGTAGACGTTCTGTCCATGTGAAACCATGGAGGCCCTTTTGGTTTTGGAATGTGCTTCTCTGCCTGCTGTACGTGGCCCTGTAAGCTGCAGTGAAGTGCCCCGCCCTTGGTAGTTTTCCTTTGAGATGTTGTTGTTGCACAGCTGGGGCTGTGGGGAGGGGAAGTTGAGTGACAGGAGGGGGTAGATGTGGTGGCTCCTTCGTTAGACCCAGATAAACAGAGACAACAAATCAAGCACAGCTGCCTTCAAACCAAGTATGCTGTTTACTTCTGGAACACTTTTGCAATGATCGTGCATCCCCTTTTACTTTGGGTTTTTATTGGTGCATTTTATTATTTTTCCTAGAGAGTCACATGAACCACTTCCTAGGTGAATGCAAAAGTTTCCCACGGTTTTATGAGTGGAACAAATGCAGATTTGTAGAGAAGGACTCTGTGTCAAAGGGAGGCAGAGCCGGGCAGAGCCTGAGGGCCTGTGGTGCACTTTCCAGCCCCAACCAGTCTGAGTTCCAGTGTCCTCATCTGTAAAATGGAGATCATAGGAATAGGTGCTCGTGCAGTTGTTGGGGGTTGAATGAAAAAAAAAAGCATGTAAAGCGTCTAGAATGACCCCTGACCCACAGCAGGCACGCGTACATCACAGCTCATTGTCATCGTCTTCATTATTCCAGAGCTCCACTGAGTGGGGCAACAGTCAGTATTCATTGTTAAAATGGCCTGAGTCTCATACCTGCCAGTGCCTGATATGGGCCCTTAAACAAAACAACCTCGGTCCCTCCTGGTGAACCCAGGTCCCAGCCAGCACATCGTCAGTCCTGCTCTCATCACTATGGCGACTGTCCTGGGTCTTGGGGCTCCTGGGAGAACTCCCTACACTTCCATGGAACTGAGCGTAGGGCAGTCCTTCCACAGCAGCACAAACTTGGCTCCTGGTAAAGCCAGGACGTTCTGTTAAGAGACTGTCTGCAACACTAACCAGCAGCCCCCACCAACTCATTGGATCCTCTTTGGATCGAGGTGGGGAATAAGTGGAGAAATTCTGAAGCATTCATTTGATTCTCACAGAGATTATGAGCAGATACCATTATTAAGGTCCCACTGGATACACTTAGGTCCAACTATTTTCCTTTTTTGTTGTTGTTGTTGTTGTTAAAAGAGAAAAATATGTGTAGATAAAAGTTAAACAACATCCCCTACCAGTCATTTCTTCACCTTTGTGCCCGCGTGTGAGGAGCTGCTTGCCACGTATGGCGTGGACTAAACCAAGTGTCCCTAATATAACCAAACGGAAGTGATGCTCAGGTCTTCTGAACTGGCTCCCATTTGTCTTCTTTACGTTCACAGCTATTTCTTCTAGAGGAAATGAGAGAGAGAAAGTATGATGGGTATGCTCGAGTGATACAGAAATCCTGGAGGAAGTTCGCCGCCCGGAAGAAATACGTCCAAATGAGGGAAGAAGGTATTTCCATCCGTTTGTTTCGTGCGTTTGACAAGCCTCAAAAATAAGTTTGAGCTTAGATGACAGTTACAAGTTTTTGTCCTTTGTATGTCATATGTTGTGTGTGAAAAATCTTGCCTCCCTTCAGAGTTTGTCTGTGTGACTATTTCCCTCCTTTTTCCGGGGGCCTGACCCTCCTCCCTTCTCTGCCTTCATGGACTTGCAGCCTCAGACCTCCTGCTGAACAAGAAGGAGAGGAGGAGAAACAGCATCAACAGGAATTTCATCGGGGATTACATCGGGATGGAGGAGCACCCAGAGCTCCAGCAGTTCGTGGGCAAGAGAGAGAAGATCGATTTTGCAGACACAGTAACCAAGTATGACAGGAGGTTCAAGGTACACACTGGCTGCTCCCCGAGCCCCCAACCCCCCAACCCCCAGAGTCACCAAGCGGATCCCTTAGTTGTAAAACTAACTCATCATTTTGCTTTTCTTATTATCAAAACAGAACATGCTCATTGTAGAAAAATTTAGAAAATACAGAGAAGCCAAAAGAAAAATAGCTGCCTATATCCAGAAACAGTGTTAACATTTTGTGTATATCCTTTATAACTTTTTTATACAGACATATTTCTGAATATTTTGTTTTATAAAAATGAGATCTTCATTACATGCTGGTTTATTTTTCTGGGTTATTTTTTTGTTTTGTTTTTGTTTGTTTTTTAAATATGCCAGGGAGAACTTTCCATATTATAGACGTATCAATATAGAATATTTTCTTTAGCTGCATAATATTCCATTCAGCAGATACTACATTTTTAACCAATTTCTCATTAATCTATTCTTTTTTTTTTTACTTTCATTAAAAAAAAGGTACAGTGAGCACCCTTTTATGCATACCTTTATGCATCTATCTGCTGATGCTTTTAGAGAAAATTAATAGGAATGGAATCATTGGGCCCAAAGATTCAGAATATCAGGCAGTATTGCAGTGCTCTTACTCATCTTCCCCCAGGGAATGACTAGCAAGGTTTTCTCGGGGCCACTGGAGGGACTGCTGACAGTTTAACCTAGTCCCTTAGGCACTTTTACCTACTCCCTTAGGCACTTCCTTTTGCCTAGTAAAACCTTGGCCCTAAAAGTGAAATCTGAAGCCACCGTAGCTCATGATCCATTAAGAGCTTTATTTATTTATTTACTTGGTTTGGGGCCAGGAAAAAAATGAAATAAATAACAGTACTAGTAAGAAGAATGATGTTGTTTTGCTGAAACTAAATCATTTCTTACACCCCGAGTGTGGCGCCAGCTGTTCGGCGGCCAGCATGAGAGCAAGCTCAAGTGCGTGTGTCTCTCAGCGGTGTTTGGGCAGAAGGTGGTCGGTGGCCCACATATTCCAAAGTCTGTTCATATTTGATTTAAAAAAATGTTTTTATTGACTCTCTAGAGAGAGAGAGAGAGGAAAAAAACCATTGATTTGTTGTTCGACGTATTGATGCATTCATTGTTTGCTATTTGTTTGTGCCCTGGCTGGAGACTGACCATCAACCTTAGCGTATCAGGACGATGCTCTAACCAACTGAGCTACCCAGCCACGGCCTCATATTCGATTTTTAAAGATTATCATTGAAATGAAATTTTATCCATTTTCTTTTTTATATATTTTTATTGATTTCAGAGGGGAAGGGAGAGGAAGAGAGAGATAGAAACATCAATGATGAGAGAGAATCATTGACGAGCCACCTCCTGCACATCCCCTCCTGGGGATTGAGCTCACAACCCAGGCATGTGCCCTTGACTGGAATCGAGCCTGGGACCCTTCAGTCCACAGGCCGATGCTCTATCCACTGAGCCAAACCAATTAGGGCAAAACTTTTCCATTTTCAAAAGTAAAAATGTCATGGACTCAAAAAAAACATATGCAGACACTTGAGGGATCCCTGTTTGAGAAATGTCTGTAGCAGATAACTGGCAGTGTCACCGTATGTGTTGGTTTGCCCCCAACTGTCCCCTTATACCTGTTATCTGATACCTTAGGTGGGTCCAGGTGAGTTTGCCATTTCTGTGAGTCAGAGAGAGTCAGGTACCAATAATGTCATATGTGTCAGCCTAATAATTATTAATAGTGTTCCCATTCACTACCCAAGGCAGCTTCCCTTCATGGGGTAGCAGGTGCCCACCCTGTGGACAGCGGTCACTCTGGCGTGCCTGTCCCCCTCCTGAAAGCGCCTCTTCTTCCAGGGCATAAAGCGCGACTTGATTCTTACTCCGAAGTGCTTGTACCTCATTGGCCGAGAAAAGGTCAAACAGGGCCCAGACAAAGGCCAAGTGAAGGAGGTGCTGAAGCGGAGAATCGAGATGGAGAGGATCTTGTCCGTGTCCCTCAGGTGAGTGGCGAGGGGTGCCCCGTGCCTCCTCACTGTTGCCGTTGCTGTTCCAAATAGGTCCGATGAAAGGCCTGTCAGGTCCCCCGGTGTCGCCATTGTGACGAAGAGAACAGTCTCCTCGTCTTCCCTCAGCGGACCTGGCCTTCCTTGGTCCCAGGGATCCTGATGTGACAGGATGCGACACCTAGAAAAAGTCACGCACTGTTTAGCTCCTCTCATCAGGAGACACTCGGACCCTTTGTTCCCATCAAACATGAGAAATATGTGAAGTGGTATAATTGCTCTTACTGAAGTGGGGCCACGGGCCCAGAGTCCATCCCCAAGCCCAGCTCACCCACGTGGAGCACCTACCTATTTCACCAGCAAGGCCCAGGCAGAGGTGGCCATCAGCATTGGTTTATGGCTTGCTGTGTTCTCTGACTGGCCAGGAAGGGAAGCTTCTTTGGGTTCCTCGAGGCCCTTTCTGCCTATTCTTGCAAGGGAGGGAATACAGATTGGCTGCCATGAGCTATAGTCTGGGGTCATTGCCAGTCACGCTGCTCACCTCCAAGTTCACAGGCAGGGCCCTGGCTCCTCCTGTCAGCACTCTGCCTTTGCTTGGCAGAGGGAGACTTCCCAAATCCCATGCTAAGAACTCCCTGATCAAGCTCCCTCTGGTAAGAGGAGGCCCTCCGCGTCCACAGAGGCTAAGAAAAGAGGAAGAAGGGCCCCTTTGAGCCCAGTAGCTTCCTCCTGGAGTTGCATCTGGGAGCCCTTCTGAGGATCCCAGGCCTCTGCCAGGGCGACCCTTGGGGCTGCCATTGCCCCCAAAAAGCAGCGATGTTCCAGTTGCTTGCGAACACATCTTTCTGGAGTTGGCACATCTCTGAACCCTTATTCCACACAGAACAAAACTGCTGCTCTCGGGAGAAAGCAGGGGTTTGCGTGCTCAGGCGTCTGACCGGCCGGGCTGGAGGTCCTGGCTACAGGGAGATAATCCAAAGCAGATTTCAAGCCGTGTCCATTCTTTCCTGTGTCCCTGTGGCTCCTGATTCTATCTGCTCCCAATGTTCCCAATAAAGGACCAGGTGGTACTATGAGGCTAAGCATGTAAAGCATTTCGACTCGGGATGTGGTAAACCCTCTAAGCCAGTGGTTCTCAACCTTCCTAAAGCCGCAACCCTTTAATACAGTTCCTCATGTTGTGGTGACCCCCAATTTCATTGTTACAAATTGAACATAATTAAAGCATAGTGATTAATCACAAAAACAATATGTAATTATATATGTGTTTTCCGATGGTCTTAGGCGACCCCCGTGAAAGGGTCGTTCGACCCCCAAAGGGATCGCTACCCACAGGTTGAGAACCGCTGCTCTAAGCAGAGGGGTCCCTCAGCAGCCTTTGGGAGGCCCCACCTCAGAAGGGTCTCAGTGCCATGAATTTCAAGGAAGAGCTGCAGACGCTGTCTGGCTTTCAGGTCTTCCTGAGGGTTGGGCTCGTCGGCTGGGTCACAACCTGAGCCGCACTCTTCCTGGCTGCTGGGCCCTGAGGCTGAGCTGCCCTTGGTGTTCGAAGGAACCCAACGGAAGCTTCTCTTTTCTGGCGTGGGGACCAGCCACCCCGAGCTCAGCTGGGTTAGCTGCAGCGAGGCCGGCTCCAGGCCAAACATGTGCTCTGTGCTCGTTAGGCGGAGAGTGATTACTGTTCTTCCCATTATCATCACCCAGCTCTGTCTTCAAAGCATTCGAGGGGGACTTGACGGTAAAGAACCAGGCCTACATTTGTATCACACACTTTGACACTTTCTTGTTGATCAAGTCCTTGAGGCTTATCAAGATGTCGGATATTCACACTCAAATGTTTTCCTTCTGTCTTTTGTTGTCTTTCTGTCAGCATCTGGCAATACAGTGTCTCCTGGTAACACCAGCTTCTTTTCCTGCTTCCTCTTTAGCAGTCATGGTCTGGACACGTGCTTCCTTGTGGCCTTCCCTTGCTAGAGGCGGTAATAAAATGAGGTATTTAGCCTGAAAGTTGTCCTGACACGATGGGGAAAAGAAAGAGCTTGAGTCATTTTAGCTTGTGATTTCTGCATGTTGTAGTCACTGAACCTCACGTTCACCAAGATTAATACTGTCCCCTTGTTTCCTTCCTTCATTGGGCTAACCAGCCACCTAAACCAAGTTAGGAGTACAATGAACAGATGGGGATGGTGTGTATAGAATCAAACCCAGAGTAGAAATTGATTGTGGTTACCAGACCACCACACGTGTGTGTGTGTGTGTGTGTGTGTGTGTGTGTGTGTGTGTGTGGTGTGTTCAAAATATTTCAATATAGAGAAAGATTTTAGCAGTGTCTTGCACCTCAGGAAAAACATGTTATAACGTGTATGTGCGTTTTGAGGACTTTATGAGGCTGACTGTGTGACTACTGGCTGGAAGGACCTCCTAATGACTTCTAGTTAAGACCATCAAAGTGTCCCACACATTTGGTCTTTCAGCCCCTCTGTCTGTTATAACATAATCACCATCAAAGCAAAACGGGCCCTTGGCTCCCTGTTCAAACAAACCACCATTCACAAACAATTATGAGACCATTTGGGAAATGTGAACATGACTAAATATTTGAGAGGAAGGAGGAGAACCAAGATGGCGGCATAGGTTAACGCCGGAGTTTGCTGCCTTGAACAACTACTTCAAAAGTGAAACCAAAAAACGGAAGGGACATCACCCAGAACCACAGGAGCGCTGGCTGAGTGGAAGTCCTACAACTAGGAGGAAAGAGAAACGCATACGGACACTCAGAGGAGGCGCAGTGCTGAAGTCAAATTCTGAGGTGCGGAGTGCGTGGAGCGGGCTGGCAGCGGAAGGCGCGGTTGGCGTTTTCAATCGGGAGGGAGTCGCAGACTCTGAGCTCCAGATCCGGGCGAGTCTTTAGGGACCCAGACTCAAACGGGAGAAGCGGGACTGTCTGGCTTCGGTCAGAGTGAGTGCAGCTTTCTCTCTGAGCTTTGCAGCGGGTGCTGGGACTCAGAGAGGCAGAGCCCCTGGGGACAGGACTGAGAGCCGCCATAACTGCTGTCTCCGGCCCACCCTGTTGATCCTGTGCGACCCGCCCCGCCCAAGCCCTGCACACAGGCATTTGCCAGATAGCCTCAGGCAAACGCCAGATTAGCACCTCCCTAGAGGACAGAAGTTCTCTCACTGCTGACACAGCTGATTCTCATAGCCACTTGGCCTGGAGGTCAAACCCTCCCTGGAATTAACTACAACAATCAAGATTTAACTATAAGACTGCGAACAAAGACCACTAGGGGGTGCACCAAGGAAGCATAACAAAATGCGGAGACAAAGAAACAGGACAAAATTGTCAATGGAAGATATAGAGTTCAGAACCACACTTTTAAGGTCTCTCAAGAACTGTTTAGAAGCCGCCGATAAACTTAATGAGATCTACAAGAAAACTAATAAGACCCTCGATCTTATATTGGGGAACCAACTAGAAATTAAGCATACACGGACTGAAATAACGAATATTATACAGACTCCCGACAGCAGACCAGAGGAGCGCAAGAATCAAGTCAATGATTTGAAATGCGAGGAAGCAAAAAACACCCAACCGGAAAAGCAAAATGAAAAAAGAATCCAAAAATGCGAGCATAGTGTAAGGAGCCTCTGGGACAGCTTCAAGCGTACCAACATCAGAATTATAGGGGTGCCAGAAGATGAGCGAGAGCAAGATATTGAAAACCTATTTGAAGAAATAATGACAGAAAACTTCCCCCACCTGGTGAAAGAAATGGACTTACAGGTCCAAGAAGCGCGGAGAACCCCAAACAAAAGGAATCCAAAGAGGACCACACCAAGACACATCATAATTAAAATGCCAAGAGCAAAAGATAAAGAGAGAATCTTAAAAACAGCAAGAGAAAGAAACTCAGTTACCTACAAGGGAATACCCATACGACTGTCAGCTGATTTCTCAACAGAAACTTTGCAGGCCAGAAGGGAGTGGCAAGAAATATTCAAAGTGATGAATACCAAGAACCTACAACCAAGATTACTTTATCCAGCAAAGCTATCATTCAGAATTGAAGGTCAGATAAAGAGCTTCACAGATAAGGAAAAGCTAAAGGAGTTCATCACCACCAAACCAGGATTATATGAAATGCTGAAAGGTATCCTTTAAGAAGAGGAAGAGGAAGAAAAAGGTAAAGATACAAATTATGAACAACAAATATGCATCTATCAACAAGTGAATCTAAGAATCAAGTGAATAAATAATCTGATGAACAGAATGAACTGTTGATTACAATAGAATCAGGGACATAGAAAGGGAATGGTCTGACTATTCCTGGGGGGGAAAGGGGTGTGGGAGATGCGGGAAGAGACTGGACAAAAATTGTGCACCTATGGATGAGGACAGTGGGTGGGGAGTGAGGGCGGAGGGTGGGGCGGGAACTGGGAGGAGGGGAGTTATGGGAGGAAAAAAAAGAGGAACAAATGTAATAATCTGAACAATAAAGATTTAATTTAAAAAAAAAAAAAAAAAAAAAAAAAAAAAAAATATTTGAGAGGAAGGATTTTTTGTTCCTTTCTTTAGGCGTGATAATGGTATTGTGGTTATTTTTACTTAACGAGGCTTTGTCTTTTAGAGATTCACACTGAAATATTTAGAGATCAAGTAATATGATGTTTACACTTTGCTCTAGAGTAGCCTGGCTTGTGTGTGGAAATGGAGGGAGTGGGAGTGCAGATATGATTGTGGATTGGTTATTGTTTACACTTGACATGTGGAGGTTCATTCTACTCTCTATATATTTAAGATTTTCCATAGTCAACAGGTTTTTTTTTAATCCAATAGACATCATATTTTAGAAGTCTTTTCTTTACCTTTTATAAATGTGCTGAAATATACCTGGTCGAGTTATAATTGAAATTTTTTAACTTACCAGAAAAAAATAGGACTGGCCCAGTAGCTGGGAGAGATTAACACTACAGCTGTCCAAGGGACTCTAGGGTAATGTGAACAGGAAAATCCTCATCTAAGAGACGTCAGGCGGGACCACTGATGCTGGCTTCCGCCTTCCCTGGAGACCTGGGGAGAGTGTGGGGAGATGGCACATCAATATTTAGTTGAGACGTCGGCTTTTCGAGGCCCGGAGTCTGCTGACAGGCCACGCATCTGTTTTGGAAGAATCCTTCCAGAGCTGCTTCCTGTCCAAGTACTGACCAGCCTCACTCCTATTGGAAAAGCTCAGTTTGCTGAAAGGGTGGCCACAAGGTGGCATAGCCTATGCTCTTTGCTGTCCTGTTTTTAGGCAATGAAATTGGTACCATAAAGTCTCATATCTGGGGACTCTGTCTGATGAAGCTTCAGTAGCCCATCTCATTCCCACAGGTCAGTGGTCGGCAAACTGCAGCTCTTGGGCCCCTTGAGTGTGGCTCTTCCACAAAATACCGACTTCTGCGCATGGGCCATGAAGTTTCAATCGCACTGTACGTGCATGCCCGCACGTGGTATTTTGTGGAAGAGTCACACTCAAGGGGCCAAAGAGCCGCATGTGGCTCGTGAGCCGCAGTTTGCTGACCACGGCCATAGCTGATCATGCCTAAGACCAGAAAGCCACGTGGCTGCCCGTCTGTATGTGATGGCAAAGCAGCCTGTGAGAGGGGCTGTAGACAGGGGTGCCAGCTTCTTTGGTCACAGCATTCTTGCCCAGATGTTTCGTTGCCCAATTGCCCCAAGCCTCTGGTGGTCAGAGCAGCCCCCTTCACCACCTGCTCGGCTGACCTGAAGCCGCACTGTGAAATCTTGTTGTGACTCGTCGTGGCCTTTGAGCGGTGGGAACCTAGAAGTCATCGGCCTTTGGAACTGACCACCTACCTTGTGTTCAGCCCTGGATTCGAAGGTGAATGAGACAGTCACCGCCGCAGGGAGCCCCTTCCACTCCGGAAGGGGGAGCAGACACCTGAGTAAACATGTGCCCCAGGTTAGAAGTGTTCGGAGAGGGATGCCCAGGGCAGGCCTGGTATTCGAAGACGGGAAGGAGCCTTTGCACCTGCAGCCAGGCGGCCGGGTGGCGTTCTTGGAGGTCTGTGATGAGGCCTCATACAACGTATCCCTGCACTTTCTCAGAGAAACGCATAGATTCCCAGCCTGGTGCCACTGGTTTCCCTGACGGTGGAGCTCTGGAGAAGGTCTGTTTTCTCCTGGATTTACCTCGGTACTTTCCAGGTTGCAAAAAGGAGCATTTATTTCATAATCAGGAACAATTTTTATAAAGGCAGGGCCATCTCAGCACATTGCCTTTTCGGCTTTTAGGGGGGGAAATGCCTTTAAGACTTTACTCAGTGTTTTGTAACTAACATTTTTTGAAGAAGATACTGGTTCGGGGAGTAAAACAAGATTTTCTAGTGTTGTCAGCAATACCACAATAAGCCACAAAGATGAGCGGATAAAAACAAGCAGAAAGCCAAAGCAGGGACTAGACCGGGGAGGGCGCTTTCAGCACGGGGTGCAGACATCTGCAAGGAATTGCAGCTTGAGCACATGAATAAGACAAGGGCGAAATCCAAAGATAAGTCTGATTTTTTTTTTAAGAATAAATAAATGTAAAAGCTTTGTTTCCAGATCTAGGAGCATGGGCTGAGGAGAAAGGAATTGGCTGGAATGCTGGCCCTGACAAGGATGGATTCACCAACTCCTAAGCCTGGGTCATGGAAGGGAGGGGTTTTGAATTTGATGGTTGAAGTCAAAGTGTCCAAACCATCTCTTCTCGTTTCCAGACTCATGCTGATAATTGACCTTGAAGTTTTGGCCTTCTTGCTTTTTCTTTTTCTTTATGGTAATAAATCTAAGCACATTAAACTCCTCAGGATTACTTATGTTGGGCTCATTTAGCCCCGCTGAATAATCAGTCCCGCCTGCAGTTCAGCCGGACAAACAGACACGTCTGGACAGGTCAAAGAATGCTTTGAGTCCAGCCAGCTCAACAGGAGTGTCATACCTCACCCCACACACCAGAAAGTGGTGCTTCCTGTTTTCACTCTTTCCCCATTGCGCGCACTCCCTTCCTCACGCAGCAGTCTCTCGTGCTTGTGCTAGGATGCTTGGGCTTCATTTCATTAATTCCAAGGGACTTGGCATGTTTGTCCCCAGCCGTACCCTACCCAAACATGCATTTCCCGAAAAGCTGTGCTTTCCCTGCGCCGCGGAATGCATCAGGTGGCACGGGATGCTCGTGCTTGCTGCTGTCGCACACCTGGCCGGTGTGTGTCTGCCCTGCGGGGTGTATGCGCCTTCAGCGGCACCTGGCACACGCTAGCTGAGCACCGAGTACCCAAACGCTCCTAATAATGAGTGCATTCGAAGCCCAGGATGTCGGCTTCCCTTTTGATAACTGAGCTTACAATTCTTCAAATTAGGATTTATTACAGTAGCTGCAACCATGTCGTCAGTCCTACTAACTTGGGATGTATGTGGAATGGTTCCTTGTCAGCCCATTGTACTCAGCCACATTCTGGATTTACATGATCGTAAGAACATAGAAATGGAATTTGAAAATGGATTTTTTAAAAAGACTAATGGATTTTTTTAAAAAGACTAAATCGTTCTTGAAGTTCTGCTTTTGGCAGTGACGTGGGAGAGGTGCTTCTGTGGATGCGGTGGGTGGCTGTACACTTCCTCCCAAAGCCGGTTCCAGTGACTCCGTTATGTAACTCCTTGTTGTGTTTTGTTGTAAAGATTCTCCCTTGCAGGAAGAAAGGCTAGAAACTGAGTGCTGTCTTACAGAATTTAAAAAAACGAGTGAAAAAAGGATGGGTAAACAAAAGTGCAACTTTTCTTTTCTTTCTAATCTCTGCAGTACGATGCAAGATGACATTTTTATTCTTCACGAGCAAGAGTATGACAGTTTGCTTGAATCCGTCTTCAAAACTGAATTCTTAAGCCTCTTAGCAAAGCGTTATGAGGAAAAAACCCAGAAACAACTACCTCTGAAATTTAGCAACACGTAAGTTGGGACCTGGGGCCCTGAGCTCACTGCCCAGGTCCAGGCTGAGAGGAGGGCGGGGGCGCTCTGGCGGCTTCCACCCTCGCTGCCTTAGCTTCTCCTCCCCCCCCTCCCCACCTCCACCCCCACCCCCACCCCCACCGCCCCCTACCCCCTGGAATCGCAGGGCTGCAGATGACAGTCCAATGGCTGTCACAGACTTTAAAAAGGTCACTTTTGTGTTTCTGTGAAACAATGACTTCACCAAAGGGTGTATTTTGTCATTTGGACAAAGGTCACCAAAATGAGGCAGGAAAAGGCAGATTTTTTTATATTACCAATAAAATAATACTTTATTTAGCAGAGCAGCCAGGGCAGAGTAAGACTGGAAGAAAGAGAAAGTGAACAGAGTGGGAGCTTAAGTTCCCAAAATCAATGCATAATACCTCTGGGTGGGGCACTGGGGACTAGTGGGCTGCAGATGGCCAGCGCCTTGGGTCCTGGCTCGCCTGCCTTTGCTTTAACCACATGGTCTCGTGGGCCAGATCCTGGTATACGGCAAGCTTCTGATCTCCTATTTGTCAGGTGAGAGTGGGTTTTTTTTCTTCTTAAATTTCCATCTATAACATGGAGATCTCTCTTATTACCCACAAGAATTCCAAAGTAAAGCCTTAATTCCATGATGAGGGAAACTTACCATGATTGATGCTGCTGTGGTTGCATTGAAATAGATACTGGTAATTGTATGGATTCTTTGCTGCTTTTCCAAGGAACCATTTGGCTGTTCGTACAGGGGCAGTTATTTTTTCTGGGAATTTGTAATAAGGGAATAACAAGAAAGGGAGACTATGAAGAGCCAAGCCACTCAATAGAATAATAGGCAGCTACTTAAAATTATGATTTTTTTGGTCCAACAAATGCAAAATAGGGTTTTTAAAAAGCAGAATATGGAATGGAACTGTGTAAGCATACACTAGTAGGCAATATGAAAAATAAAAACTGCCTGGGGGGGCGGTTGGAGTTGTGAGGACACCTCCCTGCTATTTAGATTTGGGTTGCTGAGCGCTGTCTTCTTCTCTGCCTGGGGTGGGGTCATGGTGAAGGACTAGAACTTAGGTCAGTGATGGCGAACCTATGACACGCGTGTCAGAGGCGACACGCGAACTCATTTTTTTGGTTGATTTTTCTTTGTTAAATGGCATTTAAATATATAAAATAAATATCAAAAATATAAGTCTTTGTTTTACTATGGTTGCAAAGATCAAAAAATTTCTATATGTGACACGGCACCAGAGTTAAGTTAGGGTTTTTCAAAATGCTGACACGCCGAGCTCAAAAGGTTCGCCATCACTGACTTAGGTCAATAATAACCGCATTCTGCGCTCAGGAAGACACGGGCTAACGTGTGCCTGGCAGTCCCAGTCCTCCACAAACAGACCAGGGAAAAGGGAGAGAGGCACGAGGGTGCACCACAGCAGGTGTGGCCTGGAAATTGTCCCCTTCCTCCTGTCCCCCGGCGGTGCCACCTGAGTCCACCTGCAGAGACATTGGCACCTGCCTCACCACCTGGCTCATCTTGTGCCAAACCGTGGCTGTCAGACTCACTCCCGGGCCCTGCGCTGGTTTGCAAATCCTGGTCCTGCCTTGGTTGACAGCAGGTTGGCCCAGCGTCGAGCTCCATGCTGGGGTGGGTGAGCTGCATTCTCTCTCTGCTTCCTTCTGGCTTAACGCCAACCCGTATGCTTGTCGCAGGCTTGAACTCAAGTTGAAAAAGGAGAACTGGGGCCCCTGGAGTGCGGGCGGCTCCCGGCAGGTGCAGTTCCACCAGGGCTTCGGGGACCTGGCCATCCTCAAGCCCAGCAACAAAGTGCTGCAGGTCAGCATCGGACCCGGGCTGCCCAAGAACTCCCGTAAGTGTCTGCGGCCCCAGGGACCTGGGGCTGGGCTCCCGGCTCCCCGCCCCGCCCGCCCTCCCCTGCCCGGCCCTCCCCTCCTCTGCCCCGCACCGTCTTCCTTCTCACCCCGTGCTCATGATAGGTGCTTGCTTATTTCAGGTCCCACCAGGAGGAACATCACCCAAAGCAGAGGTTATTCCAGTCAGACTCACAATGCCAACTACCCGATGAGAGCTGCCCCTCCCCCGCCAGGTAAGCCACGCGAGTGCCATGGACTGGGACCGTTAACCTGAACCCATAACTTGTAAAACATAGTTGGGAAGAAATCCGTTAGCTGATACATGCACATCATTAGACAGCCCTGAGCCGTTTCAGCGCCAGGTGTACTCCCAGCACAGCGGCGCTGCCGGTGACCCTGAAATGCAGGGAAGTGTGAGCTGCTCAGACTGAACTGTGCCGAGTGATCGGCCGGGATTGCATTGCCCGGCGCTAGTCACTCCCTTAGGAAAGGCTCCCTCCTTCCGTGAGAGAGAAGGGGCTCCTTGTCCGTGGTGGCCAGGATGCTGTTCGCCTCGAAGGTGCAGGATGATGCCTTTATGGAAACAGGATTTTGCCAGGTATAACCTCACCATCCTCACCCACGACAATATTTTGCAACAAGTTTACAGCTTAATGACAAGTTGAAAATGTTTATTCTTAGTCAGATAGGCTCTAGGAGAACGACTCCCCAAAATAAAGTAATATCTGAGATACAAAAGTGATAGAAAAAAAAATTTTAATACAAAGAAAATATTTAGACCTTATGTTTCATATTTCTCATTTTTATGGTAAAAATATAATATGCAGGTCAATGAACTCCAAACCCAAATTTTGTAAGGCTTTTTGCCCTTCGTAATCTGTTTAGTGTTTGAAGAGCACTCTCAAAATTGACAAAAATGTTTTTCCCTCACTCACAAAATTCAGTTAATAAAAAAACTGCCCCTAGAATGTTTGATGTGAATAAGTTTGGGGTTCTAGGCCTGAACAGGTCATCTATTGGCCCAGTGTCTGAGATGAGAAGTAAAAAGCATTTCTTTTGTTTCCTGTGCTAAAAATATGGACACTGTGCCTGTCAGTGAGAAACTGACTCTCTCTTCTTGGAGTCCCATCCTGCCTGGCCCAGCTGTCTCTCCTCCCCTCTGCCTTTATCCTTGAAGAAAATCCAGGCACAAAGCCATCCAAGAGAACCAATGTGGTGTTGTGTTACTAAATGGGCCAGTCCCCGTGCAAAATCCTGGCCAGACCACCTGGAAACTAGGGCTGGCCTCAGCTAGGTTGGCCCGAGTCACCTCAGGCCAAGTATCTGGCCTTGAGCGTGGCACCCAACCTCTCTCCATGACAATTTCTTCATCCGTAAAATGAGGCAGTTGGGCCTGAATCTCTTAGCTCGGCCCTTGTCACATGATCTGCAGTGAAGGACCTGGGTTATTTTTGCTCTTTTCTTAATTTCAATTCCACCACAAACCATATTTCTTTAAGGTAAAATAAAGACTACTAGAAGAATGGAATTTTGAAAGCATTCAACATGATGCACCAAAGTTTCTTATTAGATTTAACAGATGTGAAATATGCCCATGACACTGCTATGAACATTTCTAAATGCTTATTCCTACTTTCTGAATTTATGGCAGGTGAGTGGGTTATAAGCAGCTTGGAGAGCCCCACTCCTGCCCCTGCCCATTGTGAGCATCAAGGCCCAGAGCTCACCCCGCTCTGCGTGCCCCTCTCCGATCCTTGGCAACCTTGGCAGCAGTTGGCTCTCACCAAGCTCCTTGCTTCTTTCATGAAGAAATTGACACTCTAAAGGCGCATTTATCTTGCTCAAGGTCAACACAGCTATGAGAGGCAGAGCCCAGTCTGAACCCTCAGTCCCTCTTACAGACGAGACCATCCTGCTAGTACCAAAGAGTCCCTCCCTTAGTGCAGTGGGAAGGGCTTCATGGTGGGTTCATAAAGTGCCTTGAGGAGTCTTCTTCTTCGCTGTTGCCCCGATCTGCCAATGGAGAGGAACTGAGGGCTTCTTCATACCTCGCATGGACTGGTGATGCCCATCACCGTCATCCCTTACTCACCAGATAATGTGATCCTGACCAGGAGCAGGTGTGTGGCAAAGGGAGCCTGCTCTATCCGGATCGACCCCAGCAGCAGCCACATTTCCCCAGCCTGTGTGGGGTGCTCCCTCCACCTCTCCCAACGGGCTCCTGCAAGCACACCCAAGACTGAGCCTTTGAAAATAGGTTTCCAATGTTTAAATAGTTGCCTGTCAGGAGGCTTGAATCGTAGCCTCATAATTCTTCTCAGACCCAAGAAAGTGCCTGCCTCCCTCAAGAGGTAGTTTCAAGCTTACCTTTTCTCGACTGTGGGCTTTGAAACCCTGGCCGTCTGGTGATTCTGCTGCCAAATTTCACAAGCGTGCGTGCGTGTCTGCCGTGTTCCAGGCGCTTGCTGGGCAGTTTGCAATGTGTTAGCGCTGTTCCCCACACTATGTTAGCGGTTATGCCCTCCATCTTTTCAGATGGGGAAACTGAGGCCTGGCAATGTTAAGTAAGTTGCTCTTGGTTAATAAATGGAAGGAATTTGGAGAGACTTTTGGCAAAGGATTGTAAAATTGAAGGTTGATTTTTGTCCTCTTTCTAGGATACCATCAGAATGGCGTCATCAAAAACCAGTTTGTGCCACACCCGCATGCTCCTGGAAACCAGCGGTCCAATCAGAAAAGCCTGTACACCTCCATGGCCCGCCCACCCCTGCCCCGACAGCAGTCCACGGGCTCAGACCGCATGTCCCAGATGCCAGAGAGCTTGGATTTCCTCAAGGTCCCAGACCAGGGTGTCGCAGGGTAAGATTCCCGCCTTTTGTGGGTGAGGCCAGCACCTCCTCTCCATCAGTCACACCAAGGTTCACAGGTTCCACCCACACATTGTCCTCCAGAACCCAACACCATGCGGCCCTTGGTTGGCATTTCTAAAAGTACGACCAACTTCATGGCACGCAACTCCTTCTCCAGAGAGGGCATGTCTTAGAAACATCAGAAGAGGGGTCACTATCGGCCCCAAGATTCAATTACTCCGTAACCATTTCTGCTCTCCGGCATGGTTGGGGAACAATGGGGTTTTGGTTTGTGTCTGTGCCTGCAGTTGCATAAATATGATCGCTCAGAGAGTCATCAGGAATATTGAGAATAACACTCCAGAATTCCATGAGAAGTAGAAGTTTGTTTGTGAATCAGCTCTTCAGGGCTTTAAAATGACAGCCTTCCTGCCTTTCTAGAATAAAAATTTTATTTTTCAGAAAATAAAATTCTCCCAGAAAAAAAAAAAAAAAAAAAACCAGGCTTTGTACCTGAGGAAGGGAAGATTCCTGAAACTCTGTAGATCAAGCATGTCAAACTCACGGCCCATGGGCCACATGCCTTGTTTATTGGGCCCATGTTAGCCTTTGAGTTTGACATGCTTGGTGCAGATATTCCAAGAGTTATCAGTGTGGAAAGGGGGTTAGGCCAATTGCAGGACATGTGAGTGAACTCTACCAGGAGGTAGATAGCGGAACCAGTAAACCAAAAACGTGCTAGTAGCCCAAAGATGAGCTGCCCGAGGATGTAAGGAGCACAGGATGGATGGAAATCACCAGGTGGAAATACTGTAGAGTGGTATTGTCAAATACCAGAGAAGGATGAGGATCCTATTTCAGCCCCTATTGCTTATCTAATATTGGACTTGCTGCTTCTCCTCTCTGAGCTTTATTTTCCTCATCTGTATACGGATGTAATACCACTGAGCTTGCAGAGTTGTTGAGAGGACTAGAAATTATACACAAAATGCCTAGCCTGGTACTAGGCATGTAGCAAACTGCTCAGCCAACTTAGTTTGATGTGATGGTGGTGGTGGTGATGGTGGTGGTGGTGATGGTGGTGGTGATGGTGGTGGTGATGGTGATGGTGATGGTGATGGTGATGGTGATACAACCATTATCTCATGGTGGTCATGACTGTTAGGGACCTTCCAACTCTGCATGATTCTCAGTAGTGGAATAGTTCTCTCTGCTGAACCCAGTGAGGGGCCTCCTTCAGCCCCCTGCTCCCCTCTCTCATGCCCTCCTCCATTTTCCATTCTCTCCAAGCCTCTGGAATGATGATGAAGTTTCTAATGGGATCAGGAGACGTGTACAAAACAGAGCAGTGCTGGGAGCGGAACAGCAGCTCCTCCCGCTGGGTGGGCAGCCACCACTCGCCTCCCTGCCCCTTTATGAGATGTTTTCCTGCCTTGTCAGCTTCCTTCTAAAGACCACAAAGCACTTAGGAACTTCACCACGTTCACTCCTGCTGTTTCTCTTTCCCTCGCGAGCCTTACCCCGTTTGGGCTACAAATGGACGCACCGTGATTGCATACAGGTGGCCGTCAGTGGAGTGGATGCCACCCCTTTATTTCATCTCTCTCCCCGCCTCCCCCAATCTTGTGGAACCAGCTCTGTTGCATCTGTTCTAGTGACCATGGCTCCCCTGGTTGGCTTGGTCTAAAGCAGTCGCGCTCAGACTTCACTGAGCACCAGAATCCCTGTAGAACTTGCTGGCCCACTTCCAGAGGTTTGGATTCAGTAGGTCGGGGTGGAACCTAAGAATTTACATTTCTCCCAAGTTCCCAGGGCTGCTGCTGAACCAGGGACCACACTTTGAAAATCACCCGTCTGGTCTGATTGTTAAAGCCAGGGAAGGGTCTGTGTAAAGGTGAGTTGAAAGGATGCTGTTGAGACAACAGGATTGCTCTGCCATCCAGACCCACGCATTCAGAGGGGTGGACATCACTGAAGCAATCAAGCAACCCCTCCCGGGCCCAGTGGGTGTCCCAAGGAGGCAGGGGATTGAAGTCGGTGAACGAAATGCACCACGTCCCTTAGCTCTGCCTGCTAGCTTCCTACTCGCTTTGGTTTTGGCAAGCAAAGCCATCTTTCCAGCCTGCTTCTGCAACTTCCAGACTTGCACACCAGCCAGCCGGGAGCATCTGTCAGCCAAGAGCAGGCAATTTAGGAACGTTGTGTCTTAACCGAGGCTGCTCCCTTCCAGCCCTCAGCTCCGTGGTTCTCGGTTCAAGCCCATCACACCCTTCTCCACATTCAGGCCTACAGATCAGGCCTACGTGGTGTTGCCGTGGCGATGGCCGTGAGGCTGGAGGAGAGGGCACCTTCACAGCTGCCTGCCGGGCAGTATGATGCTCCCAGCTGTGTGTAAAAGTCACGATCGTTACTAGGCACTGAATCCGGCAGCTGCGAGGATCCCAGCCAGTCTCCCCTGGACATTAAATCTGCTCTGGGGCACACATTTCTTAAGAAATTGTACTCTGGTCAAAGGACTGAGCTTTTTCTAAGAATTCATTTTCTAAAACATATAAAAGTGAAATTGAAAATAATTTCTAATGTGGCCAGAGACCTTAGATGTGCATTTCAGGAGCCGCGTGGTTCCGTGCCCTTAATAGCTCCCCTTTGCCAAGAAAACATGAATTGCTGTATTCCACAGGAAGTCGTTGGAGCCGGCGGGGAGCTCTGGGATCCCACGCTTGTACCTTTCCTTAAACACAGAAATTCGTTCAGACATCACAGTCCCAGGCAGTGACCTAGAACTTGCCAATCTAGAAAAACAAGATTAGCGCAGTCTGTCTCAACTCGGGTTTGTCTTTTCTTTCCCTCTCCCGCCCCCAGTGCACTCTTCCTTCCAGGCATATTAAGCATAAGCAACCATTTCTTTTGGATCATGGAGTGTGGATAAAATCAAATGGTGTAATTAGCACCTCGAGTTAATTCAGGAGAGTCTTTGTCAGTTTATTTTATGTTCCGTCAAGTTTTTTTGGGGGGCAGAGCATGCACGAAGCTTTTACTAAATTAATTACCGCCCCCACCGGTTTCTTTACCCTTGCCTTGCCACGTGTGTGACATAGTCGTTGTTCTTGTCATCGTCATTGTTATCGTCATCCAAGAAAACTAAGCAAGATGTAGAGGGGCCATCGTCTTGCAGTCCTTCAGCATACCTTCTGAAAAGTCCGACTCGGGTGAAAGCTCCTTGCTGATTCTCAGGGAAAGAGGGCGAGTGAAGAAAGAATCATACAAGCAGCTCATTCATCAGCTCTGACTTCGTAGGAACACGTGATGTGCCAATCAAGGGTGCTTTATCCCTTTCCCCATAACTGAGATGACAAAATCTACCTGCACTTCATTGCTGGAAGTATCAAAACCCAGACCGGGATGTCTTTTCTGTTGGCCTTTTTAATCCCGTGATCCATTTCATGCAAGGACAATTTCAGGAAATTTCAAGGTACCCCAGAGATTACTCCAACTAGCAGTTGGAGAACCAGGAAAATACTGGGAGTGCTCAGCGGTAGGGCTTCTGGCCACGGCACAAAGGAGGGATCGATAGAAAAACTGAAATGCTGCCTGTGTGTTTCTTGACAAGGTTCTCCTAAAGGAGTCATATTTTCAAGGGGCTTAAAATTTCCAACAAGTGTCCAATAGCAATATTTCTCAACCCGTAAGCTACAGGAGTGGCAGCCATATCCTGGCCCAAGCCGACACGAAGCTGAGGAATTCCTGGCATCCATTCCCTCATTTCCAGTAATGTTTATAGATTCAACCTTTTGGAACAGAACCTATTTTAAAGAGCCAGTGAAATAAAATGCCATTATTTTCCTTCCTGGAATTTCAAGACATAAATTTTACATCTGCAGAACAAAGAAGTGATAGCTGAAAGCTTAAGCCCAGCTAACCCTGGAGTGAACTAGTGCACCCGCTGCCCCAGAGGGGTGGCGGCTGCACAGTTCGCAAGGTGGCCTGGCCGGGTGCAGCGAATGCACGACTCACAGCTGCAGGGATGGTGTGAGTCCCAGCTCAGGGTTTGGTTCTTCATAGATTCATTCATTGAATATTGACGGGGCCACGTGCCTTCCATGTGCCACATGCTGCGCTGCCTCTCGTCTATCACTTGTTCTTTCTACACCTTGGTGACCTCACCTGCGTAAGAGGGATAATCTATATATATAAAAGCCTAATATGCAAAGTGTCCCCCCGGGAGTTCGACAGACCGGGAGTTCGATCACTTGCTATGACATGCGCTGACCACCAGGGGGTGGTGTGGAATGAAGGAAGGCCCCAGCTGGCAGCTGCTAGGGACCCTACCCATGCACAATTTCGTGCACTGAGCCTCTAGTAAGAATATAATTTAATGCCGAAACCGGTTTGGCTCAGTGGATAGAGCGTCGGCCTGCGGACTGAAGGGTCCCAGGTTCGATTCCGGTCAAGGGCATGTACCTGGGTTGCGGGCACATCTCCAGTAGGAGATGTGCAGGAGGCGGCTGATCGATGTTTCTCTCTCATCGATGTTTCTAGCTCTCTATCTCTTTCACTTCCTCTCTGTAAAAAATCAATAAAATATATATTTTTTAAAAAAAGAATATAATTTAAAAACCCTCTCCTCGGGGTTTCTTGGAGATGAAATAGGGCTTTGTAAATGGTAAAGCACTATGCAGCTTGAACATTTATTTGTATTGGTTTTATGACTGTTATTCATGTGCTTTGCTCTCTTAGGGAAATAGTCATGTCCTACCAGGATTGAAAAGTGGGTGTCCCCTGGCCACTGGCTTTTCTCGCAAGAACTCTAATCTCTGACCTGCACAGAGGGTCCCCAGGAGGGTCTAAGCTTTAAGCATTGCTGGCTTTAACGGGGAATATGCAGCCTAGGAAAGCAAGACAAAGGACCAGTCAGGGAGACCCCTTCATCACTCCCCCTGCACACACACACACACACACACACACACACACACACACACAATAGCTATGCCGCTCTCTGTAGGCTCAGAGCAACAGCAGAACAGGGGGCGGTGAGGTAATATTGCGACAGACACTAGCTGCATTTGGACAATGTCAATAAAGCCCAAAACTCCTCCCGCTCGACTCTTCCCCAGTCTTTGTTCCAGTCACTGTAACAACTCACATCCCCTGGAAAGTAACCGGCATTCCCAGGAGAGAGCAAGTGAACAAACCGTCGCTTTAGAGAGCTTTGTTGTCCCTGATGTTATTTGGGGTTTTGTTTCCTGCGGGCCTTTAGCATCTTGTGAGGCTGGGCAGCTGTCCACAGGGGTTCAAATGTCAGTTGGCATCCCGATGTTTCAGGGCAAAGGCACCCTCGGCCCCACGCCGTCCCTGCCACGGGGCTTCTCCAGCAGCGCAGGTCCTCACTGAGCAGATGGGGCGACCGTCGTGTTGGTTATAATGTGGCTGCATTAGAGGTCCCGTGCCCGACTCAGAAAAAACTCCTGCTGTACAAGTGAGTCGCTGTCAGCTCTTTCCTGTGTTTGTTTTCTTACTGGGAAATAGACACAATAAAGTGGTAAATGTGTACAGATTAGCCTGAAACATGGGTCAGGGAGTGATAGGAACTCTAAATTGCATTGTGCCACAGTTACATACAATGAAACACTGGGTTTGCTCAGTGATGTGGACTTTTATAATTATAAACTATTATGTGTAAAAGTGAACCTTCGTTATTGAAATGGCAATGGGAAAAATAATTTTGTTATTTGTCTGAAATTTTTGCTCCAACCCTCATGATCCCAATAACACAATTTTCAGTCATGTCAGGTTTATTAGGAATGCAAGTCTCATAAAGTTCCAGACATAACAAAATTATCTAAATCCTGCACATCCATTGCTAAACACACGAGGCTCTGTCACACTTTTTATCGCTTTTGGACGAGGGAGTGTGAGTTATGGCCAGGGTGGCATGGGGACAGGGGTGTGCTGGTGAGCCGCTGGCTGTCTGGAGCTGTAACGTGTGCCCTTCTACTCTCGCTGTGGCCGATGTCAGGCTGCCAGCGTGACCACCATTGGTCTCAGAGGTGGGGAGAGAGGCCCAGGCGCACGCCAGTAAGGCTGCCACCATGCATAAGCAGCAGACAGTAACTTCAGAGCATAGATAGAAGATACAGGAAAATAATTAGGAAGGGTTGCTATGAGCATTTATTGCCTTTGCTTTATTATAACTTATTCAATCATACGTGTGTTCGATTTCATCTTTAATAATGAGTGTTTAACAACTGACCCACAAAAATCCTGACAGCATGACCACCTGCCCCCGCAGGCTGGACGGGGCCAGTTCCAGCTCCCAGGCACCAGGCCGCGTTTGCTGTGGAAGGAAGTCTGAATCCCTTCTTCCCTGCGTGGGCCAGTCGGCTCTTGGCTGCCAGTGGAGGCTCCAGGCCCCTAAGACTTCATTACTCAGCGCCCTCACGGAAAGTCCTGCTCTCCACATTATTGATTACACAGGATCGCCCCCTAGTGATGCAAAGGAGATGGTCCGTTTAAAGCTGAGCCTGTGGAGAGGAGCCTGGAACACGGCTGTTCTCCCTGACCGTTTCTACGGTGGTTTCCAAGTCTGCCGTGCAGCGAAGCGGAGACAGACCACCTCCTGGGCACAGACGGCCTGTGTTCCGGCCACAGCTGACAGTAGCAGTGTTGTTGGGAGCGCTCTGAGGCTCTGTCAGAATTAGAGAAAGGACCTGGGCCCTGGCCTGGATCCCCCTTAATAACAGGTGAAGACGCCTGAAGAGGTGAAGTGGCACACCCACCTTATGTGCCAGCCAGTGGCAGAGCCGGGCCGCCCACCCGGGCACCGACTCTAAGCCAGCGTCCCTTCTGCGCCCCCTGTCACTCCGTCAGAACATTGGGGCTGGGGCAACGTGGGGCCCCTGGGCCTGGTGAGCACAAACAGGCCAGGCCCCGGCCCAGGGAGCCTTCTGTCCTAATAATGACACAAGCCTCTGTCCCACCCTCTTAGTCCCCTGCTCTGAGCAGGTTGGGTACCAGAGCATGTGGCAGGGGCTTGAAATGAGCTTGGAAGGCTGAGCAGGCATTAGCAGCACTGGGCAGAGGGTGGAGGCAGCCAGGGGAGCATGGCCAGACAGAGGGACCAGAAAGGTCGTGTGGCTAGAGCTGTGGGAGCCTTGTGCCTCTGCCGTCCAGATGAGACCAGCAGGAAACCCAGGAGTGTTGTGAGGAGCAACGTCTGAAAATGCCTAGCACGGTGCCTCGCCAGAGCAGGCAGAGCCCGGCACGTTTGTCTGCATCTCACAGCTACAGGCAGGGGTTCCCAGATGGCACACCATCTGCTGACACTTGCAAGAAGAGTGGAGACGTGCCCAGATGTGACAGAGCGGCAGGAGTACTGGGGAGGAGGAAGGCTTTGGGTATCCCACTCTCTTTGGGAAGATGCTGCCTTACAACAGCAGGAGCGCCCCCTCCTGGGCACAGAGGACATTTCAACAGGAAAGAGCCCAGAATGGTGACTTCAGGGATGCCTTCTTTTCCCAGTGCAGAAGGCAAAGCTGCTCTGCACATCCACATCAAACACTCTCTTCCCCAGCAACCGCACCCATCTTAGAGCCACCAGAGCCCCGCTCCCAACTGCGGGTGTCGGAGCCCCACCAGCCAGCTCAGGATGGAGCAGTTGTCCAGGGCCTGGGACAAACAGCTTGCCCAGGGTCTACCCAGGAACCCAAATTCCCCAGTAATCCCTGAGGTTTTACTTTGATTTTTCTGAGGAAGTGGCCTCTGGTGCCTTGGGATCAAAGACCATGCAGTGGCTGTGTTCACGCCTCCAGCCCCTCCCCCACTCTGCCCGATTCCTGGGATGCCAGCGGCTGCTTGCCTACAGCTGGCCCAGCTCACTCTGGGCATCAGCATGCGCTGCAGAGCCCCGAGGGGCTGGTGCAATTCACTCATTGTGTGTTTTTTTAACCAGCTTTTTGGGGATTAAAAAAAAAATCAATTGTTTTAAAGTACAATTCAACAGTTTTTGGTATAGTCACAGAGTTGTGCAACTGTCATCATAATCTACTTTTAGAACATTTTCATCATCCCCCAAAAAGTTTTCTGCCATTAGCCGTCATTCCCCCAGCCCCAGCCCTGGGCAACCACACTAATCTACTTCCTGTCCATATAAATTAGCCTTTTCTGGACATTTCATATAAGGAGAATCATCCTTTTTTTGTTAAATTCATTCCTAAGTATTACATTCTTTTTTATGTCTTGTAAATGGAATTGCTCTCTCAGTTTCATTTGGATTGTTCATTGCTGATGCATAGAGATGGAGCTGATTTTTATATATTGTCTCATATTCCCTAGTCTTGCTGAACTTGCTTATTAGTTCAATAGGTGGGGTTATTTATTTATTTTAGTGTATTCCGTAGGTTTTCTACGTGCAAATCATCGCATGTGGTATTTTCACTTCTTTTCTAATCTGAGTGCCTTTTATTCTTCTTGACCAATTGCTCTGGCTAGAGCTTCCAGTGCAATGCTGGGCAGACATGCTGTGAGCTGGATGCCCTGTTTTGCTCCTGGTCTTCGGGAGAGAGCACTGTCTTTCCTCAGCAAGTATGACGTGAGCTGGGACTCTGTGATGGGGCTCCTAACCCGTACCAGGGCTCAGGGGCTTCCATGACAAAAGGTGGGGAGGCACCAGTGTGCCTGGTGGCAGGACATGAGTCTAAGGGCCCGCAGGGGCCACACCTGGCAGGGCCCTCCTTGGCCCATTTCCCAATGTTGTAGGTGACAGGAATGGCACCAGTTGTCTAACCAGTAGGGTCAGACCAAACCTGGGTTCAGCAACCTCAGTACTTGGGTTCTGGCTAGGAAAGAATTCAGAGTCCAGACCCAAACTGTAAGAGAACATGTATTGGGTAAATCACAGAGGTAGAAAATGCAATTCCTAGAAGGATTGGGCTTAGGAAACACATTATAGTGGTAAAGGCAGGACCCTTGGAGCTTGGGTGTGAGGAAGCTAATGGTAATGTGCCTGGGGCAGGGAGGAGGGAGGAGAGAGGGAAGGCACAGGCATGCTCCCTGGAGGGAGAGTGCACTGAGTCCTCCCTCCTAAGGGTTTTAAGGGCCTTGGTGTTAGGGGAGGTCCCAGGGGAAGGTCTCAATAGAGTACTCATAGCTTTCTAGGTGTGTCCATTCAAGGTTGTGGTCTCCACTGATTGGCTGGCACTAGGGCAGGGGTCATTATTCAATGCAGCTGGTCCTGACAGCAGCCTTATCTGGTTTTATTGCTTCTCTGGGCCTGGAGCTGACATACAACTGAGGCTTAGATGTTATCTCTAGGGCGGAAAGGTCAAGGGGTCCAAACCTCCTGACGCTGGGGGTGAGGTCTCACCCTACAGTTGTCCTTTCCAGGGTACCTGGGGCTTTCCACCCTGGTGACCTTCTGTACCAGGCCCATCTGTACCTGTACCCGTGCTCTACTCACGTCTGCCTACCTACCACATCCAGAGCAGAGAAGCTGTTAGGAGGATTTTTAGTAGGGGGTGAGGTGAACTAATAAACGCTGAGCTGGGGCGATATTGAAGAGGGGGGAGTGGCGGGGGCGGCTCAGGAAGGAAGCAGCTGGCAGGGAAGAAATGGAGGAGGAACTGAGGGCTTCGTCAAAGCTGGAGGTGGATGGGCAGAGGAGCCAGGGAGGGGTGACTGCCGGGATGGCTGCAGGGAGGATGGTCCTACCTTCCAGGGTCATCCAGCTTCACTGAGGCCCCCTGTCCGGGGACCACACCTAAGTCCCAAAGTCCCAATACTCTTTGGCTCCAAATGCCTCCTCAACCTGCCCTGATGGTAGGTTTCCCTCATCTAGGGGCCTCTGGGGAATGTGTGTGTGTGTGTGTACGCGCCCCTCCTCCCCTCCCCTCCCCCCCCCCCCCCCCCCCCCCCCCGTTCCTTCCCACCCTGCTCCCTGGGCTACCAGGCTGAAGCTCTCCTCCCTCGCAGGGTGTTCTGACACTCACCCGCCCTCCGCCCCACTCCCTGTTGCTGGGAAATCAGCTGACTGCTGGTATGCTGACATCCCTAATATACAGGTCTCTTAATTAAAGGCCTGTGTGCCCAGCCAGCTCTCAGGGAAGCCAGCACGTCTCAAGCAGGGACTGGGGATTGCCAGGGGACCAGGGAGGAAATGATGTATGCAAATGATCTCTCCGGCACCTTTCCTCTGTGATCGAAGTGCTTGCTGGGGTGGGAGGTGGGGACATGGTTGACCTGAGGAGGCTGAATGAAGCCTGTGTAACCTTGGGGTTGCTCCCTCCCACAAAGGAAGGGAGCCCCAGGCAGCACTCAAGGAACCCCACCCCTGCTGGGAACAGCCCTACCACCCTGCTGACATCCAGTGCCCCTCTCCTACGCACCCCCTCATGATCCAACTTACTAGTGGCACCCAGTGAGCACCTGGCATCACAGGACCTCAGCGAGGACACTGGGGCTCTGGCCTCCTGAGAGCACAGCTCCAAACCGGGTGTGCTTTCTGCTTCCAAAACTCAGGCCCAAGGAGAGTCCCTCCCTTCTCCTTCTCCCTCCCCCAGGTGAGAGCAGGTGCTCACAGACCTGGCAGGCATAACAGGCCAGCCCCAGCCTTGCTTATGTTGAGTTCAGCCCAACCCTCTTAGAGGAAATCGGGAGCTTAACTTTCCTTTGGTTTGTCCTTAAGGGGCAGGGGGAAGGGTCTATATTTCTATTTCCTTTTCCTTTCTCTCTAAATACTTTCATGAACATACTTAATAGTTGTTTCAGGTATAAGTTTAAAGATCTCCCTTAATAGGAAGAAGCGATAGTTACATGCCTGAGACAGTGTGTGAATGGTGATCGGAGGCAGCAGTGTGTTGGAAGCATACACCGAAAGCTGGATTAGGGTTCTGGTGCTGGAGATATTTCTGATGATCTTGACCAAGGGAAGGCGGGTGCCACTGGCATCCAGAGGGGACAGGCCGGTCATGTTGCTAAACACCCTACAGTGCAGAGGACAGCCCCACAGCAAAGACAAGTGGCCCAAAATGTCAGCAGTGCTAAGGTGAGAAGCGGCTCTGGGTGAGCTCTTGCACAAGTGCATTTCCAGCAGCATTTCTGTGATAAAGCTGGAATCATCCCAGTGAGTGGGTCAGGAAATTTGGACAGATGCATGGGGTGGAGTGGTATAAAGCAATGAGAATGAATAACTAAAATTCCGCACATCAACAGGCTACATCCCAAAAATGGAGTGAGTGCTAGTAGAATGGGATTCCTTTCGTGGGTTGTTTAGGGAGACGTGTGTTGTAAAACTACAAAGGAAACCAGAATTATTAATACAAAGTGTGGGAGGGTGGTCATTCTGGGAGGGATGGCAGCTGAGGAGAGGCTTCTATGGTACCCGCAAAAATTCTGTGTCCAAAGTTGGGGAGGGGGTAGATGTGTGACTGTTTTATTATTGTGGAAAAGATATATATATATAGATATAGAAATAGATGTAGATGTAGATGTAGATGTAGATGTAGATGTAGATGTAGATATATAGATATAGTGGGGGACATGGTAACAGCAGCTAATGGTTATTGAGAGCTATCTATGTGCTTTTACAATGACCTTGTCAGGGAGGCTGTTTTATTATCAGAAAAAGTTTAGGGGGCGACATATCCTCCTAAGGATGGAGCTGGATTTGAACTTGAACAGGCCAGTGGTGGCCCCATGGTCTAGACCAGCGGTCACCAACCTTTCGGACCTCATGGACCACCAGTGGTCTGCGGGCCACCGGTTGGTGACCACTGGTCTAGACCACTATACGGAACTGCTGCTGCCCCTGTCAGGTGCCATCTCTCACCTGCCTCCACTCTCTCCACAGGGTCCGGAGACAGACGACCAGCAGGCCCAACCCAGCAGGGGGCAGACCCAAGCCCCAGCCCAAGCCCAAGCCTCAGGTGCCACAGTGCAAGGCTCTGTATGCCTACGATGCTCAGGACACAGACGAACTCAGCTTCAATGCCAATGACATTATCGACATTATCAAAGAAGGTAAGTGCATGGCTGGCTGGCTGGGACAGCCTCCCAGAGAGCATGCAGTCACCCTGCTCTAAAACTAGTTTAAACCTGAAGGGAACTTGTAGGCTCCTCTAACTGGAACTTGCAGAGGTAGCCACATTCCAGCCTCAGTTTGATCAAGACTCCAGATTCTATTTTTTAATTTTTATTTCAGAGAGGAAAGAAGGAAGGAGAGAATATAAAATAAAGAAAGATAAAAACATCAATGATGAGATGGAATCATTGATTGGCTGCCTCCTGCATACCCCACACCGGAGATCAAGCCCGAAACCTGGGCATGTGCCCCTACTGGGGATTGGACCGTGACCTCCTGGCTCATAGGCCGGCACTCAATCACTGAGCTACGCCAGCCAGGCCAGATTCATTTTTTAATGCTTTTTTCAGATCTTCTTTCAGCTGCTCCCTTCCCTTCTCAGGCTGGTTTTCCTCCTGGGAGCAGAATGGCTGCCTCAGTGCCAGGCCAACAGGCCAAACCGTATCTGAAAGCTGCTCTGTCTCCAAGACGTCTTTTCTTGGCCGTTGGACACAGTGCTCGGTTTCACTGGGATTGGACCAAATTGGTCATGTGCTCACCCCTGATCCAACCTCCAAAGCCAGACAAAGGCTTACCCAAGTGGGTTAGACATGCAGGGACTGCACTAGAAACAGGAGCTAGGTCTCCCACCCAAACTTCATGGCTCCCCCAATGAAGGTGATGGAATGGAAGCCAGGGAGGCAGCCTGTAACGTCCATTTTAAAAGTGGCTGAATGTTTTATTAGTTGGGTAGAGAAGATAAGTTAGAATATAATATACATAAAATCAAACGTGAGTGCCTATGGAAGCACAAAAAACAAAGATAGCTCCTGGCTTAGGGTGACGGAAGACCCGCCATGAAGGAAATGGCATTTGTGGGGAAGCGGGGGAGACAGACAGACAGAAGCACACAGGCTAGAAAGAGCAAGTTGTTTTAGGAAAAATAGCTGATGCCTGACCTTGGTGCAGAATCCCCAAGGAGATGGCCTGGGAGACGAGATGACACTGGGGGTGGCCTGGTCATAGAGGCCCTGAGTGTCAGGCTCGGGGAAGACACTGCAGAGCCACCCAAGGCTTCGGAGCCGAGCAAGGACAGCTGGAGTGAACAGTGTCTTCGGCAAGTTCCGCTTTCAGGAAGAGGTGGCCAGGAACCGTGTCTGTAACAGGCTCCTTCACTGTATGGGCTCGCTCAGGAGGACTCTAGGTCCCTAGGCAAACTCCTTCTAATTGGTCCCTGGGCTTTTGGGTATTTGTTTTGTTTTGTTTTGTTTTGTTTTTAATCATCTAGTTTTCCACAGGTTTTAATAGTTTAAGCCATTTAGTATCCTTCTCCAAAGTGTCCAAGTGAAAATAAGTGTTGAAATAAAGTCCAGTAAACACAAACAGGATTTTTATTACCAGCTTTGTTCAGCAAAAATTCTGGAAATAACCTAATATCCAATAAAGCAGTTAATCAAAGAGAGCTTTGCTATATCCATTCAGTAAACTTTGATGCCCAATTATTTTTATTAAAGATAATGATACAAAAACACAGTATTGAAATGGAAAAATGGTCATGGGAAAAAAATGTTAGGTTATCGACTGTGGATTATAGTCTCATTTTTGTAAAAATAAAAAATGTATATGGCTATGTGTCTGAATCTATATCATATATGTGTTATAGAAAATGTCTCCTAAAGTATTGAATTTTAAATGAATATTATTTTCTTTTCTTAGTACTTTCAAATTTTCTAGAAATAACATGTATTGGTTATATTTAAAACAACTGTATATTTACAGAAAATGTAGAGTTTCAGAAGTTATCAAAACATGCCATAAGTTTTCACTGTAATTTAAAGTGTGGTCTGAGTGCAGGAATAGACATGTAGATAAATGGGGTAGAATAGAATCCAGAAACAGGCCCCTGTGTATGTAGATATTTATTGTATGATAATGTGGCTTTGAAGTCAGGAGAAAGTATAAACAATTCCTTTCTATTTTGAAAATAAAATAAAAGTAGATATCTACCTCATACCCAGAAAAAATCAGGTGAATTAAACATCTAAAAATATGTAACTGAATTATAAAAGTGTCGGAAGGAAACCTAGAATACTATATTAATCTTTGGGTGGAGAAAGCCTTCCTATGGAGGACATCAAGCCCCCAAACCGTAAAGGGGTTAACCTCACAACAGGACTCAGTTAAACCCTCTGTATGGGGAATGGTACCAGGGGAAAGTTAAATTTTGGAAAACTGACTAAGAAAAATGTTTACATATATAAATAGCTCCTCCACAATCGAGTCCAGCAGTGGACAAGGGCTAGTGAGGCAATGAGCAGCAGAGCCTCCTAAGTCATCAATGAAATGCAACGCAAAACATTTCACCTGCAACGCCGGTAAAGATTAAAATGGGAACACAGTCCACATTCCCTTAACCAAATCCTTAGAGCTTCAGAAATCAGAGATGAGAGCTTTTAGGAAGTTAATAATGGTGTGTCTGTATATATAAACGCCTCTTGAGAGTCCCAGGCCAGCACCCTAGATCAGTGTCAATGTTTCTGCTATGAAATAACATGAGCATCATATTCTGTGGGAAGAGACATCATAAATTTATGTCAATTCAGGTCAAGTTTTGCCATTAAATGAGCTGCAGAAAACTTTTAACTTTCAGAATATTCTGGATTTTGTCATTGCAAAATAAAGTGTAGACTACAATATCTGTGGTTAGTGAGGGAAATAGGTATTTCTTGCTGAAATAGACTTTTGGGAGGAAATTTCGTAATATTTGTCACCATTTTTAAATCTCCATGTCATGGATTTATATCTAACCCCTTCCACCAAGATAAATCTCAAGTAAGTAAATATTTAAATGTATCAAATAAACATAAAAGTCCTATAAGTAAGTATAGGAGATTTTTCTTTAACATCATCAATGTGAGAAAGGATTTGGAAATATTATAGAAAACCAAGAAGCCTTAAAATAATAGATTATTTTATTCACCTACTTAACTATTAAAATATCATAAAAAGTTAATATAGTAAAATATAATTAAAAAATTGGAGGAAGGATAGTTGCAACTCAAATGACAAATTCAGAAATATATCAAGAACTCCTAGTCTATAAGATATAGACCGACAGCAGATAGAAAAATAGGGAAATGACAGGAAGAGTGGTGTCCCTGCAGCTATAGGTGGGAATATAGAAACTCTTTATATACAGATATGATATGATCATTAGCACATATTATTAAGGTTATAAAAAGTACAGAACATGTTTTATGCACAGTATGCTATCATTTGTGTAGAAAAGGGGGTCATTTTTATAAATACTTGTCTTCATGTACATGAAATATCTCTGGAAGAAAGTGCAAAAAATAGGTAACATTACTCACCCTCAAATAAGGGATCTGGGTGTACTTTTGTACTTTTGAAAGTATGACCCATTATAAAAAGTAACATTTTTCTTACAAAGGATAATAGCAGGTCCATATTCTTTGACCCAGGAATCTCTCGTATAGAACCATTCGCACATAGGCATAAAAATATATGTATGGATGTTTATTGCATTAATAGTGAAAAATTGGCAACACATGTCCATCAATAAGGGCATGACTACATAAATTTTGTCCATCTCGTTAAAAAATGAGATTCAGACATGGAAAGGTTATATCTCTGAAGTATTGAAAAGCAAGATGCAGACCTAGCTGGTTTGGCTCAGTGAATAGAGTGTCGGCCAGTGGATTGAAGGGTCTCAGGTTTGATTCTGGTCAAGGGCATGTACCTCAGTTGCAAGGCACGTGGGGGAGACAGCCAGTCAGTGTGTCTCTCTCCAATTGATGTTTCTCTCTCTGTGTCTCTTCCCTTCTACTCTCTAAAAATAAATGGAAAAATATCCTCGGGTGAGGATTAACAAAAAAGAAAAGCCTCCCTCTCCCTTCCTCTTAAAAGCAATTAAAAAAATACATATTTTTGGGAGAGATCAACCAAAGGACTTGTATGCATGCATATAAGCATAACCAATGGACACAAACACCAAGGAGGTGAGGGCATGAGTGGGGGGAGAGGGGAGGCTATGGAGGGAATAAGGACACATATGTAATACCTTAATCAATAAAAAAAGAGAAAAAAAGAAAGGCAAGATGCAGAGTAGTAAGATATAGAATGGCCCATTTCTGTACCAAATATATTACTAGTGAAGGGCCTGGGGTTAAGGTGGGAGTTAAGGGTTGGAAGTGAAGGGGGAGGAAGCAGGACTGAGGCCATCAGACCAGGACACAGCCAGTCACTGCCAGCCCCACAGCTACTCCAAAGTTAGACTGCTTGTTGCAGAAACCAAATGCCTACGGTTAGGGTTAGGGTTAGGGTTAGGGTTAGGGTTAGGGTTAGGGTTAGGGTTAGGATTAGGCTGGGTCCTGCATTAGGGTTAGGGTTAGGATTTTAGGGTTAGGATTAGAATTGGTCCTGCATTAGATTTAGGGTTAGGGTTAGGATTAGGTTTAGAATTGGTCCTGCATTAGGGTTAGGGTTAGGGTTAGGGTTAGGGTTAGGGTTAGGGTTAGGGTTAGGGTTAGGGTTAGAATTAGTGTTCGTCCTGCATTAGGGTTAGGGTTAGGGTTAGGGTTGGTCCTGCATTAGGGTTAGGGTTAGGGTTAGAATTGGTCCTGCATTAGGGTTAGGGTTAGGGTTAGGGTTAGGGTTAGGGTTAGGGTTAGAATTAGTGTTCGTCCTGCATTAGGGTTAGGGTTAGGGTTAGGGTTGGTCCTGCATTTGGGTTAGGGTTAGGGTTAG
Organism: Myotis myotis; assembly: GCF_014108235.1. Classification (NCBI taxonomy): domain Eukaryota; kingdom Metazoa; phylum Chordata; class Mammalia; order Chiroptera; family Vespertilionidae; genus Myotis; species Myotis myotis. The sequence continues at coordinate 174,918,079 of NW_023416313.1, read as the reverse complement.
GGTTAGAATTGGTCCTGCATTTTGTTTAGGGTTCTGGTTAGGGTTAGTCCAGGGTTGTTATGGTTGGTCCTGCATTAGGGTTAGGGTTAGGTTTATAATTGGACCTGCATTTGGGTTAGGGTTAGGCTTAGGGTTATTTCTGCATTAGGGTTGGTATTAGGGTTAGGGTTAGGATTAGCGTTATTGTTAGGGTTGGTCCTGCGTTAGGGTTAGGGTTAGGGTTAGGGTTAGGGTTAGGGTTAGGGTTAGGGTTATGGTTGGTCCTGCGTTAGGGTTAGGGTTAGGGTTAGGGTTAGGGTTAGGGTTGGTCCTGCATTAGATTTAGGGTTAGGGTTAGGGTTAGGGTTAGGGTTAGGGTTAGGGTTAGGGTTAGAATTGGTCCTGCATTATGGTTAGGGTTAGGGTTGGGTTAGGGTTCGTCCTGGGTTAGGGTTAGGGTTAGGGTTAGGATTAGGGTTGGTCCTGCATTAGGGTTAGGGTTAGGGTTAGAATTGGTCCTACATTAGGGTTTGGTTAGGGTTAGGGTTATGCTCGTTCTGCATTAAGGTTAGGGTTGGGATTAGCGTTAGGGTTAGAATTAGTCCTGCATTTGGGTTAGGTTTAGGGTTTTAAGGTTGGTCCTGCATTAGGGTTAGGGTTAGAGTTGTTAGGGTTAGGGTTAGTCCTGCGTTAGGGTTAAGGTTAGGGTTAGGCTGGGTCCTGCATTTGATTTAGGGTTAGGGTTAGGTTTAGAATTAGGGTTGTTAGGGTTAGTGTTTTTAGGGTTAAGGTTAGGGTTGTTAGTGTTAGGGGCCGATGGGTTAGGGTTAGGGTTAGGGTTAGCCTTAGTGTTAGGGTTGTTAGGGTAGGGTTAGGGTTAGGGTTGTTAGGGTTAGAGTCCGATGGGCACCAGCTATCCCAAAGAAGTGCCGCGGCCTCATTTCAGTCCTAAAGGACCGATACCTGGAGGCTGTCTCCAGCACCTCACATCTGCGCATCAGGTCCTTCCCTTAAGAGGGCTCTGAGTGGCCCATCTGTAGGTCTGCTGTAAGGGACAGGGTAGAGGGATGGGTGATGGTGGAAAAGGGCATAGAGGGGATTAATGGTGATGGAAAAAAAAAATTAAAGAAAGGGTAGAACAGCCTAGCCCCCCTTCACTTCTGCCATTTGTCTCCCTACAGATCCTTCTGGCTGGTGGACGGGCCGGCTCCGAGGCAAGCAGGGCCTGTTCCCCAACAACTACGTGACCAAGATCTGATTTGCACAGAGACTGGCACATGGGTGAAGGAGCTCCAGGCACAGACGGGGAGGGGACATTTGGGGCTCTCCTTCTGATCTATAACGGGCAGCTGCTTCGCCACAGCCTGGAGTTATTCTGGCACCTTCCCCAGGACATTGAAAGGCTGCGCTGGGGAAAGGGTCGTCACTCCATAAATGATCCTACAAGATAGCCTATTCATGAGAACCCAGGAGGGCAAAACAACCACCCACTAAGATTTATTTATTCTATTTAAACCTGGTGAGAGAACAGACGGGGTCCACTCAGACCTTGTTGGCTCTATCAGAACAGCACCCCGCTCGCTCACCAGGCCCAGGGAATGGCTGTGGGCGGCCGCTGACAAGTGCCTTTAGTTGAAGAGCACATTTCTCTCATCCCTCTTTTCCTTACCTGACACACATTCCCTCTGCCCCCTCACCTCAGGGAGGACCCCTCTCTGCAGGCGTGAGTGGGCACTTCTGGTGCAAATGCTAGGGGCGGGCATGGCCTGCTGAGCCCATGGGAGCAGAGGGGTGCTGGTTTACACTTGCTGGGACCATCGGGCTGCGGGGCTGAATGGGGCTGGGGGTTGGGCTGTCGGCCTTGCTTTTCTGGGTCTTCAGTGGGAATGTGGCTGGCCCATGTTGGTTTTGTGTTTAATGCTGTACCTATTACTAGAAGGGTCTTTTTTTTTTCAAGCTGTACATTTATAAAACAGATCATATACTGTATATATAAAAAAATCTCAAGATGGTAGAAACATGTATGAATGTACTAAGTAGTATTCCACTGTACTTATTCATAAGGTAGGTTTTATTACAAAACTCGCACCAGGTACTTACAGATGTGCACTACTCCTTCCAACTATAGAATCAGTGTTACTGCTTTCTAGCTCCGCCCCCGCAAGCCCCTCCCAACCCTTCCCCTACAGGTGATTTTCCCCTGCCCCCCTCTGTGGACCCCCCTTACCTCCTAATAAAGGAATCAGTGAACCCCCTTGTTCTTTCTCAACATTTATTATGGGTTGTGTCCATATCCCCCAAAAAAGATATTTTGAAAATATATTTATCCCCAGTACCTCTGTATATGACCTTATTTGGAAATAGGTTCTTTACAGAGGTAGTCAAGTTAAAATGAAGCCATTAGGAAGCACCTTAATCCAATACACCTGGCATCCTGATAAAAGGGAAATTTAGACTCAGATTGGCACATTGAGAGGGAAGATGATGTGGAGTCAGCCAGCTACAAGCTGAGGAGAGGGGTCTGGAACAGGTCTTCCCTCAGAAGACCAGCACCTGGGTCTCAGACTTCAGCCTCCACAATTGTAAGACCATAAATCCATCGCTAAGCCACCCAGGCCATTGTACTTTGCTAAGGCAGCCCTACCCAACACATTCAGTGTTACTGCAGTAATAGTGAAAAGTTGGGGGAAATGGCATGTGCATAATAAGGAAAAGGTTCTAGGGGAGACTCACTTCTCTACCTCCACTCCCAGTTGCCACAGTCATTGTTTCTTTTTTCTTTTTTTAAGTACAATTCCCATTTCTTTTTTTCCCAGAGAACTTTTCTTCAGCCCTTAGGACTTACTTAGCTCCTTACATGAGCTTTGGTGGAGGTTGTGGGGCAGCACCCACCAGTGTAGATCAGGGTGGGGGTGGGGGTCCTTCTGGGCTCAGGATTCCTGACACCTTGCTGTGAAGAGCACAGCTCACACTGTAGGGTAGTTTCACATACAGCTTGGGAAGCACAGAGGCATGGACTACACCTGCTTCAGAAATGTCCCTAAAGGCTGTGGCCTCTACTATGTTTTGATGAACTTCTTAATGGCCTTGTCCTTGGGCCTGTATCAGGCGCTGTTGGTGCAACCAATAGGTTGCACATGGTCACAGCTTGTTTTGGCACAACCGTTGTTCCTTCTTTTCTTGGTCATCTTGGAAGTGAGGACCCAGCCAGTTCTCTTATACATCGTGAAATCCCTACACTCACAGCAGAAGACTCCTTAATTGACGAACCCAAGAACAGCGACCCACTTTATTCAATTTCAGCATTTTCGCTGAAATCTAGGGCAAAAAGGCACTTCTCAAGTTTATCAGTGCACCAGGTGACCCTGGGATTATTCTGCCACAGTCATTCATAAGCTATTGGGAAAGTAGGGTTTGACCAGCACAAAACTTTTTGTCATTTCAGGATCCCCAAGTCCTGCGGGGGAAAATTATCAGGGGTTACATATAAAGAGCAAAATGTATCTGAATTCAGTACAAAGTAAACCACTGAATTCTGTGTTTTATCAAGGACAGGGAGCAAACCCTCTTCAGTAACAATACCATAACATTTAAAGTATATTTCATTACCTTTTAAGAGCGGAAAATAAAGCCATAATGTGATGACATGAGGAAAGGTGATCCTATTGACACTATAGTGTATGTGTGTATGCGTGTGTGTGTGTGTATATATTGATTTCAGAGAGGAAGCTATGGCCTAGTCTAAAATCTCCACTTTGCAAATGAGCAGGCTCAGCACAGTTCACTACTGTGCCCAAGATCACATAGCTCTGAAGTAGAGATACCATCATTTGAACCCTGATCTGATCCCAAGGCCCACACTTTTAATCTTAAGTCTTCAACAAAGAATTTGACAGTCAGTCTAATCTGTCAACCTTTAAGCATCTAATATCTTTCTCTCAAAAATCAAAAATCTAAAAAGAAAAACTCCCAAAAAAGGAATCAACAGCTATAAATCTGTAACTCCTTTGATAGGCAAAAGCTCTATCTAACACACCTTTGAATACCCAGAGTCCATCCCAGACCAGCAACCTCCTTAAAATCATAGCCACTCACATTAATGCGCCTCCAGACACTGTGCTCCAGGCCTGACACACTTTAGCACATCTGAGGTCGACACCCTTACCCCAGCGCCCACAGGCCGCACAGCTCCCAGGCTCAGGCCCAACAACCCAGCGGGTCTGTGCTCTTCAAATACTGGTTACCTCATCACATTTCCTAACTCCAGTGTTGTTATATTACAACTCCTACCTTTACAGCTGACTGCACATTTATAACACCCGAGTTTGGGCGCCTGCTGTGGCACATAAGGAAGTATCTTAAAGGTCTTTGCATGACATCCAAAAGTAGGAATTTCCTGAGTCAGAGTATTTAATACTTAACTAAGCAAAGTATGTCATAAAGAAGCTATAAAATGTCTTTGGAGTATGCCTACAAACCCATCCTTTCCTGATGAGAAGTCGGAGCCAGGGAAGCCCCCTTTTGTGGTCTCACTTAGTTACCATTCACACTTAGTCATCTGTCAGTGTCTGAGGCTGCCATGGGAACAAGTCCCACTATCGCAACAAGAGGATTTATGAAACTTTACACTAGTGTCTCTATCTAAATGCTTCAGCTAGTCAGGAGGGCTGCTGGCCTGCCCAGGGGAAGGGGTGAGAAGCCAGCCCTGGACGAAGCAGGTTCTCCTCAGGGGCAGTCAGAGCCAGTCACAGAACCAGGCACCTGTGGGCTTCGCTGTCATGTAGAAGGCAGCTTGTAGCCACATCCAGGTTCCAAAACACTGAGTGAAATCAGTTTAGTTACTGAAGCACCTCAGAATCTTTAAGAATCTCACATGCATTTGTGATGTTTCCCAAATGTATGACTAACTCCTTTTTCTCAAAAGTCCAATTAACATCTTGTTGAACTAATAGTTTGGGAAATTGTTGCTATAAGAGACACATTTATTTTAGGAGGGTTTTGTTTTCTAAGTTAGTGGTTGGAAACTGAGAATGCATTCTCCCTTAGAAAACAATGTTGAATGTGATCACATGCCTGCTGGAAAAAAAAAGTAACCCATAATGTAGTTGAAACAGCACAACAGGAAATTGCATCCCAAGTTTCTACTTTAACAGGATGTCACAGGCCCCTTTGGGCTGCTATTCCCAGTCTCAGTGAGCCTGTGAGATTGAGACCCATTGTGATGGTTACTGTGGTAGCCACAGTCCCAGCGGGCCAGGTGTTCTGTATGGGAATTAAGAGAATAATTGAGTAGGTTCTAGAAAGGGAATAGCCATGATTAGCCTCTCCTTTTAAATTTTCATAATGAATCAATCTTTTCATATTCAGGAAGTTTAGGAATCAGTAGGCAATCACTAAAGCCAAATTCTAGATTTTCCATTTGAGAAAAATGGTAGGAAGGTCGTTCCCAAAGCTATGAAGGCAATAATTTGTATGCATATAGCTCAAAGAGAAATTAGTCAAAGCAAGTATCTACTGACTTATTCAGTATAGAATGCACAAATGCACACAGGATACCTTAAGAAAAATCAATAGCTTTATTTTTCCTCAATATATAGTTAGAAAATAGGTCTGAGAAGAGGTTTCATGGAGTAGACCAAAGAATTACATACAAAGTCACGAGTTCCAAATGAGCAAGAGAAAGGGCCAGACGAAGCGCCTTCCCGAGCACCGGGGCCTAGGACTGCCCCATCAGAGGGAGGGCGAGCGCTTTAATGGCTTTTGAGTTCAGCTGAGGAATCGTGCTGATCTTCAGGAGTTTGCTGCTTGCATACTTATTCTTGATGGCCTGCAGAAGTCATCTGTGGTTAAGGATACATCAGGACCCCCTCCGTCCCCTGACACCTTGTCCCTAGTCTAATTTACAAGTACTGAAGGGCCAGACCCACAATCTCAGGTGGTAGGGTGATGCCAGCAAGTGCTCTGAGGCCACACTGTGTTGTGCCTGACAACTTCCTTCCATGCCAAGTAATGGAGCAGGCCCAGTTGGTAGTACCAAATGACTTCCAGCTCCAAGGCGCAGGCTCCCTACCAGAGGGGTGGGAGGTGGAAGCTGTGCTTATTGTACCTAAGTACCATCAGGCCTGGCAGCAATACCTGGCAATAAACATTGAGTGGCGATTGTGCTTAGCAGAGCCCAGACAACACCCTCAGGACTTAAACATTATGCTTCCACTGTGTGCTATCGTGCTGAAGCTACACGTAAGAAAGCAAACCCGGGTGTGAGGTACAAATGCCTCACTCTCTGTGAAGCTGACATTCTGTGTCATACAAGCACAGGGCAGTGCCCAATCTCCCCGGGCTCCTTCTCTCGGGGGGGGCCACACGGGACGCTTCCCGAATGGGCTTCTTGCCCCTCCTTTACATGCTTGCTAGGCAGGTGCCTTTCATCATTGTCCCAAAGGATCCTGGACAAAGGCCCTGAGCAACATCACCCAGATACCCAAGCCTTCCTCTGGGCCATCTGAGGTGGGCCCCTGCTGTTCCGACCACCCGCCGACCAGCGCTCCCTGCTGGCTGAGCCCACGGGACACTGGGACAGGCGTGGATACGTCTGTTGAACAGCTGGCTGCCTGGATGACTAATCTGGGCCTGGGCATCGTTGGCCTGTTTTAACCCTTTGCACGCCATCAGCGTCTATAGACCTTCCCCACACACCAAGTGCTTCTGTAGCCACAAACCTCGCATATCAACTCTGGTCGCCCAATTTTAAAATCAGACTTGTTAGTGACATCTCTAGGTTTGTAAAAAAAATTATGGTAACTTAAATTCGTAAATATTCCAGTGCATATGGAATGGGAATGGTTTCCATTTTGGACGCATGGCAGTCCAAAACTGCTTTCAGCATTTATCAGTATGCTCCATCCACTGTGTACTAGAAAAATAGAGAGCTTGTGCTAAAACAAACTCTCACACATATGCCAATATATTTACATGAAAACACAAACAAAGAGATACACATACTCTCATATGCAAAGTCCACGGTCAAATACCTTTCACAGCTTAGCAAGGAGTACTTACGATGAACTTCGTCAGGTTTTCGTTTACTCTCACTACGTTTTTGGCCATGTGCTGCATGACTTCCAACACCTCGTTCTCCGTGTATCCAGTGTAATACTGCTGCTTTAAGTTCTGGAACACAACGCAAGAGAGGGGCACGATAAAGCCTCCACTTCTTTAGAAGGAGGCCCACTGCCATCTTACACATGCTGACATTTCTGTGTAAAAGCTGTAAAAGAACAAACGTCCCTCCTGGTCCCAGCAGAGCAGCCAGGACTAAGCCAGGATGTTGTGCGGCTCTCAGCTAAATCAAGTCAAAGTTCCCCTATCATCATCTTTTTAAAGAAGGTTCCACAGTGTAAGTAGGGTACTTCATGTAACAAAGCTTCTTGCTTACCCCTCTCACCACACTGAAAGGGAATGGCAAGTGGGGCAGAGGACAAACAAAACCCACAAAGGAATGCCTGTCACAATTATGGCAGAAACCTGGGACTAGGGCATGTCACATACCCCCCATCAAAGCCCAGCATGGCAGTGGCTGGCGGGGAGCTCAAGAGCCATATTGTCAGTCAGACAACAGCTAGGCCATAGGCAGCATCTAATTTACTGAATCGGGAAGAGCAAAGGCCACCCAGGACTCTCACAAGCCCTGGAGAACAGCGAGCGCTCAGAGAAGCCTCCATACCCAGCCTCCCAGAGAACAAAATTCAAGCAAAAGACAGTGTTGATTGATAATAAGACTTCATGTATGAAGATATGTAACCTGACTTTATTTCAGTTCTGTGATAAATACTAAAAGCTGAAGTACATCTCTTTCACAGGTACAATGTAATTGGGAAAAATAAACCACAGCTTAATCTTACTACTAAAAAAGATTAAAGAAAAAAAAGAACTGAACAGGAGCGAATCCTGAAATAACACACAACTATTGGTACTATGAAGTCAATTCCCAGAAAACAGGGAGACCTGTAGTTAGTAGGTTTAGAGCCCAAGGAAGCATGTCTGAGAGTAATGTAATTTGGCTAAAATGAGCCATTGGTACCAGAACTATGTACCATTCGTATACCAGTGGCCTTTTTACCTTAAGCTTTTTATTTCAAAAAATCTCAAATCTACAGAAAAACTAAAAGAATAATATAATGAACATCTTATATCCTTTGTGTAGATTCATCAATTGACATTTTGCCACTTTATCATGGTGTCTGCAACTCACCTTTAAATAGTGCAACAAAAAGTATTTCAGCGTGTGCCAAAAAATGTATACACAGACTTTGAATAATTATAAAGGCAGTGTTTATTAAAATACATTTCATTTTCATTTAGTAGCTATCGGCTGTTAAAGTATGCATGCATTTTTGGGGGGATACCCTATATATATATGCAATTGTATTGTTTGTGTGGAAAATAATACAATAATTAATACTAATACAAGAATAAACTGTTTTGCATACTCATAATTATAAACCTTTCACCTCACCATGTATATTATATAAAAATTGTATGTGTGTGTGTATACACAATATACATATATATATGTACATATATATACACACACACTTATCCTACGTATATATGCAAATCAACTGAATGGCTGAACAGCAGAACAACCATCTGGATGACCACCCTTGCTATGACACACACTGGCGCCAGGCCAGCCAAGGCGGGTGCGATACAATTGGTTGGGGGCCGGCCATCGCCCCATGATCGCCCCGCAGAGGGAGGCCCAGGCCACCGACTGGCGGGCTACAGCAGGTGGGCAGGGCCTCCCTCTGCAAGGGAGGCCTGGGGCCTGGGTGCCAATAGCCAGAGGGAAGCCTGGGTCCTGGGTGCCAGAGGGAAGCTGGTGCCAGCAGCCGGGGGTAGGAAGGCCTACTCTATTATTTTTTTTTTTTTTTTACCTTCTCATAATTTTTATTTCTTAAAGTATTACAAAGAGTATTACATATGTCTCCTTTTTTCCCCCCACTTGACATTCCCCCGGCCCCTACACCCCCAGTGTCTTGTGTCCATTGGTGAATCTTACATGCATGCATATAAGTCCTTCGGTTGATCTCTTAATCCCCCCCGCAAACCCTCCCCAGGCTTCGCACTGTAGTTTGACAGTCTGTTCAATGTTGCTCTGCCTCTGCATCTACCCCTGTTCATCAGTCTATACTGGTCCCCATTATCTGTCCCAACCTCACTGGAGCCGTCTCAGCCTCACCAGGGCAGTTTCAACCTCACCGGGGCCATCCTGACCTCACTGGGGCCATTGCAACCTAACCTGGACCGTCCTGATCTCACCGGGGCCGTCCCGACCTCACCGGGCAGTTTCAACCTCACTGGGGCCGTCCCGACCTCACTGGGGCCGTTTCAACCTAACCGGGGGGAAGGCCTACTCTTTCATGAATTTCGTGCATTGGGCCTCTAGTATATATATAAAACTTCTCCATCGTAAAGGTACAGTTTTTCTTCAGTATTACTACGTATCTGTGAGGTGATATTTTGAGACCATGTGGATCTCATGCCCAAAAATTTCACCTAATGACATAAGTATCAATTGATGCATTATATTGGTTCATACTCTACCATTCTTTCCACTGTAAATAGCTGGCTTTTGACTGATTATAAAAAAGCCGCCCCTTTCTTTCTCTCTCTCTCTTCCTATCTTCTTCCTCCTTATCTTTCTTTATTTTTAAAATTTTTTACTTATTGATTGGTTTGAGAGAGAAAGAGGGAGAGGGAGAGAGGGAGAGAGAGAAACACTGATTTGTTGTTTCGCTTACTTATGCATTCCTTGGTTGATTCTTGTACGTGCCCTGACTAGGGATTGAACCTGCAACCTTGGCGTATTGGGGTGATGCTCTAACCAACTGAGCTATCTGGCCAGGGCCTGTTTCCTTTCCTTTCCATTTTCCTTTCCTTCTTTTCATTATGGACTTGTGAATTTTTGAAATGTATTATAATCTATTACTTTCACTATTCCTTGTCATGCTCAAATTTTGTCAGAAAAGCCTTTTGAAGCCAGTTCCCATTTCCTTTTGATGTGACCCACTGCATTGATCTTTGCTTGCTATCTTGCTCATCTTGTACTTCTCCTGCCACAGCCCTGAAATCAGCCTTCTTAAAGGAGCCATAGTTGTATTCAAGATGTGGCTACTAGGCCTGTAACTGGTTTGGTTCAATGGATAGAGCATCGGCCTGTGGACTGAAAGGTCCCAGGTTCGATTCCAGTCAAGGGCATGTACCTTGGTTGCGGGCACATCCCCAGTAGGGGGTGTGCAGGAGGCAGCTGATCGATGTTTCTCTCTCATCGATGTTTCTAACTCTCTATCTCTCTCTCTTCCTCTCTGTAAAAAATCAATAAAATATATATATTTTTTAAAGTATCAAATTAAAAAAAAAAAAAAAAGATGTGGCTACTAGGTATGTTGACTGCTACTGGGTGGCCATTGTTTCTCGGCCCCTTCATTATGCATTTACTGACATTTCCAAAACAGATTTAATGTTATAGGGTTTTCCCTTTTGTGTTTAATTACTAACAATATTTTCTCTTTCTACTTATAGTGAACATTTTAAATCCTTAATAATTTAAATGTTTATTTATTTATCCTACAATACATAAATAGTTTCAGAATTATAATAACAGATTATTAACAAACTTCCTAAGTAAACTGTAAGTATGTTGCCTTTTTTGGTCCTTTGTTTTGTCTAACTTCAAATCCCACTAAGGATGCATAGTCAGAATGCTGTGTTCAAAAGTCATTTGAATTAATTCTTCCCTATGTTCTATTATCAATTTGATAGTGAAATTGTTTCTGCTTAATTCCATTTTATGGTTTGCATAAAACATTTCCACTGTTCAAAAGTTAAAAAGTTACATTATATTGTATACAAGTTAATAAAAATTATAGCCAGAAGTCCTGCTCCCATCCTCCACCTTCTCCCCTGTTCCCACCTAAGTCAATGGGTATCCATCTACACTCCTTTTTGGTCTTCCTTCATTTTTTTAAAACTTAGCAAATACATAAACACACATACATATACTCTCTTACTGCCCTTCTTTCTTACATAAAGTGTTAACTATACACACTTGTATGGAGGAAGCAGCTCTGCCATGATGCCTTGGTATCTTGCATGTATCCACATAGGCCGTGCAGGCAGAGGCCTGAGCCACGGCTTATCTGTCTCGTGACCCTCCCGGAACGAGGGGCTGGCCAGCATGGGAGGAGCTGCCTCTAAGCCAGCTCCCACTCACCTCCCTATCTCCCCTGGGAGGTGTTAGGAGACCATTTCTCATCACCTCCTGGTTCTGAGGAGGCTCTTCTCTGCTGCTCTCAGGTTCAGCTACAGACTATACAACTGCTTGGTGGCAGTCTAGAAGAGGCTCCTGCACAAATGGCATCCCATGCCCTGCACTGCAGTCATCCAGTCCCTTTTGTTTCAATGTTGTTCTCTTTGGCAAGCGAGACAAGGACCTGAGGAGCTAGCATCTTTGTCTCCTTGTATGAATCTAAAAGTGGCTCATTTTATCTGTACTGGCGAATCAGCTGGGCTTTGGCCTTGCTTTGTCTTGTGTGCTTCACAATTTGCTTGTTTCACTTAACAAAATATCCAAGAAATCTTAGCCTATTAGTTCTTGGTGGCCTTCCTTATTTGTTTTCTTAATCCTCACCCTAGGAGTGAAGATATTTTTTCTACTGATTTTTAGAGAATGTGGAAGAAAAGGTTGGGAGGGAGGGAGGGAGGAAAGAAAGGAGGGAGGGAGAGAGAAACACCCATGTGAGAGAGACATATCAGTTGGTTGCCTCCTACTCACACCCCGACCAGGGCTGGGAATTGAATCTGCAACTGAGGTACATGCCCTTGACCAGGAATCGAACCTAAGACCTTTCAGTCCTAGGGTTGATGCTCTAACCTGAACAAACTGGCCAGGGCCGTCCTCATTCTTTATGACTCTGTAACACATGTGTACCATGGTGTCATCACCTCTCTCCATCTGGACCATTCCAACAGCTTTTTTTATGCCTTTGGACTCTTAACAACTGCTGAAGGACAGAATTATAAAAATGCTAATGCCTTTCCTGTCAAGAGGTCCTACAATATGACTTGACAAATTTCTTCTTAAATCCAATACTCACCCATTTTCCTTGGCCTAGAACCTTCTGGGACAGGCAGGAAGCAGCCGCTGCCACCCTGGAAGGGTGATAATGCACCATGTCGTAGTCGATGAGAGTCAGTTCCATCAAATATTTGGCTAACGTGTGCTGCTCAACATCAACCTACGAAAGAACAGCCAGAGACAGGAAGGAGCACAGTTATTATCTTGCAAATTTCTGGATGGAGGACTAAGAACACAAATCCACTAAACTCATTTTTCCTTCCCAGGAACCATTCTACTCCACAGTATGTCAAACACAGAATGTGAGGTCATTTCTCTTAAGAGCTGATGCAATAAGTATTGGGACTTATCTAAAAGATGTATCCTATAAATTCATAAGTTTCACTTTAATTGGATCAATGTTTCTGGGTTGAGACAACAAGCAGCAAAATAAAGTCTCCTACAGAATTGGAGGCACTTACCTCCCCAGCTTTGGATGCCCGCCTTAAAAAATGTAGTGGTAAAGGCCGACCCAACTCAAATTTCAGTTCTTTCAAAATTAGAGCTTCCATTTCTCGGATTTGGGAACTGGTATACGCATTGTCTGTGATGTAAACGAAGTCTTCTATATTTGGAGAAAACATTTCCTCATACTTGGAGGCCAAAAGCAAAGCTGTAATCCCAACCAGTTGAAGCTTCTTACGAGAGACTGGCTGGACCTAATTGGAGAAGAATGTGTCCAAGTCATACCTAACAAGAAGACTGGAAATCTGGGTGGAAGAGAGCGAGAGGGAACCGAGTCCTGGAGATGTGCACATCGACTCTCTCACATCAGAGGCCTAAATGTTAACAGCCGGTACCACCACTGCTCACAGCAGCTGTCTGTTACTGAGTACTCACGACATGCCAGGCGCAATGCTAAGATTCTAACAATCACCTCATCGAATCAAAAACCCTATGAAATATGTATTTTCCCCAACGTAAAAACAGATGGTCTGATAAGAGATTCAGACACCAGTCCAAGAGGACTCAATTGCTGAGTGGAGAAGAATTATGCATGACAATGAAGCTCCCAGTCACTGCTCCATGCCCGCTGTCCTGGCTGGAGTGCCTAGGGAAGCCCCAACGTGACACTCAACATGGTCTGAATCAGCACAAGGCCAAGCCAAAAAGCAGGAATTCAACAGCCTCCTGGGGACAAGGAAGGAGATTCTTCAATGTTTCTGTCATCCTCACCAAAAGTATACTCTTTATTCAGTCTGAAGAATCTTTCATAGACGTTTCATAGTCAGTGAAAATCTCAGTCTAGGGTATAAGAGCCCCCCTTAATTCCTTAGAAAAACAAAAACAAATAAAACTGAGACTTTGCTTTTCTTGCTTCAACTCTAATTACTGAAAACTACCAAAAATATGACTGTATAATGTAAATCACTTGTATAATGAAAACCACTATGGTTTCTTAGGATTTTGTAGTATCTTAGGGTCATTAATTATAAACACAGTTATTGTTGTATTGTTTATACTTGACCTAAACCTGTATCATAAACGTTGACTTTACATAAATAAATCATATCTGCAAGGCTACTATTTGGTAGATTACACACTCATGGTTTATGTCTGGAATTTCTTCTAAGTGGTTGGTGTTTTTGAGTTACCAACTGATAAATATTTTGATGATCACTCTGCCTCTCACCTTAATTTCTTACAGTCCTTACTTGAGATTTCATTCTAATACACTCCCCCCACATACCCCAACGCTTTTATAAAAAATTCTAAAAAAAAAAAAAAATTCTGCCTCCTCCACTTCTACCATGATTCAATGTCACACCTGGCTGGAAACTTTCAAGTTCTCTAACCAAACTCCTCTTTTCAGAGGAAGCTCACCAAAGAATACTGTACTATGGAAACTGCAAGCAGGCCAGGAAAGCCAACATCACAGGCCCCACAGGCTTCAGACTGACTGCAGACCATCTGCTGGCACAGCTCCTTCAGGAGTGACTGAGGCAATGCCGTACTTCCCCCAGCCTGTTCAGCAGGCTGGCCGAACTAAAATGCCCCCCGTTGCTCAGAACCACCAGAGGTTTGACACACTTGGAGAGCTTCCCATTCTAGCCCCTGAAGTTCTCTGGCTTCTCATAAATTGGCTTTTGGTCTTTTCTTCAAAGCTACCACACTTTGACATCCCATAAACGCAATGTTCTGTGAACCCCTGGTACGAAGTCCCCGCAGCCACACTTACCTGTAAAAATCGATCCATAATGGCGACGCACATGTAGAGGGTCTCCTGCAGCAGCCTAAACTTGGAATGGACCTGTACCAGCCAATCCACCAGGATGGCACGCATGCGTCCATTTATATCTCTTCCTTCTAAGAAATGTGGACTTATGGTTTGCAGAACCTGTTGGGAGAATTAAAAGTTTAAAGAGCTGAACTCGTTTCCTTCCCAGCTGTGTGGTACATTCGACACTGTTTACACAACCAAAACACAAAGGACCACTCACCTCAAGCTGTCTCAGATACTGATAGATATCCTTAACGTAGTCGCTGCAGAGCTGAGGGTTCTCCCAATCTTCATTATCAATATCTTCAATCTTGCAGAGCAAAGCATCAGAGAAAGCTTGACAGAGGTTCTCTTCCTTCATGGAGATATCCTCAGGTGCAGGATAAGGCTCCTACATTGGCAAATTAAAGTGCATGTATTACCACTTTAGGAGCAGCCTTCATCAAATACATGCAGAGCTAATTGGTTTAAAAGTATCATATAACCCTGGCCAGGTAGATTAGTTGGTTAGAGCATCGTCCCAATACGCCAACACTGCAACTTCTATCCCCAGTCAGGGCACATACAAGGAGCAACCAATGAATGCATAAATAAGTGGAACAACAAATCGATGTTTCACTCTGTCTCTGTCACATATCTCTAAGGTCAAGCAATCCTATCTAATAATAGACAAAGATTGAAATTAACCGTACCTCCGCTACACTTCCCATTGGCTAATCAGCGAGATATGCAAATTAACGGCCAACAAAGATGGCGGCCGGCAGCCACGCAGCTGAAGCGAGCAGGAGGCTTGCTTGCTCCAGTGATGGAGGAAGCCAAGCTTCCTCCCTGCTGCGGCCAGGCTCTGAGCTCCACTCTAAGCAACAACGTTGCAATTATAGAAGCTAAACAAACCCCAGATACCTGCTTTCAGCAGGTCATGGCCTCGGAGCTGGAGTGGCAACAAAGTTTCAATTATAGAAGGTAAATAAATCCCAGAATTTAAAAAAAAAAAAAAAAAAGGAGAGGCTGAGAGCTTCAGTTGCTGGAGGGCTTGACCAGCCTGAAAACCCTCAGCCCCTCATCCAGGCTGGCCAGGCACCCCAGTGGGGACCTCCACCCTGAAGGGGGTGCAGGCAGCCTGAAAACAGCCATCAGCCCCTCATCCAGGCTGGCCAGGCACCCCAGCGGGACCCACACCCTGATCCGGGACACCCTTCAGGGCAAACCAGCCGGCCCCCACCCATGCACCAGGCCTCTATCCTATATAGTAAAAGGGTAATATGCAAACTGACCCTAACAGCAGAAAGACTGGGAATGACTGGTCACTATGACACACACTGACCACCAGGGGGCAGACACTCAATGCAGGAGCTGCCCTCTGGTGGTCAATGAGCTCCCACATGGGGGAGCTCTGCTCAGCCACAAGCCAGGCTGATGGCTGCGCTGCCAGTACAGCGGTGGTGGTGGGAGCCTCTCCTGCCTCCTCAGCAGCGCTAAGGACGTCAGACTGCAGCTTAGGTCTGCTCCCCGCTGGCAAGTAGACATGCCCCGAGGGCTGCCGGGCTGCCAGAGGGATGTCTGATTGCCATCTTAGGCCCAATCCCCCGGGGAGCGGACCTAAGCCAGCAGGTGGTCATCCCCCGAGGGGTCCCAGACTGCGAGAGGGTACAGGCCTGACGGAGGGACCTCCCCCCCCCCAACACCACCGAGTGCACAAATTTTTGTGCACCGAACCTCTAGTCAATCAATAAAATATGTTAAAGCCAAAACAACAAATTTCAGGTGAATAACTCATGATGTAGTAGATGAAGTCTTTAGAGATATACTCCCCTTTAAAATTCTCTAATTTACTCAAAGTGAAACCCTAAGTCTTCACAATGGCTTACAGGCTCTGCAGGATCTGATCTTCCTGTTCCCTGCTGACCAGTCTCCTGCTCCTCTCCCTTAGTTTGCTTCACTCCAACCTACTAGCCTCCCCCACTGCAAACAGGCTCCCACTTCCCAGAATGCGCTTGTTCCTGTGTTCGATGGGTAACTCCCTCAACTTCTTCAAGTTTTGTTTAAATGCTACCTTCTCATTGAGGTCTCTCCTGACTTCTACTTAAAATGGTCATCTGCTTCTTATTCCCACCACATGTGTTTCATATCTCTTAGTGTGTTTTTCCCATGTAACCTATAACCGCCTAATATATTACAGAGTTTACGTATGTATGGTATGTATTATTTTCTTTCTACCTCTCCTGGAATGTGAGCTCTATAACCCTACATTTATTTAAATTGATTTGTTCACTAGGTATCTCAAATACTTATGTCATCCCTAACATAGAGTAGGTGCTTGATGAATATTTATTGAAAGAAGCTTAGACACCTGGGTTCAGAGATTCCTCCAGCTGACAGTTCACTTTAGCAGTAACCTCTTCTGCCAGTGTAATGCTTTCTTCTCGCCAATTAATTTATTCTGAACTGAGAAAATGTTTGGAAACTAAAAAGCAGAAAAGCACATTCCAGCCTATGAATAAAATAGGAGGAGGGAGCAAAGACCGAGGAGGTATACACCCACTAATTATTTTCTTATATTGATGGGGTGGTTTTTTTTTTCAAATCACACATTAAAAATACATTAAGTTAAAGCAAGTGTTTAGTAATGAAGTATAAATAAACCATTACCTTTTAAAAGAATGAGAGGTACTTCTCAAAGTAAAACCTAACAGAATTGGTAGGCTGTAAAGAATACGTATTAAAGTAATAAATATAGAAAGAGAATGCTATATAATAAACAATTTTGATTTACATTAAAGCTCAATGATTATAGTTTCCAATCTTAGAAAAGGATAAAACATTACCAACAAGATATACATAGCAATTCGAAACAGGCCCTTCCCTCTTAAATCAAAGTTATTAAACCAAGAAAGGGCCAGGAGAATAAGAGGTATTCTGGTAGGCATGACATTTATTCAAGAATATAAGAATTCCAAGGGGCTAGAATAAATAAGAAATGCTACTTGGGGTACCAGGGAGAAACCTAGGGACAGTGACCAGAGAGGGGAAGACCTTCAGGAAAATGAGTAGGGAAAAGGTACACCAGTACAAAGTCCCAGCGGAAGCCAAGAGATAAAGGCAAGTGTGGGGACTACACACTGATTTGGGATGGTGGGAGGTAGCACGTGAGGTATGCAAAGATGTGCTGGAAAGGTGAGCAAGAATCTAACTAAGGAGTTTAGATTTATCCTAAGGCAACTGAACTCACTGAAGGAACTGAGCAAGAGTGACTGGAATAGAATGCACATTTTAATAAGTACATGTAGCTTCAGTGTAAGGTCACCTTTTTCAAGGATAAGCATTTTCACTCTCCCCAGGGAGGGCAGTCAGTTCCAGGAAGCTGGTTTAAGGAAGCAGAGATTACAGTGGGGCCTTGACTTTGAGACCCAGGTTGTTAAGGAGCTCGTTAATTCAAATTACTCTATCAACTCAATGCAAAAAATCAGCTGAGAGACAGCTGGTATCTCAAAAAACTCGTTAGTGGGGACACTCGTAAGTCAAGGCCCCACTGTATCGTCATGTGCTGCCTCAGCAGCTTGAAATGTTTACTCATGTCTGTTCAGAAGTACACCTGAGTTTAGCTATATCCCCATATCCCCAGCATAATTTTCTAAAAGCATTCCTTTTGGACTCCAGCTTAATTATTCTAAAACTAGAGGCCCCGTGCACAAAAATTTGTGCACTCGGGGGGAAGTGAGGGGGGTCCCCTCAGCCCAGCCTGTGCCCTCTAGCAGTCTGGGACCCCTCGGGAGATAACGACCTGCTGGCTTAGGCCTGCTCCCGGGTGGCAGAGGGCAGGCCCAATCCCTAGGTGCAGCTCCTGGTCGGGCTCAGAGCAGGGCCCATCAGGGGGGTTGGGGCTCCGTACCCTGTCATGCACAGAGCAGGGCCCATCAGGGGGGTTGGGGCTCCGTCCCCTGTCACACACAGAGCAGGGAGGATCAGTGGGTTGGGGCGCCGCCCTCTATCACCCACAGAGCAGGGCCAATCAGGGGATTGGGGCGCCGCCACTGTCACACTCAGGGCAGGGCTGATGGGGAGGTTATGGCTCTAACCCGTCATACACAGAGCAGGGTCCGGAGGGGAGGCGGGGGGTTGGGATGCTGCACCCTGTCACACACAGAGCAGGGCCGATCAGGATGTTTGGGCACTGCCCCCTGTCATGCTGATCCCGGTGCTGGGAGGCATATTACCCTTTTACTATATAGGATAGAAGCCTGGTGCACGGGTGGTTGCCGGCTGGTTTGCCCTGAAGGGTGTCCTGGATCAGTGTGGGGGTCCCCACTGGAGTGCCTGGCCAGCCTGGGTGAGGGGATGATGGCTGTTTGCAGCTGGTCACACACCCTTCAGGGTGGGGTCCCCACTGGGGTGCCTGGCCAGTCTGGGTGAGGGGCTGAGGGCTGTTTTCAGGCTGGGGGTGACTGAACTCCCAAACGCTCCTTTTTTCCTTTTTTTTTTTTTTTTTTATTCTGGGCCAGCTTTAGCTTGAGGCTTGGCTCCAGCTCTTAGGCCTCCGCTCCTGAAAGTAGGTTTCTGCCTTTGCATACAATGTTGCGAATCTGCTGGCTGAAGTCTGGCGGTATTTGTTACAGTGTTTGAAACTGCAGGCTCAGAGGCCTGCAGTCGCAGGCGGGGAACGTTGGTTTTCTCCATCACTGAGGCAAGCAAGCCTCATGTTAGTTTCAAGCTGCCTGGCTGCCGGTCGCCATCTTGGCTGACAGTTAATTTGCATATCTCGCTGATTAGCCAATGAAAAGGGTAGCAGTCGTACACCAATTACCATGTTTCTCTTTTATTAGTGTAGATCTTTCTTAAGATCCCACTCATCATGCAAGTAGTAGCCTAAGCCCTATAAACTAACTGTGGGGCCCTCTGCCCAGGGCTACTGCATGTAAAATAAAAAACTGTATCAGCTAGTTATGCAGCACAAACCTCTGAATGACAAAATCAGCCTAAAGAATTAAAACCTTCAAGTTAGACGAACAAATGAGTTATGTGAACTGTCAGAGACAACTGAAAAGTCAATCAGAAACAATGAAGATGTGAGATTTTGCTGAACTTGAACTTCTGTTTGATTATGAGCTGGGTGAAGTGTGAGTCAAGGCTACTGAAATTCTCCAAGTACCAACATTGAGTGAGTTGTGTCTGTTAAGAGAACAATTAATACTGATGGGCAAATATATAGGTATTTACACAAATCTTAGTAAAAGAGTTTCTTCTTTTTAAAAAAAAAATATGTTTTTATTGGTTTCAGAGGGAAGAGGGATAGAAACATCAATGATGAGAGAGAATCACTGATCGGCTGCCTCCTGCACACCCAACAATGCGGGGGTCAAGCCCACAACCCAGGCATGTGCCCCGACCGGGAATCAAACTGTGACCTCCAGGTTCATAGGTTGACACTCAACCACTGAACTACACTGGCCAGGCCAGAGTTTCTTCATTTATTAAATTTATGATGCCAAACATCATAAATCAATGTCAATTAAGTGCAACAAGGAAAGACTCCAAGTAAAACTTGATTCTGATCAGTTCCCAATTTGTAGCAGAGACTGTGTACTCGTGAATACATAGGCACACACAACTATAGAAAGGTGAAATCAGTTACCCTGATTAGCTTTAGGGAATGTAATATGCTGTGGAATGGAATGGAAGGGCTCACTGCTGTTATACACCCTGTGCTTCACTGGCATTTTAAGCAGCTATAGGGACAGGCATTTTAAACACCTGTACGGAGCAACAGTGACTCTGCAGATGGAGCAGAGGACAGAGCAAAAGCTAGAGGGCTGATGGGAGACAGGCGAGCAGAGGGGCTACCCTGCCAGGTGTGGCTTCCCTACATTGTAAATGTCATGGTCACTCCTGTACTCTTTTTCAGAGAAAAGTACCTTTGAATTGGAAACAATTATTGTTCATTAATCCCCATGTATTCTGAAACTAGAAGCATGTTTCAATCACAGAAATGGTTTTTAGATAAACTGAGCTACAGGTCCATAATTCTTTATCTGAAACACAGTGGCCTCAATTTTGTCAGGAAGCTTGAGAAAAAGGAGTCAGCCAAATGTGGAGAAAAGGGAACTCAGAGAGTGAAGTTCTGAAGGAAATTTCTCCTTTGTTTTGTTCACAATATTTTTGGTTCTTTGTTTTTTTTGTTTGTTTGTTGTTGTTTTTTTGGTCTTTTTTCCTTCTTCAATTCAAATAGTAATATGTATCTATGGTGAAAAAAATCTGACAATTTTAAGGAAGAAAATAAAAATCAATCTTAAGCCCAACATAATACTAAAAAGTATCATCAATATTTTGCATATGAAAACATTTTTAAAAGCAAATTTGGGGTTTCATTGCATCATATGTGATAATTTGAATGTTTTCTAATGTAACATGCATTTTTCAAAAAAGAATAGTTTATTGACTTTTGAGAGGAAGGGAGAGAAACATCAATGTGAGAATGCAACATCAATTTGCTGCCTCATGCACACCCCCAAGTGCACAACGGGCATGTGCCCTGACCGGGAATTGAACTGGCAACCCTTTGTGCACAGGATGACCCCTCACCAACTGAGCCACACAAGCCAAGGCTGTAACATGCATTTTGACATCTTTAAGTATTCTATTAAAACATGGTATTCACAGCATTTCATTGAATGGGTTTAACTGATCTCTTAATAGAGAATATGTCTCTATTATGAGATATTCATTACAACACTATTTAAAAGTCCTCTACTGTCTCTGTGACCATTTTTTTAGGATAAATTTTTAAAAACAGATTTACTAGGTATGGAGAATAACCATCTAAAATATATTGACAAATGGCCCTCCTGTAGTGCAGGAGGAACCACATAAACAGTCACCCATATAAATGCTTAGTAATAGTCAAGAGCTCAAGGTCTGAAAAGCTGCTCTGGGACTGGCATTTAGGAGGCCACTGGCAACCTCCCAGGAAAGGCCCATTAAGGGAAGGTTGATCTTGAGTATTTGTTCGGAGCTTTATAGTTCTTGATTTGAAGCTTTTTTTGTTTTATGTACAGCAACATCTTGCCACCACCTCTTCCAGGTAGAAGCTTCCCAAGTCTGTCCCTCCTTCTGATGTTGCTGGTCCATTTCTAACTATATTTCCCAGTGGATATCTTTCTGTTACCTCAACACATCTAAAGCCAAACAAGACACCTTCCCCTAAGCTACCTCTCTCTCCTGACTGCCCTATTTTTTATTAATTTATTCCTAAACTAGAGGCCCGGTGCACAAAAATTTGTGCACTGGTGGGGGGAGTGAGGGGGTGAGGGGTGTCCCTCAGCGGGACCTGTGCCCTCTCACAGTCTGGGATCCCTCGGGAGATAACTACCTGCTGGCTTAGGCCGGCTCCCTGGGTGGCAGATGGCAGGCCCAGATCCCACGCTGGGTCACAAATGGCAGGCCCTCTGCCGCACCGCCCTGCCCCGCTGCCCACCACACACGGCAGGCCCGGTGGGCGGCGGGGCAGGTGGAACGTGATCCGCCGTGCCCCGCCCCACCAGCCGCCAGGGCGCGCACACAAACTGCAGGCTCCGCTGCCCGCCAGGTCGCACACGTGGATGGCAGGCCTGGCGGGTGGCGGGGCAGGCAGCGGCGCGAGCGGATCGCACTGTCCCGCCCTGCCTGCAGTATGCAAATTCGCCATCTTTGTTATCCGTTAATTTGCATATCGTGCTGATTAGCCCATGGGAGGCATAGCAAAGGTACGGTCAATTACCATGTTTGTCTATTATTAGATAGGATGGTTTCTTACTCAGTGCTTAAGGGTCTCACTCCTCCACTCCAAGCAACATATCCAAAGAATTCCTTCAACATACAGGATGTGTCTGCAAAAGGAGTTCTAGTACATCCTGACACATTTGATGTTGTCTCTGAGCATCTGTATAGGTTGGTTCAAGACCCTCATCAGCTCCAGCTTAGACAATTGCAATTCCCCCTAATTTATGGTCCTTTCTCCCGCCCTACCCAGTTTCATCATTCCCTTCTCCTCAAAACTCTTCACATTCCTTATTGCCATACAGCAGCGATTTTCAACCGGTGTGTCACAGGAATTTTTAAAACATACAATACCTGGCTAGTCAGGGACACTGAGTTCTTTTCCCTGATAGAATAAATCGAAATCATACCTTTTTTTTTGGTCAAATCAGAAAAAAATATATTTTTTGGTGTGCTGCAGAATTTTAGTAATTACTTTGTGTGCCATGAGATGAAAAAGGTTAAAAATCACTGCCTTCAGGAAAAAAATCTAAATTCCAAGGCCTTCAAATACAACTGCAACCTTCTCCCAACTTTATCTTCTGCTTCCTCACACAAACCTCCTGACCCAAGTTAGTCTTGTAGACTCCTTACCCAAAACACATTTGGTGCCTTGATTCTTGCTACTGCTTTGTTCCCCTCCTTCCCCCAAAAGGTGCTTTTTCCTGTCAGCTTCTCCTTATCCTTACAAATGCTTACTTATTCCATGAAGTGCATCTAGGATCGTTTCCTAAGATTACTAATTTAATTTTCAGGTACAGATGCCCTTTCTATAGAAGCTTTGTGAAGGCAAGATGCCCCTTTATCAGCCTTAATATAACTGAATGCATATAGTAAGTGTTCGATGTATATATTTCTCATTTAACCAGTTTTATTTGGAAAAACTTCATACAATATATACATATCTTTGACCTGGAAAGAGCCAAGTAGTTATTGTTGTATTCTCAGCACCTGCAACAGAGCCAGCTCATGGTAATCACATGAGTGTATATAATCTAGGAATGACAGCATACATGAACTTGAACATGGTGGAAGGGGAACAGGCTGAGCTAACCAGTCACAGAATTGTGAGCTTCCACAGTCTTCATGGGCAAGTTCATTCTTACGGTTATTTTAACAAAAACTACCAAATTTCACTCTGAGATCACTAAATTTAATTTAGGTGTAATTAGCTATTATTCAAGGTCATAAATTAAATTATGGTATCATCACTAAAATGCATATATATATTCATTTCTTACAATGTTATTTCAAAGCAGAGCTCTCACTGTGAATGTTCTTCAAAAGTTGCAGTGCAGAAAAGGCACCTTGCAGCCTAGCCAAAAACAGGCTACTTCATGAAGTAAGTTTGTAAATTCAGAACTTCCTACCTTTGGAGCCAACATTCTCATCTGTACTGGTTTCACAGAAGCAACAGGTTTCGGCTGTTTGTTGACATTTGTTGTTTTGGTGGGTTGAACAGGTGCTTTGGTGTTTGAAGCTTTCTGCAAGGAAAAGATATGTGAATAGGGCAGGACAGACAATGTTGCTCCAGTGGGTGCCCATACAGTCCTCAAGGTTGTTACCTTAGCTACTTGTGTGGCTCTGGTTGTAACTCTATTTCCAATTTCTTCTAAAACTGCTCTCCGGAGTGTCACATGACTCTTCGCTTTAGAATTAACTTCTGTGTCAATGTTCTCCAAATCAGTGGACACCTAAAAAAATTTAAAAAGAGTTGAGACAACTGAAAGCACTTGGCTAATGTCAGATAACCAAATTCAGAATTGCTTTAGGAAAGGTTAATATGCTGAGATCTATTGGCAAGAGAAAAAAGTACATTTCAGGAAATCTAAAAATACTATTTGCGTTTGATAACATCACTCTACATTAGGCAGATCACTCATCTACCTTATCTATATATATATAAAGCGGTAATATGCTAATTGGTCCTACAGTGTCCCAGTCACAACCATTGAACAGGCTGTGCTTGCACAGGAGCTGGTGGGCAGGGATGGGGGCAGGGACTTGCACCATCGGAGACATGAGGCTGCTGCCGGGGGCAGACCCCCGGGCAGAGGCACGCGCAGGTCTGCCACGTCACCCGGCCTGGATGGGGGGCATCAGGATGGGGGCGCGGCCTCAGCTGAGAGAGCTCAGGGTCTGAAGGCACAGAGAGGAAGGGAGAACAGATGGGCAGTTAGCGGGTTTAGACCAGGAGGGGAGAGCAGATAGGCAGTTAGGGGGATCAGGCTAGGAGGGGAGTGCAGATAGGCAGTTAGGGGGATCATACAAGGAGGGGAGAGCAGTTAGGGCCATCAGGCCAGCAGGGGAGCAGTTAGGGGCATCAGGCAGGCAGGAGAGCAGTTAGGGGCATCAGGCAGGCAGGAGAGCAGTTAGGGGCATCAGGCAGGCAGGCAGGTGAGCGCTTAGAAGCTAGTGGTTCTGGATTGCGAGAGGGATCCCGGATTGGAGAGGTTGCAGACCAGGCTGAGGGACCCCCCCACCCCCACCCCCCGCATGAATTTCATGCACCGGGCCTCTAGTCTATAATAATCCCATTAGGAGCTTAACAGATCAGTGACTATTTCTCATATAGCACCCATGTCACTTGTTAGAGAACCCTATCTATGAAAGGTTACTTGCAGTATTTAAAAACCTTCCTTTACACAGATAAGTAACAAGTGTGATTAAGACACAATATTAAAAAGTTATAACAAGCCCCAGTTGGGTGGCTCGGTAGGAGCATTATCCTGTACATCAAAAGGCTGTGAGTTCAATCCCCAGTTAGGGTTACACACAGGAGTCAACCGATCAATGTTTCTCTCTCATATCAATGTTTCTCTCCTCTCTCCCTCTCTCTCTCTCTCTCTCTCTCTCTCTCTCTCTCTCTCTCTCTCTCTCTCTCTTCGTCCAGTGAGGATTTTTTTTAAAGTTATAATAGGCTGTTTAAAACCTAAACTAGCTTTGATTCGAATACCATTCTAGAAATAAGAAGTGCTTGTGTAGACATGATCTTGTAGAGACACAGCCTTTTAAAATGAGGTTACCATAGAATGGACTCTCTCTTATGTTAAGGTTACTTCGAAAGGAAATAGTTTTCATGGGTAAAATAGTTTTGCTCTGAAATTCACATAAAGTTGGAATTGCATGAAATAACAATTGTTAGTTGACCTTAACCTGTTTTAGACAAAATGTGCTTAGAAACAAAACCTGCTAGGAAAAGCAATTCATAACCAAAAAACTTAATTTTATTATAGAGGTGAAAAGTATGTCACAAGAAAAAAACAACACGTCCTAGTCCCCAGAAATTGGGAGTCCTAATCTTAAAGAATCTCCCAACAGGGGGTTTGAATGGGCCTACCAGGACAGAGAGGGCAAAGGAAAACTCAAGAATTTGACTATAAAAGAACTTTATGGGGTAGATTAGACAAAAATTACTCATCAGTTCGACTTCGATCACAAAAGGGTGGGAAGTAAAAACAGAATGTATTCAACTTATCAGGATTCTCCAAAGTCACCAGTGTGGCTCAGTGGCTGAGCATTGACCCATGAACCCGAAGGTCACCACCGGGGTTTCCAGCTCCACCCTCAGTAGGGGGCGTGCAGGAGGCAGCCAGCCCATCAATGATTCTTATCATTGATGTTTCTATCCCTCTCCCTTCCTCTCTGAAATCAATAAAAACATGTTTAAAAAAAAAAAAAAAAGTAAGTCATACTGTTCAATTTTTCTAACAGTAATTGCCAACGTTTTAAAGGTGGAAGCCCGGTAATGTCACTACATTTTTATCCAGCTTTTTAAAACCAGCCTTACAGCCAGGAGGCCGGAGATCAGCAGCAAAGGAAAAGTAGATCCAAGTACAATTCAAGCCCGCAGGGAAAACTTCCAAAACACCATCAACACTTGGATTTTTGCAAAGATGAAATCAGTGGGGTCACGCTTGATCCAACATTCAGAACACTCTACTGACTACGGAATTTCTTCCCGTCCTCTCCCCACCCCCACCGCGGATCCCTTGGCTGGTAAGGAGTCTGCGAGCAGAGGGAGGAAATCCGCGAGGCGGGTGTTCCGATAGCTCTCTACCAACCAAGAGCACTCGGGTCGCCCCAGGGCGCCAGGCCCGAGCTCGGGCGGCTCCCGGTACAGGTGCCACCTCCCAGGGCTGGCCTGGCCTTCCCACCCCCACCCCAGCTCGGAGACCCGCAGGGCCGGAAACCGGCCTGCGGAGCCCAGGCCCGGAGAGGCCCGCGGAACAGGACAGGCCGCAGGGGCAGCGGGCAGCCGGAAGAGGGGGAAAGCGGGGGGTTAGAAAGGGAAGCGGGGGGCCGGGAGAAGAGGAAAGCGGGGGGTCGGTGGGGACGTCCTATTCCCCAGAAGCTCGGAGTTGGAGAGAAGCGAGACGCGGCCGAGGGGCCGGCGCGGCCGCAGCCCGCGGCCCGGGTCGGTGTCGCCGGGCTCACTCACCGTCGGGCGTCGGAGTAGCGCCATGAGGGACCGGCCAGGCAGGCCTGCCGGCCGCCCGAGGAGGGACGCGGCGGGAGTGGGGGGCACAGGGGTCCGCGGCGCCGTTAGGTCCGCACTCTGAGCCCGCACCGCTGGGATCTTCGAGGTCGCCTAGCTCCAGGATTCAAATACCGCGCCGCTCGCGCCCCCATTGAGCGGCCGTACGCACGGTGCGCTCTTCCCATTGGCTAAGCGGGAGGCGTTCCCGCATGCTGATTGGCTGAACTTTCCAGACGTTTGTCATAACAACCGGTTGTTTTTCTGCCTGTCTTTTAAAAAAAAATCGCCGCCGCCTAGATAAACAATTAAATGTCTCAGTGAGAAATCAGACGTAGGACGTCTTCTCTGAATTTTAGTAAGGCCTCAGCTACGGATGTTGCTCTACGTTTGTACTGGGTGGGCGGAAGTTGGCTCTAGGGAGCACCCTGAAAATGCCATTTCGGATATTTATTCCTTTTCCGGAAATTTCGAATTGGAGTTCAGGTTGGGTTGGTTTGGTTCGTGAACAAGCGCCCTTGGGTGGCTCAGAGCTGCATGGTATAAAGTAGTTGAGACTCAAACGTGTGCTAAGGGAGTGGGAATTGTGGCGTTTATCCAAAAGCTAAGATTCCCAGAAGAGGCAAAAAGGAGAAAAGGTAAATGCCATTGGTGTGATTTGTGATTCATGTAAGATCTTCATTGTTGCCGGCACCTATTACCATTGCTTGGTATGTGTTTTGGTTGGTGCTCAATAAATTTTCGTTGAATAAGTGATCCTATGATGTGCAGAATGCTTTAGAATGAAAAAGAAGGTGTGATCCAGCCTTGAGCAGAAGGCTAGGAGGATCAGGTCACGACAGGAAAACAGGAAAGAAAAAAGTGAGAAGAACTGGAAGGGGGAGAAGGAAGAGGTAAAGAAAGGCCCAATGCCCACAATAAAGGTAGTGCAATGACTCCTGAAAACAGGCATCATCAAGCATTTGAGCCAGAATTCCTATCACACCTAGTCTACTCTTACCTCTCTAGCCCTAACTGGTTTGGCTCAGTGGATAGAGCATCCGCCTTTGGACTCAAGGATCCCAGGTTCGATTCTGGTCAAGGGCATGTGCCTTGGTTGCGGGCACATCCCAGTGGGGAGTGTGCAGGAAGCAGCTGATAAATGTTTCTCTCTCATCGATGTTTCTAACTCTCTCTCCCTCTCCCTTCTTCTCTGTAAAAAATCAATAAAATATATTTAAAAAATAATAATAATAAAATAAAAAATGGTTTACCTCTCTATTATTGGGGTACCAATAAGCCTTAAATGAAGATAAATGATCTGTATTAAATTCCTTCCCTTGCCCTTGCATCTTACATTTCTAAACCTGTTTCCTCTTTTATAAAACAGGAATAACTACAGCTACTAAGCAGCATAGCAAGATGTTAGTGTACCCATCGTCCTATAAGAAAAACTCTTGGGAAGGAAAATAGATGTTTAATGCACTGGGGTTGTGAGTAAAATTATATTTCTGCTTTATTATTATAATACTAGAGGCCCGGTGCACAAAAATTTGTGCACTCGTGGGGGAGGGGGGAGTCCCTCAGCCCAGCCTGTGCCCTCTCGCAGTCTGGGACCCCTCGGGAGATAACGACCTGCTGGCTTAGGCCTGCTCCCGGGTGGCAGAGGGCAGGCCCAATCCCTAGGTGCAGCCCCTGGTCCGGCTCAGAGCAGGGCTGATTGGGGAGTTGGGGCGCCGCCCCCTGTCATGCACAGAGCAGGGCGATTGGGAGGTTGTGATGCCACCCTCAGTCACGCTCAGGGTAGGGCCGATTGGGGGGTTGGGGCACCGTCCCCTGTCACACTCAAGGCAGGGTCGATGGGGAGGTTGCGGCGCCACCCCGTCACGCACAGAGCAGGGCCAATCAGGGGGTTGGGGCACTGCCTCCTGTCACTCACAGAGCAGGGCCCATCAGGGGGTTGGGGCGCCGCCCTCTATCACCCACAGAGCTGGGCCGATCAGGGGGTTGGGGCACCGCCACTGTCACACTCAGGGCAGGGCCAATGGGGAGGTTATGGCTCTACCCCGTCACACACAGAGGAGGGCCTGGGGGGAGGGGGTGAGGGGGGGGGGGTTGGGGCGCTGCACCCTGTCACACACAGAGCTGCAGGGCGATCAGGGGGTTGGGGAGCTCCCCGCTATCAGGCACAGAGCAAGGCTGATCAGGGGGTTGGGGCACCTTCCCCTGTCACAAACAGAGCAGGGTGGATAGGGAGGTTGTGGCCCCGCCCACTGTCACACACAGAGCCACAGGGCAATCAGGGAGTTTGGGCGCTGCCCCCGGTCATGCTGATCCCAGTGCCGGGAGGCCTCGCGGCTCCGCTGATCCTGGTGCTGGGAGGCATATTACCCTTTTACTATATAGGGTAGAGGCCTGGTGCACGGGTGGGTGCCGGCTGGTTTGCCCTGAAGGGTGTCCTGGATCAGCGTGGGGGTCCCCACTGGGGTTCCTGGCCAGCCTGGGTGAGGGGATGATGGCTGTTTGCAGCTGGTCACACATCCTTCAGGGTGGGGGTCCCCACTGGGGTGCCTGGCCAGCCTGGGTGAGGGGATGATGGCTGTTTGCAGCTGGTCACACACCCTTCAGGGTGGGGGTCCCCACTCGGGTGCCTGGCCAGTCTGGGTGAGGGGCTGAGGGCTGTTTTCAGGCTGGGGGTGACTGAAGCTCCCAACCGCTCCTTTTTTTCTTTTTTCTTTTTTTTATTCTGCACCAGCTTTAGCTTTGAGGCTTGGCTCCAGCTCTTAGGCCTCCGCTGCTGAAAGTAGGTTTCTGGCCTTTGCTTACAATGTTGCAATCTGGCTGGTTGAAGCCCTGCGGACTAAAGCAGGTTTCTGGGGTTTTGTTTAGCTTCTATATTTGTTACATAGTTGCTTAGAGTTGCAGCTCAGAGGCCTGCAGCGGCAGGCGGGGAACGTTGGAGTCCTCCGTCACTGAAGCAAGCAAGCCTCATGTTAGTTTCAAGCTGCCTGGCTGCCGGCCGCCATCTTGGCTTGCAGTTAATTTGCATATTGCCCTGATTAGCCAATGGGAAGGGTAGCGGTCGTACGCCAATTACCATGTTTCTCTTTTATTGATAGGATGGTGTTAAGAGCTACAACTATAAAAGTAATCTTCACCATCTTTACAGGGCTTTGTAAACAAAAATGCAATGAGTGGTAAAGTGTTCTTATTAACTAACTTGACATTGTCAAAATAAATTACTTTAATCCATACTAGACATATTGTATTTTTATTATAAATGGAAGTAATTTCTTTTGTATCCCTCACTGCAACTAACCTAGAACCTTATAAGTTAACTGTGATTCAACCTCTTGTTTAATGTATTATGGTCCTATGTTTTTATGTCCTGTTCCCTCCTGCCTTAGATAACATTGGTCACTCCTCCTATATACTAATTTATATAAACTTTCTCGTTGAAGCCTCATAACAATCCTTATAAAGTAAGTAGTATCCCAATTTTTAGTCATCTTTTTATTGAGGTAAAATTGACATATTAATTTTAGGTGTACAACATGATTCTATATTTGTATATCTTGCAGAATGATCATCACAATAATTCCAGTTAACATCTGTCACATATCTCAATTTGAAAAAATGAAGGCTCCGAGAAGTTAAATGTCTCGGCTGCAGTCATAGCACTTGAGTTTCAGAGCCAGGATTTGTAATTGGTATAATTCCAAAGCCTGTGCTCTTTCCACTGCAGTTACCATTTCTTCATTCTATTTACAGTTGGCAGAAAGAGTGAAGACTGGGGGAAGTTTGGAACAGTCCTTGAAGGAAATTGAATAGAAAATTAACCAATTGGTCATGTAAAATTCTACATGATCAATTAACTTTATTTTCATTTCTTGGTCAAGTACTACTTCAAAAAGATATGCAAGTGAACTTCAGTGAGTATGGGGTGAAGGAAGAATATTGCAGGCAGAAGGAGCACCCCAAGAAAAGCACAGAGCACCAGTACTGGACTGGTTTGGTGGGAAACAGAGTGGCTTGCTTTGGCAGGGCCTATTGGGCTTCAAGGTAACTGTTTCCTAGTGTCTTCCAACCCCATGAAAAGGAGTCCGAGACAGATTCTGACCTCCTTACACAAATGTCCAGGCCCTAGAGCACCAAATGGGAATTCTGTTCTGACACCTAAATCCCCCAGCTGGGGGTACAGGCTTGCAGTCTTGGCTATGAGGATTATCCTTCTGAATCACCAAAGATTTGCTTGCTATTTGACAGACCCTCCTCATTTCCTATTTCTTATTCAGATATCCGCTTCTTTCTCCCAGTCTTGGGATTCTTTTGATCCAGGACTTTCCCCCATTGAGACTACTTCACAGTCAGATAGCCACTGTTGATGGAGAATTTAAATTTTTAGAAGGCAAAAATTGCCCAGGTCAAGTCAAGGCTGGAAACCTCCTAGAAGTCCCACTAGGACCCTCTGAAACTCAGCCCCAGGTGCTGCTTAATTTCAGCAGATGCATTGCATGTGCTCCAGGTGGCCAGGGGTGTTGGGTTTTTGCACCATTTCATCTCCAGTGCCCATAACAAGGTGCTTATTTATTGCTGCATTTTAACGCCAATTCACTTGGGTTACATGCAAGTGTATCACATAGGACAAGTCCAAAAGCTTACCTCATGTTCCTGGTTTCCTTGAAGAATACTTTCCCCTTCTGTCCTTGGTGACCTTCGGTAGCCATTGTTCCAGATCACAGTGAGGACATCAAGGGCCCAGTGTAATTAATATATCATTAATTTGTGAATGACATAACTGACAAATGATTTTCATCAGCTGATTTTGATCAGAACACAGCGGTCTTCCTAATGTGGTACTAATTTCTCTCCCTCAGTTGCTCTTATCCCATTTCTATTTCCCACCACACCAATTTCTGCCTACCAGTTTGATTTCTTCTCTTCTTTCAACTAGCTAGGAGATAAACTAAACTATATTTGATATATTAAAATTAACATGTCCGTGTGTGAGGCACTGCAGGGAACACAGAGAATATAGTATGAGCTATGTTCTCAAGTTCAAAACAAGAAAGGGATACATAGAAACAAAATTACTCTAAGAGGCAGAACCTATAAAATACTGAGCACAAAGGAGAGATTAATTCAAAATGGGGGGAGATGAAGGAAGGCTTACTAGAAAGGGGACATTTGAGCTGAGCTTCGACGGAGGGTTAGATTTTAGCAGGCGGCAATGGCAAAGGCATTTAAGAAGTGGGAACAATAAGAATAAACCTGTGAAAAAAACAATGTATGTAGTCTTGGGCATTTGGATGATAAATATACTAAAGACAAGCTGCAAAAGTCCAGAAAATGAGGAATCAAGGACAGTTTTTAAGAAGCATAATGACTGTCAAAATTTTGTTTTAGAAATCTGACCCCTGAGAGGCATGGAGGGTGGATTAGAGTAGGTGGGAAAGCTAAGAGTTTCCCAGGTGAAACTTGGATGAGTTTGGAGAATGGCGGGGACGGGGGGTGGGATTGAGAGGCATTTTAGGAGAAATGACAGACCTTTGGTTGGAGCATCATTCAGAGTGTCATACCCATGCACTAAAAGGTTGCAGTTCCATTCCCAGTCAGGGAATCAATAAACATATCCCATGAACCAGGTGGTCACAATTTGCTTTCCAGTCAGGGCACATGCCCAGGTTGTGGGCTCAATCCCCAGTGTGGGGCATGATTCTCTCATGATTGATGTTCCTATCTCTCTCTCCCTCTCCCTTCCGCTCTGAAATCAATAAAAAAAAATTTTTGAAAAAAGTTTTCAGGGCTCTGGTTAAAATTTTGTCAAGAGTTACACAAACTAAGTTATAAATAAATATAGTAACTTTCATAATTTCTTTCTTACAAAAATAAAGCCTTTTCTTCTGCCTTGCTTGCGTCCATCTTGACCTACTGCTTTCACCTTGACCAATACTAACTCAACATTGTCTTTTCCAGTATTGCTGGCTAGGCAGGGTACATGGGTATGTCCTAGTCTAGGGCCTGTACATTTGTCCAGAAGTAGAGAGACCCTGAGAGGTGGAAAGAAACACCTTTCTAGTGCCTTTATGAGCCTTCACTCAAAATGCTTTCTTAAAATCTGGACCTCAAGCTTGTGGATTATCTGTCTTGTTTTTGTTGTTGCTTTTTAATCAACCAAATGCCTTCTATAAGCAAGGTGCTGTTCATATACTAGGGGAAAAAACAAAAGCAAAAAAACTACATCTCTACCTTCATGGTACTTAAAATATAGAGATAAGGTACATGAAAGAACACCACCATAATTCACTCATGCTTAGTGAGTAGAAAGGTAAAAGGTCTGCTGAGGATAAGAAACCATTGACTCGTGTTTTTACATTATGCTGTTCGATTATTCATGCATGTCTGGTTCACTGGTACAAGATAAACATCGTGAGACACTCTAAGTTTTGTATCATACCCTAGTCAGCCTTAGTGGGATATTAAGGAGCTGAAGAATTCAAAGAATCTCCCAGCTGTCATATCAAGTTGACTTGTTTCCACTGCAGCCCCGATTCTAGGCTATGCTGTGCCTGTGAGGTGTGCAGGTCCATTGGGACATGAGAGCCAGTCCCGCCATCACATAGATGATGGTGTCTCATTTCTCTTCAGTTTGTAATCCTTTTGCAATCCATTCTTATTCCTTCTATTTTCACAACTGTTCTTCTGGAAACCTGTGCTCCCTTAGAAAATACCACCATTCCAAGACCTAACTCACACCTAACATGGAATTATGTAATTCCATAAATGTTCAGACCGCCTTTGTAATAGTGATTGTTAATAAGTGTTGTACTTTGAAGAACATTAATAAGCTAGAAGTATCCAGAAAATGGTGATAAGAACAGTTACGAGGCTTAAGATTCAGTTTAAACAAAAACAAAGGTTCTAAGGACCTTTCACTTGTAGCCCTAAAGAAGACAAGACAGCAGTCCTGCCATAAATATCTGAGGAGCTAGCAAATAGCAAGAAACCAGATTTATGCTCTAGAATATAGAATAGGACCCTATGTGAGCTTATAGGAAAATCTATCAAAGGAAAAGAATGACTGCAACTGTTTACAAAGAAATGTGCTTCTTCAATAAGTAGTGACCTCTGCCCAGCCAGCTCAATCGTTGAGTGTTGATCCATGAACCAGGAGGTCATGCTTCGATTTCAGTCAGCACATGCCTGGGTTGCACTGCAGGCTCAATTCTGAGTAGGGGGCATGCAGGAGGCAGCCAATAAATGATTCTCTCTCATCATTGATGTTTCTATTCCTCTCTCCCTCTCCTTTCCTCTCTCTAAAATCAATTAAAACATTTTTCTTTTTTTTAAGCAGTGACCCATCATCTCTGGAAGAACATAACCAGAGGCATGATAATTGCATTAGTCAGGGTTCTCCAGAGCTAGCTGATAGATTATGGAAGCTGATAAATCCCATAATCCAGTCTGCAATCTGGAAACCAGGGAGAGTCTATGGTGGAGTTCCAGTCCAAAGGTGGCAGGCTAGAGACACAAGAAGAGCCTCACTCTGAGTCCAAAAGCAGGAGAAAAACGATGTCCCAGTTCCAAGGCAGGCAGGAGGAATTCTACCTCACTTACAGGTGAGGGGCTGGGGAGGCAAATCTTTTTGTTCTATTCAGGCCTTCAACTGATTGGATGGGGCCCACCCACATTAGGGAGGGCAATCTGCTTTACATAGTCTACAGATTCGAATGTTAATCTCATCTAGAAACACTCCCACACATACACCCAGAATAACATTTGAGCAAATGTCTGGGCATTTCATGGTGCAGTCAAGCTGACACAAAATTAACCATTACAATAATCATCTATCAAGAACACCACAGAAAGAATTTCTAAATTATACAAAGATATTGTAGTCAAAGGACCAGAAACCCTAGCCATCTCCATCCCGTAAGTTTTTCTCAAATATCAGCAAAGGAAAGCGATTCCTCTGATGATTATACTTGAGAACAGAGACCATTTTGCACATATGGCTTCTCCAATTCTAGACTTTGTTTTAGGGGTGGGGGACTAAATACATTCAGGAAGCTTGTACTAGGAATTCTAACAAAGCGATGGGGCTTTGCTGTGATCGATTAAGTATGACCACAATATTTTGCTACCGCTTCTATTAACAGGTATAGTCTATCTCCCCTCCCCTTGAATCTGGGCTAGCCGCATTACTCACTTGGACCAACAGAAGGTGATAAAATGATACTGTGCCTGTTCCAGGCCTGGCAGTTTCTTCTTTCTTAGAGCTCTGAATCAGCATGTAAACAGGTCTACCAAGCTATCCCTCAGAGGTCACACTGAGAGAAATGCCCAGTGAGTTTTCAGCTGCCCCAGCCACCACAGCGGAAGCATCAGACATCTAAAGGGAGCTATAGTGGACATTCTACCCCAGTGGAGCTCCCGGCTGAATGCAGCCACATGAACACGTCATACCACACTGAGAGATGAGCTACTCCTGCCCTATCCAAGTTGTACAACTACCAGCAAATGTTGTGTTTTAAGCCACCAAGATTTGGGGTGGTTTGTTACAGGAAAGAGATGCACTTATTTGGGACATCCGCAATCTTTGCACCAAGTAAGCCTTTTTGTTTGCTGGAATAGTCTTTGGTAGGATTTTGGCCACATAAGTCCAGGTGTCTATAGACTAGGTTTTGACATAGGAGATAAGAGTTATTAACTGTGATGTTTTGTTTTAAACGCAGTCATGTGGTCATTGACAGGCCACATACATGAAGGTGGAGATAAAATTCCTAGTGCCTAGTGATATGGTAGCTGTCATACCATCATAGCACAAAGGCTGCAAAAGTCAGCAAGGGTGAGGGTGAGATGGCCAACAACTTTAACCTGGGTGTGGATGAGGATGACTTTGAGAAGCTCCTTAAAGGTGGTTCCTAAGGAACTGACTAATGAGTTGTGGGAAATGGAACAGTAACACATAGCTGAAGAAGAGGCAAGGAAAAAGAAAACCAGAAGAAAAAGAAGACACCTCCCTCCCAAGAAAATTCAGTGAAGGGTGTAGCAGAAGCTTTTGCAGACCTCAGAAAGCTCATTAAAAAGTGTGAAAATATGTCTCTCCCTTCTTCTCTGAAATCAACAAAAATATATTTTAAAAAGCATTTTAAAAAGTGTGAAAACATGGACCCCAACATTGAAAGGTTTTCATTAATAGAGGAATGTTCATGGTTCATATCTGCCTACAAGCAAATCTATGAAGATGACGTTAATTTATTATTGGAAAAACATATATTTTAAAATTATATGTTTATTGATTTCAGAGAGGAAGGGAGAGGGGGAGAGAGAGATAGAAACATCAATGATGAGAGAGAATCATTGATCGGTTGCCTCCTGCAAGGCCCACACTGGGGATCAAGCCCACAACCTGGGCATGTACTCTTGACTAGAATCAAACTGTGACCTCCTAGTTCAGGGGTCCTCAAACTTTTTAAACAGGGGGCCAGTTCACTGTCCCTCAGACCGTTGGAGCGCCAGACTATAGTTTTAAAAAAAAACTATGAACAAATTCCTATGCACACTGCACATATCTTATTTTGAAGTAAAAAAACAAAACGGGAACAAATACAATATTTGTATTTGCATGTGGCCCGCGGGCCGTAGTTTGAGGACCCCTGTCCTAGTTCATACCATAGGCCAATGCTCAACTACTGAGCCACACCAACTGAGCTGCCCAACACAATTAGGAGAGAATGAAAAATTCTAGTTGTTAGTTTCTCCATAAAATTTTCTTTAGGTCAGAGAGAATAAATGGTTTCCTCTCCTGCACCAATTCTGATCCACTAGCAGTAGCTGCCTAACACACAGCACTGGATGGTTCTGGTGGGTGATGCTCCTGCTGTGACTGCAAGGCAAGGGAAGAAAGCACATGTGCTGGGATTCTTCTGACCCTCTGGTAGAAGAAAAACTCCAACTCATCAGAGAAGGGCTGAAGAGGATTGTTCCTGCTTTTCTAGTAATTAGCTGCTTGTATATAAGAGAAAGATTAGCACAAACCCTGATCGACAGTTCAGTACCTTGCTAGGCTATAATTTGTAACCAAAGGCAAGGGTATTTGGGTGGTGAGGTGAGAGTTGGAGCAAGCATTGAGTGAACTTATTTTCATAAGTATGCACTATATGCTCTTCATACTCACTATCTCATTTAACTCTAATAACCTAACTTCTGTTTTATAAAAATTAAAAAATGAGGCTCAGAAAGCTTCAGTTGTTCAAAACCGCACAATTCAAAGCCCAAGTAAGTCTGACACTAAAGCATCCCTAAATCATTTGTGTGGCCTATGACAGGATACACAGGAGAGAGGAGACTGTTCCTAGTAGGCCCAACCACAAAATTGGTAACATTTAACTTTCTCAGTAAAAATTATTTGTTTTGGGTATAAGTCTTAATTGAAGAAAATTACTGAAATCTATAACTCAAAGGATATTTTGATCTTGATATATCCAATATCTTGACACATATTGGATAAGTCTTGAATAAACAAGAAAATTTACTGTTTCCAGAGGTTTTGTAAGTTAAGTGAAAAATCAGGATGCATTTTCTATGGAATTAAACTATTCCCACTTATGAAACACTAATAATGAAATGTCCACAGAGTTTATATTTTAATTTCAGTGTTACAAATACCATTTTTAAAACAGAGCTAGTTTTCTGTATGTCAAAGCGTTATGGTTCAATTGATGAAGTGTGTTTGCAGCTAAAATAAAGTCACCAGAGTAAGAAAAATGTTTCAAATATCAGTTTATCACTTGCATATTAACAACAATAAAAATAAGGATTTGCTGACAAAAGAATTTTAAAATATTTGGACAACTATCACTGAAATTTTCATTTTGACATAAGATGCAGCAAAATATGTAAAACACCAAAACAAAGCACAAAAAGTTAAAATATTAAAAATTTTCTTCCATACTTGTTCATTACTAATCACATTTTCCTTTAACTAACTACAGTACCTTATAAGCTCCTGCATTAACAATTCAGGTTTATGCCACAAATACTTGCATTAAATAAATTTTAAAATAATAAGGCTTTATCTAATAAAAATTCAGTAGCAATTATTGAACAGGTCAACAGGTAGTTGTGCATCTAAATCTGATGAAATCTTAAAAAATAGAGAAATCTATCTGCACTTTTTGTGTTCTGGGAACATCAAGAGGAGTCCTTTATGTAGAATTCTCCCCATCTTATCCCTTGGCACAGACCCTGGGTTTTCCAGTGGCAAAGTCCTACATCCACCACAGGCTCCTTGAAGACAGGCTACTTGCTCTTTTTCCCAATAAGATGGCAGACATGAACCACTCTTTCATTCTCTGGCCTCCCCGAGCCCCTGCCCTCCACCCTTCTACATCTGCAGCTTAATCAAGTATTTTTAAAAATATTATTTTATATCCAAATTTCTTTACCACAGTCCATCTTCCATCTCTACACACACCATGTTGAAGCATGTTTGATATTGACAATTACTACAGTGTAACATTTAATAATACAAAAAAAGACAAATAGCCATAACTAAATGAATACAAACACCAAAAGCAAATTTGTACTTGTCAATTATGCAAATGTCAACTTCAGAGAGATCACTATTTTTGAATTCCAAGATGTTTAATGTAAACTGTTTTACAAAAACTAATTATAAAACACAAAGACAATAGAAATATAAGTTATTTATTAATCAATCCACTTACAAAGCAGGTGGCTTAATGCAAGCTTATTGACATCTTCACATATGATCCATGGGAACATGTCTTCCACATACAGACAGTGGTGTTACTGACTGATGCATTTGCAATCTGGGACATATTAAGCATATTTAAACAAATAAAATTAGGCTATCCTGTATATGAAAGCATCTTGATAATATGCATCTTGAAGTGGATTAAAACTTTCTCCAAAGGAGAAATGTTAGTATGTTAACTTAACTTTATATTCTATATTATGCAGTAAATCTTAACTATTGAAATTAAAAATTTTAAATCAGTGATCGACTCTTGGTTAATGTATGAAGTGGGAGTCTAAAATCAGAGCAACAGTAGGTTGACAGTATAATTTGTGCCTCACAGTATCTGCAGATTTACTGTTTTCAAGTTTAAAGAGAAATAAAACAAGAGACATGTAGATTCAGCTAACTTTATTTATCTTTAAACTAATAAAAATCCCTTAAAAGTGATCCTGGGACCTTTAGTATGAATGCATAGATAACTGCTAATGACTGCAATTCTAAATCCTGACTGAATGTGTGTACAAAATCAGTGTAAGCAGATATCTTTACTACACGTGCTTAGCAGAAGACTAAACAAATTCTACATGTCTTCTTCAATTTCCCCCAAATTTTGTTAAATCTGCAAGTATGTACAATCCAGCTAATTGAAATTAATATTTAGTGTTTATCAGAGCTGTTTCACAGCAGCAAAAACTGAACCAGGGAAATAAAGTTTTAAACGAAGTAGGAAAAAGATAAATATAATCAGAACAGCAGTTTAAATGTATAATATCAATATCAACTCTCTGCATTGTGTTGAAAGGAAAAGGATA
This sequence comes from Myotis myotis, assembly GCF_014108235.1. Lineage (NCBI taxonomy): Eukaryota > Metazoa > Chordata > Mammalia > Chiroptera > Vespertilionidae > Myotis > Myotis myotis. The sequence goes on along the minus strand of NW_023416313.1, from coordinate 174,878,878 downwards.
CACCAAGAAAATTTCTATTGATCACTGGTGATGTGAATACCACCTGCATCTGATTGAATATGGTTTGTATTCTGTTCCCAGTATTAAGGATGGTATTTAACTCAGAACTCCATATTGTAAATATACAGCAGCCATTTTGTCCTAATTAAGGAATGTCTTAATACACAATATTATCATTTTCTAGAGGATCTTTATACATCAAACTAAAGTACATGATTGATTAAATTAAAGGTTAGTAATGGATCAAAAAAATTCATAATTCTTAAGACCTGATACTATGTAAAAAACAAAAAGACCACAAAATTCTACTTACTAAAGCAGCTAATCTTGCCTGCAAGTTTAGGGTCACAAGCCCATAATATGTGCAAAGAAATGCAATACAAGGAACCATGCAAAAATACAGTAAAATGATACAGGAAAAATGTCAAATCTAGAAAAAAAGTTTTTATAAATACATCAAAATCAACTGTATACATAAACTGTAGGTCTAGCATTAGTTGTACCATATAGCAGAGCCAGCACTCTAAGTTCAAGGCTTCCAAATCTGCGCAGGTAAGTCATGCCATCTTTGGTTGAACTGCAGTACCGGGAGGATGGGAATGAGAGGGAGGGCAAGAGTTCTGAAACATGGTGTCAACTTTCACTTGGCAGCTGGGCTTCAATGTCCACTCTGCATATGGGGCACTTCTTATTGGTAATCAACCACTGGTCAACACACACTTGGTGGAAAAGGTGCATACAGGGAAGGCGTCTATTATAGGCAAACAAAACAAAAAGCAAAATTAATTTTATGATAACTGCATGTGGCATTTCCTTTTAAACAAATGATACGGGTAATTGTAATGTTTTTAAGTTATTAGACATCTTCCTCTTCCATTCAAAACAATAGAACACCTCTCTAATAAGAGTTACACCTATATTAAATTAACACTCTAAGTAATACAGTGTATAAATGAACAAGATAATTGCACAGCAATGAAACCAAATCATGTAATATCTCAATAATTTTAAGAACAATTACACTGGCAATTAATGCTATTTTTGTTTCTATATGTGAGCCGCCAATATACTGAAGTTGCCAGTACCTTCTTTGTTATGTAATCATTACAAAATCATTACATTATTGAAGTGCTTTAAATATATATAATTTAATTCTCTCTCAATAACATCAGAATTCATATTATAAATATTTAGCAGCCATGTCATACTAATTAAGGGATTTAATATCAATATTATTTTCTATCTAGAGGATCTTTACATATTAAACTTAAGTACATGATTGATTAAAGGTTAATATATTGTTTATAACATAACTGTTGCATTAACTGTTACAATTACTTAATACTATGCTACTTTTATAAAAGTAGGTTAAAAGGAGATGTTTACTTAAGTACACTACACTAAGTTATCAATTAGAAATTGAGAAATAAAAAAAAAACTAGGAAACCCAGGGTAACATTAAATCTAAGTGTAACAGTGGGATATAAGTTACTGACTTAAGTACCCATTCCTACTTCCATCTACTGTTAAGAGTTGTCATACATTTTCAGACTTCCTAATAGTTTGCAAAAATAGTAGCTAAAAAGAAGTGTTGCAATTACTCATTATTGACAATATTGTCAATAATGTAAAAACTATCTTCCATATTTATAAATCTTCATTGGAAATACAATGTTCAAAAAAACCTTATATGTGATATAAAAGACAATTGTTTATATTTGTCTCTCGGCCAATTGAAAAAATATGACAAAATTATCCTTATAAATTAGGGCAACAAAATTACCATATGGTTCTGTTACATATATATAGAACCTTTATATATGGGATTATGTTACATTAGAAAAAAAGAACTAGGAACAAAACAATTACTTAAGAGATTATAAGAAAATGCCTAAAATTAATATTGAGTTAATATAATAACATTTTCTAAATCACAGAGTTGCAAGAAGAGAGTAGTCCTACAAGTTAAGAGGAAATTTTAAGATAAAATTCATTTATAAAAGATGCTATAGCCCAACTGGTGTTGAGCGTCCACCTATGAACCAGGAGGTTACAGTTCAATTCCTGTTCAGGGCACAGGCCCAGCTTGTGGGCTCGATCCCCATTGTGGGGTGTGCAAGAGGCAGCCAATCAATAATTCTTTCTCATCATTGATGTTTCTCTCTTCCTCTCCCTTCCTTTCTGAAATCAATAAAAATATATTTTTTTAAAAGATGCTGTAAAATAAATTGTATGGAGCTAAACTGGATCTCCCCCGTCTCAGCCTCAAAAGCGTCTCAAATTCTCCTTTCCCCAAGATTTGTAGAAGACAATTTTGACCACAAAATTTCAATGGCCGACTCATGGTGTGGCCCCAAAATAGGCAGTATATTTCCCATCCCTTTATTGGCAAGATGGAGGCTTTAATCTTTTTACTCTTTCACTCACTATAAGAAGCCAATTCTATATGTCAGAGATTAGTAACAGGGTATGCCAGGAATAATCTTTATTTAGTTTCTAGTCTACTTTTAAATAAATATAATCTCGTACAGTTTTGACAACAGATTTTAGATAATTAGCATCTAGTTACCTCACATCTTCACCTTCCTCTAAAATAGACAAACAGATAGTACATTTTTCCTCTGTGTCCTCCTCAGTCCCTTCTTCCCCATCTTGTTTGCAGTGCAGTTTCCTCTGTGAGAACCAATCAGTTGTTACCTTGTTAGTAGAGATGACATTATTGAACAACTGAGTAAAGTCTGTGTTTATTTGAAATACAAAATAAAACAAAACCACACATTCACCCACAACTTATTTCCCAGGTTCAACTGTCATGAATTAATGGATGACTTAAGTGACTATCACCAACTAAATGTTTCATTATGACCCTTAAATAATCAATCAGCAGCAAAATCAAAGTTAACAGAAATTCATTAGTTCGAAATCTATTATTTTTAATCCACAAAAAGGATGATACACAATATAAACTCTCACTGTCCTATCATGAGCATAGCTACATAAACTTTATTTTACTAATGAATGTTTCAAAAAAAACATTCAAATTAATTAATGCTAATTATAGTACTTAGCTTAGACAGTTGAAAGGACTTAAATTTAATGCTAATACCCCATTAATACACTTAGAAAACAGATGAAAACTACAAAGAATAATTTTCACAATTTATTATTCTCTGTACAGCACAGAACATTGTTTGTTGAAAGAAACTTATTTAACATGTCTATTTCACAACTTCTTGATATACTACTACATAAGAAATTGGGGATAGAATATTAGAAATGTACATTAACTAAATGTCCATCAAAATAAGTGGCTGGTTAAATTACGGAATTCTGTATATGCTATTAAATAAAGAATATGGGTGATCTGTGAATGAAGATACAGAATGAAAAGAGAATGTGCCAAACTATGTGCACAGCAACCTCTTTGTGTTTTTTTTTCAAAGTGGAAGAAAAATAAATACATATGCACATTATTATAAATGTATAAAAATTATTGAAAGATTACCTAAAAATCCTTAACCATTATTTTTCTTCTGAGACGAAAGACTGGTAACAGTCATCAGGGCAATAAACTTCAGGGTATATATTTTTTTATACTTTGAATATTTTTAAGTATATGTATTTTTGTTTTAATAATAAATAATGTATTTGTTATAATGCACAAACTAAAAAAAAAGGTCCATATTAAATTTATCCATTTTAATAACAATGTAGATGTTTTACAGAGTAAATTCTTACCTTTTTGTATTTATGTGGATATGTACATCTTTCAATTGTTCCCTGGGATGCTCCACGATTGACATTTCCTAATCTTTCTTCCAAATGAATCAGTTCCTGAAGGTGAAGAATAATTAGAATTAAAAACCAGGATGATTATTCCTTAAACAGCACTGTCAATATTGTAAAAGAAATAAAGTTCCATATTTATAAACCTGCAATACAATGCAAATAGTGTTCAAAAAGCTATTAGTGCCTGAGCAGTGTGGCCCAGTGATTGAGCATCAACACATGAACTAGGTGGTCACGGTTTGATTCCTACACAGGCCACATGCCTGGGTTGTGGGTTCAATCCCCAATAGGGGGCATGCAGGAGGCGGCCAATCAGTGATTCTCTCTAATCATTGATGTTTCTATACCTCTCATCCTTTCCCTTCCTCTCTGACATAAAAATACACATTAAAAAAAAAAGAAGTGGTATGGAAAAATTATTGTTATAGATTAGAGCAACATATTCCCACATAGTATTATGTAAGTCAGTATGTATGCATGTACAGCAGGGGTGGGGAACCTTTTTTCTGCCAAGGGCCATTTGGATATTTATAATACAATTTTCAGGCCATACAAAATTATCAACTTAAAAATTAGCCTGCTATATTTGGTCAAACATTTAATTAACTCACCCCTAATATCTTGGCAGGGCCTGACCAAATTATTTCGTAGGCCTTATACAGCCTGAGGGCCAGATGTTCCCCACCCCTGATACAGACAATGAAGTCATTGTAGTAAAAGAGGGAAACAAATCAAGCAATTTTCTAAGTCCCACTGACTCTAACTTACAAACTGACATGAAGAAACAAAATAAAACTTTAAACCATATTTAAATGATTTGTTCTTCTGAAAATTCAAACAAGGAGATATTTACTTATAAAACTAAATTACTTAGGTTTCTTTTCCTCCCACAATCCTATATAATGAAGAGGTAATATGCAAATTAACCCTCACTCCCTCACAAGGGCTGCCTATGACCAGGCCAGCAGGGGGATTAGTGAGGGATGACCAAATGACTGAACAAGCAGGCTGTGTGGGGCGACTAGGCCAGCAGGGGGAGGAGGGGAGCAGTTGGGGGCGACCAGGCCAGCAGATGGGGCAGTTGGGGGCAAGCAGTCCAGCAGAGGGGCAGTAGGGGGCGACCAGGACAGCAGGGTGGGGGTGGGGGCAGTTGGGGGCAACCAGGCTAGCAGGGAGGGGGCAGTTGGGGGTGACCAGGAGGGCATGGGGAGGCAGTTAGGGGCGACCAAGCTGGGGGGGAGGGGGGGGTGTTTAACTTTTAGGCCAGGAATCGGGCCTAAACCGGCAGTCAGACATCCCTCGAGGGGTCCCGGATTGGAGAGGGTGCAGGCTGGGCTGAGGGGAACCCCCCACCCATGCACCAGGCCTCTAGTATTTTTATAAAAATTAAGCTTAGTCAAAAGCATTAAGCCCCTGCCCCCAACATTTCATAGTATGGTTCTTTGTCTGATATTTATGATTTTGTACATTTCTATATTTCTTTATATTAGGTTATTTTCATTTACTCTTCTTTAAATGCTTGGGTAATTTTGGTTTTGTTTTGTTAATCCTCCCTGGAGGATATTTTCCCATTGATTTTTAGAGAGAGTGGAAGAGAAAGGGAATGACAGAGAGAAACATCGATGTGAGAGAAACACATCGATTGGTTGCCTCCTGCACACGCCCTGATCAGGGCTTGGGCCGACGCTCTATCCACTGAGCCAAACTGGCTAGGGCTCCTTGGGTAATTTTTGAACTAAGATTAATACTGTTTATAAACCACAGTCCCTAGAAGAAATATCAGAAATTCAGACATTTTACCGTCTTCTGCCTTATTGTCCAGTCACAGAGGCAATCCTATACAACTGTGAATACTAATAACACATATATTTTCTACCTACATTAATGATTCTGTGGCAAATAAATTCATTAATTTTATTACATACCTCAAAATTGCCCCTGAAAGGACCTCTAAATGACGTTCCATCCAATCCTGATGAAATGTAACGGATGTGAGGGTAGCCTGCCATGTCAGGAACCTATTTTAACAGAGGAGATAAGTTAAACCAATTAAGCACAGGCTAGAGTTCTACTGTTAACATTGAATAATTCAGACACTCAATTCTCTCCATTCACCTACTCACAAAATTCAACTTTAGTAAGTCTATATAATTCCAACTAAGCATTCTATAACAGGGTTAGGTTCCTCTTCAAATATAATCTTGTATATAATAGCTCTTAAAATGTAATTAGATGAAAAAGAAGAAACAGCTGTCCCAAGAAATAACAGCTTTCTTATATTTGACTACAGGCCCGATGCACAAAGATTCGTGCAAGAATAGGCCTTCCTTCCCCTGGCTGCTGGCACCAGCTTCCCTCCAGCACCCAGGACCCGGGCCTTAGCTCTGGCCGCCACCTTCCACCTTTGCTCTGGCCCTGCCGCCATCCTGTAGCTTCTGACATGCCCCACCTCCCCTCTCATAGCAGGTGTCCCACGTGGCCTTGGCCGCTCCGCGCCTGCGTGCACTGTCCAGAGGCCTGGAACAGCCGGGGCAAGGTGGAACGCCTGTGTCATCATCATGGCGATGACGCAAGTGTCCTGGCCTGGCCACCACCATCTTTGTCACATCAATTTGCATATTCCCTCCTTATTTGCAGTGGATGCTGCCATCTTTGTCGCTGAGTGTCAATTCTATGTCACTTTGTCTATGTTAATTTGCATATTCCATCTTTATTACATAGGACCCTTTGTGCAAAATGAATCCTAAGTATAAAACACCCAAACTTAAGACTGATAGTAGCCTAAACATAGAGTAAAATTTGCATAAGATTTTATCAGTTTCCAAGAGCATTATTAAACAGTATTAAGGAGCAAAAATGCAGAAAAATTTCAAACAAAACTTTATTTCCTGTCCTCTAAAGCAGTGGTTGGCAAACTGTGGCCCCTTGACTGTGGCTCTTCCACAAAATACCACATGCAGGCGCGCATGTACAGTGTGATTAAGGCTTTTGCATATGAAAGGCTTGGCCCTTTGCAATCTGAAAATTACCTAACAAACTGCAGCTGGTTCGGAGAGACCCAGAACTTCCAAAAGAAGGCCCAAGGCCCCACAGCAGCTTGCACTGCTTCACAGCTGGGCCTCATCTGGGCACCTCCAAACCCCAAACAATGAAGAGGAATCTGCAGATCTCTCCATAGCTCCTGCCGGGTAGCCTCAGGCAGAGGCTAAATTAGCACCTCCTTAGAAATCCAAGAGCCAGTGTACCCAGTGGTCAGAGTGGGACCATCCAGATTACAACTCCTCAGATCCATAAGGGACACACTGAGGGGGCAGACTCAGTGAGCACCAAAGCCCCACTGAAGCAAGTCTTGACCCAGAAGGGTGTCTTCAGCACAGAAGTTCTCCCACTGTAGACACAGCTGATTCTCACAGCCAAGTGGCCTGGAGGTCAATTCCTCCCAGTGATACCTACAACAATCAAGGCTTAACTACAACAAGACTGTGCACCAAGAGTGTCCACCTCAGGTAATTGGGGAGGCTGAGCCACTGGACCCTAGAGGACACCTAGCACAGAAAGCCACTCTATCAACACAGGGAAGCATAAAAAATGCAGAGACAAAGAAACAGGTCACAAATGACAGAAATGGAGGAAAGCAAACTACTAGATATAGAGTTCAAAACAACACTTACAAGGTTTTTCAAGAATTTTCTAGAAACCACCAATAAATTTAGTGAGACCCTCAAGAAATCTAGTGAGACCCTCGAGGTTATGAAAAAGGACCAACTAGAAATTAAGTGTACACTGACTGAAATAAAGAATATTATACAGAGTTCCAACAGCAGACTAGAGGATCCCAGAATCAAGTCAAAGATTTGAAATACAAAGAAGCAAAAAACACCAAACCGGAAAAACAAAAAGAAAAAAGAATCCAAAAATACGAAGGTAGTGTAAGGAGCCTCTGGGACAATTTCAAGCGAATCAACATCTGAATTATAGGGGTGCCAGAAGAAGAGAGAGAGCAAGATATTGAAAACCTATTTGAAGAAATAATGACAGAAAACTTCCCCTATCTGGTGAAAGAAATAGACTTACAAGTCCAGGAAGCGCAGAGAACCCCAAACAAAAGGAATCCAAAGAGGACCACACCAAGACACATCATAATTAAAATGCCAAGAGAAAAAGAGAAAGAGAGAATCTTAAAAGCAGCAAGAGAAAAAAAGTCAGTTACCTACAAGGGAGTACCCATACGACTGTCAGCTGATTTCTAAACAGAAACTATGCAGACCGGAAGGGAGTAGCAAGAAATATTCAAAGTGATGAATACCAAGAACCTACAACCAAGATTACTTTACCCAGCAAAGCTATCATTCAGAACTGAAGGTCAGAGAAAGAGCTGCACAGATAAGAAAAAGCTAAAGGAGTTCATCACCACCAAACCAGTATTATATGAAATGCTGAAAGGTATCCTTTAAGAAGAGGAAGAAGAAGAAAAAGGTAAAGATAAAAATTATGAACAACAAATACATATCTATCAACAAGTGAATCTAAATATCAAGTGGATAAATTATCTGATGAACAGAGTAAACTGGTGAATATAATAGAATCAGGGGCATAGAAAGGGAGTGGACTGACTATTCTGGGGGGGTGAGGGGTTTGGGGAGTGCGGGAAGAGACTGGACAAAAATCGTGCACCTATGGATGAGGACAGTGGAGGGTGGGAGGTAAGGGCAGATGGAGGGGTGGGAACCAGGTGGAGGGGAGCTATGGGGGGGAAAAAGAGGAACAGCTGTAATACTCTGAACAATAAAAAGATTTAATTTTTAAAAAATCAATATTGAAGTCCTGGCCTGGTAGCTCAGTTGGTTAGAGCTTCATCCCGATACACCAAGGTTGCGGGCTCGATCTCCAGTCAGGGCACATACAAGGATCCAATGAATGTATCATAAGTGCAAAAACCAATCAATGTTTCTCTCTCAAATCATAAATAAAAAATTTTGAAAAGATCAATATTGCCAGCAGATAACCTAACCTCCTACACATCTCCAAGGAGAATGAAAAATCAGACAGGAACTCTGACCCCCAAATTATTTAAACCTGTACTTCCCTATAAACCTCCCTAGTCTCCTTTTTCTAGCATTTATGAATTAGCTTCCTCTTTCTCCTCTCAAAGTTCATCTCTATAACCTGTTCCCATCTTCTCTTATTCTCCCACCCTGGGTATGTCACCCCTCTCTTCTATAACTTCAAACAAGTTCTCTTTAATGTTGTTATCTTAAACCTAAAATAATTCAAGTTTCTCTAAATTGAAGTTATCTTCTTGAACCTGAAATAATTTTCAAGCCTATTTCCCTTCACAGCCAAGCTTATATTCAATTCTAGTAGTTTATATAAATTTTTCATATTTTAAAAATATTTTTGTTGATTTCAGAGAGGAAAGGAGAGGGTAAGGAAGATAGAAACATCAGTAATCAAAGAGAATCATTAATCAGCTGCCTTCTGCATCTGCCCACTGGGGATGGAGCCTGAAACCTGCCCTGACCAGGAATCAAACGTGACAACCTCATTCATAGGTCTATGCTAAACCACTAAGCCACAGCCATACTAGGCTGTTCAAGTACTTGATATTCACTGACCTCACATTTTCACCTTCCTTACTGGAATCTAAGAAGCACCTGATTCTCCATTTTTCACTATTGCTAAAACCACTCTGAAAAAAGTCACCAATAACTACTCCAATGCCAAATAAATGCATTACATATTTTTCAAACTTTATTTTTTGGGGGTGAGACACTACTGACCATATTATTTTGACATTATTCTTTTTTTCTTATTAAAATCCTCACCTGAGGATGTTTTCCCACTGATTTTTAGAGAGAGCGGAATAGAGAGGGAAAGACAGAGAAAAATATCGATGTGAGAGAAACATATTGATTGGTTGCCTCCTGCATGTGCCCTAACCAGGGCCAGGTCGGGGAGAAGCTGCAACTGAGGTATGTGCTTTGACTGGAATTGAACCCAGGATGCTTTGATCCACAGGCCAATGCTCTATCCACTGAGTCAAATAGGCTAGGGCTGACATTATTCTAACTTTGTTCCTCCTCTGATTCTCTAGCCAGTTCTCCAAATCCTATTTCAAGTACAGTAGTATCATTCTTCACATTCTACATATTTTTCCTGGAAGTTTAATCTTCTTCCATAGATTCACATATTATGACAGATATGTGACACATATATATTATTATACTAGAGCCCCGGTGCATGAATTCATGCATGGGTGGGGTCCAGCTGGCTTGCCCCGATCAGGCTGGCTGGCCAGCTACAGTGGGTGTCATAGTGACCAGTCACAAGCTTTTTATATATATAGATATTGGCAGAGCACAATATCTCTAACTCAAGATATGTTTATGATTTGAAAGTTCAGACCATAAACTTAACTTCCTACTGGACATTCCACCTTGATACACACAGTTATTTAAGATTCAATATATCCAAAACCTAACTCATCTAGCCCCTTTCTTAAACCCTCATCTAATATTCTCCAACTCAGTGAGTGGCACCACTATGCACCTAATAATCCAAGCTAGAAATCATCCTAAATATTACTCAAATGTGTCCCATCATTTTTATGGCAACTGCTATTGCCTTTGTTCAGGAATTCATCACTTTACCTCTTCTACTATAAGTCTTAACTAGTTCCTTCCACCCTGAAATCTATTTTCCACACAACTGAGAAGGTGGTCTTTCTAATTACAAGCTGATTTAATCACTCTAAAACATAAATATAATCAAGATGTTCTCTTTTCCAATGGTTCATTGAGTACAAGTTTCTTGGCAGGGCAACATTATTTTGTATTGCTAAGTTTCCCTCACCCTTAAGATCTAGAAGTTCTAATTTACTTGGAGTTGCTTGACTTATGCTATTTGACAGCTCTTCTTTTTTTTAAAAAAATTCTTTATTAGTTAAGGTATTACAAATGTGTCCTCATCTCCCCCCCCCCCAATTAAACCCCCATCCTCCCCATCACACTCATGCTCTCATCCCCCAGTTGTCCATGTCCATTGATTTGGCTTATATGCATGCATACAAGTCCTTTGGTTGATCTCTTCCCCTTGCCTCCTCCTTCCCCTACTATCCCTCTGGGGATTAATAGTCTGATCGCTGTTTCTCTGTCTTTGGATCTGTCCCTGTTCATCAGTCTATGTTGTTCTCTATATTCCACAAATGAGTGAAATCATGAGGTATTTATCTTTCTCTGACTGGCTTATTTCACTTAGCATAATGAAAGATCAACGATGAGAATCATTGATTGGCTGCCTCCTGCACGCCCCCTACTGGGGATTGAGCCTGTAACCCCAGGCATGTGCTCTTGACCGGAATCGAACCTGGGACCCTTCAGTCTGCAGGCTGACGCTCTATCTACTAAGCCAAACGGTCAGGGCTATTTGACAGCTCTTTATAGGCTGTGGCCACTGTAAGAGCACCATTCTCAATTCCAAAGCCTGTTCAGAAGTCATATGCATAATAAAGCATCTCGGAAACCCTTCCCTGCAGTGTCTCTACCAGCACAAAACCAAACTACTCCCTTCTCTGTACCACTTTTATGTACACTTTTATAACTAGTATGTGTTATAAATAGCAAACTCAGTAAATTTTTGCTGAACTTGTTCTTTGGATCTCAAACTGGTATCAACAAAATCTGAATCTGTTCAAATCAGATACAGAGAATTAATAGTCCTGAAGACAAGAGAATAATAAAGTACAAATACATCAGAACAAATTACTATTATGAAAAATAAATCACGTTTTAATGACAATGGACCAAGATTGTCATCTTTGAATAAAAGAAAAAACGTAGTCATTTTTACATTAAGAAGAGTTCATTTTATAATACAAATACAGATTTTAATGTACCCAATACATTTTTATAGCAAATTTTCTCTAACAATTCTCAAGTTCTATTAAGACACCCACAACAACTAATAAATTAAAACACATCTCCAATAAAATATTTAACTTAGAAAAGAAGGAATACTTTTAGGAGAATATATCAGAATTTTGCAAATTTCCTATTTTACCATTAAAGGAAGTGCTCCTAATTGTAAGTGATGAAGTCGAGGTGGTGCATGGTAATGGGCCAAGTGAGGATGCAATGCTCCAGGTGTGTAAGTAGTTGCAGTCACTCCAGCTTCAATTCCCAGTTCCCTGGCAAAGGATGAGAAGAGTTTAACTTTTAGACATCCTTAGTGTCTTTATTATCAACAAAAATGAGGGAGAAAGTAATTTAAGTTTTAATGTACATAAGTTGAGAAAAAGATAAGTTAGCCCAAAAGATTTAACTCATAATTTCAAATTCATTGCAGAAATTAAAACTCAAAAATTCAATTCTGTGACCATGAGACCCAAAGCAATTTGGACAGTTTCACATCTTACTAAGGAAAGCAATACAGTTGACGCTTGAACAACATTGGTTGGAAATGCATGAATCCACACCCGTCTTGTTCAAGGGTCAACTGTATACTGAATGGTCCCTAAGGTTCCTTCCAAACTAAAAGTCTGATTCTACTTGAGGAGCATACAAAGCAGAGTTCACATTTTTGTTTACATGAATGTTACAGATGTTACAGTGGCTTTTGTTTGTTGGCATCAAAGATAATCAGAAGAGCAAACACTTCTGTAACTTATAAAGCAAGGGTATACAAAATTTTACAAATAGTAATATTGGTAAAGGCTAAATATACTCTCATTTTATATTTTGCCTCAAAAGTCAACTGTGGGTCAAAATCTCAACAACTGCCTACAAACAACTGTTTCAGAAAGAAAATTAAAGCAAATCTGCTTTCATTTCTCTAGGAAAAGACCAGAAACCTAGGAGGCTGGATTTCCCTTGTCAACAGCAGGGGTTAAGGGTGAGAAAGCAAATTTGAACACAACGGTAGATAAAAAAGTTGTGAAAAGTAGGATTCACTTATGGAGTTAACTTTGATGATAGAAACCCCTGAAAAACAACAACCAAAAAAGCTCTACTCTTGTTTAACATGGTTCCCTGATCCAGAACTCAAGCTCCTACTCTTTCATCTCCAGGTCTCTTTAACTCACCCATAGTCAGTGCCTCAAAGCTAAGCTGCAATTCAGTTTCTCCACATCATCCTTTTGTATGGCATTCCACTACAAAGCATCTCTTCCAGCAGTTTTACCACAAGATGCTGAGCAGAACTTTAAAATAAACAAGATACTGACCAGGCGGATCTCTCTGGAGCCTGTCGAGGATGTGAGGACATTGTCTGAGGCACATGAATATGATGCCCATGACCATAGTTTGGGTGCATCCTATGTGGATGGGGTGGGGGGCGTTCATGTGCCCGCCTGGAAACACAGAACATAAAAAGACCACTGGAAATAATTGAATAATTGGTTATTTCTTAATGTAGAAAACAATCTGGTATTAATAGTACAAACATCTATAGATTAGTCATAAAATTAACTATAACAATAAATTATAGAAATATAACACAAAATTAATGATTCATAATATATCAAGAAACCCTAGCCCACAAAATTCTTACTGCCCATTTATTATAATGCCTCCAATTCAAATATCATCCAAAGAAAAGGGCAATTTTAACATTATCTAGTATACCTTCTTTACAGTAGATATTTTGAATAGAATAGTAGGAATGGAATAAAAATATAATTTTAAAAATTAAATACCCCAGCAAATGCTGCAGGCACAAAGAGGTTATTTTATGTAAACATATAGGGCAAGAAAATGGAAGCTATTTGTTTGCTTCACTTTTATGTTATAACAACATTCATCCATTTTAATGGATAAAACTTTTAAGAGAAAAACATTTTGACCTTGTTCATTTTTTTTAAAAAACAGATGCCGAGTACATGTTAGCATCATTTGAATTAACATCTGAGAAAGTGTTACTACTCCAGTCACACTCTTTATTCTTCATCCCAGCTTATTATATCTTCTCTTTCTAGCCTTAAGTCAGTCGAACGTACAATTGTAAATGGCCATAAAGTTCTAAGTACTTATTTAAAAAAGTTCCAGGTAGTAATTCTTATTCTAATTCTTATTTTCTATTAGTTTTTAACATAGTTACAGATTTTGAATCTCTATTACAAAAAGTAATTTTCTAAATACTAGATGATCTGAATGTTAAATTGGCAACTTTCTATATAAAAGGTTACTATATTAGAATGGCAATAGCAGCCAGAGATTCTGGATATAATCTTAAATTATGTAACTAAAGCAAAAAGTTACACAAGTGCTAAGTCATTAGTTAGATCAACAGTTTTGCAAATACATTCTGTAAGGGCCAAGTAGTACATATTGTTGGCTCTTAGGCCACCTGGTCTCTGTCTCAACTACTCAACTTAGTCTTTGCAGTGTGAAAAAAGCCACTGACAATACATAAATGAACAGGTATAGATGTTTTCCTATAAAACTTTATTCACAAAAACAGGTAGGCAGAATTAGACCAACAGAGTTTACTGCGCTGAATTAGAAAATCAGATCCTGAATTTTCAAAAGAAAACAAAAAGTTCAATTATAGTTTTTGCATGTTTGTGGAGTACAATATTTTGATATTTAAATTTGTAAATAAAAACTAAAGAAGACTATTTTTTCAATACCAGTTGATAATGCTAATACTGTTCTGCCCTCTGGTTGATAATATATAAATCAAACTATATCTATAATAACGTTATATCTTTTTCCCCTGAACCATCAATTGTAACATTTATCTTTACTATGGAATACTGAGGAAACAGGCAAAGAAGGGATTGGTTTGCACAAGTAAATGACCCTGGATACTATCCTGAAAATGGTTTGATTTCATTAGATGACCTGATATAAAATTGTTTTGTCAACCTCTACAACTCAGGATAAGAGGAAGAGTCTAGTTAGTAAAGAATTAATTTTCTTTTAAATTGAGGATTTAATACAGTTCTATCACTTCTACAGGTTTTATAGTTTTAAAGACCAGTGGAGATAGAAGGGAATGCAGTAAAGTGTGATTATCTTTTTAAAAGTATAAAACCTACGTTGGATGCTGCATCATCCTCCTCCTTTGAACTTCCATCCTCTGCATTACTTCATGAGGATGCAGTCTCTGTGCTGGAGGTGCAGTGGCTGGAATATGGTGTGAAATCGGCTGGTGTGAGGGAGGAAGATGTTGAGGGATTGGTGCAGCTGCACTGGCTAAGTGAGTTGGGGGTGGGGGTGCCACTGGGTGAGATGTTGTATGAGAAGACATCTGAGAATGGAAAGCATGTACAGGATGAGGAATAACGTAATCCACTTGAGGTGGAGGCTGCGTCTGAGGAGGAGGGTTTCCATGAGAGTGGGGGCAGGCAGAGGCTTGATGATGAAGTGGTCTTGTTAAAGAAGCATCTGTAAAGAAACACACAGGCACCATGCAGTTGAGCACTTATTGCTATTACCCATCCCTACTGGATTTTACAAACATATTAGCACATACTTAACTTTTTTTTAATTTCTTAAAGTATTACAAAGAGTATTACACATGTCGCCTCCCGCCCACCCCTTGACATTCCCCCGTCTAGCACATACTTAATTTTAATGAATACTTTATCAAGTCTGTTCAATTTCGCTCTGCATCCTTTCTTGGAATAATCTTAGATATATTCTCATGTCAATACATATATCTTCACTTCATTCACAGTCTCACAGCATTCTATTATGGGAACGTACCAAGATTTATTGAAGAAATTGCCATTGATAAAAATTAAAAGCTAGCTAAAATTAAAGTCAGAGTAAACCATGGACTGTAGTTAATAATAATGTATCAATATTGTTTAATTAATTTTAACAAATGTACTATAATAATGTATGATATTAGTAATAAGGGAAACCAGATGTGGGGTATATACAAACTCTGAGCTACTGTCTCAATTTTTCTGTGAATCTAAAACTGTTCTAAAAAATAAAGTCTAATATTTCTTTAAAAATTGAAAGCAACCCAAATGCTGTAATACACATCTGTGTATGGTCCTCCTATGTTGCTCACTCATATGTGCATGTACGTAAGTGTATATGTGCGCACGCGTGCACAGAGACATTATTCATGGACAATTATTGTAGAATAAATTCCTATAAGTATGTCTGAGTCTAAGAGAATAATCTAGATACCAGTTGACAAAATACCCTTCCCAAAAGGTTACAGAAATTATATTTCCACTAACAGTACATGAGTGGGTCTGATTATCCCTACACTATCAATAAATTTTTAAGATGCCAATCTGAGAAAAATCTTCTATTTATTAACCACTTATATTTCTTCCCAGAAATATCTATTCATATTCTGAGCCTCCTGTTCACCTTTTCTTGTTGATCTGTAAATATTCTTTGTATACATGGAAACGTTCTCATAATAAGGTATAAACATTTTTCTGAATTTTCTTTTGTCAATTATATTTTGCCATTTACAATTTTTTTTTTGCTTTTGTTAAGCCAAATGTATGTTATATATTTCTAAATACATAAATCTTCTTTGCTTTAGGATTTACTCGTTATAGAGCACTAGAGAAAGGCAAGACGGCAAAGACATTCTTTAATTGCTGCTCTTCTCTTTCCCCACCCCATGCCATTTTTCCTGTTACATTAACTCTTTGAGTGCCAACCAATATCCTAGGAACTATGCTAAAATTGCCAAGGCATTTTTGCTGATTTCACAGCAGTTTAGGAAATAATTATGAATCGCAAGTAAATGAAGTTACATATTCAATATCTTCCAAAAAATCGTCATCTTCACAGCAAGAATTGACATATTTAGCAATATCATCATCACTAATAAAAGCAGACTTAGAACTGGACACTGCAGGAGGAACGCGATAGCACGCTCCCGGCACTTTTGGCGAAAGACAAGAAAGAGCGCAATCGCGCTCCCCGGCACTCTAGGGGTTAAGAAAATGAAAGAGACAGATTTGCCAGGAACATGCCATGGAAATCAGCCCTTCATACAGATAATTTCCCCCATATCTTTACTCTAAATCTTTGTGTTTCAAAATGACTGGTGAAAGGTCCCTCTGAAGACTATTCTAAGAGAGATATACAGCTGTTTGAAGTCTAAAAGTATGCTGGTCTCTCACTCATTCATGGATAATAAAGACCATTATAAACTTATGAACAATAATAGATACAGAGGCAGAGCTGCCTCAAACAGATTGTCAAACTGCAGCGGGAAGGCCGGAAAGGGTTGGGGGGCAGGAGGGAGTGGGGTAAGAGATCAACCGAAGGACTTGTATGCATGCATATAAGCATAACCAATGGACATAAGACACTGGGGGGTAGGGGAGGACGGGGGATTGTCAAGGGCGGGGGGAAAAAAAAGGACACAGATGTAATACCCTTTGTAATACTTTAAGCAATAAAACTTAAAAAAAAAATAAAAAATAAAAGTATGCTGGTCTCCTCCATGAATTTGAGTTTGAATGTGGAAGATTTTCTCAGTAGTCTGGTATGAAGCTATGGCCATTCTCT
Source organism: Myotis myotis (assembly GCF_014108235.1). Taxonomy (NCBI): domain Eukaryota; kingdom Metazoa; phylum Chordata; class Mammalia; order Chiroptera; family Vespertilionidae; genus Myotis; species Myotis myotis. Next base: position 174,861,596 of record NW_023416313.1, on the reverse strand, counting down.
AGTTTCATTCCAGAAGAAATTCCTTCAATTCTTCATTCTTTTGATTCAGTCAGCAAGTAACCATGAACACTCATTCAGCTAAATGAAACCTTGCTAGCATGTATTTAAAAGAAACATTCAGTAGCTCAACAGGGTTGTAAGACAAATTTTTAAACTGATTATTTTTTTTAAAGTTATATTTTCAAATTAATGCTTCAGGAAGTCACCAAACTCAGTACTTCTTGATCATAAAAAAAAGTCACTGTTTTATCATTAACTATCTTTTCTCAATTTTAGAACATTTTTCCAGTTTCATCTCAAAGTTTTCTATTTCTGTAATCGTTATGCAAAAAATATTCACAAATATTACAAAATTTTGAAGTTTTGCTTCAGAATGAATTTATTTAAGTTAAACTCTTCAACAATCATTTTATTTTTCAGCTTTATTGAGGTATAATCCTATACAATAAAAGCCTAATATGCTAAGTGTCCGGTCGAAAGGTCAGCTGTTCAACCAATCAAAGCGTAATATGCTAATGATATGCTAAGGCCACTCACTGCTCGCTATGATGGGCACTGACCATCAGGGGGCAGACGCTCCAACTGGTAGGTTAGCTTGCTGCTGGGGTCCAGCTGATCGGAACTGAGTGAGATAGAACGCGCTGGAACCCTCTCTGCAGTCCCTCCCCGGCTGGCCAACCTCCCACGTCTCTCCCCGGCCCCGATCATGCACCGATTGGATCCTCTGGCCTGGCCTGTGCCCTCTCGCAATCCAACCCCTCAGGGGACGTCAGAGAGCTGGTTTCAGCCCAATCCTGCAGGCCAGGCCAAGGGACCCCAAGGTGCAAAAATTCGGGCACCAGGCCTCTAGTTAACAAATACAACTGTATATATTTAAGGTGTACAATATGATTTGGCATACGTATACTTTATGAAATAATTATAACAATAAGGTTAACACATCCAATCACGTCAGATATTACCATCTTTTTCTGTGTGGTGAGAATATAAGCATCATTATAATCACTATATATCTAAACAAAACAGATTGCTAACCATTGTGGAAAAATACCATCTACAGATTATTTCTCTTCCTTCCCTATTTTATGTGTTCTTGCGAGTTAAAAAAAAAAAAAAAAAGTAAGTTACTGATATTCAACTTCCTAAAAGTTCAATATGTCACTTTGACCCAGCAATCTCACTCTTAGGAAGTTATCCTACAGATAGATTAAAAAACTACAAACAATCGCCCTGACTGGTTTGGCTCAGTGGATAGAGCGTCGGCCTGCGGACTGAAGGGTCCTGGGTTCGATTCCAGTCAAGGGCATGTACCTTGGTTGCAGGTACATCCCTGGTAGGGGGTGTGCAGGAGGCAGCTGATCGATGCTTCTCTCTCATCGATGTTTCTAACTCTCTTTCCCTCTCCCTTCCTCTCTGTAAAAAAATCAATAAAATATATTTTTAAAAAACCAAAAAACTACAATCAATTTAAATGTCCATCAACAGAGGAACTGGTAATGGAATATTATAAAGGTATTAAAAACAATGAACTAGATTTTTATGTGCTAAAAAATTTCCGTTTATGGAAAAAATCAAGGCATTATTAAATTTAAAAAACATCAGGAATCCAAAAGCAAGAGGCAAATAATGTTTAATATGATTCCATTTTTTAAATATATATACTTGTATGTTCAAATAAAATTTCTAAAAGGTTTTATAAACAGTTGTTATCTCTATGGTGTTAAGATTAGTAGGATGTGGGGAGAAGGGCTTTTAACTTCTCATTTTATATTATTCTGCAGCTTGAACTTCTTAGGATGTACACGTTATTTTTATAATAAATCAAATTGGTCTAAAACATTTATTTCTTCATTAGGACATTAAAAAGGATGAATTCACTATACGTTGCCTCACTATATTATTTAAAGGAGATGGGCAGAAAACCACACATTTTGAGTATTTAATAAAAGATGATCAGTTGAAGATGAATATCAACAAATATTACAAATCTGTATAATTTCATACCAGTGTTCATGTACAGAATCTGTCCATTTGTCAATGCTTTGCAAAAACTGTTTCAAAACCTGTTTTCTAGCTTACATTTTAAATGTTAAGTTGCATTATTGTAAAAATAAATCATGTCACCAGGTTTTACTGTACAAATTCTGGTTTGACTCTAGTTATATGTAGAATACAAACTTAAAAAAATTAGAGGAATGAAATAAGAAATCTAATGATATATATAACTGAAAATGATCCTTTCCATGTAATCAGAATAAAAGCCTGGTTTATTCCTTGCATAAATTTTCAGTTCTTAAATCAAAGTACTTATTAAATTTCCACGATTACTAGCCTATGATTTAATGAAGTAGTAAATACATGTTACATAGCTTTAGGTTATTTCTTATTTCTGATATCTTATAGATTTCAATTTCTTTAAAAAAGTCATGTCTGATTCTATTTTAATTGCCTGCATTACTGAATATGGAAACCTTTTGTAACTGGTAAAGCTTTTGTCAAGGAATTCTAATGCCTCAGTTAAGTTTCAGAATTCTTTTTTTTTTAAAATGTACTTTATTGACTTTTTACAGAGAGGAAGGGAGAGGGATAGAGAGTCAGAAACATCCATGAGAGAGAAACATCAATCAGCTGCCTCCTGTACATCCCCCACTGGGGATGTGCCCGTAACCAAAGTACATGCCCTTGACCAGAACTGAACCCGGGACCTTTCAGTCCACAGGCCGATGCTCTATCCACTGAACTAAACTGGCTAGGGCAAGTTTCAGAATTCTTATTTCAAAATTTACTTTCCTGTGTCTAGAAACAACTACTAAACTTCCAAATTTTCCATTAATCTTAAAGGATAAATCTAAGTTCCCTAAAACTTCCTTTTATAGGAATCTAGTATGCCATTAAATGTATTTCAATTTCATAGATATTAAAATGTTAAAATGTAAAATAAAATAAACTTATTTTCCTGACCCTTTTAAACAACATCTGACCTTTTTGCCTTAGAAGACTGTTTTGAGAATGTGCGGGAAGGGAAGATGAAATGGGAAAAATACACCCCATTTAGTATTTCCTTAGAGCAAGGAAATACTAAAAATCTATAAATTAAGATGACAGAAAGGTAATTTCATACTGGAATGTAAAAGCTTCCTGTATATGGTGCCCCTAAGGTTTCTGCCTGTTAAATTTATACTTACAAGGAGGTGGCATATAATGTCGACATGATGAGAGTGAGGCTTGTACAGGGGGCTGGGGCTGGGGCTGTGCAACCATGCTTGACCCATAACCATCTAGTGATAACGGCTGGCTCGGGACAGCAGCAGCAGCCTGATGGCCAAAGATTGCAGCTCGGGAAGAAGAAACAGGGCAGCAGGGGTCAAATGCAGATGCTCCATGAAAACCAGCACTTCCATGACTTCTGATAGCATTGCTGCTCAGGTCCACTGGCAAAGCCTGCTGCATAAAGAGGAATTGTATTTTATCTTTCTAAAGATTTTTAAAACATTGTTTCATGTTATGCTATAAAAGTACTTCTAACGTAATCTAGAAAATAGAATCTTTGAATTAAGAATTTGAAAATAAAATTTTTAGTGTGAAACCTACTGAACACCAAGAAAATACTGTGTATCTTTGATTGTAAAAATTGTAATTATATACTTAAAATCTATAATCAATTTTTAAAAATCAAGCATAAGACCATGCTACAAGATGAACAAAGTTAATTATTACTTTAAGGTCTATTTCTCTTCCATTATCTAGATCTTAGAAAAAAAGAAAACTTTTCAATCATACTTCCATATTCTCCTTTACCCCAAAATTCTGATTAGTAATTTAGGACTTCTTTGAACAACATGTAATCACATTACTGAAAATATTAAGGTTGTAGGTAAAAATTTGTTCTATTTCTAAACTGTGTATATAGCACATATTCAACTGAATCTTAAATAGTGCCAGCATTACCCAAGATAACAAAGGGCATAAGATTCCTTTTATTAGAAACATGAATTTGGGGAAAGTCCATATACTAAGTTGGAAAATAAACCCAAGAGTCTACTCATCAGTAATTAAGTTCCCTCCTCCCCCCTCCAAAAGCACTGAAAACTCCTATGTAAAACACTTTACCTTCTAATCTAAAGCAGATTACAGAAATAGAATTGCTTATTTGTATTAATTTAAATACAAAATCTTTTGCTTAGTGTTCACCATAGCTGTAATTTTAAAAATGTGATTAAATAATATACTAGTAAAGATTTGGTGTTATATATGGAATTATATATAGGAACTATTCAACACTGGAAGCTGAGGGCTGGAGATAAAGAAAGCTTGGGTAATATAAGAGGCCAAGGCCATTCAAGGAGGAAGAATAGTGGTCTCTGTGCTTTCAGTGGGCTCCAGGCTCAGGGGACACCAGAAACAAAAGAAACTGTGGATGCTAAAAGGGAAGGAAGAAGCTGTGGGAAGGTGAAAAAGAATAGGTCCTTTCTTCCTCTATGTTATGTGTCTACAACTAATTAATGCCTGGCCTCTTTCTTTTGAGTTGGAAAATATAATGTATGCCCTCAAATTGGGTAAATAAGGTTCAAGAATAATACTATGAGGTCAAGAGTTTTTATTTATGGTTCAAATCCTTTCGCTATTTTCCTATTTAGGCTAAAATTTGGCAAATGCACTGGAGTATCAACATACTATGAAGGTGAGCAAATTTCCTATCTTCTTTCTCCAGTCACTGATTAAGAACACTCCCAGAGAGTGAGTAAAGTAGGGTGAAGGTCCTCCTGGAAGGAACCGAAGGGAAAGTTACAAGTAAAGAATAAATAGAAAGGGGGAAAAACCAACAAAGGGGAAAACCAATTTTTCACAATTCCAACAGTTCATTCAATTCTATTCTAGAGGGAAGGAAGGATAATCGAGATTGGTACAAAAATGGCAAATATTACTTTACATAGATTATAAGCATAATACTGAACTACTCTTTCAAAAGAGAAAGAAGCCTCACACAAAGGAATAGTAAAGACTATAGAGAGTCAAGTGACTACTGCAACTTCTTTGCTATCAGGCCTAATACTCCCCAATCTTTCTCTGCCTATCCAACAGCTGGCACTCAATCATAAGACTTACACGATCACAAATCCTCAGATCAGTTTATGTCTCTCATTCTTCACTTTCTATTGTGGCCACATAGGTCTCAGCTGGAGGTGATCTCATGAGCATGTGCCTAATTAGAGAGTATTCCAAATGTCTATATGAATCTCAATTGTTCATATTTCCAAAACCTCACTCCTATTCTCCTTCATATCTGCTGTCACCACTGAATGCCTGATTCTGCTGATTTACCTCAAGTTTTGTATGTAGTCCAAATACATCTACTTAGAGACAGTATAAGTTATATTTATTTTATATTGAACAGAAATGTAAGAGACTCTACCTATAATTGAGTCTGTCAGGTTGAAAGAAAATGTGCCATACACAATTGATCTCTCAAACCAGCTCTATTATTTTATTTAACAACAACATTCTATGAACAAAAGGCCCACCTTTTGGCAGCTCTTGAATGAATGTGGGAGAAGTTGGTAGATTCACTTCTTCACCATTTTCCTACTATAATTATAAACCCCTCTTCAGCCCAAATTTCTAGTAAAAGGAAATTTTGCTTTTAAGTAGGGCATTTCATTCAGTTCACTGAAAAGTTTTCCTTTTGCGTCTTCATTCCCAAGAAGTACACAGGTCTAGATGGTTAGTAGATATTAATACTTAGAACTGTTACCAAAACATCATCTAAAATCTTTTAAATCAAATTTTCCACTAAACATTTTAACATTTCTTCTCGATAACAGCACCTAGTTGTGTTGTGTTTTTTTAAGGGAACACCAATATTTCTTAATTATATTTTAATTTGTCAGATGCAGAAGTGATAACCATCAAAATTTAAAGATGAAACAAGTACTTTAGGAAAGGTCAAGGGATACAAAAAAAAAAAAACACACACAAAAAAAAACAGTTGCTCTAAAGTTTATTTTTTAAATTGAATTTATTGGGGTGACATTTGTTAATAAAATTATATAGGTTTCAGGTGTACAATTCTGTAACACATCATCTGTATACTATATTTTGTCCAATATCCCAAGTCAAGTCTCCTTCCATCACCATTTATCTCCCCTTTACCCTATCTACCTACTCGCAACCTCCTTTCCCTCTGGTAATCACCATACTGTTGTCTGTGTCTATGAGGTGCTTTTTTCTTTTTTTGCTTAAACCCCTCATCTTTTTCTTTAACTTTTTCCCCCAGTATTTTTTCTAAGATATAGGTCAGCTACCACTTTACTTTGAAATAACATGTTTTGTTTTCTAAAGTATATACCACCCAAGTTTATATCATAGTAAAAGTTAAAATAGCATATAAACTTGACTTCATTAACTACATGTGACCACCAATACTAATGCAGTATTATTTGACGTTCTGAGTGTTCACTATGATCAACTAATTTACTGAATTATAATTTTTTGCTGATATTTCAATTCCCTATAAACTAAAAATCTCATCTGCTCCTAAGAAACTATGTTACAGGTTTGCATCTGAGAAGGTTGTTTATCTCTAGAGATTCATGGAGATTATAGGGAGCTCCAAAATAGGAGGTAGAGGAGTAAAAACTGGGAGAATTTCTCAATTTCTCATTAAGTAAATTAATAATGCAGTTTCAACACTTTGTTTGAAATACAATCCCAAAGATCAGGTTTACCTGTATTTAACTAAAAAACCAAAACCATTCTAGAATAAAAAATAGTTTCATTTCTGATTTTCTACATCCCTGACCCCCTCTATTAACTGCAATAATTTAGAGCAGGGGTGGAGAACCTCTTTTCTGCCAAGGGCCCTTTGTATATTTATAACATCATTCGAGGGCCATACAGAATTAGGCTGCTATATTTGGTCAAACTCACCCCTTAATGCCTTGGCAGGGCTAGACCAAATTATGTCTTGGGCCTTGTATGGCCCATGGGCCAGACGTACCCCACCCCTGATTTGGACCATCAAAAAATCCTGGAGACTTAAGTAAAAGAAAAAATTACAGACCACTAAATTAGGTCACTTTTGCATGGTCAATAGAATAATGACTTATTTAGCATATAAAAGTATTATTAGGTATGTTTTTTCCTCCTGAAAAAAACAACAACACCCAATATTTTAAAATTTTAGAAAAGAAAGAAAAAGTCATAAATTCCACATACCTGGTCATGGTAGCTGGTACCAGAACTACTATTTGCTCCACAAGGTGCTTGTACTTGTGGAGGTCTTTCCACAGGGCATGTAGGATCACTATAGGAGGGAGAAACTGGGACAGCTGGGTGGGGAGTATGATGGTGGTGGTGGTGATGTTGAAAATGGTGGCCATGCTGCTGAAAGCAACTTGTGTGTGGATGTCCTAATGCATGGTGATTCTGTGACGACCCTCCACATGGCGAGTGCTGGGGACAGCAGGAAGGTAACCTTGGCATTGCAGGAGGGCCATTTTCTGTTACAGCACTAGATGCAGCTCTCCTCAAGTCATCTTGTAACAGAAAAGAAATGCATAGAAAAATCAAATGATCAAATATCACTGTGTAATAAATAGGTTCTGTATATAAATAAGTAAATAAAGAATTAATGTTTAGTAAGTTCTGTAAAAAAGGATATGATAGTGCCACAGTTTAACATACATATCATGTAACTTCTAAAAGTAGTTATAACATACATATTAACATACAGCCTCTCCTCAAACTATGTATTATGTGGAAACTATATAAAACAGATAAATATGGAGATAAAATTTTTTACTTAGAATGTATAAATTAGAAAAGTGGAGAACCGAGCTGTGTCTTTTCCTCCCACATCACGCATATGACCCCGGAGGCATCTCCTCAGAACCCTTAGGATTCTGGAGTACCATTGTTCTAGCCTTATTTCTAGAGTAACTGATACCAGGAATATTCTCCTCCCATTTGGCTCACAGTACCTAGCTGATCTCTTCTGAGTCAATGTACCAATTAGGAATCTTCTGGTTACTAACAAATGGTATAAAAATACAACAAAAACTGGCTGAAACAAGTAAGGGAATTTATGGGCTCACATAAATGAATTTGGGTGGTGGTGCTTTAGGCTCTGGTTGATAGGTTTGACTGCAGCAAACCTCCCTGTAATTCTCCTGGGTCTGCCCTCCCATTCATGTCCTACCCTGCCTTCACTGGTTCCCTTCTGTGGGAGGTCTATGATCTAATCCCTGTTCTGTAGTATCTGTGTAGTTTTCTTTCCAAGCTCCTAGTCTGGCGAATTTGGGCAAATTTCCTGAACCCTTTTGTAAAGGTTCTTAAGCTGGACACTAGAATTCAGGAGTCCGTAAACTTGGATAGAAAAAAATGACTACTTTTTACTAATCTCTTAATTGCCTACTGGATTAGTACTATCTTATTAGCATTAGATGAGAGGTTAAATATTACAAGTAATTTGTAACAAAAAACTATGCAAGTGGACAAGGTGTTTACTTTTAAAAACATAAATTATAGCACTATATCACTTTCATTCATTTGGATTTCAAATTTCTTGAATAACCTGGACAGAGTTACAACCAGCAATCAGGAACTGATTATGATCAACAGCCTATCTTAGCTATGCTAAATCAAACATTAAGTACCTATTTTCTACATGCTGTAATATTTGTAGCAATAAACTCATTATTACAGGAGCAGTACTTCCTGCAACATTTTCAGGGTTTTATCTCAGCCCCCATGTCAAAATGTTGTGCAAGTGAATGTCATTTATTGTGTTACTTCAGGGAAAAAAAAAAAGATTGAAAACCTCTGGGACACTAAATCCATTCAATGGATGGCCTAAATGACTTTCCTGGTACCTTACAATTCTGATACTTTAATTTTACAAATCCAATTATTTGAGGATTTTGTATAACTCAAGAGATGAGTTTGTAACAAGAGCAAATCTATGGATTACAAGAACTGTGACTGGAGTGACAGATATGACACTTACCTTATTCAGAAAGAATGTACACCTTCTATGTTTTCAAATATTTCAAATACAAAACTCAGAGTGAAAGAAAAGGAAGTACAATGACTAGAATATATTTAAGACTGAGCGCATATTTAAGGGGTCAGATCATTAAAAGCGTGGCCTCAAAAAGAAGGCTGGCCTTATAGTTCTACTTGTTAGGGTACAGTTTTGGCCTCCAATTAAATTGTCTATTTTCCTACAGTTCAAAACATCTTTGTTGCTCAAACAGGTTAGCAACTCAAAGAAACAATCAATGAATGCATAAGTAAATGGAACAACAAATAGATATTTCTCTCTCCCCCTTCCTCCTCCTTCTTCCTTCTCTCTAAAATCAAGAAATAAAAATTTAAAGGAGAGTTATTGACCAAAGAAAACTGCCATAAATTAGAAGTGAAATACAGAAATATCTGATCAAGTAAATAAAACATTTTTTATTAAAATTAGCCCAGAGTATCCACCAAAAATGAGACAATCACAAACCTGCACCAGGAAAATTAACTCTACAGACCAGTGATATCAAGCTGGTTAAAGTCCTTTCACTGTAACTGTAGGAGAATTATTGAGATGTAATCATGCATTTATTCATTCACTTGGCAAGTCTTACACAAAATAATGATATGGTAAAGGACTTACAAAAGGCACTGGAGCCTTGGCCGGTAGCTCAGTGGTTAGAATCTCGGTCTGCGCACCAAAGGGTCACAGGTTCCATTACTGTTCAAGGGTGTGGATACCTGGGTTTCAGGTTTGCTCCCCACGTCTGGGAGTGTGCAGGAGACAACCAATTGATATGTCTCTCTCATATCCATGTTTCTCTCTCTCCCCCCTCCCTCCCTTCCACTCTCTTGCTGAAAAAGCAATGAAAAAAGTCCTTGGGACCTAACCGGTTTGGCTCAGCAGATAGAGCATCGGCCTGCGGACTCAAGGGTCCCAGGTTCGATTCCGGTCAAGGGCACGTACCTTGGTTGTGGGAACATCCCCAGTGGGGAGTGTGCAGGAGGCAGCTGATTGATGTTTCTCTCTCATCAATGTTTCTAACTCTCTATCCCTTTCCCTTCCTCTCTGTAAAAAATCAATAAAATATATTTTTTAAAAAATCCTTGGGTGAGAATTAACAAAAAAAGGAAAGGACAGACCTGATCTTTGATCTTCAAGTAGCTCATCATCAAGCATAAAGTCAATTTAAGATATAAATCAATCGGCATTATAACTGAACCACTAAGTTGAATATAAGAGAGAGAAAATGGATTTGTTGTTCCACTTTTTATTTATGCATTCATTGGTTGCTTCTTGTATGTGCCTTAAATGAAGATAAAACCTGCAACTTTGGAGTATCAGGACGATGCTCTAAACAACTGAGCTACCTGGCCAGAGCTTTAACCTCCCTCCATTTATTTTTTTTTTTTTTACTTTCCCCTGAAGGAATAAAAGTTTTAAGGAGAATGAGAGAATTTTGGAATAGCCATTGAGAGGAAGAAAAGGTAACTGATTAAGATACATCATACTATGGCAACTTTCTACCAAAAGCCTGAGATTAGACACCATACATCCAATCTGCTTGGTTCTATGCATTTTGTTAGCCCAATTTAAAAACCTGAATAGAGCAAAACTGGCTTAAGTTTTCCAAGGTTGGAACTATGCAATAAAATGCAAAGTTATAACAGGATAAGAGATCTACCAAAGGACTTGTGTGCATGCATATAAACATTACCAATGGACACAGATACTAGGGGGATGAGGACATGTTCTGGGGGCTGAGAGTGGCTGGGGAATGGTCAATGGGGGAAAAAGGAGACATACATAATACTTTAAACAGTACAGAATTTTTTTAAAAAATGCAAAGTAAGGACAAGATGTGAAGAAAATAGGTGACTGATGTTCTATAGAGTCATAGAATAAAATGAAGCCGTAAGAACTGAGTGCCCCTAATGTATCCTGAATATCTGTATATGCGTCTATCAGGTTTATACAGAGGAACAATCTGGCCTGGAACAAGGTCCTCCTAGTCCAGAGAAATACAACACAAAGTCTATCCATCAATATCGTTACAGTGATACCATAAGGCCATTCAGGTTGTAATGCTGCTACTTAGGAGATTAAATGTGAATCCCGGGTGACCAAGGGTCTTGAATGAATGAATAAATAAATGAAAGATTTGAGACTATCTTGAAATAAAGTTGGGACTCTGTCACATAAAATCCAGATAAGAATAAGGGTACATAAAGCTATCAGGAAAGAGGAGTAAATGAATAGAGTTCAAATCTCTGCCTCAAAGATTATTAACCTTGAAAATATTTAACACTCCAGATTTCTTCATTTCTGATGGGAAGAATAATAACATCAAGAAGTTTTTAAGAATTAAATGATAATATGATAGATAATAACTAAATGACAGAAGAAAAAACTAGCGATAACAATGCTAATTAAAATATCCAATAAATAAAATAAAATATTCTACTAAAAGCCTAATATGCAAATTGTTCAACAGTAGTTCAACCACTCGCTTTGCCGTGCACTACCAGGGGTGGCGCAGAACATGGCGCTGGCAGCAGGTGGCAGTGCAGGTGCTGCCGGCCACAATGAGAATGCAACCTTGGTGGGATGCTGGAGCAGGTGAGCGGGCAGTGCCAGGCCATGGCGGGTGCAAGCGGGGGCCCAATCACCCCACCGATTGCCCCACAGATGGAGATGGGGGCGGGGGGGAGTGGAGGAGGGCAGGGCCACCATTCAGCTCCCAGGCACTGAGGAAGCTGGGCGGGGGGGCCTGGCCCCAATCAATCCCCCTGCAGGCAGGATGGTGGAGTAGGTGGGGGGGTGGTGCCAGGCCATAGCAGGGTGCCAGGCAGGGCTGCGGGGCTGCAAGGCTGGGGGTTCAAGCTGGGACCCAATCCCCACAGACCACCCCAAGAGACCCCACCCATGCACGAATTTGTGCACTGGACCTCTAGTAAGAAATAATCTGAGATAAGAGATAAAACTATAGACTCTTAAAACACAGAGTAAATCCTATGACCTTGGATTAGGCAATGGTTTCTTAGACATGACACCAAAAGAACAAACAAATAAAACTAAGAAAAAAGACATCATCAAACTTTAAAAAATTCCCATCCACTTTCAATTCTTTTGAGTATATACCTGAGTGGAATCATGGGTAATATGATAGCTCTAAATTTAACATTTTTTAAAAATAACTTTTTATTTATCAATTAGTTATTGTACAATATTATATTAGTTTCACACATACAACCCATTGATTAGACATTTATATAACTTACAAAGTAATATCCCAAATAAATCTAGTACCCATCTGACCCCATACATAGTTACGACAATATTACTGACTATATTCCCTATGCTATCCTTTACATCCCCATGACTATTCTGTAACTACTAATTAGTAGTTCTTAATCCTTTCATCTCTTTCATCATCCCCCAAGCCTTTGCCATCTGGCAACTGTCAAAATGTTCTGTATCTATGAGTCTGTTTCTGTTCTGCGTGTTCATTTATTTTATTTTTTAAATTCCACATATAAGTGAAATCACATGGAATTTGTCTTCCTAACTTATTTCACTCAGATATTGTGCCCATCCTAGGTCCATCCATATTGTTGCAGATAGCAAGATTTCATTCTTTTTTACAGCTGAGTCATATTCCATTTTACACACATACACACATACACACACACACACACACCCCTTCTTCTTTACCTATTCATCTATACATGAACACCACTTAGGTTGCTTCCGTATCTTGACTATTGTAACAAATGCTGCAATGAACATAAGGCTGTACATGTCTTTGATTTAGTGTTTTGGGTTTCTTCAGAGAAATACCAAGAAGTGGAATTGCTGGGTCCTTTATCTCTTTTTATATAGCCTTTGTTTTAGAATATATTTTGTCTAGTATAAGTGTTATTACACTAGCTTTTTTTTATTTTAATGAAATATCTTTTTGCATCCCTTACTGTTAGTCTGTGTGTGTGTCTTTCAATCTGAAGTGAATCTCCTGTAGTCAGCATATGTAAGGGTCTTAATTTTGTTATCCATTCAGCCACCATGTCTTTTGGTTAGAGCATTTAATCCATTTGCATTTAAACTGCTGAGTCTTATGGGATCTCACTTGTAGGTAACAAACTGCTTTCCACTTGCTGCTCTTAAAATTCTCTTTGAGTTTAATCTTTGCCATTTTAATTATATGTCTTGGTGTGGCCTCTTGGGGTTCATCGTTTGGAATTCTCTGTGCTTCTTGGACTTGTATGTCTATTTCCTTCACCAGTGGAAAAGTCATTGAAAAGGGCTTGAGTGAACCCAAAATTTGGGATGGACATTGTCTTGGGTGGGAGGGGATCTCAGGGAATCATCAATGTAGGGTGAATAGTGTGTCAGGTTGATAGACTCAGATATAGCATCCACTATCTGGTTTTGTGGGGGATAGGACTCAGCAAAGGAATGACGGAATAGGCCAGCACTTCTATCTGGGAGAAAGCTGCCCCTCCAATCCTTGCCCCAAAGCCAGACAATTCAGTTCCTCCCCATGTCCCTGGTGCCTTTTGAGCTGCTGCCCCAGTGCTGGAGGTTATAGCTAGTGAGTCTGAGGAAGGCCATGTGCATGCCCTTTGAGAGGAACACCTCAGTCTCCAGCAACTCTCCCATCATACTCAGCCACTATCCCTGACGGTTTTCACAGCCAGAAGTTTGGGGACTTCTCTTCCCAAGACTGGAACCCTGGGCTGAGAGGCCTGGGTTGGGGCCCTTCACTCCTAAGAAGGGACCTCTACAGCCGACATATCCCTCCCAATTTTTAACCATCACATGTGAGTATGGGACTAACTCATTCCATGTCTCTGTCCTTCCTACCAGTCTCGATATGGCCTTCTCTTTATGTCCTTAGTTATAGGACTTCTGTTCAGCTAGATTTCAGACAGTTCTGAATGGTGGTTGTTCCGTAGTTTAGATGTCATTTTAATGTGGTTGTGGAAGGATACAAGTACATTTATCTACTCCATCATCTCGACTGGAAGCTATAGTGTTCTAACAATGGCTGTGCCATTTTACATTCCCACCAAATTATTCATAAGGGTTCTAATTTCTCCACATTCTACTCAACACTGGTTATTTTATGATTTACTGTTTTGTTTTGTTTTTAAGTATAGACATCCTATTGGGTGTAAAGTGGTAATTCACTGTGATTTTGATTTGTATTTCCCTACTAACTAATGATGTTTTCATGTAGTTCTTAGTCATTTGTATATCTTCTATGGAAAAAATATCTATACAAATCCTTCAACTATTTATTATTTATTTATTCTTGGCTTCAGAGAGAAAGGGAGAGATAGAAACATCAATGAGAAACATCAATGATGAGAGAGAATCATTCACTGGCTGCCTCTTGCACACATTCTACTGGGGATCGAGCCCCCAACCCGGGCATGTGCCACTGACCAGAATCAAACCCAGGGCTCTTTAGTCCACAGGCTGATGCTCTCTATCCACTAAGCCAAAGAGGCTAGGGCTATCCTTCACCCCATTTTTAAACAGAGTTGTTTTCCTTTTTATTGGTGAGTTGTGTGAGTTCTTTACATATTCTGTATATTAGATCCTTACCAAATGTATGATTTTCAAGTTTTCTCCCATCTGTAAGTTGTCTTTCACTTTCTTGATGTCCTTTGATGTATAAAAATTTTCAATGTTGATTAGTTTAACTTACCTATTTTTTCTTTTGCTGCTCACAATTTTGGAGTCAGACATTTAATTCCCCCAATTTCTTTCAGTTGAGCTATGATACTTTGGCAACATATAGCACACAAACTCAAATATGAAATCATAGTCTAATTCTAACTGAGACTATTTAGCTCACATATGATGTTGACTCTAAGACTATGTTCTTGCTAATACAGCTAAAATCTGAAAAGAATCTTTTAACAAATGTAATAAAAAAAGAGTCCCTCCTCCCCCCCCATTTTTACATACCTCCTATAGAAGTACCAGTCATACTATTGCTTGTAAGAGTAGCTGAAGTCTCTGACACTGTGGAGGATTGGCTACTAGTGACAGCTGAAGCAGTATCAGAGGCCTGCTCAGAGGTAGATGGATTGGAATTGTTAGTGGAAGCGCTTGTGGTTTGTGATTCCATTCTTGCAGAAGTGGTTGGTACTACAGTAGGTTCTATAAAATATAAAATGTTTAGTCAACATTTCAATACAAATTAGGTAATGGGTTATATTTTAATCCAAGCTAACATTTTTATGATAAATGTTAAAGCAAACTTTAATAATATGAACTCTGTAGGAAGTACAATATATAGTAAAAAAAGCTTTCATGAAGTTAAACTGTTAACATTAAAATGTCGTTACTAACGTATGATCACTGCATTTTTAAAAATCCAACAAATGCATATTCTAATAATTCAGACGATTAACAGGGTTTTTGAATAATGATTATATAAGTTTTCTGATCTATCATAAAAAAGAAAAGAGGATAAAGAAAGTAAAAGTTTCTCTGCTATGTTCATACGTATTATTATAAGCTGTCAGGTGTTACAAACAGCTCTTTCCCCTTTTAAGTATGGATTCCAGAATCAGATGCTTGGAAAGTAAGTCTAATTTCACTACTGATAGGACGATCCTGGATAAGTTACATAACCACTTTTCATTTTCTCACCTATAGAATTAGGAAAGTATTCTTCATAGAACTTTCTTCATAGAACTACTGCTAGGATGAACTGAGATCACACATATATAAAGCACTTTGTATGATGCATTACATATACCAATAATTTAATAAACATTATTTTGAATAATGTTTTACATAGTAATCACATAATTAACATTATCTATGATGTATAATATATTTTAATCTCTTTTTACATGTACTTTGGTATGTCTTTCAAAACTTTTTTGTAAATATTCAGCAGTACTTTTTAATAAAAATTTAAAAATTTTGTAGTGGAATGTATAAGAAATTTCAAGCAGATTTTAACTTATGAATGATTTATATTTTAAACTGATTATAAAATAGTTGTTTAAAAATAGAGAATCTAATTGTTATAACTATACAATAACAATCAACTCTTAAAAAGAGGGACTCTCTTAATGTGATGTAGAATGAGAGGACAACTATTTTATATAATGCAGTGTGAAATGCAGACTCCTGAAACACGAATAGTACCTGCTTGGTCTATGGAACATTGCACTCTGGTTCCTTAAACAAATGCATTTGCTTGCAGCTAAAAGGTGAAGGGAGGAACCTATGTTTATTTGCAAATGCTTTATAACAGTTTCTCAACCTTAGCAGTACTGATATTTTGGGCTGGACAATTCTTTGTTGGGTGTGGGAGTGGGGATTGAGGGAGCCTGTCCTGTACAGTATGTTTAGCAGCACTCTCCTCCCAACTGTGAGAACCAAAAACGGCTATAGATATTGACAAATGTCTCCAGGGACACAAAAGGACAGCCAGTTAAGAACCACTGGTCTAATTGATATAGTTAAGTTTTTGGTTTATTTTTAATGAGAGAAAGGTTTCCACTGAAAGAAACTAGTTGGGAGAAGAGGGCATCTACTGATCACTGAAATACTATTAATGTAGTTGAAATAGTTTGGTTAGACTAATTCTAATGGGTTAAAAGGCTACTCTGTCACCTTTTCCTACTTACCAGATAATAGGTGTCACATAATAAACACACAGAAAGTTTTCAAACTAGCCATCCTATATTTAACTAACTCCAATTAACCTTTAATTAATCCCTATTATATTAACCACTGACTTACGGGTAATTTATAATGCTTCAAAATAAAAACCAAGGCACTGTTGAATGAATGCAGGCTATGGAAATAAATTATCTCTTCATAAGCATCTTAATTCCAAAGTACTAGTACTCTAAACTAGGATCATCCAAACTGCAAACAGCCTATCTAAGAACTGATTGCCCAAGGCCTCTATTTCTATCTATTTAATGTATCTTTTCCCCAATTTATAGCTAACCCCCAAAGTTAACAAATTTATACATAGTTGACCACCTCCCTAAGAAAATTATGATTGACCACTTCCTTCTAAGATGAAACTAATAATTCCTGAAGATAATTCTCAACATGTAGGAAAATTCATATATGTAGTCATATATGCAAACATGCTACCACTTTCCCTAATCCCTGTTTACTAACTATAGCTTTCCTTCCTCAGAGCAGTTATAAGCCAAAACAAAACACTAAAACTAAGCAGCACAAGGTACATACTATATTACATTAAAGAATAACATACTTTTAAAAGTAAATGACAGCCCTAACTGGTTTGGCTCAGCAGATAGAGCATCAGCCTGCAGACTGAAGGGTCCCAGGTTCGATTCCAATCAAGGGCATATACCTTGGTTGCGGGCACATCCCCAGTAGGGAGTGTGCAGGAGGCAGCTGAATTGATGTTTCTCTCTCATTGATGCTTCTAACTCTCTATCCCTCCCCCTTCCTCTCTGTAAAAAATCAATAAAATATATTAAAAATAAAATAAAAATAAAAGTAAATGACATTACAAATAACCAGTATTTACCATTTGAATTGTTATAGGACTTTACTGTTGTCCATAATTCAAAAGTGTCATTTCTGCCCTTGTGAGTCCAAAGTGGCTAGGCTGAATGTCATCCCATACAATGAAAGGTTGCAGTTTTGATTCCTGATCAGGGCACATACCTAGGTTGCAGGTTCACATTCCCAGTTGAGCGCATATAGGCAGCAGCCAATTGAAGCTTCTCAATCATATCTATGTTTCTCTTTCTCTCTCTCTCTCTCTCTCTCTCTCTCTCTCTCTCTCTGCCAACTGAAGCTTCTCAATAACATCTATGTCTCTCTCTCCCGTTTCCCCTCTGCCCTCTCCCGCCCATCCCCACCTCCTGTCCTCAGGTAAAGTTTTAAAAGAAAAAATTTTAAGTGCCATTTCTATTTTTTATAGCAAAAGGTAAAGTATGACAATATTATAAATTAATATAATAGGTAAGTCTGAGAATATATTAAACTATCACTTGTAAAAAAAATTTTTTTCTAAGAAAATAACTACCAAGCAATAAAAAAATAACCAGAAAAAATTTTAGGCACAATTACTATATTATAACCAAGGTTATTACTGCAAATTGAAAAATAAGATTTAAAAATCTGAAAACTTCTCTGTAGTTTAATAGCATAGTAAGATATTTCATTTTATCAAGTTTTCTTCATAATTCTACAGTTACTACTCCACCTTACCATCTTCATCAACAGTAAGGTCCACAACTTCTGCTGCATTCTGCCTCAAGGGCTGTATCACAGTAGAAATCCTACTGCGGTTCCGTGGCTCCTGTGGTCGACTTGAATGAGAACTTGAACCTTGGCTCCAATGAGATCTGGAGTGTCCAAGGGTTGAACGAGACCTTAAATGATATCAATATTAAATTAGTAAACATAAAAAAAAATTCAGTTACCAAGAAATAATAAGCCTTTCTTTACAGAGTGAGTTGGGAAATACTTCATGTAAGACTTCTCCAAAGAAATAATGGTCACAAAATTAAAAGTTATGACTAGCACAATGTCTGTCTGGCACTCAATAAATATTTTCTGAATGAAATATTTACCAACCAACTGATCTAAGAATATGAGAAATGATACGTTATCATTTTACACCAATCACTGGTGTGAAATACAGGATACAGTTTCAAGAATAACGCTCTTTTCAATAGTTAGTGTGAATATTCACCCGGGTTACAATCAATTATTTACTTTTTATGTAAATACCTACATTTTTCACAATAGGTAAAGTAACAAAAATATCAACACCAGAACACTTGGGGAGTCCTAAACCAAGCTACCAGTAAGTTTCTGGTACTGATCTAAAAGAGATTCAAGACACTAGAGAAATTTCCTGGGATCAGAAAGGGTAAGGATAGTTGCAGCTAGTTTACTACAGATGGTCCCTGATTTAATGGTTCAATTTAGGATTTTTTGACTTTGCAATGGTTTGAAAGCAAGATGCTTTCAGTAGAAACTGTACTACAAACACTGAATTTTTATCTTTTCCTGTGCTAGCAATATGTGGTATGATACTCTCTTGTGAGGCTGGGCAATGGCAGCAAGCCACAGCTCCCAATTAGCCACCTGACTATGAGGATAAACAATGGATACTGTGTATTCAGTGTGTATTCACTGATGATTTTGCCCAACTTTAGGCAATGTGTTCTAAGTACATTTAAGGTAGGCCAGGCTAACTTATGATGTTTAGTAGGTTAGTTGCATTAAATGCACTTTCTCTTTTTTTTCTTTTCTTGATTGGTTTTGAGATAGAATTGGTATTTAATATTATTTAAATGCATTTTCAACTTACGGTGTTTTCAGCGTTCAATGGGTTTATTGGGATGTAACCCCCATTGTAACTGGAGGAAGATCTGCAATTTGTAGCCTTAAGAAACATCACTTGTGGCAAAACCGGTTTGGCTCAGTGGATAGAGCGTCGGCCTGCGGACTGAAGGGTCCCAGGTTCGATTCCGGTCAAGGGCACGTACCTGGGTTGCGAGCACATCCCCAGTAGGAGATGTGCAGGAGGCAGCTAATCGATGTTTCTCTCTCATCAATGTTTCTGACTCTCTATCTCTCTCCCTTCCTCTCTGTAAAAAATCAATAAAATATATTAAAAAAAAAAAAAAGAAACATCACTTGTTTCAACTGCGTTGTGCTTTTAAAGTATATAATCCACAAACCGTCAACACCTAACTGTTATCATCTTTTTTTTTTTTTAATATATTTTTATTGATTTTTCACAGAGAGGAAGGGAGAGAGATAGAAAGTTAGAAACATCGATGAGAGAGAAACATCGATCAGCTGCCTCTTGCACATCTCCCACTGGGGACGTGCCCGCAACCCAGGCACATGCCCTTGACCGGAATCGAACCTGGGACCTTTCAGTCCGCAGGCCGACACTCTATCCACTGAGCCAAACCGGTTTCGGCTGTTATCATCTTTTAATCATATGTATGGTATTGTATATGTGTACCTAAATTTCTTACCTTGTACATTTCATTACAAATATTTTTAAGGATTCACTGTAATGATCTGAATGACTGAGGGTACAGAGGGTAATATATGCAGTCCTAAAGCTCCAGGAGAAAAATACATGTTTTTGGAAGGTGGGGCTTATGAAGTCAGTGTTTTCTTCTGCCAAAGCTGAATGTAAAACTGCTTATAGGCTTATTGTTACCATGCATGAAAAGAGTGAGCCAAATTCATTAATATTCAGTTCATCAGGGGTGCAAACTCAACCATTCAGAAAAGAGCTCAAGAGTTTTGAAAAGGTTCAAATGAAAAAACAGGAGTATGAAGATTAATTCCTGAGACACAGTAAAAAAAGGACATTACAGCCCTAGCCAGTTTGGCTCAGTGGATAGAGAATCAGCCTGCAGACTGAAGGGTCCCGGGTTCGATTCCAGTCAAGGGCACATACCTCAATTGCAAGCTCCAGGGCCCTGGCCCTGGTCGGGGCTTGTGTGAGAGGCAACCAATCAATGTGTCTCTTTCATAATGATGTTTCTTTCTCTCTGTCTCTCTCCCCTTTCCACTCTCTCTAAAAATCAATGGAAAAATATCCTCGGATAAGGATTAACAAACAAACAAAAAAAAGAAGCCCAGCCAGCATGGCTTGGTGGTTGAGCGCTGACCTATGAACCAGGAGATCAAGGTTCGAATCCCAGCCTGGGTACATGCCCTGGTTATGGGCTTACTCCCTAGTGTGGGGTGTGCAGGAGGCAGCAACTGAATGATTCTCCCTCATCTTTGATGTTTCTATCTCTCTCTCTCTCTCCCTCTCCTTTCCTCTCTGAAATTAGTAAAAGTAAAAATAAAATTAAATAAATAGGAAAGCACATTCCAAGAAGAATTGTATAGACTGAAACATAATAGTAAACAAGTGTCTCAGGATGAAATGGTTTTGGATGAGGAGAGATTACCATTTAAAATTCTAAGAAACCAAGATTCTAATGAGACTGTGTAGTTTATTTCTGGGAAGCTGTTAACAGCTGCAGGAAGTTCCAGGTCCACTTTGCAATACTCTTGTGAAAGCTACATAGGATGCCTTAACTCAAATATTATGCTTAGTGGAGCATCAACAAAAAAGTTGATTTATGGACAGTTGATGCGTGTGGCAACTATTAAATCCTGACACAAAAGAATCTGAAACACAGATGCATTATCTTAAAGAGAAAGGGCAAAGTGCCAGCTAAACAGTGACAAACTTAATACCTTATTTAACAATAAGGAAAATAAATATGGGTCATAAGCACTATGTGCCTCTTTTTTTGTTACTGTTAATCCTCACCCAAGGATATTTTTTCCCCACTGATTTTTAGAGTGGGAGAGATAGAGACATAAAAATATTAATGTGAGAAAGAGACATCAATTACTTGCCAACCACATGCGCCCCATCTGGGGCTGGGGATCAAACCTGCAACCCAGATATGTACTCTTGACCGGGAAACAAACCCGAGACCCTCTGTGCACAGACCACACTCTAACCACTGAGCCATGCCAACCAAGGCATAGTGTGTGTCTTTTTCAAGATCACTGACCATTACCGTGGTAAATACATCTGCTTGAACATTAAGCGTCTCCATGACAAGAAAGATCTTCAGTTCCACAAGGAAAAACAGGTCTGTAATTTTAGCAATCTTTGTTGTTCATAAAAACTCAATGTCATAATAAGCGCTATGCACAGTCAACGGGATAACACTGGCATATACAATGGAGCATCAACTTTCCTCAGAGTCTGGGAATATCATTTAGAACTTAAAACAAACAGGGATATATTATACAGTGGTCTCTTCCATGCCATTAGAAGTTACACTCCAATGGGAAAGTGGCTAGTGGAAAAGCACATTCTAAATATACTTTTGTTGTTGTGGTTAATCCTTACCCAAAACCCATGCCTGGGTTTTGGGCTCAATCCCCTGTCAGGGGCGTGCAGGAGGTAACCGATTGATGATGTTTATCTCTCATCAATGTTTCTTTCTCTCTATCCCTCTCCCTTCCTTTCTCTCTAAAAAATAAATAAAAACATATTTAAAAAAGAAAAGAAAGAAAAACACTAATCTAGTATATACATACTCAAACTAGGTCTCAAAAAAAAAATGGTAAAAGATGCAAATATCTGCAACATAAATGTTTAAACACTTCTACTTAAAATTTTAAATATACAAACTAGCAATTAAAATCTTACCGATAGCTTTCTCCAACTGTTACAATCTCCACTTCACTATCAGTTGAGGTAACATTAATTTCTTCATTGGCAGCGACTTGGGGAGTGGAGGAAGCTTCTATCACCACAACATCTTCATCAATACTTCCTGGAAACAAAAAGAAAAGAAGAAAAAAACACTTAAAGGGCATCTGCCATCTTGCTAATGGATATACAAAAACTTTTATTTTGACTTTGACTATAAAATTCATTACAAAAGTAAAAATCTTACCTGTAAAAATGGAAGGTTTTTTAAAAACAGCTAAACACACATAAAAACAGTAGTACCTATTCTCTTGATCTGTATGTCTTCATGTTTATTTCCTCTTTTATAACTTTTGTTTGTTCTTTACAAAATTTTAGGGGTCTCCATATGAATTTGTATATTATATAGAGATATCAACACTGTTATATCTAAAGAACTGATTTTAAGATCTTATATAAGGTATTCACATTCTATGATATTTACCCTTTACTCTCTAAAATAAAAATACATTTGCTATATATTTTCTCCAAGGTGGTAATTTTCTGTGATATAGCATTTTTCTAAGAAACACAGATATTAGTTTTTGAGTTTTATATGCTATGAAATATATCATTTTTGTACTTGTTTTTTTCTAAATTATTCTGTTTGGAAAGTACTTCCTTATTTGAAGGATGGACATATACTATATTTGGTTCATCTAGAACTAATTTTTGTTATAGTATTAGATAAGATTATAAATACAATCTGGCCCTGACCCTCCCTATTACCAAACCATTTCTTAAAAAATCCTTCCTCTCCCCCCATTAAATTTTGAATCCTCCCGTTTTACGTTACATTTTGAAGCCATCTATGAATCCCCTTTGACCTAGATTCTTAAGTCAGGGTAATACAATATTTTTAAAACAGTTTTTCTGAGGCATTAGTTTCATAATTTAAAAATTCCATAACCAAGAGGTGAAAGCAACCCAAATGTCCATCAGTGGATAAATGGATAAACAAAATGTGGTACAGACATAGAATAGAATATCATCTGGCCCTGATGAAGAAAGGAAATATGCCCTGGCAGGTATGGCTCAGTTGGTTGGGCATCATCCTAGGCATCATACTGTGCATTGAACAATTGCTGGTTCGATGCCCATAGGGAAACATGCCCAAGTTGCAGGCTCAATACTTAGTAGGGGGCGTGCAGGAGGCAGCCAATGGATGTTACGTTCTCACATCAATGTTTCTCTCTCCCTTCCTCACTTTCTGAAGATCAATAAACTATTAAAAATATTTTCTTTTAAAGGAAGTAAATACTATCACATACTGCAACACAAATGAACCTTCAGGACATTATGCTAAGTGAAATAACGCATTATGCTAAGTAAAATAACACAAAAAAACTGTATGATTCCACAGATCCATAGAGAAAAAAGTAGAATGGGTTACCAGAGTTGGGGGGAAAGAGGGAAAGGAAAGTTGTTTAATGGGTATTAAGTTTCAGACTGCAAGATAAAAAAGTTCTGAAGATCTGTTTCACAACAAAATGAATACATTTAACACTACTAAACTGTATACTTAAAAAGTATTAAAACAGTAAAGAAAAAATTATGCTCCATTACTTCTCTTGCTCTAATTTTTCACAAATCTGGTACTGAATGTCTTTATTCAAACACTAAAGGCCCAGTGCATGAATTCGTGCATGGGTGGGGGTACCTTGGCCTGGTCGGAATTCGAGGCCTATCGGGTGGCTGGCCGGGGGAAGGGTCCCCAGGAGGTTGGCCAGCCCGGGGGAGGAGCTGTGGGAGGTTGCCTGTAGTAGTGCACTGACTATCAGGGGGCAGTTCCTGCGTTATCTGCCTCCTGCTGGTCAGTGCGCGTCATAGCAACTGGTCAACTGGTCGTCCGGTCATTAATGGTCACTTAGGCTTTTATATATATACTAGTGGCCCAGTGCACGAAATTCATGCATGGCGCGGAGTGTCCTTCAGCCCAGCCTGCACCCTCTCCAATCTGGGACACCTTGGGGGATGTCCGACTGTGGGATCGGGCCTACACTGGCAGTCGGACATCCTCTCACAATCCGGAACCCTGACTCCTAACCACTCACCTGCCTGCCTGCCTGATTGCCCCTAACCACTCTGCCTGCCAGCCTGCTTGCTCCAATTGTCACCCCCCCACCAGCCTTCTCATCCCCAACTGCGCCTCCTTGCCAGCCTGCTTGGCCCCAACTGCCCCCCTTGATGTCCTGATCACCCCCAACTGCCCCCCCCTTGCCAGCCTGCTTGCCCCCAACTGCCCCCCCACACCGGCCTGATTGCCCCCAACTGCCCCCACCCTGCCAGCCTGCTCACCTTCAGCTGCCACCGCCCCCCCCGCTGGCCTGCTCACCCCCAACTGCCCCACCCCCACCCCCTGCATGCCTGCCCACTCTGCCAGGGCTCTGTAATCAATGCTGCACAGAGGGAGGCCCTGCCCACCCTGCTGGGGCTCTGGGATCAATAGCAGAGCAGAGGCAGACGTTTCCCACCCGGCTTGCATGCACTCTGCCATTAATCCCCAGAAGGTCGCCGGAAGATCTCCTGGGCTAATTAGCATATTACCCTTTTATTAGTATAGACTAGAGGCCTGGTGCATGAAATTCATGCACTGAGAGGGAGGGGTGTCCCTCAGCCCAGCCTGCACCCTCTCCAATCTGGGACCCCTCGGGGGATGTCCGACTGCCGGTTTAGGCCCAGTCACTGTGGGATCGGGCCTAAACTGGCAGTCAGACATCCCTCTCACAATCCAGGACAGCTGGCTCCCAACCGCTCGCCTACCTGCCTGCCTGATTGCCCCTAACTGCTTCTGTCTGCCAGCCTGATTGCCCCCTAACCACTCCCCTGCCAGCCTGATCGATGCCTAACTGCTCCCCTGCCGGCCTGACCCCCCCCCCCCCAACTGCCTTCCCCTGCTGACCCAGTCACCCCCACTGCCCTCCCCTGCCAGCCTGGTTGCCCCTAAATGCCCTCCCCTGCCAGCCATCTTGTGGTGGCCATCTTGTGGTGGCCATCTCTTTATTAAAAAGTATTCTCCTCTCTTCATTCATTACCATCACCTGTCAATGTTAAGGTCAACTAAGAAAGTGTAAACTTGTAAACTACAAATCATGTTTGTATTAAGAATTTTCTCATAATATGAATATTGAGAGCTAAAAACTACACAATTTTAAGTGTACATTTCAATGATCTTAGTAAACTTTTAGAACACAACCACCACCTCATTCCAGTTTTAGAATATTTCCAATACCCTAAAAAAATCCTGCATGCCCTGTTTCAGTCAATCATCATCCCTCCCTATACCCCTATAACTGACCTATTTTCTGTCATTATGGACTGGTACCTTCAAGAGTTCTATAGAAATGGAGTCACACATTACATGCACTTTTGTATGTATACTCAGTTTATTTACTTTGAGATTTATTCATGTTGTTGTATCAACAGTGTATTCTTTTTTATTACAGAGTACTATCCTATCGTGAATATACAATTTATTTATCCATTCTTCTGTTGATGGACACCTGGATTTCTTTCACTTTTGGCTATTTTACAAAAAAAGCTTCTATAAACATTTATCAATAAATCTTAGTAGATACATGTATTTTCATTTTTCTTGGGTAACTACTGAGAAATATAATTTCTAGGTACTATGGTAAATTTATGTTTAACTTTTTGAAGAAATGCAAAATTATTTTCCTAGGAGGCTGTACAATTTTAGATTACCACCAGGAAAATAAGGGCCCGAGTTTCTCTATAACCTCATCAGTAACTGTTATTACCTATTTTTTATTATAGTTGTTCTAGTGAATATATGGTGGTATCTCACTGTGGTTTTGACTTCTATAACTAATGATGTTGAGTATTTTTTCAAGTGCTTATTAGTCACTTTGATAATGTCTATTCAAATCTTTTGCCCATGTTTAATTTGGACTTTGGTTTTACTGTTGAGTTGTTAGAGTTCTTTATATCTTTACATATTCAAAATAAAAGCCCTTTATCAGATATACTAGTTATATTTTCTCCCAATTAGTAGCATATCTTTTTATTTTCTTAACAGTGTTAAAGCAGTCTTTAATTTTGATGATGTCCGAATTAGCAATTCCATTTATGAATCATGCCTTTGGTGACATATTTAAAAAATTTCTACCCAGCTGAAGGTCACGCCTATGTTTCTTTTATTTATTTATTTTTGCATTTTCTTTCTTTTCTTTTTTTATTGCTTAAAGTATTACAAAGAGTATTACATATGTCCCCCTTTTCTCCCCTTTGACAATCCCCCGGCCTCCCCTACCCCCAGTGTCTTATGTCCATTGGTTATGCTTATATGCATGCATACAAGTCCTTCGGTTGATCTCTTAACCCCCCCCCCATTTATTTATTTTTTAAATATTTTATTGGTTTCAAAAAGGAAGGGAGAGGGAGAGAAAGGAAAAGAGAGGGGGAGAGAGAGAGACAGAAACATCAATGATGAGAGAGAATCATTGATTGGCTGCCTCCTGCACACTCCCTACTGTGGATCAAGCCTGCAACCTGGCATGTGCCCTTGACTGGAATTGAACCTGGGACCCTTCAGTCCGCAGGCCAACACTCTATCTACGGAGCCAAACCGGCTAGGGCCATGATCCATTTTAATATGTGTGTTTTACATGATTGTAAAAGGTCTAAACTCATCTTTCTTGCATATGAATGTAAAATTGTCCCAACACCAATAGCTGAAAAGACTAGAATAATTACCTGGTAGACTCAGGTTTTCCTAATTATTATTCACAATTAGAAAATCAAGGGGAAAATAAAAAATTCTAAGGTTTGGATTGGAGTGGCATTAAGCAACAATAATGAAGTCCTGACATGTCTAACATTCATTCCTTCATTTATTCATTTCTTTATTTATATAAACATATATGTATATATGCTATATAAATACACAAAATATATATTTATTTTTCTCATCCAAGAATATTTCTTGTCATCTATAAAAGTCATCTTTTATAAATCTCTAGAAAACCTGTAGGGTTTGGATTGATTATAAAGGTAACTCTCTATAAAGCTAAATAATTTTATTCAGAGGCCAAATATACTCCTATTAAGATTATTCATATATTTTATTCTCCTTGCTGCTTTTGTAAACGAGCTCTCTTTTTCATATTTTCTACTAGTATGTAATCCATTGATGTTTTATATTCATTTTTATTCAACTCACTGGACTCTTGCTTACCACAATGACAACAAATGGTTCAACACTCTTGTCACTGAAATTTATGCAGTTTACATTCCTTCCCCCAAGGTACTATTCCTTGGCAACCTGGAATTTCATTTCTAATACATCTCTACATCATTAGACACCTGTACTACTTCAAAAGCTGGCCAGTGTCTGGAGGAGGTACAAGTGCATGACAAGGTTCTACAACATATTCTCTGGTACTCCAAAGAGAAGAACAAAGCAGGCACTGATAAATCACAGAGGTAATGAAAGATGTTCTGATTTGGAGAAAGTTAATTTTAAATATTTACTAATATCATATTTATATTTTGAAATATTTGCAAATCACTATCAATTAACAAGAAAATTAAGATTTAACAGTTATGATATGCACATTTTTAAAAAAATATATTTTATTAATTTTTTTACAGAGAGGAAGGGAGAGGGACAGAGAGTTAGAAATATCGATGAGAGAGAAACATCGATCAGCTGCCTTCTGCACACCTCCTACTGGGGATGTGCCCACAACAAAGGTACATGCCCTTGACTGGAATCGAACCTGGGACCCCTCAGTCCACAGGCCGATGCTCCATCCACTGAGCCAAACCGGTCAGGGTGATATGCACATTTTTCAAGTAGTTTCAAAGTTCTAAAGATTACACACATAGACGTACTGAAACATAGGAGTACTGAGGTAGAATATATTTTTAATAGCATAAATATATCTTATAAGCAGAGAAAACAAAATAGCAGCACTCAAGTGGCTATTTAAAATAATATTCTAGATTCAATTTCCAAATTACCTTCTCAATTCTTGCTTCATAATCATATACACAATGCAGCTTAAGGTAGGAGACAAGGGAATAATCCTATCTAATAATAGACAAACATGGTAATTGACCATACCTTCGCTACACCTCCCATTGGCTAATCAGCATGATATGCAAATTAACCAAGATGGCAGCTGGCAGCCACGCAGCTGAAGCGAGCAGGAGGCTTGCTTGCTCCAGTGATGGAGGAAGCCAAAGTTCCCCGCCTGCTGCGGCCCGACTCTGAGCTCCAAAAGCAACAAAGTTTCAATTATAGAAGCTAAACAAACCCCAGATACCTGCTTTCAGCAGGCCGTGGTCACAGAGCCAGCTCTCAGCTCCAGTGACGGCAACAAAGTTTCAATTATAGAAGATAAATAAATCCCAGAATAAAAAAAGAAAAAGAAAAAAAGGACAGGCTGGAAGCTTCAGTCCCGGCCAGCCTGAAAACGGCCCTCAGCCCCTCACACAGACTGGCCAGGCACCCTAGTGGGGACCCCCACCCTAAAGGGGGTGTGGCCAGCCTGAAAACAGCCATCAGCCCCTCATCCAGGCTGGCCAGGCACCCCATGGGGACCCCCACCCTGAAGGGGGTGTGACCAGCTGCAAACAGCCATCAACCCCTCACCCAGGCTGGCCAGGCACCCCAGCGGGACCCACACTCTGATCCAGGACACCCTTCAGGGCAAACCAGCCAGCCCCGACCCGTGCACCAGGCCTCTATCCTATATAGTAAAAGGGTAATATGCAAACTGACCCTAACAGCAGAAAGACTGGGAATGACTGGTCACTATGACACACACTGACCACCAGGGGGTAGACGCTCAATGCAGGAGCTGCCCTCTGGTGGTTAGGGCACTCCCACATCGGAGAGCTCTGCTCAGCCACAAGCTAGGCTGATGGCTGCCAGTACAGCGGTGGTGGTGGGAGCCTCTCCTGCCTCCTCAGCAGCGCTAAGGATGTCCGACTGCAGCTTAGGTCTGCTCCCTGCTGGCAAGTGGACATCCCCCGAGGGCTTCCAGGCTGCCGGAGGGATGTCTGATTGCCAGCTTAGGGCCAATCCCCCGAGGGGTCCCAGACTAC
Source organism: Myotis myotis (assembly GCF_014108235.1). Taxonomy (NCBI): domain Eukaryota; kingdom Metazoa; phylum Chordata; class Mammalia; order Chiroptera; family Vespertilionidae; genus Myotis; species Myotis myotis. Next base: position 174,832,239 of record NW_023416313.1, on the reverse strand, counting down.
GAGAGGGCACAGGCCGGGCTGAGGAGACCCCCCCCCCCCTCCCGCCAAGTGCACAAATTTTTATGCACTAGGCCTCTAGTATATTTATAAATAAAACACCATGGATTTTTCTTTTTTTAACTTCCCTTATTTTAATTCACCAACAGTACATTACCATTCCACAATGGAGGAAAAATCTACATCTATATATCAGCTCTATTAGTGATTTTTCTGCGTGTGTGTACATGAAGTTTCTTTAAAAGCCTATAAAAAATAGCCTAACATTATTTAACACCATTTATATAGTTAAGCAAAGTCAACTACAAATGTAATGTTTTGAAGTTCCAATGATAAATGATACAAAACTAGCTAAGGCATTAAAACTCAATTTATATAATTTTTTATGAACAGAGAGATTGTTCATAAAACAATCTTATATAATCTTAAAGGTTATATAAGTAACTCACTTAAGACACTCTTTGTTCTATTGCTTAAATAATCACTGTTTTTCTAACACTACTATTTATAAGCATAACTTCAGGAGATAAACTGCTAGCATGCCCTCTCTGGTTTGGCTCAGTGGAAAGAGCGTCAGCCTGCGACCTGGGTTTGATTCTGGCCAAGGCATGTACCTCGGTTGCAGGTTCAATCCCTGGCCCTGATCGGGGTGTGTGCAAAGCAACCACTAAATGTGTCTCTCTCACATCCATGTTTCTCTCTCTCTCTCTCTCTCTCTCTCTCTCTCTCTCCCTCTCTTCCTTCCCCTCTCTCTAAAAATCAATGGAAAAATATCCTCAGGTGAGGATTAACAAAACAAAACTAACTTTACTTCTGGGTAATAAGACTGGGACCTATGAAAAAGAGGCAAAGCAGCAGTTCTCAACCTGTGGGTCTCGACCCTTTTGGGGGTCAAACGACCTTTTCACAGGGGTCACCTAAGACCATCGGAACACACATATATAATTACATATTGTTTTTGTGATTAATCACTATGCTTTAATTATGTTCAATTTGTAACAATGAAAATACATCCTGCATATCAGATATTTACATTACGATTCATAACAGTAGCAAAATTACAGTTATGAAGTAGCAACGGAAATAATTTTATGGTTGGGGGTCAACACAACATGAGGAACTGTATTAAAGGGTTGCGGCATTAGGAAGGTTGAGAACCACTGAGGTAAAGTTTTATTTCTTATTTTATCATTTCTTGGTACATTAAAAATTCCACACCATTTGAATGTTATTAAATCGTGGTGTGTTTTTTTTAATACAAAACACTGATCTAGAAACCAGAAAATATCAGGAGTCCTTGGTTTCAACTTTTGGATTTGGATTTCCAGAGACAAGCATTTAAGGATAATGTCTGAAATTAATGTAATTTAAGTAATGTGATTCTTCCAAGAAAGTAAGACACCACATGCTGTATAAACAAGATTTAAAAATAAATCAGAGTTTTCATTTATCTTCAATACCTGAGAATATATGAACTACTTTCTTCCTAGAAACAGACAATGATACTGACCTAGATTTACTCTACTCTCATGTCTCCTACAAACGTCAGCTCCTTGGAACTTCTGCATCACACCACCAACCACCCTGCCTCACTAATTTCAAGTAGAAACTGGGCTCTGCTGCTCCCTCTCCCCACACTCTTCACATTCTATCCAAATGAGAAAATTGTGAAATGTGGCAATTAAGCAAGACAATTCCCATTCTCATTTCCCTCTTTCTTAATGGTTGCTGTAACGCTTTCCCAGCTGTAGTGTGATCTCAATAAACTCTTTAAAATAAGTATTTGGGTAGGTTAGAAAAAAAGGAGCTAAACATGGCTAAGAGTAAAATTAAAAACAAAATTATTGGTCAGGGTATGGAAAGGGAGTCTTTGAAAAGGAAGGAACCAATGAAAGAGAAAGAGGGCTGCGGACTGAAAGGTCCCAGGCTCAATTCCAGTCAAGGGCATGTACCTTGGCTGTGGGCACATCCCCAGTAGGGAGTGTGCAGGAGGCAGCTGGTTGATGTTTCTCTCTCATCGATCTTTCTGACTCTCTATCCCTCTCCCTTCCTCTCTGTAAAAAAATCAATAAAATATATAAAAAAGAAAAAGAAAAGATTGAGTAATGGCATATTTGCAAAGTATTAAAGCAGACTCCATCTTTAAAAAGCAGGACATCAGGCAAAGACTGAGAAAGCTTTGTGCCAGTATTAAACCCCATAATCTGGTGTGCTCTCCCTCTTTTGAGCACACCGAGAGTTTCCCTTCTCCCTTTACTTCCCCCCAGGTGCAATACCTTTGCCTTTCTCCTGAACTCCAAGGACCCTTCTTCTGCCTCTTTAATTTGTTTCCTGAGCCTGCACAAGCCCGGCTGGCTCTCTTCTACTAGCTCTGTAACTTTATTCTAAATAAACTTTCTCTTCTAATTTGAAAATACAAACAAACAAAACCCATAATCTTAGCCCTTTAAAAAGCTCTTCCTACCCCCCATTTTCTTATACTTTCACAAGAAATTAATCTTTTCCCTCAGCTCAGACTTTACTCCTAAAGATTTTTTCATCAACTTCTTTTAAATTACAACAAACTGTAAAAATGATATACATGGAACACATACTTCAGAGACTGTACATAAACTTATTCTAGTTAAATATAACATTACTGAGGGGAGAGGGAGAGCACAGGTGAGCTAATCCTCTTATCAATTCCATTTTAACTGATTAGTCATATGCTCTACTGAGCATTGTCAGGATTAATGTTTGTGTTCCAATATTAGAATAAAAGTTACCTCTCAAATACTTGAAATTATTTTTCAGTTATAAAGATCATGACAAGTTAATAGTAACCAATAAGAATAGAGTACTTAAAAGAAAAATAACTTGTCTTTTTTAGTGACTAGAATTGCTTTTACTGTGGTTAAATGTGAAAGGAATCCATCACACAGCTATCTGAAAAAGTATTCACAAAAGTTAAACATACTAGCCCTGGCCAGTGTGCCTCGGTTGGTTGGAGGGTCGACCTGTACACTGAAAAATCGAGGGTTCAGTTCCTGGTCAGGGCACATACTCAGGTTTCATGTTCAATTTCTGGTCAGGGTGCATATGGGAAGCAACTGATCGGTGTTGCACTCTCACACTGATGCTTCACTCTCTCCCCCTCTCTCCCCCTGCCTTTCTCTCCAAAATCAATTTTTTAAAAATCGTATTTAAAATTTGTACTTAGAATAGGAGTCATGGTTTAATACTACAGTTGGTAATTTACTTATATGGCTTAAAAATAAAAGTTAACTGAGCCTCATACTCTATTTAACCCTTTTCGGTCCAACCTCAAGGCTAACTCGACAGACCAGGCGCTAGGAGCAGGTCCAACGTCGAGCAATAAGAACATTAAAAAGTTCAACATTCATTCCCATCAATTAATTTGGACCAGACTGTTTGAATTCCAAAAATAACATTGGACCGCAAAGGGTTAAATACAATGAAATCACTAAAATGTAGAAGAAAACAAGCACAAATACAATGGAATAGCTTCCATGTTTTACTCAATTTAAGAAACATTTTTACCTGAGGGGACAGCTGCATTATTTTGGTGGTTTTCACTGGTAGAAACAAACAAATCATCTCCTTCAGTTGATGAGCTTGAAGAGGATTCACTGCTGAGGTCATTTTCACTGGAACTACTAGAACTGGGGAGCAATGCATACTTTCTTCGGGCTAACACTTCTCGTTTTTTCCTCTGCATCAATATCCTCTCTTTCTGTTTCTGTGTCCTCTGTGAGGAATTGTTTTTTACAAATCTCTTTCTGCATGGAAGTCTCCTTAATGAACTGCTATGAAAACAGGGTCTTTTCATTAACAATCCTGAAACAGACTCTGTCTCAGTGGGAGGCCACTTTTGGGACCTTGAACTATGAGTTCTACTTTTAGCATTCAAAATTGACTGGGAATGTCTTACAGAGAGTCCTTTATCCTCATCTGAAGTCACAGTATCAGAATCTCCAAAATGCAGACTAGATGAAGGAGAAGAAAGACAATCACTAAAAGAGGAATCATTGTCTTCATCACTTGGTGCTTCTAGGTGTTGCCTCAATCCTAATACTCCCTGGTTCTCTTTAACACAATTTTGCATGTATGAAGGGCCAGCCTGCTGGCTTTTGCGTTTTTTCCTCACAACACTTTTTTCTTGCTCTTGTTGATTACCATTCATGTCCTTCTCTTGTTTTTGAGAATCATCACATAAATGAGAGAATTCATTCCCCACTTTACTATTAATCATCTCAACTCCTGCAGGAAAACTTTTGGCTGCCCCAATGGGCTCTGGATGCAAGAGGATCCCTTTCAGACTCTCCTGTGTCTTTGGTGCATCAGAAGGAATCTCACTCTTCATATCCACTTCTAAGGTATAGAGCTTGCTATATTCAGGAGTCCATTGAGACATGGGAAACTATAAGGAAGGCCTAGAAGACAAAATTAGATATTAAAAAGATTGTTAGTGTGTTATATTATACTATTTAATTAAAGAGTACTCAGATTCCACTGAAAACATCCCTGTAACAGGGCAGGATTGCCTTTTCCTCATCAACATATAAAATAGTTGTAATACATCATTTTACTATTCTTATAAAACATTTTCCTCTGTTACCTCTACCCATATATCCAATTTTTAGGAATAAAGATCACAGAACATAAGCCTACTTGAAAACTTCTGTTAACTAAAAACTGCATCTCTTACTGTATCTCTTCCTACCTTTAGAAACATAACACAGTTGTTAAAATCAAACAATTTTTTCAAAACCTAATATAGTAAAAATGGATAAAAAAAATTAGAATTCAAAAGACTTTGACTACTCAGCAATGCTTTCCTCCTGGTATCACATTTTAAAGTGATAATGATATTAAATATTTCTGAACATCTAGGTGGTTGCTATCTTAGATGGATTACTATAAATAATGAACCAGTATGAATATAGATTTTCTTTCCCATGGGTCTTTCTTCCTTCATACTAGTCTATTATCTAACAACAGTCTGAATTTACCGATAGACAGTAGGTACAACTGCATTTGAGAAAGTTTTACTTACTAACAAGAAGACTCAAGCCAAGACAGTGAGTTGAAGATTATTCATTTAAAGCAGCAGAGCAGAACATAAAATCAAACTTCCTACAGTTAATCTAAGTGTATCTAAATAATTTAATCATTGAAATGATGAGCTTTTGAACAAAGTGACTTGAAATTAAAACATCTACATTAATGCAATGTATATACAAGAATGGTGATAATGTAAAAGCTGTAAATATCCTGACTCAAAATGGAAGAAATTCATTAGAAAGATAGTTCATGTGACAAATAGAAAGCTTTACTAGCCCATCCAGTGTGCCTCAGTGGCGTCAACCTATGAACCAAGAGGTCACAGTTCAATTCCCAGTCAGCACATATGCCCGGATAGCAGATAGTGGGCTCGATCCCCAGTGTGGGCCTTGTAGGATGCAGCCAATCAGTGATTTTATCTCATTGTTGATGTTTCTATCTCTCTTCCCCTCTCCTTTCCTCTCTGAAATCAATAAAATTATGTATTTTTTAAAAATGTGAACATATGGGCATAGCAATGCACAAAATGAAAAGGCAGTCAGTCAGACAGGACTCACCATAATTAAATGCAAGAAAACACAAGTTGAATGATAAGGCTCAAATATATGTGATTTAAGGTTCAAGAGGGCCCACTAGAATGGCTATAACAAAAAATACAGATAAGTATTGGCAAGGAACCCTCATACATGGCCGGTAGGGATATAAAATGGTATAGGCACTTTGGAAAGCAGTTTGCAAGTTCCTCAGAAGATTAAACACAGAGTTACCATCTAATCCAGCAATTCCACTCCTTAGTGTATACCCAAGAGAAATGAAAACATACATCCACAAAAAAATGTACACACAAATATTCATAGCACCATTAGTCATAACAGCTTAAAAAGTGTAAACAATAGAAATATCCACCAAATGATGGATATAAGGGATTATTACTCAACTAGAGGCCGGATGCAGGAAATTCGTATAAGGGTAGGCCTTCGCAGCCCCGGCTGCCTCCCGGCCCTGCCCCACCCCCGCCTGCACCCACCTTGGCCTTGTGCTGCCCGCATCCACAGCCACACAACCCCGGTTCCCCAGTTCCACAAAGGCCCAAGATTGATCACCCTGCAGAGGGTGGCCTGGGCCTCCCTCTGCGGGGTGATTGCAAAGCCCCCCAATTCATCCCCCCCGATTGATCCCCCCGCTGTCCAGTGGCCTGGGCCTCCCTCTGCGGGGTGATGGTGGGGCGATGGCAGGCCCCATGACCAATTGCATCACACCCGCCTTGGCTGGCCTGGAGCCAGTGTGTGTCATAGCGTGGTCGTCCAGAAGATCGTCTGGGCAGTCGTTCTGCTGTTTGGTCGTTAGGTCGCTTTGCACATTACACTTTTATTATTATAGATAATCAAAAGAAATGAAGTACTGATTCATGCTGCAATATGATCGGAACCTCAAAAATACCAGTCTAAGTAAAAGAAACCAGTCACAAAAGACTGCATAAGGTAAGATTCCTTTTATAAGAAATGTCCAGAATACGCAACTATATAAAGATAGAAAATAGATTACTGAATGCCTAGGGCTGGAGATATTAGAAGGAATGAGGTGTGAAGGCCAAAGAGCATAAGGTTCATTTTTGGTACACTGAAAACGTTTTTTAAATCTTTATTGAGAGTATAACAGATGGCCCCATCCCCATCCCCCCCCCCCCCCCCCCCGTGCTCCCCTCCACCCAGTTCCTGCTCCACCCCAGACCTTCAATACCCTATTATCTGCATTCTTCCTTCTAGGATTCATCAGTCTGTTCCATGTTTCCATGCCTCTGGTTCTATTTTATTCATCAGGTGTGGTGTTTTTTTTTTTGTTAATTAGATTACTTGTTCATTAAATTTTATTTTTAGATTCAATTGTTGATATGTATTTATTGCCATTTTATTGTTCATATTTTTTTATCTTTTTTTCCCCTTCCTCTTCTTAAAGAATACCCTTCAACAGTTTATCTAATACAGGTTTGGTGGTGATGAACTCCTTTAACTTTTTCTTTATCTGACCTTCAATTCTAAATAATAGCTTTGGTGTGTAGAGTAATCTTGGTTGCAGGTCCTGGCTATTTACCACTTTGAATATTTCTTGCCACTCCCTCTGGCCCGCATAGTTTCTGTTGAGAAATCAGCTGAGTCCTAGGGCATTCCCTTGTAAGTAACTGTTTTTCTCTTGCTGCTTTTAAGATTCTCTCTTTGTCTTTAACACTTGGCATTTTAATTATGATGTGTCTTGGTGTGGGCCTCTTTAGGTTCCTCTTGTTTGGAACTCTCTGGACTTCCTGCACTTGTAAGTCTATTTTTTTCACCAGGTAAGGGAAGTTTTTATCATTATTTCTTCAATTAGGTTTTCCATTGCTTGCTCTCTCTCTCTCTCTCTCTCTCTCTCTCTCTCTCTCTCTCTCCTCCTTTTAGCACCCACATAATGCAAATATTGGTACTCCAGAAGTTGTCCCAGAGGCTCCTTACACTCTCTTCATATTTTTGGATTTTTTTTTTTTTTTTTTTTTTTGCTCTCCTGATTGGGTGTTTTTCGGCTTCCTCATATTTCAAATCACTAATGTGATTATCAGCATCCTCTATTCTACTGTTGACTCCCCGTAAATGATTCTTTCAGTTAGTGTACACTTAATTTTGACTGGTCCCTTTTCATGTCTTTGACATTCTAAGAAGCTGAAAGTAAGAGACTTAGTGAAGTCCCTTACAGCTCTCATTAAGATCCTTGAGTAACTTTATACCATTGTTTTGAACTCTATATCCAGTAGTTAGCTTACTTCCACTTCATTAAATTCTTTTTATGGAGATTTCTTCACTTCTTTCATTTGTGACATGTTTCTTTGTCTCTGTATTTTGGCTGCTTCCCTGTGTTTGTTTCTATGTATTAGGCAGAGCTGTTATGTCTCTGGAACTGGTAGAGTGGCCTTGTATAGTAGGTGTCCTGTAGGGCCCAGTGGCTCAGCCTCCTAGTCACCTGAGCTGAGCACTCTAGGTGCACCCCTGTGTGGGCTATGTGCACAGGCTTGTTATAGTTGAGTCTTGATTGCTATTGGTGTCACTGGCAGGAATTGACCCCTACGCCAATTTGTTAGTGAGGACCTGCTGTGACTACAGTGGAAGAGCTGCTGTGCAAGAGACACCTATGGAGCAGAACTTGCTTCAGTGAGGCTTTGGTGCTGAGTCTGCCCCTTGAGTGTGTCACTTGTGGATGTGTAGAGTTGTAATCTGTTATGGTCTGAAGCTGTCCACCAGGTGCACTGATTCGGGGGCCTCCCTGGAGGTGCAAAGTCAACCACTGCCTGGGGCCACCGGGCAGGAGCTACAGAGTAATCTTCAGATGGCTTCTATTTGTGTTCACTTGGAATACGCAGGTGAGGCCAAGCTGTGAAGCAAGGCAGGCTGGTGCTAGTGCCAGGTCCTGGATCTCTTATTGAGAGGTATGGGGCACACTGAGGCCAATTGCTTGTTTTAGAGATTTTAGGAATGTCTGAAGCCTGAGCCAGGACAAGCCATTTATATGGAGAAGCCACTGCAAATGGCTTGGGTGGGGCTGCAAATTAGATGGGGAAGGGTCTCAGGAAATCACCAGGGTGAAGTGAACGGTGTGAACCATGCTGATAGAAACTTCAAATATGGCTGCCAGTCAGCTCTGCGACTGGGGAGGTCCCAGCACAGGAACAATGATCCCTGCAAGCACCCCCATCTGGGAGAAAGCTACCCCTGAGTTCTTGCCCTGATGCCAGATGATCCAGTTCATCCCCATATGTCCCTGGTTCCCCCAATGCCACCACCCACCATTGGAGCTCAGAGGGAGCGGGATCGTGTAAGTTCGTGCACCAGGCCTTTAAGAGAAACTGCCTGGGACTCCAGCAGCCTCCTTGTCACTCAGCCACAATCCCCACTAGCTTTTATAGCCCAAAGTTATGGGGACCCTCGGGATAGGGGTCTGGTGTGGGACTGTGATCCCTTGCTTCTCCCGGGAGGCCTTGGCAGCAGTGATATCCCTCCCAATTAAAAAAAAAAAAAAATGCACATGGGTGTCAGATCAGCCCGTTCTGTGCCTCCACTCCTCCTGCCAGTCTCAATGTGCTTTCTTCTTTAACTCTCTAGATGTAGGACTTCCATTCAGCCAGATTTCAGGTGGTTCTGTTGTTCTGTATTTTACTTGTGATCTTAATGTGGTTGTGGGAGACGGCAAGTACTTGCGTTTACCTACACCAACATCTTGGGTCCCTGAAAATGTTTTAAAATTGATTGTGGTGCCCTAGCCAGTGTGGCTTAGTGGATAGAACGTGAGCCTGGGGACTAAAGAGTCCTAGGTTTGAATCCAGTCAAGGGAACATGCCTGGGTTGTGGGATCAATCCCCAGTAGGGGGTGTGAAGGAAGCAGCCGGTCAATCTCTCATCATTGATGTTCCTTTCTTTCTCCCTCTCCCTTCCTCTCTGAAATCAATAAAAATAAATAAATAGATAAGTAAATAAATAAATTGATTGTGGTGATGGTTGTTCAACTCTGTGACTACTGTAAAAACCACTGAATTGTACCCTGAAAAAGGGAGAATTGTATGGTATGTGAACTATATCTCAAGAAAACAGTTGCCAAAAAATCAAGAGGGCAAATGTCAAGTGTTCTGGGCATTATATAACGATGAACCCTTCTTTTGATCAGCATTAAAAGAGTCATGTCATTCTGAAAGAACTGGAATTCTTCCAGAAGTCCATCACTCCCAGGAGTTGTGTTGAGTTGGATGTCTGAGAAAAGTTTTTATATACTGAAGAAAAAAAATTGTTTTAGACGCCTCATCCTTAATTACTAAGTCACCCTCTGGGTCTTGGTAATGGAGATTCTGAGAGTATCTTGCCAAAAGGACAGATAAATTCTGAGAACAGGAATCCATAAGTGAATTTACAAAGAAGTGATTCATAGCATAAGTTATTAAATTCAATTTCTTTCCCATCAGTTTGTGCCCCAAAGCCAAATCAATGAACTCTTTATGGTTAACTCTGCTCTGCTTTTTGGTGAGTTTCTTTTCCCCCCTGCTCAATTGGAGGGTTGGAGAAGGAGTAAGAGAGAGAGGTGGTGTATGGTGTGGTGTGTTTGTCTATACAACAGTAACTGTTCTCTGAATTATGCTTTGCAGTCATTAAATGCAAAATTAACATCCCATATTATTTGATGTGTTCCCACCAAGGGAGTACAACTTCATGCTCTATTTTGAATTGAGAAAAAGAAAATAAGTTCATGAGAAAAAAAGAAAAGAAAAACACCATTACTACATTTTTTAACTAAAAAGGCAGCAAAACTAACATAAGGAATGAATAAAGAACATTCTGAACTATGTGCTATTTGATAAAATCATAATCTAGTCTTTGATTTCTAAAAAATTTATTGGCTGATGTAATTTACAAAGGAGGCAAGTGTGTACTAGATATATGTATCTCTTTGACCACAGTATGACTAGTTTCTATTATACACTGTTTCAATACTGAAACCCTAGTACTAGTCCCTCTTGGTACTAGTTTGATTCAATCGTTTTTTGCTATTAGTAAGATGGAAGCACACTAATTACTCCTGATATTAGTGTAGGATAACCACTAGTAAACCTTGCATGAAAAAAGCACAATAAACATGCTAACTTTCAGAACTAAAAATTAGGGTTATGATTTGGCAAATTGCATTATAAACTAAATTTATGTTAGCATTAGGTGGGTAAAAACCCACTAAGATTACCTATACAACTTTGATAAACTCACTTCTAAACTGGTTTAAAAACAGTCATTATTGAACCTTTACTACCAATGATAAATATAAATACTTAATAAAAATTTGATGATTACTTTTATAGAACTCTAAAGGAAAAAGATTTTAAAAGAAATCCATAAGATAGCTTTGCATTTTTCTATGAAAGTTTGAGATTATCAGAAAATGAACTGAACGTATGTCCACTATTTGTTTTTTTATATAATTAAGTGGAAAAAATTAGTATTTGTAACACAGGAATCTTACTTAGGGCATGTTTTAAAATTTTAATTACCTTTCACTGGTATTTATTTTACTATGTGCCAGTTTAAGTGCCTGACAGAATACTCTCTCCTGCTACCTAAAGACTTTATAACCACCACTACTTATACGTTGACAAATGGACAATATACTTTATTACATATTCCAAATAGTCAAAAGTTCATTAGCAAGTAAGATATTTCCCAAAAAAAAAGCATCATTCTGAACTCATAACTATATTAGTAAAGTAACCAAAGTAAACTAATTTTATTAAAGAGTTTATTTTTCTCCTATAGGTATAGGAGCACATACTCTAATAAAAAAGGAGATAATCTGATAAAACTTATTAGCAGATAGTAGTTAATTTGCAGACTGATACCTGGTAGAAAGGAGGAAGTGATACTTAGAATAACTATTGTGAAACTGCCAAGACTTAAACTCGACTTCTTTTAGGAGGCTAGATGTAAAATAAAACTGTGAAAAAAAGACTAACAGTCAGGGCAACCTACCCTGAGTAGACAATAAAATTCAGAAGATAAGACTATTAGCTATTACCAAAAGATATATTTGAATTCTTGTTGATCAAGGGAAGCAAAATGAAATAAATAAATAATTACAGATAATCCACTGTAAGTTCTAAAAGAGGAAAGTACAGATATGTTATCAGAGCACCGAAGAAAATAAGACTTCAGGATAAAAATCACAGAATACTAAAAGCTGCACTTATTGAACCAACAGGTCTATGGTACATTATCAGGGATTGCATGAGATATTGGATCAGCACACTAATATTCTAAAAGCAAAAATCACAAAAGATCCTCACAGTGCTAACCCTCAGAGAATTCATAGATTGAGGAAAGAGACAAATACATATTACAAAGCGCCAAAGGAAAGATATTACATGGACACTTTAAGATATCAGGGATGGTGAATGGGGAAGGTTTCAAGAAGGAATTCATAATTTGTAGGATAAATAAGAGTCAGACAACAGGATAACAGTACAGGTGGGAGATAGATGAAACAAAGAGGCAAGACATTCTGAAATATCAGACAATGATCAAACCTTGGAAAACTCTTAAGCTAGAAAGTTGCATCATTATAGTTGCATTTCAGTTGGATCATCTGATAATGTTGTGTGAAAATGAACTGAGGTGGGCCAAAACTGTATGCAGTACAAAGACAGTTAAGAGGTTATTGCCATATAAGACAAGAAAATATAAGAATAGATAATAACAGACTAGTGACTAGAACAGAGAAAGCACAAAATGCAGAGACAATTAAAGATAGAATTACTAGGATTGTATTAAACTTTGGATAGGAAATACCTACAGCTACCATCCTAGTCCAAACTACCATAATCTTTTACTTGTACTACTGGAACAGGTTCCTAATTTTCTTATTTTTATCAACAATTCATTGCTATTCAGTAACTTGGGTATACCCTAAGATTAGTACAACCCTGCTAAAAATTTTCCAGTAGTCTCCACATGTTCTCAAAAATAAAACCCAAACTCTTTACCATAGCTTATAACACTGTTTATGGTCTCATGTTCATCTGTCTCTTACCTCCTCACCTCTTTATTCACTAGATTGCAGTCAAACTGGCCTTCATTCCATTCTTGAACATAGTAAGACTTCTCTGCCTCAGAGCCTTTGCACTTGTGTTCCCCATGCCTAAATGCTGTTTTCAAAGATTATTGAAAGGCTAACTAACCTCTGCTCACCATTCAAGTCTTCGTTTAAATGTTACCCCTCTGGAGAGGTCTTCTCTGACTGCTCTGTGGCAGCCATGGGAATGTGGCTTATAGACTTCCAAATACAAAGAGCTTAATTGATCAAGATCTGCTATGCTCTGAAATCCATTACATTTGCTCAAAGCCACACTTCTCACAGGCTGCACCTAGTCAATGACTGAGGGTGGCAAGGATACTAAGTTAGGCCTGTACTTGGAGACACAGGACTCCTTCAATGGCTGGCTTTGGATCTAGGACTCCCAATGACCTTGAAACTTCTTAGACTTCACCCAAACTTTCTTCCCTCTTATTCTCTATGGGTCAGATCTGCATCACAGTCTGATGACTCTCAGTTTTGTACAGCCCCCTCACTTTCTCTCAGACACATCCCCCTAATAAAATCCTTGCACATTGTGCATCCAAGGACAATACAGACAAACCTCGGAGATATTGCAGATTTGGTTCCAGACCTCACAATAAACAGAGCATCGCAATAAAACAAGTCACACAAATTTTTGCTTTCCCAGTGCATATAAAAGTTATGTTTAGCCCTAACCCATGTGGCTCAGTTGTTGAGGGTCATCCCATGCACTGAGGGGTCAGTGGTTCAATTCACAGTCAGGGGACATAACCAGGTTGTGGGATTCGATCCCTGGTCCTGGTGCACAACTGATCAATGTTTCTCTCTTTCCCTCCCCCTCCCTCTCTCTCTAAAATCAACAAAACATATACTTTATTGCCAATGAGAAGTGGTATGGCCCAGCTGGTATGGCTCAGTTGGATGGGCATCATACCTTCACCAAAAGGATGCTAGCTGGATTCCCGGTCAGGGCACATGGCCCGGATGCACGCTCTATCCCTGGTAAGGAGTATGTAGGGGGCAGCCAATCGATGGTCTGCTTTCACATCGATGTTCCTCTCTCTCCTTCTCCTTTCCTCTCTCTCTAAAAATCAATAAAAATAAAATTTAAAAAAAAAACAAAAACAAGATAAGCATTGGTAAGGATGTCGAGAAACTGTAACCCTTGTGAACTACTGATGGGAATGTAAAATGGTGCAGCAGCTGTGGAAAAGGATATGGCAATTCCTCAAAATATTAACACAGAATTACCACATGATTCAGCAATTCTATTTCTTGGTATATATCTAAGAGAAAGCAGGGACTCAAACAGATTATTTGTACACATATGTTCATAGCAGCCTTATTTACAATAGTCAAAATGTGAAAGCGCCCTAGCCGGTTTGGCTCCGTGGATAAAACTTCGGCCTATGGACTAAAGGGTCCCAGGTTCCATTCCGGTCAAGGGCACATGCCCGGGTTGCTGGCTCAATCCCCAGTAGGGGGTGTGCAGGAGGCAGCTGATCAATGATTCTCTCTCATCATTTGATGTTTTTCTCTCTCCTTCTCCCTTTCTCTCTGAAATCCATAAAAATATTTTTTAGAAAGGTGAAAGCATTCCAACTCTCCATCGATGGATGAATAGGTAAAATATGATATACATAAAATGAAATAGTCAACCTTAAAACAAAAAGAATCCACACTAAAACCTTAAGAAAGGTTTTTATAGGAGCTTTACTCATAATTGGTAAAACGTGGAAAGAACCAAGAAGGTAAATAAACTGATACATCCAGACAGTGGAATATTCAGTGCTAAAAAGAAAGGTGCTATCAAGCCATGAAAAGATGTGAAGGAACCTTCAAAGTATTATAAGTGAAAGAAGCCAATCTGTAAAGGCTACTATACTGCATTATTCCAACTATATGATATTCTAGAAAAGGCAAAACTATGGAGACAAAAAAAGATCAACTGTTGCAGTGCAGGGGATGGAGGGATGATGAATAGGTAGAGCACAGAGGATTTCTAGGGCAGTGAAAATACTCTCTTTGATATTATAGTAATGGATATATACCATTATACATTTGTCCAAACCCATAGAAAATGCAACACTAAGAGTGAAACCTCTAAGGCAGTGGTTCTCAACCTTCCTAATGCCGCGACCCTTTAATACAGTTCCTCATGTTGTGTTAACCCCCAACCATAAAATTATTTTCATTGCTACTTCATAACTGTAATTTTGCTACTGTTATGAATCGTAATGTAAATATCTGATATGCAGGATGTATTTTCACTGCTACAAATTGAACATAAAGCATACTGATTAATCACAAAAACAATATGTAATTGTATATGTGTTTTCCGATGGTCTTAGGCAACCCCTGTGAAAGGGTCGTTCAACCCCCAAAGGGGTCGTGACCCACACGTTGAGAACTGCTGCTCTAAGGTAGACTATGGGCCTTTGAGTGATTATGATGGGTCAATGTAGGTATAATGTACTATTCTGGTGATTGATGTTGAAAATGATAGGGTATACATGTGTGGGGGCAGAAAGTATATGAGAAATCTCTATACCTTCCTCTTTATTTTATTTTATTTTATTTTATTTTTTGTTAATCCTCACCCAAGTATATTTTTTTCCCATTAATTTTGAGAGAGAGAGGGAGGGGGAAAGAGAAAAACATCAATGTGAGAGAGACCCATCAATTGGTTGCCTCCTACATGGACAGATGTGGCCTGGAATCAAACCTGCAACCTAGATATGTGCCCTTAACTGGGAATCCAACCACAACCCGTCAGTATGCAGGTCGAAGCTCTAACCACTGAACACACTGACCAAGGCGCTTCCTCTCAATTTTGTTGTAAACCCAAAACTGCTCTAAAAAAGTCTTAAAAAAGAGAGGAAAAAAAAAAAGGAAATTCTGACACATGCTACTACATGAATGAACCTTGATGACAAAGTGAACTAAGCTAGTGACAAAGAACAAATACTGTATGAGTCCACTTATATAAGGTACCTAAAGTTGTTGAATTCAGAGACAGAAAGTAGAATGATAGTTGCCAAAGGCTAGGGGAGTAGGGAAATGGCAGCTAGTATTAAATGGATATTAAGTTCTGGTTAGTAAAATGAAAAATTCTGGACACGGATGGTTTGCATAACAATGTGTTATTTAATGTCAAATTATAAACTTAAGATGGTCAAAATAGTAAATTTTATATGATGTATATATTTTACCACCCCACCCCCAAATCTTTGTATATTTAATCTGTTTCTCAGAGGACATGTACTAACACACACTCCATTTTAAAAATCAACCTTTTTTCCCCATCATTCAAGATTACAAGTTGATTTTTTAAAGTACTTAACTTGCCAATAACTATAATGATCTTGTTAGCCTACATATTGTATATTGTACAGGTCCCCTCATTAGAATGCAAGTTCCAAGAAAGCAGTTTCCCTTATTCACTGCCTCATCTCCAGCAACTAACACAGTTGGTACACAGTAGGCACAGAATGAATATTTTTAATTGCATTAATCAGTAAAAGAATGAGTGGATAAAAGTAAAAACTGTATTTCTAGCTTAAGTAACTAAAAATATGGTGATGCCAATCACTAAGAAAGGAAAGAGGAGAATATGAAAAATGAGAATAGTTATAACAAAATTATCCTATATAATAAAACCCTAATATGCAAATCGACCGAATGGTGGAATAACCGGCAGAACAACTGGTTACTATGATGCTCACTGACAACCAGGGGCAGACGCTCAATGCAGGAGCTGCCCCCTGGTGGTCAGTGCACTCCCACAGGGGAGCGCCACTCAGCCAGAAGCCGGGCACATGGCTGGTGAGCACAGCAGTGGTGGCAGGAGCCTCTCCTGCCTCTGCAGCAGCGCTAAGGAACAGCAAGCCCAGCTCCTGGCTGAGCAGTGATCCCACAGGGGGAGTGCTGCTCAGCCAGAAGGCCCTCCGTGGTAGCACTAAGGAGCAGCCAGAAGCCGGGCTCACAGCTGGCGAGTGGAGCGGCGGTGGTGAGAACCTCTCTCGCCTCTGCTACAGGCGAGCAGTAAGGAGCGAGGGGTCCCAAACTGTGAGAGCCCCGGACTACGAGAAGGATGTCTGATTGCTGGCTTAGGCCCAATCCCCCTAGGGCAGTGATGGCGAACCTTTTGAGCTCGGCGTGTCAGCATTTTGAAAAACCCTAACTTAACTCTGGTGCCGTGTCACATATAGAAATATTTTGATATTTGCAACCATAGTAAAACAAAGATTTATATTTTTGATATTTATTTTATATATTTAAAGGCCATTTAACAAAGAAAAATCAACCAAAAAAATGAGTTCGCGTGTCACCTCTGACACGCGTGTCATAGGTTTGCCAACACTGCCCTAGGGGGTCCCAGACTGCGAGAGAGCACAGGCCAGGCAGAGGGACTCCTCCCGGTCCTAGTGCGTGCCCCAGTGCACAAATTTCGTGCACCGGCCTCGTGTGTGTGTGTGTGTGTGTGTGTGTGTGTGTGTGTGTATGCATGCGCGCGCAAAGTGTCCCCTCAGGAGTTCAACCAGGAGACAGGAGTTCAATTGCTCTCTACGATGTGCGCTGATTACCGGGGGGCGGCACAGAATGAAGGAAGGCGGCCCAGGCTGGTAGCCAGGGAAGGCAGGCCCGGGCCAGCAGCCGGAAGGCCCAGATCGTCCCTGATCACCGGCCAAGCCTAGAATTTCATGCACCAGGCCTCTAGTGTAATAATAATGTCTAAGGCTCCTTCTTGAACATTTACCACGGCCCAATTTTCTGTTGCAGGAGCTCTAGATTCACAGAAGACTTGTATCTTATATTTGGGGATCCAACAAGCTCTTAAAATAGAAAAACTAGCCCTAACTGGTTTGGCTCAGTGGATAGAGACTCAAGGGTCCCAGGTTCGATTCCAGTCAAGGGCATGTACCTTGGTTGCGGACACGTACCCAGTGGGGAGTGCAGAAGGCAGCTGATCGATGTTTCTTTCTCATTGATGTTTCTAACTCTCTATCCCTATCCCTTCCTCTCTGTAAAAAATCAATAAAATATATTTTTTAAAAAAAAACAGAAAAACTAATCAAAAAGAGAACAGCAGGAAACCAAGAAATTTTCTCCCCTATAAAATTGGAACCTGATCTACAGGCTACTTTTTTTTTTCTTCTTCTTTTCCCGCAATAATCAGTTGATTTCTATTTACATCATTTATTAATTTTTTTTAATATTTATTTTATTGATTTTTTACAGAGAGGAAGAGAGAGAGATAGAGAGCCAGAAACATCGATGAGAGAGAAACATCGATCAGCTGCCTCCTGCACATCCCCCACTGGGGAAGTGCCCACAACCCAGGTACATGCCCTTGACCGGAATCGAACCCGGGACCTTTCAGTCCGCAGGCCGACGCTCTATCCACTGAGCCAAACCGGCCTCGGCCATTTATTAATTTTTAGAGAGAGAGGAAGGGACAGGGAGAGAGAAAAAAGCATCAATGTGAGTGCGAAACATCAACTGGTTGCCTCCTGCATGCCCCCCACCAGCCAGGGCTACAGGCCACTTCGTGATGCATAGTTGTTAAATAGATAATCCATAGTCCTACAGAATACTATAATTCTTTCTATATTAAATAGCTCAGAAGTCCCTTTACTTTTCTTTGAACCAAGGTAAAATCTTGATGCCCTTTTGCATAGAAAGGAGGAAGGACAGGGAGTCTCACTGGAGGGTTCTAAGCTGATATAACGGTGAGTACCTATTATTTGCTAGAGTCACGAGGTCGGTCTTATGGTTGCCTTTAAACATTACTGAGTAGTGTGCTTGCTTTAGCAACACATATGCTAAAAGAAAAAAAGTCACTGAGGTGGAAAGTAGGGGCTGGGGAATGAGAAATGGGGGACATATGCAACAATGTCAACAAAATATATATTGAAATAAATAAATAAAAGTTACTAAATGAAGAATGACTTATATGGAGAGCAAAGAAATTAAGAGACCTAAACCCAAAGATGTTCATTCTACTCCTTAACCTAAACAGATATCCAAAAAGACAATGACTTGAGAGGAAGTAGACATGGGACATCCACATCTTGGGGGACATCCTCCATTCCACATTGCTCTGGATATTATTGCTTATAGTATTAAAAAGGAATAATGGTATATAGTTCAATGGAGCTTAGAACTGTCAGACTCTAAAAGTTGCCTTACCAGAGGTTTGCCCAGGATCATTATCTCCTCTGAGAAGATAAAGGAGAACTGAAGAGCATAGAGAGGACCATGTTTACATTCTGAAACTTTCACATGGGTTGACTATCCTCAGCTAAGGCTTACTCTGCAAGTGAAGAGTTTTTGTCCGGCCTGAGTACAAATTTGACCTCAAATGACTTAGGGTAGAAAACTAGCTGAATAACCAAACCAAGAGGGAGATTTAAAGCCCAAGAAATCTTACAAAATATTGCCGAAACCGGTTTGGCTCAGTGGATAGAGAGTCGGCCTGCGGACTGAAGGGTCCCGGGTTCGATTCTGGTCAAGGGCATGTACCTGGGTTGCGGGCACATCCCCAGTGGGGGATGTGCAGGAGGCAGCTGATCGATGTTTCTCTCTCATCGATGTTTCTAACTCTCTATCTCTCTCCCTTCCTCTCTGTAAAAAATCAATAAAATATATTTTTTTAAAAAAATATTTTCAAAATATTCTAATAAGGTAGAAGAAATGAACCAAAAATGGCTAGAGCAAATCAAAGGATATTGCATCATAAATAGGGAAGGTGATTTTCCATGTTCAAGTAGGATCACTGACAAAAAGAAGTAAAAGTAGTCAAGCAAAGGTAAGTGTCATTCATTTGTGCACTAAAAAGATCTGTGTTCAAGTCTTAACTCTGCCCCTGATTAGCTGTATAACCTTGGGGCAGAGGTGCTTAAAGTCTCTAGTAACTGTTTCTCATCCATAAAATTGGAATAATAATAGTATCTACCTTGTACAATTGCTTAAAGGGTTAAATGAGAGTACCTAGCAAAATGGCTATTACTGTTTTTTCTAGAGGAGCAGTTACATATGTAAAACATATAATGTTTAAGACCTTTCCTTATACCTAGTAATAAATGAAATCCTTAGAGTCAAAGAAGGGCATAAAATCCACTGCTCCTACCAAACCTTAAAGTACAGAAATAAAGGGCTAAGTTTCTTTGGCATAAAACCCGTGAAAGCAAATCATTCATACAGATTCTCTTCTACTATGGAGGATTCAAGTTTGAGGAGGTGGATGTTTCAGCTCCTTAATTTCTAATACCAGACAGTCTACTTTTAGAAAAAGATAAATTAAATATATCTCAAATAATAGGTTTTATTGCTCAATTATCTTAATTATTATCTTGAAGTATTTTAAAGTTCCTAAGTGTTAGTCATCAAAGAAAAACATATTTAACATCTATTTAGGTCTCCTATCTGTACAAACTGGGTGGAGTTCAATTTATTACATGGTGTACTGCTCTGACCATGTTTGTTATTATCAGGGCCAGTAGCAAAATGAAGGGTGTATCTATCCTGGCAAGCCTGAAGAGTAACTGGGAGTCAGTTTCAACTGGTTAGGAAGACAGTCCTAAAAATGTCTAATATTTCTGGTATGAAAACCTGGACTCTGAAATGTATACTGCAACATGAAATAAGAGATATAAAGATATTGCTAATTATCTATCATATAAAATATAGTCTATCAAGAAAATCTAAAAGAATCAACAACAAAAAAGACCCACATGCAAAAACTATAAAACTACAATCGGAGAACCAAGATGGCGGCATAGGTTAAAGCCGGAGTTTGCTGCCTTGAACAACTACTTCAAAAGTGAAACTAAAAGACCGAACGGACATCACCCAGAACCACAGGAACGCTGGCTGAGTGGAAGTCCTACAACTAGGAGGAAAGAGAAACGCATACGGACACTCAGAGGAGGCGCAGTGCTGAAGTCAAATTCTGAGGTGCGGAGTGCGCGGAGCGGGCTGGCGGCGGAGGGCGCGGCTGGCGTTTTCAATCGGGAGGGAGTCGCAGACTCTGAGCTCCAGATATGGGCGAGTCTTTAGGGACCCAGACTCAAACGGGAGAAGCGGGACTGTCTGGCTTCAGTCGGAGCGAGTGCAGCTTTCTCTCCAAGGTTTGCAGCAGTTGCTGGGACTCAGAGAGGCAGAGCCCCTGGGGACAGGACTGAGGGCCGCCATAAATGCTCTCTCCGGCCCACCCTGTTGATCCTATGCAACCCGCCCCACCCAAGCCCTGCACAGAGGCATTTGCCGGATAGCCTCAGGCAAAGGCTAGATTAGCACCTCCCTAGAGGACAGAAGTTCTCTCACTGCAGACACAGCTGATTCTCACAGCCACTTGGCCTGGAGGTAAAACCCTCCCTGGT
Organism: Myotis myotis; assembly: GCF_014108235.1. Classification (NCBI taxonomy): domain Eukaryota; kingdom Metazoa; phylum Chordata; class Mammalia; order Chiroptera; family Vespertilionidae; genus Myotis; species Myotis myotis. Next base: position 174,811,186 of record NW_023416313.1, on the reverse strand, counting down.
ACTAGCTACAACAATCAAGGCTTAACTACAAGACTGCGCACAAAGACCACTAGGGGGTGCACCAAGAAAGCATAACAAAATACGGAGACAAAGAAACAGGACAAAATTGTCAATGGAAGATATAGAGTTCAGAACCACACTTTTAAGGTCTCTCAAGAACTGTTTAGAAGCCGCCGATAAACTTAATGAGATCTACAAGAAAACTAATGAGACCCTCGATGTTATGATGGGGAACCAACTAGAAATTAAGCATACACAGACTGAAATAACGAACATTATACAGACTCCCGACAGCAGACCAGAGGAGCGCAAGAATCCAGTCAATGATTTGAAATGCGAGGAAGCAAAAAACACCCAACCGGAGGGGCGGAATGAAAAAAGAATCCAAAAATGCGAGGATAGTGTAAGGAGCCTCTGGGACAGCTTCAAGCGTACCAACATCAGAATTATAGGGGTGCCAGAAGATGAGAGAGAGCAAGATATTGAAAACCTATTTGAAGAAATAATGACAGAAAACTTCCCCCACCTGGTGAAAGAAATGGACTTACAGGTCCAAGAAGCGCGGAGAACCCCAAACAAAAGGAATCCAAAGAGGACCACACCAAGACACATCATAATTAAAATGCCAAGAGCAAAAGACAAAGAGAGAATCTTAAAAGCAGCAAGAGAAAGAAACTCAGTTACCTACAAGGGAATACCCATACGACTGTCAGTTGATTTCTCAACAGAAACTTTGCAGGCCAGAAGGGAGTGGCAAGAAATATTCAAAGTGATGAATACCAAGAACCTACAACCAAGATTACTTTATCCAGCAAAGCTATCATTCAGAATTGAGGGTCAGATAAAGAGCTTCACAGATAAGGAAAAGCTAAAGGAGTTCATCACCACCAAACCAGGATTATATGAAATGCTGAAAGGTATCCTTTAAGAAGAGGAAGAGGAAGAAAAAGGTAAAGATACAAATTATGAACAACAAATATGCATCTATCAACAAGTGAATCTAAGAATCAAGTGAATAAATAATCTGATGAACAGAATGAACTGGTGATTATAATAGAATCAGGGACATAGAAAGGAAATGGACTGACTATTCTTGGGGGGGAAAGGGGTGTGGGAGATGCGGGAAGAGACTGGACAAAAATCGTGCACCTATGGATGAGGGCAGTGGGGGAGGGGGGTGAGGGCGAAGGGTGGGGCGGGAACTGGGAGGAGGGGAGTTATGGGGGGGAAAAAGAGGAACAAATGTAATAATCTGAACAATAAAGATTTAATTAAAAAAAAAAGAAAAAAAAAACTGTACAATCCTCATACATTAAGAGACCCTTCATTTGTGCCCTGGCCGAGTGGCTCAGTTGATTGGAGCATCAACCCATACACCAAAGGGTGGTGGATTAAATTCCCAGAGCACATACCTAGATTGTGGTTTTGATCCCCGGTTGGAGCACATATGAGAGGCAACCAATCAATGTCACTCTCTCTGTCTGTCTCTCCCTTCCTCTCTCTAAAATCAGTGAAAACATATCCTCTGGTGAGAATTTTTTAAAAAGAGAGAGAAAGACACCTCATTTCTGAATAAGCAAAGAGTCCAAATTGACTCTGATTAAAAATTAGAAGCCATCCCTTTTAAAAATATAAACATATAATATCAACCATGTTAGGTCTTTAAAAACATTGTATTTATTTTTATTTTTTAAATATATTTTATTGATTTTTTTACAGAGAGGAAGGGAGAGGGATAGAGAACTAGAAACATCGATGAGAGAGAAACATCGATGAGAGAGAAACATCCATCAGCTGCCTCCTGCACACTCCCCACTGGGAATATGCCCGCAACCGAGGTACATGCCCTTGACTGGAATCAAACATAGGACCCTTCAGTCCGCAGGCTAACACTCTATCCACTGAGCCAAACCGGTTAGGGCTGTCTTTATTTTTAATAGTCAGAATACATAAACTTAAAAATAAATTCATACTGATTGCACTTAGTTTCTCATCATTTTGTTCATTGGAACTTTCAAAGTGAACATTTAATTAAAAAATAATAACTACAATTATATATATAACTGAAATGAAACTCGTGTTTTTATTCTATTTTTTCATCGAGCTTCAATGTTTATAACTAAGATAAAATTAAGGTATATCCATAAAATAAACAGTTTTAAGCAGCCTTTTAAAATAAGATATGCTTGCTCTAACCGGTTTTGCTCAGTGGATAGAGCGTCAGCCTACAGACTGAAGGGTCCCAGGTTCGATTCCAGTCAAGGGCATGTACCTTGGTTGCAGGCACATCCCCAGTAGGGGGTGTGCAGGAGGCAGCTGATCGATGTTTCTCTCTCATGGATGTTTCTAACTCTCTATCCCTCTCCCTTCCTCGCTGTAAAAAATCAATAAAATATATTAAAAAATAAAATAAAGTAAAGTAAGGTAGGCTCTGCACACTGATATATGAAGTACAGGTATATAAAGTATATATCTGTACTTTTTTGTTTGTTTTTAACCCTTACCCAAGGAGTGAGGATATTTTGCCACTGATTTTTAGAGAGAGTGGAAGGGATGGGGTAGGAGAAGGAGAAGAGAAGGAAAAAAAGAGAGAGAAAGAGAGAGAGAAAATATTAATATGCTCAGAGACAGATCGATTGGTTGCCTCCCACTAGTGCCCAGCTGGGGATTGAACCTGCAACCGAGGTACATGCCCTTGACCGGGAATCAAACCTGAGACCCTCAGTCCACAGGCCGACTCTCTAACCTCTGAGAAAACCGGCCAGGGCTAGATAATTGTTTTTGTAAGCAGGTTGCAAGTAAGATGGTATAATGATCCTTTTTTATTAGTTTTAATATATTTTTATTGATGTCAGAGAGGAAAGGGAGAGAGAGAAACATCAATGACGAGAGAAAAGCATCAATCGGCAGCCTCTGGCACGCTCCCTCTGGGGATCAAGCCCAAATCCTGGGCATGCACTCCGACCGGGAATAGAACTATGACCTGGTTCACAAGTCGACGCTCAGCCAGTGAGCCATGCCGGCCAGTCTAAAACATGTTTATATATGAATGGGGAAAATACAGAAAAATATGCACATGGGCCCTAGCAGGTTTGGCTGTGGATAGAAAATCAGCCTGAGGACTGAAGGGTCCTGGGTTCGATTCCAGTCAAGGGCACATGCCTGGGTTGCAGGCTCGACTCTGAGTAGGGGTTGTGCAAGAGGCAGCCGATCAATGATTCTCTCTCATCACTGATGTTTCTATCTCTCTTTCCCCTCTCCCTTCCTCTCTGAAATCAATAAAAAATTAAAAGGAAAAAAAAAAGAAAATATATATATATATATTTATATCTCCTATCTAATAATAGACAAACAGGGTAAATGACCCTACCTTCGCCACACCTCCCATTCCCCCACAGAGCCAGGAAGCAGGCAACATATCTGAGATTCCATCAACCTGGTTTACACTGTTTGCTCCACCCTGGTGATTCTGAGGCTCTGCCCCACCCAACATTGGGGCCCAACCAAGTGGTTTCCAGTGGTTTTTCCATGAATGGCCTGTCTTGGCTCATGCTTCAGATTTTCCTAAAATCTCTCAAACAAGCCGCATCTGACCTCTGCTAGGCCCTGTACCTCTCACTAAGTGGTCCCAGGGCCCCCACTAGCAGCAGTCAGACTTGCTTTGCAGCTTGCCCTCTCCTGGGCACCTCCAAGCCCAGCACAAGTAGCAGTCACTGCAGACTGCTTCGTAGCTCATGCTGGGTGGAACAGCAGACAGTGGCTGAACTTTGCCTAAACCTCCTGGGAAGCCCCAGAGCCAGTGCATCCAGTGGACAGCTTCAGACCATGTCAAAGCACCACTACCCAAACATCTCAAGCAACATATTCAAGGAGTGGATTCAGTAGGTTACAAGGCCCCACTGAAGTAAGTCCTGCTCTGTGTGATAGGCCCCTGCACTCCTGCACTGCTGATCCTCCACAGTTGTCAGAGGTCGGGAGGTCCATAGTCAAAGCTGATCAGCCTGGGGGTAAATCCCTCCCATTGACGTGCCAACAGCAATCAAGGCTCAACTACAACAGGAGTGTACATGTTGCTAACAAGCAGAACAGGGAGGGAGGGAGGACAGGGGATAGGTGAAAAAGGTGACAGGATTAAGAAGTACAAATATTTATAGACTAGTCGTGGGATGTAAAGTACAGCATAGGGAATACAGTCAATAATATCTGAATAACTTTGTATATCAAAAGTGTGTGTGATATTTATAGAGATGATCACTTAGTAAGTTATGTAATGTCTAATCACTGGGGTGTACACCTGAAACTAATAATGTATGACAACTATAACTGAAAAATTTTTTTTTAAATATATTTTATTGATTTTTTACAGAGAGGAAGGGAGATAGAGAGTTAAAACATCGATGAGAGAGAAACATCGATCAGCCACCTCCTGCACACCTCCCACTGGGGATGTGCCCGCAACCCAGGTACATGCCCTTGACCGGAATCGAACCCAGGACCCTTCAGTCCACAGGCCGATGCTCTATCCACTGAGCCAAACCGGTTTTGGCTGAAAAATTTTTAATGATTTTTAAAAAGTATATTAAGTATTGTTGGATTAACTAAAAAGTGTCAATAAATAAAAAAAAATAATGTGCAAAGCAAACAAACCTCCACAATCTTTCACTGTTGGTACTCCTTTAAGCAATTAATCTGCCAACTTTCAAGGCTTCAAGTTTACAAACTAGTCTTAGAGATTACTGTTGTTTAAACATCCAGTTCACAAAATTGAACTTCAAGAAGTCTCCAGGTTTCCTTGGAAATTGGAACTTGATGAACTGAGTTCTCTCTTTTTTTAAAGTGATAGAAGCCAACTTAAAGATGATTAATTTTTTTAAATTGAGAAAGGTATCTGCTTTAACATGTCCGTTATCTTATCAAAATTTAACAATCTGCACAAGCTTAATGTAGAATTAAACCATCTTAAGTCTTTACAGCTGTACAAGTCACATCTTGAACTAATTTTTGTCAATAACTTTAAATAACTTGGTCTTTTTCTTCTGAATAAGCACTCAGATATGTTGAATGCTGGGGTATAGCTCAGTGGTAGAGCATTTGACTGCAGATATGTTGAGTGATGCTAAAGGAGAAATCAAAATAAAAAATACAAAAATAAAAAATATTGTGTCTTATACAAGACTCGTTGAACAGAATCACTTTAATGAGCATATCCTTGCGAAAAGCAGGAAATACTATTTGAAATAAGTAGAGTGGTACCAAATTATGTTGGGCAAAGTCAAGATGACAAATTTTGATTGATATGGTATATGCCCAGTTAATTCAAATGATTACAAAATAACTATTTGTATGCTGGATCTGTGAGCAGAGACAAAAAAGATATAGGATCCTATTCTTCAAGAAGCTAATCATTTAGTATGACAGCATGAAGCAATTGGTGTCTCTAGTAAAGGCTTCATAGAGAAGGTGACATTCAAGTCAAACCAAGAAGGATGCACAACGTGATGGTGGGCAAAAAAAAAAAAAAAGCCACCCTTCACTTCAAACAATGATGAAATGGCAAGAAATGGCAGGCTTGCTTGGCTGGTGTGGCTCAATGGTTGAGCACTGACCCATGTACCACCAGGAGTTCACCAGTTGGATTCCCAATCAGAGGACATGCATAGGTTTCAAGTTCGATCCCCAGCAGGGGGCGTGCAGGAGGCACTCAAACACTGGTGATGTTTCTCTCTCTCTCTTTCTCTTCCCTTCTCTCTAAAAAATTCAATAAGAACATATTTTCAAAGGAAAAAAAAAGAAATGGCAGACTCATGTTGTGAGTGTGGGGTTTTTTTTATTTTTTTAGTCAAAGAAAATAAGCTGGAGTCAAATAAACAAGAAATGAGGAGTTACATATTTCTGCTTAACACAGTTTAGAAAGATTTAACTGAGCAGCTGTTGACAGGAATAGACTGGAGGGACAGTCAGAGAAACCAAGAAAGCTTTGCAGTGATGGGGGGTGGGGTGGAGGCAAAGGGCAGTTTTAAGGATGAAGGGTGGAGCAAAGTATGAGGCAGGATAAGCAAATGTGTGAGTCATTTAAGAGAAATAAATATGACAAAAACAGGAATGAAGAAAAAAGCCAATGACTATTCTGAGGCCTCTAGATTGGATATCTGGAAAAAATATATATATAAGTCACTTGTCAGAAATAAGGTTAATTAGAAAGAGAATGCAGAGTTTTAGTTTTGGATATTTTGATTTTGAAATAATATTAAGACAACCAGATGGAAACATGCCTATAATATCAGGTCTTAAACAACAGATTTTAGAGTTATCTACTTAGAGGAAAATAAAATCACTAGAGTCAATAAATTATCTACTTCCATCAAAGTGAAGTTCTGAATATAGAGAATAAGTAGCTAAAAGCATATTAGAGGATATTGACCATAAGTATGACAATAAGAAAAAAAAGAAAAACAAAACACTAGGAAACAGTAACAAAGTCTGAGAGAGGAGAAAATCTGAGAAGGCAAAGTCCTGGAAGCCATTCTCCCTCCTTTTTTCACATTTTGACTAACCAGTAAAACCCTTCAGTACTACTCTTACCAGCTCTACGAATAAGTGCTTCCCGACAATTTTGGTATCATGATACACACAGGATATTATATTTGTTGCGCAGTTAGGGTAAAGTGGCTCTCTATAAGATGGCACAGCCCTAAGGCTGCTCTAGCTACCCCAGAACTCTCCCTTGATCCTTCGGGAATGAGGGGATCAATATCTTCACATACCTGCAACCCAATCAAGGTACATTAGCTGAACAGTTCTGCTCTAAATTCCTCATCACACTTTCTTCTGTAAATACTCTTTCAAACAATAAATAATTTTATACCAATCAAACCACCTGCCTTTGCTTTTAGGCCACTGCTATGCTCTTTAAATCATCTGACCACTGCCAAATATTTTTAATTGAAAATTTTTTTTCTTTAACCTCAACTAGACCAATAATAACTACCTGGCATTTCTTTCTTATATCTATTTGCCCATTCCTCATAGTATAGAACCCAAATATTTATTTCTTCAAGTCCTCTACATCTTTTTACATCCCCTCATTTTAAGTAAATGACTAACTCTTATGTAAAAGAAAATACAGGCTGTCAAGAATAAACTCCAACATCTTCCTTCTCTTTACCCAATCACTAACTTTTCAATTTATATCAGGATCCATCCTTATCAAATATGCCACTCTAAATAAGATGGTAGATAAAAGCATCCCTCTACTCAAAAAAGAACTCAAACTGGCAACTTTAGACTGTGAAAGCAGCCAAACCAAAACCAACAATAATCCGTTATTAAGTGGACTAACAGAAGTTTCATAGTCTCCCAAAATGGGAGGGAGGAAGGGAGGGAGGGAGGGAGGGGAAGCAGGCTAATTTACTAAATCAAGGTCTGCATCCCTAGAATCGACCAAACAAGCCAAAAAAAACAAAATATGACCTTGAAGTCTTCAACATTTTTTCAGAGCAACCCTCAACAAGTAAGCTAGAACTACAAACTGCAGAACATTACAGAATTCTGCTATTCTGGAAAAAATGCTGTTTTTTGCTGTTACCATCCTTGGACTTAAACCTCATACTCCCACCCAAGCAAATATTCATGTTAAAATATGGTATCTTTCATAATTCAGTTACTTCTAATTCCCTTGCATAAAGTACTCTTCAGTCTTATCATGTTCAAATAATTCCCCTTTTCTCAATAACTCCCAATAACTAAAAAGTCAACAATTTGTCTAGATTAAATACCATTAATTTACGGAACAGATTCTAAGGGCAACACTGTAATATAGCACAGAATTAAAGCTTATGTTCAGAATCATATTCTGAGACATCCAGAAAACAGACTGTCCTCAGGAAAAACAAAACCACCACAACAAAAACATACATATGGTTAATAATTTTTAGTTGCTTACCAGCTTAAAATGGTAACATGCCAGTTGTGACAAACAATATTATCTGTTTTCATCGAAAATGTACAAAATAAAACAAAAATTTCAATAGTATAAAAAACTGAATTTAAATTCTTAAAAAACTGTAAAAGAATAAAAATTTAAAATACTATACAGAATCTTGCAAAATATGAATCTATGTTCCTAATATGCCAAGATCTTCTTCAAACTGATAGGGAGGAAAACATAGGTGACATCTATCTTATCTATGTTTTTCTAAGTTGATTTTAGAGAAAGAGAGGCAGGGGGAGAGAGAGGGAGGGCGGGAGGAAGGGAGGGCGGGAGAAAGGAGGGGGGAGAGAGAGGGAGAGAGAGAGAGAGAGAGAGATGGATTTGGGGTTCCATTTTTTAATGCATTTATTGGTTGATACTTGCATGTGACCTGACCAGGGATCAAACCCATAACCCTGGTCAGGATGATATTCCAACCAACTGAGCTATCCAGCCAAAGCTCTATAATGTTTATTTTTATTTTCTTTTTGAGAAACTTATAAAGTAAAATAATGAAATAGGAAAAAAAGGTTTCAGTTTTGTTATTTAAAATCTTGGTCCCTAGTGGTTCCCAATCCCAAAACGTAAGGATAAATAAAAGTAAGACAAAGGCTGAGCTATAGAATTTTTAAAAGATATGAAATTGGTAAGTTCAGAAAACCTTGTTAGTATCACTGGCTCTTCCTTCATCTGCTGTGACAAGGACAAACTCTGATGTTCTACTAAAACCTCTTGTAGCACTGTAGTTATTTTAAATCAAGTTTTGCAAGAGGATTCAGCAATAAATCTTTCCTAGATCCAGGTTCATTTGTTTTCTAAAATGTTTTCTAAAATTTCAAGGGAGAAATACATTTAAAAACTACAATTTCCATTACTTGAAACCAGTCTCCAGCCAAAGAGGCTCCAACTTCTTGTGCCCTTTACCTGCACTGGAAGTCTTATAAATCATTTTTAAGTGACTTCTATGATTTTGAAAAACATAAAAGCCTGGCCGGCGTGGCTCAGCGCTTGAGTGTCTGAGCGTCGTGCCTGGGTTGTGGGCTTGATCCCCAGTGAGAATCATGCAGGAGGCAGTAGATCAATGATTCTCTCTCATTATTGATGTTTCTATCTCTCTCTCCCTCTCCCTTCCTCTATGAAATCAATAAAAATATATATATTTTTAAAAGAAATAGTATCTTTAAAGCCCTAGCTGGTTTGGCTCAGCGGATAGAATGTTGGCCTATGGACTGAAAGGTTCTGGGTTCAATTCCGGTCAAGGGCACATGCCCAGGTTATGGGCTTGATACCCATTAGGGGGCGTGCAGGAGGCAGCTGATCAATGATTCTCATCATTGCTGTTTCTATCTTTCTATCTCTCTTTCTCCTTTCCTCTCTGAAATCAATAAAAATATATTTTTTAAAAATAAAATAAAATAAAAAGCTGCTGCTCATGACTCCACGGAGGAAAACAGTCAACACACATAGATATTACCAAGTATCGTGATAAAAATGTGTGATGCTAAAACCCTTCACCATTCATCCAAATATCCAGGTTCAGACTTTCCAGGCATTTTACATAGAAACTGAAGAATCAAGTAAAAAGGACCCAGCATGCCGATTCTGATTTTTAATACCATTCGCCATAAAAGGAACCAGGGCTCCTTGGAGAAATGGCTGATTCAAGGAAAATACAAGATAAGCCTAGAACAGTGATGGCGAACCTTTTGAGCTCGGCGTGTCAGCGTTTTGAAAAACCCTAACTTAACTCTGGTGCCGTGTCACATATAGAAATTTTTTGATATTTGCAACCATAGTAAAACAAAGACTTATATTTTTGATATTTATTTTATATATTTAAAGGCCATTTAACAAAGAAAAATCAACCAAAAAAATGAGTTCGTGTGTCACCTCTGACACGCGTGTCATGGGTTCGCCATCACTGGCCTAGAACATCTTATAGTGCCAGAGAGTAAAGAACCTAAAAAACAAAAGGACAGGGACATGTCAAAGGGACACTGGAGCCAACCTGAAAGAGCTCCCATAGGCCAAAGCTAGACAATTGTAGCAACAAAATAAGTAATAGTATTGGAATCTAATCCCTCAAATTATAAAATAAATATCCATCTGATATAAACAAATAAATAAGTGGGAGAGAAGAAACAAATCTTCCTTATAGAAGAAATCCAAATGATTTCTGTAGATACACCCCTCCAGGAGGTAGAGCTTAAAGACTCATCCTCCTTTTAGTGACTTCCTGAAAAGACAATGGGGTCCAAACTAGTGTGGCTTGGTTGGTTGTAGTAGTGTCCTGTATACTGAAGGGTGGCAGGTGCCATCCCCAGTCAGGGCACATACCCAGGTTGCTGGTTTGATCCCCCGTTGGGGCACCTGTAGGAGGCAACCAATCAATGTTACTCTCACTTCCTCTTTCTCTAAAATCAAATTTAAAACATATTCAGTTGGGGGATGGAGAGATTGAGAAGAAAAAAAAGAGAGAACTCATGGGCATGGACAACAGTGTGGTAATTGTGGGGTGGAGGAGTGAGGGGTGGATTAACAATAAAAAAAAGTGATAGACTGTCCCAAATATTGTAACTACAATAAGTGTAATTACAACAATGTAAATACAAAAATGAATAAGATACAGACCTGTCCTTAAGAATTTATAGTCTAGCAATTAGGAAAATATATCAGTAGGTAAATAAAATACAAATAAGTGATACTGATAGAAGTATGCACTAAAACAAACTGGGAGCAGAACTTAATTAATTATGAAGGGGAGTGTGTACCAGGGAAGGTTTTACAGGAAGAATAAAAGGAACTAGTGAAATGGGAAGAAATGAAACTTAATTACCCTATTTTCTATGGCAGAGATTCTTTGAACTACATATTTAATGATAAAGTGCACCTACAAATGTCTAAAATCAGTAATCTGAAAGAATGAACGACAACACACAATCTTCTGAGAGAAAACATAATCTCCAAAGGTGCCAATTTACTTCAAATAACTATTTGTCTAGAATTATTGTTAGGAACAAAAAAGGGAAATAAGGTGAGTTCTTAGGATACTTTTCAGTATATAAAAGACTACACAAAGGTCCACAGAATTACAAAATCCCCCCAGAATTCATTTCAATTTAATAATAGAGAGAGGAATCTACTTTACCAGAATTAAAGCTCTACGTTTTCCCTTAATATTCAACAAACAAGCACCTCTCAAATCAGGCAGCACAGTTTCAACTTCATTACCCTGCAGTGGCCAGAGAAGAACTTACTGTAAGCTATAATATACTTAAAAGTTAAACAAGATTAAAGATCAATCACCAAACTTGTCTAGAAAAGTATAAATAATCAGTAATATAAAACAGGTTATATAATTAAAAGTTAGCCTACAATATACATTCCAAAATCTGTTTTTAGCCATGATTTCATATGACGATGTATATAGAATGTTCACCACATTCTCAAATGACCCAAAGCTGAAAAAGCATTACATGTAAACTGAATGGCAAAATTAGGACCTAAATATAAAAGCTTAGAATGATCAGCAAAATCATTTAAAAATAAAAACTTTGATATGTATAAAGTACTACAATTAAGTTTACCTTATATCCAGATAAAGACCTACGGGAGGAATTTTTTAAAATGGTTTTCATTAAATAATTTGCCTAAGGTCCATATCTGGGAAATACTCATAAACATTAACTCACAAATGTTTCAAGTTATAATTTTGATCTAATTCTATAAGAGAATATATAATAAATATGACCATCTTTTTTTCAGATCCAAATATCAGTTTTCTTTTTTTGGTCTGAATTGATCAAAATTTAAAGACTTTTTCATAAATCATCACTTATCTGGTCACTTGTGTAAAAGTAGAATGGAATAAATTCTACTAGCCTTTTCTCTCACAGAGATCTCAGCCTTAAAAGGATTATTTTCTAGCTATAAACCTAAAATTTGAACAAAGAAATCCCTCCCAAATTAGTAACATGAAAAGTAACATGTATGACAATGATAACACAAAACAGTAACACTAGCAACAATAAAAAAAATTTTAAATATAAAAATAAGTAAATAAATAACAACAAAAAATGACACAAAGCACAGGAGGGGAACAATCAGAGGTAAATTGTTTTAAGTTTTTTATACATGAATAGATTTAATTTATTATTTCCATGAATACAGACTGTGAAAAGTTAAAGATACATAGTGTAAACCCTAGAACAAGCACAAAAAATAAAAAGTAAAACATGTAAGTATAGTTAATAAGCCAAAAGTAGAAATAAAATGAAATGGAGCACCCTCCCCACAAAAAAACAACAACAACAACAAAAAAACACAAATGCAAGCCTGAAAAGAGCAGAAGAAAACAAACAAACAAACAAACAAAAGGAACAGGCCCTAACTGGTTTGGCTCAGTGGATAGAGCACCGACCTGCAGACTGAAGGGTCCCAGGTTCAATTCCGGTCAAGGGCATGTACCTTGGTTGTGGGCACATCCCCAGTAGGGAGTGTGCAGGAGGCAGCTGATCGATGTTTCTCTCTCATGGATGTTTCTAACTCTCTATCCCTCTCCCTTCCTCTCTGTAAAAAATCAATAAAATATATTTAAAAAAAAAATAAGATGTGGGAGCTATGTTTGATGAAATCTAAAATTTCTTCCTGCTCTGAAAAGGGAAAAAAAAAGGAACAGAACAGATGAAACAGATGAGAAAAATAGAAAGCAAACAATAAGGTGACAGATTAAAACTCAACCATATCAAAACAGGTACTATTGGCATAAAAATAGACTGACGAGTCCAGAAATAGATGCACACATATCATAAAATTGTTTTCAACAAGTGCCAAATAATGGGAAGAAATAGTCTTTTCAACAAATGGTGGTAGAACAACTGGTGAGCCACATGGAAAAACCTCAGCACCTGTCTCCCACCAGACACAAAAATTAACTCAACGATCACAGCCCTGGCCCATGTGACTTAGTTGGTTAAGCACCATCCTGTGCACTGAAAGGTCACTGGTTTGGTTCCTGGTCAGGGCACATACCCAGGTTTTGAGTTCGATCCCAAATGGGAGGCAACTGATTAATATCTCTCTCACACATTCTCTCTCTGTCTCTCTCTCCCTCCCTCCCCCACTTTGTCCTTCCTCTCTCTCTCAAATCAATAATATTAATTCATTAAAAACATCACAGACTTAAGCCTAAAAACTAAAACTATTAAACTTCTAAAGAAATGTAGCACAACCCTGGCCAGTGTGGCTCCATAGGTGGGCAGCATCCTGTGCACCAAAGGGTTGCTAGTTCTATTCCAGATCATGGTGCATGCCTAGGTTGTAGTCTGATCCCTAGTGGGGGGCGTGCAGGAAGCAGCTGATGGGACGTTTAATTCTCACATTGATATTTCTCTTGCTCTCTCTCCTTTCCTCTCTCTCTAAAAAAAATCAATAAAAAAATATTTTTTTAAATGCAGCACAAAATTTATGTGATCATACCACGGGCAAAGATTTTGTAAAACAAAAATTACTAACCATTTTTAAAAACTTGATGAGCTGGTCTTTATCAAAATGAAAACCTGCTCTTCAGAAGTACCACTAAGAAAACAAAGAGATAAGCTAACAAGCTAACGACGAAATTATATGTATGTAATTTATACATATATATAAATACAAACATAGAACTCAAATTCAAACATATTTAAAACTCTTACATCTTAATAAACAACCCCCTAAATTATAGGCAAATGATCTCAAAACATATCTAAATGGCCAATAAGTACATGTCAAATGCTCAATATCTTTAGTCACGGGGAAATGCAAATTAAAACCACAATGAGATACAACTATATACCCAATAAAAAGCTAAAACCTAAAACTTAAAAGACCAAAACACCAAATGTTACAAGGATGTAGCCCCACTCCACACACAACTCTTTGACAGTTTCTAATAAAGTCATACATACGTATAAGCTATGATCCAGTAATTCCATGTTAGGAATTTCAAACCATTCCTATGTTTGAAAACATAGGTAAACAAAAAGATTTGCATGTGAACGCTCAGAGCTTTACTTATAATAACCAAGATATGAGAAAAACAAATCTCCAACAAACAGAGATATTATGATACAAAAATATAACAAGACACCAAACAGCAACAACAAAGAAGGAACTACTTGTACAAGTACTGCAACATTATGAATGAATCTCAAAAACATCCTGCTAAAGGAAAGAAATTCAATACACAGTATCTATGATTCCATTGATATGAAATTCTAGAACAGGCTAATCTAGTCTAAAGTGAAAAAGAAAATAGAAACCGTAGTTGTGTTGTACAAAGGATAGGAGAAAATACTGAATAGGAGGTATCAGTGGGAGCTTTCTGAGCTGATGGTAATGTTCTATTTCTTCAGAAGGATTTGGACTGCACAAATGTATACATTTGGCAAAACTTAAGTAGCAGATCTAAGATTTGTGCATTTCATTACATATATGTAAATTCTACTTTAAAAACTATATATGAATGATAGGCTGTATATTTTTAAAAAGACACAAAGAACTATAAGCAAATATTCAACTCTACTTAATGATGTGGAAGCTAAATTTGTTTAGGGGTAAATGCATTGATGTTTGCAATCTACTTTGAAATGCAAAAACACTCACAGAAAGAAAAACAAACAAACAAAAATCCCATTTACCATTGCACCAAAAGAAAAAAAAGATACCTAGGAATAAACTTAAATAAGGAGGTAAAAGACCTATACTCGGAAAACTACAGGATGTTGAAAAAAGAGATAGAGGAAGACATAAACAAATGGAAGAATATACCGTGTTCATGGATCGGTAGAATCAACATCATTAAAATGTCCATACCATCCAAAGCAATCTATAGATTCAATGCACTCCCCATTAAAATACCAACAGCATATTTCACAGACCTAGAACAAACTCTCCAAAAATTCATGTGGAATAAAAAAAGACTCTGAATAGTCACAGCAATCTTGAGAAAGAAGAACAAAGTTGGAGGGATCGCAATACCAGATATCAAGCTTTATTACAAAGCCACTGTTCTCAAAACTGCCTGGTACTGGCACAAGAACAGACATATAGACCAATGTAATAGATCAAAGAACCCAGAAATCAACCCAAGTCATTATGCTCAATTAATATTTGACAAAGGAGGCAAGAGCATACAATGGAGTCAAGACAGTCTCTTCAATAAATGGTGTTGGGAAAATTGGACAGATGTGCAAAAAAATGAAACTAGACCACCAACTTACACCATACCCAAAAAATAAACTCAAAATGGATAAAGGACTTAAACATAAGATGGGAAACCATAAAAATCTTAGAAGAATCCATAGGCAGCAAAATATCAGAAATATGTCATAGCAATATCTTTACCAATACAGCTCCTAGGACAGTGGAAACTAAGGAGAAAATAAACAAATGAGACTATCCTATCTAATAAAAGAGAAACATGGTAATTAGCGTACGACCACTACCCTTCCCATTGGCTAATCAGCGAGATATGCAAGTTAACTGCCTGCCAAGATGGCGGCCGGCAGCCAGGCAGCTTGAAACTAACATAAGGCTTGCTTGCTTCAGTGACGGAGGAAACCAACCTTCCCCTCCTGCCTTGCCAGCCTCTGAGCCTGCAGTTTAAAAAACATTGTAACAAATATAGAAGCTAAACAAAACCCCAGAAACCAGCTTTCAGCGAGCCGGGATCTCAGAGCTGGAATTGATACAGAGTTTCGATTATAGAACCGAAACAAACCAGATACCTGCTTTCAGCAGCAGAGGCCTGAGAGCTGGAGCCAGGGCAAAAGCTGGCCCAGAATTAAAAAAAAAAAAAAAAAGGAAAGAAAAAAAGGAGCAGTTGGGAGCTTCAGTCACCTGCCAGCCTGAAAACAGCCCTCAGCCCCTCACCCAGACTGGCCAGGCACCCCAGTGGGGACCCCCACCCTGAAGGGTGTGTGACCAGCTGCAAACAGCCATCATTCCTTCACCCAGGCTGGCCAGGCACCCCAGTGGGGATCCCCACCCTGATCCAGGACACCCTTCAGGGCAAACCAGCCGGCCCCCACACGTGCACCAGGCCTCTATCCTATATAGTAAAAGGGTAATATGCCTCCAGGCACCGGGATCAGCGTGACAGGGGTCAGCGCCCAAACCCCCTGATCGCCCTGCAGCTCTGTGTGTGTCAGGGGGCGGGGCCACAACCTCCCTATCCGCCCTGCTCTGTTCGTGACAGGGGAAGGTGCCCAAACCCTCTGATCGGCCCTGCTCTGTGCCTGATAGGGGGGAGCTCCCCAACCCCCCCCCCCGATCGCCCTGCAGCTCTGTGTGTGACAGGGTGTGGCACCCCAATCCCCGAATTCCACGGGCCCTGCTCTCTGTGTGACGGGGTAGAGCCATAACTTCCCCATCGGCCCTGCCCTGAGCGTGACAGTGGCGGCGCCCCAACCCCCTGATTGGCCCTGCTCTGTGGGTAATAGAGGGCGGCGCCCCAACTCCTCCCCCCTCCACGGGCCCTGCTCTGTGTGTGATGGGGTAGAGCCATAACCTCCCCATCGGCCCTGCCCTGAGTGTGACAGTGGCGGCGCCCCAACCCCCTGATCCGCCCTGCTCTGTGTGTGACAGAGGGCGGTGCCCCAACTCCCCTATCGGCCCTACTCTGTGAGTGACAGGGGGGAGCTCCTCAACCCCCTGATGGGCCCTGCTCTGTGCATGACAGGGGGGAGTTCCCCAAACCCCTGATGGGCCCTGCTCTGTGCGTGACATGGGGGAGCTCCCCAACCCCCTGATGGGCCCTGCTCTGTGCGTGACGGGGGGGGGGGGAACTCCCCAACCCCCTGATCGACCCTGCTCTGTGCGTGACAGGGGGTGGCGCCGCAATCTCTCCATCGACCCTGCCTTGAGTGTGACAGGGGGCGGTGCCCCAACCCCCCAATCGGCCCTACCCTGAGCGTGACTGAGGGTGGCATCACAACCTCCCAATCCACCCTGCTCTGTGCATGACAGGGGGCAGTGCCCCAACTCCCCAATCGGCCCTGCTCTGAGCCCAACCAGGGGCTGCACCTAGGGACTGGGCCTGCCCTCTGCCACCCGGGAGCAGGCCTAAGCCAGCAGGTCGTTATCTCCTGAGGGGTCCCAGACTGCGAGAGGGCACAGGCCGGGCTGAGGGACCCTCCCCTCCCCCCCCCCCAAGTGCACAAATTTCTGTGCACCGGGCCTCTAGTATCAAAATAAAAAGCTTCTGTACAGCAGAAGAAACCATCAACAAAACAAGGAAGCCCACTGCATGGGAGAACATATTTGCCAATGTTATATCCAATTAGGGCCTAATCTCCAAAATTTATGGGGAACTCATACATCATAACCAAAGGAAGATAAAAAATCCAAACAAAAAATGGGCGAAGGACTTAAATAGACATACTTTTCAAAAGTGGACATACAGAAGGCCAAGAGATATATGAAAACATGCTCAAAGTCACTAATCATCAGAGATGCAAATCAAACGACAATGAAGAACCATCTCACACCTGTCAGGATGGCTATCATCAACAAATCCACAAACAACAAGTGCTGGCAAGGATGTGGAGAAAAAGGAACCCTCATACACTGCTGGTGGGAATGCAGACTGGTGCAGCCACTGTGGAAAACAGTATGGAGTTTCCTGAAAAAATTAAAAATGGAACTCCTATTTGACCCAGTGATCCCACTTCTAGGAATATATCCCAAGAAACCAGAAACACCAATCAGAAAGGACATATGCACCCCTATGTTCGTAGCAGCACAGTTCACCATAGCTAAGATTTGGAAACAGCCTAAGTGCCCATCAGCAGATGAGTGGATTAGAAAACTGTGATACATTTACACAATGGAATACTATGCTGCTGTAAAAAAGAAAGAACTCTTACCATTCACAACAGCATGGATGGACCTGGAGACCATTATGCTAAGCAAAATAAGCCAGTCCGAGAAAAATAAATATTACATGATCTCACTCACTTGTGGAATATAATGAACAACATAAACTGATGAACAAAAATAGATATAGAGACAGAGAAGCATCGAACAGATTGTCAAACTTCAGTAGGAAGGCAGGGAGGGGTGGGGGGAGGGTAAGAGATCAACCAAAGGACTTGTATGCATGCATATAAGCATAACCAACACACAGACACCAGGGGGATGAGGGCATGTGCTAGGGTGTGGCAGTGGCCAGGGAGAAGTCAATGGGAGAAAAGGAGATATATGTAATACTTTAAACAATAAAGAAAAATACATACATAAATACATACATACATAAATGCAAATAAAAACACCAATAAGCTTGTCTGATGGATGGTTAATGGAACAAATATATTAAGAGATATGTGATCAAGCAAAAATAGCAAATTGTTAATTGCAGAATCTAGGTGATAGGGAGATGGGTGTTCACTGTGCAATTCCTTTAACTTTTATGTTTGAGATTTTTTTCACAGTAAAATGCTAGAGAGATCACATCATAAGATATACAGATTAGAATCATTATGTTGTACACCTGAAGCTAATATACTATTGTATGCCAACTATACTTTAATACTAAATAAAAATTAAAATGCTAGAGGGAAAACATTTACAGACCAGAAGAAGCTGTACACAAATGAATGATGCTATATAATTCTATTTATACGATGTTCTAGAACAAACAAAATTAAGCCATAATGTTAAAAATCAGATCAGTGCTGGCCTGGGGCAAGAGATGGGGCAACTTGTAGCAAAGGAGCAAGAAAGAACTTTCTAGGGTGTGGAATTTTTATGTCCTGATTGGGGTATTGGCTACATGGATATATACGTTTTCCCAAACTCATTTTTTTTTAATATATTTTATTGATTTTTCACAGAGAGGAAGGGAGAGAGAAAGTTAGAAACATCGATGAGAGAGAAACATCGATCAGCTGCCTCTTGCACATCTCCCACTGGGGATGTGCCTGCAACCCAGGTACATGCCCTTGACCGGAATCGAACCTAGGACCTTTCAGTCCGCAGGCCGACGCTCTATCCACTGAGCCAAACCGGTTTCAGCTGCCCAAATGCATTTAACTGTACAGTAAAATGTGTGGCTTCAATTGTATATAAATTATACCTCAATTAAATTGCTTTTTAAGGTATGTTCACTATAGAAAATCTGGAATACACAGAAAAAGCTCAGAGAAATTATGACCCCCCCCCCCCCTCCTAACCACGCCATCCAAATAAAACATCACCATCCTTTCCTCTCTTTTGACAAAGGCCATGCCTACTGGAGATAAATCCGTGTCACTCAGTGGTTGAGCACTGACCTATGAGCCAGGTCACGGTTCAATTCCCGGTGAGGGCGAGGGCACATGCCTGGGTTGCAGGCTTAATCCCCAGTAGGGGGTGGGAGAGGGCATGCAAGAGGCAGCTGATCAATGATTCTCTCTCATCATTGATATTTCTATCTCTCTCTTCCTTCCTAAAATCAATAAAAATATATTTAAAAAAAAAAAAAACTACACCTTACTGTAGTTGTTTTTTTAAAGCTTTTTCTTTTTCTTTTCTTTTTTAATATATTTTATTGATTTTTTACAGAGAGGAAGGGAGAAGGATAGAGAGTTAGAAACATCAGCTGCCTCCTGCACGCCCCCCACTGGGGATGTGCCCGCAACCAAGGTACATGCCCTTGACCGGAATTGAACCCGGGACCCTTGAGTCCGCAGGCCGACGCTCTATCCACTGAGCCAAACCGGTTCTGGCGTTACTGTTTTTCTTAAAGTCAGTGAAGAAATACTGGTTAAGCCCCTGAATTTTGGACTTCCTTTCTCAGGTGACTCAAAACCTACTAATGTAAATCGCTTTGACCCCATCACTGCTGTGAGTCTTTAGCAAGTTACTAACCATTATGTACCTAAATTTCCTCATCTGAAAAATCTTTAGTACCTCAAAGCGTTGTTAAATATTTTAAGCAAAAAAATGTATGTACATTCTGGCTTTTATTGTTATTTTAAAAATTGAAGTGTCAACTAGCTTTTAGAAATCATCCTGGCAAGAAAAAGCCCACTGGCTCTCCTTTGAATTTATTTTTTTAAAACAGGCCTTCAATTCTCTAGGTAAATGCACCTCAAGCTAGTCTATCTTATTTGAGTGAACCTCTTGACCCTGAATTGCTAAAGACCCAAAGCAAAGGTTGAGGTGACAAAATAAATAAAAATGAAACATAAAACTAGTTTGGAAAGCTGGCAGCTGCCCTGAGAATGGAGGATCTAATATGGTGAGCCAAAGAGCCCAAGGAAACAATTTCTCCTTGAATGAAGTCCAACAAGTTTTAGATAAAAGTTGCTTTTGCTCAGCCTATGTGATTTAGGTCAAAATATGTAACCTAAGAGCATTCACTAAAGAGTTTGTTCTAAAGAATGAGAATAAGAGTCATAAGAGAAAAACCAGGAAGAGTGACTGACATTTTAACGATTAAAGGCAAAGGCATACTGAAAACTGAATTAAAGAAAATGCTTCTGGAAAGAGAGCACACCCACACTGTGAATTTAACTACATGAAGACAAGAAGAAAAGAAGTTAAACAGGCAGATATGCTTGCTATTCTGTTCAATGATTATATGCCCAGAATGAACACAAAATGATAAAATTTTACTGTTGTGTATAGTTGGTCTCACTTCCCACGTGTCTCTCATGATATGAACATCTTGCTGTGCTGTCAGATTCTAATGGTTAGAGCCATTTATTTTTCCCACAACATGGACCATAAACAGACTACTACTTCACCTGGTGTTTAACAATAAAATGTGATTTCTTCCAATACTAAAGGAAAAACAGTATGAGAGATAGTATGTCTATATTTTATATTTTATGGGCAACTTTAGAGACTTCAAAGATTATTCTGACTAAATGATAATATTTTTATCTTCTGTAGATCTGTGTATTCAGACAGCACAGTTAAAATCTTTGTGGCAAGAAACAGAAACAGCAAAGCTATTAAACAATTCTAGGATACTGGTTTGGGGAAGTCAAGGGTTTATTATCCTGTATGCTAATATCATCACTTTATTCAAACCTTTTTTTGTGTGGGGGTTTTTTGTGGGGTTTTTTTGGCTACCAGTCACTGTTAAAGGTGATAATTAAGATAGGTAATATGCTACACTGTCCCCAAAAATGTCAGTCTAGAACAGTGGTTCTCAACCTGTGGGTCGCGACCCCTTTGGGGGTCAAACGACCCTTTCACAGGGGTCACCTAAGACCATCGGAAAACACATATATAATTACATATTGTTTTTGTGATTAATCACTATGCTTTAATTATGTTCAATTTGTAACAATGAAAATACATCCTGTGTATCAGATATTTACATTACAATTCATAACAGTAGCAAAATTACAGTTATGAAGTAGCAACGAAAATAATTTTATGGTTGGGGGTCACCACAACATAAGGAACTGTATTAAAGGGTCGCGGCATTAGGAAAGTTGAGAACACTGGTCTAGAAAACGACTGTAATCCCAACCATAATAATGTGATACATGCAAGTCCAGAATACATGCATTTACTTAAATACTTTCTGGGAAATGTTCAGAATTTTGGTTTTAGTATACATAAATTGTAAGTTTTTCCAGGTAATCAGAAAAAGAAGCAACTCAGGGTTAGTAAAGATGATGAGAGAAAAAGAAAAAGTATTTTAAACTGAAGCTTGTTCAAGACCACATAAGACTAGTGAAAATTAAGTCTAGGTCTTAGAACTGCTACCCAGAACTGCTATCTACGAAGAAAAACATTCATTCACACTACAATAAAATAGGTAAATCCAAGAGTCTAAGAAGAAGGTTTCAGAAAGATCAACTCAGTTATGGCAAACAGAATAAAGCCAAGTTAGGTTATCCAAACTTTCTCTATCCCAAGCATCTGGAATCAGACCAGAATCTGGAAATGTCACCCAGGTAGCAGAAATTAATTTTATAGTAGCTCATTATTATTTTATTTTTAGTTATTTATTTATAGTTACTTATTTTCAAAAGGGACGAAGGGAGAGAGAGAGGAAAAAAGAGAGAAAGAAACATCAAAGTGAGAGAAATACACCTATTAGTTGCCTTGCGCATGCATCCCGACCCGGAATTGAACCTGAAACCTAGGTATGTGCCCTGACCAAAATCAAACCTGCAAACCAAAAGATGCACAGGACAACGCTCCAACCAAGCACACCAGCCAGGACAGCTTATTAATATTTTAGAAAATACAATATCACTGATAATATATTAGCTAACATTTATTACTTACTTACTGTTTTCATTCAATAAATATTTATTGTGAGCCTATGATAAGCTGGACCAGCAGTTCTCAACCTGTGGGTCGCGACCCCTTTGGCGGCCGAACGACCCTTTCACAGGGGTCGCCTAAGACCATCCTGCATATCAGATATTTGCATTACGATTCATAACAGTAGCAACATTACAGTTACAAAGTAGCAACAAAAATAATTTTATGGTTGGGTCACAACATGAGGAACTGTATTTAAAGGGCCAGAAGGTTGAGAACCACTGAGCTGGACACTGTTGTAGGCACTGGGATCAGCCATGAACAGGGTACAGAAAGTTCTTGCTCTCATGGAAATTACATGCAAATAAGGACAAACAAGGCATACACAGACAAACAATGAAGTTAAAATTTTAATGAGAAATATGTGCTATCAAGAAAATAAAGCAAATGATAAAGGCTGACCATCAACAGGTTCCTTGCCTAGAAACTGAAGTCCTGAATCATGAGAAAGAACCAGTCACCAGTCAGCCAAGCCACACAGTTCTAAGAGGAAGAGAATTCCTGGCAAAGGAAACAGGAAAGATTGTGTAACAGGAATAGGCCTAACATGTGCAAAGAACAGAAAAAGGAGAGTGGGAGAAAAGGTGTTCAAGGGCCAGATCAGGTAAGGCATGTAAGGAAGGACCTATGTGCCATGTTTACATTCTATTTCATCCTCACCAAAAACTATTATCTCCACAGAACTGAGGTTTATAGAAGTTTAGTGACTTGCCTAAGGTCTGGCACAAACATCTATATCTAAATTCCCATGTAAATTGTTGGTTTAGATCTCTCTTTTTTAAAAACTAAATGAAAAGATTGTTCACCTGTTCACTCACGACTTCAGTTCCCACCCATGATCTTATTTTTACATAAAATTTTACATTTTTCAACCACAGTTTCTTCTATTTACCATGGAAATTTTCAGAGCTGAACCTCCACAGTGGGAAAATGCTCAAGTTCTAATAAAATGTAGTAACTACAAGATAAGAAAAGAACCAAATACTATGAGAAAACAGAAGAACTATTCATTATGGAGAAGAAACCTCACAGAAGTTTTAAGTTAGTGCTTAAAAGTGAGATTAAGAATAAAGGCAAAAAAAAAAAAAAAAAAAGAATAAAGGCATTTCAGCATCACCAATGGACACAGACAATAGGGGGGTAGAGGGTATATGCTGGGGGGCGGGAGCGGGCGGGGAGAGGTCAATGGCAGAAAAAGGAGACATATGTAAAACTTTCAACAATAAAAAATTAAAAGAAAAAAAAGAAGAAAGGCATATTAGAGGAATGACAGGCAGGACAACGGTTATGAAAATAAAATGGCAAGTATTATCCAGTACTATATGTAGTTCTTTAAAGAAATGTGACTTCATAGAAAATACAATTAAATCCATGATTATAAATCACATTCTGCTGTGCTCGCTTCGGCAGCACATATACTGAAATCACATTCTGTAGATGTTCTGTACTAAAAATGTTATATCACATGATTTTCTTAATAAAACTTAGAATTTCTAAAGTGAACCTATTCCCCGCATATATAAAAATGTACATACTTAAATATGATTTTACCATTAAAAATTAGGAAGAAAGCCCAGTTCCATATCAATAACGTAACTTGTTCCTGGTAAAACTGTTATATTTATCAAAAGCAAAAGTTCGTATCTTGTTTAAACATGGTAAATTATACACATCCCCTTATCTCAAATTTCCCTATAATCTCCACTAAACTGACTACTCATCCACTCCACTCCAGCTACTTCTTGGCTATTCCTTGAGCAGGCCAAATATGCTATTACTGCTCAGTCTCCCAGATAGCCACAAGGCTCTCTCACTCCCTTTAGGTCTGTGCTCAAATGCTCATGAGACCATTCCTGACCACCTTACATACAATTAAAAAGCTATCACATCCCGTAACTTCTTTTTCCAGCTTAGTTCATAATCACCATTTGTAAAATTTACTTGTTTTCTCACTAGAGCCAAGTCTTTGTTTTAATCACTACTATGTGGTCCCAGAACTTAGAACAAATAGCTGGCATTCAATAAATATATGCTGAATTACTACTTAAAATATTCTAAAATTGCGATATAACTATACTGGAAGAAAGGGTGAAGGGAGAAGTGTGAACTCCTTTTCCATAAGCAGTCAAAACATAATGCAGTCTCAAGCTTTTTGACTTGTGAACCTCTTTATACTTTTTAAAATTAATTGAGATTGAGAAACCTAAACAGTTGTTATTATATGGGTTATAGCTATGGATACAATATTAGAAAAAAAAAAGTTGATAAATGTTTAAAAATTTATTATTTAAAAACAGCAACAGTAAACCAAACATGTTAATATAAGTAACACTTATAAATATATTTTCCCAAAAAATTGAGAACATGGCACTGCTATAAATTTTTACTCTTTATTGTCTGGCTTACTAAAAGAAAACTAGGTTCTTATATCTGCTTCTGTATTCAATCTAATAAGAAAACCCAGCTCCACATGAATATGTAGTTGAAAACAAAGGAAGGAATATTTTTAATAACCTTTTCAGATAAGTGTGGATATTACTCTTCTTTGACACTATGTCAAATCTTAACAAAGTGTAATTTTGTAAATGTGGAATCGGAAACCATATCAATGAAACTTTTCAAACCATTTCATTAAAAACTATTTACTTAAGTGGATCTTCCTTTACCCACAGCATAATTTTGTAATATCATGCATTGGTCATTTGAAGAAAGTGGGCCCACCAAGTTATACACATCTTTCCAAACACCAACACATTTCATTATACAATAGCAAAAAAAGAAAAGTCTCATTTGTTAATATCACCATCATTATCATCAGAAAGGTGCTAAGAAGCTGCCAAGCTCATAGTGGCAGATATGTTTTCCAAAATTCTAATTTTTGCTTGAAAGACTGAATTTATCTTGGCAATAAATTGTCAGTTGTTTTCCCTGAAGTGACAGGCCCACTTCATTTGTTTTTCAGAAAATATGTACAAATACCCGTTTAAATAACTATAGTTATCATTCTTTCAAGTAAAAATAGTGTTTCATGAAAAAGCAACTAGTTTGTTAGCCCAGCTCACAAATCAATCACACAAGTATTTTTCTTCAAGACAAGCATCATATGCAGCCATAGCACCTTATAACATTCTTCCTATTTTTGTCACATGAAATATTAAAAAGACATGTATTAAAGTGTCAAGATTAATAAAATTAACAAGTTTTACTGCTTCATAAAGGTCATTTTTAAATGAAACCTTTTCTTCTTCCTGTAAATGTGTGGCGGTGAAGAATATAATGATTATTAGTTTTGCCACTGTCCTGATATGCACTGCAGACCAGCAGTTTTACCCACCACTGTATTTGCACCATCAAGGCAAATGTCAACATAGTTAAGTAGCAAAGAACTTAGTATTACTGTATTATTAAATAGTTTCAACCTAGTAGACCTTCTGAAACATTTGAAGACCCCCTTAAGAATCCAGGACCCAAATATATGTCCTACCCTGAAATCAACTAAAAGAAGCAAGAGGAGAGGAACAGAGGAAATAATTTGTCCATTTCATCCAGCTGTATTGACCTAAAGTTATTCATACTATCCCCTTTTTATGTGTTTAATATGTGGTCTTAAGAATCCAGACCACAGATTGAAAACTGCTGTACATATAAAATAGTAAAAGAAGATATATATCTATCTCCAAGAAAAAGGACTGGATAGTAGGAAGACAGGGATGGCAAGACTACTTATTTTTCCTTGTACACCCTTTATACGTTCTGAATTTGGTAATATTTGCGTGTTTTACTTTTATCTTTAAAAAAACTAAATAATTCTTAAAAAATAAAAACAGCCCTAATCGGTTTGGCTCAGTGGATAGAGCGTCGGCCTGCGGACTCAAGGGTCCCAGGTTTGATTCTGGTCAAGGGCATGTACCTTGGTTGTGGGCACATCCCCAGTTGGGGGTGTGCAGGAGGCAGCTGATCGATGTTTCTCTCTCATCGATGTTTCTAACTCTCTATCCCTCTCCCTTCCTCTCTGTAAAAATTCAATAAAATATATTTAAATAAATACATAAATAAATAAATAAATAACAACATCAAAAGTGGCTACGTAGACATATAAATATACTACTTAGAAATATGGAAGTAAATACCAGAAAAAATTTTAAGAGCTGAATGTTTCTGCTTAGGAAGTGGAACTAGGGGATAATGAAGGAGGACTGCTGTTTTTCAGTAGAAGCCTTTTGGATTCAACTTTTTAAATCATCAGTGCAGATTAAATGTTTCAAAAATAAAAATCATTCAAAATATTATCTGGAAAAACACATATGTTAGGTTTAAAAGAAAAATAAACCAAGAATGCATAGAGGAGAGAATGTCTGTGAAATATGACAAAATGTAAAAGTAACTGCATGAAATAATGTGCTTGTGAGATTTCACTAATATTGAAATACTAGAGGCTCAGTGCATAACATTAGTGCACTGGGGGGAAAGGGGTCCCTCAGCCGGCCTGCGCCCTCTCGCATTCTGGGACCCCTTGAGGGAAGCTGGTTTAGGCCCGTGGGCCTAAGCTGGCAGTCAGAAATCCCCCGAGGGGTCCTTAGCACTGCCTCAGAGGCGGGAGAGACTCCCACCACCGCCGCTGCACTCGCCAGCCATGAGCCTGGCTTCTGGCTGAGCAGCGCTCCCTGACCATCAGAGGGTAACTCCTGCATTGAGCATCTGCCCCTTGGTGGTCAGTGCATGTCATAGCGACTGGTTGACCGGTCAACTGTTTGCCCCCTGGTGGTCAGTGCACATCATAGAAAAAGGTTGAGCGGGCTTAGCATATCATTAGTATATTATGCTTTGATTGGTTGAACGGACAACTGGATAACCGGAAACTTAGCATATTAGGCTTTTATTACATAGGAAGGATTGTTCTATACTAGAGGCCCAGGGCACGAATTCGTGCACGGGTGAGGTCCGGCCGGCCTGCCCCAATTGGGGCCAATCAGGCCAGGCCGGCAGAGGGGAAGGGCCACAGGCGGTTGGCAGGCTGGCCCCACCCCAATCAGGGTATGAGGGCCAATCAGGGGCAGGGCCAGCCACAGAAAGGGGCCACAGGAGGTTGGCCAGCTGGCCCACCCCCAGATCAGGGTGGTGGGGCTGATTGGGGGAGGGGCTGGCTAGGGGAAGGGACCGCAGGCAGTTGGCCGGCTGGCCGGCCCTGCCCCCTGGTCAAACTCACAGTTGTGGGGACATTTTGCATATTAGCCTTTTATTACATAGGATTACAATAAACATTTTCATTTAAAAAGCAACAATTGCCTTCAGACCAGAAGGTCTTATAACTTAAAAACAGTTTTAAGTATATAAATCTTGTCTTTTTTTTAAGTTAAGTGGTTTTTTTTGAGAAACCAAGATGGCGGCATAGGTTAACGCCGAGATCGCTGCCTCAAACAACCACTTCAGAGATATAACTAAAGGACAGAACGGACATCACCCAGAACCACGGGAAGGCTGGCTGAGTGGAAATTCTACAACTAGGAGGAAAGAGAATATCATACCCAGACTCAGAGGAGGCGCAGTGCTGAAGTGAAATACTCAGGTTCGGAGTGCGCGCGCGGAGCGGGCTGGCGGCGGAGGGCGCGGTTGTTGTTTTCAATCGGGAGGGAGTTTCAGACTCTGAGCTCCAGATCCGGGCGAGTCTCTGGGGACCGAGACTCAAACGGGAGAAACGGGACTGTCTGGCTTCGGTCGGAACTCGAAGGCAGCTTTCTCTCCGAGGTTTGCAACCATTGCTGGGACTCTGAGAGGCAGAGCCCCTGGGGAAGGAACTGAGAGTCGCCATAACTGCTTGTTCCGCCCACCCTGTAGATGCCCGGGGACCCGCCCCGCCCAAGCCCTGCACAGCGCCATTTGCCGGATAGCCTCAGGCAAACGCTAGATTAGCACCGCCCTAGAGATCCAGCACAGAAGCCCTCCCACTACAGACACAGCAGACTATCATAGCCAGTTAGCCTGGAGGTCAAATCACCCCGGTATTGCCGACATCAATCAAGGCTTAAAGGCAACAAGACTGCGGACAAAGACCACTAGGGGGTGCACCAAGAAAGCATAAAAAATGCGGAGACAAAGAAACAGGACAAAACTGTCAATGGAGGATATTGAGTTCAGAACCACACTTTTAAGGTCTCTTAAGAACTGTCTAGAAGCTGCCGATAAACTTAGTAAGGCCCTCGAAAAGACTGGTGAGACCGCCGATAAATGTAGTGAGATCCTCAAGAAATCTAATGAGACCCTCGATGTTGTGATAAAGAACCAACTAGAAATTAAGCATACACTGACTGAAATAAAGAATATTATACAGACACCCAACAGCAGACCAGAGGAGCGCAAGAATCAAGTCAAAGATTCGAAATGCGAAGAAGCAAAAAACACCCAACTGGAAAAGCAAAATGAAAAAAGAATCCGAAAATATGAAGATAGTGTAAGGAGCCTCTGGGACAGCTTCAAGCGCACCAACATCAGAATTATAGGGGTGCCAGAGGATGAGAGAGAGCAAGATATTGAAAACCTATTTAAAGAAATAATGACAGAAAACTTCCCCCACCTGGTGAAAGAAATAGACCTACAGGTCCAGGAAGCGCAGAGAACCCCAAACAAAAGGAATCCAAAGAGGACCACACCAAGACACATCATAATTAAAATGCCAAGAGCAAAAGACAAAGAGAGAATCTTAAAAGCAGCAAGAGAAAGAAACCCAGTTACCTACAAGGGAATACCCATACGACTGTCAGCTGATTTCTCAACAGAAACTTTGCAGGCCAGAAGGGAATGGCAAGAAATATTCAAAGTGATGAATACCAAGAACCTACAACCAAGATTACTTTATCCAGCAAAGCTATCATTCAGAACGGAAGGTCAGATAAAGAGCTTCACAGATAAGGAAAAGCTAAAGGAGTTCATCACCACCAAACCAGTATTATATGAAATGCTGAAAGGTATCCTTTAAGAAGAGGAAGAAGAAAAAAAAAGGTAAAGATACAAATTATGAACAACAAATATGCACCTATCAACAAGTGAATCTAAGAATCAAGTGAATAAATAATCTGGTGATCATAATAGAATCAGGGACATAGAAAGGGAATGGACTGACTATTCTTGGGGGGGAAAGGGGTGTGGGAGATGCGGGAAGAGACTGGACAAAAATCGTGCACCTATGGAAGAGGACAGTGGGTGGGGAGTGAGGGCAGAGGGTGGGGTGGGAGCTGGGAGGAGGGGAGTTATGGGGGGGAAAAAAATGAGGAACAAATGTAATAATCTGAACAATAAAGATTTAATTTAAAATAAAAACAAAAACAAAAACAAAAACAAAAGTGGTTTTTTTTGTTTGTTTGTTTTTTGTTTTGTTTTTGTTTTTTTATATTTTATTGATTTTTTACAGAGAGGAAGGGAGAGGAATAGAGAGTTGGAAACATCGATGAGAAAGAGAGACATCGATCAGCTGCCTTCCACACACCCGCCACTGGGTATGTGTCCGCAACCAAGATACATGCCCTTGACCGGAATCGAACCTGGGACCCTTGAGTCCGCAGGCCGACGTTCCATCCACTGAGCCAAACTGGTTAGGGCTTAAGTTAAGTGTTTAAACCCTCCCCTATCCACACCCTCCACACATACACAAAGTAACACAAAGTAAAGATAACCTTTTACTTTATTCCTTCCATTTTATTTTATCAAAATTAAGATCAAATCAATCACTTATTTGAAAAGAATAATAAAATAGTTGCTTTCTGAAAGAGACTTGACTTGGGGTGATGAACACACAATACAATATACAGATGATGTATTATGAAATTGTATACCTGAAACCTATATAAGTTTATTAACCAAAGTCACCCAATAAATTCAATTAAAAAGGTTTTTAAAAAGTTGGGGTGTTTTTGGGGGGGTAAATATAATAAACTGTTAATTCTTATGTAATTACTACTACATGAACAAAATCTTTTTTTTTTCTAAATATATTTTATTGATTTTTTACAGAGAAGAAGGGAGAGGGATAGAGAGTTAGAAACATCCATGAGAGAGAAACATCGATCAGCTGCCTCCTGCACACCTCCTACTGGGGATGTGCCCGCAACCAAGGTACATGCCCTTGACCAGAATCAAACCTGGGACCTTTCAGTCCACAGGCCAATGCTCTATCCACTGAGCCAAACCAGTTAGGACCATGAACAAAATCTTTATAGAAATATAAACCCACTATCAAAATTTAATTTTAATTTTTTCTCAGAGGATGTCCTAATCCAGGAAAGAATAGATTATTACTATGAATAAATAGGTAACTCAAAAGCAAGTTGGGCCCTGACCGGTTTGGCTCAGTGGATACAGCGTCAGCCTGCGGACTGAAGGGTCCCGGGTTCGATTCCGGTCAAGGGCATGTACCTTGGTTGCAGGCACATCCCCAGTAGGGGGTGTGCAGGAGGCAGCTGATCGATGTTTCTCTCTCATCGATGTTTCTAACTGTCTATCCTTCTCCCTTCCTCTCTGTGAAAAATCAATAAAATATA
Organism: Myotis myotis; assembly: GCF_014108235.1. Classification (NCBI taxonomy): domain Eukaryota; kingdom Metazoa; phylum Chordata; class Mammalia; order Chiroptera; family Vespertilionidae; genus Myotis; species Myotis myotis. The sequence continues at coordinate 174,780,376 of NW_023416313.1, read as the reverse complement.
TTTTAAAAAAAAAAAGCAAGTTGGATTCCCCACAAAATGGCACCAGGGCTCCTTGGAAAATGGCTGATTCCAGGATTGAGATCAAGATAAGTTTCAAACATCCTAATGTACCAAAAAGAAAGGAAATACTAAAGAAAAATTAAGAGATTATGTCAAGAAGACACAGGAGCCAGGACGAAGAGGTTCCCACTGGACAAATCTGGGACAAGTTGAGCATAAAATAATAAAGGCAGTAATGGACTGTAACCCACATGTCCATATTGATAATAGATAAAAGGATGCTTCTTCCTATAACAGCATGACTACTGATAAGGTAGAGAAGATGGAGGGATTAGAAAAATAACCATTTGTAACCATCAAACTAAAGAGAAGTACAGGCAATAATCATCAATATATGCTAAATCCAGGAGGCAAATTCGTGAGGATATAGAAGGTCTAATTAGAAGCAGGATATCTGTACTATCTCAAAGTTATTCCCACAGATTATTTATTAGGTGCAAGAAGAAAAAATATAACTATACTATAAAGAAACAAGATATCATCACCAGGTAAATAAAAATTAACATCAGCACACCAATGACATGTGCTTCTGTATCATACCTGAGAAGGATACAAAACCCCTGAGGATGTTTAAACTGAATCTAATTATGAGGGAACATCAGACAAATCCAAATTGAAGAATATTCTATAATATAGCCTATATTCTTCAAAAATGTTAATGTAATGAAAGAAAAAAGCTAAAGCACTATTTCAGATTAAAGGCAACTAAGTTACTACAACTAAATGCAATTTGCGATCCAGACTGGATCCTATGGGGAAAATGCTATAGAGAAACAAATGCTATCATTGGGAATAATTGACAAAACTGGAATAGGGTCTATGGATTAGATAAAGGTTTTATATTATCAATGTTAAATTTCCTAAATTTAGTAACTGTACTGTGATAATGCAAGAGAATGCAATATACTGTGACTATTGCTATATAATAAAAGGCTAATATGCAAATCGACCAAACGGTGGAATGACCAGTCACTATGACATGCACTGACCACCAGGGGACAGATGCTCAATGCAGGAGTTGCCCCCTGGTGGTCAGTGTGCCAGAAGCCGGGTTCACAGCTGGCAAGCACAGCTCCCGCTTCCACGACAGCGCTAAGGATGTCTGACTGATAGCTTAGGCCCGCTTCCCGTGGGGAAACAGGCCTAACCTGTCAGTTGGCCATCCCCTGAGGGCTCTCATACTGCAAGAGGGTGCAGGCCGGGCTGAGGGACCCCCCCAACCGAGTGCACAAATTTCATGCACTGGGCCACTAGTTTAGAGATAAATGGGCAGAAAAGAGAATTAGAAAGCAAATGTGACAAGTGTTAAAAATCGGTAAATCTAAGTATAGGCTATTTAAGAGTTTTCAGGACTATTTTATATTTTTCTGTACTTCTGAAATTATTTCAAAGTAAAAAATTTTAATAAAGGCAAATTGGGATATGAAGAGATGGTGAAAGGAAGTAATTTATTCTGATGTCCTATATAGTAAATACAAATAAGGGAAATGACTACAACAGTGACTTAGACTGGCATATAGCTAGCTCCATATAGAATTTCTTAAATTTTTAATTCTCTAGAAAAAGAAAAAGACTTTTCAAGGAATCACATAAACACTAAGATGCTGATCCTGTATACCTCCACAAAAATCTATGATTTCATGTTAACACAGTACACACTGAGGAACTCTTCCTTCCTCCAGCAAACCAGAAGCTCCTCAGAGGCAGGCCTAAAGGTCCTGGCTCTTTGTTTTAACTCAAGCACTGACACAGTGGCTGAAATATAGCAATCATATTTGTTGAATAAATGCTGGTATAAATTATTTTAAATACATTTCTAAACATGGACATTTTCAAAACTCACAAAAGCAGAGAATGTTATTAATACCCACATACCTATCACACTCCAACCCAACAATTGTCAAGATTACACCACATTTGCTTCATTTAGCTCTTCTCTTCCCCCTGTATCCCTTTTCTGCTTGGAAGTATTTTTTAAAATATATTTTTATTGATTTCAGAGAGGAAGAGAGATAGAAACATCAATGATGAGAGAGAATCATTGATCGCCTGCCTCCTGCATGCCACCTACTGGGGATCAAGCCCACAACCCAGGCATGTGCCCTGACCAGGAACAGAACCATGACCTCCTGGTTCACAGATCTAAGCTCAACCACTGAGCAACGCCAGTTGAGCTTGGAAATATTTTTAAACAAATGCCAGACATCTTATTTGTCCTCCTCATTCTTCAGTTTCCATCTTTAAAAAATATGGGCATATTCTTACATAAACATAATGCCATTATCGTCCCTAACAAAATTAACAATTCCTTGATATCATCTAATACTCATCCCCATTCAGGATTCTTCCCAAGTGTTTTAAAAATAGTTTTACTGATTTGAGTCAGGATTTAAACAAGGTCAACACATTACATTTGGCTGCTACACATAAAATATTCCCAACCTTTCTAAATTGTCTTTCAGCAATTATGAAAAAGCCTAACAGACAAACCAGTTTTCACTTGTAGATTCTCCAGAATCAAACCCAATTTAATGCATTTGCTGTTCCCTTTCTCTACAGCACTCTTCCTCCAGATTGTCACTATGGCTGATTCTTTCCAGCCATTGATCGCAAATCAAATATTACCTCTAAAAAGAGGCCCTCTCTAACCACTCAACCCATAGTAGAGCTCCACTTTCATTCATTCTCCATTACATGGTCCTATTTTTTTCACGGCACTCACCACTACCTAAAACTCACCACTACCTAAAACACCCTTCATTTCTGTTTACTAGATGTTTCCCCTGTAGATTGTCCACCCCATGCGGGCAGAGTGCCTTCTTCACTGAAGACCAAGAACAATGCCAAAAACATGAGGCATTCAATAAATACTTACCAAATGACTAAATAATAAGGCAGTATCTCTATTTAAAATGTAAGCTCAGTAGTATTTGTTTTTAAACATTTGTCGCTCACTCCTCATGTAATGATTTAAATCGAGTATCTGTAGAAACCTGGGCCAGCTGTTACCAAGAATCTGTGGCATACAGAAAAGAAAGAACAGAGGTGTATGCCATTTTACTGGGCTTTTACTGAACTGTGATAAGTTTCCTGAAAGAAAAATTATTCAGGATGATTTCAAAAGCATTACCAGGATTTAAAACAAAGTTTCATTTTTTAATATCACATGAGAGCTATTAAATCATGAAAAATAGCTACAATGTGACAGAGGCATTACCTAGAAAAACAAACATGGCTTCATCACTGATTTTTTTCCTAATATACAGTACCAGTATGTATCATGAATGAACTCAGAGTCTCAGTATAGCATTCTTTCTGGAGACTGGATCATAATGAATATAACAATGAATACCAAAAATACCGAAGTAAAAATACCAACCATTAAATTTGGGACCTAGACAAAACAAGAGTTATCTATCCCACACTTGTCCTTTAACAGTGAGAGATCTGAAGTCCAGGGTGGTTATCAATAGTCACAGATCTAATGAATAGCAAGCACAGCTAGATCTTAAATCCAGAGCTCCTATCTCTAGCCCAGCATTCTTTCATAAGATAATGTTCCTGCATAGAATGTTAATGTTGTGTTATAACATACTTTAATTACTATCATTTTTAGTACTGTCATTTTCCCCCCTATTGAAGTCCTAGCTCATAGGGGGGGAAATGTCACGGGCACATATAATTATTCTCTAAGTGAAGCATGTTACAGAAACCCTTCTTTGGCAAAATAATAAAAGAAACATCTAAAAAAATCCAACTGGTTTAATTCAGTGAGTTTTTTACTCCACATTTTAAAGTAAAAATAACTATTTAGAAATATTTATTGACTATTCCTTGCTTTAGGACATGTAAATTGCTGTTCTCTTATTTTAAACACCTGTATAGGTATTTTTCAATTACCCATGGAAATAAAGTACTGAAGTGAAATCTGTCAAGATGTAAGCTCCACTATAACGTATTTTCCACCAAAATGGAATTTTGGCTGTATCTTTCTTTAAAAATCAGCTCTAGTGAAAGAGCTAACATGAAAGTGACCAAAAGACACCAAACAAAAGGAAAAAAGTGATGGAAGATTCCACACACATAAGATACAGCAGCCCTGATGAACAGGGAGAGACTCTACTAGTTTTTCATACAATACTTATCAGACCAATTCATAAATATCCTCACTAGTTCTTTAAAAACTATTAAATCTTAGGAAACAAACAAGCAAGCAGTAGAGATGTCATTTGTCCAAGGTTAAATGACAAGAGACAAACTAATGTAAAATAATTCAAGGCTTTAAAAAAAAAAAAAGACAATTTAAGATTATTTTTACAGTAAAAGGGCTTCTTTCTCATCCTGTTTTGTCCAACAAAAACCACCAATGACTACTGTTTAGTATGAAAAACAACATGGTTTATATGAAAATTTTTTCTAAAAAATACAGTAACAAACTATCAAAATGTAGATCTTCACCCTAATAAAGCTAAGTAAAACCATTATTATGGGACTTCTATATAATAATGACATTACCTTCTATTATTGGAAAGCAATGACAAACAAAAATGAGAAAGGAAATGAAACTATTTCCCCCAGTCTGTTCTTTTTGGTTCCAGAGGTCCCTAACACAAGAAAATTAAACATAAAATACCAAATGGAATAAAGTTTGGATGGACAGGTTCATAAAGGATAGCAACTCTAAAGTCTATGTCAGCTGGCATCTTACCCCTTCAGGGTCCTAAATTCATGCCGCATATAAATCAAGAAACAGGAAAGCATAAAATACAATGAAGTCACTCCACACCACGAACATGAACACATTAAATGAACACCCTACACTGGCTCGTGCTGTTTTGTTTTTGTTTTTTTAACGTTAAAACTTAAGATCTAGGTTAAAAAGTATCCGTAAAGATTTACTGTAACCTACTTAAGGACGATTGTGAAAACCCTCTATTTCTGCAGCAGAGAACAACTACTTCCTACGGCACTGCCACTGACAAATTATCTGAGAACAAAAATATCAAGCTTCTTTCTTAATGACCGAGCCAACTCTGTACAAAATCGGGCGCGTCTGTATTTCTGCGGTTCCGCGGACGACGTTTCCTTGATCACAGAAGGCAACTCCCCAACCGCCAGGCCGACTCGGCGCCCTCCGACAGACACCCTGGGCTCGGGTTCCCCTCATCACTCCATTGTCAAATCACACTCCCACGCCTGGGGCTTCGGCCCCCATCCTGCGACTCCAAGGGGAGTCGGAAAAGAAGCCCCCTCACCCACACTTCCTTACTCTGCGGGGTGTGGGTGTGTCTGCGGACGAACGCGGCGCTCCAACACCCATCTACCGAGACCCAGACCCTAAGTCACGACGCCGCCAGCCACCGCCGGCCGGTCGCCGACCCCAGCCTTCCGCGGCCGCAGCCCTTCCTCTTTCTCCCCTCCAGGCCGGCCCCTCCCCCGTTGCGCGCACGCGCGGCCTCCCGGCGATCCCCTCCCCCCTGGCCCCCTCACCTTAGTCATTAGCCGCCCTCTTCCCAGGGTCCTGGAGTCGCCGGCCCAGGAAGGAAGACAGGAGATACCAGGGTGGGCGAGGCTATGTCGAGAGCCGGCGATCTGCGATTCAGATCTCGGCCTGATAGGCCCCTCTAGTCAGGAGCGGCGTCTGTCACCGCCACCAAAACTGTACGAGCGGCAGCGCCTGGTTCGGCCCAGCTCAGCCGGTTCGGGCTCAGAATGCCTAACTTGGTCCCACAGGAACTCCTTCCCACAAGCGGTGGGCGTTCCGATGCTGCACGGACCTAGCACCTCGCCTCCGTCGCCGCCACTGCTGCTGTTCTGCTGCTGCCGCTGCTGCCGCTGCTGCCGCCGCCGCCGCCTTACCAATCCCTCTTCTACCCAACGAGCACGACACTCCGCGGCTTTACGACAGTTCGGAAAGTGAGATCGCTGTAGCCTTCACGCCTCTAGTAACATCTGTGTGTTTCTGCGCCTGCTCGGAGCCTCGGTTCTCACTGTCCCGCCCCTGCCTCCCCGGCCCTCCCCTTTGTACTCGCTTTACCAGTCTGTCCCTAAAGCCGAACGGGTAAGCGCTTTACAGTATTTCATTTTCCTTGGTGCTTGTGCAATTTTTAAGCAAAATACTGACTACATCTTAGCTAATTTTTCGTAACTAAAAATTACAAATGATCACGGGATTATTGACCATATTTACGGTACAATTAAAAAAAAGGGTTGAAATAAAATAATTTTTAAAAAAAATAAAATAAAAAATAGGCTTTAGTGTCTTTCACAACAAATGATACCCAAGTTACACTCGCTAATGACAACGATCGTGCCCCTCCCTATTAAGAAGAATTTGCTTCCAGATCAGATCAGAAGTAGTCCTAGATATCCTGGGAACTGGCTGTACAATCACACACGCCTTTATAATTATTTTCTAAAAATCAGTAGATAGCAAATGCTTCATTATGTATATTAGGAGGATATAGGCTTCAGAATCCAAGTTCTTTTCAACTCGCTGTGATACCAACTAGCTGTCTGATGTATTAGACTTTTATAAATTTGTTTAAAATAAAATATCGATTTAACCTCAGTTTTAAAAATAAAATGAAAGCATATCTAAAACAAAAAAATCTGTTTCCTTCCGAATAAATAGACATATCATTATTTATCTCAAAAGGTTCTTGTGAGATTAAACAAGACAGTTTATATAATGCTTCGAACATTATTTACCAGTGAAGTGTTCAATAAACGTTAATTCCTTCCCTTTGTCATCAAGTTTTCCTCAATTCCCTTTCTTTTGTTCACTCATAGTCTCCATTTTCTTCAGTGAAGAAAATATTTAAAAATAATAAGATGAGGCCCTAGCTGGTTTGGCTCAGTGGATAGAGCTTCGGCCTGCAGACTTACGGGTCTCAGGTTCGATTCCAGTCAAGGGCACATGCCCAGGTTGCAGGCTTGATCCCTAATAGGGGGTGTGCAGGAGGCAGCTGATCAATGAGTCTCATCATTGATGTTTCTATGTCTCTCTCCCTCTCCCTTCCTCTCTGAAATCAATAAAATTATATTTTAATAAAATAAAAACAATGAGTATCAGATCATATGGGGAAACTGGGAGAGCATTGGACTAGGATTTTTCCTCAATCCTCCTTTCTCCCTCTGAATATAAAGTTCTGCCTGGACTGTCTTATCTACTGCCATGATTTAACTGTTATCGGCTCATAATTTTTTAAGTCATGTATTTCCAGACTTACATTTTCTATATTTCTAGACCTAACCTTTTTTCAAAAGCTCTTGACCTGTCCTCCTTAATCGGGTAGGCACTAGCTACATGTAGCTATTAAGTGCTTAAAATGTAGCTAGTAAAATGAATAATACTGTAACTGAAGTCCTGGCCACTGTGGCTCAGTAGGTTGAACATTGTCCCATACACCTAAAGGTCACAAGTTCGATTCTGGTCAGGGCACATGCCCAGGTTGCAGGCTCCATCCCTAGTGGGGGACATGCAGGATACAGTCAATCGGTTGTTTCTCCCACACTCCCTTCTACTCTCTCTCAAAAATCAATTTAAAATTATTTTTAAAAAGAAAAACAAAAATGCTGTAAGTGAAAAATGTATATTCAATTTCAAAGATACATTACAAAAAATCTCAATAATTTTTAATACTGATTACATGTGGAAATAATATCTTGGCTATATTGAGTTAAATCAGTGGTTCTCAAGCAGGGATGGTTTTGCTCCCCCACCCCCCTGCCTCAGGACATTCAGCAATATCTAGAGACATTTTGGTAGTCACAATTTGGGTCAGGGTGTTTGTGGCTACTGGCATTTACTAACAAAGAGGCCAAGGATGCTGCTAAACATCTTACAATGCATATGATAGCCCTCCACAACAAAGTATTGCCCAGCCCCAAATATTAAGAATACAGTTGAGAAAGCGCAAGGTTAAATGTTAAATAAAATAAAATATACTATTAAAGTTAATTTCAACTATTTCTTTTACCTTTTTTTAAATATATTTTATTGATTTTTTTACAGAGAGGAAGGGAGAGGGACAGAGAGTTAGAAACACTGATGAGAGAGAAACATCAATTCAGCTGCCTCCTGCACACTCCCTACTGGGGATGTGCCCGCAACCAAGGTATATGCCCTTGACCAGAATTGAACCTGGGACCCTTGAGTCCGCAGGCCAACGCTCTAGCCACTGAGCCAAACCAGTTAGGGATCTTTTACTTCTTTAAAATATGGCTAGTAGAGCCTTGGCCAGTGTTCTCATTAGTTAGTGTCCCTATCCCCCCACCCCCACCCCGCACGGTTCTATTCCAAGTTTCAGGTTCACTCCCTCCCCTGAGTCCGGGTGTGTGAGAGAGGCAACCACATGTGTCTGTCTCACATGATATTTCTCTCCCCACTCCCTCCTTTCCACTCTCTCTGAAAAGCAATAGAAAAAAAAAAATCCTCATGTGAGGATTAACAAAAATAAAGAGTAAATAAACAAAAAATACATATGGCTACTAGAAATTACATTTGTAGCTCACATTATATATCTATTGGACCACATACTGATCCAGACATATTGGCTAACTGCACTGGATATGTCACTTCCACTTTAATCCCCCCAGGCATCTCTAACCCATCTTGTCCAAAATAAAGGAAGGGAGGGAGGGAGGGAGGGAGAAAGATTGTATTTACACCCAATGCATCACAATCTTTCCTGCCTCAGTCAATAGGACCAAGTTATCTAACTAGAAACCTAAAGGTCATCTTTCACTACTCCCTCTTCCTCATTCCCTACCTCTAATCAATCTATAAGTCTCTGAAATATTTAAATATTGAAAATCTCAAATATCTCAGGTATTTTAGTATTCATTTGTTTAACAAACACTTATCAAATAGTTACAATGTGCTAGATGTTGTGTTGGGTACTGTGAGTACTAAATACATAATCATTGCCTTACTGGCAGTGCTTTACGAGACGACGAAAGCAAATTCATTATTTACTCTATAATGTGGAAGGGATAGGATGGTGTACTACTGTGCTGAGAACACAAAGATGGAACACTGTAGTCAAGCCAAGAGTAGGTGATATTTAAACTAAATTTAGCAACATTAACAAACACAGTTAAATAAAGCAAAAGGAGAGGGCATTCCAGGCAGTAATATCAGCACATGCTAAAGTACAGAATCCTGTACTTGAAACAGCAGGAAGCAAACTCTCTACTGGAAACTACTGAATGTGTTGTGCAGGGAAATTATCAAGAGACAAGGGAAGAAAAGTAGACAGAAATCATTAAGTAAGGTTGCTTTTGCTAGGATAAGGAGTTTGGCCTATTTTATACTGAAGCCATTAAAGGAAACCAATCAGAGGACTAAAGATCAGATTTGATTATTAGAGATCCCATTGTATAAGCAAAATAGAGGGTGGAATGGAGAGGAGCAAGAGTAGAAATGAGAATGAGAAGGGACAGATTCAAAAGATAAGAAAATTGAATAACTGGATAATAGGGGGTGCTGGTGCTATTCAAGAAAGAAACATAGTTTGCAAAATCCAACTTTTTGGGGTTTGGGACTTTTGGTTAGGGCAGCATGAGGGAGGAAGTTGAAAGAAAGGAAATGATTACTTCTTTATTGGGCAAGTTGAGTTTGAGGTGTCTAGCATTTACCCAAAGTGGAGATTCCAGTAAACTGTTGGATATATGGGTCTGGAGCTCAGAAGAGAGGTCTGGACTGAAGGCAGAAATTTGGACTCATTAACTTATATGTGATAGCTGACACAAAAATTTTGGATGAGTTCACCCAGAGTATAATTGAGAAAAGACAGACAACTGGGGATGTCTGATATTTTAAGAGTTGAAGAATGGAACAAAGTTCCAAAAAAGATACAGATGGGCCAGAGCAAAGGGAAAAAGGAAACTAGAGAGGTAGGTAACAGGACAAGTAAGAAAAAGTTTCAGTATCAAAGTGGGTAATCAAGAATATGAAATGTCCATTAGTTTGGCAATAAGGAGATCTGTAAGAGCAGCTTTAGCAACCGCCCTTTATTTTAGAACAGAGGCTCTTATCTGGGGTCGATTTTGACCCACAGGGGTTATTTGACAATGTCTGGAGGTATTTTGTGTTGTTACTGGGAAGATGCTACTGGCATCTAGTGGATAAAGGCCAGAGATGCTGCTAACCATCCTACAGTGAACAGAACAGCCCCCACAACAAAGAATAGTCAGGCCCAAAATGCCAATAACATTCCAATTGAGGAATCTGGTTTAGAAAGGAATGAACAGTGAAATTAGACAAAAAATAGGTGTGTGTTTTTTTCCATGAAACTTGTAGTAAATGTAAAAAGAAAGATAGACACATACCTAGAAGGCTATGGAGTCAAAAAAGTTATGCTGAAGGGAAAAGAGCTAGCAGAAAAAGAAAGAGGTGAAAGATAGTCGAAATAGCCCTAACCGGTTTGGCTCAGTGGATAGAGCGTCGGCCTGCGGACTGAAGGGTCCCAGGTTTGATTCCAGTTAAGGGCATGTACCTTGGTTGCGGGCACAACCCTGGTGGGGTGTGTGCAGGAGGCAGCTGATCGATGTACCTTTCTCATCAATGTTTCTAACTCTCTATCCCTCTCCCTTCTTCTCTGTAAAAAATCAATAAAATATGTTTTTTTTAAAAAAAAATATGTTTTAAAAAAAGATATTGGCTTCTCATATAACTTAATTTATATGAGCTCGTGATTTTTTTTTTAAAAGATAGTGGAAATAAAGGGGTGCTCAATGGAGGCAGAGGGAATGGGATTCAAAGCTCAGATGGAAGAATTAGCCTTGGATAGAAGGAACAGTCCTTTCACGGAAACAGGTGATGACGAGTTGGAAGTGATTGTACAAATGAATTAAGTTTATTACCTTCAGAGGGAATATTGAGGCCTTGCTAAATCAATGACCTTGATTTCTCTGTGAAGCATGAGGTAAGGCCATCGGCTAAGATATTGGTTTTTGAAATGACTGGTTGGAGAGTAACTAGAAGAGAGGGATTGAAAAAAATCAGAACAGTCACTAACACGATGGCAGGGTGGATATTAGATGGGCAACAAATCAAAGGCAGGAAGCCCAGAGCAGAAAAGGAGTGAGACTGAGAGAACAGGTGCCACGAGGTTGCATTTAGAGGAACAATGGTAGATTATTCATGTGGGAGATACCTTTCACCTGAATTACATACAATAGTTTCCTGATTTCTATGCTTCTGCTCCCAACACTATCACCATACCACCCCCAATTCAACCTTAAACCACTATCAGAATATAGCAGAGGACTGATTGGTATGGCTCAGAGGTTGTGCCTATGAACCAAGAGGTCAAGGTTTAATTCCCGGTCAGGGTACATGCCTGGGTTGCGGGCTCAATCCCCAGTAGGAGATGTGCAGGAGGCAGCCCATTAATTATTCTCTCTCATCATTGATATTTCTCTCTCCCTCTACCCCCCCCCCTTCTTTCCTGAAATCAATAAAATATACATTTTTTTAAAAAGAAGAATATAGCAGAAACTGATGGAGACACTAAATTGCTTATAATCTTTCAATAGCCCAGCTGGTGTGGCTCAGTGGTTGCCCATCGAACCACGAACCAAGAATTCACGGTTCCATTCCTGGTCAGGGCACATGCATTAATACTATCAGTATAGCTCAAATTTCTGAAAAAACTGAGGTAACAAATTATGGACTAACAAAGAGACATAGAATGCTTTGAATTTTGTAGACAAGAAATCAGAAATATCCTGAAATATTTCTGGCTATCTGGCCAAATTCTGGGCATGTTTGAGATCATCTGGTTTTGTGAAAGTATATCTATATATATAAAAGGCCAGTGACCAGAACACCGTAATGACCTAAATGACTGGTCACTATGACACCCACTGCAAACTGCCTGATCAGCCTCTCCCACCCCGATCAAGGCCGGGGCGGCAGGCCACCCCCCCCACCCCCGCTCCCGCAGCCTCTCCCCCAGGCTGGCCCCAACCCTGATAGCCCACCCACCCCAATAGGGGGCAGTGCCAGCCGGCCAACCTCCTGTAGCCCCTCCCCCTGGCTGGCCTCACCCCTGGTCATCCCCTCATCATCCCCTCATCCCAATAGTGTGTGGGGCCAGCCAGCCAACCTCCTGCAGCCCCTCCCTGCAGCCAGCCACATCCCTGATTTGCCCCCTCACCCCAATCAGGGGTGGGGGCCACCAGCCAATCGCCCATGGCCCCTCCCCCCTGCCAGCCTGGCCCTGATCGGGCCCAATAGGGGCGGGCTGGCCGGACCCCACCTGTGCATGAATTGGTGCACTGGGCTTCTAGTTTCTAAAATAAAACTGGAGAAAAATTAAAGAGAAAGCCACCATCCATTAGGTTAATGTAAGTCTAGTGTCATAACTGAAGTGTCCGAATTGATTGAAAAATATTCTCAGAAATAGTTTAATCTGTTAATTACCAGTATTTTTATATACTTGGTCAAAGTTGGTCATAGGCTTACCACTGAACTTTTACAATAAGTTGTTTTGGCTCTTTTTGGAATGCTTTTAAATGGTGTTTTTAAGATCCATGATTTCTAAAGGGTTCACTTCTGTTAGCAATAAAAAAAATTCACAAGTTTCTGATCATTAAAAGTTGGGCTATATAATCTCCAAAGTCCCTTAGATCTCTAACATTTCATGGTTTGCCTCAGACCTAATAAGATTTATTTGCAAACCCTGTGAATATTACAATTTTAAGTGTGATTTACATATTGGTAAATTTTTTGCAAATTCATAACATGAAGTAGAGAGATTTCTATGTACTTGTTTATTATTTATAAATCATGTAAAGTTTCCCAAAATATTGTTTCTCTAAATTATATTAGTATTTCTCTAATTGCCTAAAGTGTATCTTTTTTTATATTTTTCTTATAATCTCTTTTTTCTGTTTTATATTCTTTTTTAAAAAATTTTTTTTTATTGCCTAAAGTATTACAAAGAGTATTACATATGTCTCCTTCCCCCACCCCCCACCTTGACTAAAGTGTATCTTGATTATAATTTTGGGTTACAGAGTTGCAAACAGATACTGTGCTTTGTTTACCTAGCTGGTTTGGCTCAATGGATAGAGCATCAGCCTGTGGACTGAAGGGTCCCAGGTTCGATTCCAGTCAAGGGCACATGCCGGGGTTGTGGGCTCAATCCCCAGTAGGGGGCGTGCAGGAGGCAGCCTATCAATGATTCTCTCTCATCATTGGTGTTTCTATCTCTCTCTTCTCCCTTCCTCTCTCTGAAATTAATAAAATATTTTTAAAAAATAAAATACTGCCAAAACCGGTTTAGCTCGGTGGATAGAGCGTCGGCCTGCGGACTGAAGGGTCCCAGGTTCGATTCCGGTCAAGGGCATGTACCTGGGTTGCGGGTACATCCCCAGTAGGGAGTGTGCAGGAGGCAGCTGGTCGATGTTTCTCTCTCATCGATGTTTCTAACTCTCTATCTCTCTCCCTTCCTCTCTGTAAAAAATCAATAAAAATATATTTAAAAAAAAATAAAATAAAATACTGATATATTTGGGGAATATTTAGATGTAAGGATATAGAAGAAGAAAGGAAAAAGGAGATTTTAAAAATATTTAATGCCCTAACCGGTTTAGCTCAGTGGATAGAGCATCAGCCTGCAGACTCAAGGGTCCCAGGTTCAATTCCGGGCAAGGGCATGTGCCTTGGTTGCGGGCACATCCCCAGTGGGGAGTGTGCAGGAGGCAGCTGATCAATGTTTCTCTCTCATCGATGTTTCTAACTCTCTATCCCTCTCCCTTCCTCTCTGTAAAAAAAATCAATAAAAAATATATTAAAAATATTTAATAACTAAACTATGAATGCTTTTTGTACTCAGGTCTTTTGGTAAAATTTCAATTATTTTTAACTTTTGAGAGAGCATAAGTCACTATTGTATTACTGTTTCAGAAATTTGTAGAGATTATTTAGAGATTTTAATTTAATATCTTTATTTTAAAATATGCTCAAATTTTGGTTTTTAATTTTCTATTTATTGATTTTAGAGAGAGAGAGAGGAAATGAGAGAGACAAAGAGAACAAGAGAGAGAGGAAGAGAAATATCGATTTGTTGTGCCACTTGTAGATGCAGTAATTGGTTGCTTTTCATATGTGCTCTGACTGGAGATTAAACCCAAAACTTGGTGTATGGGAAAGATGCTCTAACCAACCAGGGCAAATTTTTAAGTACTAAAAATATAAATAGGTCAAAGTTGATCTGAAAGCTTATTTATTTGGATTATTTGAATAAATAAAATCTATGAACCGATCAAACACTAATTTAGGACTTAGTTAAACTAGGAAAGAGTGCCACCTACTGAATCAAAATTACTTAAACCTCTCAACATTAGGTTAGTGTTTCAGAACATGTAAAGTTCTAGCATTACTTTTTCAAAGATGCACATTTAATATTCTTTATAAAGTATTCAACTAAATGTTCCCACCCGGTAGAAGATAATAGTCTGGTCATATGTGTTTATCATCCCCAAAGTCACCCCAACAAATGATAAAAGAATCAAAAAGGTACAAACCCAAAACAACAAGAAAATGGGATGTCATCAACAAGAGAGTTATTCCACCAAATATCTAAAAGATAGAAATCAGATAGAGAACTAGTGATGGTTGTTGCAGAGTTAAAAAAAAAAAAAAGAAGAAGAAGTATGCCATTAAAATACTACCAAAAGGGATACACCAATGAAGGAGCCCATAGGCCTTATGGAATACACCAAAATCTAGGAACATGGACCAAAGACAAGGGAGGCCAAGAAAAAAATGTAGAAATAAGAAAGGAAGAGATTCATGCAACTGTAAGACTATATATGGCATGGTCAAACCTCTGCATACCTGTCTTCAGCACGTAAAGAATATATGACATATAGGCTTTGAAGTCCTAGGCTACAAACAAGGCCAGGGAGTTCTGAAAAGAAACATTGAACTAGTTTTCCAGACTAGAGCAGGTGGTGTGACAACCCACACTAAATATTTCACATTTGAATACTTATAGGCTACACCTGCCTACACCCTATTACACAGACTTCACATTTAGTTTTATACTACATCATTTAAAAATATTTTTTGAGCTCAGCTGGTGTGGCTGTGTTTGAGCACTGGCCTATGAACCAGGAGGTCATGGTTCAATTCCCGGTCAGGGCACGTGCCCAGGTTATGGGCTTGATTCCCAGTGTGAGGTGTGCAGGAGGCAGCCAATCAATGATTCTCTCTCATCATTGATGTTTCTATCTCTCTATCCCTCTCTGAAATCAATTTTTAAAAAATCAGTCTGTTTAAAAATAAAAATATTTATTGACTACAAAGATATGCCAGATATTTGAGGAAAACCTATAATGTGAAAGAGACCAAGATGAACATTTTTAAAATGACTATAAAGAGATAATTTAACAAACAGAAAAACATATTTTAAACCCATAAAAAAAAAAGCAAAAGGGAATACTTATAAATTAAAATGATGATTTGTCCCAGCAGGTTTGACTCAATGGATAGAGCATTGTTCTCTGGACTGAAGGGTCCGGGTTCGATTCCGGCCAAGGGCACATGCCTGGGTTGCATGCTTGATCCTCAGTGGAGGGTGTGTAGAAGGCAGCTGATCAATGATTCTCTCTCATCATTGATGTTTCTATCTCTCTCTCCCTCTCCCTTCTTTTCTGAAATATATATATATATATATATATATATATATAGAGAGAGAGAGAGAGAGAGAGAGAGAGAGAGAGAGAGAGATTTGACATACATACCTAGGACAAAAGTACTTCTGAAACGAATATAATGTTATATGTCAATTATACCTCAATTCAAAAATGGTGTTCCTGGCCTTGGCCAGGGAGCTCAGCTCGTTAGAGCATCATTCCATTAGGTCAAGGTTGTGGTTTCAATCCTCAATCAGAGCACATAAAGGAAGCAACCAATGAATGGATGAATAATTAGAACAACAAATCGATGCTTCTCCCTGTCTCTGTCTCTTTCTCTCTAAAACTCAATAAATTTATTTTTGTGCACTGTTGGGAATGCAGACTGATGAAGCCACTGTGGAAAAAAGTATGGAGTTTCCTCAAAAAATTAAAAATGGAACTGCCTTTTGACCCAGTAATCCCACTTCTGGGATATACTAGTATCCTAAGAATTCAGAAACACCAATCAGAAAGAATATATGCATTCCTATGCTCACAGTAGCATTATTTATAATAGTGAAGATTTGGAAACAGTCCAAATACCCATCAGCAGATGAGTGGATAAAAAAGCCATGGTATATTTACACAATGGAATACTATGCAGCTATAAAAAAGAAGGAACTCTTGCCCTGTGTGGCTCAGGGGTTGAACGTCGACCTATGAACCAAGAGGTCCCTGGTTTGATTCCCGGTAAAGGCACATGCTGGGTTTTGAGCTTCATGCCCAGTAGGAGGTGTGCAGGAGGCAGCCAATCAATGATTCTCTCTCATCTTTGATGTTTCTAACTCTCTCTTCCTCTCAGTAAAACCAAAACCAAAGAAATTAAAAGAAAATATGGACCAATATCTCTCATGAACATAGATGCAACTACCTTTAACAAAATTTAAGTAAATCAAATATAGTGATATATAAAGATGTTTAATACATCATGACCAGGTGTGTTTTATCACAGGAATACATGGTTGAGCTAATAATCAAAAGCAGTTGTCCTGGCCGGTGTGGCTCAGTGATTGGAGCATCGGACTACACACCGTAGGGTCTTGGATTCAATTCCTGGTCAAGGGCACACACCTGGGTTGTCAGTTCACTCCCCACCCCCAGAGCGGGAGGGAGGCAACCAATCGATGTGTCTCTCTCACATCAAAATTTCTCCCTCTCTCTCTCTTCCCTTCCCTCCCTCCCTCCCACTCTCTGAAAAGCAATGGAAAAAATATCCTCAGATGAGGAGTAACAAAAACAAACAAATAAACAGGTAGTCAATGTAATTTACCATATTATTATATTTAAAAAGAAAATTTATTTACGTTTAAAGTTATTATTGAAAGGTACTTGTTTGTAGCCATTTCTATTTTTTGTGCCTGTTTTCTTTCTTAGCTTTTTATTTCTTCTTTTTACACCAGTCCCTTTAGCATTTCTTGCATTGCTGGCTTGGTGGTGATAAACTCCCTTAGCCTTTTTTTGTCTGTGAAGCTTCTTATTTCCCCTTCAATTTTGAATGATAGCCTTGCTGGATAGAGTATTCTTGGATTCAGTCCTTTGCTTTGCATCACTTTGTAAATTTCCGTCCATTTTTTTCTGGCCTGATGTGTTTCTGTTGAGAAATCATCTGATAATCTAATGGGAGATCCCTTGTATGTAACTTTCCATCTCTCTCTTGCAGCCTTTAAGATTCTCTCTTTGGCCCTGGCTGGTTTGGCTCAGTGGATAGAACGTCGGCCTGCGGACTGAAAGGTCCCAGGTTCGATTCCGGTCAAGGGCATGTGCCTTGGTTGCAGGCACATCCCCAGTAGGAGGTGTGCAGGAGGCAGCTGATTGATGTTTCTCTCTCATTGATGTTTCTAACGCTCTGTCCTTCTCCCTTCCTCTCTGTGAAAAATCAATAAAATATATATTAAAAAAAAAAAAGATTCTCTCTTTGTCCTGGACATTTGCCATGGTAATTATGATGTGTCTTGGCGTGGGTCTTTTCGGGTTCATCTTGTTTGGGACTCTCTGTGCTCCATTCTTCTTGATTCTTGCATAAGTTGTTGATTTTTTCCTCCATCCGGTTTATGCACTCTAGCACCCTTAATCTGAATTCTTTTTCTGACATGTTGCATGCCTCTGTTTCACTTAGCAGCTTTTCTGGTGAGTCCTCCTTTTCTTTCCTTTGGGGGTTTCTTTGTCTACCCATGTTTGATCTCACCAACATACCTAGATGTTGAGTCGTTCAGGTGCTGCTCCTTGGGTGGCAGTGGCTCCTCAGGCTGCGGTTGCTCCTCGGGCGGTTGTGGTAGCAGCTGCTCCTCAGTTGGCAACAGCTCCTCTGGTGGGTGCTGTTCACAGCCGTGGTGGCTCCTTTGGCTGGTGGGGGGAGGCTTCTCACACAGCTGCTGTTCCTCAGACAGAGGGTGTGCTGATCACGAGGCTGCTGTTCCTTGGATGGGGGCGGGCTACACATGCAGCTGCTACTCCTTGAACTGGGGCGGACTGCTCACGTGGCTACTGTTCTGTGAATGGGGGCTGGCTGCACGCTGCTGTTGTTCCTCTGATGTGGTGGGCTGCTTGTGGGGCTACTGCTCCTTGGACTTGGACAGGTTGATTGCAAGTCTGCTGCTCCTCGGATGGGGGTGGGCTGCTTGCGTGGCTGCTGCTCTTCGGACGGGAGTGAGCTGCAAGCGTGGCTACTCCTCCTCAGATGGGGACGGGCCACTCAACCAGCTGCTGCTTGTCGGACAGGTGCAGGCTGTGTGTGGCTCTGCTCCTCGGATCGGTGCGGGCTGCGCTGGGCTGCTGCTCCTCGGATGTGGGCAGTATGCTCGTGTGGCTGCTGCTCCTCGGACCAGGGTGGGATGCTGCTGCTCCTCATATGGGGACGGGCTGCTCACAGAACTGCTGCTCCTCGAATGGGGGCGGGTAAGAGATCAACCGAAGGACTTGTATGCATGCATACGAGCATAACCAATGGACACAAGACACTGGGGGGCATGGGAGGCTAGGGGAGGGTCAAAGGGAGAAAAAAAAAAGGAGACATATATAATACTCTTTGTAATACTTTAAGCAATAAAACAATTAAAATAAATAATTATATCCTATATAATAAAAGGCTGAAAAATAATTTATTTCAAAAATATTACTCTAAAATTTAAAAAAATAAAATAAAAAGAAAAATTATTTCAATAGATTCAGAAAAGAAATCATTTGACAAAATTCAGCATCCACTCATGATAACACAGTAAACTAAGAATGGGAAAAAAAAAACTCACCTTCCTCAATCTAAAAAAAGGCATCTATAAAACATCTACAGCTAACATCATACTGTTTTTAAAAAATCTTTATTGTTGAGAGTATTACATATGTCCCCTTTAATTCCCCACTGACCCCTTCTAGTCTGCCCCTGCCCCCTCATCCCTCCAACCCCCCTTCCAGTAGTTAGTGAAAGACAAATACCTTTTCCCCTAAAACAAGAAACAAAGAAAGTTAATTTCTTCACCTCTGAATCTTCCCCTGGGTTTGCAATTAGAGCCTATTTCTTTCCTCTATATCAATAAAATTATGTTTATAAACTCTATTAGAGCACATATCATATTTTAGTTAATCCATTTACCCTTCTGTTTCTTACTCTACAGTGATTTTCTAAAGGACAAGTCCTTTGCTTTACTCATCTTTGTATGAATACTTATTGAATAACTCAGTTAAGCGTTTATAGGTTCTCAAGAATGTAGTTCAGTCATCCTATTTTCCACTAGAGGAAAGTAAACTCTAGAGAGATAAAGTAACTTGTCCAATATCTTATAGCAAGTTAGTAGAAATAATCAATAATGTATTTTCATCTAAGAGGTACTGTCTCCTTGAACTGATCATTAGGTTTTTTAGGCTTTATGTACATTGTAAATGAGAAAATTATAGCTGAGAAAGCTTCAATATACTTGCCTGTGGTCAGTATTAAGTGTTAAAGCAAGGAGTATACAAACAGAAGAAGTTTCACATTAAAAATATTTTTGTTGTTAAAGAGGATATTTCCCACAGCTTCACTTTTGGCTTTGGCTTATGTAAAGCAAAGCATATCCTAACAATGAGAAAATGAGCTTAGAGATACAATCTAAAAATCTGAAACTATGACTGCACTTTAAAATGTGAAGTATTCACCAATTCCTTGCTACAAGTGCCACTTCAAGTGAAGCATCTTTTATTATATTTACTTATGTGTGCAAGCATTCCCAACCCTATCCTCTAATAGTACTTGTGATAGCTTACATGATCACAAGTAAAGGTAGAAACCTAAATGAATCAAGACTTTTTTAAAAAACAATTGAAAATAAGTGAGAATAGCAGAATTCAGTTAGAGGTCATTATGATACAGAAATACATACCATGGAATCCTGGACAATGTATAGACATTAGCCACAAATTTAGCCAACAGGGAAATGCAATCAGATTCACAAGTCTCAATAAGGTACTATGTCACAGAAGAAGCAGAAATTTCATTACACTGAGATCTAAAAGAAATATTATTATTAAAGATATAATGTGTAACAGTAAATGGCATTCTTAACAATATCCCTACAATAATTATCATGGTGAGTTTCATGAAGGGGAGGAAGCTGATGAGACCTGTACCACAGGGAGGTCCTTCTGTAACTCTTTAAGAAGTGAGACAAGGCCCTAGCTGGTTTGACTCAGTGGATAGAGCGTCAGCTTGCAGACTGAAGGGTCCTGGTTCTATTCCAGTCAAGGGCACATTCCTGGGTTGTGGGCTTGATCCCCAGTAGGGGGCATGCAGGAGGCAGCTGATCAGTGGTTCTCATCATTGATGTTTATCTCTCTCCCTTCCTCTCTGAAATCAATAAAAGTATATTTTAAAAAAAGATGGTAAGCCCAATTGAAAGTATGAGAAGGAGGCTGATATAGAAGCCAAAGTGTGAGTCTGATAATAAACTCTCTCATAATCTCTTCCTACAAAAACTGTCTAGAAAGTTTAAGGCCATTTGCTTTCTCACCAAAATGAAACAAGAGTTTTGTAAGAGTATTCTTCTATAGGTAAAGTATCCTCCTGTACTGCTCTTATGTGTAGTTTATCTGAAGTCCAAAAGCTAGGTAAGACAAAGATTTTAGAACATAGTACTAATAGTATAAAGAGACCAGTTGTTGCATGATATACACAAGCATTAGTATTTCAACATTGCCATCTACAAGGGGAAACTTGTTATATGTGGAAAGGATTTCAATAGATATGTCTTGAGTAGCGTAGGACAAGGTTTTTAAGAGCATCAATCTTTTTTGTTTCAATATATTTTTTATTTATTTCAGAGGGGGGAGGGAGAGAGAGGTGGGGGGAGAGAGAGAGAGAGAAACATCAGTGATGAGAATCATTGATTGGCTGGCTCCCGCACACCCCCTACTGGGGATCAAGCCCACAACACCAGCATGTGCCCTTGACTGGAATCAAACCTGGGACCCTTCCGTCCACAGGCCTAATCTCTATCCACTGAGTCAAGCTAGGGCAAGAGCATCAATCTTAAAAGACATGGAAGACATATTAAGCTGTGTTCACTATACTCTTTTCCCCACTTTTATCTGTTTGCAATATTCTTTTTTAAAAATCTTTATTGTTGAATGTATTATATATGTCCCCTTTTCCCTTCCATTTACCCCATATAGCCCGCCCCCGGCCCTCGCCCCAGGCCTCCACAACCCTATTGTCTGTGTCCTTGGGTTATTCATGTATGCATACAAGTTCTGTAATGCATCTACCCCCGCTCCCCACTCCCCCCGCACCTTCCCTCTGAGATTCGGCAGTCTGTCCATGGTTCTATGTCTCTGGATCTATTTTGTTCAACAGTTTATTTTTTTCATTAGATTCCACATACGAGTGAGATCATGTGATACTTGTCTTTCTCTGACTGGCTTATTTTGCTTAGCATAGTGCTCTCCAGGTCCCTCCCTGTCTCAAAGTGTAAGAGATCCTTCTTTTTTACTGCTGCATAGTATTCTCTGGTGCAATTTTTTATAATAAAAAAACTAAAAAATATATAATTGTGTTGAAGATCCTCAATGAGATCAATGAAGTAATATATACAAAAAATAACAAGAAATTGTAAAACAGACAGAAATAAAACAAAAGTAGATGGGTATAAAATGTACCAATTAGAAATTCCAGAAATAGAAAAGTAGCAATAGAAATTTAAAAGGAACCCCAAAACAATACATTTATAAATGGGCAAAAATTTGAATAGATATTTTACAAAAGAAGATATATAAATGGCTGGAATAAGCACATGGGAAGGTAAACATTATTTTTCATTAGAGAAATAAAAATTAAAACTATTAAAAAAACCACTTCACTGGCCGGTAGCTCAGTTGGTTAGAGTTGTCCAATACCCCACGGTTGTGAGTTTGATCCCGTCAGGGTGCATACAAGAATCCATCAGTGAATGCATAAATGAGGCTCAACCTGGAACAGCCTCTGGCCAGTGAGAGGAGCGAGGGGATGAGTGCCCTATCTCTTCCATGCATGGGGTGGGGCAAGAGGAGACTGAGCCAAGTGCGTTGTCCTGGGGGGGGGGGGGGGGGGGGCTCATTTTTCTTCCTTCTCAACTTTGAGCCCCAGGGGTGGCAAACCGCCCTTTTGGGCCCACCCAGGCCCCCCTCAGGCAGCTTTCTTCCTGCTGATCCTCATCCCAAGCCCTAAGGATCATCATTTTTCCATCCCACCCAAGTTAAAATTTATTAACCACCCCCGCACCCACCTCCCCACTCTCTCACCCACTTCCCTGTGTGTTGTAGCTGGGCCTGGCTAGTCTGAACCCACCTCTGTTAATTCATTATTCATTGAGTATAAAAATGATGAACTTCTCTAAAAAAGTTAAACATAAATATACAATCTATCCAAGAAAATGAAAACATATGGCCACACAAAGATTTGTATTGTTTATAACAGCCAAAAAGAAATAATCCAAATGTCTATCAACTAGTGGAGGGACAAACACAATGTGGTGGATCTATATAATGGAATACTGTCAGCAATATAAAGAAACAACTGATACAGGCAACAAAGTAAATAAACCTCAAAGAAGCCAGATATATAACACATATTGTACAATTCCATTTATATAAAATTAGAGGCCCAATGCACGAAATTCGTGTATGAGTAGGGTCCCTAGGCCTGACCGACGTCAGGGCCGATCTGTGGGGTGACCAGTGGGGCGATCAGGGGGCCCGGCTGGCACCCGCCTTGGCCACCCTGGGGCCTTTGGACTGGGGGCAGCTCCTGTGTTGAATGTCTGCCCCCTGGTGCTCAGTGCATGTCATAGCAATCAGTCATTCTACTATTCGGTCAATATGCATATTAGGCTTTTATTATATAGGAATCCAGAAAAGACAAATCTATAGAAACAAAATTATTAGAGATAATAAAGGTTGGAGGTGGGGAACAAGGGTTAATTTAAATGGGCACAAGGAATCATTTTGGTGTGATAGAAATATTCTAAAACTGGAGTGTGAGAGTGGTTGCACAAACTTTGTAAATTTATTAAAAATGTTATGTAAATTTGCCATAGATTGAATGTTTATGTTCCCCCAAAATTCATATGTTGAAACCTAACCCTAGGTATTTGGAGATGTGGCCTTTGAGAAGTGATTAGCTCATGAGGGCAGAGCCCTCAAGAATGGGATTGATGCCATTATAAAAGAGGCTCCAGAGAGCTCCAAGTTCCTTCCACTCTCACAAAACACTGAATCTGCTGGTGCCTTGATCTTGGACTTCTGAGTCTCCAAAATTGTGAGCAATAAGTTTTGTTGTCTATAAACCACTTAGTATATGGTGTTTTGTTATAGCAGCCTGAACAGACTAAAATGAAATTATATCTAATGAAACAACCAACATTAAGTTTCTGTGCATTCTTCCAGATATCTATAATAACAAAAGCATAATATGCTAATTATATGGGACAGCCAAACGACCTTCCAGACATCATTCTGGACATCCTTCTGGACAACCTTCCGGATGGAGCCACGGCAACAGGGGCCAAAGCAGAGGTGGTTAGGGGCGATCAGGCAGGCAGGCAGATGAGCAGTTAGGAATTAGTGGTCCTGGATTGTGAGAGGGCAGTTGGACATCCCTCGAGGGGTCCCGGATTGTGAGAGGGTGTAGGCTAGGCTGAGGGACCTTCCCCCCCCCCCCCCGCATGAATTTTGTGCACCGGGCCTCTAGTGTTTATATATTTAGATACGTAATCACACATATTATTTTTCCCTTACAAATGATAGCCTGCCATTCACATAATCCTCTGGTGTCTAGCTCTGTTTCATTTTTAAAATAGATCTTATAGATCAGTGGTCGGCAAACTCATTAGTCAACAGAGCCAAATATCAACAGTACAACGATCAAAATTTCTTTTGAGAGCCAAATTTTTTTAAAACTTAAACTATATAGATAGGTACATTGTTATTAACTTAATTAGGGTGATCCTAAACTGGCCTTTGCTAAAAATGTCCTCAGTCTGATTGAGGTACGTTGGCTGAGGTCTACCCCTTCCAACTCTCCCATCCACACGTTTTGTAGACTTGTTTCGTCTATCTCCTTTCGTTCATCCTCTCTATATGTCCAAACCATCTCAACATACCGTTCTCAATCCTCGATACTACATATTCTTTCACTCCACAATGTTCCCTAAAATTAACTTAATAAACTTTACTTAAAGTTTTAAGTCTTAGTTAAACTATAGGTACGTTGAATAAAACTTGATATCATACTTAATAACGATATTATTGATAAAATTAAATTCCTTACAATTTACCTTACAATTTACCTTACAATATCCATAAAATTAAATCATGACAATGACTGACAAACACTAATGTGAACAATGGCCTTGCATCTCCTTGGAAAGTTTGGGTAAGTCAGGTTTGTATGTTGTTGTTTTTAATTTTAGGCACGATTCCAGGTTCTCATCAATAAGACGACTTCTCAATTTACTCTTGATAAGGTTCATGCTTGAAAATGATTGTTCGCATAAATATGTAGACCCAAATAAGGAAAGAACAGCAAACGCTAGTTTTTCAGTTGATTATATGAGTCAGGAATACTATTCCAGGTATTAAAAATCAACATATCTTCCTTCTCCAGGTCTTTCAAAGCAGACCACTTATGCTGTGAACTAAGCTCACATTTGTTTTTCTCCAATATTTCTATATCAGCACAAAGACGTTCAAATTTCGAGCTCCACAGTTCTTTGTTTTTTAAATCCAGCAATTGCATTTCAAAGTTGCCAATGTCAATATTAAAGGGAGAAAAATTTAATTCTGTTACAGTAGCATTAAGAGGTTTTTTAACAGAGGCTAACGTCGCTTTGCTGTTTCTGAATTCCTGAAACCTGTTGAGAAAAGCTTCCCTTATATTTAAAAGTGTTTTTTGTTTTTTTTTAAATATATTTTATTGATTTTTCACAGAGAGGAAGGGAGAGAGATAGAAAGTTAGAAACATCGATGAGAGAGAAACATCGATCAGCTGCCTCCTGCACATCTCCCACTGGGGATGAGCCCGCAACCCAGGCACATGCCCTTGACCGGAATCGAACCCGGGACCCTTCAGTCCGCAGGCCGACACTCCATCCACTGAGCCAAACCGGTTTCGGCTAAAAGTGTTGTTTTGAAATAGCAAATGTCAATATCAGAATTATTTTCTTGGCAATGTTTCAACAGGCTTGGAAAGTGAATCAAAGTTTCTCTTTCAAAATCTTGAGCAAAAAGAGACAATTTGTTTTTGAATGAAATAACTTCTTCTAACATCGAAAAAACCGTGTTTCCTTTCCCCTGTAGTTTACGATTAAGCTGATTTAGATGAGATGTAACGTCTACCATGAAATAAAATTTCTGGATCCACTGATCGTTCGTTAGTTCTGGACAGTGAACACCCTTCTCAAGGAGAAATGCTTTAATTTCTGTTAATAAGGAAGCGAAACGTTTCAAAACGTTTCCTCTTGATAACCAACGTACCTTGTTACGCAGCAGCAGATCTGCGTACTCACTCTCCATTTCAACTAAAAATTCTTTAAATTGGCGATGATTAAGAGCTTTAGCTATAATGGAGTTGATAATCTTAATCACCAATTCCATAACTTTGCAAATTTCTTCTGGAAATATCTGTGCACAAAGCACTTCTTGATGAATGATGAAATGGTAAGTAAGTATCTCGTGATTAATTTTTTTCTTTCAAAATAGCAACAAACCCGTTTCTTACGCCGGTCATACTTTTCGACCCGTCTGTTGAAATTGAGACAATTTTATCAAGTGGAATATGATGTTTTTCAATGCACTCAATTACAGCATTTGCTATATCCTCTCCACGTGTTTGACCTTTGAGTGGCAATAATCCTAAAAGTTCTTCTTTAGGACCTGTAGATGAAATAAATCATACAAAAAGTGAAACTTGCGCTGTATCATTTATGTCACAAGACTCGTCAACTACTACTGATAAAGCTGAAACCAATTTAAGATCTTCGACTTGCTGGTTGGTTATATTCGAAGACATTTTGACTGTTCTATTGTTTCACTGTATTAGCAGACAATGGTAACTCTTTAATTTTTTTTAGAATATCTGCTTTGTTCTTAAAATCCCGAAATAGCTCTTCGGATGCACTTATAAAACAACTTTTTATGTATTCGCTGTCTGTATATGGTTTTCCTCTCTTAGCAATCTCTTGACTAACCACAAAACTTGCAATATTAACATTGTTAGAAGATTGCATCCAGTAGTTAAATACAGAACTTTATTTTTCTTGACTTTTCTGAAGATCCTCAACTGCTTTCTTCCTTGCATCACCGACAGGATATTTAGTACTAAATGACACGCATTTAGTTTTAAAGTGTCTCTCCAAATTTGATTTCTTGTTATGAGCCAATTTTTCCTGACGAATAAGACAGGTCGGAAGGCCATTTAAGTTTTGAATAAACGCAAAAGTCTTGGTCCATTCAACTTTAAATTCACGGTTTTCGTCTTCCGTTTTTCTTTGCTTCTTCTTTGTAGCCATGTCAAACAGGGCACTTAAAAAAATGTTTCATTTTATAATAATAAAGCCACCAACACAAAATAATTACAATTCTTAAATTGATGACAAAAATACCTGTAGGATTTGCAGCTGGTTGGAAAAATACAGGTAACTTTATGCTTTGAGTAGGTACTTTTGTCACCCACGCATGATTTGCAGAGGCGACTAGCACTAACCACTGCACATGAGACTGCTGACTGACTAGCTCACTCAACTGGTGCATGAATCACGCGCGCGCCTCCCCGCAGCCGCCTGTGCCGCGTCTCCAGTCGCCTGACCGACCAACACCCCCAGTTCTTCTAACGCCACTTCTTCAAAATAGACTCGCCCAGGCCGAAAACCAACTTCTGCGCATGGGCCATGAAGTTTCAATCGCACTGTACATGCCCGCCCGCACGTGGTATTTTGTGGAAGAGCCACACTCAAGGGGCCAAAGAGCCGCATGTGGCTCGCGAGCCACGGTTTGCCGACCACTGTTATAGATCTTTCTAAAGCAGTATATATATTGATCATCAGTCTTTTTAATATGTGCAGAGCATTCTGCTATGTTACTGTACTGTTGATGAATTTTGGGGTTAATGTTGCAATAAATATCTTAGTACATATGCTATTTCCTATAAGTATATTATTACCTACAAGAATATATTATTACTTATGAGTAGAATTTCTAAGCCAAAGGGTCTGTGCATTGTAATTTTGTTACATATTTTCAAATTGATCTCTATAGTGGTTAGTTTATACTCCAGTCAGCAATGTATGAGGATATACTAACAACACATTTTTGGCAATGCAAGTTAACAAACTTTTAGCTTTATGCCAACCTAAAATGTTAAGGGGGAAAAAGGCACTTCACTGTACTGTTAATTTGTCTCTTAGAAAAACAAAACTTTTATTTTTACCTGGAACAACCTTATGCCAATATTTTTTAAAATATATTTTTATTGATTTCAGAGAGAAAGGGAAAGGGAGCGAGAGATAGAAACATCATTGATGAGAGAGAATCATTGATAGGCTGCTTTCTGCATGCCCACACTGGGGATCAAGCCCGCAACCTGGGCATGTGCCCTTGACTGGAATCGAACCTGGGACCCTTCAGTCCACAGGCTGATGCTCTATCCACTGAGCCAAATCAGCTAGGGCAATATTTTTGATAACTTAGATGAAAGGGACAAATTCCTCGAAAAACATAAATTACCAAAGCTCACTCAAGTAGAAATAAGCTACCTAAGGAGACACATATCTAGTGAAGAAATTGATTTTGACTCAAAAACTTCCCACAATGAAAATTTTACATTTAGAAGGCTTCAATGACAAATTCTGCCTATCATATAAGGAAAAAGAAATGATATTCTATATATGTATTAACGAAAAAGGAACATTTTCTAAATCCTTGTATGGGGGCAGCATTACTCTGACACCATAAGCAGATAAAAATATTACAAGTAAAGAAAAATTCATACCCTATAAACATAGATTAAAAAATCCTTGCCCAGCTGGTGTGGTTCAGTGGTTGAGCCTCCACCCATGGACCAAGAGATTCCTGGTTCTATTCCCGGTCAGGGCACGTGCCCAGGTTGTGCCTCAATCCCAGTAGAAGGTGTGCAGGAGGAAGCCAATCAATGATTCGCATCATTGATATTTTTAGCTCTCTCTCCCTCTCCCGTCCTCTCTGAAAGCAATAAAAATACATTTAAAAAAAATCCTTAAAACTAAAAATGGAACTTCCATTAGAACCAGTGATCCCACTTCTAGGAATATATCCCAAGAAACCAGAAACACTAATCAGAAAGGATATATGCATCCCTATGTTCATAGCAGCACAATTCACCATAGCTAAGATTTGGAATCAGCCTAAGTGCCCATCAGCAGATGAATGGATTAAAAAACTTTGGCACATCTACACAATGGAATACTATGCTGCTGTAAAAAGGAAGGAACTCCTACCATTTGCAACAGCATGGATGGAGCTGGAGAGCATTATGCTAAGTGAAATAAGTCAGTCAGAGAAAGATAAATATCACATGCTCTCACTCATTTGTGGATTATAATGAACAACATAAACCGATGAACAAAAACAGATGTAGAGACAGAGAAGCATTGATCAGATGCTCAAAACTCAGAGGGAAGGCAGGGGAGGGTGGGAGTGAGGGGGAAAGATCAACCAAAGGACTTGTATGCATGCATATAAGCATAAGTGATGGATGTGGACAACAGGGGGTGAGGGTGAGGGCAGGATTGGGGGGAATGAGGGGACATTTGGGGGATAAGGACACATTTGTAATATCTTATTCAATAAAGGGAAAAATATAAAAAAAAATCCTTGCGCTGGCCAGTATGGCTCAGTTGGTTGTTGGTTGAGCATTCTTCTGTGCACTAAAAGGCTGCTGGTTCAAATCTCTGTCAGGGCACATAACCAGACTTCAATCCTCATTAGAGGAAGCAGCAGACCCATGTTTCTCTTTTGCATCAACGTCTCTCTCTCTCCTCTCCATCTCCCTTTCTCTCTCTCTCTAAAACAAACAAGCAAAAAAATCACAACTTTTGATGAGACATCATAACATACCTATAATACCAAGCACTGGTTAGAATGCAGCAAAGCTAGATAGCTTAAATATTGCTACTGGGAATATAAAATGGTACAGCCACACTGGAAAAGTTTGCCAGTTTATTAAAAAATAAAATGTACATACTACATGACTTTTTCTTCTCTATTTAATATCCCTCTTTTTATATTAGGGATATTAAACTTTTGTTTTTCACAAAGCATTCACACTCCTGGGCATTTGTCCAAGAAAAATGACTTAATTTTGCATAACCCTGGTCCAAAATGGAGTCACTTATGCTAAAGTGCAAACCTAGACCTAATACCTGGCCTAATTGCAGTTTCAACCTTCTCCAGGAATGTAATCTTAATTGCTAAATCTGGAATTTCCTGGTCGGTAGCAATGAGGTAATCTGTCACATGGGCTTTTTCATCCCTCAAAGGAAGCTGAGGTAATCTGTTTGATAAGACCATCTTTGTGGAAGGACAATCCTTTTTTTTCTTCTGCTAATAGCTTTCTAGTCTCACCCTGTTTCTACCTATAAAATCCTTCCATTTGCACAGTTTCTCAGAGCACCTCTCTACATGCTAGATGGGATGCTGCCAGATTTGTGATTGCTCAATAAAGCCAATTAGATCTTCAAATTTACTTGATCGAATTTTTGTTCTTTAACACTTTTTTTTTTTAAGAATCCAGAGCAGTTATTTTGTAGAATGTCCTACGATTGGATTTGTCTGACTATTTGCTCATAAGATTCAGGTTTAAACATTCTTGGTATTTTTGGCAGGTGATGAGTTCTTTTCCAGTGCACCAGATCAGAAGGCACAGATCTCCATTTTTTTAAAAAAAAATATATATTTTATTGATTTTTTACAGGGAAGAAGGGAGAGGGATAGAGAGTTAGAAACATTGATGAGAGAGAAACATCGATCAGCTGCCTCCTGCACGCCCCCCAGTGAGGATGTGCGCGCAACCAAGGTACATGCCCTTGACGGGAATCAAACCTGGGACCCTTGAGTCCGCAGGCCGACGCTCTATCCACTGAGCCAAACCGGTTCGGCAAGATCTCCATTTTTATATAACTCCATTAGATTTTTTTAGACAAAGAAAAACTCATTCACTTCAAATATAACATTAGCTCTTTTAAAAAATATATATTTTCATTGATTCCAGAAAGGAAGGGGGAGAGAGAGAAAGAGAGATAGAAACATCAATGATGAGAGAGAATCATTGATCAGTTGCACCGAGCCCACAACCCGGGCATGTGCCCTTGACCAGAATCAAACCTGGGACGCTTCAGTCCCCAGGCCAACAGTCACTGAGCCAAACCAGCTAGGGCAACATTAGCTTTTTATAACCCTTCTTTACAAGCTCTACAGATGGTGGGAGCATGGCTCAGTGGGAAAGACACTGAAATGAGATAAATGGTATGAGGTTTAGTGACAAGTTGTGGGGCCCTAGATTAATTTCTTAAAAATCTTAAATTATTTGCCGAACCGGTTTGGCTCAGTGGATAGAGCGCCGGCCTGCGGACTCAAGGGTCGCAGGTTCAATTCCGGTCAAGGGCATGTACCTTGGTTGCGGGCACATCCCCACTGGGGGGCGTGCAGGAGGCAGTTGGTCGATCTCTCTCATCGATGTTTCTAACTCTCTATCCCTCTCCCTTCTTCTCTGTAAAAAATTCAACAAAATATATTTTAAAAAAAATCTTAAATTATTAAAAAAAAAAAAGGGAGGATTGGGTCAGAAAATTTCTGAAGATCCTTTGAATTCTAAAATTCTATGACTGTAAATAAAGTTGTAGTAGAGACAGAGCTAGATTTGCCATCAGGAGACCCGGATTTGAGCACCAGTTCGGCTGCATACCAGCTACGTGAACAAGCTGTTTAATCTCTCTAAGCCTCACAGAACTCGACCTCACAGAGTCTGGAAGGATTAAGTGAGTTGTATGTCAAAGTGCAGTATAAACCTCAAAAAACTACCTGAATGTCAGGTTATAATGTCCAGTTTCTATTATTTTGATCTAATTAGTCAATCAGAAATAGTGTCCTAAAGTGAGACTCAGCAATTTAAATTTTATAAAACCAGGAAAGTGCCAGTAGAGTTCATTGTGTGTTGTACTCAGTTTATGGAATTTCCAGTTTTATTCTATAAGTGCTTATGCTTTGGTGATTAATATTAGTGGCTAAAGTTACAAATAAGTACTCACTTGCACAGGCCAGTGGCCAGTAAGAAGATAGTGGTTGTTCTTGGGATCCCAACACAGTACACAGGAACCATAACTTCCTCATTCAGTGATGGACTTGGTTTTGAGCCATCAGGTCCGCCAGAGAGGATGGCAAACGGAGCCAGTGCACAGGAAAGTTGTCCTGTTCTTCAGCGAGCAGGGCAGCGGTAGAATAAACTACGCCTCCTTGGGAGGAAGGCATGTCTTCCCCTGTGACAGCTGGTGGGGCAATTCACACCAGCCAGCCCTTAATATTCTTAGAAATGGTATAGACCTTTTATGCTTTTTATATTCTTACTAGAGGCCCAGTGCACAAAATTCGTGCACTGAGTAGGGGGTTCCTCAGCCCCGCCTGCGCTCTCACAGTCCGGGAGCCCCGCTATCCATCACCCCACAGAGGGAGGCCCTGCCCACACACCACAGTGCCACCGCCAGGTAGCCTGGGCCTCCCTCTTTGGGGGCGATTGTGGAGCCCCGCCCACAATGATCACCCTGCCAGCTGGTGGCCTAGGCCTCCCTCTGCAGGTCCATCATGGGGTGATGGTAGGGCCCCCACCAATCCCATCATACCCACCTTGGCTGGCCTGGTGCCAGTGCCTGTCATAGCGTGGTCATCCAGATGGTCATTCTGCTGTTGGACCCTTCCCTCTATTTGCATATTCCCCTTTTGTTATTATAGATAACCACCCTAGGGTTTCTTTCCAGCCTTTTGGAACTGGGGAACCTAGTTCATCAGTGCACACCAACCACATTTTTTGATTTTTTAGAAAGAGTGCAAAGAGGTGGGGGAGAAGAGAAAGGAGAGAGGAGGGGGGGAGGGAGAAGCATGGATGTGAGAGGACACATGGCTTGGTTAGTTGCCTCCCCCACGCACCCCTCCCCCACGCGCCCCTGGGCTCCCACGTGCCCTAGACCAGGAATCCAATGCGCCACCTTTCGGTTTCGTCCCCTGGGGGGGGGAGGGGGGGTACTCTCTGACCACTGAGAAACCGGCCAGGGCACATTTTTCCCATTATTCTGCACCGAAGGACTGACTGATAAAGTCTATTTCCCTGGAAGAGCCTGCGCGCGCACGCCCCGGGGTCTGGGTTGAGTAACGCGCGAACTATCCACGGCGCGCAGTGCCGCACACACCGCTGTTGCTCAAGATTGGAGACGGTGCCGGATACTGGCTAACGCAGCTTCGGGGGCGGCGCGGCGGGCGTAGGTGCGGTCGGACGAGCCTGACCTCCCCACACCCGCCAGCGGACGCACCGCCCAGGTGGCCGGGCCGGCTCGGCGCCCCGCGCCAGTGCGCACGCGTGCCCGTCATCCGGGTGCCGGCTGCGGGTGCAGGTTGCGCTGAGGCGGCGGACGGGGCGGAGCCGGCAGCTCATTGTGCACAGCCCTGCGCGGATCCCGCGGCCCCGCGGCCTGGGTCGGGGCTGGTGCCGCTGCCGCTGCCGCTGCCGCCGCCCTGCAGCTCACTTGCTGCCTCGGCAGCGCGCTGCTCTCCCAAGATGGCTGCCGCTGCCGCTGCCGCTACCGGTGCGGTGGCAGCCTCGCCTGCCTCGGGTCAGGCTGAGGGGAAGAAGATCACCGATCTGCGGGTCATCGATCTGAAGTCCGAGCTGAAGCGGCGGAACTTAGACATCACCGGAGTCAAGACGGTGCTCGTCTCCCGACTCAAGCAGGTGAGGCCCGGCGAGGTCCCGGAAGGGGCGCTTAGGCCGCGCTTTGGAGCCCACCTGGCGCCGCAGTCCCCGGCGGTCCTCAGCCGTCCGGGCTCGCGGGGCAGCGCGGTGGGGAGGCCCCGGGCGGCGCCCGCGCCTGCGGGGTGGACGAGGACCCTGCCGCGGCGCCCCCGCCCTCGCGCGCCGGGCAGGGCCTGCGACCTGCCCGGGAGCCGCCTGGGATTCGCCGCCGCCGCCGCCGAGTGCGCCCCTGCCTCCTCCGGGACGTCGTCGCGGGGCTGCGGGGGCTGCGGCCGGCCGGCGGGGCCTCCCAAGGGCGGTCGTGGGGACCCGGGGGGCGCTCGGCCCCCAGCCGGGAGCGATGGTGAGCGCGAGCGTTTCTTGACCTCGGAGGGGACCGGTGACTTTGGTGACTTCTGCGAAGTTACCGTTTAATTGAGCCCAACCGTTTCCTCCCCATCTTGGGGGCGAGGGGGGGGGGTGATAGTGGAAGTTGATGGGTGGGTGAGAGGAAGGGTTTGTGTTCCGCTGGAATTTCAGTTTTTGCATCAGCTCCAGAACCTGCTTTTTCATCCCGGATCATCTTCCTGGTTTATTTGAGTGAGCGTTGGAATGGAGGTGGAGGAGAAATAAGTTTCCATGTAGCTATTTACTAACGCAGCAAGCAACTTTTCTGCCATGGAGAACGTTTAGACTTTCGTTCAGTATGATACTAATTTAATTATCTCGACTCGGTGGAATGTAAAACTCCATGTGATTTTTTTGATACCTAATGATATTTCCCCCCTGAAAGTGCCTCTCAGCCGTGTAGTTTAATTGCTGTGTTTGCAGTCGGTTTATGAAATGACTGGCAATTGTAATGTCTCGAGGCTTGAGGTTTGCTGATTTTTTTTTGTTTGTTTTCGTTTCGTTTTTATAAAATAAGTGTAGGTAGATTGTGTAGCATATTAACTTCTCTTTCTAATGTAGGCTATTGAAGAGGAAGGAGGCGATCCAGATAATATTGAATTAACTGTTTCAACTGATACTGCAAACAAGAAACCAACCAAAGGCAAAGGTTGTTACGAGTTATGAACATATTTTAAAATATATTTTGGTTATATAACTTGCCTCTGCTCTTGTGCCACTTGCCCTGTTTATATAGTGCTACTCTTTGCTATTTCCCTCTGGCGCTCTGCCTTCATGGGTCAAGGAAGAAAAGTTACTGCTGCCAGGCTCGGGGTGACTTGTAGCCCTTAAGATTTGGCTGACGCTGTCCTGAAAGTGAGACCAGTTCTTTATTGCTTCCGAAAAAAAATTACCATGTCAAGTTTCATAATGTTTCTTCCTTTATACTGTGAACACCTAAAGAATAAAATACAGTTTAATACCTATCGACCTTGCCCCACAATTGGCAGAGTATTGATGGAATTCCTACCACATCTTTCACCTTGGCTCTTTGCTATTTTCTCTAGCATATTACAATTCTATAACCTTTATGTTTAGCATTTTGTTTGACTTGGTAAACTTAATTTGCGTTTATGCCATTACGTGATACAATCTAATCTTCAGTGAAATTCAAGAAAGATCTCACCAATCATACTAACAAAGTAGGGGAAAATCTATGATTAGTTAGCTTTAAAAAAAAGTTTTAAATTATAGGGATATCTTAAAAGATTTTGACTTTATAGCTTTTGAAGTAGGCCAGAATATATTTTCAGTAATGGTGATTTAGTGAATAGATAAAAGTGGTTTTAAATGAACATTTTGACAGTATAAATGGGACTTAGACATTTTAAAAGGTTCTGGTAAGTGAACTCTTTCACTTGAATACATAATTACAGCTTTTTACCTCCCTCCCACAAGGACAATGGCAGAAGGTGAACATGATGTGGGTGTCTGGATCCTAGTACCTACCTACAAGTTCCATGCATAGTGTGTCATGGACAGCTGCAGCATTTTAAAAATCTAACTTTATTTACTGCTTTAAGTGATTTAATCTGCCATAGACCAGATTGATTGTAAACAGAGTAAAATGATTGAATGGATTTACCTTGAAAAGAAGGAAATATTCAAGTTTGATTTTATGTAATCTGTGTGGGCATTAGGACCAGGGGAGATCTTGATGCCCTCTCACTATTTGGATCTTCATAGGTTTGCAAGAATCCCCTATTGGTGCCAGAGGAAACTGAAAAGGGCTAAGAAGCATTTTCTGGGTGGCATGGGAATGGCAGAGGCTGAAGTAGAGTTCAAAAGAGTAACAGTTATCTTGAAGATCTGTGCCTTTTAATATTATAACTCTGACTCCATGTAGCACTTTGAGAGAGACACATTTCCCTGCGTTCAGAGAAGCTTGTCTGAGAAGCCTTTGCTGAGAAGCCAGAGGCTATTACAAAATGAGAAGCATAAAAATTGGGAAATAAGCACATCAGGAATGAACTAATTTCTTATAGTGATTTTGATTTGTCATTTATGTAGCACATTGTGATAGTTTGACAGATACTATGTATTAATCATAGCCCAAATTATTTGAGCTGATTATTGATTTTAGTATCTAAAATAAACCTCCTTTGATTTATTCATTCTCAATTACGTTTAATTTCTCTGGGTAGCCCTTTTTCAGTATCTTACCCTTAGAAATAATTTCAGCAATATGAAATAGACCTAAAATCAATATGTTAATTTTTTTCTTTTGTATGGATTATAGGATCCTTGAACTTTATTTTTTCCATAACTCTCTGATGTTAAGGTGTCTTGTGGTCTTTAGTGAAAAGTTGTAACATTCAATCATTGTTGTCTCTGGCAGGCTGCTACTGAGTACTTCCTGAGATTCATTCTGGGACATGTATAATAAATAGCCTTTGTCTCCTTGAATTCCATTTATCATTGTTTTGAAAATCCTATGAATTGCAAAGAGTATAATATAAATCCCAAACTAAGAACCTAGTTTGAGTTAATTTACAATTAAGATGCTTATAAGTAAAACTAGAGGCCTGGTGCGCGAAATTTGTGCACTGTGTGTGTGTGTGTGTGTGTGTGGGGCTGTTTCTCAGCCCGGCCTGTGCCCTCTCGCTCCTTACCTCCCACCTGCTCGCTGCTCCTTATCGCTTGGCTCTCTGCTCCTTAGCACTGCCACAGAGGTGGGAGAAGCTCCCGCCACCGATGCTGCACTCGCCAGTGGTGAGCCGGGCTTCTGGCTGAGCAACACTCCCCCTGTCGGAGTGCACTGACCACCAGGGGGTAGCTCCTGCACTGAGTGTCTGCCCCCTGGAGGTCAGTGTGCATCATAGTGACCAGTCGTTCTGGTCATTCCACCATAATAGTCACTTAAGCTTTCATTATATAGATCATTTTCAATTTTAATTAAAGAAGTTTAAAAATAACTGTTAGAAACCAAATTTGAATAGGGAAACTTTTAAATATCAATGATTAATGGATTTTTAAAACCAAGGATTCAAAAAATTAAATATTATTTTAATGTGATGTTGGGTTTTCAGTCTCGTTGCCGAATTACTGCATTAAGTTCTTTTTGCCAAATCTTATTTCACTTAGCAATATCTACCTTGAACGTTATCTTGAATGTGATCTTGGTCATACCACTTTTTTTCCTTAAATTGGGTCTGTTGCCTTTTTTGTAAAGTTGGACATTTTACCACATTATCTGTAAGGGTCTTTTAGTTCTGAAATTTAATAATTATATATAGCTGAGTCAGAAGAAAATTGCTTTCTGTTTAGCTAAATCAGGTATAAGGAAAGGACTGGAAAGCTTATAGGCCCTCAACTAATATAAATATTCTTTTTTTTTTTTTTTTTTTTTTAAATATATTTTATTGATTTTTCACAGAGAGGAAAGGAGAGAGATAGAGAGAGTTAGAAACATCGATGAGAGAGAAACATCGATCAGCTGCCTCTTGCACATCCCCCACCGGGGATGTGCCCGCAACCCAGGTACATGCCCTTGACCGGAATCGAACCCAGGACCTCTCAGTCCGCAGGCTGACGCTCTATTCACTGAGCCAAACCGGTTTCGGCTAATATAAATATTCTTTAGGATAGATTATTAGGAAAGGAAAAAAGTAAAGAAAGGGATTAATTACTTAGAGTCAGTCATGTAGACGTCAGCAAGACACAAATATTTTGTCAGAAAAAAAATCTTTTTTTAAAAATGTTTTTGTTGTTTGTTTGTTAAATATATTTTATTGATTTTTTACAGAGAGGAAGGGAGAGAGAGATAGAGAGTTAGAAACATCGGTGAGAGAGAAACATTGATCAGCTGCCTCCTGCACACCCCCTACTGGAGATGTGCCTGCAACCAAGGTACATGCCCTTGACCGGAATCGAACCTGGGACCTTTCAGTCCGCAGGCCGACGCTCTATCCACTGAGCCATACCTGTTAGGGCAGAAAAAGAAATCTTTTGATAAAAGTTAAATGATGTCGCCCTAGCCGGTTTGGTTCAGTGGATAGAGCGTCGGCCTGCGGACTGAAGGGTCCCAGGTTCGATTCTGGTCAAGGGCATGTACCTTGGTTGCGGACATATTCCCAGTAGTGTAGGGGGTGTGCAGGAGGCAGCTGATCGCTGTTTCTCTCTCATCGATGTTTCTACCTCTCTGTCCCTCTCCCTTCCTCTCTGTAAAAAAAAAATCAATAAAATATATTTTTTTAAAAAGTTAAATGATGTTAAGAAAGCAAGAGAGAAGCTTCATGGATCTGAAAAAAGCACTACTTCTTTTAAAAATTTTGTGTTTAGATGATTATGTTTGGGCAGATTAGAGGAAATAGAATCTGCATTCTTCAGTATATTGTAGATTACTTTTTTTTTAATATATTTTATTGATTTTTTACAGAGAGGAAGGGAGAGAGATAGAGAGCTAGAAACATCGATGAGAGAGAAACATCAATCAGCTGCCTCCTGCACATCTCCCACTGGGGATATGCCCGCAACCCAGGTACATGCCCTTGACCGGAATCGAACCTGGGACCTTTCAGTCCGCAGGCCGACGCTCTATCCACTGAGCCAAACCAGCTTCGGCTGTAGATTACTTTTAAAATGCAGTTTTATAAGCACAAACTTACGAAGTTGATAATGCAGTGGATTCTCATATTTATGACCAACATTATAAAATCTGTTTGCATATATTTAATTTGGCAGTTTGTAATTTTTTTAAAGTAAGGGTTTATTTGAGCCAAATGGACGACATCTGCCAGGGAGTAAGATCTTAAATGCTCTGGGTCTCCCTTCTGAGTCTTATACTCTCTTTGCTATGAGCTTTTAATAAGTAACCTAGAAAGCTTCACCAGTGAGATTTACTGTCATATTATTTGGGTGTGTGTTAAGAAAGCGGTTAGACAGGTAGAGCTAACTCATTAGCTTGTTTTAGAGATTATAGATTTAAAGTTTCTTTTGGTTCACCTGACAGTGGCACATCATATTCTTGTGGATTTTTAATCTTTAGAGTCATCTCTACACTTCAGCCAAAGTTATTTTATGTGGTTAATCAGTATATTATTCAAAATTATATATTATGCAGTACTTACTGATGTTGACACTCATTTGCAATACATGCAGGCTTAAAAAAGACTCAGATTGCTATATAAAATCTGAATTTTTTCCCCCTATTAAAAAATATAATTTGGGGTTTTAGGTTTATCCAAACATCTGATGTCTAATTTGTGTGGACAGTACCACAGGCAATGTAATTATAATTACTTACATGTGTACTATGTAAAGCTTTCTAAAATTTATGCCAAATAAGAATATAACCAACCGCATAAAATGCATTTAATATATTACATTATCATAGTGTACTGTAACTCTTGCCTGTTATTGTTTTGTTTTGTTTTTTAACTGCAGTAAGTTTGGATGTGAAGGGAAATTTAATGAAAACTGTGACATTGAGAAGGTCTTTGGGGACAGAATTGTCAGATATTTTTGGGGTACCACTAGGCCACTGGTCGGCAAACTGCGGCTCGCGTGTGGCTCTTTGGCCCCTTGAGTGTGGCTCTTCCACAAAATACCGACTTCTGCGCATGGGCCACGAAGTTTCAATCGCACTGTACATGCGCACCCGCACATGGTATTTTGTGGAAGAGCCACACTCAAGGGGCCAAAGAGCCGCATGTGGCTCGAGAGCCGCAGTTTGCTGACCACTGCATTAGGCTATAAGCTTTCTGTGAGGATAAGGACATCATTTTTTTATTTACATTAGTCTCTGTGATGAATGATTCAGGGCCATATGATGGGCTTCTTAACAACTGCTTTTCAAAATAACTCTGGGCTCTGGCCGGTGTGTCTCGTTGGTTGGGCATCATTCTGTGCACTGAAGGGTTGCGGTTTCCCGGTCAGGCTACATGCTGGGGTTGTGGATTCAATCCTTGGCCCATAGGAGGCAAGCCTAAGCAGTTGATTGATCTCGCTCTCTCTCTCTCTCACACACACACACACACAAAATCAATAAAAAAAATCTTTAAAAACTCTGTGCTTATGCATAATTGCATATTTCTTTGTGGGAAGCCTGTATACCAGAGATTAATAGTCTTTACTATCCTCTCAACAGCACTACTGGCTTCTCCTTAAACGTTGTTATGTAAAGTATACTGTTAGGACATGTAAATCATTGCAACATTCTTTTATTCCTCACCAAGTTCTTGTTGTAATGGAAAGCCTCATAATTTGCTGGAATATTGTTCAGCCTCAAGGATTGTGTACCAGTATGTCATTTTTATTTCCCAAAATCAGACCCTTTTACCTCAGCCATTAAAACTGCATTTGCCTTGTGTAGTTGTATATGGTGAATTATATTTATCATCAAGGCACTCTTGTACTTATTAAGCTATTATATCAAATATGGTATATATTAAGGTAGGTAATGTTTTTGTGGTTTTTTTTGTTTGTGGGTTTTTTTGTTTTTGTTTTTAGGTAAAATTTTTTAGTACTTTAAGACATTGTGCTTCTTCAAAATCAGTCAACTTCTAGGTATTCTGAATTAGGAGTAGAGGATTTCATGAAGACTTTATGTAAAATAAAGTAAAATTGTCCAGGAATTAGAGGATAAAGAGATCATTATCATTAGTTAGTGATATCAGAAATGACTTTAGCCAGACCGGTTTGGCTCAGTGGATAGAGCGTCGGCCTGCGGACTGAAGGGTCCCAGGTTCGATTCCGGTCAAGGGCATGTACCTTGGTTGCGCGCACATCCCCAGTGGGAGGTGTGCAGGAGGCGGCTGGTCGATGTTTCTCTCTCATTGATGTTTCTAACTCTCTATCCCTCTCCCTTCCTCTCTGTAAAAAATCAGTAAAATATATTTAAAAAAAAAAGAAATGACTTTAATGAAGAGGCTGAACAATGGCTTAAGGTTTAATGGTGGTCTTTACTGATTTGTTTAATCAACTATACTGTAGTTCTCACATTCTACAATAAGAGAGACTCAGTATTGTGCAATTCCAGGAGTTAGCCTGCTACCCTAGAATAGTAGTTTGCATAATGGTTTTACAGTATTGTTTTCCACATTATAAAAGTGAAATGTTTTCATTTTTAAAATTAGATAATATGGAAAAGTACCCAAAAGTGAAAATTGCTCATAATTCACCATTATGAATTTGTTACAATTTTATTGTGTATGTACATGTGCATGTCTTATAGGTTTATGTTTAAGGATCTTTTTTTTTTCTTTTTAACTAAAATTGGTTCACACCATATATGGTGTTATGTTAAAGGTAGGTCAAATTTAAATTTTCTCTAGTCTGGGGAATCTGAAACAACTTTCCTCTTATATTCTTCTCATTCTAACTTATTCAGTTATTTATGCTCAGTCATAGTTCTCAATCTATTCTACCTTAGAGTCATTTTGTTATCAGAGAAAGTGAGGGAGCAGGGGGAAAGCCAAATATTATGGGCATGCCATTTGTACAGCTTTGCCATGAAGCTGCAGTTTAGATGCATGCCTGTAATATTTGGACTTCCCCTGCTCCTTTCCTGTTAATTAATAATGGTATCATTTGAGTTTTTAAAAATATAGATACCAGACTCCTGTTCCCCAGATTTTTGATTTTAGTTGCTCTGTTGTTTTCTAAAAGTTTTCCACATGATTCTCATGCAGCTAGAGTTAAGAACCACTGACTCCAGACTAGAGCTTGAAATTCAGCATCATTTTCATTCATATCTGCCTGGAAGTTTGCAAATTATTTTATATGCTTTACAGTTTTCAAAAACTTTTCACATTGCTTTATTTAATTCTTGCAATAGTGCTGTTAAGCAGTAATATTTTCTTTTTATTGACAAGAATAGAAAGTACAATTTTTGCTGCCTTTTAATATATCCTGTGTGCTCATGCGCACATGTTATATCTTATGTATGTGTGTGTTTAGTTATCTTTAGATGACAAAATTAGACATATATAAAAATACACTTTTGGTGTTTTCAGATTTATTATGTTGAGTGTGAATTATCTGTAGATTCAAAAATAATAATGAAATGACCTATTTGGGTGAATGCTATGTTTAAGATGATGTACAATGCCTTTTAGAAAAATGATTTCCTTAGTAAAATATTGGTTTAATAAAAGAGGCAAAAACACACATGTAAACAATTAACACAAGGCACAGTCTATGATTATTTTAAGATACTGCATGCAGTTGGGGAGAGGTTGTTCCTGGAAATATTAAATGTTACTCAGTTTGGCTTAAACTCTAAATCTTCCCCCACTTCTCCAACAGGGATTTTATGACTAAATATTTTCTATATTTCATAGTTTCTGTAACTGTTTAAGGGGAAAAGTTACTCAAGCCACAGGTTTTTGGCAAAATTTTATTAATTAAGTGGATTTTTTTCTTTTTGTTTTGGAGTTATTTCTGAACTTGCAAAGGAAAATGGCAAGCTTTGTAAGGACCAATTTGCCTTTGGAGGAGAAAACCAATTTATAATACAGAATTCTTTTTTCATAATTCTGAAGTACAAAAGCTCTGGAAACTGCAAGTTTTATATTAAGATTGGTGGCAAAAGTGAGGCTATTTATAGTCTTGACTTATCCCAGTTGGTGTGAATATGGATATATTTTATTGCACAAATATTTCTGTGATTGAGAGATACTTTCAGAAACCACTGGGAAGTTTAAATAAGTAAGGATTGTACTCTTTTAAAACCTGAAAATTCTCTATTCTGAAACATGTCTAGCCCCAACAGTTTCTTTAAGGATTTGTGGACTTATACAAATGTATGTTGCATAAATGAGACGTTTCTAGTGTCATTCTCCTTTGATGTATATACATTTTTATTTTGCCATCTTATTTAGATTCTAGAACCACACAAAGAACATTGCTGTGTATTATATGTAATTTCAAAATAGCTGTATGTTACTGCTGTAACAAGGAGTGATAAGTTCATTTGCTTCCTTTTTTTTCCCTTGGTATATCTTGATTGCTCAATTTTGTTTTCTAGTTTTGTTCCTCGTGCCTTAAAGTTAGGATTCAGGCTACATGAAACTTTCAGTCAGCTCCCTCATCCCGGTCATGCTACTGTCCTTTGGACCAGTTCACATTTTTGTGGCACATGACAGATTCCTTGAAGGACAAAAGATTATTTGGTTACATTGCCATAGGAGCTTTGATAGTGTAAGCTTCAATGGGAGATAGGGATAAAAGTCGTTATTCACTATACACAAATGTTCCTAACATGGTGTTGCTTGTTGGAATTTAAGGGGGACGTGGGCTTTCTTTTCAGTTCTTGTCTGTGACATGGTAAGAGAAAGGACTCTAGAGATGTACTTTGTACAGTCCTTACAGGAGGGGGTTTGCACACCACACTGGTTTTACTGGCATGTCACCTCTTTGTTCTATTGAGGGCTGAACTGAAATCCAGCCTAGGCCTTAACTCCATTACCAGTCAGGAGATATAGAATGCTTGAGTATATGCTCATTATACAGCATCGTGCTGGGTTCTGGGTTGGATGGTGAATGTCCTAGCTTTTTAAAATATGAGTTATATTTTATGGGGGAGAAGACTGCTACTTTTTCATAAAGGAAGTAATTACAATATAGTTTCTAACTCAACATGTGTAAAACAAGCCCACAGTTATAGATTTATGAAAGCAGTCACAACTAGAGGGTAAAATTGCAATTTTTAAAAACACTATGTATCCTTACAGTAGGTTCATTGTACCTATCAGGTTATAGCCACAGTCTCATCACTGTATGCGTGAAAATCTTGTCCTCATGGCTTTTATGTTTGCACGCTGACGACACATTAGATGTCCAATGAATTCCTGTGGTTCAGCTGTTGAAACAGTAAGGGCTATGAAGTTGGACCCTTTCGTGTACCTCCGCCTCTTATTGCCTGTTTGTCTCGGGGCAAGTTAGTAATCTCAGTGAGCCTCACAATTAAGAATTTTCTGGATGTGGCTTATGGAACCTCTGTGTAACTAAAAGATAGTATTTTAACAACTGGCATACTGTAGTTACTCGATCTAATGTTTTGTAGGTTAGATTTATTTATTTATTTATTTATTTTTAAATATATTTTTTATTGATTTAGGAGAGGAAGGGAGAGGGAGACAGAAACATCAATGATGAGAGAGAATCATTGATTGGCTGCCTCCTGCATGACCTCTACTGGGGATGGAGCCCCCAGCTAGGGCATGTGCGCTTGACTGGAATTGAACCTGGGATCCTGC
The DNA here is from genome assembly GCF_014108235.1 of Myotis myotis. Classification (NCBI taxonomy): domain Eukaryota; kingdom Metazoa; phylum Chordata; class Mammalia; order Chiroptera; family Vespertilionidae; genus Myotis; species Myotis myotis. The sequence continues at coordinate 174,736,504 of NW_023416313.1, read as the reverse complement.
AGTCCACATGCCAACGCTCTATCGACTGAGCTAAACCGGCTAGGGCTTGAGGGCTAGGTTTAAATCGGAGCACTGCCTTTACTAGTTTTGTAATCTGATTAACTTTTTACATTAGTTGCCTCTTTTGTAAAATTAGGATATAGTTTCAGAGTAGTTTTGAGGATAAAATAATGTGTATATAGCATTTATCCTAGTGCCTAGATTGAGGAAGCCACTTTAAGCAGAGGTAGTGACTGCTGCTTGTGTTTTTGTTGTAGCATAATTTGATTTTCCTGTAAGTAAACTAAAGCAAGTGAAATTCACCATGGAGTGTGCATCATATACTAGTGTGTAGTTTGTCTTGCTGAGAACTGCCATTTCAAAGATAATATCTTTAAATTGAGTTAATTAACCACTCCCTACTAGAATAATGTCTTTTAAGTAGGTCATAGTAAGATGTAGTGGAAGGAATTTAGGACTGGAAATGAGAAGCCTTGGCTCCCAGTGCTGAGAATGCCATTTATTAGCTTTGGGCAAGCTACTTGACCTCTCAGGCTCATTTTCTCTTTTGTATAATTGTGAATACCTGCCCATGTACCATAGGGTGCTTAGAAACATCAGTTTTTACAAATATATGTTTTTATTGATTTTAGAGAGGGAAAGAGAGATAGAAACATCAATGATGAGAGAGAATCATCAATTGGCCGCCTCCTGCACTCCCCCTACTGGGGATTGAGCCTGCAACCCAGGCATGTGCCCTTGACCGCAGTCGAACCTGGGACCCTTCAGTCCACAGGCCGATGCTCTATCCACTGAGCCAAACCAGCTAGGGCTCAATTGAACTTTTTTAAGTGCTTTGCAAATTGTAAGGAGTAAATAGTATTTGCAAATGATCTGAAGGAGTGCCCCCCAAAGCCCTACTCTATAGATTATTTGGTGGTGTGTGTTGGGGTTTGAGCCGGTAGAGAAAGGCTCCTATATTATTTTTTTTTTGAAGTACAATTTCCATTTATTTTTTCCCCCAGAGAACTTTTCTTCACTCTTCCTATATTATTAAAAAGCTTATTTCTTCTACAAGATAGCATCTTTAAGGTTTTTTATTTGGAACTTCCTCTCTCTAAATGTGAATGGATTTAATGCACTCTTTCTCTCCTGATACTGTTTTTCTCTTTTGTTTTCGGGGAAGGAACATCTTTATTTAATTTTAAAAATAGATTAATAAAGCCTTTCTGATGAATAGGCTTTCTTAGTCATTGCCCTTGTAGTAATTTCTAATTTATATTTTCCCTAAACTACAAACATCAGCATTCCAAATAGGAATGGAACACTGAGCTCCACACTTTCTCTTTCCATTCACACAAGCCCTCTTTTACCTCTGAGGGTAAAAGAAAAATCCACACTTTTAACCTTGTTCATATACCTGGAAGGACCTGTACCTTGTTTCCCTTTTTATCATTCATTCGAATTGGGAGCAGATGGAAGACGGGGGCTGGTATCCTGATTTTTTTAAATAGTTACCTCACAGCTAAACTGGCTACCCTGGGGTCACAGACACTTGGAAATAGGGACATGGCAGTTCCTGTTTTAGGCAAAGGGGAAAGTTGACTAGTTGGCCTCAGGAAAGAATATTCATTCACATTTCAAAATAAGTGAATTTAAAATTTTTTTTTAATGCTGAGGTTCCCAGCTGCTGTGTTCTTAACAGCATTTCTTCTTCATTATGGGTTATTAAGCAGGTTTTGTGGACTAATATGAAAACAAACTTTTAGCATTGGCTCTGTGGGAAACTTTTTTCGTTTGCTTTTTGGTGTGGAGAACATTTTCTAGTTTCTACCACCAGCTTAAACTTTTGAAGATGAGGGCTGTGTTGGAAGGCCTATAGTCTCTCTGGAAGCTATTAACAGTTATCATTCTGAAGTAATTTCTACTTGCCTAACCAGTTAAATTGGTCATTACGTTAAATGCTCAGCACTATTTATCTGTAGGCCTTTGGAGAACTACAAAATCAGTCTAAGGGCAGTCACTGTACTTAAGGAATTTCTTCTGTAATGGTGAAGCAAGATGTACTTGAGAGTATAAGGTAATTAATAAATAATCAACTGATGGATTGTAGGTGTAGATTAAGTTTGAGAATTTTATTTCAGAGAAAGCTTATTGAAGAAGAGAATGTAGGGAAGCCTTTGCTGGGGGATATGAGTCAGGCATCTGGTTATATCTGCAGTTAGTAGAGTATCATTAAAAGTTTCTGCTGCTTCTGGGAGAATTGAAGCTAGAGAATTAGAGTGGTGTAAAGAAAAATGTATCAGATATATCAAGTCAGTTAAGATGATGGGTTCAAATGAAGGATTAATTATTTGCACAGTTTGTTTTAGTGAAACAGCCTGTTACTGTTAAAGCTTTTTTTGTTTGGGCAGCTTTGAGCAGATGGTTTAGAAGCAGTCGGCATTGGCTTAGTCAGATGATTGGGAGTAGAGAGTAGTACTGTGGGGTAAACATCTCTGGATGATTTTTACTCTTAAAGTAATAAAGTATTGGTTGTTAGCCCATTTTCCTTCTTTCGCAGGTAAAAAACAGGAAGCAGATGAGTTGAGTGGAGATGCTTCTGTGGAAGATGAAGCTTTTGTCAAGGTAAAGTGTTAATTACTCAGGTTAAGATGTTTATTTTGAGCCTAGCATGTTGCATGATGAACTCATGCATTTTACTTAACGAAACTGAAGTATGTAGGTAAAATATAGAGAGTTCTGTAATCTTGTCAATCTCAGTTCTCATAGTTGAAAAATATAATAAATAATGTTATCTTTAGTTAAATGAGAATAAAGCTAAAAATATTGTCTGTCTGAGTTTTTAAGTAGAAATCTGAGGCAAAGGGGCCAGAGGAACAGTTATAGGACAATTGATATGTTTGTTCCTGGACAAGGTACTACAATGAAGGATATTGATAATTTATTTTACTTTATGTTTTTAAAATATATTTTATTGATTTTTTACAGAGAGGAAGGGAGAGGGTTAGAGAGTTAGAAACATTGATGAGAGAGAAACATCAATCAGCTGCCTCCTGCACACTCCCCACTGGGGATGTGCCCGCAACCAAGGTACATGCCCTTGACCGGAATCTAACCCGGGACCCTTGAGTCCACAGGCTGATGCTCTATCCACTGAGCCACACTGATTAGGGCTATTTTACTTTATTTTTATCTATTTTTTTTATTGATTTCAGAGAGAGAGGGAGAGAGAGAAACATCAATGATGAGAATCACTGATTGGTTGCCTCCTGCGTGCCCCCTACTAGGGATCAAGCCCACACCCTGAGCAAGTGCCCTTGACCAGAATCGAACCTGGGACCCTTCAGTCCGCAGGCCAATGCTCTATCCACAGAGCCAAACCAGCTAGGAATTTTTTCTTCTTTAAATATGTTTTTATTGATTTTAGAGAGAGGGGAAGAGAAGAGAGAGAAAGAGAGAGAGAGAGAGAGAGAGAGAGAGAGAGAGAGAGAGAGAGAGAAGAGAGAGAAACACTAATGTGAGAGAGAAACATTGATTGGTTGCCTCCTGTATGCACTTTTGGGATTGAACTCAAAACCTGGGCATGTGCCCTGACCAGAATTGAAGCAGTAATCTTTTAGAGCACTGGATGATGCTCAACCAAATGAGCCACATCGGCCAGGGTGATAATTTATTTCTCTTTTTTAATCCTCATCTGAGGACACACTTTTATTGAATTGTGAGAGAGAGAAACATTGATGTGAGAGTGAGACATTGATTGGCTGCCTCCAGCACTTGCCCAGATCGGGGATTGAACCTGCAGCCTGGGTGTGTGCCCTGATCAGGAATCGAACCTGTGGCCTTTCTATGTACGAGTCGGTGCCCCAACCAAGCCATACTGCCAGGACAATAATTTATTTTTAATTTGCCTGTTGTATTTAGCTTTTATATAATATACAGAACCTACATTAATGTAGTCCTTAAAATAGAAAATTTCTGTCATGTTGCTACTTTGTAAAGATAAAATTAAGGAATTTGTTTTTTGCTTTAAAGATAAATAAGACAGGTCTTTTGGTTAAAAAAGAACTTATTTGAAATAGACCAGCCAGAAAAATAATGTATGTAATTTTAATCGGCCAGTTCTATATACCAAGTATTTTTTAATTGTAGTTAAGGTTTTGTTTTCAGTTGACTGAAACATGATCTGATACTTACTGATCATTAGGTCCTAAGTAGTGTGGCATTAGCAGGAATTATTTACTGAGCGTAGTTCCTCTTAAAGTATACATTCATATCCCCATACATTTTATTTTCTGTGTAGAGTTAGTCCATATTGTCATAAGATCTCCGAATGGCTGTGTGCTCCACCATGAAGTAAGCTTACGTCCATTCACCTGCCCATCTCCTATCTAGTTCTCTACCTTTCCCATGTTACACACAGACCACACACCTCACACTTTGTACCTTGCACTTTTAAGGGCGGTCACAGAACGAAAAAATTGTTTGGTTGAGGAGTTAACCCTGAAATTAGATAATCTTAGGCAATATTTGCCCAGGGATCCATTAAAATTGAAGATTGAGTGCCTGTAATTAACTTTTCTTTGAGCTCTTAAGACAGTGGTTTTCAACCTGTGGGTCGTGACCCCTTTGGGGGTTGAATGACCCTTTCCCAGGGGTCGCCTAAGACCATCGGAAAACACATATATAATTACATATTGTTTTTGTGATTAATCACTATGCTTTAATTATGTTCAATTTGTAACAATGAAAATACATCCTGCGTATCAGATATTTACATTACAATTCATAACAGTAGCAAAATTACAGTTATGAAGTAGCAACGAAAATAATTTTATGGTTGGGGGGTCACCACAGCATGAGGAACTGTATTAAAGGGTCGCGGCATTAGGAAGGTTGAGAACCACTGCCTTAAGAGCTCTTCAGTGTCTCTATTGTTTTCATTGTGGTATGTCTTCCTTTAGGTTTGTCCCTTTGTTCTTATTTTCTCAGGTTGTCTTCACTAGTGAGTATATGCTTAAGCAAAAAGTATCCGTAAGCTAAAAGAACATTGTGACTGAGTAAAAAAATCTTTTAATTTTCAAATGTCCAACTTTTAGTTCTTCAGTTCATAGATTTTTTTTCCCCATAGATATTTTATAGTCATTTGAAATGTTGCAAGGAGATACATACTTCTATTCAGCATAACAGTATTGTTTCTAATATGTGCTGCAAAGGATGCCTTTGTGTTTTTATTAAATGAACCTGGTTATAATGTCAGAACAAAAGAGCTTTTTAAAATATATATATATATATATATATAGATCTATCTATCTATCTATCTATCTATCTATATATCTTTATTGATTTCACAGAGGAAGGGAGAAGGAAAGAAAGAAACATTAATGATGAGAGAGAATCATTGATTGGCTGCCTCCTACTGGGGATGGAGCCTATAACCCAGGCCTGTGCCCTTGACCGGAATCGAACCCAGGACCCTTCAGTCTACAATCCAGTGCTCTGTCCACTGAGCTAAACCAGCTAGGGCCAAAAGAGCTTTTTTTTTTTTTTTTTTAAATATGTTTTATTAATTTTTTACAGAGAGGAAGGGAGAGGGATAGAGAGTTAGAAACGTCGATCAGCTGCCTCCTGCACACCTCCCACTGGGGACGTGCCAGCAACCAAGGCATATGCCCTTGACCAGAATCGAACCTGGGACCCTTTAGTCCACAGACCGACGCTCTATCCACTGAGCCAAACTGGTCAGGGCCAAAAGAACTTTTTTTTTTTAAAAAAAAAACACAAAACAACAAAAACCCCCAATCCTATTTAAATATATGTTCAGTTTCTTTTTTATATTTCCTTTTCACTTTGGAAGTATCAGAATATATGATGTATTTGATAGAAATTAAGGCACTTTAGAATAGATGATGTTCCCTCAGTGACTCACCTTGCTTTTTACTTATTTGCACTTATTTTTATATTGTCATATAAAAATTTGACAATTTGTTTTCAGTCCCCAATGTTCCTCCACTCATATGTGACGCGAGGTTGGTCAAACCCTGTCCTGGAAATTCCCTGCTCCCCAAGAACTCCACATCCCCAAACAATCATATTTCTTGTTTTTGCCTGCCCCCCTTAGAAATTTCTGTACCCTCACTACAGTTCAGTTATGAATGATTAATAGTCATGGCCCTGCCATTTTCTTCTTTAACCCAGAAACCTTTTCTTAAATCTGCTAGGTTTACTGTAAGAATAGGAAGGGAAGAAGGAATGTTCACTGCTTTCAACTCCTTTTCTGCAGTTAAAGAGGAAACTAAACAGATGGCGGCTTTTCTTTGTTTGCACTGAAGTATCCTGTACCTATAAACTTTGAAAGACAAATAGACATAGCCTCAGAGATAATCCCAGCCAATGTTCCCCTGCCTACTTAGCATTGTGGCTTAGTGATACATTTCAAGACATATACATTTAAATTAATCATTTGAATATTTTTCAAGAACAGACATTTGTATAACAGTTGCGATTCCTTATTATTAATTAGAAATAAACATTAGCTATAATATATGACTTCCAGGGTCCTTGAAGTTAAACTAAACTATGGCACCTGGAGAAATCAAGTCATTTCTTTGAAGCCATATTTTCTCGGAGAGCCCTAGGATGTGAGTTGGTAAATATTAAGTAATTGGAATTTGAGAGCATCTCTAATAGCAATCCAGTTTATGTGTAGTTCCGTATGAGAGATTTGGGAACTCAAAATGTGATTTAATGACTTTGGTATTAGACATCCCCCCCCCCCCATTTTTAAAGACATAGTTAATGTATAAGGTAAAATGACTGAACTTTGACTTTGGAAATAAAGTCAACATATGGTAAAATTTAAAACATGTAGAGATATAAATTACCAAAAACATTTGGTGGCTAGCCTACACTACTTTGTCTCTAGTTGTACCAAATTTTCTTACCATTAAAAGGACTGTGAATTGGAGAATCAAGAGGCACATGAACAAGATGGAAATGATGAACTAAAGGACTCTGAAGAGTTTGGTGAAAATGAAGAGGAGACTGTGCGTTTAAAGGAGTTACTTTCCATAGAAGAAAACAAGAGAACTCGTGAATTAATAGAGGCAGAAGCAGTTGAAGATATTGAGAAAGAGGACATCGAAAGTCAGGTCTTTAGCCAGTTTTTTTAAAACACGACTCAGCTGAATTAAGTACTAAATAAGTTGGGGTTTTTTTCTAGTTGAATGTGGAAATCCCAGAATTTTCAAAAAATATATTTTTAAAGTTATTTATAAATCACCCAGAATCCTGCTGCCTTAAAAGACCTTTTTAATTTTACTTTATTTTCCACACATGTATATATTTTACTTAGTAATTATTTATTCTATATAATGTTCTAAATAATTGCTGTTTATTCTATATAATATTTCCACATAAGGACTTCATAATCTGTGTTTTATACCATAATTTATTAAACTGCTTTCTATGTATCTAATAGCCACTCCCTTAACTTGGGACATGTAAGTTGTTTTTTACCCCACTATGAATGAGTGTACCAATTTTGCTCTGACTTTGCCACCATTACCTGGTGATCTTTTTTTTTTTTTTTTTTTTGCTACTTTAGTAGATATAAAATATTAATTTGCATTTCCTTGGGTACTATCAAGGGTGGGGAGGTTACTTATAAAAGTATAATTTAAAAGCATATTATTTTAAAAATCTTTTTCTTGAATGAAACAGACTGTTTGTTTCACTTTGAAGTGTGCTAGTGCTAGTGGTATGTCTTAACTAAATCAGTGGATTAGTGAGTCAGTGCTGTTAGTGCTTAGTCACGCTTAAAACACTGATGTTCTACGTCACCTAATAAATGAAGGCCTCAAGAAAGAGATTTTTCTAATTCTCTACCAGTGTGATTGTCTTTATTTTGGCATAAAGGAGGTTGTCTGAATTGTGAAGCATTGACTTTGCATCCACGGTATCATAGACATTGTGAGGAAATAAGACTAGTGATAATTGGGTATAGCATAAAAGCATTCTCATGTTACCCAGATATCTTGTAAAGCAGCTATTGTATACCCTTTTACTTAGGAAATTGAAGCTCAAGAAGGTGAAGATGATACCTTTCTAACAGCCCAAGTAAGTTTACATCTAGTCCTATGAATTTGATATTGTGGGTGGAAGGGCTTGGAAGGAATCTTAGTTTGACTTTGTAATTCTCTACCTCATAAAACTGCCTTAAATTTAATATTAAGTTATTTTTATGGTATATAAAAGATACTCAAGGCTGACAGCTGAAATTTCTGTTGCTACAAAGATATTTAGCCTGCAGACTCAGGGGTCCCAGGTTACACCTCTTCGACTCTGTTGTGTGAGAGCACCTTAGACTGTAGATAAATGAATGGACATAGCTGTTTCAATAAAAATATTATAAATGAGCCATAACCGGTTTGGCTCAGTGGATAGAGCGTCGGCCTGCGGACTGAAAGGTCCCAGGTTCGATTCCGGTCAAGGGCATGTACCTTGGTTGCAGGCACATCACCAGTGGGAGGTGTACAGGAGGCAGCTGATCAATGTTTCTCTCTCATCGATGTTTCTAACTCTCTATCTCTCTCTCCCTTCTTCTCTGTAAAAAATCAATAAAATATATTTTAAAAAAAAGATTAGTTTAAAAAAAAATATTATAAATGAGGCATCTAGTGTAGTTTGCCAACTCCTGTAGATTTTGCTGATTACATTTTTTTTAAATATATATTTATTGATTTTAGAGAGGGAGGGAGAGATAGAAACATCAACGATAAGAGAGAATCATTGATCAATTGCCTTGATCGATTGCCTTCTGCAATCCAGGCATGTGCTCTTGACCGGAATCAAATTTGGGACCCATTAGTCCTCAGGCTGATGCTCTATCCACTGAGCCAAACTGACTATGGCTGATTACATTCTTGTACAGTCATTCCACATATTCCTCTGTCTACTGCATTTCCTGTAAATTGGTTAGTTGGTTATAGGATCAAGAGGCTTGCTATCCAATTCAGGGTGCCCCCTGTCCCTGTCCCCTACTGCCAACACACAGCCACTTCGTAGGTAGTGTATTCTTCCATTTGGATGCACAAAATGTTTGATAGTACTTTTTGGTGATGGTGCCAGTCGTTGTTCCCTACCCCATTGATTAAAATGGTGATGTTCTAATTCTGTCATTTTTTTCCTTATTTAATACCTAGAATGCTTCTAGAAAGAGAAGCTTCTCATCTACTATTTGGTTTCTCAGTGGTACAGTTTACACAGGAAAGCCAGGATATATGTTTGATTCTTTTCCTTTCATTTACTAGTTTTCAGAATAATGAGCTGGTTCACTAGCATCTCCCAACAGTGACTGAGTTTTTTATTTTTCCTTTTTTCTCCCTTAGTTTCATTTTGAATTCATTTAAATACATTTAATGTATTTCAGTTCATTATATTATTAATACTCAAATTGTCCCATCTGTAACTGTGGGGGTGGGGGGGGGGCATATGTTGAAAGTATATACAATACCTCCACAAGTTGGCTCTTGTGTTCTTTCAACATGACACGAATAGTCTGATTGCCTCCTTGCTTTATGGTATGTAATGTTCTAGTTCAGGGGTGGGCAACCTTTTTGTGAGTGCGTGCCAAAACCAGCAAAATCTCTGGCTCAAAATTCTTCTGCGTGCCAACCCTAATTTTTTGAGAATATGTTACGCCTACTTGATATCTCTTAAGGTGTACATATGTGAAGAACCTTGAAGAAATAATAAAATTCATTCGAGCGACAAAAACAGTATATGATGATGAAAAATACATTTATTTTTTAATGTATACATGTACACTGATAGTCCGACAGAAAACTTTATGACTCCGTTTGATATTATCAGTGGGACTTCTGCTGCTGCATCACTGATGACAGAGATTTTACATCAGGTTTATATTTCGTGACCTTCAGAGATATGCACAAGCTACTACTTTCATCCGTCAGGCTACTCCTATTACGAGACTTAACAAAATTCATCACTAAACCAAAGATCCACAAGCGTATGTGGATGAAACCAAAACACTGGTCGGACCTAGGAAGGCAGGGAGAGTTAAGGCAGAGGCATAGAAATAGTTCTTCCCCTCTCTCATCAATCCATGTCTATGGTCTTTAAGATAACTTGTTATGTAAAATTATTTATTTATCTAAGATGCACCTATACTGAATTTATCTGAAAAATAAAAAAGTCGATAGTAAGAAAAAAATTGTAAATGGAAAATTATGAGAGGGTTTCGTGTGCAAAAGTTAACTGGTGTGCCATGTTTGGCACGCTTGCCAGGGGTTGCCCACCCCTGTTCTAGTTCCTGCTCTAGACCTAAAATCAGCCATTTTTTTCCCTTTGATTTGTAAATGCTATTTTAAGACAGCAGACTCAGGGGAAGGGTTTTTCATTTCCTTTTCACTGTACAGTGCAAGAGAATGTGTTTTTTTTGTTTGTTTTACTTTTAAGGTAAAATTGATTATGAGTTCATATGGTTCTTATATTTCTCAGTTAATGACTTCATTTATTTCACAGCACACCTACAACAGTCTTAGGATGATAATACCAATCAATACCAATATGATTATTGAAAATAATTTAAGATTTTTGTCCCCTCCAGTTAGTTCTCTTCTAAGGATGTACTCCTGTAAGAATGAACAAATTATTGTTTTTTTGTACAGTTCTGCTCTATATTGTTATACACCAGCTAATACATGCTTAGGTTGACTTGTTTTATTTTATTTTCAGTATTTAGGTATTGCTTTTTTAAAATTTTAATCTTATTTTAAAATTATCCAAAGTAAAAGCTATAAGACAAGATATATTCTAAAAAGTCCCCTTCACCCATACCCTTATTGGTAAACTTAAAAGTCATGATTATTATTTGCTTTTAACACCCTAGCCAGTTTGCTCAGTGGGTAGAGCGTTGGCCTGCGAATAGGTCTTGGGTTTGATTTTGGTCAAGGATACATGCCTGGGTTGCAGGCTCAATCCCTGGCCCTGGTTGTGGTATGTGCAGGAGGCAGCAAATTGATGTCTCTCTCTCACAGTGATGTTTCTCTTTCTGTGTCTCTCCCCCTCCCTTCCACTCTCTAAAAATCAATGGAAAAGTATCCTCTGGTGAGGATTAACAGCAACAAAAAAAGTATAAGTAAATAGGCAATATATTTGTATAGAGATGTATTTATTTAAAGCCAATCTTCCAGCTTTGACTTGAAGCTTAAATCTTTAGCCTTTAGGTGTTAGCCTCTAAGCAGTTTGTCATACTAGATAGAATTTGGTATGTGTATGTATGTATCTGTGTGTGTATATATATATATGTGTGTGTGTGTGTGTGTGTGTGTATATATATATATATATCTCTATCCATCCATCCCACCCCAGGACGTGTTTTTATTGATTTTAGAGGGAGAGGGAGAGAGAGAGAGAAACATCAATAGGTTGCCTTACATACACATAGGGGATCAAACCTACAACCTGGATAGGTGCCCTGACCTGGAATCACACCCGCAATCCTTTGGTGCACAGGATGATGCTGTAACCAGCTGAACTACACCAGCCAGGGCTTGTATTACTAACTTTAAGATACAGTTACTTTAGAATTTTCTGGAAATTTTTCTCAAAAATGTTTGTATTTGCTAATGCTTTAATTCTTTAAAATTTCCTGTAGTCTCAATCTTCTGTTTTCTATGATCACATCATGTATATAGGGTGTCCCAAAAAATGTATACATACACTTTGAATAATTAATTATAAAGGCAGTGTTTATTAAAATACATTTCCTTTTCAAAATTGAGCTATCAGGCTGTTAAAGTGCATATACATTTTTGGGGGACACCCTGTATTCCTTTCTCTATTTGCCTTTGCCCCTTTTTTTGACATATGAAGTCTATATACCTCTCAAAGGCAGATTTATCTCCATTTCCTCCATAAAGCTTTTTCCTAATGCTTTACTTTTTATGAAGAACTTCTTACATCCATTATCTTATTTAATTATATATACACTATTTAGGTCATATCTCTCTCTATGTTAAAGGTGAAATTCATCTAGATAGATGACAGTACCACAGAGTAAAACTGTTTTAGTGGTAAAGACAAAATACAAGATATTCAGGTCCCATGATGCCTAATCTGGTATTCTTTTCATTAAATAACTCCACACTAGTAAATGTTTTCTAGTAAATTCACACTAGTGAATTCTGTGATACTGACACAGTACAGCAGTTAAACTCTTTACATATATAAAAAGGAGCAGTCAATTCAGTCCCTCCACCTAAAAATAGCAGTGTCTTCACTATATTTATTCAGTAAATTCATTCAATGGCTATTTATTGTGTATTATGTGCCAGATATTTTATACTTCCCATTATCGTTAGCATATTGCCAGATGGATAGGGTTATTTTGAAGATTTGTTTTAAATCAGCCAAGCTGAATACAGTGTTTATATACAAGTCAGGGGAAAGGAGGCCTTTCAGAAGCAGTCTTCTTAGTTAGCACATGATATATATGTGTCACAAGATTAACCTAGGGCCGTGGTCAACAAACTGTGGCTCACGAGCCACATGCGGCTCTTTGGCCCCTTGAGTGTGGCTCTTCCTAAGCCTTAGGAGTACCCTAATTAAGTTAATAACAATGTACCTACCTATATAGTTTAAGTTTAAAAAATTTGGCTCTCAAAAGAAATTTCAATCGTTGTACTGTTGATATTTGGCTCTGTTGACTAATGAGTTTGCCGACCACTGACTAGGGCAGTGATGGCGAACCTTTTGAGCTCGGCGTGTCAGCATTTTGAAAAACCCTAACTTAACTCTGGTGCCGTGTCACATATAGAAATTTTTTGATACTTGCAACCATAGTAAAACAAAGACTTATATTTTTGATATTTATTTTATATATTTAAATGCCATTTAACAAAGAAAAATCAACCAAAAAAATGAGTTCACGTGTCACGTCTGACACGTGTGTCATAGGTTCACCATCACTGGACTAGGGGAAGGTAACAGAATGGGTAAATACCAACCACTTTGTTAACTGAAAAATAAGTCTTAGCCTTGTAATCATTGCTCTTAGTAATCATTGTCTCTTAGTAATCATTGCTTCTCCTACGATAAAATAAAAAATAGAGAAGCTTTGGGTTTGTATCATGTCTGTGCATATATAGCATTTAGACAGGAAAATTTTCCCATTTTCTTTCTTGTATTTCATGGTTTGTTTCTTTATTTCAAGGATTTTTAGGCTTTTTAAAAAAATATATTTTTATTGATTTCAGAGAGGAAAGGAGAGGGAAAGGGAGATAGAAACATCAATGATGAGAGAGAATCATTGATTGGCTGCCTTCTGCACGCTCCCTACTGGGGATTGAGTCTACAACCCCAGCATATGCCCTTGAGCAGAATTGAACCTGGGGCCCTTCAGTCTGCAGGCCAACGCTCTATCCACTGAGCCAAACCGGCTAGGGCTTTAGGCTTATTTTTGACTTTTGGTTTAACTTTAGTAGTGCAATGTTTACTGCACATAACTTCTCAGTAAAATAAATGTGTTCTGATGCATGGCTCATCTTTTTTATTAACCCTAGTTGCTTTTGTGCTTCACCCCCATGGTAATTGGTTTTATGTTCTAGAAGCTGGGTTAAGAGGCTTCTCCTAGGGACACTTAAGTATATGTAGCAAAGCATTATTTTGAGAAACTAAAGTTATGAAACCCTTCAGAAAGCATGTTGAATAATTAGGATAGATATCTAAAACCTTGGCAGCCAAATAAGGCAAACCTTTCTGGTTAGTTTAGCAGCTAGAAGTAAGATTTCTAATTGGTGGGAACCATAGCCAGAAAGGGTTTGTTTTGTTTTTATCTTTTTTACATCACAGTATTTGAATTTTATTTTTCAGAATAGCAAATAATTTGGCCATTTTTTCCTTTTTTTTTTTTTTTAATATATTTTATTGATTTTTTACAGAGAGGAAGGGAGAGAGATAGAGAGCCAGAAACATCAATGAGAGAGAAACATCTATCAGCCACCTCCTGCACATCTCCTACTGGGGATGTGCCTGCAACCAAGGCACATGCCCCTGACCGGAATCGAACCCGGGACCCTTCAGTCCACAGGCCGATACTCTAGCCACTGAGCCAAACCGGTTTCGGCCATTTTTTTTCCTTGAATCCATCAATATTGATCTTTAAAAGATTAACTTGGAAGTGGTTTGCTGTTGGCATCAGAAGTAGATAAAGGAGAAGCAAGTTGCCTTCCTTAGGTTCATTTGTTCTGCTTTTAAGTAAAAGTTAAGGTATTCTAGTTCACTTATTCCTCCGAGATAAATTACTAAAGTCAGAGAGTTTGTAAGAAAAAGATGTATCGATAATCCTAGCATAACTTACCCTTTGCTGATATGGCCTACCCCTCTACCCAAGTTAAAGTATTTTTCTTTCCTTTCCAAATGTTGCAGATTAGAAATGTAATGATTACAGCTATTTCCAGTACAACAACTTGTTCAAATACAATAATTGAGATTATTAGAACATAATGTAATATAATAATAGGGTTCACATTATTATCAATAATCAACTTATTTTGGACTATTTTACTTTCTAAGCTGTGGCTTAGTTGGTTTGGTGTTTTTAGTTTTTGTCATATTACTTTAGTGTGTAAAACAATTGGTCATTCCTTCATTGGACACTTGTGGGTTAACTTAAAGTAAAAAATTTATTAAAATGCTTTCTTAGAAATATGGTAGTTATCCAAATGTAATTTTGAGCATATGGTAAGATATTTGCTATTTTAAGGAATACATGCTTTTATATGAATCTGAAATTGTGTTGTAAGATAAACATTTAAAGTTTTGTTTACAGTTAAATGTTGCTGTGAGTCTTCTTTTACTGCTAGGCTATCACTCTAAAGCATGTGAGTGGTTCTTAAACTGTAGTCCCTGCACCAACGGCATCAGCATCACCTGAAAACTTGTTAGAGACGCAAATTCTCAAGCCCCACTCCAGACTTGAATCAGACACTCTGGGGTTGGTACTCAGCAATGTTTTAATAAGCCCTTCCAGATACTGGTACAGACTCCAAGTTTGAGAATCACTACCCTAAAGCTTTGTATGTGGTAAATTCACACTGCTTTGACTGAAAGTGACCTACTTCTACACAGGTTTTATTTTTTAAAGTTGTAAATTAAAACATCCCTTAATTTTTTGTATTATTGGGACTATAGTGCTTATTACTTTGCTTATTCGTTATGATATTTAACTTGGGGAAATGTAGGTTCTATCTTCGTGTTATTACTTCAGGGAGTTTTGCTGTATTTGCTTGGTGTAAATAAGATTTTTCCCTTTGTGGTATTCCTGTTTTCAAGCTAACACATGCTTAATTTTAGATTAGGTGAAGATCACATATTTTAAAATCACTCATTTAAAAACAAAAGTTACCTTGTTTTGATTACCTATAGCACAAATGTTAACTTATTTATTAAATGTAAATTATTAGAGTGGTTGGCCATTGTCTATGTGACAACTATGAATTCTTTTTTTGTTTGTTTGTTAATCCTCACCAGAGGATATTTTCCCATTGATTTTTAGAGAGAGTGAAAGGAAAGGGGAGAGACAAAGAGAAAACATGAATGTGAGAGAGACATACCAATTGGTTGCCTCCCTCATGCGCCCAGACCAGGGCCAGGGATCGAGCCTGCAACTGAGGTACGTGCCTTGACCGAAATCAAACCTGCAGGCCAACGCTCTAGCCACTGAACCAAACCAACTAGCGCTATGAATTCATTTTTAATGGATAAGAAGGAATGAATAATTTGAAACTAACTAGTTTTATAGTCTTCCTTCTTTTATTCTGAGATGCCTAAAAGGGGAGTGTGTTTTTTGTTTATTTTGTCTGTTAATATACATTTAAGCTCATCAAAGTGTATGTCTTGAGGTTATATTTTCTTGTACTGTTTTGAACAGTGTGCCTTAAGAATGAACTGAGTTACATAAAAAATCAGTTTGTTCTTTTTATTGGCAGCTCTTAATATGAGTAAGATTTGGGTTATATAAACTAGCTTTGAATACTGAAAAATTATCCAGTGCGTTATCTAATTTTTGATGGATTTGCCTGTTTTCTTATCTAAAATCATATCAGGCATGTGCCACATTTCCTTAAATGGGCTCTTATTTTTATTGGAATATTCTACGTCTTTTAGTGATAGGTATCCCTAAATAATATTGTTAAATTATATACCAATTTAAGTTGACTGATTTTGTACTATTACTAAAATCCAGTTTTAAGTGACTTAATTTAACATTTAATTATTCTTTGAATTTCAGGATGGTGAGGAAGAAGAAAATGAGAAAGGTATGTGTGATGCTAAGTAGAGTTTCAAAATTGCTGATATTTAGAAAAACAGTAAATTATATGAAAATAAAGCATTCCTTATTTGAAATATTATTTTTAAATACGTTTATTTTTAAATTTATCAATTTAGTAAATTAAGTTAATATTTTGATTTTATTTTTCAATTGGTTTTAATTTTCTTTTCACACTTAAAATATGTTATAACTTAATGGTACATATTAGTTACTGTAGTGGACAATGCCATTTTTTATTTAGCCTAATTTTAATTTAAAAATTTCTAGCATACGGTAAGTTGATTATATCCATAAGACTGGCACTGCAGTAACTCATATGTGCTTATTGGAGTTATAGCATGTAAACAGATAGTTAATTTTGCACATGTTCCTAAAAATGGTGGGTGACTAAGAGACTGACTTTTTGTTTGTTGCTTAAACAAACTTTCATACAGTCTTCTGACAGTTTTAGTAGTTTAGGAGAGCTGTCTCACCCATTACAATTACAGGGACATTGTGGCAATACATGTGGTCAGTACAAGATTATGGAAGAGTTCTTGGACAGAGGTCAAAGGATCCTACTTTGGAGTAGAAAGGACATGGAACAGGGTTCTTAGCAAGACAAAATAAAAAGCCTAGAAGCAATGATGAAGTAAAGTTACTGACTGAAAGAAAATCTCATGCCTGAAGTCTTTCTCTTTGGGGGAATGCAAGACATCTTTTGAAAATGGTACCTACGGGACTGACTGGACAGGATGAAGACTGGAAATAACCAATTTCCTGAACATAATGGAGCAGGCCATCTTTGGAGCTTTCTGTAGCAGTTTCCCATATGATTCTGGACTACCCAAGAATTAAATAAGAAGAACGAAAAAGATGGGGCCCGAAATACTTTGAAGACTGACTGATATCCTCAGGCTGTGACCTTTCAAGACGTCACCATGGGAGTTCTGAAGGTCACAAGGACTAAATCCCAAGACGATTCGAACATTGAATAACATCTTCACATTTGTCACTATCTCCTGGAGAGGGAAAAAAAATCTTCCGTATGCCATTAACTTATAACCAGAAATGAAGAGCTGGTATCCTCAGGATGAAACCATTTTCTCAGTTTTGTTGTTTAGTATCTATATATAGAGATCATTTTTCCCCCATGAAGAATAAGTAATCCTGGGTAAAGGATTGTTATATTAGTTAATACCCTTGTGTTTTTTTCCTAACCTTCCATCAGTGCTAATAACTGGCTTTATATTTTCTAGGTCCTATTCTAGCTTATGAATATGAAATTGTTTAAACTTCTTGTTTTGCCATATTTATTCCTGTTAAATCCTCTTAGATATAGCAGGTTCTGGTGATGGTACACAAGAAGTATCTAAACCTCTTCCTTCAGAAGGGAGCCTAGCTGAGGCTGATCACACAGCTCACGAAGAGATGGAAGCTAATGCGACTGTGAAAGAAGCTGAGGATGACAACATCTCGGTCACAATCCAGGCTGAAGATGCCATCACTCTGGATTTTGATGGTGATGACCTCCTAGAAACAGGTAAAAATGTGAAAATTACAGATTCTGAAGCAAGTAAGCCAAAAGATGGGCAGGACGCCATTGCACAGAGCCCGGAGAAGGAAACCAAGGATTATGAGATGAATGCGAACCGAAAAGATGGTAAGAAGGAAGACTTCGTGAAGGGTGATCCTGTCGAGAAGGAAGCCAGAGAAAGTACTAAGAAAGCAGAATCTGGAGACAAAGAAAAGGATACTTTGAAGAAAGGGCCCTCGTCTACTGGGGCCTCTGGTCAAGCAAAGAGGTTTGTTTTTCTATGTCAGTTCTTTACGATACTGAATTCCAGCATTCAATAAGATCACTCTACATTAAGGGGGTGGCTTCAAGACCATGTACTGTAATTAGTTCTTATGATCCTGCCTATAATATTTTTGACCGTCATAAGTTACTTAAAAATTTTTTTTCAAGATCTTCATAATATGCAGTGTGTTCTACTGATTGCATTGTCGAATTGTCAGCATATATTTGTTTTTTTTTGTTGTTTTTTGTTTTTTCAAATTGACAATTTTTTGTGTTTTATTTTTAAAAATCCTTGTGATGATGGTTAATGAACAACTATCAGTCCTAACAACACAAATGAAGTCAAGTCCCAGTCCTGAAATCTGGAGAAGATGGCCATATATCCACTGAATAGAATTGTCAGAAAATCTAGATCTTCAGGCATCTTGGGGAAAATCAGTGCAAGAATCCTAAGGGACTCATTTGTTCAAATAACCTAATCTAGGCCTTTGGAATTGTTAATTTGTATGAATAGTACCAGTTTGAAATATAGCCAATATCAAGCTGTTCGATTTTTGTTTCTTTGTTTTTTGTTTTCAATTTTTTTTCTGGTGATTTGCTTCTTTAGCTCTTCAAAGGAATCTAAAGACAGCAAGACATCATCCAAAGATGACAAAGGTAATGGATTTATTTCTATTTATTTCAATGGTAAATTGTATATTTTCATTAAAAAAGGAATAATTGCATCTGGTTTCCTTTGACATTTAGTCCTTGAAATTGATGTACTAAAAATTTTGGATGGCCTTTGTGTAAACTATGGAGTTAGACTACAGCATACTCTCAGTGTGATAGAAGCATTACTTTTTAGTTAATTTGTAAACTAATTTGAGTATGCTAAAAATCCCTTTGGAATGTGTTTTTAACATTGTTTTCAAGTAACTGTATTGAATATTAATATGATAGATATTCCAGTTTTTACATTATGATTTCAGAAGTATTTTATTTCTAGTTGCAGTCATTTGTAACCCCTGCACTCCACCACAGCCTTACCCCTGTTCTTTCTAGTAGGAAATGTGTTATAAATTATACTTATAGATATTTGTGGAATATAATATTTAAAAGAAATCAGTCTTTAATATTTGGTTTTATGGTTTTTTTCCCCCCTTTCTTTATTGATTAAGGTATTACATATGTGTCCTTATCTCCCCCATTGCCCGCGCCCCCCCCCCTGCTCATGCCCTCACCCCCCTGGTGTCCGTGTCCTTTGGTTATGCTTATATGAATACATACAAATCCTTTGGTTGATCTCTCCCCCTTCCCCCACCCTCCCCTGGTTTTGTTTTTCATTCATCAAATCAGGGCATACTTCTAGTAACATAACCGGTATGCAGTATATTTTAATTCTTCAGAATTTACTTCCTAATTTGACTTATTTGGAATCTTATATAGGAAAATAGTTTTATTTTAAAGTCTTGTAAGCTTAAAGGTACAATATTTGATTGCTTTCTGTTACTGGGAAGTCTCTGGTTATCTCAAGGCCATACGCTATAGTTTCATCTTATATATATGCTGTCTACATGAAAAATATTTCTGTTTTTTTTAAAGAAATAATATCATTCAGGTAATACAAAATCCTAAAATACCTATTTTAGTGCCTAAAATACCTATTTTATGCCAAAAAGGAGTGGCATATGTCTTATATGGTTTATTTAGTGTATTTTCTTGGCATATTTTAATAGTTAGAAATTTTATGATTGTTTATTAATTTACAATTAATTGCAATACCTAGGTTCTTAACAGTTTTGGTTACTAGGTAAGATATAATAAATTTATTGTTATTCTTTAAATTCAGGAGGAGTAATCTTGGTTAAATGTTAACTTTCTCCTATTAAAAATGTTTAAATCTGTAATTAGAAAAATATGTGGGCTCAAATGTTACTGGTAACAAAAATGATACACAAACTGGTTGACATTTCATAAGATAAAACAGATCCTTTTAATAAATGTGTTCCATAAGAATAGGAATGCAGCAACCATTCATATTTAAAATATTCAAGTCAGGTAGGTGTATGTTGTCTTCTCATAAGTCTACACTGACTAATTCTTCAACTAAAACTTGTGGCACATAGTCTTTAAAAACATTGAAAATTTTAACTCTTTCTACATATATTAACTTGAAGCTATTAAAATTGTTACTTTTAATTGCTTATATACTTATAGTGGTTAAGAATTAGTTTCCAAATAAAGTCAAATGAATGAAAATTCCCCTTCAATAACAGCACATTTGAAGAAACGCACTGAAGGGTGACTAACTAGGCCTATAGTCTAAGAACTGACATTTGTATGTGTGAAACTGTAATTTGTGTATGGAAATAATACAGAAATCATTCATATAACCGTTTACCTATCTAAAGAATGTTAAGGTTTCTGTCTTTATTTTTTTTTTTTATACAAACTTTTTAAAAATATATTTTATTGATGTTTTACAGAGAGGAAGGGAGAGGGATAGAGAGTTAGAAACATCGATGAGAGAGAAACATCGATCAGCTGCCTCCTGCACACCTCCTACTAGGGATGTGCCCGCAACCCAGGTACATGCCCTTGACCGGAATCAAACCTGGGACCCTTCAGTCCGCAGGCCGACGCTCTATCCACTGAGCCAAACCGGTTAGGGCTCTGTCTTTATTCTTGTAATTAATTTGTTTTAGAAGATTTTCTTTGGTTAAGTCTAGAGTTATCCAACTGCATATAATTTCCACTTTCTCTTACTCTTTCTCTAATAAATAATGAAAATGAGATGGTTGGTTAGCCTTTGTTATTAAACATTTAAATTCTTGCTTTGACATTTCCCTCTTGCACCCCCAATTTTTCAGAACCTAAACCCCATAATAAATATAGGTAATTAAGCAGTCTTTCATTCCTAGATAACTGTTTCCTGGTTGCCTGTATTTATGTAGTGCAGTGGTAGAGTATAAATTATTACACTTAACAGCAAAAGTCCAAGACCATGTGGTTGATGTTTTTATCCACTTAAAATTCATTTAGTAGAAAGAATGCAGTATTCAGACTTGTTTCCTCACTATGGTTGCATTGCCTATTATTGTGGTTGGTTTTGATAGAGTAAGTTATACTGTCAAAATTAAATGAGAGGTTTTTATAGTTTTGAAAGAATGTGGTCCTAATAATTTTGTTTTAAAAAATCCAATTGAGATACTTAACTGTCTGATAATTGAATCTATTCTAGGAAGTACAAGTAGTACTAGTGGGAGCAGTGGAAGCTCAACTAAAAATATCTGGGTTAGTGGACTTTCTTCTAATACCAAAGCTGCTGATTTGAAGAACCTCTTTGGCAAATATGGAAAGGTACATTCTTTTTGCCTTTTTATCCATGTTTCTACTATCTTTATTTGAAACAAGGATTTAGTCAAAATTGTTTCTCTTATTTCTCTTAGGACTGATATAGGCATAATTATTGAGTTCTATGGTAATGGTGAGTTTCATCATATTCTCTCACTCTGAGCCCTGGGGAATCTTTGTATTGAAAGCTCATATTTTGAGCCCACTTAAGCCAGGAACTGAGTTTTATTCATCACATTCATCCTGATTTTTCTAGGACCTAGGATTGCTGAGGCAGATCTGGTCATCTAGAAAATATAGGTAGACTAATATTAGGCAATGGGATATAGAATTGGAAAAAACAAAACAGTCCAGTGCTGGAGAAAAATGTGAAACTGGTAAAAATAATACTTAGTTAGATGAAGTGGTATGTGCTGTGATAGCAGGGTACACAGTGCTAAGAGAACAAAAGGGGAGGCTTGACTGTGGTTTGCTTCACTAGGAAAAGTTTCTCTGACAAGGGAAAACTAATGGAAGAGAAAAATAGTCAAAAATGAATTGAATATTCAATTAATAGTTGTTAAATTGAATTGCAGTTGATCTGTAACCCTTAGGGCACTCATTAGTTTCTACTTAAATTTTAAAATACATTATTTATTAACCTACTCCACTGTAAGCTAATTGATAACAGGGGCCTTATCTGCTGTGTGTGCACATGATAGGCTTTCAAATATTTATTAAATCAATACTGGCAAATAGCCATTAATCCTATATAATAAAAAGATAATATCCAAATTGACCCTAATGGTGGAACGACTGGGAACGACCGGTCGCGATGACGCGCACTGGCCACCACGGGGCAGACACTTAACTCAGGAGCTGCCCCCTGGTGGTCAGTGCACTTCCACAGGGGGAGTGCTGCTCAGCCAGAAGCTGGCTCATGGCTGGCCAGCACAGCAGTGGTGGTGGGAGCCTCTCCTGCCTCCGTGGCAGTGCTAAGGATGTCCGACTGCCAGCTTAGGCCTGTTCCCCGAGGGAGCGGGCCTGAGCCATCAGTCGGACATCCCTGAGGGGTCCCAGACTACCAGAGGGCGCAGGCTGGGCTGAGGGGACCCGCGCCCACCCCCCCTCAAGTGCACAAATTTTCGTGCACTGGGCCTCTAGTGAATATTATAAAAATCTGTTTTCTTGATTTTAGGAGTTGATGGGTTTTTTTGTTTTCTAATTTAATTATACAGAACAGAACACTGAGAATTATAGTCCCGAGATCAGTTGTGTTATACCTTTTTTTTTAAAAAAAAAAAAGAACTGTTTGTTGATTTTTAGAGAGGAAGGGAGAGGGAGAGAGAAACATTGATGTGAGATAGGTTAACTCCTGCACATCCCCTACCGGGAATGGAGCTGTAATCTGAGCGTGTGCCTTTGACCAGGAATTGAACCAGCTACTTCCTGGTGTATAGGATGACGCTCAACCAACTGAGACACCAGCCAGGGCAGCTGTGGTATACTTCCTGTTTTATTTTCAATTTATTGTTTTGTTTTTGTTAATCTTTTCCCGAGGATTTTCTTTCTTTTTAAATATATTTTTATTGAATTCAGAGAGAAAGGGAGAGGGAGAGATAGAAACATCAGTTATGAAAGAGAATCATTGATTAGCTGCCTCTTGCACGCCCCCTACTGGGGATTGAGCCCACAACCCGGGCATGTGCCCTTGATTGGAACTGAACCCGGAACCCTTCAGTCTGCAGGCCGAAGCTCTCTCCACTGAGCCAAACCAGCTAGGGCGCGAGGATATGTATATATATATATATTTTTAATATATTTTATTGATTTTTTACAGAGAGAAAGGGAGAGGGATAGAGAGTTTGAAACACCCATGAGAGAGAAACATTGATCAGCTGCCTCCTGCACAGCCCTCCTTGGGATGTCTCCCCAACCAAGGTACATGCCCTTGACCGGAATCAAACCTGGGACCCTTCAGTCCACAGGCCGATGCTCTATCCACTGAGCCAAACCGGTTAGGGCCGAGGATATTTTTTTCATTGACTTTTAGAGAGAGTAGGAGAGGAGGAGGGAGAGAGAGAGAAACATCGATGTGAGAAAGACACATTGATTGGTTGCCTCCCACACTGGTTGCCTCTGACATATGCCCTGACTGGGGCCAGGAATCCAACCTGTGCCTTTCAGTGTGTGGGATGAACTTCTAACCACTGGCCAGGGCAGCTGTGGTATACTTTTTGTATAACTTTCAGTAATTTATTGTTAGAGGTAATAAACAGTATTTTAATGTTGGCATTTATTAGGACTAAACCTGTAGAAGGATACCACACACTTGATAAAATTGCTGTTGGGCAAGTTGGCCTTTCCCAGAGTTAAAGATAAAAGCTAAGTTTCTAGCCACCTATAACCATAAAACCTCCTAAATTCCCTGTTTACCTCTTCCTGGCATTATGTCTGTGTTCCCCTCTGTTCACCCTAGATTGCTCTCTATCACTTTTCTTTTCTTCTCACTCACCCATCTCTGCCTTATATTTCCAAACTATGCGTTTTTTAAAGCTGAGATTATTTGTTGTTTTTATAGGAATAGACATTTTAAAAGGCCATAAATGGAAAGTGTCTTATTTTTTATTTTTATTTTTTAAATATATTTTATTGACTTTTTACAGAGAGGAAGGGAGAGGGATAGAGAGTTAAAAACATCGGTGAGAGAGAAACATCAATCAGCTGCCTCCTGCACACTCCCCACTGGGTATGTGCCCGCAACCAAGGTATATGCCCTTGACCGGAATTGAACCTGGGACCCTTGAGTCTTCAGGCCGATGCTCTATCCACTGAGCCAAACTGGTTGGGGCGGAAAGTGTCTTTTTAAAGTAAAATTTTTAGAATGCATTTTTAAGGCTGCTTTTTTATATATGGCTGATTATTTGTGAAAGCTTCTTATAGACTATAGAACAATGTTAAAACCCACTTAGGAACTTTCTAGACACCTTTTTTTTATTGATTTCAGAGAGGAAGGCAGGAGGAGAGATAGAAACATCAATGATGAGAGAGAATCATTGATTAGCTGCCTCCTGCATGTCCCCACACTGGGGAGCGAGTCCACAACCCTGGCATGAGCCCTGACCGGGAATCAAACTGTGACCTCCTGGTTCAATGCTCGACCACTGCACTGGCTGTATGACACATATCTTTTTTGTTTTCTTTCTTTCCTTTTTTTTTCTCTAAGAGATTCAAGGGGTCCTGTAATGGAAATTTTGGCCCAAATCTAATTGAGAATGTTATTTGCTTTCATTAAGGGTACCATTACTTAATTGATGGGACTGTGTTTTTGGCTGTATATTTGAAAAATATAAAAAGAAAAACTAAAAAGATAAATTGCTTTTTTTAAAAAATAAATTTTTATTGTTGAAAGTATTACATATGTCCCTTTCCCTCCCCATTGCCCTCTGCAACCCCTCTACCCCCTGAAGCCCTCACCACTCTACCATCTATGTCCATGGGTTATGCAAATACGCACATGAGTTCATTATAAATTGCTTTTTGATGCTTTAAATTGTTCCCTTGAATATTTACTAAGTATTTATAGGCAAGGTAGATGGTGATCAAAAGTATATGAAACATATACTATATGTATGCAAATTTGTCCTTATCATGAATTTATGTACCTAAATAGATCCTTTAACTTGAATAGTCTCAGATCTGAAGTTTCATCTATTTAAAATCTGTGTAGTTGTGAAGTAAAACTTTCTAAAGTATAATCTTATTTTACAGGTTCTGAGTGCAAAGGTAGTTACAAATGCTCGAAGTCCTGGAGCCAAGTGCTATGGCATAGTAACTATGTCTTCAAGCACAGAGGTGTCCAGGTGTATTGCACATCTTCATCGCACTGAGCTGCATGGACAGTTAATCTCTGTTGAAAAAGTAAGCTTACCTGTTTTATAAAAAGTTACTTTGAGGACTAGTAATTCTCAATTTAAAAATGTTACACTAGTAAGACGTAAAATTAAGAATGATTTTTATGCATTCATTTTTATTTTTTTAGCGTTTATATTTTTCAAATTTTCAACCATCAATATACTTTTAATAATCATAAAAATGTAACTTTAAAACATAAAGTTTTTTTTTTTCTATTTGAACCTTTCAGGTTAAAGGTGATCCATCTAAGAAAGAATTAAAGAAAGAAAATGATGAAAAGAGTAGTTCCAGAAATTCTGGGGACAAAAAAAACATGAGTGATAGAAGTAGCAAGTAAGGATTTATTTTTTGATAAGTACATTGACTTTTTGGTACATTGATGCACTAGTTCTCATTCTGTTGTGTTCTTGCGTGCGGTGCTGTGGTCAGGACACAAGCCTCTGTCAAAAAAGAAGAGAAAAGGTTGTCTGAGAAATCTGAAAAAAAGGAAAGCAAGGATACTAAGAAAATGGAAGGTAAAGATGAGAAGAATGATAATGGATCAAGTGGCCAAACTTCTGAATTCATTAAAAAAAGTGAAGAAAAGAAGCGAATAAGTATGCTATGTATCTTTCTTCTCAATTTCTTTCTAATTTATTCTACAATTTAATTTTACAGTGGAAGGGAAAACTTGAAATTAAAACCAGATAAATATTTAAACTTCATTGTTAGGTGTTACTGTTTTAGAAAAGGAGGTCCAATAGGACTAATTGTCTTATTTTTTACTCCTAGAAAACAAATGTGTTTGTCGCACTAAGCCTCCTTACTATTAAATCTGGGCTGCCTTAATTCTATCATAGATTGACAACTATCGTTGAGTTGGGATCCTTTGGTATTACTGAAAAT
This sequence comes from Myotis myotis, assembly GCF_014108235.1. Taxonomy (NCBI): domain Eukaryota; kingdom Metazoa; phylum Chordata; class Mammalia; order Chiroptera; family Vespertilionidae; genus Myotis; species Myotis myotis. The sequence continues at coordinate 174,710,273 of NW_023416313.1, read as the reverse complement.
ATTTGCATTAGCAGATTGAGCTAGTTCTAAAAACTTTGCATTTATGTTCTCATAAAATAAGTTGTTTTTTTAATTTCATGTATTGGTTTGTGAATATCTAGTTGTCTTAAGAGTTCAGCATTTTCACATTATATTTTTTAAATGAAATAATTTTTAGACATTTATCTAATGTTTATCTAATATTTTTTTCTCTCTTAGGCTCAAAGAGCCCTGGACATATGGTAATACTAGACCAAACTAAAGGAGATCATTGTAGGCCATCAAGAAGAGGAAGATATGAGAAAGTAAGTCTCTGAAAGGGATGTTGTATATAATTTTACTGTCTGCAAAAAAAAGATAATTCAGGATCTCTGTAACCTTCCTCTTTAATTTAGTTCTGTAATAATGCCATTCTAGAAAATCTAAGAAAAATGGAATGCCATTACTCACTTAAGGTTTTTAAATGACCAGCTGAACGTGGAAAACAGTCCAAAATTATTGTAACATCTAGTCCTTCTATAATTTTTTTCTACAGATTCATGGAAGAAGCAAGGAAAAGGAGAGAGCTAGCCTAGATAAAAGAAGGGACAAAGACTACAGAAGGAAAGACATCTTGCCTTTTGAAAAGATGAAGGAACAAAGACTTAGAGAACATTTAGTTCGTTTTGAAAGATTGCGACAAGCAATGGAACTTCGAAGGTAGAAACAGTCTATTTTATACCTGTCTTTAACTATAAGTACATATTTAATACTATTAGAATTGTATTCCCACAGAAAGCTATTTGCCACTTTTAAGAAATAGAGTAAAACCTAATTATTTCTCAAGTTTGCATGCTATTTTACAATTTACAAAGTTACCTTTCCATCTATTGTCTCTGTCTCAACAGTCCTGTAAGGTTAGTTATGCCCATTAAATAACTGAAAAATAAAAAGAGGCCCAGAGAGGCTAAATGACTCTTCCAATGCCACATTGCTAATGAGTGGCAGAGTCGGGACTCAGACCCAAGTCTTCTGACTCCAAGTCCAATGCTCTTTCCTCTCCAAAGTTGCTGCCATAAAAGATGATTTTAAAGGAAAATTTGATTTTTGAGATAAGATAGTCTCAATGTAAGCTACAGTATTCAAATAGTATGTTGACATTTTAGAAAACATGTATTATACTTTGGACTAGAGCCCCAGTGAAGGAAGATTTGCCCTGTAAATCTTATTTTGTTCAAGCTCTATCTCTCAAACCAAGAATTCTCTTTAAAAGAAACTGAGAACAAAAAACATTTCTACTTTAGGTGGCAGTATCTTAGCTGTTCACCATGAGTGCCAATTTGCTTTTGTATGTTAATTTTTGGATACCACTTAAAATATTCTTGTTAAAGTGTTTTATAATATAAATTTCCAAAAATTAACCTATCTAATTGAGAGGTAACTTATGAGATTTAACCTATTCATACACAAGAGTGTTAGGCCAGAGATATTTCTGTCAACTTAAATAATACTGTTATTGCCACACACTTTACTAAAAGGAAATAATCCTTGCTTTACTCAGAACCCTTTTCCCCTTTTTTTATGAAGTCCCAATATTCTGAGCTTCCTATTTAAATGACAAGTTGAGAAAAAGAGTAGTGGCTACTAGAGCAGCAATTCTCAAAACTATCTGACTCATAACCCTTTTATATGTAACAAAAAAGTTGTAGTACCCTATTTACTATTCTGAAATAAAATTGATATATAATGTACCTACCTATACAAATAATTTCCCAGAAAATCAATATGATGCCTTAACTCTAATTTAAAGGAGAAATAAAGTAATTTATAATGAAGCATGTATTCCAGATGTGAATGTTTAGGCATGCCTCTCCAGAAGACCTAATGAAGTAGTCAGATGTTTGTACCCCTCTTTAGACTCAATGAAAATGTGACAGCTACAAATACAGACTGATATTGGTATGTCGTATTGGTGAGTCAAAGACCAGGAGTGGTGTTGACATCATGACGTCGTTTCTGAAGTGGTGAACAACTCTTAGTGAAGTTTTCAAGAGAATATAATACCCCCCCCCCTTTTTTTTTACAGGAAGTTGCATTTCTGGAAATTGTAGTGAATATTAAACCATGTCAAAGCAAACAAGCCAACCTAGCATTTATTAAAAATAAGTTTTAGGCTCAGATTTTTTAAGGTGATTTTTTTTGTTGTTTTAATGACATAAATGTCCATTATGTCATTTGAAAGATATTAGGAGTATTGGACAGTTTTTTGTTGTGCAGGACTATCCTGTGCATCATAAGGTATTTAGAATCCTTGGTCCCTACTCAGTAAATGCTGGTAGTACTCCATGGTCATTGTAATGATTAAAAATGCCCCTCAGATTTCCATGGGGGATTGAGAACTACTAGGTTGATGGAGGAAGACATACTGAGAGACAAAGTACACTGAGTTCCTTAGAGTGAGGAAATGACAAAAACTATTAAAAGTCTGATATAAGAAGTTAATTCAGTTCAGCAAACATTTGAGCTATCTCCTGACTAAAAAATGCATTTACCTGGAGCCATCTGTTATGGGCTAATGAATACTCCAGAAAAGCCCTTAAGGGCCTCCATTTTATTATATATAACATTTGCTGTAATTCACGTTGATGAGTATAACCCCCAAGTCATCAAAATAAGGTAAACCTTGTTTAAGGACATAGACTGTATACTATAGAAATTTTTGTCAGAAACAATGTAAATTGTAGTTTTGTAAATTTATATATGTAGAATATCTCCTTTTCAAAATGTCAATTTATTAATGGGCTATTATTATAGTGGGATTTTTATTTAAGCAGGAATCATCTAAGAGGCAACTACTGTATAAAATTCAGCTGCTCAGTTGACAGTCTTAATAAATAAGTGACAGTGTTGGGGTCTGTTTAAAGTTTTCTTATTTTGAGTTTTCTTTCCAATTATATTAAAACTACTTAGATTAAGTTGAAGTTTAAAATTGCCAATCTCAATAAAAATTTCAAATTAAAAAATTATTCTCTTTCACACAGTGCTAGCATAATTTAAGTATTTCTAAATACTGATTTTTGTTAGACGAAGAGAGATTGCAGAAAGAGAGCGTCGAGAGCGAGAACGCATTAGAATAATTCGTGAACGGGAAGAACGGGAACGCTTACTCAGAGAGAGAGAGCGCCTAGAAATTGAAAGGCAAAAACTAGAGAGAGAGAGAATGGAACGCGAACGCTTGGAAAGGGAACGCATTCGTATTGAACAGGTGCAGTCAGAAAATCTTTTCATCTTAAATAACTGACCTTTTCCAAACCCTGTGATTTTTGCCCTGAAATTTGCTTTACTTTGGTAAAGCTTCTATGGAATGAGTTCAGCTAATGAGCATTTATTAAGTACCCCTGAAAGATAACAATGAATTAGATGCTAGTTAAAAATACATTCAGTAGTGACTTTGTTCTAGCCAATTGGTAATAACTCAAGCTCTGCAATATCATGGCAGCCTAATAGTCTGAGCATAGGACTATGAGTCCAGAGTAGTTGTAATCCAGGCTCTGTCACTATCCCAATCTTAGAAAATAACTGTTTCCTTACATATTATAGTGGGAATGATTTCCCAAGGCTGGAAGGTAATAATGCCTCTCTGCAGAATTGCATCCAGGGTTTTAAGGCCCTTAGTGTCCATATGTTTTAAGAACTCTATTTCTAATTCCCTGTGGGTGCTTTCCTTTGAATCAAATGATTGAACTAAATCTGACCTTCCCAATTACTTGCCAGCTTTTACCACCCAATCAGTCTCTTATTTTTAATGTTGCAGAATAGTAACTATAGCCTAGATTACTGATTCCTAGAGTCATATTTGTTTATGTATTTGTCCCAAGTGTTTTGCCTAGTGATTGTCTATGATGGTTTCTTAATGACAGGATTAAAACAAGGTTGCATATATACTTACCTTATGTTTTCATTTTGCATTGGTTGGTTCTTCCTTCTGTGTCGTCTGAAGGAACGTCGTAAGGAAGCTGAACGTATTGCTAGAGAACGAGAGGAACTGAGAAGGCAACAGCAGCAGCTTCGTTATGAACAAGAAAAAAGGAATTCTTTGAAACGCCCACGTGATGTAGATCATAGGTAAATGTTTGCTTTTTTATTTTACAGTTCCACTTGCTGTCTTACTCCTTTCAAGCTAAAACTAACTAGAGAACTAGAAAGTATAGGCAACCATCCCTGGAGTAAAGAGGTCATGATCCACAGAGATGGGAATGATTGCAGTAATGGAGTGGACCTAGCTCATTATCAAGTAGGAAGAGTCTGCTTTCCTTTCTCTTTCCTTCCTAATGCCAAATGTTTTCCCAATATGATGGAAATACATGGTTATAGTAGGTTTCAGTGGTTGTTCTCAGACCCGTTTTCAACATTCTTACAAGGTACTACTGATAACAAAAATGGATGCCATAGCCCTAACCGGTTTGGCTCAGTGGATAGAGCGCCAGCCTGCGGACTGAAGGGTCCCAGGTTTGATTCCGGGATCCTTCAAGGGCATGTACCTTGGTTGCGGGCACATTCCTAGTAGGAGGTGTGCAGGAGGCAGCTGATTGATGTTTCTCTCTCATCGATGTTTCTAACTCTATCCCTCTCCCTTCCTCTCTGTAAAAAAAAAAATCAATAAAATATGTTTAAAAAAAAAAGGATACCTTAACTTGGGAAGGCTCAAATATAGATTCTGTGCGTGTCTGTGTTCATGATTCACAATAGATTTCAAAAATATAATCATTTAATTTTAATATGAAATCTATGAGATTTAGTGGATTGTGTTGAGAAATAGGTGTAATGAATGAATTGTGCTTGGGACTTAATCCCTCAAACCTTCCTAAAATTAAGTATAGCTGAAAAGTTTGTATACTGCTGGTTAGAATTTTACTACTAGCCCTAGCTGGTTTGGCTCAGTGGATAGAGGGTTGGCCTGTGGACTGAAGGGTCCTGGGTCTAGTCAAGGGCACATGCCCGTGTTGCGGGCTTGATCCCCAGTAGGGGGCATGTAGGAGGCAGCTGATCAATGATTGTCTCTCATCATTGATGTTTTGATCTTTCTTTCCCTCTTCCTTCCTCTCTGAAATCAATAAAAATATATTAACAAAACAAATGAAAAAAGCACATTAAAAAAAAAAGAATTTTACTGCTAAAATGGTATATTGAATGTTTTACCTCATTTGTCTTTTCCATCTGATAATTTTAAAGCAGACAATTTTTCAACTACTTTCTCTCCTGTGAAGTTCCTCTAACACTATATGACTTTACATAATTTAATAATTTGTTGCTAGCTCGTTCTTGTAACAAAATGTTTTGTGTTTTGAGTTTATTAGCCCTCTGTGTCCACAGTTCCTAGCATGTGGTATGTATGACTCCAAGTAAGTGTTGTTTGGTTATTATAATACTAATTTATATAAATTAGCAAATATTTCTCTTCAAGGCGAGATGATCCTTACTGGAGCGAGAATAAAAAGTTGTCTCTAGATACTGATGCACGATTCAGCCATGGATCTGACTACTCTCGCCAACAGAACAGATTTAATGACTTTGATCACCGAGAGAGGGGCAGGTTTCCTGAGAGTTCATCAGTACAGTCTTCATCTTTTGAAAGGTAAATAGATTATGTTGAAAATTGTTGTATTTAGTATATGAACCTTGCTAGTGATAAGTTTGGTTCTCTTAAAATCTATAGGTCTTAAAGTATATAGGTCAGAACTGAGTGTTCAAAACAAATCGTATGTTTTGTTTTGTTTGCTGTAAATTGCCTTCACTCTGTGCACTTTTTGGTGTGAAAACATCTCAAAATATTATAATTCAAGAGTCAAGATGACCTACCCAGGAGGCTGTAAAAATTGGTTTGAATAATTAGAACTGTGAAATGGAACTAGTTTAAAATATGAAACAGATCTAAGAACCAAGCTTAGAAGCTACACAGTAACAAGTGTGAACAAGCTGAACCTGTATTTCCATGGAGAACCTGTATTTCCATGGAGTGACATTCCCATTGGCCAACAGGTCCCAAATTCACACGCACAAGGTGTAGCTCTTCTTTCCCTTTTCCTTTCTCTCGTGGGAAAGATAATCAGAAACGACCATGGAAAACATGAATCATTGAAATTCACTTTGTGGACCAACTCCTAAAGAGAGCGGCCACCACTCTAAAATGATTAAACATGTAGTGTTTACATGATGGCTTTCTACACTTCGAGAAACCCTCAAAGACTAAACTGCCTATTTAAAAATTCTATTCTAAAGAACCTAAACTTCCTAGCAGCTTTTGTCCTTTTGCAGTAAGACAAGACATTGTACTGCCACACAGGGGTCAACCACAGCTAACTTGTCCCGTCAGGATTTACTCTAATGGACAGTTCAGCTGGTAGACCGATGTCCATGTATTCTTTATAATGATTTTAGACCAACTTTTTTTTTTAATTTAAATAAGTTCTAGGCTTCAAAAATGTAATGTTTGACCCTTTTGCTGATATAAGAAGTCTTCCCTTCAAATGTCGAATTTACTAAAATAATTTACATAGCAGTTGTTATACTCCATGGAAAAGTCATCAATTCAGTTGCAAACCTTTGTTTTCCTTTACTTTCTGTTATGCTCTGTATTCTCCTTTCCAAATATAAAAATGCTGCAACATAAATAATAAAATAGAACAAAAATGAAAATTTAAAAAACACCATTATCCTGGCTGGTGTGGCTCCATTGGTTGAGTATAGTTCTGTGCACCAAAAGGTCGCCATTTTGAGTCCTAGTCAGGGCACATGCCTGGGTTGCAGGCTCGATCCCTAGTCAGGGCATGCAGTAGGCAATCAATGTTTCTCTCCCTCTCCCTCTCCCTCTCTCTCTAAAAAAAAAATTCTTAAAAAAACACACACACAAAACGCCCTCATTTTATTCGTGAGTTCTGTGAACTGTCCAAATAATGCCTGTGAATGGCAGCAACTTCTCTCAGTCATTCAAATTGCTCATGTTTTATAATACAGAATTTATAAGGGACAGCTAAAGAGGATTGTAATATGAAGAAAATTAAGAGGTAGCCAAGGAAAAACAACTAATCAACTAAAAATTGCCATAATAACCCAGATTTAAACAAAGAATAAATTTGTATCTTGGATAACATGATAAAACTTCAAGGTAACATCACAATTTATACTAGATGGCTTTACTAGTATATGAATTAATATATTAGATTTATTTCTTCTACTGTAGCTGCAAATATATTAAACAATTATTTCTTCACTCATTTCTCTTTCCCCTAGTGGTGGCATTTAAAACTGAGTAACTGTATTTAGCACTCATTAATTTAGAAAATATAAAAAGGCTTTAGGAAAATAGAGACAGTAGATTCATTTTCATATACTACTTGTTGGAGTAAAGTCTCCTTTTGGGGATACTGGTGAACAGAACATTTTTTTGGTCTGAGTTACTGTTTTCTGGGCTTATCTCAGACAGAGAACTCCCAAATCTTATGTAGGCCCAGATTATCTTGGCAGAACTCTCCAGTTCCCAGAACACAGCACAGCGATTTCATCTGTTCTCTTTTTGCATGTTCAGTTTTGTTCCTGGGAATATGATTCAGTATTAAAAATTAGTTTGATAGGCCACCATAACAACGTTAAGTAGGTTGGCTTTATCTCTCTTTTTTTTTTTTAATCCAAAATGTGTTTATTGGGATGGCTTCCCACTCGTCTTGATTTGAGGTGCTTCTAGTGCTGCTTCCTTCTGAAGGAGCGTCCTTCTGTAAGCCTTGCTTTTCCTCCTGTTGGCTGACAGAGAACAGTGGAGCAACCAATACACATGGCTAAAGACAGTGGTGATTTCATAGCAGGTTGGGCATTTTATATCCATGAAGTAGGAATTAGGGCTCTGCACCAGGTGTTTCTTCTTTTGTTTCCTCTTCTCTTCTGGAGAGGGATGGAGGAGATTCTTAGCAAAAGGCATATTGTTGTGGGGAGGTCGTCACCGCCGGAAAGGATTGGCTTTATCTTAACCTTTAAAACTAAGTGGGAATACTATTAGCTTTGGATGTGCCTCAATTGTTAAGAGCAGTGAAATATCCTTCAGGTTGGCAGTGCCTTGAATGTTTGACGTAATCCCTCCTGGATGCTAAAAAACCAACCATCATGCCGGACATTTACCTCAGTTTAAGAGATTATGAGTTATCTATCTATATAAAAGCCTAAGTGACCATTACAACCAAACAACCCGAACGACCAGTTGCTATGATGCGCACTGACCACTAGGGGGCAGATGCTCAACGCAGAAGCTGCCCCCTGGTGGTCAGTGGGCTCCCACAGCAGGAGCGTAGCTCTGCCAGAAGCCAGGCTCTCAGCTGGTGATGGGAGCCTCTCCTGCCTCTGCAGCAGTGCTACAAGGTGGTGGCAGCAGGCGCAGCAGGTCTGGGATGAGCAGTGGTGGAGTTGCGCCCAGCCCTGGCTGGGGCTCCCATCCGGCCACCTGCTGCTTTGGCACTGCTACATCCCTCAGGCCGAAACCTGGCAGTCCGACATCCCCCGAAGGGTCGCAGATTGCGAAAGGGTGCAGGCCAGGCTGAGGGACCCCACCTGTGCACGAATCTGTATACCAGGCCTCTAGTAATCAATAACTGTGGATATTTTGGTGGCTTTGCCTTAAGTTAATTTTTACAGAAGATGTAACTATTGTAGATTATGTCAATAAAGTTAAGAAGAATAAGGCCAAGTAAGTACTTCTGAGGACCTATGTTCTTTGTTTTGATAAACAATAGGCGAGAACGCTTTGTTGGTCAAAGTGACGGGAAAAAAACACGTCCTACTGCACGAAGAGAAGATCCAGGTTTTGAAAGGTATCCCAAAAATTTCAGTGATTCCAGGAGAAATGAGCCTCCACCACCAAGAAATGAACTTAGAGAAACAGACAGGCGTGAAGTACGAGGGGAGCGAGAAGAGAGGAGAACCGTGATCATTCACGATAGGCCTGATATCACTCACCCGAGACATCCACGAGAAGCAGGGCCCACTCCCTCTAGGACCTCCACCTGGAAAAGTGAAGGAGGCATGTCCAGTGACAAACGGGAAGCAAGGTATTCGTGTAGTTTCTAATGCCTCTATGGTGGTATATATTGCATTTGGGTTAAAAGAAAGTTATAATAGAATTTTGATCGCATACCTTTTGGGGTTTTGTTTAACAGAGTTGAAAGGCCAGAGCGATCTGGGAGAGAAGTGTCAGGACACAGTGTAAGAGGGGCCCCACCCGGGAGTCGCAGTAACGCTTCCAGCTATGGCAACAGAGAAGGAGAAAGGGTCATTACAGACCGAGGAAGTGGAGCACAGGTAAGTGCTAATGAAGGTTTATGCTCAGCTCTTCGGAAATCACTTTAGAGGACTTATCATTTTGATGTGACCTAGATTGGTTGATTAGAATGACTGGGAGACTAGTTTCCTATAAAAAATCTTCGTATTTTTCATATTTTACTGTCAGTAGTTGAACATCAGTAATTCAAAGAAGTTGGATATTAACCCCGAAATTCTTGTTCATTTTGTTGTTGTTGTTGTCGTTATTAATCGTCCCCTGAGGATATTTTTTCTGTTGATTTTTAGAGAGAGTGGAAGTTAGAGGTGGGGAGAGAAACATCTGTATGAGAGAGACACATTGATTGCTTGCCTCCCATACACACCCCTACTGGGCAACTGAGGTATGTGCCCTTTTTTTTCTTCTTCTTAATTTAAGAAGATACTCAGGTTTATTATCTGATTTACATTTGACAAAGCAAAGGTAGGTGCAACAAAGAGCTGTTTGACAAAGTCAAGCCTCAGTTATCAGACAAAAGTATTTCCGTGGCTGCCCCAGAAGGCACTTTGCCACTCCTAAGTAGCTGTGCTCCACAGTGCAAATCACTCATTGTAGACACTGTGGTGCCGCACTTGGAGTATAGGTCTGCAGGCACTCGATGAGGTATGTGCCCTTGATCAGGAATCGAACCCACAACCCTTCAGTCCACAGGCCAATGCTCTAACCACTGAGCAATGGGCCAGGGCTTTTAGGGACTTTTTTTACTAGAAAAAAATTTAATCCCTTGGCATTCTTGCTAATACCACTGTATACTTTCTGATTATTTAGAGCATTTATGACATAAATTTGGGCCTGGTGACATTATCAGCTTTAATGTTTCTAATAAGTGGAAATATTCAGTAGGTCATTTCATTGAGCTGTTTACCTGTAAACCTTAAGCCTGGGTATATAATCAGACATCCTGCTGTAGTTAGAGTGAAACAGGGCCGTATCATAGGCCAGCCCTCTGCGTTCAGATATTCATTAGGAAAGATGTCTGCCGGGGTCCAACCCCAGCAGGTTCAGGGGTCCCCAAAGGTGTGGACGGAGTTGGCGAAGAAGGAATGACACGGAGACAGTGTTCAGTTGATCAGCAGCCTAGCCAGGATCTCCAGCCAAGTTCTGGTCTGGATCTCCAGAGAGGTTCTGCTGTTTATTGTCTTGTTACATCCGTATTTATCCCAGTTGATTTTAATCCTGTCAATTTCTATTACAAAGGTTAGGGCATTTCTTATCTCCATTCCAGGGAGTAAAGATTATGTAGCTTAAGCATGATTGTTTGTAGTGATTAACTGCCCGCCTGGCACTTAGTTAAGGAGTTTCATCCCCTCCCTGACTTCAGGGAAAAATTCCTACCTGGGGAAACAACCTTTCTAGGAGAGGTGACCTTGGTTAAAACACACAGCGCTAAGGGGAGCAAACATATTAAGAACAGTATGCTATATACGCCAGGTCCCTTGAAACATATGCTGTGCAGATGTTTCTTTCCTGCAGCGACTGTGTCAAGCAGCAAGGATGGACCGGCTTCCGGCAAATTCCCCCTTTTTTATTTTTTAAATGATCATGCATGCAAATCAGTGGCCACCTCTCAGATTGGGCCATTTAAGTCTCGGAAGAAGAGTGGCAAGCAATGATAGTGAGCATAGCTATAAACATAGTGGATGGAGCGCAGAAGGAGCCCCATTCCTATAGAAGGTTGCCAGCCTCTTCAGTCAAGGGATTTCAGCTGTCCTCAAGTTGTTGGTTTGATTGTCTTTGTTGGTCTGGCTAGCGGGCGGCTTCCCGAAGCGTCATCAAGTTGAAGGGCTGCATCAAAGGGTCCATCAGGGCCGTGGTTGATGGTGGTGTCGATGTCCGAGGAGGAGTAAGCTGTGCCCTCTGGATCCAGCTGATATGGAAAATGGAGGGTAGTAGAAAAAGAAGAGAAAGCAAAAGAACTACAAGGCATGGAAGTGTTTAGAAAAAAGAGGGAGAAGAAAGGGAAGAAGGCAGTGTCCTGACACAGCCCTTTCCTTCAGCTTCCCCTTTCCCTGTGGTCCCAGGTAGAAATGGGAAACAAGTCCTGTTGCAGTGAGAGGGCAGCTGCTGTCAGCCAGTCTCTGTCTTTACCTGGGTCCCGATCTGAGCTGGGCATGGGAAGCAGGAAGCAGCCATGGGGACAGGAGACCTTCCTCAGAAGGGGCGAGTGTTCAAGCCCCTGCACCATTGGGGAGGGGGGTCTGTGCCCAACCTTTGTTGCACCCCAAGTTTTCTCCTACTGGCCCCCGACTGTGCCTGTCTTAGGTTGCCCCACCCTGTGGAGTCTTACCCATCGTTGACTACCAGCCATCTCTGGGCCAAGTAGGGTGATGTGAGGTTCAGTTTTGTCTCCTTGATAGCCTATGTCCCTCTGGCCTCCATGCCCAGCAACTGCCTTTGGATTCCCTCGCCTGCTGGCGGGGCTCTGGCATTGATCATAGGAAACTCAGGTTTCTTCTCTAGAGAGGGGCCAGCTTACGCCATTGGGCCAGAGACAGATCCATGGTACCAGCCACCATGAGGCTTCAACCTCAGCATGAACAGAGAGCTCAGGCAACAGCTATGGGCAATTGGATTGTAAGAAGAGGGTCCCTCTTGGCACAAGGGTAAGAGGGGCCAATACAGGACAAAGGAGAGTCCCAGAACAGGGCTTTCTCAGCCCAGGATGTCAGGCTCTTGGCACAAGACAACTCCATGTATGGGGCATATACCAAACACCCCTAGTCACGGCATAAAAGGGAGGTGCCCTTCCTGGAACAGTAGGGTAGGGAGATTCTAGAAAACGCTGTGTTCAGGAAAGAAGGAGAAAGGCCAAAGAACCAGCAAACAAGTAGTTAGATTTTAAAAAAAGGAAAAAGGAAAGGAGATGTGGGGCAAAGCTGGGACATGTGGAAAGACAAAACGGAGGCACATGTGATCCTCCCAATGGACAGATTGTTCCAGCTCAGGGCTGCACATCTGCTGCAGATGGGCACTGGTCAGGTGTGCTATGATGAGGCAGAGATGGCGGGCGGTGAGACATAAGGTCGGACTAGACGGTCTGTAATCCACACAGGTGAGTCTGCGTCCTGTGGAAATATACAAGCATATCCTCTCCCCTGGGTTAAAAGTACATCAGGTCCCTTCCAGGCTCCTGTAAGCAAGTCTCTCCATTTGACGAGGGCTTTAGGTTTAGTTAGATCAGGGTTCCAATGCCTGTACATCGGGGAATTTCCCTCAGAATCTACATTTAGTATATTAATTACAAATAGAGTACGTTGTAGAACATGATGAGGTGAGGAATATTTAAACTCATTTTTTTGTAATATTTTGTAACAGGAGTAAATCAAACACCGCTGGGGCTATATAATAGAACTCCCATTTGAGATAAGATATCTCTTCCCCATAATGTAAAGGGGATAGTCGTAATTACATAGGGACAGAATGTTCCTGAATGTTGATCTTCATCAGCCCAAGTTAAAATCTGAGAACTCTTTTTTACATTAGATGCCTTGCCTAGTCCTACTAGGGAAGTGGAGGTGGTGTGCATGGGCCATGAAGAGGGCCAATCCTTCCCTGCTATGCAGGAAACATCTGCTCCTGTATCCAATAGACCTTCAATTGGTTTTCCCTGAATTTGTAAAATTTTTGTAGGTCTAGTAGCATGGATTTCTTATATCCAAAATGCTGCATCACTAGATCCAAAGCCTCCGGCCCCTCTAGCTTCCTGGGTAACAGCTGTCCCTATTTTATGTATTGGTAACAGGATTAATTGGGCAATTCTCTGGTTGGGCTGAATCTGTATAGTTGTGGTGGGTGGGGAAAGTAAAATCTGTATTTCTCCTGTGTAGTCTGCATCAACAACTCCTGGGATGACTAAGATCCCCTGTAACGAGGTGGAGCTCCGTCCTAATATTAAACCTACGGTTCCCTCAGGCAGCGGCCCAGACACTCCTGTAGGAATGGCTGCTACTGGCAAGTCTGGGGTTAGTACTGCATGGGTGGTTGAGTGGAGGTCCAATCCTGCACTGCCTGGGGTTGCCCTGAAGAGGTCACTGACTGATCGAAATTTGCAGAGGGGTTGAAGGTTGATGCCCCTATTATTGCAGGGGCCTGGGGCTGGCCCCTTCTCAAGTTTCCCAATTGAGGTGATGGGATATAACCTCCTTGGGAACTATTTGTAGAGTTTAAAGGCCGACCATTTTTATGGTATTTTGATCTACATTCCTTTGCCCAATGGAATCCTTTCTGACATCGGGGACAAACGGTTTTTGGAGGATTAATATTATTCCCTAATGTATTTCCAGGCTGTCGAGGAGCTTGCCATCTGGCCTGAGTATTATTATTATTTTTATTTGGGCATTCTCTGCTAAAGTGCCCAGATAAGCCACAAGAGTAGCAGTTCATATTTCTTTTATTACCTGTATTATTGCTGGCTTGTCCTATAGCCTGTACATATTGAGGGTATGTCTCCCCTTTGAGAGCTGCAGCTATAGCTACACCCTGTATAAATGCTGGACTTACATCAGCACACTGTTTTATAAAATCATTTATAGTTCCTGTTCTGCGAATCGGCCTTAATAAAGCCTGACAGGTATTATTAGCATTTTCAAAAGCCAGTTGTTTGATTAGGATATCGGCTGCCTCTTTGTTATTGATTACTCTCTTGACTGCCTGTATGAGGCGAGAAAGGAAATCCTGATATGGTTCCTCGACCTTCTGTTTAACCTCTGTAAGGGTGGTTGTTTTTCCTGCTGTATAAGGTAGGGATTTCCAGGCACTTACTGCACAACTGGTTACTTTGGTAAGTGCCTCTGTGGGCATATTCATTTGCTCCTGAGCCGTGTTAAAATCACCTTCTCCTAATATCATGTCTAGGGTTATTCCTTTTCTGGTTTTTTTTGCTAGTGGCTACAGCTTTCTTAGCAAGATCATCATATTCAGTTTTCCATAATAAGTAATCGCCTCCTGAGAGACAGGCTTTACAAACCTGTGACCAATCATAAGGAGTCATCCATTTACTGGCTAGGGTTTCTACCAAGGTTTGTGTGTAAGGAGCTAGAGGTCCATATTCAGAGCAGGCCAATTTTAATTCTTTAAGTACTTTGTAAGGTATAGGCTCCCAGGTGGGGTTTCCATCCCCACCAGACTCATTCTCATATGCAACTGGGAAGCAGAGTGAGAATTCAAGATCTCCATTAGCTTCAGCTTCTCTTATCGCCCTTTGAAATTTAGACATGGAGCTCATAGGAGCCACAGGCTTCCTTTCTAATTTGGGGAGCCTGTTTTGAATGGGAGGGCCTCTCTCCTCTCTACTGACTGGAAAGGACCAATGGTCATGTTTATGATATTTATTCTCCTCCCGATCAGTAGGCATAGCTAAATTGCTTTTAGATTGAGCTGAAGACAATAATGATGTATCCTCTCTGGGTGGAGCCGAGGGACTATTTAAATTTTGAGAAAGTTCAACCGTTTTTGCCTCTGGTGCCAAGGTTTCACAAATTGAATTCCAGAGAGAAAAGGTATCTGGCGGGACCTTCTCAGATCCATGGTAGCTATAATAGTTCTTTAATTGCTCTCCTACTTTAGTTCAAGTTTCTAAATTAACAGTTCCATCCTCAGGAAGCCATTGACATACGTCTTCTATAAAACTTTCTGTCTGACTGGGAGTAACCTTAACTCCTCTGCTAGCAAGCATATGCGTTAAAAGATTAATACAGAGTCTTTTTTCTTTAGACTCAGTATGACCCATCTTGTCAATCTAAGTTCTGTACTAACTACCCGCTTACCCTACTTATCCTCTATAGGGGGGGTCTGCAGCACCCTATGGTGCAGTCCTATCCGTCCCAAGTACGGGGGGACTTACCTAAGGGTCCCTGTTCGGGCGCCAGATGCCGGAGTCCAACCCCAGCAGGTCCAGGGGTTCCCAAAGGCGTAGACGGAGTCGGCGAAGAAGGAAAGACACGGAGACAGTGTTCAGTTGATCAGCAGCCTAGCCAGGATCTCCAGCCAGGATCTCCAGCCAAGTTCTGGTCTGGATCTCCAGAGAGGTTCTGCTTAGGATCTCCAGCCAGGTTCTGTGTCCATGTTCTCTTGCTAGGTTCTCCAGGTTCTCCAGCCAGGTTCTGTAGCCATGTTCCCTCGCTAGGTTCTCCAACCAGGTTCTGTCCAGGTTCTCCAGCCAGGTTCAGTCACCAGGTTCTAGTCAGGTTCTCTTGCCAATTTCTGTAGTCAGGTTCAGTCCAAGATCTTTTGCCATGTTCTCTCCAGCGAAGTTCTTCTGTCTCTAGGTTCTGTGTAGGTTCTGTCTTCTTAGTTCTGTGTTCTAAGTTCTGTCTCTTGCTGTCTTGTTACATCTGTATTTATACCAGTTGATTCAATCCTATCAATCTCTATTACAAAGGTTAGGGCGTTTCTTATCTCCATTCCAGGGAGTAAAGATTATGTAGCTTAAGCATGATTGTTCGTAGTTAAAGTGATTAATTACCCGCCTGGCACTTAGTTAAGAGGTTTTATTCCCTCCCTAACTTCAGGGGAAAATCCCTACCTGGGGAAACAACCTTTTTCAGAGAGGAGACCTTGGTTAAAACACATAGTGCCAAGAAGGTGAGAAAACATTTTAAGAACAGTATGCCATATATGCCAGGTCCTTTGAAACAGCAAGGATGGACCGGCTCCCGGCAGATGTCCTGGGAGAGATCCTGTTCCTCCCTCGAAAATTCTATTTTTCATCAATAAGTTGTTCTACCAGTGTTCTCTTTAGGGTTCCTTTAACTCTATTTTCTGTGAGCTAAGTATCATAAAGTTTGACTCTTCTTTCCTCAGCTCCTAGGTTCTGTGGATTTTGTTTCTTTGTGTTTGGTATTCTGTTTTTTATAGTCATGGATATAAGACCTTGTCAGAGCCATAGCACTAACTAGCCATAGCACTCTATAAAATAAGATGACAGCTCCTGTTTTTATGTGCTGTTCACATGTTGATCATATACCCTAATTTGTCTTAAGGTTAAGACCTCTCACTATGCTTTCTTACATATATAGATCCAGGCATTATATAGAGATCCAGAAATACTCAGCATTCACAAAATACTTGGGTGCTAGAAGGTATAGAAATGGAAATTACAGTGCTGAATCATTTCCCCCTACCCCACCCTCTGTAGCTTCTTAATGCAAAATAGAAGGAAACCCTTTATATTTGCTGTTGTATTATTATTATTAATTCTTTTCTCTTCCCAGACATCTTACTAATTTGCTTCTGACATTAAAAGCACACTAGTGTCCTGGCCAGGTAGCTCAGTTGGCTAGAGCATCATCCCAATACACTAAGGTTGCGGGTTTGATTCCTGGTCAGGCGCATAACAAGAAGCATCCAAAAAAAAAAAGCATCCAGTGAATACACAAATAAGTGGAACAACAAACCGATGTTTCTCTCTCTCTCTCTCTCTCTCTCTCTCTCATCTCTGTCTTTCTCCCTTCCTCTCTCTAAAATCAATAATAAAAATTAAAAATAAATAAATAAATAAAAGCATACTAGCACAAGTAAATTGGTGTGAGGCTGAGGATGTCATCACTTCTCTTTTAATATGGCCTTTAGCACTACCCTGAAGAGCGACGTGTGGTTGAACGCCATGGACGGGATGCAAGCGGACCAAGAAAAGAGTGGCATGGCCCACCTTCTCAAGGGCCTGGCTATCACGATGCAAGGCGAATGGGTGATGGCCGGTCAGGGGCAAACATGATAGCCCAACATACAAGGTAAGTAGGTAATTAGTTAAAAATTTTCTGCCAGCACACAACCATATCTTTATCCTTTCCTTAAAGGTCATGATAGCTTCTGAGAGATTGTATAGCAACACCCCTTGCCCAACTATTTCCCCATGTTAACTCAAAATCTCCAGGAGATTTTATGCAGGGCAACTGATGTTAATTTTTGCAGTTATATTCCTCGTGGTAAGTTAATTGATTGGCATTCTGGCATATTGATCTAGATACACGCCTGAATGTATGTCAGAATCCGGTAGATAATGAACATTAATTTCAAGTTGGAACCATCTTCTTGTTCACTATCTGTCATTCCTAAAATTCCTAGAAAGGAAGAAGAAAACTGAAAGTCTGTTCTGCTTCCTTCCTTTTCAAATAACTCTAGCAAAACTGGTGGACCTTTAACCCACAGCCTGTTCATAGGCTAAGAGGCAAGCTTTATTTTCTTTTCACACCAACCCCCATAGGGTCCTTCAGCAGGCAAGTCTTTGGCCTCTTCCTCTCTCGCATGCTTTTCTTTCTTTCCCATTGACTGGTCTTAGAAGACATATTGGGTTGGCTTACTAACCCGAGTTTCTGCTATTCTATTGGGTGCACCTACCGTCAAATTTAAGTGTTTATTTCTACTTGTGCCTGCACAGCCTCATCACTCATTCTGTCCTTGGTTTTTGAAGGTCACCAATGCCTTCGTTTCTTGATAAATATAGAGTCCTTTACTATCTTAGGTCTTGGGCACTATTTCTCACTACTGCTTTTTTGTGTGTGTTTGTTTTTCTAAACACTCTTTCTAATGAATCATAATTTCCTTTCTACCTTTTTGATCCAATTTGCTGGCTTCTTCAAATGGAGTTCTATATTGTGATCTCCATGTAAATGGCCTGCTGTCTCCATAAATTCAAGGTCACATCCAACTCATTCTTTTCCTGTTTCAAACCTTCATGTCCCAGTTATTGCCTCTAGGTTTTTTTAATTTGCCAGTGCCACTAATACCTCATTCACCCAGACTGGAAGACCATGGGCCTCAACTTTGTCTATCTTCATTCCTAGTATAAATTTCTAAGTATGGTACAGTTTTTAAAAAACATTTGTTAACAGCTATGCTTTCTTCCTCATTTCAGCTTCTATTCAATATTCCCAAATTAGTCTTTTTTTCTGCTCCATTATTCACACTATTTCTAAATTTAACCACTGGAACTTTTAAAAATATATATATAAGGTGTGGTTTTTTTCTTTTTTAATTTCATAGAGAGGGAGAGAGAGAAACATAAATAATGAGAGAGAATCATTAATAGGCTGCCTCCTGCATGCCCCCTACTGGGGATCAAATCTGAAACCTGGGCATATGCCCCAACTGGGAATCGAAACCATGACCTCCTGATTCATGGGTTGATGTTCAAGCGCTGAGCCACGCCCGCCGGGCTGAAACTGTTTTATTATACCATTTACTTGCTCAGAACCACAAGCAGCTTCTCTAGGTCACAGGAGCTAATCCAGATTTCCTCAGCCTGGCAGTCAGACCTTTCTATAACTGGTTTTATTTTACTTAATAAAACCCATTTCACTGTAGGTTTTTATCTCCCAAAATTTAGGGGTTTTTGGTGAGTCTTTTTCATATATATCTATACTAATAAAAGGGTAATATGCTAATTAGATTGGGAGACCTTCTGGACATCCTTCCGGACAAAACCATGGTGGCAGGGCCGAGGCAGAGGCAGTTAGGGGCGAGCAGGCCAGGAGGGGAGGGCAGTTGAGGGCGAGCAGGCTGGTGGTGGGGGGCGGTGCAGTTGGGGGCGAGCAGGCCGGCAGTCAGAGTGGTTAGGGGCAGTCAGGCAGGCAGTCAGGTGAGCAGTTAGGAGATAGCGGTCCCGGATTGCAAAAGGGATGTCCCAGATCGGAGAGGGTGCAGGCCGGGCTGAGGGATCCCCTGCCCCCCCGTGCATGAATTTCGTGCACCAGACCACTAGTATATATATGAAATAATCTCTATGTCAGAGGTTCAACTTCCTAGTTGATGCTGATTTGGGGACCACACTTTGGGAACCACTGCTATAGTCCACTCATGTGTATGCCCTTAAATGGCTTTCTATGAGGCAAGTTCAACTACCCAAATTCAAGTTCTCCCTCTACCATTTATTAGCTCTATGCTCTTAAACAAGTTACTTAACCTCCAGATGTCAGATTCTTCATCAGTAAAGTGGGATGGGTAGGACTATTGAATACAGAACTTAACTTAATATGGGTAAAGTACAAAGAATAGTGCCTGATAAATTATAAGCACTTTGTAGGTATTAACTGTAATTTTTTGTCCTTTTGTTCTCTGACTTTTTTTTCTTTTGCTCCTTTTTCAGTAATGCCTCCCCAATTAATAGAATTGTGCAAATTGGTGGCAATTCCATACCAAGAGGAAGTGGCTCTGGATTTAAGCCATTTAAAAGCGGGCCTCCACGACGATTCTGAAAATTAGCTCTCTGCCATGGTTTCAAAATAATTTATTGAAATCTCCAGTAAACTTTATTTGACTACTTACGAAGAGGACCTCTGACTTGCTTGAGAGTTCGTTCAGACTTTTCTTTATTCCCCTTTTTTAAAATTTACCATGATTGCTTTTCTCAATTTTGGAGAAGATGTTTAAATAGTTCTGTTGTAACTTTTAATAGTTTTGTGTATCATTCAACTTTTTTTTCTTGTAGCACCAAGACACATTGGAAAAGATTGTAATCAAAACCATTTTGTTTAATACCATGTGAATAGAAAGGGTAGTTTGCAGCTGTGTGGTGGTAGTTTCATTTGCAGCCTGGCTCTGGTATCAGGCTATAGAGTTACATGTCACCAAGCATTTTCAGCCTCCCATTTTGAAGGCTGTATAAGCTGAAAAGGTCTGCCGTCTAATTTTTAGAGAATACGATTGTTCCTTGCATTTCTGAGTATTATGTAACCTATTTTTTGCAGAAGGTACTGTTACATGAAGTACATCTGTGTACCCTGGTTTTAAAGAATGTACTCTTTTTGAAATAAACCTTCATATTCTGTATAGTTGCTAAAGCGTTGAGAACCTTCTTATCTGTAAGGAGAACCTGAGAACCGAGTTTCAGTTTAGCATAGCAGCATACTTGTTCAGGTTTGCATGGTGTGAGACCAAACAGGTTAGTGAAACCTTGGCGGTGAGGTTTGTATCACTGAGGTTCTTAGGATGAGTTGTGCAGGTAAGTGCACTTTTAGGTAATCTGTACTGTTTGATGGATAAATTCCAACTCTGGGAATTATGTGGGTATTAATGTTTCCATGTTCCCAACCATGTTGAGAAGTGGAAAAAAACCCAGGTTCTAGATGGGTGAATCAGTTGGGTTTTGTAAATACTTGTATGTGGGAAGGCAATGTTGTCTTTTTGTGAAAATAAAAGTCCACACCTGGAAGTGTATGTGTCTTTGTTTCCAGCTTTCTAGGTGTTAGTCCTCCAGCCCTCTCTGGAGTTAAATCCAAAGTAATTGACAAGGTTTAGAGCGATAAAGGCAGTCTTTTGGTCTTTGTTCCTGAGATAAGTCTAAGTTTGATTCTTCACCTCAGTAGCTGGACAGTACAGTCTTTTGAAGTGTTAGAGACGCATCCACTAATCTTAAGGCTTTTTTTTTTAAGGCATCTTTTCTAAGAAGCCCTTGAAGGTAAATTCTGAAGACCATCTCTTAAAGCCTCCCATATACCTTCATATAAATCAGTGATACATAATCCATATGTCCTAGGTTCTTGGTAAGTTAAGCAATCTTGTATATTACTTCATTTCCTGATCCCCACACTGTAGAATGGCACGTAGACACCTCAGTATAGGAATGAACTAATTTCAGCTTTGCCTTCTCTTTGTGACTTGGGTTATTATATCACTTCTAGTCCGTTTGCTCATTTATAGAGTGGAACGATCACAAGCAATTACTGTGGAATCTTGTTTTACAAACTTAATTCATTCCAGAAGGCTATTTGAAAACTGAATCATTTTTTCCCATTAGCAACAATATAAACTGAATTAATACTTTCCATACCCCCAAATGGTCCTGTTTTAACCTTTCTTATATATAGTACATGTCTAATATACTGTCTATAAATAAACACTTTAAAAACAAGAAGGCCGAAACCGGTTTGGCTCAGTGGATAGAGCGTCGGCCTGCGGACTGAAGGGTCCCAGGTTAGATTCCGGTCAAGGGCATGTACCTGGGTTGCGGGCATATCCCCAGTAGGAGATGTGCAGGAAGCAGCTGATCGATGTTTCTCTCTCATCGATGTTTCTAACTCTCTATCTCTCTCCCTTCCTCTCTGTAAAAAAATCAATAAAATATATTTAAAAAAATAAAAAATAAAAACAAGAAGGACATGAAATGTAAATGAAAATTTAACAAAAAGGAAATGTACAATAAAAAATGAAAATTGCCCTAACTGGTTTGGTTCAGTGGATAGTGTCAGCCTGCAGACTGAAGGGTCCCTGGGTTTGATTCCTGTCAAGGGCACTTGCCCAAGTTTGCAGGCTCAATCCCCAATAAGGGGCTTGCAGGAGGCAGCCAATGAATGAGTCTCTCATCATTGATGTTTTTATCTCTCCCTTCCTTTCTGAAATCAATAAAAAATATTTTTTTTTTCAGAGCTGTGACATTTTTTTTCTTTTGTTTTATTATTTAATGTGTTACATATGTCTCCTTTTTCCCTGATTGACTCCTCCCCACCCCCTGCCGCTACTCCCAAACCCCAGGACAAGCCCCCACTGCCCCTGTGTCTGTGTCCATTGGTTATGCAAATATGCATGCATACAAGTCCTTGGGTTGATCTCTAACCCCCGCCCCCCCCCGCTCCTAAAAATATATATTTTTAAAAAGGAAACAATAATAAGCAGCAAAAAAAAAAAAAAAAAAGAAAATATTCACAGCACAATATCCTGAGATTTTAACAGTGGTAAACTGAGTCACATGCACACATTCTCTCCTTTGTCACCTGAGAGACTTGTGACTGATAATATAGCTATCAGCATGAAAGGGCTGTCAGGTTGAGAAGCTAATTGTTCGAGATGGGAGACATTCAAGAATTGAGGTTTGATGGTACATTGTTGCTAACATCTGCTAAGCAGTTTAAGTGTACTGGTTAATGCAGATTTTGTAATAAAAGAAAACACGATAATTTCAAGAGAAACATCAAAAGTGCATTATTCAAAGTAATGTCCATCGCTAGCTACACATTTCCCACATCTTTCAGGTAATTTGTGGATACCGTCCCAGTAGAACTTTTCTTGTTTTGAGTCAAACCATTCAGAGACTCCATTTTACACTTCGTACGTTTTGAAGTGCTGCTCAGAAAGTGCGTGTGCCATCGATCTGAACAAGCAGTAATCTGAAGGAGCAAGGTCTAGTGAATACAGCGGGTGGGTTAATACTTCCCAGGCAAGATCTTTTAACGTGTCTTTAACTGGTTTTGAAGTGTGTGATGGTGCGTTACGAAGCAAAATTACTTTGCCGTGTCTTCTGGCCCATTCTGCTCATTTTATAATCAAAGCGTGGTTCAAATTGATTATTTGTTGTCCGTAGCGATCAGTATTCACGGTTTCACCTGGTTTTAGAAGCTCATACTACACCACACCTTCCTGATCCCACCAAACGCAGAGCATTGTCTTCTTTCCAAAGCGATTTGGCCTTGCAGTCAATGTTGATGGTTGACCTGGATCATGGATCAACCCATGATTTTGTGCATTTGGGATTCTCAAAATAAATCCACTTTTCATCGCCAGTCACAATTCGATGCAAAAAAAACTTTCTTTCATGCCATTGAAGCAATATTTTACTGATGACTTTTTAGTTTTCCATTTGTCTTTCATTCAGTTGATGTGGCACCCATTTTCTTTCCTTTAAAATCTTTCCCATTGCTTGTAAACGACCAGAAATCGTTTGCTGAGCAACGTTTAATCTTTCTGCAAGTTGTTTTGAATTTGACACGCATCTTCATCCAATAATGCTTGTAATTGTTGGTCTTCAAACTTTTTCAGTTGACCTGGACATTCTTTTTCTTTCACATCAAAGTCATCACTTTTAAAGCGTTTAAACCAGCATTCACAAGTATCTTGAGATGGAGCATGTTCACTATAAGTTTCCCGAAGTATACGATAACTTTTTCTTCAAAATAAAGTAATGAATTAAAACTTCCTGCAAATGCCCTTTTTTTGGCAAGAAGTTCGAAATTTTTACGTGTAAAAATATGATGTTAACACCTTCACAAAATTTAACATATGAAGTTTTGAAGCTTGCTGTCAATACAACAAAATAGCATACATATCAAATCACATATAAACAATGTGTAACTCCCATCTATTGAAAAAAATCCACATTATTAACTGGTACGCCTAGTATGTGCAGGGCAGTATGCTAAGCATTTTAAGTGCATTTGCTTGCCTGATACTCAAGAATCCTGCCTAGCCATAGGTACCAGTTACTGTCCTACCCCTTTTTCAGATGGGTATCTGAGAAGTGACCTGCTCTTGAAAAAGCTATACCATGGCAACCTGATGAAAAAATAATTACCCACACTGTCTATATGTGTAGAAAAATTTGAACAAATCAACAATCTAATTTTTTAAGTTGAGAAAACATGACAAAACCACCTTCTGACACGGCATTGATGTTGGAAGTAGCCCCTCAAGGGTCACACGCAGCAGTTACAGAGATCTGGCTGGTCAGTTGTGAAAACAAAGTTTAGAGATCTTACAAAGAAAGCAGTGTTCCTCAAAACCAAGAGAAAGGGAGAAATTTTGCTATTCCCCATATACTGGATGAACAACCCAAAGGTTTCACCACAGGGGAGAAGGTTTTGATGATTTAGGAACAACAGCTCACAGTGGTTCAAGAAAGCCAGTCTTAGTAAGCTTGGGCAAGACACTGAAGCCAGAAACTACACATGGCAAAAATAACTAAAAAAAAAAGGGGGAAAGCCTCAGTACCAAAGGAAAATTTCCAAACTCTCAAACACATGAAGAACAATTAAAGACCCTCTGCCTGTGTTTCTGTTCCTTGCTAGATTGTCCCTTAACTCAGTTCCTCCAATCGTCAGTCAGTCCCAATAATTACCTACCTACTGAATCCTTATGGGAAAAGTCAAATTTTGCATTTTTTTTCTAATCCCGAGGACATACTTACAATTTTCGAGATAGGGGAAGGGAGAGAGAGAGAGAGAAAAATCAATTTTAGGGAGAAACATCAATTGGTTACCTTCCCGTATACGCCCGACTGGCGACCTAGGTTACTTGCCCTGTCTGACTGGGAGTCAAACACGCAACCTTGAGTACAGACGACACTCTAACCACCCTAGCTACACCAGCCAGGGCTTGCTTTGCATCCTTTATAAAGAGCTTCATCTATTCCAATTCCTTACCTAAAGAATTCAGTACCTCCAACAAATTTAATTGGCATTCCTCTAAAGCACTTTTTTTAAAAAAAGAATTGACATTCTTCTCTTTAAAAAATAATATTTTTAGCTCTAGCTGGTTTGGCTCAGGATGCTATCTATGATCAACTTGGGTTACCTGACCTGGCTATTGTAAGGATTTAAATGGGAAAATATGTATGGAATACTGAAAAGATTCTGTTCATTATTTCTCTTGTCCTGTTATGCTCTCTGATTTTAAAACAAAAGAGAAAAAGTTCATCTGTAAAGGTTGCTGGCTAACTAGAGAACTGGCACCATTGCTGACGGGACAAAGTCTGAGGTTTGACTGGGTGAGATGAGCCAGTAGCTCTCAAGCCTGGGTCCTTTCTAACACCAAACATTCATGAGTGGGACCTAGGCATATTTTTCTGCAGAAGTTCCCCAGAGGGTTCATAGGTGCATATTTAATATTTTGAATGCTATTTTAAGAGATATTTAAAATGGTTAACTTTTTATTGTTCATTGCTAGTACAGAGAAACATAACTGATATTTTTATATTGGCCCTTTATTTAGATGCCTCAGGGGTTTCCTTGTACACCATCGTGTCTTCTGAAAGCCAAGGCAGCAGTATATATTCCTTTCCAATCAAAATGTCTTTTCCCCCCCTTGCTGTTTTGCATTGGTTAGTAGCCAATAAAATGTCAATTGGGAGTAGTGAGGGCAGACACTTTTGAATAGTTCCCAATTTTAGGGGAAAAACATTTAGTTTTTTCCAATATTAAGTATGATGTTGAGTTTTTCATTTATACCCTTTATGAGGTTGAGGAAGCTCCTTTCTATTCCTAATATGCTAAGAGTTTTTATATAAACTGGAGGCCCAGTGCACAAATTTTTGCACAGGTGTAGTCTGGCGACCTGCCCTGATCAGGGCCAATTGGGCCAGGCCAGCCAGGGGGAAGGGATGTGGGAGGTTGGCCTTTTATATTATACTAGGGGCCCGGTGCACGAAATTCGTGCACTGGGTGTGGGGGGAGGGGAAGGAATGTCCCTCAGCCCAGCCTGCCCCCTCTCACATACTGGGAGCCCTCAGGCGTTGACCCCCATCACCCTCCAATCGCAGGATCGGCCCCTTGCCCAGGCCTGACGCCTCTGACAGAGGCGTCAGGCCTGGGCAGGGGACCCTCATTTCCCCCCATCACTGGTTCTGCCCCCAGCCCAGGCCTGATGCCTCTGGCCCAGGCTTCAGGCCTGGGCAAGGGGACCATCATATCCCTCCAATCCCTGGCTCCGCCCCCCACCCAGGCCTGATGCCTCAGCCAGAGGAGTTGACCCTCATCACCCTCCGATCACCAATCACCGGATCGGCCCCTTGACCAGGCCTGAGGCCTCCAGCAGAGGTGTCAGGCCTGGGCAGGGGACCCCCAGCTCCCCGCGGTTGCAGGCTCTGCCCCTGCCCAGGCCTGACGCCTCTGGCCTAGGCGTCTGGCCCGGGCAGCGGGGACCCGCAGCTGCAGCGGCCCCGCAATCGTGGGCTCTGCTTTAGGCCCAGGCAAGGGACCCCTAGCTCCCGGGACTGCCAGCTTCGACCGTGCCCAGCTCCCATCGCTGGCTCCACCCCTACTTCCTGCTATCACTGGCCAGGGCGGCAAAGGCGCCTGATTCTCCGATCATGGCTGGGGGCAGGGCCGCCTTTGCCCTGCCCCCCAGCTCTTAGCTCCCCCCTGGGTTTCCGATCACTGTCAGTGGCAGGGGGCTTCTTCCTGCTTTCCCTTTCGCCTCCCTGCATTGTGCCTACATATGCAAATTAACCGCCATCTTGTTGGCAGTTAACTGCCAATCTTAGTTGGCAGTTAATTTGCATATAGCCCTGACTAGCCAATGAAAAGGGTAGCGCCATACGCCATTACCATTTTTCTCTTTTATTAGTGTAGATAGGATGGTTATTGAATTCTATCAACTGCTTCTTCTGTGTCTATTGAGGTGATCATATGGATTTTCTCCTTCATTCTGTTAATATGGTGAATTACATTAACTGATATTAATGTTAAATAAACCTTGCATACAGGTAAAATATATGTGTGGTATATATCACACATATCTGAATTTGATTTACTAAAATTTTGTTGAGGATTTTTTCAAAACCGCTGTATTGAAATATAATCCATATACCATATACCTCACCCATTTAGTGTACAACTCTCCTGTGTTTTTTACTCCTTACAAAAAGGGTAATTTCTGTGTTTTTAGAGCTTCTCTTATGACTGCAGTTTCTTTAAATAATTAACTCAAAACAACCCTTATGCCAAAGAGGCATATTTTGGGTGGCATGTTCTGCTACCCATCATTCCTGCCCTTGAAACTTCCCTAATAAGTTTCACAGTCCAGAAGCTGAGTTGGTAGATTGTTTCATCTCTCACTGAACCAGTCTCTTCATCCTGAGAGAAGGTCAGTTAAGTCAGAATTATCTCATTTCAGGAGGTGGTGTTACAAGTGGGGTCCCAAAGTTAGGCCTACATGGTGCAAGCACCCAGGTATTTAAGAAGAGGCATTTTTACTCAGCATAATGTCTTCAAGGTGCATCCATGTTGTAGCATGTCGGAATGTCATTTCTTTTAAAGGCAGAGGAACATGTCCTTGTTATGTGTGTGCCACTTTTGTGTATTCATCAAGGGACATTTAAATGTTGTTTCTACCTTTGCTATTCTGAATAATGCTGCTGTGGGCCCTGGCCGAGTAGCTCAGCTGTTTAGAGCACTGTCCCAATACACTAAGGTTGCAGGTTCTATCCCTAGTTAAGGCACATGCAAGAATCAACCAATGAATGTATAAATAAGTGGAATAACAAATAGATGGTTTCTTCTCTCTCTCTCAGATCAATTTTAAAAAATTGTGAGGAAAAAAAAAATTGTGACCATTGGTGTACAAATATCTGTTCAAGTCTCTGCTTTCAATGAATTTGAGTACGTACTGTGGGTAGATATCCTGAAGCATATTGAGATTTTTAAGAATTTGGGCAAACAGTTTGAATCAGGTAGCTCCTAACCACTGTCATGAACTAGAGTTAAGATCTTTATGGGGAAGATGCCAAAACAAAACAAGAAAATTATCTGGCTATTGCTTAAGCAGGTGCCTCAGAAAAGCCCAGTTGTCTGTTTGGATTGAGCCCTAGGCTTTGGTTTGCTTCTGTAGGCTGCCAGGGCATTGTAGCCACCTCCAAATGGCCTCCTGTTTGAGTTAACGTAAAAATGCCTAGAAGCCATAACCGGTTTGGTTCAGTGGATAGAGCGTCAGCCTGAGGACTGAAAGGTCCCAGGTTCTATTCCGGTCAAGGGCATGTACCTTGGTTGTGGGCACATCCCCTGTGGGGGATGTGCAGGAGGTAGTTGATGGATGTTTCTCTCTCATTGATGTTTCTAACTCTTTATCCCTCTCCCTTCCTCTCTGTAAACAATCAGTAAAATATATTTTTTTAAAAAATGCCTAGGAATAGAATTCATCTATCTTCTAAAGGTTCTGTTTAAATTACTTCTGTAATAAGACATACACTCTTTTAATGAAGACAGTCTGTTAAGCTGCAGTGTCCCTAGGCCAACAGGAACCTCTCAGTGAAGCTTACCTTGAGGCCTGGCTGGCCAACACTGAGCCAGGAGGTCGTGGTTCATTCGGGTCAGGCACATGCCTGAGTTGCAGGCTGGATCCCCCATAGGGGGTGTGCCAATCAATTATTCTCTCATCATCATCGACATTTCTACCTCCCCCTCACTCTCTCCCTGAAATAAAAATATATGTAGAAGAAACAAAAAAGTACCTTGAATTACTTTTTTTCTGAGACAAGATTCTTCCTAATACCAAAACCAAGAATTATGTCATTTGTGATACCCCAAAGTTGTTAGCACTGTGCTTTGCATATTGTAGGTATTATTTGAAAATACACTTCTACTTCCAAAGTATTTTTGGTGGTATATTAATGGGCCATTAATTCATTTGTAAACACCAGCTTTTGTCATTTAAAATAGGACTGATGCCCTAACCGGTTTGGCTCAGTGGATAGAGCGTCGGCCTGCAGACTGAAAGGTCCCAGGTTTGATTCTAGTCAAGGGCATGTACCTTGGTTGTGGGCACATCCCCAGTGGGGGGTGTACAGGAGGCAGCTGGTCGATGTTTCTCTCTCATCGATGTTTCTAACTCTCTATCCCTCTCCCTTCCTCTCTGTAAAAAATCAATGGAAAATATTAAATAATAATTATAATAATAATAATAAAAAAATAAAATAGGACTGAAAAGCCTTTTTTCCCCCTAAAGGTGGCAGCTTTGCTTCTCCTCTCCCCCTCCTTAAAATCTCCACAGGAAAGAAAGGACTGATTTATCGAGTGTCAAGTTGAATCTGCAGGGGAAGGGGGCCAGATACAGGAAGGTTTCTGAGGCCAGACGGCTGCTTCCCCAGCAGGCAGAAGTTACCAGTTGGAGGTTTGTGGGCTAAAAGTTTTCTGAGAATTCAGTTGGTGGTGGACCAACTTTAGACAGCTCAGGGCCCTTACGGCCCCTGCGGATTGTCCTGGGGACCCGAGGAGCAGCTGACTCAGACACCAGCCTCTGGTGGGCTCGCGCCCATCTTGCGGCCACTCCTCTGAGTCTCCATAAATCAAAGTTTTTTTCTCATTTAAAGCTCTTCGCTTGGTAAAAAAAAAAAAAAAAAAAAAAGCCTGGCAGGTGCAGCTCAGTGGTTGAGTGTTAACCTGTGAACCAGATGGTCACGGTTCGATTCCGTGGTTAAGGCACATACCTGTGTACCTGTATTGTGGGCTCTATCCCGGGTGGGGGGGTGTAGGAGGCAGCCAATCAATGATTCTCTCTCATCATTGATGTTTCTATGTTTCTCTCTATCTCTCTCCCTCCCTCTCTGAAATCCATAAAAATATATTTTTTAAAAATAAAGCACATAAAAAATAATTTTAAAAAGTTATCCCTAGTCTGTTATTAACAATGTTACAATTTATTGACTTTATTATGTATATGACATTATACATTACAACAATTTTAAGAGGTAAAAATTATTCTATTTTAGAGATGAGAAAACAGGCTGTGCAGAATTAACTTTATCTAAGACCACAGAGTACAAAAAAGAGTAGTAGGCCCAGTTTTGAAGATTTCTGTAGGGTTTAAATCAAAAGTGACTTAAAAAGTCCAGAATAAGAATTTGAACAGAGACCTTGCCTAGATTTATGTCCTTTCCCGGGTATGATTTGTAAGAAAAAACGATTATGGATCATATTGCTTGCCTTCAAATTTCAGCTCCAACAAATTAATAAGTGCTTACTGTGTAGGATAATATAAAGTGAGGAAAGAGACCCAGAAGAGGGCTATGAAATGGGAGAAGAGCAATGCTGCTTACTTTAGTTTTGCTGAGGCTGCTACTTCCCAAGTGTCCTTCCCTAAGAGGATGCAGGATGATACCCAGGGAAAATCAGAGAGGAGCGGGTGGATAAAGGATTAAGGACTTTAGTTGCCTCTATGCACATAACTTTTATGCTAAAGGAGAAAACGGATTCAATAACCCAACTCACTTATCTTATTTAAAGCACAGGCAAGCAATCTATATATATAAAAGCCTAAGTGACCATTAGGACCAGTCAAATGAATGGTCAACCGGTTGCTATGATGTGCATTGACCATCAGGGGGCTGATGCTTAATGCAAGAGCTGCCCCATGGTGGTCAGTGTGCTCCCACAGCCAACCTCCCTCGGTCCTTTCCCTCCCCCCGCCCACTGGCCCCAGTGGCCCCATTGGGACGGGGCAAGACAGCCCCGATAGGCCCCGATTGCTGGCCAGGCTGAGGGACCCCATCCGTGCATGAATTTGTGCACTAGGCCTCTAGACCTATATAATAAAAGCCTAATATGCAAATTGTCCCCTTGACAGGAGTTTCACTCAGAGTTCAACTGTTTGACCAGTCGCTATGATGCACACTGACCACCAGTAGGCAGACGCTCCAACCGATAAGTTAGCTTGCTGCAGGCTCTAATGGGTTGAACTGGAAAGTGAGGTGTGAGGTGAGAGCCATCAGGAAGCTCCCAGGGTTTGGCCCGAGCCCTGGGTGGAGGCGGGCGGGGCGGGAGCAAAGAAGGGTGGCGTGGGAGGCTGCTATGCATGATCTGAGAGCCATGGACTGCCCAGCCCTACGCAGCCTGTGGCGTTCTCCGTGTGCAATTTATAGTCTTCAGAGCTGCTGCTTTTTTAAAAAAATACATTTTATTAATCTTCCATAGAGAGGAAGGGAGAGGGATAGAGAGTTAGAAACATCGATCAGCTGCCTCCTGCACACTCCCCCCTGGGGATGTGCCCGTAACCAAGGTACATGCCCTTGACCAGAATCGAATCTGGGACCCTTCAGTCCACAGGCTGTGGCTTTATCCACTAAGCCAGTGGTCGGCAAACTCATTAGTCAACAGAGCTAAATATCAACAGTACAAAGACTGAAATTTCTTTTGAGAGCCAAACTTCTTATTTTTTTTAAAAAAAATATTTTTTTATTGATTTTTTACAGAGAGGAAGGAAGAGGGATAGAGAGTTAGAAACGTAAATCAGTTGCCTCCTGCGCACTCCCCACTGGGCATGTGCCCACAACCAAGGTACATGCCCTTGACCGGAATCGAACCTGGGACCCCTTAGTCCGCAGGCTGACGCTCTCTCCACTGAGCCAAACCAGTCAGGGCAAAACTTTTTAAACTTAAACTATATAGGTAGGTACATTGTTATTAACTTAATTAGGGTACTCCTAAGGCTTAGGAAGAGCCACACTCAAGGGGCCAAAGAGCCGCATGTGGCTTGCGAGCCGCAGTTTTCCGACCACGGCACTAAGCCAAAACATCTAAGGTGACCAATGGCCTATTCAAAACCGCTGCAGTAGGCTGAGCAGGGGTCTTACCCCGATGATGTTACCTGATAATGAGGGTGTCTCTCCTTATGTTGGGGTAATCAGAACTGCAGTGAAGTAAAGACACACCCATGGAGCCTGCAAAGGGCTTCCACACACACGATGCAATTTACTCTGTGTGGCAGCTGAAGAGGGTGAGCAGAGCCTTGGAAGGACATGAGGTCTCCAAGACCAGGGGCTGGAGGGAAAGTGTGTGCCTAGCATTCCACACCATGAGTTACAATGTATATATTTCTATAATAATAAAAGCACAATATGCTAATTAGATTGGACAGCTGGACGTCCTTCCGGACAAAGTCACAGCGGCTGCGAGGGCTGAAGGCAGGCAGCCGCTGTGGCTAGCAGCGGCAGCAGCGGCAGGGTGATGGGGTCAGCGCCTTCCCCTGATTGGTGCAGTCACCTCCCACAGAGGGAGGCTAGACTGCAACTTAGGCCCATTCCCCACAGGCCTAAGCCATCAGTAGGACATCCCCTGAGGGCTCCCGGGATGTGAGAGAGGGCAGGCCGGCCTGAAGGAACACCCCCCTAGTGCACGATTTTTTGTGCACTGGGCCTCTAGTAAAAGCATAATATGCTAAGTGTCCGACCCAGCAGTCGACCGACCAGTTGCTATGTCGTGCACTGACCACCAGGGGGTAGATGCTCCGACTGGTAGGTTAGCTTGCTGCTGGGGTCCGGCTGATGAGGACTGGGTGAGATGGGGCTGGACATGCCCTGGAGTCCTCCCGCAGTCCCTCCCCAGCCACCAGCCCAGATCGGGACTGGGCGAGATGGCCCTGATTGGCCCTGATCACCGGCCAGGTGGAGGGACCCCACGGACCTCTAGTAACTATATAATATAGATATTCTTTAAACATTCCCATAAATAGATATTCGAGTTTATTTAAAGTACCAATGATTATGTAATGTGCCAAGATGAATAAGACATGATCTGTGTCCTTAAAAGGCTCACAGTCTAGCTTAAGTGCTAAAATGGGGGGAGTCCAGCAAAACACTATATGGAATGAATAATTCTGCTTAGAGGGCTGGGGAGTCTACAAAAGCTTTCACAGAGAGATATCAGGTATTAGCTGGTTTGGACATTAAATTGTTGTACAAAAACTTTACTTTATGGTTGGCTTGGTATAAAGAGAAATTGATCCATTCTCAGCTCTTTCTAACTTAAGTCCTCCAAGGGAAGTATCAGATATAACAAACAAATCTATCATTGTGATCAGGTAATTAACTATATGGTCTACAGTTAATTGTTTCATTATTCACTGCCTGGGGTGGGGGAACTGTCTTTGTCAACAATTGGTCCAAGTGTTCTAACATAAATTTGAATCAATAAGTCAATTCCCCACTTCCCCAGTCATCTTACATTTATAAGAAGTAGCTTAATGAGCCCTGGCCGAGTGGCTCAGTTGGTTGGAGCACTGACCTGTACAACAAAAGGTTGTGAGTTCGATTCTCAGGGTATATATGTAGGTTGTAGGTTTGATCCCCAGTTGGGGTGCTTAGGGGAGGCAACTGATCCATGTTTCTCTCACATCAGTATTTCTGTCTCTCTCCCTTCCTCTCTCTAAAAGTCAATTTAAAAAACATATCATTGGGTGAGGATTTTAAAAAAAATAACTTAATGAGATAAATATACATAACAGAAAGACTATTTGGTCTAAATATCAAAGTTTATTGAAATAAAATATAATCTATAATAAAAAATGCTCACGGTGTTATCACTGGTTACATTTTTAAGCATATTAACGAGAAATCCAACATTTTAATCCAAGAAT
The DNA here is from genome assembly GCF_014108235.1 of Myotis myotis. Classification (NCBI taxonomy): domain Eukaryota; kingdom Metazoa; phylum Chordata; class Mammalia; order Chiroptera; family Vespertilionidae; genus Myotis; species Myotis myotis. Next base: position 174,677,125 of record NW_023416313.1, on the reverse strand, counting down.
GACACCATCTTTGTGGAACAGCAACAAACATGAAATTAAATGTTGAATAATACTGAATACCCTATCAGAAATATTTTATACTTTCCCATCTATGTTCAATATGCCTTTTCTAGAAATATCCTCCAAGTGAAACTTTTAAAACTTAAGACACAATTTTTAAATAGTTTTAGCATAATTAGAATGTATTTCAATGCTCTTTCCTATTAGCTCTAGTGTGGCTTTTATTCTTAAACTGGGTTTAAAGCTGGTCATAAAGCAAAACAGATGAATTATTTTAGAAGTAAGAAGGGCATTAAGATAGTAAAAGAAAGGAGGAAAAAATAGGCATCATACACAGTCTATCTATTTAAACTCTTTGAGAACTTTTTCAATTGGCCAGTCTTGGCCTGGCACAGAGATCTTTGTCATAGCAACTTCTTGACCCAAATAGTCCCACAGTAAAGTAGAGGGGAAAAGACTGGTTTCTTCTTGCTATATTTCAAGATCATTTTCTCTGCAATCTTTATACCATTTCACTTGCTATTCCCCCAAATCTGTGCCACAATTCCATTATTCTGCACAAGTCCCAGAGAAAGACTTGCATGCACTAACTTTAGGAAATAACTTGCAGGTTCCTCTGAAGTTTCCCAGGTGAAGGTTACCCCTTTGCTGACTGTTGTGTAGCTATCATATACCCAACTTCTATTGTCTTACCTATGGTGTGCGGATCTGAAAATAGTCATCATTTTGTTGAAGAAGATAGAGGCTTTTAACAAAAAAAACATTGGAAGCTTTTCAAATCCTCATCTTTAAAAATCTTTAAAACTTAGATATCCTATGTACCCTAGAAAAAAATGATTATTTCGTAGAATAAAGATATAAAAAGGAACAATAAAAACTGACAAAATTGGGAGACACACAGGATATCTCTTCAAAGATGGTCAATTTTAGTCTTAAAATACATCCCATTAGTTAGAACTGCTCGGTTGGGCATTTGTTATAATGTTCATTTTGACAGGTTGCTGATTTGGGAACTTAAGTGGACAATTTAGTTTCCTGACTTCCTATTTAAAACTGTATCTACTGAAGCCAGGATCGCCTTCATAATTTTGCTTTGTGCATTTCCTAATCCAAGAGGCATCCCTTCCTCTCAAAACAGGCTATATAGGGAGGATGGATATAAAGTTTTCAAAGCTATTGGTGACAAATTACTATATGATTTGAAGAAATTCTTAGAATTAACATCTGACGAAATACTTTCTTTTAGGAAAACAATACAATTCTTTTTTTTTTTTTTAATCTACTGTGGTTTAAAGCTTAGGTTTTATTTTTGCCATGGTATTTGAACACCTTATTTGGGATAGTACCATGTCCTAAAACAACAACATGTTTTAGGCAGATAAGTCTAATTTCCTTCTTTCTTGGAACAATAGTATGAAACTGAACTTGTGGCAGTAGTTGAAGACTTTTACCCTGTTTTTGAGTTTAATATTTTTGAGATAGAAGTGAAATTAGAAACTAGAACCCTTCATATAAAAATATATGCATATCAATTTATTAAACTCTAATTTCTTAACAGCAGAAACATAAGGATTAAAACAAAACCAAACCCATGAGGATTAAGTAAGATATATGCACGATTTAATATCTAGATAGATCTTTAGAGTTAAATTTACCAGGGTCCTGCAATTTGTCAGATTCCATTATCTCTATTTAGCAATTTATTTTGTCCAGGAAGCCTTCTATTTTAAATTTTACTTTGTTTTATAGTGTCACCCAAGAAGAATAACCTCAATTCTTCATGTTTTCCCAATAGCTTCAGAAGTGCTGGACATCATTAAAAAAAAATATGACACCAATTACCAGAGAACCTAAGAACTCTGATTCTGATGAGTTCCTTTACCACCTTCAGTCACTTTCTAAATAGAATTTAACCACACATTATCAATTAACATTTTATACTAAAAAACAAATAATTTAAATAGCCCCCCAAATGACAGTATTTGAGAGATCTAAATGAATTCCATCCATGCAATAAAGTTTACATATATGGTATTGGTAACCTACTACCACTGTACTTTGTTCCATGGAGGAAAAAGCAGAGAATCTAAATATTTAGACACATGAAAGATATTGGGAAAAATAAAAATTTAATGCTTTTTATTCTCCCCAAATACTCTTGATTTGGACTCTATAGCCCACTGAACACAAAAGCAACTGTAAAATACATTTCGAGAAGAGATAATACCATACTTAAAGACAAGGTAATTCTACAAATTTTGAAAGCATTAAAAAACTGACTTAAAAAATAGTCACTGGGAGAAAAATATTGTCACTGCACATCCAAGAACAAAAGGTGTGTGATATTTGATTATTTAAGTAGTACTTTGTGCTTATACTATGCCCTTTATTCAGGAGTGCAAAGCACTAAAAAGTAAGCATTATTTACATGTTTAGAGTAAACTGAGGCACAGGAAGTTTTACCAGGGCAAGATAAAAGCCAGGTTTTTAGACATAAAATGATTCAGAATTCCACATTTCCAGTTCCTTAAAATATAACTTAAATACTACCTTTAATGCCTTCACTTTATCAAACTTAAGTAGTTTACAATTATAGTTTAAGTTGTACACTCAAGTAGTGTGTGATAGGTAAAGCCCATAGATTTCCAACATGTTTAAAATAACTGGTATATTGACCAGGAAAGTTTGCTTTTTGCTTTAAAAAAATTCTTTTTAAAATAAATTAGATTGTTTGAGGGCAGTTCTGGAAATTCTTGCCTTGATTTTTCTGCTTCACCTGCCTACATTAATATAGGGACACTAATTTGTTCCTGAAATATATATTGCACTTCTAATCCTTTCCTCTCAAGATCTTCTGTCTCTTAGTGAACTGAGGTGGTGATTCATTAAAAACAAAATAAGTTTTTGTGCAAGTACAAAATGGTTAATGTTAAGTTCAGTCACTAATCTCTGACATTAACTTGCTTAATTAAACTAAGGTAAAAAAGTACGAGGAAAAATTCAAAACATTTTAAGGGATAAGTAGATAAATATTAGAAATGTGAGACAATAAAACAAAATATATGCTTCCAAAGCCTATTCCTAAACTTAAATCTATGCCTCATTTAACTACTAACATGACACCTTGAAACACAGAAGTCACTTTACCTAAGCACAGTGGGCCAGCATATTATAGGAAGCAGTCACTGCCAATTTTAGCTGCCGCAAACTGCTTAGTGTGTGTCTTAAAATGTTGACTCTTAAATTTGAGGAAAAATGCCTAGATTCCTTTGAGAATCTAATAGAAGTCATGGATCCTTGCTTTAGAATACACAATAAGTATTGTTAAATGTCAAAAACCTATTGTGCATCATAGCACTGTTGATTCAATGGAATTATACACAAAGAAAATTCATAGTTAATAAAGACTGTTCACTAACCATAAGGAACGTTTTAAAAGTACGAGAAAGCCCAGTGATTATATATCATTCTTTCATGTGCCTCTTTTGCTGGCTGTAATGTTGACTGGTTGATGGAAATGTGCCCCTAATCTAGCCTATAAATATTAAAAGCAAAAATGTTTGTGTTCTAACTGCTGCTAGCAGTATACATGTAACAATTTTCAAGTACTACAAAATACTGCGAAGGAAAGACTTTAATATACCACTATCAAATTCCTATATACTCAAACCAGCAATGAAATGTCTGAGTATAATTTGTTGCCTTGAGCAAAATATAAGAAAATAAAGACACGATAACTCTAAATTCTTTATAATCTTCAAGGATGGGAAACCAATATCTCTGAGAAGTTTGTTTGTTTTAATAGAATTGAACATTTAATTTTACCCCCACAGTAATCAAAGCAAACATTTTATCATTATTATTCTTGGTATATCAAACATTCTAGGAATGTAAGAAAATCTGACTTGGAAATATTACATAGAAAAAGGCTGAATTAACAAACACATTACATTTTTTAATTACTTCTTATAAGTATACATTGACATCTACTTATCTGATAGCACTGCTGCTTTTGAGTGAGTCTTTTTTTTCTTCCAGAGGGAATGGAGAATGGCAGTATTATCTTTTGAACAAATTAAGTAGACAGCAGCAAACAACAGAATAACTTCTACACATAAATTTTTTAAGGGCAATAAATAGTAAATATAATTATGGGAACATATGCCTCAACTATGCTTTGTAAAATTTCTCAGGATTTATTTATTTATTTATTATTAAAATATACTGCACTATCACTACTCTCTGGGGAAAAACAAACCCTGAAGTTTTAGTTTCCTCCTTCAACCACAATGACAAGCGTAAACCTGGCCCTAGCTGGTTTGGCTCAGTGAATGGAGCATTGGCCTGTGCACTGAAGGGCCCCAAGTTCGGTCCCGAGTCAAGGGCACATGCCCGGGTTGTGGGCTCAATCCTCAGTAGGGGATGTGCAGGAGGCAGCAGATCAATGATTCTCTCTCATCACTGATCTTTCTATCCCCCTCCCTTCCTCTCTGAAATCAATAAAAAATATTTTTAAAAAAAGAGTAAACCTGGACTAAGGTCAACTTGTTTGAGCCAACAGAATTCTGCAGTACATTTGGTTACTTTACCAATGTACGCATATTCTGGGTTATTATCAAGAGACTTACCAAATATTTTATATTAATGTTTTATATCCCAAACAGGTTCTCTGATGATTATCATGCTAGCATAGGAAATTTGAAGGAATAATAAATGGTATAACATAAACAGACATGCAGTACACAAGACATAAAAGATATAGCTTGACCCTGGATTTTTCCCTTAGAATAATTCCTTCCATAAATAAGACTTTGCTTTTTACATGTAGACTAATCCTCTTGGATTATGGAGAATGTTAAGGACATAGCTTAAGCAATCTAGACCACTTTTTCTTTTTTCTTTTTTTGGTAGTCTATTGTCGCCCAGACCACAAAAAACATTCTCCAAGTGGATGCTCAGGTTAGATTGATGCTCTTAAACAAACTTACTGAGGCTTAGAATGTAAATCACGTAACTACTTGCAGCAGCAATAGTCATTTCAAAAATGACTAAAACAAACTTTTAAATACAAAGCATATAAAAGTGACTATTAAGGATAGTTTCCCAAACTATATCTAGAAATACAGAAATACATGTGCTGCCTCATGATAAAGTTCAATAAATATTCTTTCTGAATCCTACAAACACTACAAGACGTTATAGGTTTATTTGGTTCTCATAAGTTAAAAAAATCTGATTGTTTTTATATAAATTCCTCCAACAGATTTCTACTACTGCTTTTTACTAGACTCAGAGATTATAATCTAACTTCCCTTCAGAAATGTGCTTTTTTGTTGGTTTTAACGAAGTATACTTAATTTTCTAGCAAATAAACATGATGTAAATTTTAAGGTTCAAGGTAATTCTAGAAAAAGGTAGACACTGAACTACTTGCTTTTCTACATCCTCATATTTACAAAGCCCAGCATCCACTGTGGTTTACCTCTTACTCTCACTTATTACACTGCCAGTAAATAGCAGCTGTGGTCCAAGTTACCTATATTAAAGATTTCAAAATTCCTCAAAATTTCACAACACTACAAAGTCATAATATCTGATTTTGATAGGATATGAGTATTAGTATTATGTAATTTTTTGCTACTGGAAAAAAAAATACAAGTCTTTATTTTTTCTATCTAATTAAATCCGAGCTCCATGATCAGTTCTTATGATAATATCTAAAATGTACATTCCTAAAGAAATGTAAAGCTGTTTTAGGGCTGAACTAGTCCAATATACAATTAAGGATTATTTATTCCTGTCATTTTTTTTGTCTTTTTTTTCCCTTTTAAATCCCTATATTAAACCCCTGGTTTCTTGTGGATTAGATCATAATTTAATATTGAAAAATTAATTTCAGAAACTATTGTGCTAATATTTAGTTTTCAGGAAGGAATCAGACAAAATCAATTACCTCCATTCATTGTTAGAACAGAAGATAAAATAGCTTACTAACTGATATGAGTTATGAATGTCACTATGACACAAAATTTGCTGTGATTTGCTTATTTGGCTACAAGTGCAGTATTTTTCATGAATGACAACACACAGCATTTCCAACTTGTAACAGGAAACTCCAGCTCATAAATAGTGTACTGTGTGACTTGAAAAGTCTGATTATAAGTTAAGTAACAACCTTTCCCCTGAAAAACATGAACAAAATCCATTGGGAAATCAGGCACAGACGGTATTTATCGGTTTTTCTTCCTTTCCTCCTGTGGTTTTGTTTCTCAAGACATATAGATGGTTTCAATAGAATCCAACACTTGTTACAAAATAACACAGCTATTTTTTTCCTTTTCTTTTTCTTTATCTTTTTCTCGAGGTTCCTTTCGTTTACGTTCACTATTTCCCGATTGTCTTCCACTTGACGGAGAGGCTTGTGCTGGCTGGCTTTGCTTTAGAAAAAACAAACAAGAAGAAATTACCTCAACTTTTCTTAACTATGCTTAATCATAGTTATCTAGAAAGAAAAACCACAAGAGTGAAAGAACTCATTAATGAAAAAAGAAGCTATTGGCATATAGCCTTGTTACGTTACATGGTATCTGAGTAGTTGCCTCTACAATTCTGGATAGATATATAAATTATTCTAAGTAAATAGAAATTTCAAACAATAAATAACATCAAGTAAGATTATGTTGCCTAAAGTCTCAAATTCAAGAAATATTTATGTTAAAGTTTAGAGAATGTTAATGAAAGTGATACCATTTGGTAAACTATAATAGTTCTCTAAGCCCCCATTAACTACCATAATAAACAGATTTTAAAAGAAAAAAAATATTGAAAACTGAGTGTGTGAAGTAAGTGTATTCAGTGAAATAAGAGAAAAAGAAAAGTTTTTTAAAATCCTCACCCAAGGATATTTTTTCCATTGATTTTTTAGGGGAAGAGAGAGGGAAAGACAGAGAGAAACATCGATTGGTTGCCTCCTGTATGAGCCCCAGGGCCTGGGCTGGGGAGGAACCTACAACCAAGGTACATGCCCTTGACCAGAATCACACCTGGAACCCTTTGTTCTGCAGGCCGACGCTCTATCCATTGAGTTAAACTGGCTAGGGCGAGAAAATTTTTAATGAAAAGCTAATCATAAATGTAGGTTTTAACTTTTAAGCTTGGGGTAGTCAATATTTGAGCTAGAAATAGATATGTTACACTTATTTTCATGGAGACCTCTATATTTATATCTTCATCAGCTCTTAAAGGACATCTCCCTTTCTTACAGTGCTGGCACGGTACAGTTAAACACAAAAAGGGGGATTTTCCCCCCATTTAATGCAATGAGATTTAACATATAGAAACCGACTTAGCCACATTTACAGTGCATAAAACATTCAACTGGGAAGAGTAAAAAGTGGGAAAGTGCTAATCTTGGTTAGATACTTAGTACATGCCAGACACTGGGTTTAGTTGTTCTCAACCACAAACCCAAGAGTTAAGTACTATCTCCTATTTTACAGACAGGGAAAATGAGGCTAAGAGGCAGATGACTTTGTCCAAGGTGTTACAGGAAATGCAAATCCACATCTACCTGATTCTGGAGCCTACATTCTTCCCGTAATAGCTCACACTGCCCTCTGATTGACAGAAAAGACTGTTTAAATTGGTTTATATTCTGTGCAGCTATTAATAACTTTAAAAAATAAATTTGAAAACTCTTGTCATCAGAACCTTATGAAAAATAACTTCAGTAAATGAGAAAAATAGTAAGATAACCACAAAAATAGGATAATGTTATAAAACCTAATGGGCGCTAAAATGCTTACATAATTAAAGAGTCAATATATAATTTAAAAATGTTTATCTCAGCACAAATTTCTTTATTGTTAAAGTGATCATTGTGTTTAAGAATGAGAACACTGTTTTTACCTGAGCCTGGGTAGAAGCAGAAGTAGAAGCAGCAGCAACTGCTGCTTGTTCCTGTTCCTGGTAATATTGAGAAGCCCGTCTATCCTCTTCTTCTTGGAGTTTCTTTGCGAGTTCCAAATCACTGATTCCTTCCGGGGCTTGTTCCCAATTGATCTCTTGGCTCTGCTGTTCTTGTTGTAGAGATAATGCCATAAGATAGTCCTAAGAAATGAAATTATAACCATCTTTAGCTATGAGACATTACCCAAGAACTAATGAGTGTAAATATAGAGGTTATAACTACAAAACTAAGAATGGCTTTTTAAAAACGTACCAGAGCTTAAATATAAAAACAAAAGTTATCTAAGTGCTTCTGCTTGGGACCTAGCTGGTTTGGCTTATTGGATAGAGCGTCAGCCTGAGGACTGAAGGGTCCCAGGTTCGATTCCAGTCAATGGCACATGCCCAGGATGTGAGCTCAATCCCCAGTAGGGGACGTGCAGGAGGTAGCCGATCAATGATTCTCTCTCATCATTGATGTTTCTATCTCTCTCTCCCCTCTCCCTTCCTCTCGGAAATCAATTTAAAAAAAAAAAAGTGCTTCTGCTTGGGAATATTAACTTATTTCAGTGATGCTACTATTGTTCTAAATGGTTTTGGAATTCATCTGAAATTCTTTCTAGAAGAAGTACATAAGGCATTAGAGAAAACTTAAAAATGTTGCCCCTGCCTGGCTGGTTTGGCTCAGTGGTTGAGCGTCACCTATGAACCAGGAAGTCATGGATCAATTATCAGTCAGGGCACATCCCCAGGAGGGGGTATGCAGGAGGCAGCTGATCAATGTTTCTCTCTCATCGATGTTTCTATCTCTCTATCCCTCTCTCTTCCCTTCTCTCTTAAATCAATTTTTAAAAAATCTTATCTGTCTCAGTTCTAAATGGGAATTCTACTCACTAATCTACTCTTTCTACTCACCTACACTTTATCCAGTACATGCTATCTTCAAGACTCCCTCTTTTATACGTTTTCTAATTAGCCAAAATATATCTCAACCATGTACTCATCTCTTCATCTCTATCATCTCTTGCTTGGACTACTAGTCTCTACTTATACCTGTGTCCTTCCTCTGTATTCTCCACCTCGCAACCTTTTAAAAAGGTGAAGTAGTTCATGTCACTTCCATGTGATATACCTGGCATATCTTCCCTACCACAATGAAATAAAATTCAAACTCTTTACCATAACCATCACAGCTCTCTATGATCTGGCCTTCTGAACCAAAGTGTATAATTAATATGCATATAGAATGATGACTTATCTATTTAGGAAGTGTCAGAAAAATTACATAAGGATATTAATGAATAAATCTTTGTTCCAAAGTTTTGGATAACTAAATTTATATTTGAAAGGAATGAACATTTTAAATAATATGAAGAAATAAACAAATTTACCTGATCGATCTGATCTTGTTGTCCTCTGTATACAGTTTCAGGATCTGAAGGAGGCCGCAGATGAAAATCTGAGTCACAGAAATTTCCATCACCATCAACATTATGAAGGCTTTCCCAAACAATTTTTTCTTCAGTAAGAAACCCCTGGTCTGTTACCAGCAAATACAGTAGACCCTTAATAAGAAATAACAAAAGAAAAAAGACTCATAAATTGGTAAAAACTAGTTCATACTTATTTTTAATATGTTTCTATTGATTTTAGAGAGATTGGAAGAGAGAGAAACATCGATACGGGAGAGAAACATCAATGGGCTGCTTCCTGCATTCCCCCTACTGGGGATTGTGCTCACAAGCCAGGTGTGTGCCCTGACCCGGAATCAAACCGGTGCCCTTTTGGTTATGGGAGGATTCTCAACCAAGCCACACCGGCCAGGCAAAACTAATTAATATTTAAGAGAAATCTTATCATCTGTATGCATAAAGCATATTAATTACTCCTACTAGTTAGATCTGTATAACATAATAAATAGTAGACCAAGTAGATATCTTATTTGCTCACTGAATTAAATCTAGCTGGCTTTGAATATAGTTTATAATTGGTACACTATAGTATAATGAAAAATTATACTATAATTTGAGGAGCTCCTGGCATGTTCAACAAGTAAATGACTTATAAATAGCGTTTGGGAGGGAGGTTACAATCTCATTTCACAAAATAGAAAAATACTATACAAGTTCCTAAAAATACATCAGGTAATAAATAAGACACAGTCATAATAAAATGATATCACTCTGCCTATAGTCATAAGCTAATATGACTAATCCAATCCATATCAATTTTTCCTTTCTCTGTACCAACAGTACTTTGTACCTGTTTCTATTGTAGCCCTGAATCACACTATACAATAATTGTGTTTTTCTGCTTTATTCCCCAGACTACATGTTTTAATCTTTATATCTCTGGCCCTTAGTGTAGTGTACTCATAAAATTGAATCAATCAACTTTATTGAATCAATCAATGAACTCATATTAATAGTCACTACCAAAGAATTTAGCATTGATCTTTAATTTTTCATATGTATTAGTTCTGATTCCAATCATGTGTAAGTGTCTCTAGTATACACGTAAGGATTGTAAGCCATTTTTCTTCAGATTTGCCAAAGATATCACTTTCATTTACCTGTTGAAAGTTCCTACTGGTTAATACAGTGTTTATTACCAGAGCTTAAATATAAAAACAAAAGTTATCTAAGTGCTTCTGCTTGGGACCTAGCTAGTTTGGCTTATTGGATAGAGTGTCAGCCTGAGGACTGAAAGGTCCCAGGTTTGATTCCAGTCAGTGGCACATGCCCAGGATGTGAGCTCAATCCCCAGTAGGGGACGTGCAAGAGGCAGCTGATCAATGATTCTCTCTCATCATTGATGTTTCTATCTCTCTCTCCCCTCTCCCTTCCTCTCAGAAATTAATTTTTTTTAAAAAGTGCTTCTGCTTGGGAATATTAACTTATTTCAGTGATGCTACTATTGTTCTAAATGTTTTTGGAATTCATCTGAAATTCTTTCTAGAAGTATATAAGGTATTAGAGAAAACTTAAAAATGTTGCCCCTGCCTGGCTGGTTTGGCTCAGTGGTTGAGCATCACCTATGAACCAGGAAGTCATGGTTCAATTATCAGTCAGGGCACATCCCCAGGAGGGGGTATGCAGGAGGCAGCTGATCAATGGGGAACAGTTTAGGCAGCTGACCATACTTTGCATATTCTCTCTTATCATCATAATTAATCTTAATAAGTTAAGAATAAGAAATTCCTTTAAAGAGGTTGGTGGTGTGGGTAGAGAAATTACTGAATTAATTCTGATGCTTTAAAAACTAAGTAATTATTTTTAAACATTTATTATATGTCCAGCACTGTGGGATATAGCTCGTCCTAAAGCACAAGCTCTTTCCTGTTGTCTACTAGCAGTTACATTCAAGAGTTAGCTGTAGATAGCGATTAATTTATAGTGATTGAAATTACTATAATAACATGGAAAGTATTTATAAAGAAAAACATTTTGATATAAAGTTTGAAGACATTGTTTTAAGCAAAAATTAACTCCAGATTCATACTTAAAAAAAAAATCAGATATGTTTCAATTCACCCAATACTTAAATGCTCATCATATGCTCAGCACTACGCTAAGTGCTTGAGGATTCATATCATAGAAAATAATGATCCTACCTTAATCTGGTATTAGGTGCCCCTTTTACATGATTCCATAGAAACCTGCTCTTTCCACTTTATACAATGAATTGTAGTTGCCTGCTTACTTACTCATCCCTCTGAATACATTTCAAGCTCCTTGAGAGCCAGAGCCATGGTCATCATTATCTAACCTATTTTTAATACCCAGTTAGGGTGTACCTTGTCCTAGGATAATTTAAGAGAAAAAATAAAGTTCTTTCCAGCCAATTTTCTACTGAATAGATCTGATCTTTCTGTTTACACTTATCACAATACATTTCAACATACCATTATATTATACAATATTTAGGCTTTATAATTTAGTTTATGTAGATCATATAATGATTGGCTGTGTGCTAGGGGAAGAACCATAATCTTATCAATATTTTTTTTTCCAAATGACACTTTAGGGTAGGTAATTTCTAGGAGGGTTTCCCTTAAAGCTGTTATCATTCAGCGCATATGAATATTTATACACTTTTATCTAAAAGGGTATCCCATTCCTGGTATAACTGACCTGTCTTCTCAAGGACCATCAGCCTCAATTTCTTCCTCTTTTAGATCTTGACATTTATCGAAAAGGTCTGTAACTGGTCCACTGTCAACAATGCTGATTATTACTCAACAGTTCCTTTATATAAATTGCAGTGTAGAATAGCAAAGTATGTATTAGTATAGTACTGAACAGTTTAGGCCCATTTTTTTCCCGAGAGTCTACAGTTAAATTACCATCAAGAATACTTTTTGCCTTTATACCCACAATCACTTTTGCTGCATTATCTAGTCAAAGCTTTCTTTTCTAAGCTTTTAATCTTCCTTCTGATCTCATTCACCAGTCTCTAAAATACTAATTTCATAAAAAATAATAGAGAAAGCATGTATTAAATTCTTAAATTATTTATTAATGTATAAAATGTATAAATTATATAAAAATGATAAAGAAATGGCATTAAATAATTTTTATCATTTTATAAAATAGGCAATTGGATAATAAAAGAAAACTGGTAATATCATCATAAATTAGTTGTATACAGAGTATGAATAACATAGTGAGAATATCATCACAATTTATAAATTGATAAAATAAAACTTGGCAAATGTAATAAAAAATTAAGTAATTCCAGCCATTAAAATATGGAGAAAAGCACTGCCTGAATATTTTTGGTTAACTAGTTTGGACTGAAATTACTTAATACCTTTGAACTTCAGTTTTCTTTTCTCATGAAGTAATAGAGACATTAAGATCAGAAAATTTTTAAGAGATTATAAACTGAAAGATGAATATTACTCCTACTTAACAAACATAAATCTCATCCACAAATACATCTACCCAGAGAGGCAAAGCTGTTGAAAATGTGGGCTTGAAGTCAGGTTGGGGCTGCTTACAAGCTGAGTGGTCTTGGGCAAGTAACTTAGGGCCTGTAAGCCTTTTCTTTCAGCTGTAAAGTAATAAGGGAGTAATAATATTCACATCTCATAGGGGAGTTGTGCAAATTAAATAAGATAATGAATATAAAGTAGTTAGCACAATGTAAGACACATGGTGCTTAATAAATATAAAGTATTACATTCATAAATATCACCTAAATTTATCTCAGTTTCTATATCTATCTCCTTCTCCTGTCTCCTATTTGAAAGAAAAAGATAAATCTCTTGGCCTGTACTGTGGAATTTATTACTTTCCTTACTTCTTAAAAATACATTTTATTGATTTTTTACAGAGAGGAAGGGAGAGGGACAGAGAGTTAGAAACATTGATGAGAGAGAAACTTCCATCAGCTGCCTCCTGCACACCTCCCACTGGTGATGTGCCCACAACCAAGGTACATGCCCTTGACTGGACTCGAACCTGGGACCTTTCAGTCCGCAGGCTAATGCTCTATCCACTGAGCCAAACCGGTTAGGGCTACTTTCCTTATTCTTTTTCCACATTTCTGTATCCACTGTCCCCATAAAAAAAAAAAAAAAATTTAGAGATCCCTGGGGACCTGCCCCGCCCAAGCCCTGTGCAGAGCCATTTGCCGGATAGCCTCAGGCAAACGCTAGATTAGCACCGCCCTAGAGATCCAGCACAGAAGCTCTCCCACTGCAGACACAGCGGACTCTCATAGCCAGTTAGCCTGGAGGTCAAATCACCCCCGGTATCGCCGACAACAATCAAGGCTTAACTACAACAAGACTGCGCACAAAGACCACTAGGGGTGCACCAAGAAAGCATAAAAAATGCGGAGACAAAGAAACAGGACAAAACTGTCAATGGAGGATACTGAGTTCAGTACCACACTTTTAAGGTCTCTTAAGAACTGTCTAGAAGCTGCCAATAAATGTAGTGAGATCCTCAAGAAATCTAATGAGACCCTCGATGTTATGATAAAGAACCAACTAGAAATTAAGCATACACGGACTGAAATAACGAATACTATACAGACTCCCAAAAGCAGACCAGAGGAGCGCAAGAATCAAGGCAAAGATTTGAAATGCGAAGAAGCAAAAAACACCCAACCAGAAAAGCAAAATGAAAAAAGAATCCGAAAATACGAAGATAGTGTAAGGAGCCTCTGGGACAGCTTCAAGCGGACCAACATCTGAATTATAGGGGTGCCAGAAGAAGAGAGAGAGAGCAAGATATTGAAAACCTATTTGAAGAAATAATGACAGAAAACTTCCCCCACCTGGTGAAAGAAATAGACTTACAGGTCCAGGAAGCGCAGAGAACCCCAAACAAAAGGAATCCAAAGAGGACCACACCAAGACACATCATAATTAAAATGCCAAGAGCAAAAGACAAAGAGAGAATCTTAAAAGCAGCAAGAGAAAGAAACTCAGTTACCTACAAGGGAATACCCATACGATTTGCCGGGAGCCGATCCATGCTTGCTGTTTCAAGGGACCTGGCATATATGGCATACTGTTCTTAATATGTTTGCTCACCTTCTTGGCACTATGTGTTTTAACCAAGGTCTCCTCTCTGAAAAAGGTTGTTTCCCCAGGTAGGGATTTTCCCCTGAAGTTAGGGAGGGAATAAAACCTCTTAACTAGTGCCAGGCGGGTAATTAATCACTTTAACTACGAACAATCATGCTTAAGCTACATAATCTTTACTCCCTGGAATGGAGATAAGAAACGCCCTAACCTTTGTAATAGAGATTGGTAGGATTGAATCAACTGGTATAAATACAGATGTAGTAAGACAGCAAGAGACAGAACTTAGAATACGGAACCAAGAGAGACAGAACCTAGGCACAGAACCTACACAGAACGTTCTCTAGAGACAGAAGAACTTCGCGGGAGAGAACATGGCAAAAGATCCTGGACAGAAACTGGCCTCAGAACCTAGAGACAGAACCTAACGAGAGAACATGGCAAAAGATCCTGGACTGAACCTGACTACAGAAACTGGCAAGAGAACCTGACTAGAACCTGGTGACTGAACCTGGCTAGAGAACCTAGCGAGGGAACATGGCTACAGAACCTGGATGGAGAACCTGGAGAACCTAGCAAGAGAACATGGACACAGAACCTGGCTGGAGATCCGAACCAGACCTTCGCTGGAGATCCAGACCGGAACTTGGCTGGAGATCCTGGCTAGAGATCCTGGCTAGGCTGCTGATCAACTGAAGACTGTCTCCATGTCCTTCCTTCTTCGCTGACTCCGTCTATGCCTTTGGGGACCCCTGGACCCGCTGGGGTTGGACCCCGGCACAGTTACCTACAAGGGAATACCCATTCGACTGTCAGCTGATTTCTCAACAGAAACTTTGCAGGCCAGAAGGGAGTGGCAAGAAATATTCAAAGTGATGAATACCAAGAACCTACAACCAAGATTACTTTATCCAGCAAAGCTATCATTCAGAACTGAAGGTCAGATAAAGAGCTTCACAGATAAGGAAAAGCTAAAGGAGTTCATCACCACCAAACTAGGATTATATGAAATGCTGAAAGGTATCCTTTAAGAAGAGGAAGAAGAAGAAAAAGGTAAAGATACAAATTATGAACAACAAACATGCATCTATCAACAAGTGAATCTAAGAATCAAGTGAATAAATAATCTGGTGATCATAATAGAATCAGGGACATAGAAAGGGAATGGACTGACTATTCTTGGGGGGGAAAGGGGTGTGGGATATGCGGGAAGAGACTGGACAAAAATTGTGCACCTATGGATGAGGACAGTGGGTGGGGAGTGAGGGCGGAGGGTGGGGCGGGAACTGGGAGGAGGGGAGTTCTGGGGGGAAAAAAGAGGAACAAATGTAATAACCTGAACAATAAAGATTTAATTAAAAAAAAAATTTAAAAACGTGACCATTTTTTAAAAAGTATATATTTTTATGGATTTCAGAGAGGAAGGGAAAGGGAGAGAGAGAGAGAAACATCAATGATGAGAGAGAATCATTGAATGGCTGCCTCCTGTAAGTCCCACACTGGGGATCGAGCCCAAAACCTGGGCATATGCCCTGACAAGAAATCGAACCCTGAGGTTGATGCTCAACCACTGAGCCACACCACCTGGGCGAAAGTAACTATTTTTGATGCATCAACCACCTTTTAAAAATAACTAAATTAGCCCTAACCAGTTTGGCTCAGTGGATAGAGCGTCGGCCTGCGGACTGAAGGGTCCTAGGTTCGATTACAGTCAAGGGCATGTACCTTGGTTGCTGGCACATCACCAGAAGGGGGTGTGCAGGAGGCAGCTGATCGATGTTTCTCTCTCATCGATGTTTCTAACTCTCTATTCCTCTCGGCAAAAAATCAAAAAATAAAAAATAAAAAATAAATAAATAAAAAATAATTAAATTAAATAAATATTCATTTAAATGTAGTCTTCTGTGGAAAACAAAATTCCCACTATAGTCTTAGTCAAAGAAGAAAGAGAATGGGCAAATTTATTTCTTTAACATGGCTTCAGTACTTATCTACAGTTGTATCTTCTCCTAAACTAATCTTCACTTCTAATCTCTAAATGGAAAGTTAAAGCAAACAAACAAAAGCCAACCTCAAAAACCCTGGTTTTGAATATACTCCAGAGAGATGTCAGTAATTTGAAGCCAACAGGTAGAAGGAACAATTATGACGTGGACATAAAGTTGATACTTCATAAAAGAATGATCAAGAGCGAGACATGTCATTCTATATGCCAAAGACCTAGAAACTAGGGGATCTGCAATCGAGGGCCAAGGAATCAGTAGTCTATCTTACTTGAGAGCAAGCAGAAAGTACTGGAGAAGTGAAGGAGGATCATAAAACAAAACAGGATAAATAGATCTTGGAGATAGAATAATTAGTCATGATCATATGAGAAGCAAAACAGAATGTTTCTAGGAAAAAGGTAATTTATTTAAAACTCACTTTTACCCGAAACTGGTTTGGCTCAGTGGATAGAGTGTCGGCCTGCGGACTGAGGGGTCCCAGGTTCGATTCCGGTCAAGGGCATGTGCCTGGGTTGCGGGCACATCCCCAGTGGGAGATGTGCAGGAGGCAGCTGATCGATGTTTCTCTCTATCGATGTTTCTAACTCTCTGTCTCTTTCCCTTCCTCTCTGTAAAAACTCAATAAAATACATATAAAAAAATTTTTTAAAAAAAATATAAATAAAACTCACTTTTATACTGTCAAGTTTCCTGCCTGTATAAAAAGTCACCTCACATCTAGAACCAGAGGAACGGCCCTGAGAACATCTGTTCTGTTGGTAGGGTCTCCTCCTGCTGCTTTCAGTACTAATCTAGTTGTGCTGATAAAAAGCACACATGTTCATAGTAGAACATACTCAGCGTGGTTTTGCCATGATGATCTGTCCAATTCAATTGTATAAGATTAAGTGGAAGTACATGGAGCAAGGTAACAAGTGGTAGCAGAAATTGGAGATGTGTGTATTTGCTGCCAATGGACAGATGAGGGATGAATAGTTTAATCAAGGATTAAGGAGAGTGCTATTACAACTAATAACTAACAAGAGCTGGACTTGATTACTTTGCTAGTAATAGAGGAAACAGCAGAGGTACTTGCCCAGAGTTTAGAAATAGTAAACCACAAAACTAGGAATGATCAGAGGACTTTTCAGCAGGAAGTCAATTAGTATCTGTGGTCAGAGAAAATGTCATGAGAATCTGTGCAATTAAAACCATAGGAGGTCATATTGTGTTAGTTAGAAAATGTGAGATTGATTGGTAGATATTATACCTGGGGGGAGGGGGGGGGAGTCAATTTGATCAACACATCCATTGTGACTGTAATGGCAAAAGGCCTAATAAAATGTCTATGGAGCCCTGCTGGTGTGGCTCAGTTGGTTGAGTGTTATCCCATGCACCAAGAGGTTGCTGGTTCGATTCCCAGTCAGGGCATATATGATATGATATGATATGATATGATATGATATGATATGATATGGGTACCAGAAAGCATAAAGATGCTTTTCGCAAATTCTAATACAAATAAGCTCCACTAATAAAATAGTAAGTTTGTAGATATTTATGACTGATTGTCAATTTATTATTATAGGCCCCTAGTTACAGACACCATTTATCAGTAGTAGAAAGAATTCTATCCAGCTAGGCCAGAGTAGCTCTCAGCCAGTTGGGCATCCTCTCCTGCACCGAAAGGTGGCCAGTGCAATTCCCAGTCAGGGCACATACCTGGGTTGTGGGTTCGATCTTTGGTTGGGGCACGTGCAGAGGACAGTCAAATGATGTTTCTCTCTCACATCAATATTTTTCTCTCCTTTCCTCTCTCTAAGCATGCCCTCAGGTGAGGATTAAAAAATATTTATCCAGATATTAAATTTATTTTATTGTTGAAAGTATATCTGAATTCTGTGGGATGAACTATGTTTATAGTTCATCAGAAAGATAGGAAGTAAAGTGATCATTAAATACGAATGCATAAAACGACCCTAAAAATCTTCAAAAGTGCAATGTTAAAAGACATTATGAAGATCTAATGCAGTATTAAATGTAGCCTTACCTTATTTGAAAAAGCAGCTTTCTACTTTTTTTCTTACTTGTATCATTATTAGATCACAGATTCCTGGCCCTCAAGTTCATAAACAACTACAAAAACTCAACCCAGGAATCAGTAGTAGAGAATAATGGTTTTAATGTTTAATAGGTTTAACAAAACAAGGGAACAATTTTCCATCATATTTCTTCAGTAAGCAAATGGATACCATTTTGGTTTTATTTTTTTAAATACATTTTTATTGATTTCAGAGAGGAAGAGATAGGGAGAGAGAGATAGAAACATCAATGAGGAGAGAGAATCACTGACAGGCCGCCTCCTGCACTCTCCACACTGGGGATTGAGCCCGCAGCACGGGCATGTGCCCTTGATCGGAATCGAACCAGGGACCCCCTCGGTCCGCAGGCCGACACTCTATCCACTGAGCCAAACTGGCTAGGGCTTGATACCATTTTGGAGGAACCCCTTCCTAAATTTTATTAAATTGTTCCGTTAGGGCTTCTAGTTCTACAGCAACAGCCAAAGAAGTGTAGATTTTATTGTAAATCCAGTTAATTAGTTGCTAGCTCAATGAGGAGGGAAAAGTGTCTCTGACTCTTCTAAGCAATGTACTCACTGGGTACTCTGCCAGAAGTAAAGCAGTGTCTTATTTAAAGACTGTTAGGATTAGAATTATAGTTCTTTTTTTTTTTTTTTAAACTGTATTGTTGAGAGTATTACAGATGTCCCCCTCCTCCCCCACTCCCCCTTCTACCAGGTTCCTGCCCCACCCCAGGTCCAATAGGAATGTAGAAAATAGATGGAGAGGCTTATAATGGGGGCATAAATAAATAGCACAAAGGCCCATAAGACCCCTGGAAAACACAAGATTTACATCATATTAAAATGGAGTTAATTCACCAAATGTAATGCATGGTCCTTGATGAGAGCCTGGTTTGAACAAATCGACCATAAAACTACATGGGGACAAATGGGAAATCTGAATATGGACTGGGTATTAGATTATATTAAAAATTATAGTTAATTTTGTTAGATGAAACAATGGTACTGTGATTTATTTGAATGGAAATGTTCTTGTTTAAATATGTATATTGAAATATAAGCAAAAAGATGAAAATAGTATCATGTAAAAATTGTTTAAAAAGATGAGTATAATAGGCACACATTAAATTAGTCTTGTTATTTTTCTGTAAGTTTGCAATTTTTCATAAAAGCAAAACAAAACAAAGCTCAAAAAACAGTGTTCCTAGGAGACATATGTAATACTCTCTGTGATACTTCAAGCAATAAAACAAAATTTAAAAAAACAAACAAAAAAACAGTGTTACTATTTCAGCTTGGCTGTCAATATAGTAAACAATGGCATTTCCCCTAGTGACTGGCCACCAGGATAGCTGTTCCTACTTATCCCTTCTATATAAATAAGATCACCTTAATGAAGAATAGTATTTTATTTGCTCTATACAATATTTATAAATTCGGACAATATCAGCATGTTCATAATACCATCATGTTCCTGAATTTCTTTGCTCTTCTACTCTTTGTTGCACCCACTTACAAAGTCCCAAATCTAGAATAACAAACTAGCCACCTTCTCCATGAATGTACTCTGACAGATACTCTTGCAAAAAAATTACACAAGTAATAATTACCTTCCCAACAATGCCTGGTGATTCTTCTTAATTTCTCCCGTTACAGCTTTCTCCCACATGCTATACAGACTGCTTCAAACTTTCCTTCTATGAAACCAAACCGCCCCACTCAGGCTCAGTAAATGATCTGCCTCCCACATAACAAACAAAAGCATTCACAGTAACTTCCTCTACTTCCTGCCATCAAATCTGTAAATCTCCCTGCAGCTATACTCATAGTCTATTTTTTCTCTCCTTTACAATGAAGAGGTCTTTTTTTTTTTAAATTGATTTCAGAGAGGAAGGGAGAGGGAGATATAGATAGAAACATCAATGATGAGAGAGAATCACTGATCGGCTGCCTCCTGCATGCCTCACACTGGGGATTGAGCCCGAAACATGAGCACGTGCCCTTGACTGGAATCGAACGCAGGACCCTCCAGTGTGCAGACTGACGCTCTATCTACTGAGTCAAACCAGCTAGGGGTGAAGAGGTCTTTTTTAAAACAAGGGTCAATCTCCTTCACCTGTGAACATTCCTATCCTTTTGCACTCTCTTAGGAGCCTCCCAACATCAAATACCCCTCTCCTAAATCCTTATCCTTTCTCTATTGAGTCCGTCTATATTTAAACATGACTAAGTCTCTCATATTAAAAAATAAAAAACACCCCCTGGATTCCAATACAGCTATGAGCCATTATGCCTCTGCCCGCTCCCGAACTGTTTCAAAGAGGTGCTTAATCTGTTTCTAGTTTCTGACATCCCAAGCATTTATTAACCAATTCAAATTGAGTTTTTCCTGCTGCCACCATTCTCTAAGATACCAATGAAATCCATATCGTTAATGGACTCTTCTCCAGTATTCTCTCACCACCATTTAATAACTGAGATCTCCATTCTTCTTGATACACTATCTCCCTTTTGGTTTACATGATGCTATATTCTTTAGATTTTCCTTTTATTTTTTTCTTTCCCAGTCTCCTTTGCTAGTTCATACTCCTAGCTAATCCTTAAATGTTGGCACTCCTCAAATCTGTCCAAGGCCCTCTCTTTTAGTCTCATGCCATATTTTTCTTGTAAATCTCCTCCTATGCCAAAATTACTATTTGTACACAAAAATTATTCCAGTCTTGAACCATTTTCTGAACATTTCCACTTGAAGCAATGCCTCAGATGCCTCTGAAGTAACAATTAAATAGCTAATCCAGTGATGGCGAACCTTTTGAGCTCGGCGTGTCAGCATTTTGAAAAATCCTAACTTAACTCTGGTGCCGTGTCACATATAGAAATGTTTTGATATTTGCAACCATAGTAAAACAAAGATTTATATTTTTGATATTTATTTTATATATTTAAATGCCATTTAACAAAGAAAAATCAACCAAAAAAATGAGTTCACGTGTCACCTCTGACACGCGTGTCATAGGTTTGCCATCACTGAGCTAATCCATTCTATCCTAAAAAAGTATTTAATAATTACCTTCATAATTTGATGGTTAAGGAATATTATGCTAAATTTTTCTATTTTGAAGTAGATAAGACATTTCTAAATCAAGTTCCTTTAATTTCAATTAACAAACAGTTATTTCTATATCATACCTTGTATTTGGTCATGGTGCTAAAATGATTATTCCGAAAGAACACACAAAGTTCTCCTTCCTGAACCGTTGAAGTTAGTTCACATAATCCATGGTATGTCAGTTGAGTGGCTGTGTTATTTAGAAACTGCTCAGCTACAAAGCCTATGGAACCAATGCACAATATTAGATGGAAGAATAATTTCAAAATTAAAAAAGTTTTTCTATTTTCATTGTGCTAAAGTATGAAGAAAGGCCAGTCAGAATAAAACTTCTACAATAACATGATGGCCCCAAATTGGAGATTCTACCTTTTTATTTTAGAAGATGTGTCTATACACATCCCCATCCTAAAGAAAACAGTCACATGAAATTCTTTTTATTAACTAATATATTTATATATACTTTACCTACTTTCAAAAAGGATTTCAGGCAGCTTGCAACAAAACACATAGATACAGTAAAACTAAAACCCACTAAAACAAAAAGGCAAGAGTTAGCAATTTAAAAAGTGCATAGGAGCCCGGCCAGCGTGGCTCAGTGGTTGAGCATTGACCTATGAAGCAGGAGGTCACGGTTCGATTCCCGGTCAGGGCACATGCCCAGCATGCAGGCTCGATCCCCAGTGTGAGGCGTGCAGGAGGCAGCCAATCAATGACTCTCTTTTAGCGTTGATGTTTCTATCCCTCTCTCTGAAATCAATAAAAAAATATTTTTAAAAAAGTGCATAGGAGTAAAATATGTATGTCAACAGCTCCTTCCCCGATAATAGGTTTTTCAAAATTAAAAGTAGTCTTAACAAATTAAGTTGCTTAAGATTTTAATAAAGGTCCCAGATAATTTGAAATTCACAAACTGTTCAATTCTTGCCTTAAAACTAAAAGTAGGCATAAAAATGAAGAGAAAACAGTGGATAACTGATGCCATTTTATCCTAATCTCCTCCAACATATGCCACTCTATATCTATCTATCTATCTATCTATCTATCCATCCATCCATCCATCTATATCAAGTTCAGAAATAGAAGTGATCTCTTTTGTTTTCAAAACATAATGAAATACATGAAAGTTTTCTGCGATTTAATTTAAAAGACATGTATAGCTGATCCTTGCTAATGGCCAAATTTGCCTACTAGCTAAAATTTACTAACTCCAAAATCAATACTTGCTGTGCACTTTCAGGGTCATTCCTGGATATGTGCAAAGCTGCAAAAAATTGAGTCACAAAAAAAAATAAAAAATTGAGTCACCAAACATGCACATTCCACACTGAGATCAAACAAGGCAACACTAGGCCTTGTTTCAGCTCTCACACTGTGAACAAGTGTCCTTTTCACAGTCTATGGAGTGCCACATTCTTCACATTTTTGTGCTTTTGGTGGAGTGATTTTTACTGTGTAAAATGGCCCCCAAGCGTGATGCTGGAGTGTTAGCTGGTGCTCCTAAGTGCACAAAGTCTGTGATGTGCCTATGGAGAATACACAAATTTTTATAGCTTTGTCCAGGTGAGTTATAGTGCTGTTTGCCATGCATTTAATGTTACTGAATCAACCATATAGTATATTGAATAAGATGTCTCTAAACAGAAATGCACATAAAACAAGGTTATATATTTATCAGTTGATGAAAAGCTTGTGACTAAAGGCTCACAGGAACCTAATCTTGCGTTTCCCGTAGGAGCACTGGTTTAGTATTCACTAATTCAGTGTTCATAGCAACTTTATAGAACAGCGATTTTCAACTGGTGTGCTCAAGAATTTTTAAAACATGCAATGCCTGCCCTGGCCAGTGTCTCTCAGCAGTTAGAGTGTCGGCCTGTGCAAGAGTCGCTGGCTTGATTGCCAGTCAAGGGCATGTACCTGGGTTGCCCCCGGTCGGGGCACATGCTGAAGGCATGTGTGTCTCTCTCACATCGGTGTTTCTCTTTCTCTCTCTGTCTTTCTCTCTCTCTCTCCTCCTTCCTCCCTCCCTTCCACTCTCTTTGAAAAAAAAAAAGAAAAAGGGCAATGGAAAAAATATCCTCAGGTGAGGATTAACAAAAACAAAACAAAACAAAAACATGCAATACCTGACTATTTAGTCAGGGGCACTGACCTCTTTTCCCTTAGGTTGTCAAGTAAAAACATGATAACAGCCAACACAATAGCCGTCCAGTATGAATTAAAATTATATCAGATTGGCAAAAAATATATTTTTGGCGTGCCACAGAATTTTAGCAATTAGTTTTTATGTGCCATGAGATGAAAAAGATTGAAATTCGCTGTTACAGAATGTAACTACTGGGAATAATGAAAATCAACTGTATATATATTTTAAAAGCCTGTATTTCTCTTCTTCTGATCTTTCTCTTCTTCCTTTTGTTCCCTTTCTGAAGAAAAGTCTCAGAAACAATAGGGGGGAAGAGAGTGCTCTAAAACAGCGGTTGCCAACCTTTTAGATCTCACGGACCACCAGTGGTACTCGGACCACTGGTTGGCAACCGCTGCTCTAAATAAAGTTTCGTAAATGAGCAGAGAGGTGCAAATACAGGGTGTTAATAAACTGACACCTCAACAAGAAATTGAAAATAAACTTGGAAGGGCCAAGGCAGCTGGAGAGTATAGGTTTATTCCACTTACTCTCCATCCCTCTCCCTTATTATCAAGCCACACCAAGTCAAGCTGCAAAGTGGTTGTAAAATGTTATCCATATATCACACTATTCCAAAGAATTGTGTAAGGCAGGCGGGGAAATGCAAAATTGTTATATAGAAGGCCACAGCCAAAGGAAATTTATAGCACATTTGCAACTTCTGAGGTTTATACATTTAGAAATAGTCACCTCCCTCAATTACTATTATTACTTTGCTAAGTACTAAATTACTGAGTAGAATGGGTGTGTTATATACTAAAGCACTTAATGTTATATAGCATTTTAAAAGTAAGTAGATGCCTGTGCTGAGAGGTACCACTGCTGCGTTACCAAACCCTTCCTTCAGAAAGATGTTTCTAAATGGGCCTCCCACAACTCACTCACCCAATATGCATCTACAAATCCTTCAAGAAGACACAAAAATTCAATGGAAATACAGCACATTCTCTCTGAAAAATTCAACACTAGAAAGGTCTTTCTTGACTTCTTTCTATAGAACAGGACAGAGGCTCAGAGAGAATGACTTTCTCAAGGACAAAATTACTTATGGGAAAGATTGAAACCCAGGAGAATTGTTGGTATTAAGTTTAAACATTTAGTGCTTATGTCCTGGCTGGTGTGGCTCAGTTAATTGGGCATCGTCCCATGCACCAAAAGTACACATACCCGGTTGCAGGTTTGATCCCAGTAAGGGTGCATGTGGAGGCAACCAATCGGTATTTCTCTCTCACATCAATGGTTCTCTCTCTCTCTCTCTCTCTCTCTCTCTCTCTCTCTCTCTCTCTCTCTCTCTCTCTCCCTTTCTCTTTGAAAATAATACTAATACGAATAATAATAATAAATAATTTAGTGCTTATTATTATCAATGCAAACTGAATTGTATTTCTTCCCAAACCATAAAGCAGGGTAATTTGGAGAGACAGAGAGCAATGTTTCCTAATTCTTCTACCAACTCTTAAACAGTGACACTCCTGTGATTTTAGTGGAATATTAAAAAACCTAATCTAGTTCCAACTTTTCATAACTAATTAAACAAATTTTGGCAAACAATACTAAGCATTACATAGCAGTTTATTTATCTGCATTGCTTCAAATCACAAATAGTTTATTTGCAATATTTAGATTAAATTTCAATTTTGTTATTAATGATAATAAAGTAGGGTGAAAATTAATATAATGGTAACAATAAGATAGTATCACTGAAAATAAATTTAAATTAGAAATTATTTTCCTGAGAGGGGTTGGGAAGGGTTGCCATGGTGTGTGCCTGGGCCGCTGGCCATGTGACTAGGCCTTTTAGGGTGGGTTCTGCTATTTGCAGTGACTCCAGAGCAGCCTCACTTTGTTGGTCTGAAGATAACCCTGGAAGCTGAGGAAGTTGCTTAGAAGTTCCGCTGGGGATGCTCTGGGGAAGACTGGCTGCCAAGGCAGCTCCAATGCAAAGGTCGCCATGGATCAGAACAATAGCATGCCACCCTACACTCAAGTCCTGGCCTCCCCTGAGGGCACATGACTCATGGAATCCCTAGCTTTAGCCCAATGATGCCGTATGGCACAGGGCTGACTCCACAGCCCATTCAGAACACCAACAGTCTGTCCATTCTGGAGGAGCAGCAAGGGCAGCAGCGAAGGCCCAGCAGGTGAATCAGGAGCCTCAGGACAGACACTCAGCTCTTCCACTCACAGACTCTAACGACTGCAGCCATGCCGGGCACCATGACCCGGTACCCTTTACCCCTAACCCCCACCACACAGCCCTCTGAGAGCTCGGAGATCATGCCACAGCTGCAAAATACTGTATCCACAGTGAATCTTGGTTGTAAACTTGACCTAAAGACCATTGCACTTCGTGCCTGAAATACTGCATATAATTCCAAGTGGTTTGCTACTGTGATCATGAGAATAAAGGAGCCCCGGACCACAGCCCTGATCTTCAATTCTGGGAAGATGGTGGGCACCCATGCCAGGAATGAAAACCGGTCCAGACTAGCAGGAAGAAAGTATGCCAGAGTTGTACAGAGTTGGGTTTCCCAGCCAAGTTTTTGGACTTCAAGATACAGAACATGGTGTGGAGTTGCAATGTGAAGTTCCCCACAAGGTTAGGAGGCCTCATGCTGACCCACCAACAGTTCAGTGGTTATGAGCCAGAGTTATTTCCTGGTTTAATCTACAGGATGATCAAACCCAGAATTGTTCTCCTTATTTTTGTTTTGGGAAAAGTTGTATTAACAGGTGCTAAAGTCAGAGCAGAAGTTTATGAAGCCTTTGAAAACATCTACTCTATCCTCAAGGACTTCAGGAAGACAATGTCATGGCTGTTTTGTCCTCCCACCCTCTAGTTTTAAAAACTCATCAATTTTGGTACATTTAAGTGGTGGTGTTGAGGGTAGCCTGGGTCTGTGTGGATTGCAGCCTGCACATGCGCCTGTCTTACTGTAATGGCTGCACTGTGCTGACAGTCTACTTTGATTTTAGATTTAGATTTTAAACTCTTACTGCTGTTGACAAATTGGTTTAAGAAACAAAACTTGCCGAAACCGGTTTGGCTCAGTGGATGGAGCGTCGGCCTGCGGACTGAAGGGTCCCAGGTTCGATTCCGGTCGGGGGCATGTACCTGGGTTGCGGGCATATCCCCGGTGGGAGATGTGCAGGAGGCAGCTGATCGATGTTTCTCTCTCATCGATGTTTCTAACTCTCTATCTCTCTCTCCCTTCCTCTCTGTAGAAAATCAATAAAATATATAAAAAAAAAAAAAAAAAAAAAAGAAACAAAACTTTGGTGTTAAAGCCACCTCTACAATTGACTGGACTTTTAATTTTGTTTGCTTTCTTCCTCCTAAACCACAGGTTTTATATTTCTACCAGAAAAGTAAAAATGTTTTTTAAAACTGTTGTTTTTCTAATTTGTAAGTCCAGAATTTATTTTTGTGCCAGACACATTCCTCCTTCTCAGGACTGCAGGAAAGAACAGATGCATTAGTGAACACGAACGGCTGTAAATATTTCTCTTCTCAGTACTCTGTACAATAAATGCTGTTTATAAAAGTGTTAGGTTGATGTTATAAATGATGACTTGTAAGATTTATGTGATCATACTGTTTTTAAATAAGCCAAATTTCCTTTTACCTTATTACCTCTTTTTGTTCCTTTCTGCCTAATTTTAGTGTCCCTCTTTTTAACTTCACATCCTTTAAGGCACTCAGTACTTTCATCTTCTCTAATAGCTCTTTAGTAATAAAGGAAAATAATTTGATAAACTAATTTAGTATTGAATTTCTGAAACTAAGAGATACTTTCAAACACTAATGTCAGAAAAATAATTTTTTTGTGTGTGGGTTCAGGCATTATATCTAAAATATAATCACCTTTTGGATATTTTATTGATTCAAAAGGAAAATTACAGTTGTACGCTAAATAGAAAAGAGAGCAAACTACTACTTCAGTTGAAAACTATACCCAAGAAAATATGAAGAAAATGATGGAGGGAAGCTAACTGCTACATTATAAGCAAAAATGTCCATTGTGACCTCTTCTTTTATATATGACTAGAGGCCCAATGCATGAAATTCATGTAAGAATAGGTCTTCCTTCCCCCAGCTGCTGGCACCGGCTTCCCTCTGGCACCCAGAACCTGGGCTTCCCTTGCAGCCCTGGCTTCGTCCAGAAGGTCATGTGGAAGGAAGTCTGGAGTAATTAGCATATTACACTTTTATTACAGACTAGAGGCCTGGTGCATGAAAATCTGTGCACTGGGGGGGCGGGGAAGAGGTCCCTCAGCCCGGCCTGCCCCCTCTCACAGTCTGGGAGTCCTCAGAGGATGTCCTACTGACGGCTTAGGCTCGCTCCATGGGAGTGGGTCTAAGCTGCAGTCTGGCCTCCCTCTGTGGGAGGTGACCGGGCTGATCAGGGGAAGGCACTGTCCCGTTCACCCTGCTGCTGCCGCCACTGCTGACCATGGCGGCTGTGAGGCCTGAGCCCTGGGCCTCGCAGCTGTCAGGGCTCACGGCTGCCTGAGCCCACAGGAGATGTTTCTCCTCACGGCTAACTGAGCCCATGGCTGTCTGAGCCCACGGCTGCCATGAGCCCCGGGCCTCGCAGCCACCAGGGCTCAAGGCTGCCGTGAGCCCCAGGCCTCGCAGCCACTGTGGCTTTGTCTACATCAGCCGTGGGCAAACTACGGCCCGCGTGCCGGCTGTTCTATCCTGCCGGCGGAGCCGAAAGAGCGGAGGGTTCTCTTGCTCTCCCCTCCGCTCCTTCACCAGCAGCAGTGTTAACATGTATTAGTTCACACAAACACTCCATCCATGCTTTTGTTCCGGCCCTCCGGTCCAGTTTAAGAACCCATTGTGGCCCCTGGTCTAGATGGACGTTTGCCCTAATTAGCATATTACTCTTATTAGTATAGATTTCTTAGTGCCTTATAAAAGTAACCATTGGAGTTAAACAATTATTTCAAGTAGACTACACACTTGTAGTTTCTTATAAAAGAAAAACTAGTTTAGTTTTTTAATTATAGTGAATTCTATATATAATTATTCCTTGATACAGGAATCTGATATGCACAATTTCATCACTACAAAATGTATATGTCAATAATTTAATCAATTCTGGTATATATTACCCAAAAATTTTATACCATTAAAGAAGATACTTCCTTCCTTGTTTTTAACAAGATGTTCTTCTCAAGTTATCAATACAATATAAGTTAGCTATTGGTTTTCATTATCCTGGGAAATCAATGTCAGAAAATTAATAATAATAATAATAATAGCAACATCAGGTTGAGAAAAAGGAGAAATGAAAAAGGTACTGGAGCTTTTGTTGTTGTTGTGCATTTGTTGTGTATAGAGCTTGGGTAAGTTCTAGTGAGAGAAAATATATATATTTTTTAAATGTTTTAATGTCATTTATCAATCTGTTTTCTTTTTTTAAAAATATATTTTATTGATTTTTTTTTTTTTTTACAGAGAGGAAGGGAGAGGGACAGAGAGTTAGAAACATTGATGAGAGAGAAACATCGGTCAACTGCCTCCTGCACATCCCCAACTGGGGATGCGCCCGCAACCAAGATACATGCCCTTGACCGGAATCGAACCTGGGACCCTTCAGTCCATAGGCCAATGCTCTATCCACTGAGCCAAACTGGTCAGGGCTATTGATCTGTCTTCTGTTTCTTTCTTTCTTTCTTTTTTAAATCCTCACCCGAGGATATTTTTCCACTGAATTTTAGAGAGAGTAGAAGAGAGAGGGAAAGACAGAGAGAAATAGAGATGTGAGAGAAACACATCGACTAGTTGCCTCCTGCATGGGCCTGGGCCGGGGAGGAACCTGCAACCGAGGTATGTGCCCTTGACCAGAATTAACCTGGGACCTTTCAGTCCACAGGCCAACGCTCTACCCACTGAACCAAACCAGCTTGAGCTAGAGAAAATATTTTTAACAAATATTTTATTGCTTCTCTCCCCTCTAAAATTTAAACTTTGCTGCCTTAGGTTGTAGTGAAAGAGCTGTCATACAGAACAATGATAATATCCTTGTATATTTATTTATGTGTTTAAGGCAAGTAGAAGACTAAGATAAGCCTCAGTTAAAATACTGTGTGTTTTCTTGCTACTTGCCTCTTGCTAAACTTGGATAATGGTGTAATAAAATTAGTTGGGTTCTGATTGATCAATATGGTATGGGATTCATATACATGTCTTCTTTTATATGTTCTCATATACTCTTGTAGTAACTTAGTTTTTATTTTTTTAAAAAATGATAATAGTAACATATATTATAATAATATATAATGTATACCACATGTAAAAGAATTGTGTGTCTAAGAAAAATGAAGCTCACTCCCACTTATGATTTTTCTTCCTTTTATTTACCCTACAAACAGAGAATAGCAACCTCAGTATTTGAACATATTTATGAAAAAGTGAAGTGGGTGGTGGGGAAGGTATATCCAAATGCTATAGCTCCTGACAGCATTCTTCTCCTTCCCTTCACTGACTGAAACACAGCTGAAAAATATGAAATTGCTTCTATGGAGATGAATTTAGCAATTTTAATTAGTTAAGGATTAGGATAACTGAATGATCAAAGGTATACTTTGATTAAAAATGGAGCTTTAGCCCTAGATGGTTTGGCTCAGTGGATAGAGCACCGGCCTGCGGAATAAAAGGTCCCGGGTTCGATTCCAATTAAGGGCACATGTCTGGGTTTCGGGCTCGATTCCCAGTGGGGGGAATGTAGGAAGCAGCCGATCAATGATTCTCTCTCATCATGGATGCTTCTATCTCTCTCTCTCTCTCTCTCTCTCCCCCTCTCCCTTCCTCTCTGAAATCAATAAAAAATATATTAAAAAAAAAAAGAATGGAGCTTTACTATACTATGTTATACTGAAACATAAGGCAGAGCCCTACTAAAATGAATACTGAGTACCATGATACTCTTCTCAGTCAACTGAAGTGTCCAGAATGAACTATAAAGTTCATGTAGTACTCCCAAATAATAATAATTTTTTTAAATATATTTTATTGATTTTTTACAGAGAGGAAGGGAGAGAGATAGAGAGTTAGAAACATCGATGAGAGAGAAACATCGATCAGCTGCCTCCTGCACATCTCCCACTGGGGATATGCCCGCAACCAAGGTACATGCCCTTGACCGGAATCGAACCTGGGACCTTTCAGTCCGCAGGCCGATGCTCTATCCACTGAGCCAAACCGGTTTCGGCAATAATAATTTTTTTAAAAAGCAATTATCAGTTACCCCTGATAATTTACCGTATCAAAACTAACAAGAGAGCCCTAGTCGGTTTGGCTCAGTGGATAGAGCATCGGCTTGCAGACCAAAGGGTCCTGGGTTTGATTCCAGTCACAGGCATGTACCTTAGTTGCAGGATCCTCCATGGCCCGGGCAGGAAGCGACCAATCGATGTGTTTCTCTCACATCGATATTTCTCTCTTGTCTTTTCCTCTCACTAAGAAATCAATGGAAAAATATCCTCCGGTGAGGATTTAAAAAAGCTAAGAAGAGATTCTAAAGACCTTTATTAAAATCCAGGCCTCATTGTACAAGTCAAGTGAAAAGGTTTCTAGGAAAAACCTTTCAGTGGCACCTTTATGAAAAATTACTTAATGCCTATAAAAGTGGCAACACTTCTGTTTTAAGACATTTGAAAGATCTTAAATTATCAGACAATTTATTTTGCCAAGAATAAGTCAGGTAATAGCAGCACTCACCCACCTTCACTAACCAGCTCACTATTGTCTGACTGCTTACAAGAGATGATCTTCTCCACTAGTTGGTTGTAGCTGCAGTTACCAACAGCTTTTACAATGTCATCAATCTAGAAAACAAATGACTGTCTTACTAATCATGATAAGATTAAAAACAATAACAAAGAAACCAATATCACTCTTTAGGGTTTTATTCTAATACAATACTAAAGATACAAATATTATTTATGAAAAAAATCAACACTAAAATTAACACCCAACTGTTTTCAGTTTTGTTTACAGCTATATTATAAAAAATATTTTTTAAAAAAAGAAAAATAGTGCTCACTTGTATGTCAATTACGCAAAAAATAATTAAATGGGTTTATTACATGCAACTTTATTTCCTAAGGTTGTAAAGATGCATTTAAGTGATTAAAATAAAAAATAAACCATTTAAGGAGGAAAAATAAGAAAAGCTGTTTTTTTCTTTTCTGAAATACAAATATTTTGCATTTAAAGCAAGGCAAATATAAAGATGCAAATTTATGAGATTAAAGTTTTCCCATTTTATTTATTACTAGGGGGCGGGGGGTCCCTCAGCCTGGCCGGCGCCCTCTCGCAGTCCAGGAGCCCTCAGGGGATGTCCAACTGACAGCTTAGGCCCGCTGGCAGTCGGACATCCTTAGCGCTGCTGCGGAGGCAGGAGAGATTCCTGCCACCACCGTGCGCTCGCCAGCTGTGAGCCCAGTTTCTGGCTGAGCAGCGCTCACCCTGTGTGAGTGCACTGACCACCAGAGGGCAGCTCCTATATTGAGCATCTGCTCCCTTGTGGTCAGTGCACATCATAGCAACCAGTCATTCCGCTGTCCGGTCGATTTGCATATTAGCCTCTTATTATATAGGATTTACCTCCTAGCCAAGTATAGTGAAAATGAGTAGACACAACTAACTTTATTTTTCTGAAGAAAAGTTAACGTATATTAATCAGGGACAGTTTTTGCCTAATGATTCTTATTTAATATTTGTCTTTGGAGGTTCACAAGAAAAGTGAATTCAATGTTTTAAGTTATAGGAATATAAAATTCTACTCTCTCTCCATTATACTTTGTTTTGATTATTGAAGAAAAATAGATTTCTGCTGTCTCAACAACTTATTTTGTTTGCCCTCCCATCCCTAAAATATCTTTATAAATGATTTACATGTACTACTGTATGAATATAATATATCCATAATAAAACAAGTACAAATTAATACAATGATATAAAAAATAAGAGGGCCGATATTTTCTTTCAACATCCAAATGATCTTCTTGAATACTTACTCTTTGAACATCATAAGTCTTAACATATATCTGCACAAGAAATACTCTGGACAGTAGTTCCCAAACTGGGAAACTTATTAAAAAGATTTAGGCCCTGGCCAGTGTGGCTCAGTTGGTTGAAGTATCATCTGTGCACTGGAAGGTTACAGATTTGATTCCGGTGAAGGCACATACCTAGGTTGTGGTTTGGTCCCAGGTCGGGGCTCATGCGAGAGGCAACCAGTTGATGTATCTCTCTCACCTGGATGTTTCTTTCTCTCCTCCACCCCATCCTCCCTCTCTAAAATTAAGTTTTAAAAAAGATTTAAAAGAATTCCAGGCCCAAGTTGCTTCTCAATTGTCTAAGCTTTATTCCACTGCTGAATAGCAAAATTTGAGAATAACTGCTCTGCTCTAGGCTATAATTTATTTCTTTTAGCTTGGTGCACGAATTCGTGCACCAGTGGGGTCCCTCGGCCTGGCCTGTGCGATCGGGCCGAAACTGGCTCTCTGACATCCCCTGAGGGGTCCCAGATTGTGAGAAGGCACAGGCCAGGCCGAGGGGCCCCACCGGTGCACAATCAGGGCCGGGGAGGGATGCGGGAGGTTGGCCAGCCAGGGAAGGACCAGGGGAGGGCTCCAGGGTGTGTCCAGCCCATCTCGCTCAGTCTCAATCAGCTGGACCCCAGCAGCAAGCTAATCTACCAGTCGGAGCATCTGCCCTCTGGTGGTCAGTGCACGTCATAGCGACTGGTCGACCGGTAGAGTGTCTATCCCCTGGTGGTCAGTGCACATCATAGTGACTGGTCGACCGGCCTACTGTCTGCCCCCTGGTGGTCAGTGCACATCATAGCAAGTGGTTGAGCAGCCTTAGCATATCATTAGCATATTACGCTTTGATTGATTGAACGGACGACCGGACACTTAGCATATTAGGCTTTCATTATATAGGATTCCTGCAAAATTCTACCATGTTTTGTAAAAGCCTCTTAACCATGCAAGTGGAACTGATGGTTGGTTGAGAAGGCCAGTAAATTGAAAAAGTCAAAGCAGTGAATTATGGAAAATGTTACATACATATCTAAAACATTTCATATTAACTAAAAGCACATAAATGTATTCACTTGTCAATCTTACGATGCAGAGTAAAATAAGGTTTTTCTTTGAAAGAGGATCTTTTGGTTACGAGTCTATGTAAACCACACAAAAGAGTATGACTTCCAGCTTTGATACATTTAAAATGAAAACTTAAACCCTTAAGAAGCAAATGGAGGGCACAGTTCTTTTAGATTTTCATTCTTTTTCTTTTTTTAAACACACACACACACATATGTGTGTGTGTGTGTGTGTGTGTGTATATATATATTATTGATTTAAGAGAGGAAGGAAGGGAGAGGGAAAAAGAGATAGAAACATCAATGATGAGAGAGAATATCAGCTGCCTCCTGCACTCCCCACACTGGGGATCGAGTCCACCACCCGGGCACGTGCCCTTAACTGGAATCGAACCTGGGACCCTTCAGTCTGCAGGCTGACACTCTATCAACTGAGCCAAACCAGCTAGAGCTTCAGTCTTTTTCTTAACACTTACACTGTTTAGAGCATTTCTTTTTTTTTTTTTTTAAATATATTTTATTGATTTTTTATAGAGAGGAAGGGAGAGAGATAGAGAGTTAGAAACATCGATCAGCTGCCTCCTGCACATCTCCCACTGGGGATGTGCCCGCAACCAAGGTACATGCCCTTGACCGGAATCGAACCTGGGACCCCTCAGTCCGCAGGCCGACGCTCTATCCACTGAGCCAAACCGGTTTCGGCTAGAGCATTTCTTTAGTGAGTCAACTTCGTTGTCTTTCCAAAGAACCTGAATTTTCAACCCTAAGGAATCCACTAAAATACAACTAGAATAACAAATACCAGATCAATGTGCAAAAATCAATTTTACTTCTATATACTAACAATGAACAATACAAAATTTCAAGTTTTCATAGGCTGAATCTCTGTATTAATATTTCATTCAATTAATTCATTTGGGTGCCTTTTATACACTACTATATACTAGGTGCTGTTAGATCAATTGCAGATGCAGCAGAGAACAAAACAAATGTTCTACGGTTTCATAAAGTTTATATTCTGGAACAAACACAAACAATAAACCAAATAATCAAATATATTATATGCTAGGTAGTTGTATGCAACTGTTCTTTTTCATTGTTCTATAATATTTCATCTTTTGACAGCTACCTAAGTTGTTTTCAGTTGGGGCTACAACAAATAATACTGTTATGAATATTCTTGTACACTTATCTTGTTCCACATATCAAGAATTTCTCTAGGATATGCATTGTCAAATTTCTGAATACTAGGATATCCTTATCCTCACCTTTACTAGATAATTTCAAACTGCTTTCCAAGGTACACAGCCAATTCACATTCTCTTCAGCAGGAAATGAGAATACAATGCACATCTCCAACATTTAGTACTGTCAGGCTTTTAGATGTTAGCCATCCTGATGTGTGCAGAGTGGTATCTCATTTTGGTTTTAATTTGCATTTCCCGGATGGCTAGCTCATATGTTCACTGGCCACTTGCATATCCATTCTTGTGAAGTGCCTATTCAAATCATTTGCTCCTTTTTTTATTGGATGGCCTACCTTTTAAAAAAGTACCTGTAGGAGCACTTTATACTTTCTGGATATTCATCCTAATGTAAGTTGTGATCATCTTCTACTCTGTGGCTTACATTTACATTCTCTTTGGAATTTCTTCAGACAAATACAAATTCTCAATTTTAATGTAGTCATGTTCCACCTATGTTCTTCATAGTTAATACATTTGTGTCTTGTTTTAGAACCTTTTCTTATCATTAATGTTAAAAACATATTCTCAAACTTATATAATTTTATTTTTTACAGTTAAAAGATAAGTGCACATGGAATAGAATTTTATTGTGTGACTTGGGGGAAACAACTTCATTTTTTTCTAATTGGCTATCTAATTAGAAATTTGAATTGGCTATCTGGCTATTTTTTTTTCTGGTTTGCATAATTTCTTTATTTAAATTCTTATGCAAGTCTTAACTTGGATTAGAATGGCTAACTATTTACATATCTAATTGTCTTAGCACCTTTTATTGAAAGGACTACCTTTCCCCCATTACCTTACAGTGCCCTAATTCTGTCTATATATTCACACAGTCTTTCTTAACTACAATCGTTAAAATATTTTGTATCTGGAAGAGCAAGTCCTCCCTACTTATTCTGCTTCAAGAATATCTTGGCTTTGCCCTAGTTGGTGAGGCTCAGTTGTTTGAGCATCGTCCATGCACCAAATGGTTGATGGTTCAAATCTCTCTCAGGGCATAAGACCAGTTGTAGGCTTGATCCCCAGTAGGGGGTATGCAGGAGGCAGTTGATCGATGTTTCTCTCTCACATTGACGTTTCTCTATCTTTCTGTCCCCCTTCCTTCTCTAATATCAATAAAAACATACTTTTTTATTTTTTAAAAGAATATCTTTGCCGAAACCGGTTTGGCTCAGTGGATAGAGCATCGGCCTGCGGACTGAAGGGTCTCAGGTTTGATTCCGGTCAGGGGCATGTACCTGGGTTGCGGGCATATCCCCAGTGGGAGATGTGCAGGAGGCAGCTGATCGATGTTTCTCTCTCATCGATGTTTCTAACTCTCTATCTCTCTCCCTTTCTCTCTGTAAAAAATAAATAAAATATATTATATAAAAAAAAATACCTTGGCTTCTATTCCTACATCTTTTTATTTCCATATAAATTGTAGAATCAACTTTTCACATTCTAAAACTACTCCCACAATCTGCTGGGATTTTGTTTGGGATTGTATTAAAACTATAATTTACTTTAAAGAGAAATGGCATCTATATAAATTCAGTCTTGAAATCTAAATTTTCATGTGTGTAAAAAGAATGTATAGTCAGGTTCATAAAAAACAAGTAAAGCCTAGCTGGTATGGCCCTAATTGAGTTGGCCCCTAACTCCCTGAAGGGACACTCAGAAGTCTTGGGCTTGGGCAGGTTTACCAGTTTGGAGGACTGCTTTCTTAACCTCTCAGTTTGGCTCATTCCAGGTAAAAACAAAAATAAGTATCAGCCCTAGCCGGTTTGGCTCAATGGATAGAGCATCAGCCTGCAGACTGAAAGGTCCCAGGTTCGATTCCGATCAAGGGCACATACCCAAGTTGAGGGCTCGATCCTCAGTGGGGGGCACGCAGGAGGCAGCCGATCAATGATTCTCTCATCATTGATGTTTCTATCTCTCCCTGTCCCTTCCTCTCTGATTAAAAAAAATAATAAAAATTTTTAAAAACTCCCTTAAAAAAAAAGTACCAAAAATATAATCTAAATTAATTTGCCAAAGTAATAGCATTTTACTAAATTTGTGTTTATATAATTTAAAATTTTCTACTTACCTGAGGGTCCACTAACCACCCATGGTATAAAGGAATATCAAGGAGATCAAATACTATGCATTCTGGTGTATATTCAAACACTCGGACACCAGTGAATTTTACATTTACATCCAAGCCTGTCTGTAGTTTGTGCAAGATTGCCATAGCATCACTCATATTCTGAAAACAGAAAAGAAAAGGGTAACAATAAGAAAAAGGAAACAGTAATAAAGAAGATATTTACATGCAAGACATTTCCTTCTAATTTTCCATTTTTTATTTTTATTAAGTATGTACTATGTGCTGGACACCAATCTGAGTTCTAAATATATAATAATACCAGAGGCCCGATTTTGTGCACTCGGGGCAGGGGGGGGGTCCCTCAGCCTGGCCTGCACCCATTTGCAGTCCAGGACCCCTTGGAGGATGTCCACCTGTCAACTTAGGCCCACTCCCCGGGGGATCAGGCCTAAGCTTGCAGTCAGACATCCTTCTGGCAGCCAGGGAGCCCTCGGGGGATGTCCGACTGAAGGCTTAGGTCCCCAAGGGAGCTGTGATGAGGAAGTTGGGGTGACAGAGTAGCCACGCTGTCCCGCCCAGCCGCCCTGGGTCGGGTCACACACAGGACGCCCGGGCGGGCCGGCAGATCGCTGCTGCCCCACCAGGCCGCCCCAGGTCAGGTCGCACATGGGATGCCCGCCGCCCCAGGTCGCAGATAGCAGGCCCGGATGGCAGCAGGGCAGGCAGGATGGCACTGTCCCGCCCCACCGCTCCGGGTGTCAAATAGCAGGCAGAGATGGCAGCGGGGCAGGCGGGATGACACTGTCCCACCCTGCCTGCAGTATGTAAATTAGCCGCCATCTTTGTTGGCGGTTAATTTGCATATCGTGCTGATTAGCCAATGGGAGGCGTAGCGAAGGTATGGTCAATTACTATGTTTGTCTATTATTAGACAGGATGATCTCATTCATAGATGAACTCTAATGAACAAAATAAACCAGAGATGAACAAAATAGATCCAGAGACAGAGAAACACAGAACAGACTGTCAGATCTTAGAGGGAAAGTGGCAGTGGGTGGGTAGGAAGAGATCAACCAAAGAACTGGTAGGCATACATATGTATAACCCATGGACACAGACAATAATGTGGTGAAGGTCTAGGGTGGGGGTGGGGTGAGCTAGATAGGGTCAATGGGGAATAAAAGGGACATACTTTCAACAGTAAAGATTAAAAAACTATATATATAGAACAAAATAGACAAAGTTTCTGATCTCATGCAACTAATGCTACTGAGAGAGACAAGTATATTCTATATTCATAAAAGGCTAAGTGACAGACCGTTTGTCTGTCCGACCAGCTGGTGCATATGATATGCCCTGGCAGTTTAAAAATAAACGTTGACTTGTGCATGCGTGATACATATAAAGC
The DNA here is from genome assembly GCF_014108235.1 of Myotis myotis. NCBI lineage: Eukaryota > Metazoa > Chordata > Mammalia > Chiroptera > Vespertilionidae > Myotis > Myotis myotis. Next base: position 174,638,413 of record NW_023416313.1, on the reverse strand, counting down.
TCTCACTGGCGCCAATTGCACATGTGTTTTAATTTTAAAATACTACTAGAGGCCCGGTGCACAAAATTCATGCACAAGGGCGGGGGGGGGGGTCCCCTCAGCCCAGCCTGTACCCTCTCCAATCCAGGACCCCTCGGGGGATGTCCTCTCACAATCCAGGACTGCTGGCTCCTAACTGCTCACCTGCCTGCCTGATTGCCCCTACTGGACCCCTGCCAACCTGATCACCCCTAACCACCTCTGGCTGCTGGCCTGGTCACCCCAAATGCCAACCCCCAAGGCCTGGTTGCCCCTCACTGCCCCCCCTACCAGCCTGGTCACCCTTCACTGCCTCCTCCCCCCCTCCGCTGGCCTGGTCGCCTCACATAGCCTGTTCAGTCGTTTGGTCGTCCCTCACTAACCCCCTTGCCGGCCTGGTCACCCCACCCAGCCTGCTGCTCAGTCATTTGGTCGTCCCTCACTAACCCCGCTGCCAGCCTGGTCACCCCACGCAGCCTGCTGCTCAGTCGTTTGGTCGTCCCTCACTAACCCCCCGGCCAGCCTTGTCGCCCCACGCCTGTTTGGTCATTGTTCAGTTGTGATGGCCCCTGGCTCTTTATATATATAGATATTATATATACTATTTTGACATGTAATTTTTTTGCAGTAATGTAATTGCTGCATGAATCTTTCTTCTAATTAATTTCCTTCAATGTGCATGAATCCGTGCACCGGGCCACTAGTAAATACATAATATAATATCAAGTATTAGTAAGAAAAATTGAGCAGGACAAGGATGTACAGAGTGACAGGGGTGAGGGACCGATTTTAGACCAGGAAGGCTAAAGACAAAAGTTTCTAGTCAAAGAAGGCCTCTTCCACTTTTAGGTATATATTCAAAACAATTGAAAGCAATGTCTTGAAGAGATATTTGTACACCTAGATTCATTGCAGCATTATTCACAACAGCCAAGAGGTAGAAACAATCCACATGTCTACTGACATATATGTAAAGAAAATGTGGTATATACATACAATGGAATATTATCCAGCCTTAATAAAAGAAGGAAATCCTATTATATGCTACAGTATGGATGAAACTTGAGGACATCATGCTGAATAAATAAGCCATTGCAAAAGGACAAATTCTGCATTATTCTACTTATATGAAATATCCAGAGTAGTCAAAATCATGGGAACTGAAAGTAGAATGATGGTGGTTGGGGCCTGGAGGGAAAGAGAGCTGAGGAATTGTTTGATGGGTACAGAATTTCAGTTTTACAAGATAAAAATGTTCTGGAGATCTGTTACAAAACAATGTGAACATGGTTAACATTACTGAATTATACATTTAAAATGGTTACGAGACTAAATTTTATCTTTTTTAACCACAAAAGAAAAAGAAATGAGCTATCAAGACATGGAGGAAATTTAAATGTATATTATTACTAAGTGAAAGAAACCAATTTGAAATTATTTCATTTATTTTGTTGTAGCCATGCTTGACTCTTTGCTATTCCATGGACACAGTATTGAACTCATTTAGCATCAGAGTTTTTGCACCAGCATCCACTTTGTCTGGAATGTGGCTATATGCTCTATGATTCCAAATGACAATGTGAGAAAGACAAAACAATGCAGACAGCAAGATCAGTGGTGGCCAGAGGTTAGGAGGAGGGAGGGATATATAGGCAGAGCACGGAGGATTTTTAGGGCAGTGAAACTCTTATGTATGATACTATAATGATGGATATATGTCATTATATATTGGTCAAACTCATAGAATATATAACACAAAGAGTGAACCCTAATGTAAACTATGGACTTTGGGTATTAATTATGTATCAGTGTAGGTTCATCAATTATAACAAATGTATCACTCTGATACAGGATGTGGATAGTCAGGGAGATTATGGGTGTGTATTTGGAGGCCAGAGGAATATGGGAACTTTGTACTTTTTATTAATTTTGCTGTGAACTTAGAGTGCTTTAAAAAGGGGGAGAGGGCTCTTTAAAAATGACACCTAGCCCAGCCAGTATGACTCAGTAGTTGAGCATCAAACCATGCACCAGGAGGTTGCTGGGTGGATTCCTGGTCAGGGCACATTCCTGGGCTGCGGGCTCAAGAAGGCAGCTGATTGATGATGTTTCTCTCTCATCAATGTTTCGATCTCTCTCTCCCTCCCTTCCTCTTTCTCTAAAAATGAATAAAAACATTTTTTAAAAATGATACCTAAATAGTGACCAAGCAAAACACTGAGCCTTGGGAAGCTCGAGGAAAAAAACATTCCAGACAAAGTGAACACTAGTGCAAAAACTCTGATGCAGAAATGAGTTCAATACTGTGTCCATGGAACAGCAAGGAGTCAAGCATGGCTAGTATAAAATAAGTAAACTGGAAAGTGGTGGGAGATGAAGTCTGAGAGAGACAGAGGCTGGATCACAAAGACTGTTGGCCAACTCAAGGAGTCATTCTATGCATATCAGTTTTCTCAATAAATATAGACACACAGTCTATACTTAAAGAATATTTTTTGATGAAACAAGTAAAAGCCAATATATAAAATTTAATAAAACTTTGTTGAATCCCTACTGTTAATCAGACTCTGTGATACATATTAAAGATATAAAATAGGAGTAGACAATAGCCTACTGGAGAGTTTATAGTAGAAGGGGAGAACACAAAATAAATCCTTTTATGTTAAAACTCAGGACTCTCTGAAATCTGAAAAAGACAAATTTAGATCATAAGAACAAAGTTCTTTTTTACCAATAACTGATAAAATTCCATTCTAAGAACAAAAAAATTATTCAAATATTTAGAATTTATGAATGAGAAAATGTGTAACAGAATAACATCTACATATATATCCTATCTAATAATAGAGAAACATGGTAATTAACCATAACTTCGCTATCCTTCCCATTGGCTAATCAGCGAGATATGCAAATTAACTGCAAGCCAAGATGGCGGCCGCCAGCCAGGCAGCTGAAGCGAACATGAACATGAGGCTTGCTTACTCCAGTGATGGAGGAAGTCAACGTTCCCCGCCTGCTGCAGCTCAGCTCTGAGCTCTGGATGAAACAATGTTGCAATTATAGAACCTAAACCAGGGGTGGGCAAACTTTTTGACTCGAGGGCCACAATGGGTTCTTAAACTGAACCGAAGGGCCGGAACAAAAGCATGGATAGAGTGTTTGTGTGAACTAATATAAATTCAAAGTAAACATCATTACATAAAAGGGTACGGTCTTTTTTTTTTTTTAGTTTTATTCATTTCAAACAGGCCAGATCCAGATCCAGCCCGCGGGCCGTAGTTTGCCCACGGCTGACCTAAACAAACCCCAGAAACCTGCTTTCAGCCAGCGCAGCCTCAGAGCTTAGAGCGGCCAGTGATGGCAACAGAGTTTCAATTATAGAATCTAAACAAACCCTGGTACCTGCTTTCAGCCGGCAATGGCCTCAGAGCTGGAGCCTGCTCTCAGCTCCAGTGACAGCTATAGAAGGTAAATTAATCCCAGAATAAAAAAAGAAAAAAGGAGAGGCTGGGAGCTTCAGTCGCCCACCAGCCTGAAAACAGCCCTCAGCCCCTCACCCAGACTGGCCAAGCACCCCAGTGGGGACCCCCACCCTGAAGGGGGTGTGACCAGCCACAAACAGCCATCATCCCATCATCCAGGCTGGCCAGGCACCCCAGTGGGGACCCCCACCCTGAAGGAGGTGTGACCAGCTGCAAACAGCCATCATCCCATCATCCAGGCTGGCCAGGCACCCAAGCGGGACCCCCACCCTGAAGGGGGTGTGACCAGCTACAAACAGCCATCATCCCATCATCCAGGCTGGCCAGGCACCCAAGCGGGACCCCCACCCTGAAGGGGGTGTGACCAGCTGCAAACAGCCATCATCCCATCATCCAGGCTGACCAGGCACCCAAGCAGGACCCCCACCCTGATCCGGGACACCCTTGAGGGCAAACCAGCCGGCCCTCACCCATGCACCAGGCCTCTATCCTATATAGTAAATGGGTAATATGCAAACTGACCCTAACAGCAGAAAGACTGGGAATGACTGGTCACTATGACACACACTGACCACCAGGGGGCAGACGCTCAATGCAGAAGCTGCCCTCTGGTGGTCAGTGCCCTCTCACATGGGAGGAGCTCTGCTCAGCCACAAGCCAGGCTGATGGCTGCCAGTACAGCAGTGGTGGCGGGAGCCTCTCCTGCCTCCTCAGCAGCGCTAAGGATGTCTGACTGCAGTTTAGGGCTGCTCCCTGCTGGCAAGTGGACATCCCCTGAGGGTTGCTGGGCTGCCAGAGGGATGTCTGATTGCCATCTTAGGCCCAATCCCCTGGGGAGCGGGCCTAAGCCAGCAGGTGGTAATCCCCTGAGGGGTCCCAGACTGCGAGAGGGCACAGGCCAGGCTGAGGGACCCCCCTTTCCCCCCGAGGGCACAAATTTTTGTTCACTGGACCTCTAGTATATATATAAAAGCCTAAGCAACCATCCATTAGTTGCTATGACACGCACTGACTATCAGGGGGCAGATGCTCAATGCAGGAGCTGACCCCTGGTAGTCAGTACACAGCCCCTCTCGTGGCCCCTCTCCCTGGCCTGCCAACCTCCTGCAGCCTCTCTCCCTGGCTAGCTGGCCGGCCCCCCAATAGGCTTCGATCACCAGCCAGGTTGAGGGACCCCACCCGTGCACAAATTTGTGCACCGGACCTCTAGTTATTATATAATCTTTGACTTTCACCAGTTTCACCTTTCTAATAACTATGTTTTCCCAAATATAGTTGACCCTAGAATAACATGAGATTGAATTACATGCATCCACTTACACAAACATCTTTTTCAGTAAATATTGTAAATGTATTTTTCTTTCTTATGATTTCCTTTATTATTTTTAAATTATAGTTGACATTCAATATTATATTTTTTCATTATGATTTTCCTAACATTTTCTTTTCTCTAGCTTATTTCATTATAATACAGTAAATAATACTTATAAGATACAAAAATATGTGTTAATAGGCTGTTTACAGTATATTATTGGTAAGGGTTCTGGTCAACAGTAGGCTATTAGTAGCTAAATTCTGGGAGAAAACAAAAGTTATATGCAAATTTATTTTATTGTTTTGCCTCAAAAAGTGACATTTATTCAAAGGAAAAGAAAAGAAAATGACAAGATAGCCATCCCTTGGCTCCATTCCCTCTCCCCTCCTGCTCCTCCTCAGCCTGCCAAGGACTGAGAACCCTGGCTGGGATAAGGCAGCAGGCCAGCCCCTCTGAGATGAGGTCAGCAACATTGAGGGGCATCTCCTCAATGGAGGTGTTGTAGAGTCCTCTTGCCCTAGCTGGTTTGGCTCAGTGGATAGAGCATCGGCCTGTGGACTGAAGGGTCCCGGGTTCAATTCCGGTAAAGGGCATGTACCTTGGTTGCAGGCTCTATCCCCAGCACTGGTCAGGGTGTGTATGGAGGCAACCAATCGACGTGTCTCTCTGTCTCTCCCCAATTCTTCCACTCTCTTTTAAAATGGAAAAATATCCTCCAGTGAGGATTAACAACAACAAAAAGTCCTCTTGTTTTCTTCCGTTACCATATTAATAGCCACACCCTTATGGCCAAAAGGTCCACCCCAACTGATCCTGTGGATATAGTTTTCCCTGTTGGTGGGAAGGTCATAGTTGATGACTAAAGAATCCTGCTGCACATCAATGTCTCTGGCCATCAGGTGTGAAGTAATCCATACTCTGCTAGAGTGGAACTCCCTCATTATTACAATTCATTCCTTTTGGTCCATATATCCATGCATAGCAGAGACAGTGAAGTCTCAGGTGTGCATCTTCTCAGTGAGCCAATCAACTTTTCTTCCAGCGTTGATAAAGATGACTGCCTGGGTGATGGTGAGGGTTTCATACAAGTCACACAACGTGTACAGCTTCCACTCTCCTTTCACACTGATGAAGAATCGGCAGATACCCTCCACAGTCAACTCTTCCTTCTTGACGAGAATCCGAATGGGGTCCCTCATGAACTTCTTGGTCACCTCAAGCACATCGGAAGGCACTGTAGCTGACAGTGATTCCACCTGGGTGCTGCTGTTGAGCTTTTGGAATATGTCATAGATCTGGTCCTTGAACCCATGGCTTAACATTTCATCAGCTTCATCTAGTACAAACCTCTTGATGTATTTGGGAGACAGGTATCTGTGGTTAAGCATATCAAACACATGGCCTGGGGTGCCCACAATGATATGGGGAGCTTCCATCTGCAGCTTCTGCAACTCAGCACACACACTGGTACCCCCAAGGCAGGCAGGAGGCCACCATGTAATCTCTTAAAGCCATGACTACCTTCTGTATCTGCTGTGTCAATTCTCTAGTGGATGCCTGGGCCAAGACCTGGGTGGCCTTTAGATCCAATCCAGTCTGTTGCAGAATTCATATGGGAAAAGTGACTATTTTCCCATCCCAGATTGGGCTTGAGCGATCACATCATAACCCTTGATACAAGGAAGAATGGCTCACTGCTAGATGGCACAGGGCTTCTCAAAACCATAGGCATAGATTACACCTTTATATATCTTCCACATTTTTTACAGATTACATAGTATTAAAATAAATTGATATCATATGATAAGCTCCATAAATAAAGTGATAAAAAAATCAACAAATTTATAAACAAAAAGTTTAAAGGGGTAGGTATTTTGTCATCTTTTTCCTAAATCAAAGTTATGATAATATAAAATATAGAATATAGATCCTAGGAATGATTGTTTATATCACCAGAATTACTATTGGTTCCTGTAAGCCAGTGGTTGAACTATTTTTTAGCAAACTACTGGATATAGAGTTCAAAACCACACTTATAAGGTTTTTCAAGAATTTTCTAGAAACTGTAGATAAATTTAGTAAGACCCTCAATAAGTCTAGTGAGACCGCTGATAAATTTAGTGAGGCCCTCAAGAAATCTAGTGAGACCCCCCGAGGTTATGAAAAAGGACCAACTAGAAATTAAGCATACACTGACTGAAATAAAGGATATTATGCAGAGTTCCAACAGCAGACCAGAGGAGCGCAAGAATCAAGTCAAAGATTTGAAATACAAAGAAGCAAAACACACCCAACCAGAAAAGCAAAATGAAAAAAGAATCCAAAAATATGAAGATAGTGTAAGGAGCCTCTGGGACAACTTCAAGCGAACCAACATCCGAATTATAGAGGTGCCAGAAGAAGAGAGAGAGCAAGATATTGAAAACCTATTTGAAGAAATAATGACAGAAAACTTCCCCCACCTGGTGAAAGAAATAGACTTACAAGTCCAGGAAGCACAGAGAACCCCAAACAAAAGGAATCCAAGAGGACCACACCAAGATACATCATAATTAAAATGCCAAGAGCAAAAGACAAAGAGAGAATCTTAAAAGCAGCAAGAGAAAAACAGTCAGTTACCTACAAGGGCGTACCCATTCGACTGTCAGCTGATTACTCAACAGAAACTTTACAGGCCAGAAGGGAGTGGCAAGAAATATTCAAAGTGATGAATAGCAAGAACCTACAACCAAGATTATTTTACCCAGCAAAGCTATCATTCAGAATTGAAGGTCAGATAAAGAGCTTCACAGATAAGAAAAAGCAAAATGAGTACATCACCACCAAACCAGTATTATATGAAATGCTGAAAGGTATCCTTTAAGAAGAGGAAGAAGAAGAAAAAGGTAAAGATACAAATTATGAACAACAAATACACATCTATAAACAAGTGAATCTAAAAATCAAGTGAATAAATAATCTGATGAACAGAATAAACTGATGAACAGAATAGAATCAGGGGCATAGAAAGGGAGTGGACTGACTATTCTTGGGGGGGGAGGGGTGTGAGGGGTGCGGGAAGAGACTGGACAAAAATTGTACACCTATGGATGAGGACAGTGGGGGGGTGGGGTAAGGGCAGAGGGTGGGTTGGGAACTGGGTGGAGGGGAGCTATGGGGGTAAAAAAGAGGAACAACTGTAATAATCTGAACAATAAAGATTTAATAAAAAAAATAATAAAAAAGAATTTTCCCCTTATATATGTTTTTATTGATTTTTAGAAAGAGGAAGGGAGAGGGATACATCAATGAGAGAGAAACATCATGGATCAGCTGCCTCCTGCATGCCCACTATTGGGATCAAGCCCGCAACCTGGGTATGTGCCCTGACTGAGAATTGAACCAGCGACTTCCTAGTGCATGGGTCGAGGTCACCCAAAGGTACTTCTATCATACCAAAATATTTTTTTAATCTTTTTGTTAATCCTCACCCGAGGATATTTTTCCATTGATTTTTAGAGAGAGTGGAAGGGAGGGGAAGAGAGAGAGAGAGAAACATCGATGCCTGCAACCGAGGTATGTGCCCTTGACCAGAATTGAACCCGTGACTCTAGTCTATGGGCCTATGCTCAAAACACTGAGCCAAACTGGCTAGGGCCATATAAAAATATTTTAAAAATCTACTTCTAGTCATTTAAAAAACTGTCATAGAAACACACAAATACAATGTTGCCTTGTGTAAGCAAAACTGGGAAAAATGTGCTCTTAGTTTACATTACAATTTCTGGTAAAAAGGGTTTAATTAGGAAGGCTATAGCTCTGCATTGGTCTTCCTAAAATTTAGGCTTGACCATTTCTGCTCACATAAAATAGAACATATTACATCATACCTGTGGAACATTAAACACCAGCTTACACTTAGCAATATCAGCTTGATACATTACTATTCTCAAAGCGAATGGTAAAGTTTTTGTTTCAAAGTTGTAACAAACAGTATCTAACAACTGCTTACTTTAAATAACATGAGGAAAGATGAATCAAAGACAAAATCACTTGAAAATCAACTTTGCAAAGAAAATACCAGGTTACCATTCTACGTAGACCTGTAGAATAATATCTATGTTTCATTCTATATAGCATATATATTCATATAAAACAGAGTCTGGCCATTGATAGAGATCAATGAATACATCCTTAAGTTAAAAATTACATATTTTAATATAATAAAAATTGTTTATATTACCTGTTCATAATTTAAACGTTGAATTTCTGAAATTTCTTTTGGCTTTGCTTCAAGCATGTAATCTCCTGTAAAAAGAAATTGTGAAGTTGCCTTTAAAAAAGATTAGATTTAAATTTTAAATTACAGCAGTAAGTGACATGTAAAATTAACCACCTAATTCTAATCAGAGAAAATTGATATTAGTCTCACATATATATATTTTTAATCCTCACCTGAGGATATGTCCATTGATTTTAGAGAGAGAGGAAGAGAAACATCAAAGTAAGAGAGAAACATCAATCAGCCCCCACACCCTGGATGCACCCCAACCATGGATCAAACCCAATGCCACAACCTAGTTATGTGCCCTGACCAGGAACTGAACCCGCAACCCTTCGGTTTCTGGGACAACTCTCCAACCAAGCCACACTGGCCAGGGTTGTCTCATATATTTTTTTCAATTACATACTCTAATGCTTTTGAGCTTTCTCTTTCTTCCAGTTTATAATATATTTGAGCATCTTTCCATGTTACTACAATAAAGCTCTAAATGGCTGTACCAAGTTTCACTGTTATTAATAACATAACTATTACCCCATTACCTTTCCAAGAATGGGTGTTTATCAGTCTTCTAAATGTTTGCGCCATTCTGAGAAGTAAACAAAAATTTTTTGCATTTAAAAAATTGATATATTTTATATATGTATTTTTATTTGGTATCACCTATTTAATATATATGACTTTTGGTATATGTGGCACCTTTTAAATATATGTAGCTCTATTTTAACATCTGCAGTGCCTTATCTATGTTTTGTCTTTTTAATTATGTATTAACTAAATATACTCTTCTTTTAATTGCCTGCCTACACAAGTATTATTTCTTATTACTGAACTATAAAAGCTCTTTTCAATTAGAGAAATTAGAACATTTATTATTATACATGTGGTAAATATTTCCCCCCCCATATTGGCTTCTAACTTTATGGTTATGCTTTTTTGTCTATTTTTTGTGTGATACAGAAATACTTAATTTTAATATAGTCAAATTCTTCTTGGTTGGATGTCATGTGTAGAAAGATCTTCAAATCTTAAAAGTATAAAAACAGCCCTGGCCAGTGTGACTCAGTTGGTTGGAGAAGTCATCCCATACACCAGTGGATGGTGGGTTTGATTCCCAGTCAGGGCACATAACCAGGTTGTGCATGTGAGGATGGCAGTCGATGGATGTTTCTCACATCAATGTTTCTCTCTCTCTCTCCCCTACTTCCTCTCTCTAAAATCAATTTTTAAAAAATACAGAAACATTCACATATGCCTTCTTCATATAACTTTATCTTTTTTAATGTTTAAATCTTTAATTTACCTGGTATTTATTTTGGTATAAACAGTTATATATAACACCAGCTTCTCACCTAGCCTCCCAAATCACTAACAAGTTGATGAAATTTTTTATAATACAACCTTTATTTTCTAATTCAAAATAAACTTCTAAAGACTGCATCAAGTATTCTCTTAAGCTTTCCAACTCTGCTAAAAAAAAACTCCTACGAACATTAATATATTATTTGTAGTTTTTCCCCCAAAATATATTTTATTGATTTAAGAGAAGAAGGGAGAGGGATAGGTAAAGCATCAATGATGAGAAAGAATCATCAGTCGGCTGCCTCCTGCACACCCCCCACTAGGGATCAAGCCCACAACCTGGGCATGTACTCTGACTAGGAATCGAACTGTGACCTCCTGGTTCATAGGTCAACACTCAACCACTGAGCTACAATGGCCATGCTATTATTTGTACTTTTAATTAGAACTTAGGATAGGAACATCTAGGTGGGTGTGGGGTAGAAGGGGTCAATGGGGAAAAGGGGGACATCTATCTATAATAATAAAAGTGTAATATGCTAATTAGACCGGACAGCTGAACGACCTTTCGGACCTCATTCTGGATGTACTTCTGGACAAAGCCGTGGGGGCAGGGACTGAGGCAGATGCTGTTAGGGGTGATCAGGCAGGCAGGTGAGCAGTTGGGGGCAATCAGGCAGGCAGGCAGAGGGGTTAGGGGCAATGAGGCAGGCAGAGTGGTTAGGGGTGATGAGGCAGGCAGGCAAGTGGTTAGGGGCAATCAGGCAGGCAGGCGAGTGGTTAGGGGCGATCAGGCAGGCAGGTGAGCAGTTAGGAGCCAGCAGTCCCGGATTGCGAGAGGGATGTCTGACTGAACTGGCAGTTGGACATCCCCCGAGGGGTCCCGGATTGTGAGAGGGTGCAGGCTGGGCTGAGGGACCTCCTTCCCCCTGTGCACGAATTTGTGCACCGGGCTTCTAGTATTTTCAATAATAGATGTTTAAAAAAACAAATAAAAAGATAGCAAAATCTAGGAAAGATTTTATTCTGCATAGATACAAGAACTCCAAAAGCACTAAACAAATTGATTTTCAGAGATATATAAGCAAGTCTATGTAACAAATATATCTGAGTCCATATAATATATGGCACATATAATATAGGGCACACATACATATATATTTGAGAACATAATTGCTATACTTGTATCCTATATTTCATTTGATAGAAGAATCAGATATTTTTATTATTATTATTATTTTTATTGATTTCAGAGAGGAAGGGAAAGGGAGAGAAAGGTAGAAACATCAAATGATGAGAGAATCATTGATCGGCTGCCTCCTGCACGCCCCCTACTGGGGATTGAGCCTGCAACCCGGGCATGTGCCCGTGACCGGAGTTGAACCCACGACCTTTCACTCCACAGGCCGACGCTCTATCCTCTGAGCTAAACGGGCTAGGGTGAAGAATCAGATATTTTTAAAAGGCAGAGTTTGACACTGTCTGTTTGCTCAGTGGTTAGAGCATTGGCCTGCACACTGAAGGGTCTGGTCAAAGGCATGTACATGGGTTGTGGGTTTACTCCCTGCCCCTGGTCAGGGCATGTGTTGCAGGCAGGGAGTAGCATCCAGTCTCTCTCACATCGATGTTTCCACCCCCTTCTTTCTTCCCCTCCCTCCCTCCCTTCACTCTCTCTGAAAAGAAATGGAAAAAAATATCTTCCAGGTGAGGATTAACAAAAACAAAACAAAACAAAACAAAAAAAGGCAGAGTTTGAGTTTTTAAGGGAACATCTTTCAGTTTTAGATACCTAAATAAATCTTCTCTCAAGAGTGCTGTTTTGTCTAGCTTTTCTAACCTTTATCATCTGAAACTGGTCAACAATATTATTTGAGTTAATAACTATTTATTCAGCTCTTCCCGAAAGCAGCCAGAGGTGACCTCTGAAAATAGTTTGCTCTTTACTTGATCCAGAAAGCCCCACAAAATCATGCACATTAAAATGTTCAAGTCTTCATGTTCACTTTAAGAACACTTGTGAAACTGCCCAGGCCATCAAGGGTATGCATATTCAAAAAGCCACCAAGTATTTAAAGGATTCACTTTACAGAAGCAATGCGTGCCATTCCGTCATTACAATGGTGGAGTTGGTAGATGTGCCCAGACCAAACAGTGGGGTTGGACACAGGGTTGGTGGCGCAAAAAGAGTGTTGAATTTTTGCTGCACATGCTTAAAAATGCAGAGAACAATGCTGACTTAAGGGTTTAGATGTATATTCTCTGGTCATTGAACACATTTAGGTGCACAAAATTCCCGAGATGCAACATAGAATTTACAGAGCTCATGGGTGGATTAACCCATGCTTCAGCCCTCTCTACCACATTGAGATGATCCTTACTGAAAAAGAGCAGACTGTTCCCAAAACAGAAAAGGAGGTTGCACAGAAGAAAAAGATATCCCAAAAGAAACAAAAATTTATGGCCCCAGCCCTGGCCTGTGTGCTGTGTGGCTCAGTTGGTTGAACTGTCCTCCCCCGCACTGAGAGGTCACCAATTTGATTCCTGTTGCTGGCACATGCCCTGGTTACAGGCTGAATCCCCGGTAGGGGGCATACAGGAGGCAGCCAATCGATGTTTCTTTCTCTTTCTCAATAAAAAACATATTAAAAAAAAAGAAAAGAAAACCAAACCTATGGCCCAGGAATAAATTCAGCATAAAATAAATACAAATAAAGTAAAAAAAAGCAAAGAAAGCAAAACTATTTATTGAACAAATACTAGGAAATACATGGTTCTCTTTAAAAACAATAATTTGCCCTAGCTGGTTTGGCTCAGTGGATAGAGTTGTCAGTCTGTGGACTGAAGGGTCCTGGGTTCGATTCCAGTCAAGGGCACATACCTGGGTTGTGGGCTCGATCCCCAGTAGGGGGCATGCAGGAGGCAGCCGATCAATGATTCTCAACATTGATGCTTCTATCTCTCTCTCCCTCTCATTTCCTCTCTAAAATCAATAAAAATATATTTTTTAAAAAAACACCCCAAAACAATAATTTGGTTGGGCAAACAACATACAGGGAACAGAATAAGATAATGATAAAGTATAATATAGTTAAAATGTAATAAGTGCCAACTTATGTTAGTCTGATCATCACACAAACTATTTCAGATGAGTCAAGTTACAACATAAATTCCAATTTGCATTAGACTTTTTTATACATTATCTTTCTATCCATTTTCTACCTTCCACCTACACGTCTTCCTCACCTTATTTTATTAGACCTCCTAGCATTTCCTAGATATTCTAGCTTGTCTTGTTCTTTTCTTTATGCCAAAGCTCTCCAACAAGCCTTGTCCATGTATGGCCCTGCTCTGCTATTCTAGTAAGAAATTTCCAAATTAACATTCACTCCTCATCTAACCTATGCCAATCAAAATTCCCATTCCCTTGTGATTTCTCAGCTAGGTGCTAGAAAAGCCATTAATGGTTTCTCTTATAATCTTTCTACAAGTGTTTGCTTATTAACTCAAAAGTGTCTCTGGTTTCTCTAAAGAACTGGAGTAATCTCAAGAGGAAAAAAATCAAATAGTTTAGAAAATTAAACAATTTGCCCTAGCAGGATTGGCCCTGAATAAAGTTTACTTTTGGTGAGGCAAATTCTTCAGAATCTCTTTTCTCATACCACTCTTGCTCACTTTCCCCCCACCTTCCATTAGGATATTGCTTTCACGCTGCTCTTAGTTGCTGATTCCCCCTCACCCAAAACTTTCAAATACCCCAGATCTAGATATTTCTTCATTAATGTTTCTTTTTCCCTATTAAAAATTTCTACCCTATGACCTGTTTCCTAAAAGCTTTGCTAGCTAACATTTAAGTGATATTAATATTCCAAATGTCCTCCCTGCTTTTACCACTCTCTACTTGCTTTTGTCTGCATACTTTCTGAGACAAAATGAGTTCTGTTACATTTCTATTGGCTGTATATGAGGATTTCCAGTTTTCTCTTGTACTCACTCCAAGCCTGTTTTCATCCCATGCACTTACATGTCAAGGTTATCAATCGCCTCCTTATGGCTCAGTCAGTGGTCAAATTTTAAGTCTTCTTCCTGCTAGAACTACTCGCAGCATTTGATCCAGCTAATATCTCACTCTTCATTGAAGGTTTGCGGGCTAACGCTCTAACTACTGAGCAAACCGGCCAGGGTTTTAAGTTTTATTTCAACATCACAGCCAGATAATTCTTACTAAACTCAAAGTCCTATCATGTCATTTCTCTATTCAAAATTCTCTAATGGCTTCCCAGCTTACTCCCAGTTAAAGTCAACATTGTTATAATAGTCTACAGAGCCCTAAATGATCCGACCCTATTATTTTTCTCTCATTTCCTACTACCTCCCCTTTACACACTACTTGGCGGTCATACTGGCTGCTCAAAAGCATCAAACATATTTTAGCCTCCCCCTTAAATATAATTTAGAAATCACAAAGTCTAAGAATCACTAAGCTAAACTAAAAGAGGTATAAATAGATATTTTATTTCTAGATATCTAGGTATTCAAAGTAATCTACCCTTATCTATGATGTTCTCTAGCCAGTAAATATCCTATATAATAAAAGGCTAATATGCAAATTGACCAAATGGCAAAATGACCAGTCGCTATGATACACACTGACCACCAGGGGGCAGGACACTCAATGCAGGAGCTGCCCCCTGGTGGTGAGTGCACTCCCACAGGGGGAGCGCTGCTCATCCAGAAGGCGGGCTCACGGTGATGGCAGGAGCCTCTCTCACCTCTGCAGCAGCACTAAGGACCCCTTGGGGAATGTGCGACTCCCGGCTTAGGCCTACTCCTAAGCCAGCAGTCAGACATCCCCCCAAGGGGTCCTGGACTTCAAGAGGGCGCAGGCTGGGCTGAGGGACACCCCCCCACAGCCCCCAGGGCCTCTAGTAATGAAATAATATTATTTACACAAAGAAAAGGGTCTTCCAAACACTGTAATCTCAATTACTTCACTAACCCTACATCTCACAAAAAACCAGTTAGTTAGTTTTCTGGAATGACAAAGACAAAGTAATCAGCTGACAATTTTTTAAAAAAATAAAAGTTTAATTACTAAAAAAATTGTGAGAATATGGATTAAGATTTCAATTTGGTAATAGTATCCTATATAATAAAAGGTTAATATGCAAATCGACCGAATGGTGGAACGACCAGTTGCTATGACCCACACTGACAACTAGGGGGCAGACGCTCAACGCAGGAGATGTCCCCTGGTGGTCAGAGCGCTCCCACAGGGGGAGCATTGCTCAGCCAGAAGCCGGGTTCACAGCTGGTGAGTGCAGCAGTGGGGGTGGGAGCCTCTCCCGCCTCCACGGCAGTCAGACATCCCCCAAGAGCTGCCAGACAGCAAGAGGGCGCAGGCCGGGATGAGGGATCCCTCCCCCACTGAGTGCATGAATTTTGTGCACCGGACTTCTAGTAAATATATAAACTTTTCTTTGTTAAATCAGAAAAGATCTCAGTGTGATATACAACTACCTACTCTGTAAACAAGTTCTACTCAATGCAGCTGGTCTGTAAACTGTGTATTGATGGTCTGTTTTGAAATAAGAGGCTTGCATTAAGAATGCAATTCAATACACTACTTCCTTCACCAAGAAAATTTTGCTATGAAAAAGTTTCAGATGAACTAAACAGTGTGCTTACTCCTGTAAATGTTTTACATACTGGCACAAGCCCCTATCTCACTGCATTCTAATAGCTAACATTTCATAAACTGGCACAGGTCCATGAATCATACTTTGGGTATCACTGCTCTAAATCACCTCCTGGGTCTTTATTCAAGGCTAATCAGTATTTTTAATTTTTATTTTTATTTTTTATTTATTTATTTTTTTTAAATATATTTTATTGATTTTTTTACAGAGAGGAAGGGAGAGAGATAGAGAGTTAGAAACATCGATGAGAGAGAAACATCGATCAGCTGCCTCCTGCACATCTCCTACCGGAGATGTGCCCGCAACCCAGGTACATGCCCTTGACCGGAATCGAACCTGGGACCCTTCAGTCCGCAGGCCGACGCTCCATCCACTGAGCCAAACCGGCTTCGGCAAATTTTTATTTTTTTATATTTTTATTGATTTCAGAGAGGAAGGGAGAGGAGAAAGAGATAGAAACATCAATGATTTGAGAAAATCACTGATCGGTTGCCTCCCACATGCCCCCTACTGGGGATCGAGCCACAACCCAGGAATGTGCCTTTGACCCTTCAGTCCACAGGCCAATGCTCTATCCACTGAGCCAAACCAGCTAGGGCGTAATCAGTATTTTTTTAAAAACAGTTTCTATATGCAATATCAGAGTTTCTGTGTTACTTCTCATTGTGCAACTTATCGGAATTAATATATATCTTGTGTTTTCTAAATGTTGTTCAGTCTCATAAATATTATAGAATTTTAATCCTGGTCAGAAAGAAGGCTCTAACATCCAAGAAGAATGACATACTGATAAAAAATTCTAATTAAGAGATTAAAAATTATAATTTTTAAATAGATTATATAATAGCACTTCTGGAACATGAGACTTGATACCATGTTTTTTTATATGTTTTTACTTTATTTTACTTACTAGAGGCCTGGTGCACAAAA
This sequence comes from Myotis myotis, assembly GCF_014108235.1. Lineage (NCBI taxonomy): Eukaryota > Metazoa > Chordata > Mammalia > Chiroptera > Vespertilionidae > Myotis > Myotis myotis. Next base: position 174,621,409 of record NW_023416313.1, on the reverse strand, counting down.
ATTTGTGCACTTGAGGGGGTCCCCTCAGCCCGGCCTGTGCCCTCTCGCAGTCTAGGACCCCTTGGGGGATGTCCACCTGTTGACTTAGGCCCACTCCCCGGGGGATTGGGCCTAAGCTTGCAGATAGACATCCCTCTGGCAGCCCAGGAGCCCTTGGGGAATGTCCACTTGCCAGTGGGGACCAGGCCTAAGCTGCAGTCGGACATCCTTAGCGCTGCTGAGGAGGTGGGAGAGGCTCCCACCATCACTGCTGTGCTGGCAGCTGGCAGCCTGGATTGTGGCTGAGCACAGCTCCCCCTGTGGGAGCACACTGACCACCAGCTCCTGCAATGAGCGTCTGCCCCCTGGTGATCAGTGTGTGTCATAGTGAACAGTCATTCCCAGTCGTTCTGCTGTTAGGGTCAATTTGCATGTTTCTCTTTTATTAGATTAGATTTCAAAGAGAGGGAGAAGGAGAAAGAGATAGAAACATCAATGATGAAAGAAAAGCCTCCTGACGCCCCCTATTGGGGCTTGAGCCTGCAACCTGGGCAGGAGCCCTGACCAGAAATGGAATCATGACCTCCCAGTTCATGGGTCAACGCTAAACCACTGAGCCACACTGACCAGACTTAGTAACATATTAGCTTTGAACACTTTGTTTTAAAAGAGATATAAAATCATCCACTTTTCAACACTAACCTAAATATTCCATCAGCTGTTCAGCAGTTATGATTTCCATCATCGGTGGAAGTTTCACCTGAAAAACAAAGTATTTTTTTCTATAAAATCAAATGTTTTAGGTGATTAAAGTGTTTCTCTGTCATAAATACATGTATGTACATATATGTATCTACTATTTGTATACATTAACATTCACATTATTAAAATCTTGATAGTAATCTTTATAAAGTATAATAGTCAATCCTATAACAATAAAATTTACAAAATGATATAAGGTCTCATAGACATTGAGATGTCCATTTCCAATGCCTAGTGCTCTGCCTTTCACCACTCACCATGATTGTCCTTAGGTACCCATAACAGTGTCCTGCATGATAAAAAAGGCAGTTCAAGGGCAGGAAAAGGCATCAAACAAGTTGTGACAGGTGACTCACTGGGCAGTTTTACTGAAGACAAGCTTAAATACAGTTCAATATCCCATTACTTCAGTCTATGCTGGCCATTTCTTATTGTTGAATGGCTAACATGAATACAGTATTAAAGTATTAGTCACACACTGAAGAATTCAGACTGTATTATTCCACTTGTATAATTTAAAAACAGGTTAAATTAAGTTATATTGTTTAGAGCTGCATACTTGGTGATAAAACTACAAAGAAAAGTAAGGAAATGGATACTATAAAAAAAAAAATCAGGATTATGGTTAGCCCTAGGGATAAGAGAAGTGATAGTTGGAAAGGAGCCTATTAGACATTTCTGGGGTGCTGGTAATGTTGTATTTCTTTCTTTTTTAAAAATATATTTTATTAATTTTTTACAGAGAGGAAGGGAGAGGGATAGAGAGTTAGAAATATCAATGAGAGAAACATCTTTCAGCTGTCTCCTACTCATCTTCTACTGGGGATGTGCCCACAACCAAGGTATATGCCCTTGACCAAAATCTAACCTGGGGCCCTTCAGTCCGCAGGCCGACACTCTATCCACTGAGCCAAACCGGTTAGGGCAATGCTCTATTTCTTGACTTGCATGGTAGTTCTGCTGATGTTTGCTTTGCAATAAATTGTTAAACTGGACATTTCTGTTTTATGTACTTTTCTTATTATATTCCACAATAAAAAAGTTAAAATTAGATACATATTTAAGTTTCTAAAGCTAATTCAGCTGCAACACATCAGTCTAAATTAATTTTTCAAATGAACTGGCATGAGTTACACAGATATTACAGCTAATAATTATAAATATTTTAGGTGACTTATTCAAAAGCATACTCTGTGGTATATTCATAGGAGAAAAATAAATAGTGTAGGATGGAAATTCAACCAAAGTAATTAACATATCAATGATAAGAGAAGAACTGCATAATTTAAAATTGTTTAGAATTATTTTCCACTCAATCAAGGAAATAATTTAAATCAGAAATTTCTCCAAATCCCCCAAGTGTTGAAAAAGGTCCTCTGGGTGTCAAGTTACCAAATGTGGTAATAGCATGCCACAAATTTTTGTTTGTTTGTTTTAATCAATGAATAAAATAGGTCTTATAAAAGATCCCTGTAACATCGAACAATGTGAGAACCTCTGAGAGCATATATGATAGTTGATGCTTATGATTTATTCATCCAGTGGATTTATTACTCAGTGAACCCAAGAGATTCCATGGAGGTTTTGATCATTGCTCAATTCTAATTATTTTCATTTTCTGTTTCAAAAAAATTGTAATACTTTTTAAAAAATATATATTTTATTGATTTTTTACAGAGAGGAAGGGAGAGGGAGAGGAATACAGAGTTAGAAACATCAATGAGAGAGAAACATCAATTTGGTTGCCTCTTGCACACTCCCTACTGGGGATGTGCCCGCAACCAAGGTACGTGCCTGCAACCAAGGTACCTGCCCTTGACCGGACTTGAACCTGGGACCCTTCAGTCCGCAGACTGACGCTCTATCCACTGAGCCAAAACGGTTAGGGCAATACTTATTTTTTTTTTTAGCTGTTTTAGGTTTACAAAAAAATTGAGCAGAAATTATGGAGAGTTCCCATATATTATATTAATACCTTCATAAACAAATATTAAGGCAGAAACATTAAAAAATGTCTCATAATGTAAAATTTAAATTATATGCAACCCCAGCCAGTGTGGCTCAGTGGCTGAGAGTCAATCTATGAACTAGGAGGTCGCTGAGTGGATTCCTGGTCAGGGCACATGCCTGGGTTTCGAGTTCCAACCCCAGTAGGGAGCATGGAGGAGGCAGCCGATCAATGATTTTCTCTCAGCATTGATGTCTCTGTCTTTCTCTCCCTCTCCCTTCCTCTCTGAAATCATTAGAAATACATTTTTTTAGTTGTATGAAAAAGTAGAAAAATAAAAGCATAATGGCCCAGCCAGCATTGCTCAGTAGTTGAGTATAAGCCTATGAAATAGAAGGTCGAGGTTTGATTCCCGGTCAGGGCACATGCCCAGGGTTGTAGGCTTGATCCCCAGTGTGGGGCGTGGAGGAGGCAGCCAATGAATGATTCTATCTCATCACTGATGTTTCTATCTCACTCTCCCTCTGCCTGCCTCTCTGAAATCAATGAAAGTATATATTTTTAAAAAGCATAATGAATTAAGCTTTCAACATTTATAAAATAAGGCCAATATCATCAGAAATAAATTTTATATTTTATATATCTTCTAACTTGTTGATTTTTATAATTAATTAGTCTAATTATATGGGATACAACCATCAAATATACCTATAAATGGCATCGGGTTTGTTTTTATTTTTAAAATATATTTTTATTGATATCAGAGAGGAAGTGAGAGGAGAGACAGAAACATCAATGATGAGAGAGAATCACTGATTGGCTGCCTCCTGCACGTCCCCCCACTGGGGACGGAGCCTACAACCTAAGCATGTGCCCCAACCAGAAATCGAACCGTGACCTCCTGGTTTATAGGTTGTGGCTCAACCAAATATAGCCTAAAGAAGCAAATTGAAAGTGTACTCCAAGACATAAATTTGAGTAAGTTACCTGATATCAGTTAAAAAGATGCAGAAATTTGAGCTTGAGCAACTTAATGAATAGCTTTCCTTCTTCCTTGATTTGTTGGAATATCATAGCTCAACTATTTTACAGATTATGAATAATAACCTACCTACTCTCCACTAGTCCAAAGATAATTTTAATTAAAACTCCATTTCTAACTCAGTACTTAACCCTGTTTGATCATTTTAACCGTCATCTCTCATCCAGAACCACAGCATTTACTTCCTTTGAATCACTCAAATCCTCCCAATATGTTCAGTTTATTGATTTTCTCATTATTTCATACTCAAAAAAAAAGGTGATCAACTATTTCACTTTCAACTCTAATTCCACTGACTCACCATGAATCAACCCTTTAAAAGCCCAATCCCTGATAACCCTAACTAGCCATTCTTCCTGCTGCTATATCCAGGTATAAGAGAACTATTGGGGGGGGAGGGGGGAGTAATAATAAAGAAAAACTTAGATACTAAAAGTTGTTAAAGAATGCCCTAACTTATTCATTGCTACTCATGTCTTCCTACTTATGCCTCAAATTCCTAGGCATAATCGCCTAGGTTAGAATTTAATGTACTTTTCTCATACCAACCCCTCATGCTTTACAACCTGTTTCCTCCTTAATTACTTACCAGTTTGATAGTTATTTCTGAAGAGGTCAACTGTTATTCTGCCAAAATGGAAAATGAGGCCTCAATTTCCATCCGTCTATCTTAACATAATCTTGTCTCTGTATGTATCTGCCTTGTCCCATTCCTTTCATTACTTCAGAAAATAAGATTGCTCTTCCTCCAAAGAGAACTTTACCACCTATTCTGAAATGTCCGTATTATCACTTTTCAGCAACCTTGTTGTCTTCACACCTGTCTTTTTGGGAAAATATTTCCTATTCTACCAGCTACTTGATGCTGTTATATTTGACAATAACTACTTCTTTTTTAAATATATATATTTTTAATTCCAGAGAGAAATGGAGAGGGAGAAATAGAAAATAGAAACATCAATGATGAGAGAAAATCATTGATCGGCTGCTTTCTGCATGCCCCACAATGGGGATGGAGCCCACAACCCGGGCTTGTGCCCTGACTGGGAATCAAGCCGTGACCTCCTGGTTCATAGGCCAATGCTCAACCACTGAGCTATGCCGGCTGGCCGGGCATAACCACTTCTTTATTACAGCTTCTCTCTCAGACGATTATCATGACATTTTCTTATTTTTAGTTTCTTTTATGCCCTCTCTCCCTTAATGCTTAGCATTCCCTTCTCCCCACCAAGTTTAATCTTTATTCCTGTTTTCTCTGTGTCTACTGAAAAATGGGATGGAAAGGAGACTGGGGAAATAGAGGGACGATAGAGAAGATGTTTATGCTGGCAATTTTAGCTCCTCACATATATTGAGGTGGAAAAAAGTTGACAACTATTGCTCACCACTCTCATTTATTCTTATAGTTATCATACTTACTTACACCTATGTAATGTTTCCCTAATTCAATTTTTTCTATAATTTTCCCCTCTTTCCTGACCCAGTCCATATTTCTAGAGGCATAATGAACATTTATATTTTTTCAGACATTTCCAACATGACATGATCTAACTTTGACATCAACTTTCCCACCTAAAACACCTTCTCTATCTTTTGAATGGCCCAAGAAATCTCCATTGCCCAGATTAGAAAAAGTGGTGCCATCTTCTTCATTTCCTTTATCCAGGTAGTGATCATCATTTAGACCGTGACATCAAAGAGAAGGGACAAAGAATTTCCCATCCAAAAGAGCTAGGCTTATCAATTCTTCCTGCTACACTCACTACAGTCTTAACTCTCATCTAATCTCAAGCAAAAAGACCACTTTCACCATGTCATTCCTCTGTCTAGTAATTTATAGTAACTCCCTAATATCAGCTATATACACTGAGTGGCCAGATTATTATGGCCACCTGACGTTTGTAGGCAAATTAGCTATAATTTCATGCTGAAGTTGCTAGAGGGCCAGACCATTATAAATAGGGAAGCAGGTTGTTTACTACAACAGAAGTGATTTTTTTCTGAAGATATGGGTAAACAATGCGATTTAACAGCCTTTGAACTTGGGATATCTCTATATATAAAAGCCTAAGTGACCGAACGACCAATCGACAGGTTGCTATGACTGGCACTGACCACCAGGAGACAGATGCCCAAGGCACAGGATCTGGTTCCCTCCTGTCTGGATTGGGCCTGTGGGGATCGGGCTGAACCTGGCTCTCCAACATCCCCCAAGGGATCCTGAATTGCAAGCGGGCGCAGGCCAGGCCGAGGGACCCCACCAGTGCACGAATCCATGCAATGTGGAGAGGTTGAAGGAAACGTAAAATTTTCATGCCTAAAATTTCACTAATCGATCCTCAAAAACAAACTCCAACACCTTCTATCCTATCTAATAAAAGAGAAACATGGTAATTAGCATACGACTGCTACCCTTCCCATTGGCTAATCAGGGCGATATGCAAATTAACTGCCAGCCAAGATGGCGGCCGGCAGCCAGGCAGCTGGAAGCGAACATGAGGCTTGCTTGCTTCAGTGACGGAGGAAACCAACGTTCCCCGCCTGCCGCTGCCGACCTCTGAGCTGCAACTCTAAGCAACTATGTTACAAATATAGAAGCTAAGCAAAACCCCAGAAACCTGCTTTAGTCACTGGGCTTCAGCCAGCAGGATCGCAACATTGTTTCAAATACAGAAGGTAAACAAAGGCCAGAAACCTGCTTTCAGCAGCAGAGGCCTAAGAACTGGAGCCTCAGAGCTAAAGCTGGCCCAGAAAAAAAGAAAAAAAAAGAAAAAAAGGAGTGTTTGGGAGCTTCAGTCACCCGCCAGCCTGAATACAGCCCTCAGCCCCTAACCCAGACTGGCCAGGCACCCCAGTGGGGACCCCCAACCTGAAGGGGGTGTGACCAGCTGCAAACAGCCATCATCCCCTCACCCAGGCTGGCCAGGCACCCCAGTGGGGACCCCCCACCCTGATCCAGGACACCCTTCAGGGCAAACCAGCCAGCCCCTACCCGTGCACCAGGCCTCTATCCTATATAGTAAAAGGGTAATATGCCTCCCAGCACCGGGATCAGCAGAGCCGCAAGGCCTCCCGGCACCGGGATCAGCGTGACAGGGGGCAGCGCCCAAACCCCCTGATTGCCCTGCGGCTCTGTGTGTGACAGGGGGCAGGGCCACAACCTCCCTATCGGCCCTGCTCTGTTCATGACAGGGGAAGGCGCCCCAACCCCCTGATCAGCCCTGCTCTGTGCCTGATAGGGGGGAGCTCCCCAACCCCCTTATCGCCCTGCGGCTGTGTGTGTGACAGGCTACGGTGCCCCAATCCCCTGATCGGCCCTGCTCTGTGGGTGATAGAGGGCAACGCCCCAACCGCCCCCCACGGGCCCTGCTCTGTGTGTGATGGGGTAGAGCCATAACCTCCCCATCGGCCCTGCCCTGAGTGTGACAGGGTGCGGCACCCCAAACCCCTGATCTGCCCTGCTCTGTGTGTGACAGGGGGCGGTGCCCCAATTCCCCTATCGGCCCTACTCTGTGAGTGACAGGGGGGAACTCCCCAATCCCCTGATCGACCCTGATCTGTGCGTGACAGGGTACAGAGCCCCAACCCCCCTGATGGGCCCTGCTCTGTGAGTGACAGGGGGCAGTGCCTCAACCCCAATTGGCCCTGCTCTGTGCGTGACAGGGGGTGATGCCGCAACCTCCCCATCGACCCTGCCTTTAGTGTGACGGGGGCGGTGTCCCAACCCCCCAATCAGCCCTACCCTGAGCGTGACTGAGGTTGGCATTGCAACCTCCCAATTCCGCCCTGCTCTGTGCATGACAGGGGCGGCGTCCCAACTCCCCAATCGGCCCTGCTCTGAGCCCGACCAGGGGCTGCACCTAGGGATTGGGCCTGCCCTCTGACACCCGGGAGCAGGCCTAAACCAGCAGGTCGTTATCTCCCGAGGGGTCCCAGACTGCGAGAGGGCACAGGTGGGGCTGAGGGACCCTCCCTTCCCCCCGAGTGCACAAATTTTTGTGCACCGGGCCTCTGGTCTATAATAATAAAAGCATAATATGCAAATCAACCAAACTACTTAACAGCAGAACGACCATCTAGATGACCTTCCAGAAGACCATACTATGACATGCATTGGTGCCAGGCCAGCCAAGGTGGGTGTGATGCCATTGGTCTGGGGTCAGAGGGTCCTGCCATCCCCCACAATCGCCCCACAGAGGGAGTCCCAGGCCACCCTCTGCCCAGAGATCAATCAAGGAGCCCTAGTCAGGTGGGCAGGGCCTCTCTGTGGGCAGTGATCAATCACCTCAAAGAGGGAGGCCCAGGCTACCCGACTGGCAGCTGCACTGTGGCGGGTGGGCAGGGCTTCCCTTTGTGGGACGATTGATCTGGGCCCCCCCGACCCCCCCATAGATCACTCACAAAGGGAGGCCCAGGCCAGCCAAGCGATCGCACCCTATGCCTATCACCATAGAGGGAGGCTACCAGTGGCAGGGGAGGGGGGCAGCAGCCCACAGGTGGCAAGCAGTGGCAGCAATGGGCAGGGCTATCTGCTGGCAACTGGGGGAAGTAAAGCCCAAATAGGCCAGGCCTAAGGACCCTACCCAAGGGGTCCCGGATTGTGAGAGGGCGCAGGCCAGGCTGAGGGACCCCTCCCCCCATGCACAAATTTTGTGCATCGGGTCTCTAGTATATATATATCATATAAAGTTTAAACACACCCAGTGATGGTCCTCTGAAATCTGATACCTACCTTCATACCCTATTTACTATTTTTCTCTACTATAGCATTTCTCAAACTTTTTGGTTTTAGAACCCTCTACAGTCCTAAAATTTTTGAGGTCCCCAAAGAGCTATATGGGTTACATCTATCGATACTTACCATACTGAAAATGAAAACTGAGAAAAGTTTTAAACACAATACACAATCACACATTCTACTAGCTGTCAGAGCAATGTCATCACACATCATGCAGGCTGGAAAACTCCACTGACACTTGTGAATGAGAATGAAAAGGCAAATAGCATCTTAGCATTATTATTAAAATATTTTTTGCCTCTAGAACCCCTGGCTCACTTTAAGAACACTGCTCTATCTAACCTTAATTCTTTTAACCTGTCTCCCTATCAACCATTGAGGATTACTGATTTGTAACTTTTGTGTGCAGTAATAGCCTAGAGCAGCAGTTCTCAACCTGTGGGTCGCGACCCCTTTGGTGGTCGAACGACTCTTTCACAGGGGTCGCCTAAGACCATCCTGCATATCAGATATTTACATTACGATTCAAAACAGTAGCAACATTACAGTTATGAAGTAGCAATGAAAATAATTTTACGGTTGGGTCACAACATGAGGAACTATATTTAAAGGGCCAGAAGGTTGAGAACCACTGGCCTAGAGGCAGAGAGAAGACTAATAACCATAGGTTTATAAAATAATCTTCAAATTCATTAACGTGCCTGCAATTTAATTTTATTTCCTGCTATTGCATTTTTTTCCCTCCTCCACCGTACTCCCCAAATAGAACAAACCTTTCTCTGCTTCAGTATCTTTGAATACAGTATTCCCTCTGTGTGGAAGACCTTCTCTCACTCATCCTTCAGACCCAATTCACAGGTTATCACTTCTTTGAAGCTTTCTATTAACACATCCCATTCCCAATTACCCCTTTTTCTTTAATTCCATAGCACATTTAGAGCTTCTCACAATGCACCGTAATGACTGTTCATAAGTCTGTCTCTCCACTAATGGAGACCTATATGAGAGCAGACTTGCATCTTTTTTTTATTTTTATTTCTTGTTAATCCTCACCCAGGGATATTTTTCCATTGATTTTTAGGGAGAGTGGAAGAGAGAGGGGAAGACAGAGAGAAACACTGATGTGAGAGAAACTCATAGATTGGTTGCCTCCAGCATGAGCCCTGACCAGGAGCTGGGCCCAAGAGGAGCCTGCAACCCTTGTATGTTCCCCTGACCAGAATCAAGCCCAGGACCCTATGGTCCACAGGCCGACACTCTATCCACTGAGCCAAATCAGCTAGGGCCAGACTTGCGTCGTATTGGTCTTTCTATTTCTAGTACCTCTCATAGTGGGAACCCAAACATTTGATCATTCACTTGAAGTCATGTCTTTCAGAGTCAGTTCAGCCTGGCCAGTGTGGCTCAGTGGTTGAGCATCGACCTATGAAGCAGGAGGTCATGGTTCGATTCCCGGTTAGGCACATGCCCAAGTTGGGTTGTGGGCTTGATCCCCAGTGGGGGTTTGTGCAGGAGGTAGCCAATCAATGATTCTCTCTCATTATTGATGTTTCTATCTCTCTCTTTCTCTCTGAAATCAATAAAAATATATTTAAAAGAGTCAGTTCAATGCTCATCCATCCTCAACTATTCCATAGTATTTTTTTCCTTCCTCTGAACTTTTGCAGTACTATATAGAAATTAAGAAGAAAAAAAAAAGAAGTTTAAAGGAAACTGTTATAACCTTCCTACAAAAAGACTGGGAACTCCGAACCACAGGATCAAGTCCAATTCCCTACTCTGCATCAAGGGCCTGCATCAAATGGCTCTTCTTTACCTTTCAATTTTATTTTCTATTATTCTCCAATATGAACTGACCACCCCTGTCATCCAACACTCTCTCTTTCTCTCTCTCTCTCTCTCTCCCTCCCTCTCTCTCCATTCTATTTTTTCCCCATGTGTTTATACTCTTCTCTTTCCCAGGAATTCCATTTCCTTGTTAAATTCTACTTTTCCTTAAAAGCTTGGTTCAAGACCCAAAGATTCCAGGAAGCTCTCTGTGACGATGCCAGATCAAAGGAAAATTTCCTCTTTTGAGATATCCAATGTATTTCAATCTGTTTCCTATATCCTAGTATTTATAGTGTATGGTCTTGCATTGCTCTTTGATAATTTCAAGTAAGTCAATGCTGCAACCCCAATAGCTTTAAGAGCAGGCACAGTTTTCATTTAAAACATTCGAGTGCCAGGATGTACCAGATACTGGTAAGATTTCCAATCTTATTTCTTTTGCATCAAACCTTTCTAGTAACAGGGAGACGAAGGCATATAATAAATACAATAGTATTTATTCCCTTAACTTGATTTACGCCTTAACTGGCCAGAACACCCCAGGTTATTTTTTTCTAGGGAACATTTTATCTATAGACATAATTATCAATTTGAAAATAAAATATGCTGAGATGTATCTTCTCAACACCTTGAAACTGCAAGCTCAGATATGATACTCTATTTATAGGTAACTCACTCTGAGTCTTCAATATGCTTACTTTTGAAGGCCCTCCCTTTTATGTTCCTTTACCTTGAATATACCTTTTCTTATTTTAGTTGTTACAATTTTAGCTCCCTTAACACATTCTGATGCGTGGTTACTGGGGATAATGCCAAACTATTTAAGAAGAGCCAAAGAGGAGGCAAGTAAAAATCATGCATAAATTTAAAATATAATCTTTGAAAACCAAGAAGTTGTGGTAATTGGGTCTCAGACCAATACTTATCCTTAAATGGAATTTAAGGGGCCACATCTTCCCTATCACCATTTCCTTTGAGTATCCACACCCAAATGGAACAAGCATTAGTTGGAAAATAGACTGAACATAACCATTAGAACTTGGTCCCTGACATCATGGATTGATGATAACTTCTGAAAACCATTTCCCCCTATTATTCGCTCTTTTACATATGTGATAAAGTCAGTAAGAAGAAATAAATAAAAAATATAGTTTAAAAATAATCGTAGGATTTAGGATGTTCTAAGCCCTAGTTTTTTTGTGAGCATATCAATCACAACTGAATATTAAACTCCTATTTAACTGAGACCTGAGGTTGCCAGCAATTCTTTCTGATAGACGTATAATTCGGAGTCCCCGAAAGAATCTCATGTAAATAAGAAAAGGGAACTGATGAATGAGGAAAGAAAGGAGGAAGCCATCCGCTGATCTGCAGCATCTCCCCTACCCCGTTTCCCTCCTCCCCAAAAGCTGTAGGAAATAGGAAGCTACAGCATGTACCTTCCAGGCCAGAAGCAAAACATTGAGGATGGCCAGCAAAGGGCAGGGTCCGTTCTCATTCTGGGTGATGATGGGTGTGTGCTCTTCCTTCCACTGGATCCACTTGATGTGATAGACAGATTGTCCCGGGAAGCGTTCCTTGGAGGCCGCGAGCACCTGAGCTGCCTCCCCCTCCTCCTCCTCCTCCTCCCCTCTGCACAGGGGCACAGCCCCGGGCAACGCCGCCGCGGCACCCTCTTCCCCCTCCTCTTCTTCCTCCTCCTCCTCCTCCTCCTCCGGGACCCTGCTCTCAGCTCCTTCCTCACTATTGAACTCGGAGCTACTGGGGAAAGAATGGAGGTTAGAGAATGACTCCAGGGAGTCCAGGCTCGGCGATTCCCCGGCAGGGCTCGGGTCGCTGCAACTGCTGCTGAGGCCGCCGGCGCTGCTGGGCTCCTCGGAGCCCGAGGCCGCTACCTCGGGCTGGCAGGTGCCTGCGGGATCAGGCCAGGCGCCCGCGTCTCCGGCGGCACCCAACCCCTGGCCCGCTCCGGCCTCGGCTGTCTCCGGGGAGGCGGTCACCTTGCGCTGCCCTCTCAGAGGCACCTTCTGGGCAGCGGGACTCTCCAAATCGCTCTCTTGCAAGTCCAAGCCCCGGAAAGAGCTGCAGGGTCCGGGAACCCGAGAAGAGCTGGCGGGAGAAACCGTGTCCGGGAGGCTCCTCCCGGCGGCCGCCGCCCCCTGCCCATTCCCGCCGCTGCTCTCCGCCGCCCATACTTCGGGACCATCCCCAGCAGCGAGCCTGGTCTCCGGTAGCCCTTCCTGCGCAGAAGCTGTCTCTGGCGCTGGCCCGGTGGCCACCCCGTGTTCTAGCGGTTGCAGGATCTCGGGGCCGCTCTCCATACCCAGCCGCCCGCCCCTCGCTCTAAAGAGACCGCGGCGGGTTCTCCTCACCCAGCGCCTCCGACGCCATGACAGCGGCACTGGCAGCTACTGCGCCCTAGCGTAGCCCCGGCCAGGCACGTCACGGGGAGGGCACCGGGGGCGCGCGCGCCGCTGCGCGCTCCGCCCGCTCTGGGCGTGCCCGCGCGCCGCCCGGGGAAGCCGAGCCCCGCGGCTCCGCCCTCCCGCGCGCGCGCTGGCCGGTCGCCGGAGCGCGCTCTGGAAAGGCGTGGCGTGGTGGGCGTGGCGTGGTGGGCGTGGCCAGGAGGAAAACATCCTCTCACTTTGTGACCGGAAGTTGAACTCCGGGGCAGCCAGACCACAAGCGGCTTATTGAAAGGCAAGGCGGAGGTGCACCGCTTGGCTGGGATCCTGGAGCGCTGGATGTTGTGCGTCCCCAGCCTTGGGCTCGTAAATCCTGAGCTGGTGGTGGTAGGTTGCAGTCCTTGGAAAAGAGCTCGCCCTTGAAGGACTCAGATTTGTTTCCCCAGCTTGTGATATGGAAAATTGAGGTATTTTCTTACGAGATGCAGGTTTGAAAGGCTGGGATCTACTGGAGATGTCTGGATGACTACACTGAACAAATTCCAGTCTCCCTCCGTTTTGGCTGAGAAACAATGCTTCCCACCGACTATTGATGAAAACGTTCGCCCTATCTACTGGCGTCTGTACAGTTGTGGATATTGGCCTGCGCAGGAAAAAAAAAGAGTGGGCCCTTTGGGCCAATAATAATAAATTAGCTTGTGCTTGAATTAGCCAAGTCTTTGCGGTTTTGTTAACTTGGCCTCACTTTTCTTGGAGTAGAAAGTGCCCATTCCTGAAAAAGTGACTTCTAATTTGAACTGACACCTCATAAGGCCGTGCAGTTATCAAAGAGGACAGAGTAGCCTGGAGTATTTTTGGTGACAATGGATTTGGGTCTTCTTCTTCAAACCTGTTTCAGACAAGGTCCTTTTTCCCCTTAAAAAACAATTTCAATATTTTCTAAGATCTGGGGATACAAAAGTTGTCAAAATAGATCTTCCTTCATAGTCAGACATATAAGTGCCTGATAACTAATAGAATGTAATCTTTTGTATCTCTTGGTTAGAGAAGATAGACAAAATTGCAAAGTAGTGTTTCATTCACTCATTTAACACATTTCTTTGGTTAAATGTGATGTAAAAAATACCATTTTAAAATAAAATAGTTACTTTCCAAATTTTAAAATTAATTTTCAATATGTAAATGTAAGGGTCTTAAAAGTCAAATAGTTTATATAAAAACTAAGCAGTTTTCTGTTCTATCCCACCACACTTTTTTAACCTCAATTAAAAAGAATTTTTTAAATTAAATGTATTGGGGTAATATTAGCTAATAGCATCGTAATTTTTCTCCACACTTTTGAGTTGTTTTTTAAGAAGCAGTCCCATTCAACTCCTACATATTTTTAAGCTCCTTATCCATGCATTCCTCAGTAACATGATTATACTCTGATTTCTTCATTTAAAAGTTTTAGATACCATTTATTGATTGATTCCCATAGAAGATAATTTAATTCTTTTCTCTCACAGCATTCTTCCTCTTGCTTCAAGCTCCTAATTATTTCAAAATTTTTAATTAAATAAAGTATTCAAAGTTTAAAGCATTAGAGTTATGTGAATATTATTCACTAATAAGTGAGGTATTTTACTATGACTGTGATTACATTTCTTGTTAAACGTTTTGTTTTTCCTGGAATTAACAATTGCCTCATCATTTTGTTTGTGTGTTTAACTCTTCATCTATCACTAACTCAGCCACAGACTTACCAGGATGGTCACCCATATCAAGTTACCTCTCAGATGCATTTTAATCTTGGGTACATCCCTCCTGGAACACTCCTTTATCTGCTCTGTTTTAGAAATTTCTTCCTCCTTTCTTCCATCTTGATTCTTTACTTTTCTTGGATTTCCTGTCCTCTTCTTTTCTCCCTTTCTTTCCTTCTTTTTTAATTTTAGCATTTTATTTATTAAAAAACTTCCTATGTGACAGATTTGATTTATTGTGTGAATCCTTTTCATCTTTAAAATTTTTTTTCTTTATTGATTAAGGTATTACATATGTGTCCTTATCCCCCCATTCCCCTACCACCCCCCGGCTCATGCCCCCACCCCCCTCTTATCTGTGTCCATTGGTTAGGCTTATATGCATGCATACAAGTCCTTTGGTTGATCTCTCCCTCTTATCTCCCTTACCCCCACCCTCCCCTACCTTCCCTCTGAGGTTTGATGGTCTGATCAATGCTTCTCTGTCTCTGGATCTGTTTTTGTTCATCAGTTTATGTTGTTCATTATATTCCATAAACGAGTGAGATCATGTGATGTTTATCTTTCTCTGACTGGCTTATTTCTTTTTTTTTTTTTTAATTATTAGTTAAGGTATTACAAATGTGTCCTCATCCCCCCCATTAACCCCCAGCCTCCCCCCACACACACACTCATGCTCCCATCCCCCTGTTGTCCATGTCCATTGGTATGGCTTATATACATGTATACAAGTCCTTCGGTTGATCTCTTCCCCTTACCCCCGCCCTCCCCTACTTTCCTTCTGGGGATTGATAGCCTGATTGCTGTTTCTCAGTCTTTGGGTCTGTCCCTTTTCATCAGTCTATGTTGTTCTCTATAGTCCACAAATGAGTGAGATCATGTGGTATTTATCTTTCTCTGACTGGCTTATTTCGCTTAGCATAATGCTCTCCAGTTCCATCCATGCTGTTGCAAATGGTAAGAATTCCTTCTTTTTCACAGCAGCGTAGTATTACATTGTGTAGATGTACCACAGTGTTTTAATCCACTCATCTGCTGATGGGCACTTAGGCTGTTTCCAAATCTTAGCTATGGTAAATTGTGCTTCTATGAACATAGGGATGCATATATCCTTTCTGATTGGTGTTTCTAGTTTCTTGGGATATATTCCTAGAAGTGGGATCACTGGGTCAAATGGGAGTTCCATTTTTTAAAAAAAATATATTTTATTGATTTTTTACAGAGAAGAAGGGAGATAGAGAATTAGAAACATCGATGAGAAAGAAACATTGCTCAGCTGCCTCCTGCACCCCTCCCACTGGGGATGTGCCCACAACCAAGGTGCATGCCCTTGACCAGAATCGAACCTGGGACCTTCCAGTCTGCAGACCGAGGCTCTATCCACTGAGCCAAACCGGTCAGGGCCATTTTTTGTTTTTTGAGGAAACTCCATACTGTTCTCCACAGTGGCTGCACCAGTCTGCATTCCCACCAGCAGTGCACGGGGGTTCTTTTTTCTCCGCATCCTTGCCAGCACTTGTCATTTGTTGATTGTTGATGATAGCCATTCTGACAGGTGTGAGATGGTACCGCATTGTTGTTTTGATTTGCATCTCTCGATTTCTTTCTTTCTTTCTTCCTTCCTTTCTTTCTTTCTTTTCTTCCTAAATCCTCACCCAAGATATGCTTTTCAGTGATTAGAGAGAGAGAGAGAGGAAGGAAGAGGGAGAGAGAGAGAAGCATTGATATGAGAGAGAAACATCTATTGGTTGGCTCATGCATACACCCTGACTGGGAATAGAACCCGAAACTTGGGTATATTCCCTTACCGGGAATTGAACCCTTGATCCTTTGGTGAATGGGACAATGCTGTAACCACTGAGAAACACAGGCCAGGGCTTCTATCTTCTTTCTTTAATTTGGTTGAACATATTCTTAGCTTCCTGAGAAAAAATGCATAGGAAGCACATTTTTGTGCCCTTGACTGGAATCGAACCTGGACCCTTTAGTCCGCAGGCCATTGCTCTATACACTGAACCAAACCAGCTAGGGCTCAAAATGATTATTCTTTTAAAATTATGTTTTTCTTAGTTGGGTCATAGCTTTTCTAGCTTCCATGACAGAAAAGTTGGTCCCATCTTTGACTTTTACCCTAATTTACTTGCTGAATATTATCTCACTATCAAGTCTTGCTGATATTATATACCACTTTCCTCCTTCATTTGCCTGTAGTCACCCCATAGCTTAGTGCTTATTACCTTACTACTAGAGTGTAGCAGAATTCTAATTATTCCCCGGACTACGGTTTTCTCTTTCTCAGTTTATCCTGTGTAAACATGTAAGAGCTATAATTCACACACCATGCTTTTATTTTGTTGATGGTTCTACTAAAAGTAATTTGGTGGTTGTTTATTGTTAGCTGACTTAAAACGTGGCTCAGAGCAGAAGATGCTGGGTGTATATACCTTTATACCCTGTAGTTTTCTACTCAAGATACAGTGAAAACATTCTGAGTTAAAATCAAAGGTTTCCATGTAACTCAAATTGCCCTGGCTCTGGCCCTCAACTGCTTATGCAGAAACTCAAGCCTCCTGCAAAGTACATTCCCTATTTAATTATTTCTGAGAGCCCCCATGAGGAGTCCCACACCTGTTCAGAAACAAATCCAATTCTATGATATTCTACCAGGTGCTGCTTCTACTCCATGCTGCTTCACCAGATGCTAGTCTGTCCTGGTGGTGTCGAAGATACATGATGGAGAATGGAGGGAAATGACCTTCTTTTCCCTTTTATTATAGCTCTGATATGCAACAATATTTGTGCAGTTCTCTCAATTTTATTTATGCAGTCCTTTTTAAAAGTGGGACCTAAATATGGATCCAGATAGGCTGCACCAGGAATGAATTCAAAGAATATATTTCATTACCTTCAACTCAGAATCCCTACTCCCCCTGTCTTACACCAAGTGGTTAAGGTTTTGTTATTGGATCAAGTATATCGTATCTAAGGCTTAGGACTTCTTTCTTAGGATTTCTCTCTTCACACATGCTTCTGCCCTACCAATCCACCAATTTGCCAGATATCCCTTAATTCTAGTACAGTCATTCTCTAAGTGTAGTTTTTGGATTAGTAGTATCAACATCACCTGGGAACTAATTAAAAATGAAAATTCTCTAGTCCAAGACTTCTCTAGTCTACAGAATAAAAAACTCTTGGTGTAGGGGTCTGAGTTTTAATAAGACCGTAGGTGTTCTAATACATGAAAAGGTTTGAGACTCACTATTCTAGCATTAGGGGGAGCCTCTCCTCCCACCCCTGTAGCAAATAGATAAATCTCTATATAAAAGCCTAAGCGACTCTTACCACTGAACAACCACAACAACCAGAATGACTGGTTGAGCAGTTGTTAGTGTCAACACAGGAGCTGCCCCCTGGTGGTCAGTGCACTCCTACAGGGGGAGTGCTGCTCAGCCAGAGGCCGGGCTCACGGCTGGTGAGCACAGCTGCGCTGGCGGTGCCTCTCCTGACTCTGAGGCAGTGCTACCAAGGGGCAGCTGCAGGCACAGCAGGTGGGGATGAGTACTAGCAGCGACTGGCCCTGGCTCAGGCTCCTTCTTTGCCGCCTGCCACTTGGCACACTGCTACATCCCTTGGGGGATGTCCGACTGTTCGTTTAGGCCCTATCCCTGCAGGCCAGGGGATGGGGCCTAAACAGGCAGTCGGACATCCCCCAAGAAGTCCCAGATTGCAAGAGGGCACCCCCCCCCCATGCACGAATCTGTGCACTGGGCCTCTAGTAATAAAATTTTTAAAAGGCTTCTGTGCCCGGCTGGTGTGGCTCAGTGGCTGAGCATCAACCTGTAAACCAGTAGGTCACGGTTTGATTCTTGGTCTGGGCACATGCCCAATTGTGGGCTTGATACCCAGTGGGGGACATGTAGGAGGCAGCTGATCAATGATTTTCATCATTGATGTTTCAATCTCTCTGTCCCTCTCCCTTCCTTTCTGAAATCAATAAAAATGTTTTTAAAAAAGAATGAAAGCCTTCTAAATTTACCTTCTATAGCCATTGTGATTTTTCATTACTCTCCCAAAACTCCACAATGCTCCAAAGTTAGTCTTTTGGTCATTTTTTTCAATGTACTCATTCAAGGATTTTATGTATGTGTGTGTATGTCCACCTTCAAAGTCATGTCTAAAACTATATTTTATCATTCTCATAATTGATGTTTCTCTTCCTCTCCCTTCCTCTCTGAAATAAAAAATATATTTTTAAAAATAAAAAAATGAAAAAGAGAATGCATTGACTTGCTAACATGAATATCTAACTTATAAAATAATGAGGTGACATTTGATCAAGACATAAGTATCCTGAGAGTTTAGCACCTATGAATTAGTCCTGGTTGGCTAATCAAATCAGGGTACACTGAGAAAAATCAAGCTTCTGCACCTTCAAAGCCAAGAAGTAGATTCTGGACCATGCAATGATAATAAGAATAGATTCAGCCAGTAATTAAAAAGACTCAGAGTTAAACAAACTTGGGTTAGAAGCCTAGCCTGCCACTGTTTCCTTATTTGTAAAATGGGATATATCTACTTCATAGCATTGTAAAGTGCTATCATGGTGCTGGGTACTATGTCAGGAATATTGTCTTGGCAGTCTGGAAATCTTCAAATCAGGAGTAGTTTAGTGGTGGCTTAGTGGTTGAGCATTGATTTATGAACTAGGAGGTCACAGTTTGATTCCCAGTTGGGGCACATGCCTGGATTGCAGGCTCAATCCCCAGTAGGGGGCATGCAGGAGGCAGCTGATCGATGATTCTGTCTCATTGATGTTTCTATCTCTCTCTGCCTCTCCCCTCCTCTCTGAAATCAATAAAAATATATTTAAATATATAGTTTATTGATTTTTTACAGAGAGGAAAGGAGAGGGATAGAGAGTTAGAAACATCGATGAGAGAGAAACATCGATCAGCTGCCTCCTGCACATCTCCTACTGGGAATGTGCCCGCAACCAAGGTACATGCCCTTGACTGGAATCAAACCTGGGACCTTTCAGTCCACAGGCTGACGCTCTATCCACTGAGCCAAACTGGTTAGGGCAATAAAAATATATTTAAATATGTATTTTATTTATTTTTTATTTTTTATTTTTTATTTATTTTTTTAAAATATATATTTTATTGATTTTTTACAGAGAGGAAGGGAGAGAGATAGAGAGTTAGAAACATCGATGAGAGAGAAACATCGATCAGCTGCCTCCTGCACATCTCCTACTGGGGATGTGCCCGCAACACAGGTACATGCCCTTGACCGGAATCGAACCTGGGACCTTTCAGTCCACAGGCCGACGCTCTATCCACTGAGCCAAACCGGTTTCGGCTAAATATGTATTTTAAATCTGGAATTTAGATTTTAACAAGAAAGCTAATTGTTGAAAATTGACATAAATAAATAAAATTGACTATAAATCAAACTAAACATGTCTCTGAGTCAATTTGGTTTATGAGTTACAAGGCTGTGACCAGTGTTTTAAACTCTAGGTAATACTTACTTAAAGACTAGAGGTCCAGTGCATGGATTTGTGCACTGGTGGGGTCCCTCGGCCTGGCCTGTGGGGATCAGGCCTCTCCAACACCCCCTGAGGGGTCCTGGATTGTGAGAGGGTTCAGACCCCACCAGTGCACAATTGGGGAGGGACCGTAGGAAGGCTCCAGGGCATGTCTGGCCCCTTTTGCCCAGTCCCAATTGGCTGGACCCCAGCAGCAATCTAACCTACAGGTCAGAGCATCTGATCAAACAAATGGTTGGACACCTAGCATATTAGGCTTTTATTATATAGGACTAGTGGCCCAGTGCATGAAATTCATGCACATTAAAAGGGAACTAATTGAAGGAAATATTTTAATATTGCTATTTGCCCTTTCTCTATAATAAAAGTGTCAGAGATGAAAGGAAATTAGTAAAATGTATATGAAAATCTTTCTCCTGGGATGTGCCATGGGACCTAGAGTCAAGTCCCCGCCCACCACCCACACATACTTCGAGAAAACGCAGGAGATCCAGACCCAGTCGGCCCCACCCCCATTGAGTGAGATCCAGCCCTGGCCAGCCCCACCCCTTTCAAGCCCCTCTGGGCAGGGGGCGCAGCCTCAGGTCCCCCGGCCTGGGGCCAGGGTGGAGGGCACAGCCTGAGGTCCCCTGTCAAGTCCTGCCAGGCGGGGGGGCATGGCCTGAGGTCCCCCCGGCCCGGCGCTGGGGTGCGGGGTGCGCCCTGAGATCCCCTTCAAGCCCCACCAGGTGGGGAGCATGGCCCGAGGTAACCATCAAGCCCAGCTGGGTAGGGGGTGTGGCCTGAGGTCCCCATCAAGCCCCACCTGAGGTCCCCCAGTCCGGCACTGGAGCGGGGCGGGGCCGCAGTCTGAGGTTCCTTGCCCTGGCCAGGCACCATGAAGCCTTAGGTCCCTGATGTTCGGTTGTGACGTTAGGGCTGTGGTCGGCAAACTGCGGCTCGTGAGCCACATGAGGCTCTTTGGCCCCTTGAGTGTGGCTCTTCCTAAGCCTTAGGAGTACCCTAATTAAGTTAATAACAATGTACCTACCTATATAGTTTAAGTTTAAAAAATTTGGCTCTCAAAAGAAATTTCAATAGTTGTACTGTTGATATTTGGCTCTGTTGACTAATGAGTTTGCCAACCACTGTTTTAGGGCATCCTGACTAATTTGCATATTCCTCTATTATTTAGATAGATAACTGAGGCATATTAAAATTGTTATGATGCCCTAACCGGTTTGGCTCAGTGGATAGAGCGTCAGCCTGCGGACTCAAGGGTCCCAGGTTCAATTCTGGTCAAGGGCATGTACCTTGGTTGCGGGCACATCCCCAGTAGGCAGTGTGCAGGAGGCAGTTGATTAATGTTTCTCTCTCATCGATGTTTCTAACTCTCTATCCCTCTCCCTTCCTCTCTGTAAAAAATCAATAAAATATATATATATATATTTTTTAAAATATATTTTATTGATTTTTTACAGAGAGGAAGGGAGAGAGATAGAGAGTTAGAAACATTGATGAGAGAGAAACATCGACCAGCTGCCTCCTGCACATCCCCCACTGGGGATATGCCCGCAACCCAGGTACATGCCCCCGACCGGAATCGAACCCGGGACCTTTCAGTCCGCAGGCCGACGCTCTATCCACTGAGCCAAACCGGTCTCGGCAATAAAATATATTTTTAAAAATAAAATTGTTATGAGTTTATTGAGTAAAAATTGATTAAAATCAGGCAGCATCCAATTTAGCAGGTAGAATGGAGCTCTGAGGAGCTCTACAAAATCAAAGACTTTTATAAACAGAAGGGAAAAGGAACAAGGAAGTTATAGTGGGCAAAAAAGCAGGTTCGTTATTACAAGCTCACGTTCCTTTAGGGCAGTGGTTCTCAACCTTCTGGCCCTTTAAATACAGTTCCTCATGTTGTGACCCAACCATAAAATTATTTTCGTTGCTACTTCATAACTGTAATGTTGCTACTGTTATGAATCGTAATGTAAATATCTGATATGCAGGATGGTCTTAGGCGACCCCTGTGAAAGGGTAGTTCGACCGCCAAAGGGGTCGCGACTCACAGGTTGAGAACTGCTGCTTTAGGGAATGGCAGATGTCTATTCAGGCAGATTATCTAACAAGTGCTGATCAAGAGATTCCTGATGCCTGGTTTTAGATTACATTTCTCGGAGAGCTGAAACTATAAATTAAGTCTCAGTTTGTTCACATGGGGCTTTAGCATAAGCGACTCTATTTTCTTTTTTTTAAATAAACATACTGTATAAACAGAAAGGAAATAGGGGGGACAAAGCATGGAGGAGGGAGAGTTTAAGATGCTTTGGGGTTTCCAAGGGTAGACCAGTTCAATCGGATGGAGTAGGAGTTTCCCTTAAAGGAGAAAAGAGGCCCAGCCGGCATGACTTCGCGGTTGAGTGCCATGTTCGCAGCCAGGAGGTCACGGTTGGATTCCTGGTCAGGGCACGTGCCCAGGTTGCTGTCTTGATTTCCAGTGGGGTGTGTGCAGGAGGCAGCCAATCAATGATTTTCTCTCATCATTGATGTTTCTCTCTCTCTCTCTCTCTCTCTCTCTCTCTCTCTCTCTCTCTCTCTCTCCCTCTCCCTCTCCTTTCCTCTCTGAAATAAAAATAAAATTTATTACATAACTTCTAAATGCCGTAAATTAGAAATACCATTTTTCACTCTTCTCTTTTCCCATTAAGTGGGTCTTCTAAGTTCTTTTCTTCTCTGATCCCCTTTTTACACAGAAAAGTTTTATGAGTTTATTGAGTAAAAATTGATTAAAATCAGGCAGCATTCAATTTAGCAGGTAGAAAGGAGACACATTGGCCACGGCTAAGGGCTAAAGTGATATATTTTTTTAAAAAGATTACTCTGGCTCTGACCTGGTAAGTCAGTTGGTTGCAACATCCTCCCATTCACTGAAGGGATGTGGGCTGGATTCCTGGTTGGTGCAGGTGTAGGGGTGTAGGGGGTGGGGAGTGGTTGATAGGTGTTTCTCACATCGATGTTTCTCTCTCTCTCTCGTTCTTTGTTCTCTTTCTCTCTCTAAAGTACGTACCCTCACGTAAGGATAAAAACAATCATTCTGGCAGCAGTGGTGGCAAAATGTCAGGGAGTGGGTATTGCAAGACAAGGAGAGCAGAGCTTGGGCTGTAGAGGTGGCAGGGGAAATTTCATAAGCTGGAGATAAAAGCTGACTTAATGACCTTCCGGGGTGGGACAGCAGTTTAGGTAATTGCATGGATGGTGTTGCCACTAAACAAAATAGGAAATTTAGGAAGAAAGAAATGATTTGGGTAGATTGATGTAGAGGCTTGTTCAGTTTGGGACATAGTGAATTTGGTGTGGCTGTGTAACTTCAGGGAGGAGTTAGCTTAGTATGTGCCATATAGTATTCTAAGTACTTTACATCTATTAATTTATTTAACTTTCGCAGCAAGCCTCTGAGTATTACTATCTTCCCCACTGTAGAGACTAGGAAACTGTGGCACAGGAGCCTTAATGTAGTCAAGGTCACACAGCTAGTAAATGGTGCAACTAGGATACACGTCTGAGGCTTGGAGCACAGGTCCAGGAAAAGTGCTGAATATCTGCTAGGCAATGGGGTAGAATTTGAAACAAGACACACCCAGTCTTTGTTACCAAGGAGTTTTTCAGCTTAGCGAGTCATAGACTTTTGGGTGTAGTAAAAATATAACTATGCAAGTGAAGAATGAGAAGATAAGAAAGCCAAAGATAAAATCCCAAGGAACAGCTATATTTAAAAAATAAAGGGAATTGCCCTAACCGGTTTGGCTCAGTGGATAGAGCGCCGGCCTGCGGACTGAAGGGTCCCAGATTCGATTCTGGTCAAGGGCATGTACCTTGGTTGCGGGCACATCCCCAGTAGGGGGTGTGCAGGAGGCAGCAGATCGATGTTGCTCTCTCATCGATGTTTCTAACTATCCCTCTCCCTTCCTCTCTGTAAAAAATCAATAACATATATTTAAAAAAAATAAAGGGAAGAAAAAGCCCCAGGGAAAAGATGCAGTTAAGAAGTAAGGAAGAAAATCAGGAAAGAGCAAGGTTTTGGATAATATTGGAAAAGGGAATTTTGAGGAAAGAGTGTTAATTGACTAAGAGATCAAGTTAGATAAGGAGTGAAGGTGTACAGTGGCACTGATAACTAACAGATCTTTGATGGCCCTACAAAGAGTGACTTCTTGCGAATGATGGGAATGTAAGTAAATTGCAGTGGATTGAACTTGGGTTTGAAAGCATGAGGACCAGAGACTGGAGTGAGAGAGGCTGTAGCAGTTTAAGCAAGAGAAAATAATTGTGTAAACCAAAGAGACAGTAGTAGGAAGAGAAAGGTTACAGGCACAAGAAAGACAATTTCAGAGAAGAATCAATACTTGGTGACTGGTTATGAGTAGACAAGAGACTCAGAGAAGAGTCCAACATGATTCTACGCTCCACCCAAGGTCACTGGTGCCATTATTAGAGATAAGAAGTTAAATATGTTGAGTTTGGCATGACAGTGAGACATCCAGCAAGCAGTTAGTTTATAAGGAGTTGTAAATTTAAAATGTAATTGTTGAAACATTTACTGGATTGTTTTCAAGTTGTACAACAAGCATTTTTCTGTAGTATTACTTGTATAATATACTTTATACGGCCACAGACTTACTTGCTGAATTTCTCATTATTAAAACTTGAGGAGCACATTTATTATACTGGTAAGGAAACAATGCTATTTTTTTTTAAATATATTTTATTGATTTTTTACAGAGAGGAAGGGAGAGGGATAGAGAGTTAGAAACATCGATGAGAGAGAAACATCGATCAGCTGCCTCCTGCACACCCCCACCGGGGATGTGCCCGCAACCAAGGTACATGCCCTTGACCGGAATCGAACCTGGGACCCCCCAGTCCGCAGGCCGACGCTCCATCCACTGAGCCAAACCGGTCAGGCGGAAACAATGCTATTAATTACTCTTTTTTAGTGGATGTTTGAGTGTTCATGGAAGAACCACGGTATTTCTTTTTTTGCTTAACCACTTATTGCCTTCCAGGCACTGTTCTAATCACTTTATAGATGTTAACTAATTTAAATTTAATTATCAAAACAATTCCATGAGCCCTGGCCGGTGGGGCTCAGTTGGTTGGGCATCATTGGTGCACCTGGGGGTTGGTGGCTGATTCCCAGTCTGAGCACAAGCCCAGGTTGCAGGCTTGATCCCCGGTAGGGGGCGTGCCTCTATATTGTTTTGGCTGTACCAATTTACATTCCCACCAACCACAGAGCACAGGGTTCTCTTTTATCCACATCCTTTGCAACACTTGTCTTTTTGGTCAGAGCCATTCTGACGGTGAGATGATATCTCATTGTAGTTTTGCTTTGTGTTTCCCTGATCATTAGTGGTGATGAGGATCTTTTCATGTACTTACTGGTCATTTGGATATTTTTGGGAATATGTCTATTCAGTTCCTCTGCCCATTTTTAAATTGGATTGTTTGCTTTTGTGCTACTGAGTTGTAAGAATTCTTTACATATTTTGGATATTAACCCTTTATCAGATATCTGACTTGGACATATTTTTCCTCATTCGAAGGTTTTAATTTTCTTGTTTCTTTTACTGTGCATAACCTTTTTGGTTTAATGTAGTCCCACTTATTTAGTTTTGCTTTCATTACTTGTGCTTTTGATGTCATATCCAAAACAAACAAACAAACAAACAAACAAACAAACACCATTGCAAGACCAACCTCAAGAAGCTCTCTCCCTCCCTTCCTTCCTTTCTATTTTAAATTTCTCTAGTTTCAGGTCTTCTGCTTCAATGTGTAGTCCATGAAATACGAGTTTTAAGAACCAAAGTGAGTTACTAAGAAACCAAATATAAACTTTAAATAAGTTAGGAAGTTGAGATGAGGGAGATTTGAGAGTTCTTTCAGAGATGGGACAGAGAAAGTGGTAAAGAGGACATTTTTGGGGGGATGGAGATGTAGGACCTTTGTGGTTTAGGCTGAAGGCTTTCAGAACGGCTAAGGCCAGGGCTGCGGCACAAATCTGTAAAGAGCTCAGAAAAATATGCCTTAGGCTGTGCCTCTCCTTTCTGATGCTTGAAGGTGCTTACATTTGTGTTCTGATCGCCGGTGACTGTCGCCAGTATAATTACCGCTTGCTGGCACTTTGCTTTTTGTTTACTTATTAGCTGTCATGCATCACCAGAAGCCGAAAAAGAAACAAAAATCTCCGTTCCTTCTTAAGAAGTGGAAAGCGGCCCCTTAACATCCTTCATTCTCCCATTTTTACCCCAATTGACAGTTCTCAGCAGCTGCAAGAACTAGCGGAGCTCGACCCGCCGAGACGCGCTCCCGCCGGGGGGCGGGACCAGAGGGAACCCCGCCTCCCAAGCCCAATCCCAGCTCTCCGCCGGCGGACAGGAAGCGGCGGCGGGCCCGGCCGCCCGAGAGCCGGCCTCCGCGCGCATGCGCGCGCCCCTGGGACGCCTCGGGGAGGGGGAGGGGCGGGAGGAAGGGGCGCGGCTCCGCGTGCCCGTTGGGCGCCCGTGCGTCACGTGGTGAGGAAGGAGGCGGAGGTCCGGGCTTGGGGGAGGGAGATAGGGAAGAGGAAAGGAGCGAGGGAAGGAAAGCGGGGAAGGGAGGAAGGAAACGAGCGAGCGGGAGGGAGGTCCCTGTTTTGGAGGAGCTGGGAGCCTGTCGGGCCCCTGAAGTGGAGCGAGAGGGAGGTGCTTCGCCGTGTCTCCGGTCGGGGGGAGGTCCCGGCTTCCCGTGGAGTCTCCGGACCAAGCCCCTTCAGCTTCTCCCTCCGGATCGATGTGCTGCTGTTAACCCGTGAGGAGGCGGCGGCAGCGGAAGATGGTGTTGCTGAGAGTGTTAATCCTGCTCCTCTCCTGGGCAGCGGGGCTGGGAGGTGAGGCACGACCCGGAGTGCCGGGGGCGCCGTGACCCCCGCGGACCGCACGGCGGCAGCGGCGGCCCGGCCGAGCGGAGGAGCCCAGTCGTGCCGCGCGGCGGGCGCGTCAGTCAGCCCGGCCGGCCGGCGGCGCCACTCAGGCGCGCAGCGCTCCCCGCTCCCTATTGTCCCTCGTACCCCGACCGCGTTCCCTTCCGCGGTGGGCCGAGGAGGCTGCGAGCCTCCGGCGAGGCCTTCCCCGCCTCCACAGCCCCGGTGGCGGGGGCCGTGGGGGTCGCCTCTCAGAGAAGCAAAGTTGGGAGCCCCGGGTCGCCGGGAGGGCGCCGCGAAGCCCAGGCCAGTGGCTCCATCACTCCAGCCCGCTTGCCTGGCGCCGGGGCAGCCGCCGCGGGCCGGCGGTCCTGGCCGCCCTGGCCGCCCCGGTTGCGCGCTCACCCGCACCCGCACCCTTCCGCCCTCCTCCCGTGCCCGGTGGCGGATTCCGGAGCCTGCACCGCGGCGCAGGCTCGTGGGAAGTTGCGGGATGTGTGCGGCCGGGCTGGTGAATGGTTTCTCACCGGGGGCGGCGGCGGTCCGGACCGACCCGGCGGTGCGGAGGGGCCGCGGGTGGAGGGGTGCCGGGGTCTCCCGGGTGTCCGAGCCGGTGGCTTCCGCCTTGCCCTGCCTCTGCCCGAGGGTTCGGAGCGGGTCCGCCGGAGGGTGTGTGTACGTCCAGGGAAGACATTCTGTTGCCCAGGGGAAAGGGCTTGGTGGGGAGGAGGTGAGCGGTCGCGGGACGTTCTTTTATCCCGGGGGCCGGATGGGGTCTCTCCGAGCCACGGCCCGTGGGTGGCCCAACTTTTGAAGAGTTTTCTTCAGCTCTCGGGTGGAATAGTCAGGGTAGCTGTCAAGACAGAGGCAGCCCCTGACCCCCTAGTTGGGGCTATGTTTACTAAAAAGCACACACACTCTTGGTTACGTGGGTCTCGGAGGAGATTTTTGTTTCTCTTGTGTCCTAGGACCAGCTGCATCGTTTTGTTGTGTAAATGCGCTTTATTTTAGGTAGACTTTTTGACTTGCTCCTTCAAGTACACACTTAAAAACTCGAGCGTATTTTTAAAGCCTTGAGTTGAAAAAAAACTTCCGGGATGCTTTGGATGAGTAGAACCTAATTTGATAATTTAGAGAATATCTGAATGTTTCATGCAGTCTCTGTAGTTTCTGTTCTTTTGTCTGTCACTTTGACGTATGATTGCAGAGCCAAGCATTTTTTTTTTTTTTTTTTGGTCCTGTATTCTACTTAGTCCGAGGTTGGTAACTTGGTAGGTAAACTTTTGCTGTAGCTTGTAGTGTTCATTTATTAGGTAATACATTTTAGATTAAGAGCTTCTAGTAGATGTTTAGTGTTAGAATCATGTGCTAGAGACCCTCTATAAGAGCCTTTTCATTTAACATTTGTATATACCGTCTAAGTGTGGCTTCCAATAAATCACTTTTCTGTCAGTTTTCACTTTTTGTGATTATAAGGAGTTAGATACTGATTTATGTGAGTTAGTAAAAAGTAAGACAAACACCTGAGATATTTTAAACTACTGATGTAGTATATAAACTGCCCTTTATTTTTAAACATTGAAACAGTAAGAATAAAAACTGGTGTAGTCTGAGGGTTAAAGAAAAAGAAAGTAAAGTAACAGCATAATCTTTGTGGGTTAAGACTCGTTACACATTTTCTTTTTTTTAACAGTAACTTTTTATTATTAATATTATTTATTTATTTTATTTTTTTTGAGAGAGAGAGAGAGAGAGAGAGAGAGAGAGAGAGGAACATTGATTTGTTGTTCCAATTATTCATACATTCATTGGTTGATTCTTGTATGTGCCCTGACCCGGGATAGAATCCGAAACCTCTAACCAACTGAGCTAGCTGGCCAGGGCAGATACACAGACGTTTTCTAAATTCAGAACTCTGAAATCATTTATAAACTATCATTTTGCATTACACAGTGGTTAAAAGGTTTGTTACATTTTTTAACATTTGTTTTAAGCAGAACTGTAAAAAACATAAAAGTATTTGATTTTAAAATCAGCATCAAGATTGTTGCTTTTGGGTACATGGAGATATTTCTAATTTTATGGTAATATAGTTTTTTCATCTGTTCTGAGATATTTGTGATCAAGTTTGTAAGAAGTTTGAATGGTGAGATATGTAGAATAGGATATATTAAAATGAAATTCTATATTTGTGTTAATGTGTGAGAGAATGATTATGTTTGTGTAAATTAGGAGAATTAGTAGTGGAAACATGGGTTTAATTTTAAAGTGTAAATCATTTTTAGGTACTTAATAAAACCTTTTAATTGCTTCCCCCTTTCTGACTTATCACTGTTTTGTATTAATTATTTTTCCTCTTAATATGGTGGAAGCTGGAAGAGATAAAGTGTTTGAAATTACAAAGTTTAAACTTTCCTAATGCTGTCTGTTCTAGCACATGTCCCAGCCTATCCTGTATTTGTAGGAAGGTAGTGTAAAATTTCTAGAGTTCAGTGTCTATGTAGACATATACTCAAAGATATACATAAAATGCTTTTCTTTATTATTTGTAGCTACATTAGAAATTTATTGGACCTATTTTTATTAACTATAGCCCAAAGAATTTTTCTGTATATGTAAATATTACTTTTTAACACAAATATGTTGGAAGTTGATGTCTTTTCTTTTTTAAAAAATTAAGTAGTTTGAGAGGTCCAAAGGTGTTTTAACTGTAGCAGTACATGTTTTGGTTTGATGAAATTATATATAAAATGAACTTTAGAGTATGACATTTTTAATATTTAAAAATCTGGTGTAAATGCTTTGCTTTGTACCATGCATTCTATAGAAATAAGTCTTCTGGAAGTTTGGCCCAAAGTATTAGAGGTATAAACTATTTCTTCCACTTCTACCAGCAAGTAAAGGTCTATGAAATTGATAAAAGAGATAGACATTTAGTGTTGTTTTTTTTTTTTTTTTGTCTTTAAGGAGCTCTGATTCTTTGTCTTTTTAACTGGAGATTGACAATCTAGTTAGCTGTAACACTTTAAGAACGCCCATTTCAAGCCTTCCCCTAAGTGAGTGATTTTCAACCAGTGTGCCACAGAATTTTAGTAATTAGTTTATGTGTGCCATGAGATGAAAAGGCTGGAAATCGCTGCCCTAAGTTAACAGTATCTTCTCTATTTCTACAGGACCTCTGAGTAGCAGGGTTTGAGAGCAATGGACATGGCAGGCACCTCTGTTTTCTGATGTCCTTTTTATAACTTTTAAGGTCTTTAAGTGTGTTATTATTTGTTATATTTAAAATTTTCCTAAGGACTTGCAGGGTTAAGTAGAGAGAGTAAGGGCTATTTCTGTAATGTCTGTTGTGTATCTGGTATTGTTTTAGGATTTTTTCATCATTTATGAGAGAGTGGTGATATTTACAGTTGAAGAAACAGGCTTGAAGAAATAATTTTTTAGCATCATTCATTCAAACACAAGCCTGTTTGACCTCAAAGCTTGAATTTTTTACTCATTACCCTCATACTTTTATGAAAGCAGTTTTCACACATTAGCTTTGAAGTGCCCTCTGGACTGAACTATCCTATAGATGTGTTTTCTTTGATTTGCAGTGTTTGTAAGTTTCAGCTAGTGATTGACATTGAAAAATGGGGAAATTTCTCAATAAAATTCATGGATTTCTTGATTTTTGGGAAGACTTGAACAGGCATTACTTAGCTACATTCCCATTGTCTGCAGAATAGTAGAACAAGTAGCTGCCCTCTTTAGACGGCTTACCAGTCAATGCAGTTCCCATCATTTCTGTGGGTAATAAAAATGGCCTATTTCACTCATTTTTGTTACCTGCTTGGATCCTGTAGGAATGATATGCACATCTTTGCCTTGACTTCATCTTTCATAGATGATTCCAAACTTTGAAAAATGCTTATTTTTTGACTGAGTCCTCTTATCCAGCTTTTGATATATAGGGTGTCCCAAAAAATGTATACACAATTTGAATGATTGTAAAGTCAGTGTTTATTAACATATACAGTTCATTTTTTAAAATTTGAAAGAATCTACAGCAGCCGTGGGCTAACTACGGCCCGCGGGCCGGATCCAGCCAGTTTGAAATGAATAAAATTAAAAAAACAAAAGACTGTACCCTTTTATGTAATGATGTTTTCTTTGAATTTATATTAGTTCACACAAACACTCCATCCATGCTTTTGTTCCGGCCCTCTGGTCCAGTTTAAGAACCCATTGTGGCCCTTGAGTCAAAAAGTTTGCCCACCCCTGATCTACAGAAATAATTTTTTTTTTGCCAATGCCTGTTTTCAAACTGATGACGCTTCTGGTCCAGGCATTGCTGATACCATGAAGCAATGGAATCGAAAACATCAAGAATCATTTTGTTCAGTATTTGTGCATCTTCAATTTGTCAACTGTTGGCTGGTTTTGTACTGTAAACTTTATTTTTTATGTGTTCCCATAAAAAAGGCTGGTGGATAAATTTTCTTTGTTCAAAGCTTAGTCTGGCTTCACCCATTATTTCAAATCAGTTAAACCTGAAAAGAAGTGAAAATTAAGTGAGTTATCAGTTGTTAAAGTGTTTATACATATTTTGGGGACATCCTGTGTGTCTCTCCCCTTCCCCTCGAAAAATTGTATACTTGGAGTAATTTATGAAGGTAGTGTTTGTACTTCAACTCCATTTTCTTTCTTTCTTTTTTTTTTTTTTTAAATATACCCTATTGATTTTTTACAGAGAGGAAGGGAGAGAGAGAGCTAGAAACATCAGTGAGAGAGAAACATCGATCAGCTGCCTCCTGCACACCTCCTACTGGGGATGTGCCCGCAACCAAGGTACATGCCCTTGACCAGAATCAAACCTGGGACCTCTCAATCTGCAGGCCGACGCTCTATCCACTGAGCCAAACCGGTTTCGGCTTCAACTGCATTTTCAAACAGTAGCATTTTAGGATGGATTTCTTTTGTTCAAAGCTTAGTCTGGTCCAGCTGGTGAGGCTTAGTGGTTGAGCATCGACCTCTTGCATGGTCAGGGCACAGGTTGCTGGTTCAATCCCCAGTAGGGGGCATGCAGGAAGCAGCCCATTGATGTTTCTTCTCTCCCTCTCCCTTTCTCTCTAAAATCAATTATACACACACACACACACACACACACACACATATATATATGTATATATCCTATATAATAAAAGGCTAATATGCAAATCGACCAAACAGTGGAACAACCATTTGCTATGATGTGCACTGACCACCAGGGGGCAGACTGCCCCCTGGTGGTCAGTGCATTCCCTCAGGGGGAGTGCTGCTCAGCCAGAAGCTGGGCTCATGGCTGGCGAGCTCAGTAGTGGTGACAGGAACCTCTCCCGCCTCCGCAGCAGTGCTAAGGATGTCCGGCTGCCAGCTTATGTCCACTCCCTGAGCCGGCAGTCAGACATACCTCGAGGGCTCCTGGACTGAGAGAGGGCGCAGACCGGACTGAGAGCCCCCCACCCCCCCCTTTCCGGAGTGCACAAATTTTGTGCACTGGGCCTCTAGTGTGTGTGTGTGTGTGTGTGTGTGTGTGTGTACCCTATCTAATAAAAGAGAAACATGGTAATTAGCCATACATCCACTACCCTTCCCATTGGCTAATCAGAGAGATATGCAAATTAACTGCCAGCCAAGATGGCGGCCGGCAGCCAGGCAGCTTGAAGCTAACATGAGGCTTCCTTGCTTTGGTGACGGAGGAAACCAACGTTCCCCGCCAGCCTTGCGGGCCTCTGAGCTTGCAGTTTGAAACATTGTTACAAATATAGAAGCTAAACCAGCCGTGGGCAAACTACGGCCCGCTTGAATTGCCCATCCCTGAGCTAAACAAAACCCCAGAAACCTGCTTTCAGCCAATGGGATCTCAGAGCTGGAGTTGATACAGTGTTTCGATTATAGAACCCAAACAAACCAGATGCCTGCTTTCAGCAGCAGAGACCTCAGAGCTGGAGCCAGAGCTAAAGCTGGCCCAGAATAAAAAAGAAAAAGAAAAAAAGGAGCAGTTGGGCGCTTCAGTCACCCGCCAGCCTGAAAACAGCCCTCAGCCCCTCACCCAGACTGGCCAGGCACCCCAGTGGGGACCCCCAAACTGAAGGGTGTGTGACCAGCTGCAAACAGCCATCATCCCCTAACCCAGGCTGGCCAGGCACCCCAGTGGGGACCCCCACCCTGATCCAGGACACCCTTCAGGGCAAACCAGCTGGCCCCCACCCATGCACCAGGCCTCTATCCTATATAGTAAAAGGGTAATATGCCTCCCAGCACCGGGATCAGCGGAGCCGAGAGGCCTCCTGGCACGGGGATCAGCATGACAGGGGGCAGCACCCAAACCCCCTGATCGCCCTGCTCTGTGTCTGATGGGGGGAGCTCCCCAACCCCCTGATCGCCCTGCGACTCTGTGTGTGACAGGGCGCAGCTCCCCAACCCCCTGATCAGCCCCGCTCTGTGTGTGACAGTGCGGCGCCCCAACCACCCCCCCCCAATGGGCCGTGCTCTGTGCGTCACAGAGGGCAGCGCCCCAACCCCCTGATTGTCCCTGCTCTGTGCGTGACGGGATGGCGCCGCAACCTCCCCATCGACCCTGCCTTGAGTGTGACAGGGGGCGGTGCCCCAACCCCCCAATCGGCCCTACCCTGAGCGTGACTGAGGGTGGCATCGCAACCTCCCAGTCTGCCCTGCTCTGTGCATGACAGGGGGCGGCGCCCCAACTCCCCAATCAGTCCTGCTCCGAGCCCGACCAGGGGCTGCACCTAGGGATTGGGCCTGCCCTCTGCCACCTGGGAGCAGGCTTAAGCCAGCAGGTCGTTATCTCCCGAGGGGTCCCTGACTGTGATAGGGCACAGGCTGGGCTGAGGGACCCCCCTTCCCCCCCCAAGTGCACAAATTTTTGTGCACCGGGCCTCTAATATATATATATATATATATATATATATATATATATATATATATATATATATATATGTATATATATATATATTTTATTTTAAAGAAGAAAGCTTAGTGTGGCTGAAAATAAAGAAACATCAGTTGAACTGTCAGCTGTTAAAGTTTGTATACATGTTTTTGCGACACTTTATTTTTTTGTAACTTATTTTTTCATAGTCTTAAAAATATAGTAAAAACTGTGACATATATAATTTTATCTAGCATTAGGTTATCAGATGTTATTTAAAATTCCTGTTTTCATAATACCAACAATTTGAAGGTCTTGAAGAATGATGGTTAGTTTTTCTAAATATCTTGATCTCAGTGAGCAAATACTAGTAAATAATAAACCATTTTTTTTCCTACTGAGATAAGACTTAGAAAATTGATTGAGGGTCATATCAATAAAAACTAACTTAGAGCCCTGTGGGCTTGGGTCAGTGGTTGAGCTGTGGACCTATGAACTAGGAGGTCATGGTTCAATTCCCTTTCAGGGTATGTGCCCAAGTTGTGGACTCGATCCCCAGGGTGGGGCATGCAGGAGGCAGCCGATCATTGAATCTCTGTCATCATTGATGTTTCTCTCTCTCCCTCTCCCTTCCTTTCTCAAATCAATTAAAAAAAAACCCCAAAAACCAACCAACAAAAAGCAAAAAACAACCCAACTAAGGTTTTTTTTTCTTTGAAGAATGGGTTATTAATAAAAACTATGCTTTTGAAATTAAGAAAATTGAAATGAAGCAATAAATTCAACAAGTTACATTTTTCTTAAAATGTTGGGAGATGACAGGTTCAGATATGAGAAGATGCCCATATCACAAGTCTGGGACCAGGCTCAAAATTTTGGCTGTTTTATTTTTTTCTATGGAAATTTCCCCAAGATGTACACATTTACGGTGTCCTTAATATGGGCTGAATTTAATATTTTCTTAAATGATTGAGGTTTAGTATAAGCGCAGCTGCTGCTGTTCTGGGTTCTGTTGTAGTTTTTATTTTTTCAGAAACAATTGAAATGGGCATTCTTGGTGATGGTTTTTCATTCCTCTAGTGTTAATAGTATTTCCAACTTTTGGGTTAGATTTCTTGGCTTTCTTGCAAACCTTGAGTATATCACCTTTTAATTTGTTATTTCTAATATATTTTCTATGGGGAAACTATAAATAATCATGCTTGACACATTTGTATGTAAAGTGGAATACATGAGCTTTAGGTAAGTTTTTTTGTTTTTTAATGTATATGTTTTGGCTTTATAGAGTTTAGTATTGAGTTTGCCCTATTCTTAAATTCTGAACAACTGGGATGATGATGTATTGTTTTGCTAGTTAAAGTGAGGCAAGGTAGAATGGAGAGAAGAAATTGATAAATAACCAGGAAGACCCAGAAAATAAAATGCCCAATCATTTGGTTGCCTGTAGATCATTTCCTAGATTTGAATCTTAAGTACTCTGATCTGAATCTAATATATTAGATTATTGATATTAAACATATCCTAAGATGTGCAGTTGTAACATTCTCTACAGGAGTGTAAGTTGTAAGTTAAGAAGTATTCTCTGTATTTAAAGGAAACATTAGGTGAAAGGTAGACAACAAAGGTTGCTGATACTGTGTTTTATTGTTAGTTTGCAGTGAGTAGCTGTTGTGTGTTACAGTTGGTTTGTGATTTGTATAAAGTTAAATTTCTAGTCTGTCTTTGAATTGTATCACAGTCTAATACAGCGGTTCTCAACCTGTGGGTCGCCACCCCTTTGGGGGTCGAACGACCCTTTCACAGGGGTCGCCTAAGACCATGGGGAAACACATATATAATTACATATTGTTTTTGTGATTAATCACTATGCTTTAATTATGTTCAATTTGTAACAATGAAAATACATCCTGCATATCAGATATTTACATTACGATTCATAACAGTAGCAAAATTACAGTTATGAAGTAGCAACGAAAATAATTTTATGGTTGGGGGGTCACCACAGCATGAGGAACCTTATTAAAGGGTCTCAGCATTAGGAAGGTTGAGAACCACTGTTCTAATAGAAAAATTTTGCCAAAGTCGGAGGTATAGTTTTGGGATGGTTTAGCTTAAAATACAGTCTACTAAAGGTCCAGTGCACAAAATTTGTGCATAGGATCCGTAGGCCTGGCCAACGATCAGGGCCACTCGGGGCCTTCCAGCTGCTAGCTGGGGCCTCCCTTCCCTGGATGCCGGCCGCTGGCCAGCGCCTTCTTTCATTCCACGCTGTCCCCTGGTGGTCAGTGCATGTCATATCGAGTGATAGAACTCCCAGTCTCCCAGTTGAACTCCTGTGGGGACACTTTGCATATTAACCTTTTTTATATATAGATAGATGTGGAATACCAAAAATGAAGTTTGTGTGTGTGGAAAGGTTTGGGTGCAGGAAAGCGGAATCAATGGACATAGCTGCTAACATGAAGTTTCAGTGAGGGGCCTATGTGGCCACTAATTGGGGAGACAAATTATAGGTATGAAAGGCTGTGGACAGAAAACACACAGTAATTTCCAGTCTGAGCCCCAAGTCACAAGGGCAGACACTAAAATTGTAGGAATTGATTTGCATTTGATCTGTTTTCACATAGGCATCTCAATGTGGCATGCTTGGGTAAAGAATCCCAGGTTTTTCTGTTGTTTTTTTGTTTGTGTGTGTATTTTTTTAAACGTGGAGTTGATTTATTTAATGATTGTTAGTGATTCTTCCAAGCAACTTAAAAAAAAATGATTATTCTGAATAAAAATACAGTAGTGGTAATTCTGTCTAGTTTAGCTGTCAATTTTTATATTGGGAAAAGGAAACAATGTTAAGGATAAATGGAAAAACTAATAGTCTTACTAGTTAGATTCCTATGAGGGTAGTAACATTGCTATCAGCAGTTTGAAAGCTTTTCCTTAGTACTGGTGGGGATAGTTCTGTCCTAGCTAGGTTGCAGGAAATAGCAGTACTGGGATCAGTTCTCAGGAATTTAGACTCCCTTTGATATTGGGTGAATTTATTCTGAAGCTACTACAATTCCAACTAAACAATGTGAGAATGTACAGTGAGAACATGCTCTTCAGTCATCAGAGTTTATTGTATTTCTGCAGCTAGTAGGAGTCACGGAGCCACATAGTTTTAGTTCTATTTATGTATTGTAATTGCAGTTGGAATGAGGATTTATTAAGCTGGAAGGACATCAGCCAGTTGGGGAAAGCTTTTTAGAGATATAAGGGAATGGCTTATAGTCTGATAAGATGCTTGTAAGTTCACTTGCCTGGAATGGAGAGTCCATGGCAGGAAATAAGAGGAAATGCTAACTGGGCCAGGATAACCAGGATTCTAATTATTCATATTTTAGATCATAGTAACTGTGACGTAGAGAGTATTATGGAATGTTGGTCGGAGTTCATGTTGAAGAGTTGGGATATGATACAATAAGGAATAAATAAGCTGCTTGATGAACTGGGTGATTGAGTCTTGCATTAGGTAGTGATTATAGAAATAAATTTAGAACAAATGACATGGAAGAAAAATTGGTAAAATTTGGCAAATGTTT
Organism: Myotis myotis; assembly: GCF_014108235.1. Lineage (NCBI taxonomy): Eukaryota > Metazoa > Chordata > Mammalia > Chiroptera > Vespertilionidae > Myotis > Myotis myotis. Next base: position 174,583,981 of record NW_023416313.1, on the reverse strand, counting down.
AATGTGAAGATAAAATTTATTGAGGGCTCACTCGATTGTTGAATTTAGATCTTGTATGCTGTTGCATTGGAGGATATGGCTTAATAAAACTTAGAGGATTCAGTATCTGAAGTTGAAAATATCCAAGATTTTGAATTTAGATAGAAGGTTATAGGTTGGGATATGTGTTAGAGTCTGGGATTTTTTCCTGCTTACACGCTTATACTTTTGTTGGAGATTGGCTAAAACTTTGTACAGCCTTTCAGTAATCTGTGACTAGTCATTTGGGAAGCACTGCTCCAGATAGTTGGGAGATAAAAGTTTGGTGAATTTGGAGTGGAGGGGAGAAGTTAGATTTAATATATTAACAAGTAAGTGTATTCTTACTTACAAATATATAGTATATTTACTGTCCTTAAGTTGGAATTATACTCTTTAGTTCAAGAATATGCTTGATACTCTTGATTATATGTGAATTGTGAACTTTCTATTTCAGAGACAAAGAATGTGATCTTGAGATAAACGTACATATAAGGATTTGTGGAGCAGAATTTCTTTTCATTGATCTTTGTTTCTATTGATGATGGCAAAAGATATACACACATTTTGAGCTATAAACTTTGGATTTTGTTTTCAAAAGAATACAGATAGAATCCTACACTTATGTGTTGAGATATTAATTTGCTGTCTCATTTCCTAAGAGTTAAATGGGATGCTGAAGAGACTGTAAACTGCTATACAAATATTATTATAATTATGGTGTTTCCAGGCCTACTTTAGTTTGCAATCTGTTAGTTACAAAATCCATAATTCTTTCTCCACAATTTTATCACGTTTTAATATTAATTGTTCAATCTTTTAAAATGCCTGTTATTATGAATTTACATCATAGTATTTATGCAGTTTTGTGTCCTGTAAAATATTAACATGTAGCTGCCCTACCTGGTTTTGGCTCAGTGGATAGAGCATCGGCCTGCGGACTGAAGGGTCCCGGGTTCGATTCCAGCCAAGGGCACGTGCCAGGGTTGTGGGCTTGATCCCCAGCAGGGAGCGTGCAGGAGACAGTTGATCAATGATTCTCTCTCATCATTGATGTTTCTATCTCTCTCTCTCCCCCTCTCCCTTCCTCTCTGAAATCAATAAAAAATATATTTTAAAAAGAAATTAACATGTAGTTAAAATATATACCCAAAGCAGACACTAAAATATTCATAAGTAGTCTAGAGAAAGTTTTGGTTGTCACAATTGGAGGGATGCTACTAATAAAAGGGTAATACGCTAATTAGACCGGATATACCACATGTCTTCCAGATGTCCTTCCAGACAAAGCCATGGTAGCGGGGGCCAAGGCAGAGGCAATTAGGGGCTATCAGGCCGGCAGGGGAGAGCAGTTGGGGGTTATCAGGCTGGCAGGCAGAGGTGGTTAGGGGCGATCAGATCGGCAGGGGAGAACAGTTAGGGGTGATGAGGCTGGCAGGGGAGAGCAGTTAGGGACGATCAGGCAGGCAGGCAGGCAAAGGGGTTAGGGGTGAGCAGGCAAGCAGGCAGAAGCAGTTAGGGGTGAGCAGGCAGGCAGAGGGGTTAGGGGCGATCAGGCAGGCAGGCAGGCAGGCGAGTGGTTAGGAGCCAGCGGTCCCGGATTGAGAGAGGGATGTCTGAGGGGTCCGGATTGAAGAGGGTGCAGGCTGGGCTGAGGGACCCCACCCCCACACCCCCATGCATGAATTTCATGTACCAGGCCTCTAGTCTGTCTATAATAATAAAAGCGTAATACGTTAATTAGACTGGACAGCTGAATGACCTTCCAGATGAAGCTGCGGCTGTGAGGGCCAAGCCCCTTGCACGAATTTTGTGTATCGCGCCTCTAGTTATCAATAACACCTTTAGCAGAATTGTTTTATTTGCACATCCAGATTTCCTGGAAGGAGGCAGAGGCAGATGGTTTGGGATATAATATGGGAGAAGGATGAAGTAATAAGAGTGGGTTTAGGATGAAATTCAGGGTCTGGGGTAGAAAGGTGATGGATGCCTGGATCCAGAGTGTGTGTGTGTACTTAGGCTGGGTGAATGTCACAGTCCTTTATATGGGTTACTGTCTGTACTTGTGTCTACACTTTTTTGAAATGGTATAAAGGCATTTCAGATTACCATAGAAATCTACATCATGTACACATTTCCACCTTTGGACTTTTAAGTTGTATATCATAAGTCAGTGGTAGAAATTTAACACATTTGTAGGTTTTAATCATTGATGTTTTGTGTTCTTTGTGATTGATTTAGTTTATAATAAAAAAACTTTCACTTCTGAGTCAGCTAGCTTTATTTTTATTTCTTAGAGACTAGTTTATCTTGAAAAGTTGGTGTGTTGAAATATGCTTTTAATTATAGACACACCCTCTTATCTTGAACTTTTCCTTGTAACTGTTAGATATAGATATTCACTTGTAGAAAATGACTTGACTGGTTTCTAATGAAGAAATGGATACTGTGGCTTAAGCTTGAGGTCATGTTGTAGAAGTAGTGTTTCTAAGAGTGCAGTAAAATATTTTTTAAAATTGATTTTTAGAGAAAGAGGAAGGGCAAAAGACAGAGACATTGATATGAAAAATGAAACTTTGATTGGCTGCCTCCTGCATGCCATGCCATCTACCGAGGATCGGGTGGCAACCCAGGCATGTACTCTGACTGGGAATCAAACTGGCAACCTGGCAACCTTTGGTGCACGGGATGATGTTTAACCAACTGAGCCATACTATACACTTTTATGTTGGGGTAAAATGCTCTTGGTACCTAATTTTAAAATTATACAAGTGAAACATCTGTTGAAAACGGCTTTGATCATAAGGAGTTTTTCTGAGGAATAGAAATGTGCCAGCCTTATTACACATCCTCTCATTTATTGTAATTGAGTTTTTCAGTAAATAAGATCTATAATGTCAAACATTTTTACAGATTTTTCTCTCCTATTCTTAAGATTGTAGAATCAACTATTTTTTTAAAAAATATTTTTATTGATTTCGAGAGAAAGGAAGAGGGAGAGAGAGAAACATCAATGATGAGAGAGAATCATTGATAGGCTGCATCCTGCACTCCCCTTTCTGGGGTTGGAGCCTGCAACCTGGGCATATGCCCCTGACCAGAATCGAACCTGGGACCCTTTAGTCTGCAGGTCGATGCTCTCTCCACTGAGCAAAACCAGCTAGGGCAGAATCAGCTTTCTTTGACATAGAGAAAAAAATTAAGTTTATCCTATATAATAAAAGCCTAATATGCTAAGTATCCAACTGTTTGTTCGACCATTCGACCAGTCGCTATGACGTGCACTGACCACCAGGGGGCAGATGCTCCGAATGGTAGGTTAGCTTGCTGTTGGGCTCTGGCTGATCAGGACTGGGCGAGATGGGCAGGACACCACCGGGAGCCCTCCCGCAGTCCCTTCCTGGCTCCATGCACAGGTGGGGTCCCTCCGGCCTAGCCTGTGCCCTCTCGCAGTCTGGGACCCCTCAGGAGATGTCAGTGAGCCGGTTTCAGCCCAGTCCCCGCAAGCCAGGATTTGTACACTGAGCCTCTAGTTTGTTATCCTATCTAATAAAAGAGAAACATGGTAATTAGCTGTATGTCCACTACCCTTCCCATTGGCTAATCAGGGAGATATGCAAGTTAACTGCCAGCCAAGATGGTGGCCGGCAGCTAGGCAGCTTGAAGCTAACATGAGGCTTGCTTGCTTCAGTGACGGAGGAAACCAACGTTCCCCGCCTGCCTTGCCGGCCTCTGAGCTTGCAGTTTGAAACATTGTTACAAATATAGAAGCTAAGCAAAACCCCAGAAACCTGCTTTCAGCCAGCTGGGATCTCAGAGCTGGAGTTGAAATTGTGTTTTGATTATAGAACCCAAACAAACCAGATACCTGCTTTCAGCAGCAGGGGCCTCAGACTGGAGCCAGAGCTAAAGCTGGCCCAGAATAAAAAAAAAAGAAAAAAAGGATCGGTTGGGAGCTTCAGTCACCCGCCAGCCTGAAAACAGCCCTCAGCCCCTCACCCAGACTGGCCAGGCACCCCAGTGGGGACCCCCAAACTGAAGGGTGTGTGACCAGCTGCAAACAGCTATCATCCCCTCATCCAGGCTGGCAAGGCACCCAGTGGGGACCCCCACCCTGATCCAGGACACCCTTCAGGGCAAACCAGCCGGCCCCCACCCATGCACCAGGCCTCTATCCTATATAGTAAAAGGGTAATATGCCTCCCAGCACCGGGATCAGCGGAGCCGAGAGGCCTCCCGGCACCGGGATCAGCGTGATGGGGCAGCGCCCAAACCCCCTGATTGCCCTGTGGCTCTGTGTGTGACGGGGCGGGGCCACAACCTCCCTATCGGCCCTGCTCTGTTCGTGACAGGGGAAGGCGCCCCAACCCCCTGATCAGCCCTGCTCTGTGCCTGATAGGGGGGAGCTCCCCAACCCCCTGATCGCCCTGCGGCTCTGTGTGTGACAGGGTGCAGCGCCCCAACCCCCCCCCCCCCGCCCCCCCAATGGGCCCTGCTCTGTGCGTGACGGGGTAGAGCCATAACCTCCCCATCGGCCCTGCCCTGAGTGTGAGAGTGGCAGCGCCCCAACCCCCTGATCGGCCCTGCTCTGTGGGTGATAGAGGGTGGCACCCCAACCCCCCTCGCCCCCCAAGGGCTCTGCTTTGTGTGTGATGGGGTAGAGCCATAACCTCCCCTTCGGCCCTGCCCTGAGTATGACAGTGGCGGCTCCCCAACCTCTGATCGGCCCTGCTCTGTGGGTGATAGAGGGCGGCGCCCCAACCCCCTGATCCGCCCTGCTGTGTGTGTGACGGGGCGGTGCCCCAACTCCCCTATCGGCCCTACTCTGTGAGTGACAGGGGAGCTCCTCAACCCCCTGATGGGCCCTGCTCTGTGAGTGACAGGGGGGAGCTCCCCAACGCCCTGATGGGCCTTGCTCTGTGAGTGACAGGGGGGAGCCCCAACCGCCCTGATGGGCCCTGCTCTGTGGGTGCCAGGGGGCAGTGCCCCAACCCCCTGATTGGCCCTGCTCTGTGCGTGACAGGGGGTGGCACTGCAACTTCCCCATTGACCCGGCCTTGAGTGTGACGGGGTGGTGCCCCAACCCCCCAGTCGGCCCTACCCTGAGCGTGACTGAGGGTGGCATCGCAACCTCTCGATAGGCCCTGCTCTGTGCATGACAGGGGGCGGCACCCCAACTCCCCAATCAGTCCTGCTCTGAGCCCGAGCAGGGGCTGCACCTAGGAATTGGGCCTGCCCTCTGCCACCCAGGAGCAGGCCTAAGCCAGCAGGTCGTTATCTCCCAAGGAGTCCCAGACTGCGAGAGGGCACAGGCCGGGCTGAGGGACTCCCCCCCACCCCCGGGTGCACAAAATTTTGTGCACCGGGCCTCTAGTATAATAATATTTTGTATTCCACACAAAGATGATGACATTGACCCATCATCAGGAAGCTATTCTCTGATTGTTGATTGTATTATTCCCTGACGTTAATGTGATTTTCATTCTGTTTTTGCCCTATTTTTACTTTTAATTTAGATTGGAACGAAGATTGTAGGTTTTGGATTCAGGAGTTTGTTTGCAAGTGTTCCTGGGATGTAAGATGCTACCTACCCGTGGAATATGGAAAATAATCATAACTAGCTTGTGCTTATTGGACACTTATGTGCAAGGCACTATTCTTAGGGCATTTTGTGTATTAACTCAATATTTTTGCAATATCTCTATAAGGTAGGTTCTGTTATACTTATTTTACAAATAAGGGAGCAGATTCAGGGATGGTAACTTATTCAAGGTCAGAAAAGTCATATAGTTATTAATTGGGGAAGCCAGGAATTGAAAATTGCCTGTTCCAGAATTCATGCTCTTAAACACTATACTACCTCTTAGAAACATATCTCATGCTTTAAAAAGTATAATGAGATTGTCACATTCTGTCATTGTATGAAATATTGGATCATTTTACCAAGAGCATAATTAGGTTCTTTGTACCGATAGTATTTGAGCCATTTGACTTTTGGTTAGTCAAGTTCTTACAAGGTATTTTTGTTTTTTGACATTAGAAAATGTTTACGATCAAGTGGGGAAAGTACCTTATACTAGTAGAACATTTATGCACAATATCATTTCAGTTTTGTAATAGGTAAGTTTACATATGTATTCATTTTAAAAAAATTGAGGATAGTTACTAAATTTTTGGATGGTGAGGTGTAAGGTATGTCTTTATAATAATCACTTTTGTAATCAGGAAAAATAATTTTCTTTTAAGGCAGATTACTGTTAGTAAATGGTGACATTGAAAAATTACAGGAAATAAAAATATGGTTGGCCCTGTATATCTGTAGGTTTAGCATCTGCTAATTCAGCCAACTGCAGATTGAAAATATGAAGGGGGAAAAAAATCTCAGTAAGTTCTAAAACTTGAATTTGCCATGTACTGAGCACTATGCTGAATCCATGCAAATGAAGTGATGTGTAGCCATTCCCTTCTGTAGCTTATATGCAGATATACGTTATATGCAAATACTGTGCCATTTTATATAACATCTGTAGATTTTGTTTTTTTGCGGGGTCCTGGAACCAATCCCTATGGATACTGAGGGACGACTCTACTGTTCTCAGTTGTAAAAAGGGAGAAATCTAAGCTCTCTTAGGTTACATTTTTTTCTACTTCTTACACCTGCTGGTCATATTCCACTTGTGTATGTAGGTAATCTTTTGGTATTGCATTACTCCCCTCCCCCGGTGTTTCTTCTAAAATTTTAAATCTATTTTCTCCATCTTACAGGTGCAATCCAGTTATTATTCTACTAGTTTTACACATAGACATTTGCTTGATATACACTATGTTATACTTTTTGAAAGATTAGCAGTATGTATAGTTCAATTAACATTTGTACACCTTTCATTTCAATTTGTTAATGATTATCTTTTGCCATATTTGCTTTCTCTCTCTAATATGCTCAACACCCCCCTCACCCCCAACCATTTGAAAGTAAGTTGTACCCCTAATATTCAGTTTATTATGCATCTCATAAAGTTAAGGACATTGTCTTATATAAACAAGAAGATTATTTTCTGTTTAAGTTTGAAGGTGTTTAAATAGTCCATGAAGTTTGTAAGTACTAGGTATAATGTAAATTTGTTGTATGCTCTGTGAAGGCCAGATTTCTGGCAACTACAACTAAGGACCAGAATGTAAATGCTGTTGGTATGCATTATGTATAGGTATAATAAAGTAATATTAGAGAAAGGAGGAATCATTGGCCAAATAACCACACTGCAGGATGGAGCTATCTATAATAATAACAGCATACTACGCAAATCGACTGAACGGCCGAACAGCAGACCTATCGTCCAGACGACCACACTATGACACACACTGGCATCAGGCCAGCCAAGGCAGGTGTAATGTGATTCATTGGGGGTTGGCCTTGCCATCGCCCCATGATCGCCCCACAGAGGGAGGCCTAGGCCACTGGCCGGTGAGGTGATTGGTTGGGGGGGCTCTGCGATGGATTGCCCCAAAGAGGGAGGCCCAGGCCACTGACCAGAGGCTGTGGTGGGTGGGCGGAGCCTCCCTCTGTGGGGCGATTGATCATGGGGCTCCCGGACTGCGTAAAATGGCACAATCTTCTATATATATAAAAGCCTAAGCATCCGTTACCACCCAATGACCGGAATGACCGTTGGGGCAGAAGCTCAACGCAGGAGCTATCCCCTGGTGATCACTGTACTCCCACAGGGGGAGTGCCGCTCAGCCACAAGCCAGGCTGATGGCTGTTGAGTGCAGCAGTGGTAGTGGGAGCCTCTCCCGCCTCTGTGGCAGTGCTAAGGATGTCCGACTGCGGCTTAGGCCTGCTCCCCAGGCATCCCCCCGAGGGCTCCCAGACTGCTAAAGGCCGCAGGCTGGGCTGAGGGACACCCCTCCCAACCCAGTGCACCAATGTCATGCACTGGGCCTCTAGTAACATATAATAGTATTGAAGTTATCACATCAGTATGACCTCTTAGGATTAAGATGTTAATAAGGATGAGCCTAGCTCAAGAAGATGATAAGGTAGAGGAAAAAAAATCAATAATGTTTCAAATGGAAAGATATTCGGCACATAGATAAACTTGAGTTATCTAGAAATTTTTCTCAGTGGAAGCTGTCATTTTCCACTGATGTCAGATTACTAACATCATACTGTACTCTAGGTTAAATGTATTTTATTTTCATCATTGTCAGGTAACAGATCTATTTGTCCATTGTTAAAAACTTAATATGAGAATGTCTCCAGTGGGTATTCTATTCTTTATTAGAAGGGATAAAAGGAGTTATAGATTGCTGTCCTTTGAGTCCTTCCATGTTATTCATTTTGCCCTGCATGGGTAATAAACTCCAGGTCTATATTCAGCATCAGAACACGAATTTTTTGTTTTCTTCCTGATTGTTGTTTTGTTTTTTATTCCTAGATTTGTCGGCTATATTTCCTTCCACACAAACCTACTTCATGTAAATAAAGAAGTTAGAGAAAGAAAATAGTCTGTGTTATGGAACACAATTCATCTGTTAATTTAAATGGCAACAGACCTTTGGAAAAGTAGTTTTTGTACCTGTGTTTAACTTATTAATTGCTTTAAATAACCCCTAATATGGTGTTGACCCCCATATTTTTATCTCCAGTCCTTGAATTCCAGACTCCTGTATCCCAACTGCATCTCGAGTTAGATGTCTAATGGGCATTTCAAACTTACCATGTCCAAAACAAACCCCTGATTCCCTTACCAGAGGTTCTCAACCTGTGGGTCGCGACCCCTTTGGCGGTTGAACGACCCTTTCACAGGGGTCGCCTAAGACCATCCTGCATATCAGATATTTACATTACGATTCATAACAGCAACATTACAGTTATGAAGTAGCAACGAAAATAATTTTATGGTTGGGTCACAACATGAGGAACTGTATTTAAAGGGCCAGAAGGTTGAGAACCATCCCCAGTCTTTTGTCCTATAGTCTTTCCCATCTCAGTAAGTGGGAGCTCAGTTCTTCAGTTGACAAAAACTTGGAGTTATTCTTGATTCCTGTCTTTCTCTCATACCACGCAAATCCTGTTAGCTTCTCCTTCAAAGTATATGAAGATTTTGATGAATTCTCACTAGCTCCACTGCTAACTACCCTGATTGACACAGCCAGCATCCATCTCACTTTAATTACTGTAAAAACTGCTAAATGTTCTCCATGTTTTCTTGTTCTCCCAGTCTCTTCTCAGTGTAGCAGGCAGTATGATCCTGTTCAAAAGCTACTTGGTCAAAATCATCTACTGGAAAATTATATAGATTAAATTGGTTAAAGTGGTAAATTTTATGTTATGTGAATTGTACCTCAATAAAGCACATAATAACAAAATAAAAAATTAGTAAAACCCCATCATCCAGCAGCTTAGTACAGGGTGTCCCTAAAAATGTATACACACTTTGAATAATTATTAATTCCAATGGGTTAAATCTGAAAAGAAAGAAACATGAATTGCTTTGTCAGCTGTTAAAAGTGTGTACATATGTTTTTGGGACACCCTATATTAAAATTTTTTGAAAAATATGTTTTTATTTCAGAGAGAGGAAGGGATAGAAACATCAGTGATGAGAGAATCATTGATTGGCTGCCTCGTGCACGCCCCCCCTACTGGGAATTGAGCCAGCAACCCAGGTATGTTGCCTGATGGGGAATTGAACTATGACCTCCTGATCCATAGGTTGACGCTCAACCACTGAACACATTGGCCAGGCATGGGATATCCTATTTATAATAATAAAAGTAATTAGACCAGATGTCCTTCCGGATGACCATCTGGATGAAGCTGGGGCTGCGAGGGAAGCCCGGGTCCCGGGTGCCAGAGGGAAGCCGGTGCCGGCAGCCAGGGAAGGAAGGCCTACTCTTGCATGAATTTCGTGCATTGGACCTCTAGTGTTTTAAGAAAAAGCCAAAATACTTAATAGTGGCTTCCATGACCCTACATGATATATATGTACACATCCTCATAGGGCCTGTACTGTTTTCCTTCTTGTTCGTTTCTGAAATAGTGGTAAAATACACATAACATAAAATTTACCATCATGACCATTTTGTAAGTGTGCAGTTCAGTAGCATCAAGTACTTTAACTTTGCTCAAATGTTAGTAAGGGCTTCCTGTTACGTCATGTAAAAATACTAACTCCTTCCTTTGCACATTCTCTCTGCTTACCCTGCAATGACCCTCTTATAGCCATACCAAATTATTTACTTGTTTGTTTCATTGTCTTCCTTTTCTAGAATAAAGCCTCATTAGGTCAGTAACTTTGTTTTGTCCACTGCAATACTCCCAGTGCCTAAAACAACATCAAGCATATAATAAAGTGCCATTATGTATGTGTTGAGTGAATAGATTACTGTACTAATCATTTTACTTTCTGGAAAGTCTGGAAATACTCAGCTTCTAAATCTTTTTACTTGACTATTTTTGTCCCTCACCTGAGGATATGCTTTTTATTGATTTTAGAGAGAGAAACATCAATGTGAGAGAGAAACATTGATCAGTTGTCTTCCGTAAGTGCCCTGTAATCCAGGTATGTGTCCTGACCAGGATTCGCACCTGCCACCTTGTGGTATATGGGACGATGCTCCAACCAACTCCATCATACTAGCTAGGGATTTTTTTAAGTATATTTTATTGATTTTTTACAGAGAGGAAGGGAGAGAGATAGTCAGAAACATTGATGAGAGAGAAACATCAATCAGCAGCCTCCTGCACACCTCCTACTGGGGATGTGCCCGCAACCAAGGTACATGCCCTTGACCGGAATCGAACCTGGGACCTTTCAGTCTGCAGGTCGACGCTCTATCCACTGAGCCAAACCGGTTTTGACTAGGGCATTTTAATTGACTTTAATATGGAATGAAACTATTATTTTTGTCAGTGTATTTGTTTTGCTCATTGAGTATTTTTATATGTCCTTGTAATTTAAAAATTAGGTAGGTTGAGTGAGTTAGAATTTTCTCTATAAAAATTAAGTTACTTTTTTCAACTACTATGTGTTCTTACTTAAAAAATGTTATTTTTAAAGCACTTAACCATTGTCATTCACTGTAAAAATTGAATTAAAAGAAATATAGAATATTTCCATGGTTTTCTGATTACCTATATAATAAAACCCTAAGCGACCGTTATGGAGGAATGACCAGAATGACCGGTTGCTATGATGCGCACTGACCACCACGGGGCAGGTGCTCAATGCAGGAGCTGTCCCCTGGTGGTCAGTGCGCTCCCATAGTGGGAGTGCTGCTCAGCCAGAAGCCGGGCTCATGGCTGGTGAGCGCAGCGGTGGTGGCGGGAGCCACTCCTGCCTCCGCTGCAGTGCTAAGGAGCACCAAGTTGAGCGATAAGGAGCAGTGAGCAGGCAGGCGGTAAGGAGCGGGGGGTCCTGGACTGTGAGAGGGATGTCCGACTGCTGGCAGGCAGACATCCCTTAAGGGGTCCTGGACTATGAGAGGGTGCAGGCGGGCTGAGGCCCTGCCCCCCTGCACTGGGCCTCTAGTCTATCTTATATAATGAAAGTCTAATATGCTAAATGTCGAGTCGTCCGGTTGTCCGTTCAACCAAAGCGTAACATGCTAGTGATATGCTAAGGCCACTCAGCTGTTCCCTATGATGTGCACTGACCACCAGGGGGCAGACAGTCGACCGGTCGACCAGTTGCTATGACGTGCACCAACCACCAGGGGGCAGACACTCAGTGCAGGAGCTTCCTGCTGGTGGTCAGTGCGCTCCCACAGGGGGACCACCGCTCACCCAGAAGCCAGGCTCACTGCTGGTGAGCGCAGCAGTGGTGGCAGGAGCCTCTTCCGCCTCCGCGGTAGTGCTAAGGATGTCCAACTGATGGCTTAGGCCCGCTCCGGCCCACTGAGTTGGACATCCCCCGAGGTTCTCCTGGACTGTGAGAGGGTGCAGGCCAGGCTGAGGGGACACCCCCCCTCCCCCCACCCCCCCGTGCACTGGACCTCTAGTATCCTATATAATAAAACCGTAATATGCAAATCGACTGAGCGGAAGAACAACCGGTCGCTATGACAGGCACTGACCATCAGGGGGCAGACGCTTAATGCAGGAGCTTCCCCCTGGTGGTCAGTGTGCTCCCACAGGGGGAGCGCCCCTCAGCCAGAAGCCGGGCTTGCTGCTCCTTAGCACGGCCTTGGAGGTAGGAGTGCTCGCCAGCCGTGAGCCAGGCTTCTGGCTGAGCAGTGCTCCCACTGTAGGAGTTCACTGACCACCAAGGGCGGACATCCCTCAAGGGGTCTCGGACTGCAAGAGGGCCCAGGCTGAGCTCAGGGATCCTCCCTCCCCACCCAGGGCATGAAAGTCATGCAACAGGCCTCTAGTGTGTGCGTGTGTGTGTGTGTGTGTGTGTATATATATGGTGCTGGGAGGCATATATATATATATATATATATATATATATACACACACACACACAATATATATATATACACACACACACACACACACACACACACACACACACACACACAATTCTAGAGGCCCAGTGCACAAAAATTTGTTCACTCGGGCGGGAGGGGGTGTCCCTCAGCCCGGCCTGTGCCCTCTCGCAGTCTGGGACCCCTCGGGAGATAACGACCTGCTGGCTTAGGCCTGCTCCCGGGTGGCAAAGGGCAGGCCCAATCCCTAGGTGCAGCCCTGGTTGGGCTCAGAGCAGGGCTGATTGGGGAGTTGGGGCGCCGCCCCCTGTCATGCACAGAGCAGGGCAGATCAGGAGGTTGCGATGCCACCCTCAGTCACGCTCAGGGTAGGGCCGATTGGGGGGTTGGGGCATCGCCACCTGTCACGCACAGAGCAGGGCCAATTAGGGGATTGGAGCGCTGCCCCCTGTCACTCACAGAGCAGGCCCATCAGGGCGGTTGGGGCTCCGTACCCTGTCACGCACAGAGCAGGGTCAATCGGGGTTGGAGAGCTCCCCCCGTCACGCACACAGCAGGGCCCATCAGGGGGTTGGGGAGCTCCCCCCTGTCACACACATAGCAGGGCCCATCAGGGGGTTGAGGAGCTCCCCCGTCACTCACAGAGTAGGGCTGATAGGGGAGTTGGGGCACCGCCCCCTGTCACACACAGCAGGGCGGATCAGGGGGTTGGGGCGCCGCACCCTGTCACACTCAGGGCAGGGCCGATCAGAGGTTGGGGCGCCGCCACTGTCACACTCAGGGCAGGGCCGATGGGGAGGTTATGGCTCTACTCCGTCACACAGAGCAGGGCCTGTGGGGGGCGGTTGGGGCATCGCCCTCTATCACCCACAGAGCATGGCCGATCAGGGGATTGGGGCGCCGCCCTCTATCACCCACAGAGCAGGGCTGATGGGGAGGTTATGGCTCTACTCCGTCACACACAGAGCAGGGCCCGTGGGGGGGGGGTGGTTGGGGCGCCACACCCTGTCACAGACAGAGCAGGGCCGATTAGGGGGTTGGGGCGCCGCACCCTGTCACACACACAGCAGGGCCGAACAGGGGGTGGGGCGCCGCAGCCTGTCACACACAGAGCTGCAGGGCGATCAGGGGGTTGGGGAGCTCCCCCCTATCAGGCACAGAGCAGGGCTGATCAGGGGGTTTGGGCTCCTTCCCCTGTCACGAACAGAGCAGGGCAGATAGGGAGGTTGTGGCCCCGCCCCCTGTCACACACAGAGCCGCAGGGCGATCAGGGGGTTTGGGTGCTGCCCCTTGTCACGCTGATCCCAGTGCCAGGTGGCCTCGCGGCTCTGCTGATCCTGGTGCTGGGAGGCATATTACCCTTTTACTATATAGGATAGAGTCCTGGTGCACGGGTGGGGGCCGGCTGGTTTGCCCTAAGGGTGTCCTGGATCAGGGTGGGGGTCCCCACTGGGGTGCCTGGCCAGCCTGGGTGAGGGGCTGAGGGCTGTTTTCAGGCTGGCGGGTGACTGAAGCTCCCAACTGCTCCTTTTTTTCTTTTTTCTTTTTTATTCTGGGCCAGCTTTAGCTCTGAGGCTTGGCTCCAGCTCTTAGGCCTTAGCTGCTGAAAGCAGGTATCTGGTTTGTTTGGGTTCTATAATCAAAACACAATTTCAACTGCAGCTCTGAGATCCCAGCTGGCTGAAAGCAGGTTTCTGGGGTTTTGTTTAGCTTCTATATTTGTAACAATGTTTCAAACTGCAAGCTCAGAGGCCGGCAGCGGCAGGCGGGGAACGTTGGAGTCCTCTGTCACTGAAGCAAGCAAGCCTCATGTTCGCTTCAAGCTGCCTGGCTGCTGGCCGCCATCTTGGCTGGCAGTTAATTTGCATATCTCCCTGATTAGCCAATGGGAAGAGTAGCGCAGATACGGCTAATTACCATGTTTCTCTTTTATTAGATAGGATATGGAATTTATTTCATACCATTGAGACTCTAAAAATCATTATTGACTTTTACCTGAGTGTTTTTTTTCAGTTACACATAATTTAAAAAGAGGTAGGGACTGGAAAAACAAAACAAAAGACAAAAGTAAAGGTATCAATACTAGCTTATTATATACCATCCATAAGCCTGTAAATTCACTTTCACATTATCTCTGGACTCGTTTAACATTGTTTCCGTATATATAAAAGCCCAGCGACCCGAATGGCCAAACCACTGGAACCATCAGTAGCTATGATGTGCACTGCAGCAGCCAACTGGCCTAATCTGGGCCCCGATTGGCTCCCCACCTCCCGGGCCAGCCAACCACCCGCAGCCCCTCCCCCCTACTGTCCCCTCCCCCAGTTGGCCCCCAACACTCCGATCGGGGGTGGGGCTGGCCGGCCAACCTCCCACAGCCCCTCCCCCCTGCTGACCTGGCCTGATAGGCCCCCATTGGGGTGGTCCAGCTGGACCCCACCTGTGCACAGATTCGTACACTGGGCCTCTAGTATCCAATAAAATTTACTATGTTGTTAAAAACCCATTTCATTTTGGAGTAAATTTAGAATCACAGAATGTTAGAGCTAAAAGGAACTTTTGTAGTCTTTGGTGGGTCACTTAACCTCGCTGTGCCTGACCTTGAAATTAATTATACTTGCCCTATATGGTTATTATGAGGGTTAAATGAGATAATATATTGGTTAATTAGTTTAGCCATAATTTGCCGAATTCTTACTTCTTATGTGCTGTCCACTATTCTAAGTTCTTTATTAATTAATTAAATTTATTTAACATTATTTGGTACAGGTATTGCTATTTCTCAGGCGGCACAGAGAAATAAGTAAATTGTCCAAGATGATTCAACTAATAAGTGACAAAAGTGGGATTCTAACCCATGATGTTTACTTCCACTTATAAATAAATGAAATGCTTGGTAAACTGTTGGAACATAAACTAAGATGTTGACCATGTACTTTCATGCTTATTGAAAAACTTAGTTGCTATAGGGATGTGAGAGTTATAACTGTCTGGAAAGTCATGCAAAATGGTTATGAAAGTTGCATGAATAGTTGCAAAAATAAATAAAAAATAAATGCACTCATAGCGTTAGTAGAAGATTTAAAAACCATATCTAGTAAATAAATCTATAATTTATTTTTAATTGATTGGACTTTGCAAATGCTTGCTTGGCCTGTTAGAAATTCTGATACTTCTTGAGTATCATAGGATCACATATTTTCTTTTTTTTTTTTTTTTTGCTTAAAGTATTACAAAGGACATATTTTCTGATGATTGATTAATGGCTCTCATCAGCTTTCTTTGTGAATACAAATGAAAATGGAATTTCTATGAAATATTGGGTGGATTCATCAATTCTTACAGCAGACATTTATTGAGCATGCTTTCTGACTGTTCTAGGTACTGAGGTACATCATTGAACAAAACAACATCCTTGTTCTCATGAAACATATTTTAGTGGTGGAGGGATATATGTCAATGAAAAATAATATGAAGAAAGTTAAAGCAGATATTGAATGAGAATGATTGGGACAATATGCTTTTAGATAGAGTGATCAGAGTAAGCTTCTGATGAGATTGACTAGATATTAGAATAAATATAGCAGCTAACCCTGCTTTGGGGAAGATGTTCTAGGCAGAGGGACAATAAGGAGAGTAATGTGGGTGTAGCACACAGTAAGGGGAAAGTGGTAGAAGATAAGGTGAGACAGATACAGAGTTGAGTGGGGGAATGGAGTCCCTGTTAAGGATCATGTTCAGCCTTGTAAGCCATGGTTAGGACTCCGGGAATTGGGAAACCTTTGAAAGGTTTTCAGCAGAGTAGTGACACGATACGACTTTACTTGAACATTACTCTGGGTGCTGTTTGACAAATAGACTATAAGGGGCAAGAGTGGAAGCAAAGAGGGCTTATTTGCCATGGTTTTTGACTGTCCAGAGCCTTCTGACCCTTGCTCTGTTTGGCCCATTTTCAGCCTTATGAGTTCCATCTCCCTAATTCTGATTCCCAGCCTTTCATTTGCAACTAGGACACTGGCATGTAAAATGGTGTTCTGAACTAGGCTCCTCTAATCAGAAACATCACTGTAGACATGGATTCTGAACTGAGCAGACATGTTTGTTAAAGTTTTGCCAGAATGCATCTTTCAGACAATTAAGAAATATTTTTTCCTGTATTTCTGGTACAATGGTGACATTGGAGGGGCAGAGCAGTGTTGGTGTTTTCACATGAAGTTTTGGGGTATTATGGTATATACTACTGGCTTCTGGGGACACCTGACTAGTCTTAATGAAGTAAAAGTGATAGAGGTTCCAGTATTATTGTCAAGTAATAGAATATTACTTCAAGTAGGAGAATATTTTATGAGAATTGAATATTATAATGGAGAATGCTTTAGTAATTATGGAAAAAATCTAAAGATTCTGGGTCAAATTTCCTTTGTAGGATTTGCAGGGAACACAAAACCTTGTATTCCTATTTGTGTCTGGTACTACTTTGATATTATAGAAGCAATGATATTGTTAGTATTAGGGCATATGTATTTTTGGATTGATGGAACTTGGGAGAGTCTAGCAGGTAACAGCATCAGGAATAGAGTAGTTGATTAGGAATTAGAGTAGACAAGTATGCAGCTTTGAACTAGGGAATCAGGAAGATCTGTAACAAGAGGAGAATAAGTATAAAGGTGAGTAGATCAGAGGTCAAGCTCTGTTCAGATAGAGTTGAGATGGGTGAATATTTAACTGCATCTGTGAAATTTGATGATAGAGCTGCATTCTCCTCCTATTTCTTGTGCTTTTGACTGGTTGCTAGAGTATAAGAACAAATCTCAATTGAGTAGGTCCAGACTCTGCATGTGAGAACAGGCAGTTTTGTGGTGTCTGACTGAGCTAAGTAATGCAAGACTTGGAGATTGGCATGGATTCCTGTAGAGTAAACTGTGCCAATTTCAGTCACTAGCTGTGGAAATCAAGGGTATACATACATATATTTTTGGTCTATAAAAAGTATATTCTTTGGTATTTCTTTACATGTTTTTCCACATCTTAGGTAGATGTCAGTTTAGGTTTTGAAAGGTCCGTGCCATGTGCTGTGTTTGATAATTTTTTCATTTTCAGTTTTTTGTAGTCACATCAGAAATGTGAATGGTGACTTACCTTGCTTATGATAAGGGTAATAGAATTATTTTAGCAAAATCATGAAGTCATTGAAACCAAAATTACCTCCTTGGTTATTGCCTCCTATTTGCTCTGTGACCTTGGGCTTTTTATATCTCTCTCAAACCTCAGTTTTCTTTAAAATGGATTGATAGTTCTTACTTTATGGGTAGATTAAATGAAAATGTGGAATACTGGGCTTGGCAGATAGAATGTGCTCAATAAAGTTATTATATCCAATTTATAAACATCAATTAATACATAAAGTTTATTAAGTCAGGATATATTTTATACAAAACAAGTATCAATGTACATCTTGAAAAAAATGGAATACATTTAAAAACAAAAGCATATGTAGTTTTGAATTTTTAATTTTTCATTTAAAGATGTGAAGCTTTTATAAAAAAATAAATCTTTATTGTTCAGATTATTACAGTTGTTCCTCTTTTTTCCCCCCATAGCTCCCCTCCACCCAGTTCCCAACCCACCCTTTGCCCTTACCCCCCCCCCCCCCACTGTCCTCATCCATAGGTGTACGACTTTTGTCCAGTCTCTTCCCACTCCCCCCACACCCCTTCCCCGCCCCCCCGAGAATTGTCCACTCCCTTTCTATGCCCCTGATTCTATTATATACACCAGTTTATTCTGTTCATCAGATTTTTTTTTTCTTTTTTTTTTTTTTTTTTTTCCTGTGAAAGTGAGTTTTCTGAATGGAGACACAGTGAGAAATGACAAGTAAAGCTTACTATAGAAACTCCATACTATTACCCTAAGCCCCCTTAACACCGAGTGCCCAAATGGTATACTTCCATTGATTGATCACTGATAAAGGTTCAGGCTGGAGTCAGATATTTGATGTCTTGAAAGCATCCAGTAATATAAAGTCTTATTGATCAACAGAATGACAGAGCTTGGTGATCAGCATAAAAGATAAAATGTATTCAATGGAGTGCCAAGCATTACTAGGACAGTGTTGCCAACATTTAAGCATGATAGCTTACAGATGTGTTCATCAGATTTTTTATTCACTTGATTTTTAGATTCACTTGTTGATAGATGTGTATTTGTTGTTCATAATTTTTATCTTTACCTTTTTCTTCTTCTTCTTCTTAAAGAATACCTTTCAGCATTTCATATAATACTGGTTTGGTGGTGATGAACTCTTTTAGCTTTTTCTTATCAGTGAAGCTCTTTATCTGACCTTCAGTTCTGAATGATAGCTTTGCTGGATAAAGTAATCTTGGTTGTAGGTTCTTGCTATTCATCACTTTGAATATTTCTTGCCACTCCCTTCTGGCCTGCATAGTTTCTGTTGAGAAATCAGCTGACAATCATATGGGTACTCCCTTGTAGGTAACTGACTTTTTTTTTCTTGCTGCTTTTAAGATTCTCTCTTTGTCTTTTGCCCTTGGATTTTAATGATGATGTGTCTTGGTGTGGTCCTCTTTGGATTCCTTTTGTTTGGGGTTCTCTTTGCTTCCTGGACTTGTAAGTCTATTTCTTTCACCAGATAGGGGAAATTTTCTGTCATTATTTCTTCAGATAGTTTTTCAATATCTTGCTCTCTCTCTTTTTCTGGCACTCCTATAATTCGGATGTTGGTTCGCTTGAAGTTGTCCCAGAGGTTCCTTACACTATCTTCATATTTTTGGATTCTTTTTTCGTTTTGCTTTTCCGGTTGGGTATTTTTTGCTTCTTTGTATTTCAAATCTTTGACTTGATTCTTGGGATCCTCTTGTCTGCTCTTGGATCTCTGTATATTATTCTTTATTTCAGTCAGTGTATGCTTAATTTCTAGTTGGTCCTTGTTCATATCCTCGAGGGTCTCACTAAATTTATTGGCGGTTTCTAGAATATTCTTGAAAAACCTTATAACCGTGGTTTTCTACACTATATCCACTAGTTTGCTTTCCTCCATTTCTGTCATTTGTGATCTGTTTCTTTGTCTTCACATTTTGGCTGCTTCCCTGTGTTGATAGAGTCGCTTTTTGTGCTAGGTGTCCTATAGGGCCCAGTGGCTCAGCCTCCCCAATGACCTGGGGTGGACACTCTTGGTGCACCCTTTTGTGGGCTGTGTGCACAGTCTTGTTGTAGTTAAGCCTTGATTGTTGTTGGTATCACTGGGAGGAATTGACCTCCAGGCCAGTTGTCTGTGAGAATCAACTGTGTCTACAGTGGGAGAACTTCTGTGCTGGAGACACTCTTCTGGGGCAAGACTTGCTTCAGTGGGGTTTTGGTGCTCACTGAGTCTGCACCCTGAGTGTGTCCCTTATGGATCTGAGGAGTTGTAATCTGGATGGTCCCACTCTGATCACTGGGTACACGGGCTCTTGGTTCTCTAAGGAGGTACTAATTTAGCCTCTGCCTGAGGCTACCCAGCAGGAGCTACGGAGAGATCTGCAGATTCCTCTTCCTTGTTTGGGGTTTGGAGATGCCCAGATGAGGCCTAGCTGTGAAGCAGTGCAAGCTGCTGTGGGGCCTTGGGCCTTCTTTTGGATGTTCTGGGTTTTTCTGACCCAGCTGTAGTTTTTTAGGTAATTTTAGATCTCAAAGGGCCAGGTCATTCATAGGCAAAATCCTCTGCTAGCAGCTTCGGTGGGGTGGGGTCTCAGAGAGTCAACAGGGCATAGCAAACAGCTATGGCTGATCCTCAGCCCTGTCCTATGAGGACCCTGGGTCTCAGTGTCCCGTCTCAGTGTCCCACGGTAATTGCTGCAAGCACCTCTGAGAGAAAGCCGCCCTCGAGTTCCGACTGATGTCAGACAGTCCAGTTTCTACTTGTATGAGTTTGGGTCCCTAGAGACTCACCTGGAACTGGAGTTCAGAGCCATGGGGAGCTTGTGACTCCCTCCCGATTGAAAAGGACACCGGTGCCCTCCTTTGCCAACCCTTGCCGCGTGCGCCTCCGTACCTCTGCACTTTACTTCCGCACCTCCTCTGAGTCTCAGTGTGCTTTTCTCTTTCCTTCTAGTTGTAGAATTTCCACTCAGCCAGCCTTCCTGTCGTTCCGGATGATATCGTTTTGTCTTTTAGTTGTATTTTTGAAGTGGTTGTGCGAGGCAGCAATTTCAGGTGTTTACCTATGCTGCCATTTTGGTTTCTATTAAAGATGTGAATCTTTGCCGAAATCGGTTTGGCTCAGTGGATAGAGCGTCGGCCTGTGGACCGAAAGGTCCCAGGTTCGATTCCGGTCAAGGGCATGTACCTTGGTTGCGGGCACATCCCCAGTGGGGAGTGTGCAGGAGGCAGCTGGTCGATGTTTCTCTCTCATCGATGTTTCTAACTCTCTATCTCTCTCCTTTCCTCTCTGTAAAAACTCAATAAAATATATTTAAAAAAAATATTAGATTTCTAAGATAGAAAAGGGAAGAAACAACCTTAACATAATATTATGAATATATTATATGGTGAAAAACTAAATATATTCTTATTAAAGTCAGGAACAAAGTGAAAAAGCCCTCAATTATAGTTATTCAGCATATTTTGGTGGTTACTATAGTAAGTTAAGAAAAGATAGAATTATAAATAGATGAACAAACTATTTAAATATGAAAAGCAGAATCAACAAAATGCCAGTCACACACACACAAAAAAGAATATTAGAAATTTGCATGCAAAATCAAGGGGTTCATGAATCCCCTTCAACAGAGTATGGATCTTAGGGTAGAGCTGTTTCAGAGGAGAAAATGATGGGTTATAATCAGTCAATACTAATGAAACTAAATGCTTAAGTGACTTCCTACAGATTTGATATCTATTTTTCAGTGCTCTGCCCACTCAATTCTGACGTTGTATTATGAAAGCAGTGATAGAAAATATGTAAATGAATGAGCAAATAGCTATGTTACAAAAACAGTTGGCCAGCTGAAATAGGCCTATGGGTTATAGTTTGCCTATCTCAGTTATGTATTATTTGGGAACTTTTTCTAATCAGTACATTACCTGTGACATTAGTTAAGGTATTTTTTGCTTAAATGGTAGTGCCAGTGGTAACTAGCCCTGTTAATATGCTGTTAAAACCTTAGAGCAGTGGTTCTCAACCTTGGCTGCACATTAGAATCACCTGGGAATCTTCTTAAAATCCTGATTTCTGGGCCTCATCCTCCGGAAATTCTGTTTCTTTGTTACTAATGTTGTGGCCCCACCCCATAACAAAGAAACAGAATTTCCGGAGGATGAGGCCCAGAAATCAGGATTTTAAAAATATTCCCCGGTGATTCTAATGTGCAGCCAAGGTTGAGAACCACTGCCTTAGAGTAAAGCAAGCATGTAGAAAAAGAAGGAAATAGCTTCTGGTAGAAGTGAAGGAATTTCTGTATTCAGAAAAGTTGCAGAGCTTCTGAAACTTGAATGTGTATACATATCACTCTGGAAATCAGGTAGGTCTGGGTAGAGCCTGAGTCACTTTGGGGGATCGGTAGATTGGAGGGGAAGGAGCCAAGAATTCTGCATTGCCAATAATTTCCCAGGATGTGCCCATATAACATCCTTTAGAGTTTGAATAGCAAGATACTATGTTTCAGGAGAACACAATATTATAGAAAAATATTTAATTGGGTAAGGGCTGAAACATTAACAAATACATTCCCACTCTCAGTGGTAATACATAATGAATGAATTTGTTATTTGAACATGTGGTGTGGATCCCAGGTTTTCTTAGCTTTTTAGTTTAGTAGCGTTGGGACCTTCAGTACTACTGCTAAGAAGTTCTTGAAATGGTGTAGTTGTCACTGTCTCAAGTGATATTTTTCCTTGATGCTTGGTTTCTCTAAATGTTTTTCTTTTTGTACCTGTCATCACTGGTTGTCATTTTTTTATTTTTATTTCTTTAGTCTCTTACTACATATGTCCTATTAACAAAACTAGTTATTTACGAATAATGAGTCATTACAGGATGTTTAATTGTTGAAGTGAAGTAGACTGTTGATTTTATTTATTTTACTGAAAGAGGACAAGTTGGAATGTTTAGAATTGTCTTTGGTTTTGATTTTGGACTTTTATTTTGAAAAATTTTATAATTTGGGAAAAGTAAAAAAAAAAGGTCAAATACCCAATACCCAAAAAATGTTGACTCAATTTTTTCTTTTAAAAAATTCAGTTAGCTTTACTGAGATCTGAATTCAGTAAATTAAAATTCAACAATTAATTTTGAGAAATGGATATAGTCATATAACTACTATCATAATCATAATATAGAACATTTACATCAACCCATAAAGTTCCCTCATGCTCATTGCAGTCAATTCAAAACACTTTCAGATTTTCCTTTTTTGGCGTGTTTTTATTTTTTATTGATTATAGAGAGAGGAAGGGGGAGAGAGAGAGAGAGAGAGAAAGAGAAACAATGATATGAAAGAGAAACATGGATTAGTTATCTTCTGCATACACCCCAACTGGGGATCAAACTCACAACCTGGGTATGTGCCCTGAGTGGGAATTGAACCCACCACCATTTGGCATACAGGGCAGTACTCCAAGTGAGCCACACCACCCAGAACTCTGATTTCCCTTTTGATTTCTTTAATCCATGGATTGTTTAGAAGTGCACTAAGTTTCTAATGTTTGAGGATGTTTTCAAATACCTCTAACTGATTGAATGGCATTATAGTCAGAAAACATACTCTATGATTTCTACCTTTTAAAGTTTATGGAGAAAGGAGAGGATCTAATGGAGAGGTGGAAGTTACACTCACCTCCTCCCAGGATCATATTAAAATTACAGCAAAATTATAGAACAATGAACCTGGATAACTATCTGAAGACTAGCTGAACTGAAGTCTTACAACTAAGGATATACAGAAGAAGTCACATTGAGACTTGTAGGAAGGGCAGAGACAAGAAAAGGGCTGGCACTGCACCTACATGTGGGGATTGAGAATCTGGAGGTTTATTTCAGCTGCAGAGGTCCACCCTGAGGAGCATGGGTCTCAACCCCCTACTGGCTCCCCAGCCCAGAGCAACAGTGCTGGGAAGAGGAGTCCATATAACATCTGGCTGTGAAAATCATTGGGGATTCCATATGCCAGGGTGAAATGGGGGACTGCTGGAAACCCAGGTACCCTATTAAAGGGCCGGCCCACAAAGTTTCTCTTGCAGGCACTCACCTGGGCTCTGGAATAGTGATGGTGGCTCATGGGACTGGAGCCATAAAGGGAGAGATTGGGTTGTATGCTTGCAGTGAAAGGGCTGGAGGACAATGTGCTTATGCCAAGTCCTTCTCCTACACTTCTTATAGATGCTGTCTTTCCTGGGTCCAACACTGCCTTCCACATGGCATCAACCTGGGGTTATGCAATAACTATCTTTCTGACTTTGAGGCCCCATGTTAGCCAAGCTTGCACCGGTGGAGGAATCTGTTGGCTGCAGCCAGCCTGGGCCCATGTTGCAGTCGTTTTTGAAAAATTCTTGAGGAAATCTGGGCAAACTCATGGGGTTTCAGAGAGACTGAGTTATGTGACTTTAGGATGAGGGCCATTTTCCTCAAGTGCCCCCACTGATGTTATTGTTCTGTTTTGGTATCTTCCCCCACCCCAATGGCAGCCTG
The DNA here is from genome assembly GCF_014108235.1 of Myotis myotis. NCBI lineage: Eukaryota > Metazoa > Chordata > Mammalia > Chiroptera > Vespertilionidae > Myotis > Myotis myotis. The sequence continues at coordinate 174,559,848 of NW_023416313.1, read as the reverse complement.
GGGAGATGCACTAGCCCCACCTTGCCAGTTCCCGGATGCCCTGCCCTATCATCAAGATGTGCAGACTCCAAGAAGATGGCAGTTGCCATTGGTGTACACTGAGACTTTGTCTGAGTGGCCTTAGATGCAGTATTGGTGCCAAGTTTGAATCTGCATCAACCTGGGGAACACCACTCGCCCCTACCTGGTGACTCACTGAGAACTTGCTTCATGCAGTTCACATACTGCCAGAGGCTCTTTCAGTGGCTGAGCCTAATAGGCAGCTGGCAGGCAAAGGCAGATTTCGGGATGTCTTGGGCATTTTGCAGACCTGTCCCAGGCATGGTACTGGTGGAAGTTGGCTTTGGTCTGCAGCTTGGCCCCTTCCACAGGGACCCAGGCCTAGCAGAGGCAGCCACCAATGTGGATCACTTAGTAGCTTTTAACAAGAAGTTCAGAGCTGGTCACATGCAGTGTTTGATGTGGACCTGTGCAGGAGTCCGTCCCAAGGGGCTCTAGAACCAATTCAGTGGCTGGCTTCAGACCACATCAAATCATGGACCAGTTAGCACCACAAGTGGCACAACTTAAGGGAGGTCACAGCAGGCATCAGAACCTGCAGGGGGGAATTTTACTTCGTGGGGTTAGCCCCTGCAGAGCAGCTCATACACTGTGGTTGGGATCAGTCTTCCCAGTTAGCCAACCTGAGGGTCAACACCACCCATGGATGGGCCAACAGCCATCAATCTCAACTACAGCAGGGTAACTCACATACCCCACACAAGGACACTGTTAGTGATAAGGTGATAGCACTACTGAGCCCCACAGGATACCAATTATATAATCCCACCCTACCAAAGCTGGGAGACATAATAGATCTATCTAATACATAGAAACAAACACAGAGAGGCAGCCTAAATGGGTAGACAAAAAAACACCCCAAATGAAAGAACAGAGGAAATCTCCAGAAAAACAACTAAATGCAATGGAAATGAACAATCTACCAGATTCAGAGTTCAAAACAATGGTTCTAAGGATGCTCTAGGACCCTAGGGGAAGAATGAATGAACTTAGTGAGAACTCTAACAGATAGTAAGCATAAGAAAGGACATTGAGACAATAAAAAAGAACTAGTCAGAAATGAAGACTACAATATCTGAAAGCAGAAAGCACCCAAACAGAGTAGCAGAAAGAAAAAGAATGAAAAAAATGAGGATAGTATAAGGGACTTCTGGGATAACATCAAACATAACATTCATATCATAGGGTTACCAGAAGGAGAAGAAAGAAAGCAAGGTATTGAAAATATATTTGAAAAGACAATGACTGAAAGCTTCCCTAATTTGGTGAAGGAAAAAGATGCACAAGACCAGGAAGCGCAGAGTCCCAACAAGATGACTTCAAAGAAATCCACACCAAAACACATCATAATTAAAATGGCAGAGTTTGAAGACAAAGAGAGAATCTTAAAAATAACAGGAGAAAGGCCATTCGTACGATTGAAGTTGTCTCAGAGTTACCTACAACGAGCTCCAATAAGGCTATCAGTTGATTTCTCAAGAGAAGCATTTTATTTTATATTTTTTACTATTTAAATCTTAATTGTTGAGCGTATTACAGATGCCGCCCCCCTTTTTCCCCTCCATTGTCTTACTCCACCAAGTTCCTGCCCCACCCCAGGCCTTCACCACCCTATTGTTTGTGTCCATAGGTAACGCATGTATGCTTATAAGTTCTTTGGTTAATTTCTTTCTGCCCCTCCCCCATCCCTCTGAGATTTGTCAGTCTGATCCATATTTCCATGCCTGTGTTTCTATTTTATTCATCAGTTTATCTTGTTTATTAGATTCCTTGTTCATTGATTTTGATTTTTAGATTCAATTGTTAATAGATACATATTTATTGCCATTTTATTGTTCATATTCTTAATCTTTTTTCCTCCTCCTCCTCGTTCTCCTCCCTCTTGTCCTCCTATTCTTCCCTCCTCCCTCTTTTCCACCTCCCTCTCCACCTTCCCTTTCCTCTCTTTCTCCTCCTTCTTCTCCCTTCAACATTTCCTGTAATACTGGTTTGGTGGTGATGAACTTCTTTAGTTTTTTCTTGTCTGGGAAGCTCTTTATCTGACCTTCAATTCTAAATGATAGCTTTGCTCTGTAGAGTAATCTTGGTTGTAGGTTTTTGCTTTTCATCACTTTGAATATTTCTTGCCATTTCCTTCTGGCTTGTGTAGTTTCTGTTGAGAAATCAGCTGACAGTCACATGGGTTCTCTCTTGTAGGTGACTGATTAAACTGCTTTTCTCTTGCTGCTTTTAAGATTCTCTCTTTGTCTTTTGCTCTTGGCATTTTAATTATGATGTGTCTTGGTGTGGTCCTCTTTGGATTCCTTTTGTTTGGGGTTCTCTATGCTTCCTGGACTTGTAAGTCTATTTCTTTCACCAGGTAGGGGAAGTTTTCTGTAATGATTTCTTCAAATAGGTTTTCAATTTCTTGCTCACTCTCTCTCCTTCTGGCACCCCCATGATGTGAATGTTCATACAATTGAAGTTGTCTCAGAGGTTCCTTTTTTTGTTTGTTTGCTGTTTGAATTGTTGATTTGATTCTTGTCGTCCTCTACTCTATTGTTGATTGCCTGTAAATTATTCTTCATTTCAGTTAGTGTATCCTTAATTTCTGACTGGTCCTTTTCATGTCTTTGATGTTCTCACTAAGACCCTTGAAATTCTCACTAAGTCCCTTGAAGCTCTCATTAAGTTCCTTGAGCAACCTTATAACCATTGTTTTGAACTCTGTATCTAGTAATTTGCTTGTTTCCATTTCATTTAGTTCTTTTTCTGGAGATTTCTTCTATTCTTTCATTTGTGACATGTTTCCTTGCCTCTGCATTTTGGCTGTTTCCCTATGTTTGTTTCTATATATTAGGTAGAGCTGTTTCCTGGACCTGGTAGAGTGGCCTTGTGTAGTAGGTGTCCTGTAGGGCGCGGTGGCTCAGCTTCCCCAGTCACCTGAGCTGGACACTCTAGGTGCATCCCAGTGTGGGCTGTGTACTCAGTCTTGTAGTTGAGCCTTGATAGCTGTTGGCGTCACTGGATGGGATTGACCTCCAGGCCAGTTGGCTGTGAGGACCTGCTGTGATTACAGCAGAAGAGCTGCTGTGCAGGTGACACCCCTATGGAACAGGACTTGATTTAATGGGGCTTTGGTGCTCACCGAGTTTGCCCCTTGAATGTGTCGCTCGTGGATGTGTAGAGTTGTAATCTGGTGTGGTCTGAAGCTGTTTATAGGGTGCGCTTGTTCTGGGGCCTCCTGAGAGATGCAAAGTCATCCACAGCCTGTACCTTGTCCGGAGCCACCCAGCACAAGTTACAGAGTGATTTGCAGATGGCTGCTACTTGTGTTGGGCTTGGAGGTGCCCAGGAGCGGCCAAACTGTGAACCAAGGCAGGCTGCTGTAGTGCCTGGCCTGGGACTGCTTATTGAGAGGTATGGGATGTGCTGAGGTCAGATGCTGCTCATTTGAGAAATTTTAGGAAAGTCTAAAGCCTGAAACAGGACAGCCCATTTATATGGAAAAGCCAGTGCAAACAGCTTGGGTTGGGTAGGATCTTGTAATTACCAGGGCAGGGCAAACCATGTGGGCCAGGTTGATATAGACTCAGATATGCCATCTGCCAGTCAGCCCTGTGGTGGGGGAGGTTTCAGTATTCAGTAGGAACTCTGAACACTTTTGCTAACACTTTTGTGTGGGAGAAAGTTGCCCCTGAGTTTTTGCCCTGATGCCAGACAATTTAGTTTTTCCCCGTATGTCCCTGGATCCTTTCTAGCTGCTGCCCCAGCACTGGAGCTCAGAGGAAGTTAACTCTGAGTAAGTCCCTGCACTGGCCCTTTAAGAGGAACTGTTTGGTTCTCTAGCAGCCTTTGTGTCATAGCCACAATCTCTGCTGTTTTTATAGCGTGAAATTACAGGACTTCTCTTCCCAGCACTGGGACCCACCCTGGGTTGAAGGGTTTGGTGTGGGGCTGGGACCTCTTGCTCTTCATGGGAAGCCTCTGCAGCCGAGATATCCCTCCCAATTAAAAAAAGTGACACACGTGGGTTTTGGACAAGCTTGTTTTTCACCTCCACTCCTCCTGCCAGTTTCAGTGTGCTTTCTTCTTTAATTCTCTAGTTGTAGGACTTCCATTCAGCCAGATTTCAGGTGGTTCTGAATGATGGCTTTTCTATATTTTAATTGTAATTTTGATGTAGTTGTGGGAGGATGCGAGTACCACATGTACTTACACTGCCATCTTGGTTACTCAGTAGAAATATTTTAGGCAAGAAGGGATTGGCGTGCAATAATCAAAGGGATGAAAAGCAAGGACCAACAATTAAGACTATTCTATCCAGCAAAACTACCATTTAAAATTGAAGGAGAAATAAAGAGCTTCCCAGATGAGAAAAAGCTAAAGGAGTTCATCACCACCAAATCAGTACTTTTAAAAAGTACATATTTTACTTAATTTTTTTTTTTTCTTACAGTGAGAGTGAGGGAGAGGGAGAGATAGAAACAGTGATGAGAAACATTGATCAGCTGCCTCCTGCACGCCCCCCTACTGGGGATTGAGCCCATAACTGGGGCATGTGCCCTGGTCAGGAAACGAAACAATGACCTCTTGGTTTATGGGTCAACCCTCAACTAGTGAGCCATACCGGCCATGCTCAAATGAGTATTTAAAATTTTTTAAAAATTTATATATTGATTTTGGTGGGGTGGGGGGAGAGAAACATCAATTTGTTGTTCCACTTATTTATGTATTCATTGATTGCTTCTTGTATTTGCTGGGACTGGAAATCAAACATGCAACCTTGGTGAATTGGGACAATGCTCTAACCAACTGTGCTATCCAACTAGGACACCACCAAACCAGTATTACAAGAAATGTTAAAGGGACTAATTTAAAAAGAAGAAAGAAAAGAAAGTGGGGAACATAAATATGCATTTTATTATATATATAATAAAATGGCAATACATATGCACCTATTAATAATCACTTTGAATGCAAATGGATTAAATGCTCCAATAAAAAGACATAGGGTAGCTGAATGGATAAGAAAACAAGACTTCTATTTATGTTCTTTATAGGAGATCGTCTCCAGATTGAAATGCACACAGATCCAAAGTAAAGGAATGGAAAAAGATATCTCATGCAAATGGAAACGAAATAAAAGCTGGGTAGCAATACTTATATCAGACAAAATAGACTTTAAAAGAAAGGTTATAAAATAAGAGACAGGCCGAAACCGGTTTGGCTCAGTGGATAGAGCGTCAGCCTGCGGACTGAGAGGTCCCGGGTTCGATTCCGGTCAAGGGCATGTACCTGGGTTGCGGGCACATCCCCGGTGGGGAGTGTGCAAGAGGCGGCTGATCGATGTTTCTCTCTCATCGATGTTTCTAACTCTATCTCTCTCCTTTCCTCTCTGTGAAAAATCAATAAAATATATATTTAAAAAAAAAAAAAAATAAGAGACAGGATCATTACACAATGAAAAAGGGGTCAGTCCAATAAGAACATATATATAAAGGAGATATTGATGGGCATAAAGGGAGAGATCAACAGTAATCTATCTATATAAAGCCCTAATATGCAAATCGACTGAACGACGGAATGACCAGCAGATTGACTGGTTGTTATGATGCGCACTGACCACCAGGTGGCAGATGCTCAATGCAGGAGCTGCCCCCAGTCCGCAGGCCCCAACCAGGTTGGGGACAAGGCCGGCAAGCAGTGCCAGGCCAGCCAAGGTGGGTGCCCCCAAAGGGAGGCGACTGGTGGCAACGGCGGTGGGTGGAGCTGGCAAGCGGGTGGTGCCAGGCTAAGGCAGGTGCGAGGGGGGCTCCCGTCACCCTGCCAGTCACCCCACAGATTGGCCCTGATCGCCAGCCAGGGCTAGGTTCCCTACCTATGCACGAATTCATGCACTGGGCCTCTAGTATAATTATAATAGGGGACTTTAACACCTCATTTGACATCTATAGGCAGATCTTTCAAACAAAAAATCAACAAGGAAACAGGGGCTTTAAATGACATTAGAACAGATGAATGTAACTGATATTTTCAGAGCATTTTACCCCAAAGCAGCAGAACATACATTCTTTTTAAGTGTACGTGGCACATTTTCCAGTATAGACTACATGATAGGCTATAAAACAAGTCTCAGTAAATTTAAGAAGATTGAGATCTTATCAAGCATCTTTTCCAACCACAGTGGTATGAAACTAGAAATCAATTCCAAGAAAAAAAGAATTGAAAAGTACACAAACACATTGAGACTAAACACCATGTTATTAGACAATGAACGGGTTAACAATGTGATAAAGTCAGAAGTAAAATGATACCTTGAGACAAATGAAAAAGGAAAGACAACAACCCCAAATCACGCTACCTGATATTAAACTATACTATAAGTCTGTAGCAATCAAACAGCATGGTACAGGCATAAAAATAGACATATCGATCAATGGAACAATAGAGTACAAAAATAAACCCATGTCCATATAAGCAATTAATATTTGACAGAGAGTCACGAACATAAAATAGGGTAAAAGCAGTCTCTTCAATAAATGGTGCTGGGAAAATTGGACAAATACATGCAAAAACAAAAGCAAAAACTTTCTTACACCATATACAAATTGGTAGTTACAAGATAGTCACGGGCTTGTAAAGTTCACCATAGGGAGTATAGTCAGTAATAGCTGTATGGTGCCAGGTGGGTACTTGAAATATTGAGGGCGGGGAACCACTTTGTATAGTATATGATTTCTAAGCACTATGCTATACACCTGAAAGTAATAGAAAATAATGTTGACTCTAAATTGTAGTTGAAAAATAAAACTTAGGGAAAAAGAAAAAGAAAAATTATGGACACATGCGTTATGGCCTAGAAGTAAGATCTATTATCTTGATGAATACTTCATATGTCCTTGAAAAGAATATGTATTCTGTTATTGGGTGGAAGGTTTTGTGGATGTTTTTTGGGTCAAGTTGTTTGATAGTTTTCGAGTTTTCTATGCCCATATATTTTTGTGTATGTATTTAGTGAGAATTATTATGACTTCCTACTATAATTAAGATTTGTCCTTTAGTTCTGTCAGCTTTTTCTTCATGTACTTTGAAGTTCTATTATGTGATACACATTTGGGATTGTTATGTCCCATTGATGAATTATGAAATGTCCTTTAAATCTCATAATTTTTTTTGGTTTGTTTTGAAGTTTACTTTGATAATATTATAGTGAGCCACTACAGCATTCTTTGGATTAGTGTTAGGATTTTATAACTTTTCTCATCTTTTTTTACTTTAACTCATTTTATTTTTGTGTTTAAAGTGTCTTTAGACAGTTTGTATTCATACTTTCCTTTTTTTAAAATAAAATTACTTTCTGACATTTAATTGTATTTAGGTTATTTACTTTTAATGTAATTATTGATATGGTTGAGTTTAAAATGACCACATACTGTTTGTTTTTTGTTAGTTCCATCTATTTATAGTTCTTTTGTTAAATGCCTCTTCTCCTACATTTATTAGGATGAATTTGTTTTGTAAAATGATCCTATTTTATCTGCAATTGGCTTATCTGATATACCTGTTTGTTATACTTTTTTAGAGGTTATTTCTGAGCTGTACAATACACATCTATAACTTATTGTATGCCTTCAAATAATATAATAAACCACTTCATTTATAGTATAAGTGTACTTTCATTTCTCCTGTTCTCCTTTTTGCTTCTGTTGTCATACATTTTTAAAAAAATATATTTTGTTGATTTTTTACAGAGAGGAAGGGAGAGGGATAGAGAGTTAGAACCATCGATGAGAGAGAAACATCGATCAGCTGCCTCCTGCACGCCCCCTACTGGGGATGTTTCCACAACCAAGGTACATGCCCTTGACCGGAATCGAACCTGGGACCCTTCAGTCCGCAGGCCGACGTTCTGTCCACTGAGTCAAACCGGTTAGGGCATACATTTTTATTCTATACATGTCATAAATGCCACAATACATTTTTTAAAATGTAGCCTGGCTGGCGTGGGTCAGTGGTTGAGCGTTGACCTAGGACCAGGAGGTCACAGTTTGATTCCCAGTCAGGACACATGCCTGGGTTGCAGGTTCAGTCCCCATTGTGGGGTGTCCAGAAGACAGCTGATCAATGATTCTCTCTCTTCATTGATGTTTCTATCTCTCCCGCTCCCTTCCTCTCTGAAAAAAAAAAATAAAATGAAAAAAAAATTTTTTAAAATGTAGACACTTAACTTTTTAAGAGGTTGAACAATGAGAGAAGAAATCTCTTATTTTCTCATATATTTATCAATTCTGGCAATAGTCTTTGTGTGAACACAGATTTTCATCTGGTTTTACTCATTCTGCATAAAAAAGCTTCCTTTAACATTTCTTCTAATGCAGATCTACTAGCAATGCATTGTTAGCTTTGTTGTTTGAAAAAGGGCTCAGTTCCCCTTTCCTCCCCTTTTATCCTCATTTGTGAAAGGTATTTTTACTGGATATAGAATCTTAGATTGAGAATTTTTCTTATACTTTAAAAATGTTGTTGTATTATCTTCTGACTTACATAGAGTTATGCTGTCATTTGTACTTTTGTCCCTCCATATGTAATGTGTCTTTTTCTCTAGTTCTTTGGTTCTAACCCACCCACAGCTGATTTTCAGCCATTAATTTATGATTTGCCTCTGTGTGGTTTTCTTTTATATTCTTCTTAGGATCTGTTGAGTTTCTTGGATGTATAGATTTATAGTTTTATCTTTCCCTCCCCCCCTCAACATGTTTCTTTTCCTGTATGTTCTTTAACACTTGGAACATATTTATAATAACTGTTTTAACCTCTTTGTATGATAATTTCATTATATATAATTTCTGTTTCTAATGTCTGATTATTTTCTCAGTTATGGTTGAAAAATATATTTATATTTTTCTGATTTTTTTATATGCACGGTAGTTTTTGATAAGATGTAGAGCATTCTGATTTTTACTTTTTTGTGTGTTTGATTTTTGTCTTCTTTAAACACTGTTAGACTATTTTGGTGTACAGTTAAGCTACTTGGAATCAATTAAATTCTTTGGGTGTTTGCCTTTAAACTTTGTCAGGTTAGCTCCAGAGCACCCTTTACTTAATCTGTGGCTAATTTTACCCCTATGAATACACTGCTTTTTCCCTGAGGGCTATACCCAAAGCTTTATATATTACAGGTTTCCTTCTTTGGATAGTAGGAATTTCTTAATATCATCCAAGACTGATTCCAGTTTGTTCAGGATTGTTTCCAAATGTTTTTTGTTCCTCAGTTGGGTTCTCTTTTGTTTTGCTTTTATTGTTTCTTTCATTGTTTTTGTTCTAGTATGTTTGGACAGTATTATGTTCATGGTTGTGTGGCTCTTCTCTGTCCTTTCTTTTTGCTGTGATATAATGTGGGCAACTGCCTTTTTTCCTTCTCTCTGAGACCAGCGTATTTTTTTCCCTTCAAGTCATAGTTTGAGGGACTGATTATTTTGTATTTTACCCTTTTCTGCAGTCATGGGACCATGATTATATACAACATTTTCGAGAACTCCATAACTCTGTTCTCTTTGGGAATTTTAAAAAGTGAATTGTATGACTTCTGAGGGTTAGGGGCAGCATCAGGAGTCCAGTGTGCTAAGCTTTTCCACTTTATCATTATAGTTGACTGTCTATACTTCCTGGGCTTCTTGTTTGAGAGATTATACCATCAGGTTTCAGCCAGTGTTATATTAGTACACTGGCTCTCTTGAAAACAAGAGAAACATTTTCTGATTTGTAACCTTTTTTGATTTTAGTGGTGTAAATACTCCTCCCATTGCTGTTTTCAAACTGCCAGCATAATGCCACTGAACAGAGTTGGGGATAGAATTGGAATTTATGTGCCTGTTCCAGCTCCATAAACACTGGTTATATCCTTTTCTTCTGTAGTTTTAATTCTTGAGGATATTTCTTAAGTGAAAGACTAGACTGCTTTTTATAGTTTTGTTTCTTTATTTTCATGATTCCCCCTTCATTTTACTAAGTATTGGGTGAGAAAAGTTATGTAATACAGTTTTAATACATGGTCTTATCTTCAGTGTTTTTTAACATTACTGAAATTATAAACACTGATATTTATTTAGGTATAGTTAGCACAGGAACGTAGATCTTATATAGAAGATAATAATGAAGTATACTTGATAACTCTGTGTCCCTGGGTTAAACCCTGTGAATTATGTTCTATTTCAGTTATAAAGATTCAGAAATCATTACTCAGGTCCTTTGCCAGTAAAAGTAAACGTTATGTTGCTTGAGAAATTTCTTTGTGTGTGGGACAGAGAAAAGATGACTTTGTTTAATAACTCTCCCAGTTTTGTTCCACCCATGCAAATAATTGAGCTTTTATCACATGTGCTTCAATGGCACAGCAGTAGTTATTGTTCTAAGTTATCAGAAGTGGCAAAATGCTTTATCTGACTGTGAGAGTGTCAAAATACTTACAAACCCACAACCTTTTTCGTATATGGGACAATGCTCCAACCAACTTAGTCATCCAGCAGGTGCCCCAACTCATTTTTTACTCTGATATCAAAACTTGACAAAGTAAGTACAAGAAAACTACAACCACTGTCTCTCATGAACATAGATAAAAATTCTAAACAGAATTATAGCAAATTGAATCCCTATGACTATGTGGGATTTATTTCAGTAATGCAAGATTGGAATAGCATTAGAAAATTAGTCAATTTGCTATATGTTTTTTTAAAATATATTTTATTGATTTTTTACAGAGAGGAAGGGAGAGGGATAAAGAGTTAGAAACATTGATGAGAGAGAAGCACCGATCAGCTGCCTCCTGCACACCCCCTACTGGGGATGTGCCTGCAACCAAGGTACATGCCCTTGACCGGAATCGAACCTGGGACCCTTTAGTCCCCAGGCCGATGCTCTATCCAGTGAGCCTAACCAGCTAGGGCAATTAAAACCCCAATATAATCATCTTAATTGATGCTGACAGAGCAGGTGACAAAAGTCAACATTTGTTCCTGATAGTTTTTATCAGCAAAATATGAAGAGAAGAAACCATTCTCAATTTGATAAAAGACATCTAAGACAAACCTATAACTAACATCCAAACTTGTGTATGGTTGAAATTTCCATTACAATGAGTTTTTAAAAAATGTACGTACATCTAAGACAGACCTATGGCTAACACCCAAATTTTTGTGTATGGTTGAAATTCCCATTACAACAAGTTTAAAAAAAAATATGTGAAAGTAAAGTATTAGGATTAGTGAGAAAATTATTTCATACATATTTGTAGATATTTGAATGATCATGGAATCATAATAGAACTAGAATAAGCCTTCAAGATGATTCTAATTCAAAGTGTTTATTTTTCATAGGTCAGTACGGAAATCCTTTAACTAAATATATTAGACATTATGAAGGATTATCTTACGATGTGGATTCATTACACCAAAAACACCAGCGTGCCAAAAGAGCAGTTTCACATGAGGACCAGTTTTTACGTCTAGATTTCCATGCCCATGGAAGGTGAGTAAATTAATTGCTGACTGTATTTGAATTTCACCTCTATTCAATCTAAGTTAAAAGAAGAAATTTATATCCTTAATTTACCTTTTCTAATGGAAAGGTCCTTATTTAGAAATTTGGCCTACACTGGAATTTGGTATATACATTAAAAAATGTTTTCCTATAAAATGTATTCCCCTTTTTATATTGTTAAGGAAACAGTCATTTTAATACTTTTAAATTTATGAATTAGATCCTCTATTGTGTTATTAGAAGATACGTCTTTAAAGAAGATTTTATGGTAAAATTATGCCAGAATGATTTCTTTTTTATATACAAATTTTTTTTTACTAGGAGATGGAATAAAATCTTGGTGCCATTTAAAAAAAGAAAAGATTTTATGTTCATAGTTTTCCACTACTTTTTATGTGTTTTATGGTCAGTGTATCTGTTTCTGGTACTAATAGTGAAGGTACCTGGTTGTATGCCATTGAATAAGTCATTTAATATCTCACAAACTCAATTTCATCAGCTCTAAAATGACAACTTGTAGATAGATTGCTTACATAT